>NW_023425349.1:40110556-41453056 GCF_014108415.1 Molossus molossus | reverse complement strand
TTTCATTTTACTTCCATCAGCTTCCGGCTCAGAAAATTAGTATTTTCCCCGACACTGACATTTACATATAATAGCATATGTTTCTATTCTGCTGTAGCAGGAAGTCGGGTTAATTATCATATAACAAAGGAAGGAGCTGGCGCTGACAGCTTTCGGCTTTTCTCCTCCTCCGTCTGGTTCCCGAAGGTAAGGAAGTTCAGAGAATAGCCAAAGCTGCGGGGTGGAAGCAGCCCCGGGAAGCAGGGGGAGCTCAGGGGTCTGAGGGCTGGATCCTAATCCCAGCTGTAGCCCAGACTGATGTCTGACCTTGGTTGAGCTGCTCAGTCAAACTCCTTAGGGCCTTGGAGTTTTTTAGTGTGAAATATTAGGGGTTGGACTTGGGTCTTTGACTGCTCTGTCTATGGTCCTGATTGCCCTCCCCCCCAAATATTAATTGGATTTTACATCATTTGGTTTCATTTCCGGACATTTACAGTTCTCTGAGTAATGGGTAACATTCACAGCCCAATTACTTTCCCAAGCTCATCAAAATTTAATTTGCTTCGAGCAGTGACACATAGCCCGAGTCTGACTGGGAAGTCGGCAAAGCCACACCAGTGATTTACGCAAGGCCCCCGTCTACAGAATTTACCGTCAGGGATGTCTAATGAAATATTTTCTCCTGTAAACATACAGCTTTCACATCTCCTGGAGTTGGAGCAGATGAGCTTCCCGGGGCCGAACGTGCTAGACAATACGTTCCTTTTCACATAATGAGCTCAGGAAATTCTGCTGTGAAATGAAGGGTCTTGGAGTTATTAAAATGCTTCATAAATGAGAATTCTGTCTCTTTCAGGATTTCACAATGTTATTTGCATGTTTCAAACACCTGACCCAAAGAGGCTGCATTGATTCTGCTACAATTTTACAAATACTTTGACCTCCACATTTACATTTAAATACTGATACCTGTGCATTTTTCACTCTCAATCTACTATCAGGTTTACATGAGGAGGGCATTTTGACATCAGATCAATGTAATTTTAGGAGGCAGGAAATATGATTAGAACTTTAGAAGGTACCACTATAACCATCATTCAACTGCTGGGTCAAGAGTATTTTTTTTTTCCCATCACTGTTTTTAAAATCACACTCTCTTCACTGTTCAATGTGGTAGGCACTAGTCACATGTGGTTAGTGAGCACCAGAAATAAGCTCGTCTAGACTGAGAGTTTCCGTAAATGCAAAATATACAACGAATTGCAAAGATGAATATGGAGAACGTAAAATATCTCATTCATCATTTTTACATAGATTATTTGTTGAAAGGATAATAGTTTGGATATCTTGAGCTACATAACATACATTGTTGAAATTAATTTTACCTGCATCTTTTTTAGTTTTTTTTTTAAGTCTTCTAGAAAGTTTTATTACATAGGCTGCTCAATTATTTCTATTGGACAACACTGCTGTAAATGTGTAAGAGTCCTGCATCAAGCTTTGTATATGCAGCACAATGTTCATTCAGTCTGCAAGTCATTTTTAAGCATTTACAAAGTGCCATGCTCTGTACTTGAAAACAGACATTTGAAAATGAACACAGTTCTTGTTTTTAAGTATCTAACATTTTGGAAGAAGAAGGAGACACGTAAAGAAATAATTAGAACCTACGTGATGCTCACTTCTTCCCAATCAGGGACCTGACCTCAGCTTAGAAGACATATCAAAGAAGCATATTTGGTCTCTTTGGTAGCTCTGTTCCCCCTTACCATTAAATCCCAGAACTTACTTTTATGTCCTTGGGTGGATCTAGATGTTGTGGAGCCTGAGGCCTATGGAAGCCAGCTTTAGTATATTTGAGAGAGAGAGAGAGAGAGAGAGAGAGAGATGCAAAATGACATTAACAAAATTAGGTAAATATTGCAGTTGAAGTATGAAATACTAAAATCAAAGGTGGGAATGAGTGCTTCCAATATGTCTCAGAAGATCCTGACTTAGACCCCGATGTGGGATGAGCAGGAATTCCCGAGCAGGTTGGGACAGCTTTCCATGCCAGAAGACAAGCATGGGTGAGGGCTTTCGGAAGGAGAGCAAAAGGAGCCAAATGACAAGAAATGAGGCTGACGAAAGGTGGGTAAGGGACAGATTATGCCAGTGAAGGGTATGATTATTTCACCCTGGAGAACAAGAACTGGGAACCAGTGAAGATTTGGAGTGACGTGGTCAGAGTTATATTTTAGGACCACAGAAGCTGTGGAGAGACCGGACTGGGCACACCTCTGATTCATTGTACCTACCTCTCCATTTCTGATTTGAGTAATCATATCAGAGTGTCCCAGCACAATCCACGTGCTAGATTCCAGAATGCCCTTTCTCCCACGGCTTCCGACAAGTTCTCCGGGTTGACTGGTGCTCCCTGAGCCATCCTTGCCCCCACCTCCCCACAAACTCCAGACCTCAGGCCAGCCTTCCACCACCATCAGAAGCCGTTGCCTCGGAATGACCTTCACATGGCCAACCTGAGACCTGTGGCGGCTCACTCTGGGAAACACAGAGCTTTCCCACACAACAGAGAGCTTGGCGTCTGAAGACATGGTTGTCAAAAGGGTCTGAAAAATGAAGGGCTGAGAATACTTCTCTGGACGCTGCCTCAGCCAGTGGTGCCCCAGACTTGACCTGGCTCAGCCCACAGGGACATGACCCAGACTCCTTCAAACAGCTGGTGTCCGAATCCCACCCCTCCACTGAGTGACTTGCACAGATGAGAACTGGGCCTATTGCCTCACAGACACAAATTGTCATTTTCTCTTGATCATCTAACCTGGAATGGGGGCCACCCATCAGGCTTGCCTCTTTATGTGCTCTGTGTGTCTTCATCTCGGCATCCACAGAGCCTTGGTCAGGGTCACCTCCGTTTACATCTATCTGGTAAACCCTAACTTTGAACTTAGGTATTAGGGGAACTAATGTGCTCCTTGGGCAAGTTGGCTTACCTAGCTCACTCCACTTACCCATAGGCTCTCTGGCAGAAGTAAGTAAGTTGGATATGTTCACAGGTGAGCTTTGGGCCTCAGTGAAGGTAAATACAGGGCTCTGAAAGTTGGCATTTAGCTCTGTGCAGTCACTGCCCCCCTCCACGGCCCCCACTACACCTGCTCTTGAACACTCCTGTGTTGAAAGGTACTTCACCTTCTTGGATATGAGGTAAAAAGTAGACAGCGCCATAGGATGCCAGGCTAAGAGCCAGGGTGTAATCAGATCCCCAGTCAGGACCTGAAGGAGTCACCCATCCTACAGCGGTCTCCAGTGAGGATTCATTTTAGGAATAAGACAAAGAGAGCAATTTGGGTGGACATTCACTACGTTCCAGGTCCTTTCTGTGATGACGACTGTAGCAATGTGTTACTCAGTACATGCCTCCCTGTGGTGAAATCTACATGGGAAGCCACGTTTTGTTACGCAGGAGACTGCGTAAAGGGCCTGAAGTTGAGCTGGAGGAGAAAGGTGAAAAATTCACGTCTTCTGGCATGAGAATGCAGCCAATACATCTAGGAGGCCCTGAGGGCTTCTCCATGGTAGTCTCAAATTCACAAAATGTTCTCCCAATTTGGTGCAATCCTCTCAACAGCAACTCAAGGAACGTGTAGTTAAACAATTTAATCTATTTCTATGCTGGTTAGAACTCAGATATGGGTACATCACAAAAAGCATCTCCTAACCTCCAGCATTCTCCGTGTCAGATGCCACATAACATAACCCCTTGAACAGAGAAACGTAGTCTTTAGACCTTAATGAGCTATTGCCTCATTACAATTTGGTTTACCATGATATGCTTTCTTTTTTTTTTAATCACTTTAGTTCTATCTACCCTCCTAGAGAACTTACTAAACACCAATCATGCCCCTAACAAAAATAATAATAATAATAATGTACATGAAAAGCAGTATACAACGCCTTTTAAAAATCCACTAATAGCCTGGCTGGTATGTCTCAGTGGTTGAGCGTCAATCCATGCACCACAAGGTCGCCAGTTGATTCCCAGTCAGGGCACATGCCCGGGTTATGGACCCGATCCCCAGTGGGGACCATGCAGGAGGCGGCCAATCGATGTTCTCTCTCATCGATGTTTCTATCTCTCTCCCTCTCCCTTCCTCTCTCTCTCTCTCTCTCCTCTCTAAAATCAAAGAAAAAAATTTTAATAAATAAAAATCTACTAATATTTTTAAGAGAATTAAATATTTAGCCCACTATAGACAAGCCCTATTTTATATTCTTTTCATTCTACATGGCAAATAGTATGTCAAAGACTAAAGTGAAAACTACTACCGAAGCATGCAAAACCGTGTATTCTTCTGTGTACATTGACTTCTCCCTCAGGTTCAAAAGATTAAGCTATATCAAACATTAGAACAAAATACTTATATGTGAGAGTATTATATAAGAGATAGCATAATGGAGTAGAGAGAATGAAGAAGTATAATCCCAGGTACCTGGGCTCAAAGTCAGGGTTACATCATTACATTTTTAAAATAGGATTGATAATATCAGAAGTACAAAGTCATTATTTTTTAGTTAAATACAGTCTTATGGTGCTTAATGATAGGGATGCTCTCTGAGACTGTCATCAGGTGGTTTTGTCACGTGAACGTCAGAGAGTGCACTTACACAAACCTGGATAGCATAGCCTACGACACAGCCAGGTTATATGCTCTGTTTTCCCAGTTTACAAACCTGTACAGCATGTTACTGTATTCAGTACTGTAGGAAATTGTAACACAATGATAAGTATGTGTGTATCTTAATATATCTAAGCACAGAAAAGGCCCAGTCAGATTACGGTGTAAAGATCAAAGGGCCGCCTGTGCAGGGCGCCCACCGTGCGCAGAGCCCCGCGCTGGAAGCCGCCCTGCGCGTCGGGAAGCGGGTGGTGAGGGTGGGGCCCAGCACGTCACTGGGCACGGCTGTCGGCTCTGGAAACGCTGCACACTGAGGCTGTTTGTAAAAAGATATTTTCCTTTTTTCAATAGTAAGTTAACCTTCGCTTACTGTAACTTTTTTAATTGGTAAACTGAAGTTTTTTAACTTTTGACTTTGTGATAATACTTAACTGAAAACAAACACATTGTACAGCTGTCCAAAAATGTTTTCTTTCTTTATCTCTTACTCTATACGCTTTTTCTATTGAACAACATTATTTTTTTCCATTTTAAACGTTTTTGTTAGAAACTAAGACACACACACACACACACACACACACACACACTCACTCACTCCAGCCTCGACCCCCACAGGGTCATGAGGAACACCGGCATCCCTGCCCGCCACCTCCCCACCTTGTCCCCGGAAGGGCTTCAGGGGAAGGCATGCAGGGAGCTGTCTCCTGACACTGCCTTCTTCTGGAGCACCCCCCGAAGGACCTCCTGAAGCTCTTCTTGAGGAACTGTCCATGTTTTCAGCAGTATGATCTCACTTATTTGTGGAATATAATGAACATAAGAGTCTGAAGAACAGGGTAGTCCCAGAGACGTGGAAGTAGGGTACAGACTGACAATCAGAAGAGGGGGTGGTGGGGGAGAGAGAAACCACAGAACTTATATGCATGTATGCATGAACAATGGACATGGACAACAAAGCTGGGGACAGGGCGGGGAGGGAAGGGGAGGAGGGTGTCAATGGGGGAAAAAGGAGAAACATCTGTAACAAAAATAAATAAATAAATAAATAAATAAATAAATAAATAAATAAATAATAAAATCTTTAAAAAAGAAGAAGAAGTATGTCCATGGGGGTTTGCCTTGTTCGTTTCTTTTTTTTCATAGATTGCTTGAGAGTAGATAATGCACTATAAACATTATTCTCTATCAGTGAAAACATTTTTGTGTTAGGGTCCATGTTTTCAGAAAAAAATTTTAATGAGCTTCTTGATGTCTGCAAAAGTTTCTGCTTAAAACTTTCAGTGAGAATTTGGGGTGGGGTGGGGCGCTTTTGTTTTTTTCCTTCTCCTGCAGTTTCCCTTTCTCTTGCCTCTACTTCAGCTTTGCATCCCTGTTCTAGTCCCAACAATCCTCGTTAGTCAGTTCCTCAGGAATCACCTCCAGGAGCTCCTCGGTGTCATCCTCACCGACATCCAGGTTCAAGCTGATGGCCGGCTGAAGCACAGCATGTTGATTTTTACAAACTCCTCATCCTTGGCAAATCCTCTGAAATTATAAATAATCCTCTTGAGTGTCTTCTTCCAGCTGCCATTCATATCCTCCTTGGTGACATCACCCCAGGCCCAAGCAACACCTGATGCAGTGATAGCGGCTGTAACCCTTCCGGAACCGCAGCAGTGTCTTAGTGTCTCCTCGGTTGCAGCAGTAGCCTGGGCAACGTTGCTCCTCAGGCATTTAAAAGCTGCCAGAACTCTGAGCCGTTGGTTGGAGTGAAGAGGTGGTGGGGAGAGGAAGAAATAGCACTTTGATATTGGATTGATGATCACCAATAAAAGGAGGATGTGCAGGAGCACTGCTGACAATAAACAGCATCTTGAGAGGTGTGTTGTTCTCCAAACAGCACTTCTCCCTTTCACTGGCACAGCAATCCGGGAGGGCATCTTGAAAGAAAAGCCGGGTCATCCATGACCTCTTGCTGTTCCTTTAATAACTGTGAAGGCCCTGGGGTTCTCACTGTGCCAAATCAGAAAGGGCCCAATGGACAGCCTGCAACATGGCCCCCAAGCAAGACTGTTATTCTGTCCTTAAAGCCTTGAAACCTGGCACTGACTTGGCCTCCTTGCGGATGAAAGACCTTTAAAGGCATCTCTTTCCAGAGCAGCGAAGTTTCAACCATATTGAACAGGTGCTCTGGTAGGTCATTTTCCTCCACCATCAGCTATCTAGAGTTTCCAAAAATTCTTCAGCTGCCTTCACATCAGCACTCACAGACTCACCCCTCACTTTCACATCATGTAATAAATAATGATTCTTGAATCATTTAAACCACCCAGAACTAACAGTACATTCAACATTATAATCAGGTCCAGTCTTTTCTTTCAACATCTCCAACAATTTTTTTGCTCTGGCCGTGATCATCATGGGACTGAGAAAGATACGCTTTTGTGTCTGGTCTTCAATCCGGGACATTAGAGTTTCTCCAGGTCTGATACAGGCCCTTCTCGAATTGTTGTTGGTGTTGTTGCCTTCAATGAAGCAGATCCTTAAACAATTCCGTCACTTTGTTCCTGTTATTCAAGATCAGAGCTACGGTGGAATGGGACATGCCTGACCGATTTTTCATCTTCATTGTTCTTAACCACTTTGCATTTTGTTTCCAGGTCAGTCATTCAATGTGGCCTCTTCCTGTCAACATTAGCAGTGGGTTTTATATACTTAGGGGCCACAATGAACAAAACAACATGAGATTAAATCAAGCACAAGAGAAAATGATCAATCAAGAGACATGGTAAACATGAGCTGTATGAGGCTGCTGCTGGCCTAACAGGGCGTACTTCTTTACAACAAACTTTCTTTTTTTTTATCCTCACCCAAGAACATTTTTCCATTTTTTGTTCAGATAGAGTGGGAGGGAGAGAGAGAGAGAACGAGAGAGAAACATCGATGCAAAAGGGACACATCAAGTGGTTGCCACCCGCACGACCCAAGCAAGGCTGGGGACAAACTGCAACCGAGGTACGTGCCCCTAGCAGGAACTGAACCCGGGTCTCTCTGGACCGCAGGCCGACACTCTAACCGCTGAGCCAAACCGGCCAGGGCTACAACAAACTTTTTGTATCAGTAAAACAACAATTTAAAAGTATAGTATTGCCCTGGCTGGTTTGGCTCAGCGGTTAGAGCATCGGCATGAGGACCAAAGAGTTACAGGTTTGATTCCCAGTCAAGAACACATATCTCAGTTACGGGTTCGATCCCTGGCCCCAGGTGGAGTTGTATGGGAGGCAATCAATCAATGGGTCTCTCTTACATCAAATGTTTTTCTCTCTCTCTCCTCCCACCTCCCTTCCTCCTACTCTATCTGAAAAAATCGATAGAAAAATATTCTTGGGTGAGGATTAGAAAAAAAAAGTATAGTATAGTAAATACATAAACCAGTAACAGTCATTTATTATTATTATCAAGTATCATGTACTATACATAATTGTATGAGCTATACTTTAATGTGACTGGCAAGGCAATAGCTTTGTTTATACCAGCATCACCACACACATAAGTAATGTGGGTGATGCACTGCACTACCATGTTATGACGGCTACAACGTGACTAGGTGGTAGGAAGTTTTCAGCTGCATTATAATCTTAGGGGACCACCCTCATGCATACAGTTCCTCATTGATGAAAACACCATTATGCACTGCAGGACTGCAAATTAATACAATGTTCCTGGCATATGTAGAAACTCAATATACAGTAGCTGGCATCACTACTGTCATTTTATAGATATTCTCACATTTGAGCATTTCTTTTCCATTCTCCAAAGTAACTCTGTATCTCTTCAGTCAAATGGAGTTTAACAAAATATCTTCCTAACCCTCGTTGTGTGTCTACAGATAACTGATGAGAGTGTCTACATTCTTAACTTTTCCAGAAGGGTACTAGTTTCTTTTGCATGGAAATAAGGTGGATGAAAAAGAAAGAACCAATCAGGTGAACTTTTGTCTAAGGGAACTGGAGTCACACCAGCCTCCATATTGACCTGGACATGTAGGTCAAGACTAAAAAATGTGTCCTTAAACTAGAGATCATCACATAGTTTAGAGGTTGGGTTGGCTCCACATCCTAATTTAATTTCTATTCTTTTTATGGTTGCCCTTTAAATGTTTTAACCTGTGTTTTATAGCAAATGCTATTTTTAATTAAAATTGTGATTTCCCCTAAACAGAAAAGGACCTTAGCATGGCTTTAACTCAAACAGTCGCCTCCCTTCATTGGGTTATTGAAAGAAACTGGGAAACATACAGTCAATGCTAGTTTGCATTAACCAACATGCTTTCCTCTTTTCTCTACCTCCCACTTTATCCTTTTTCATTCAATTTGCGTCTTACTGAGGTAAATATATCAACAGGTCTTTCAGCAGAAAGAACAATAAATAGCAAAGTTAATAAACAGTAAACTAAATGATAAACTCTCGGTCTTTATATATTATCTACATTTGTCTTTATTTTGCACTCTGCCTTGACCAAAATTTTAGCTGGGAATGGAATCCCAGCTTGTTTTTCTGTAGGATCTTGAAAATTTATTTGAAATCTGACATGTACTTTTTGTTGTGAGAATTCTGTCACCAGTAAAATTACCTAGAAAACAATAACAACCTGACTTCTTTTTTCTGGTCATTTTTTAGATATAGATTTGTTTATCAAGTCCTAATGTTGCTTGTTATATTTGAGGACCATGCCTTTTTTCATTTCTAAAAAAGGTTTCAGCCATAATCTCTTAGAATATAATATAAACCTTTCCCCATTCTCTCTATTCCCTTGTTAGTGCTTTTAATTTTTTCCTCCATCCCTCTAAATTTTTCTTCCATTTTTCCCATCTCTTTTTCTCTCTGAACTGGCTGATTCTGGTAGACTTTTACAATTCAGAAAAATGTTTTCTTGGGAGATCTAACTACTGATTAACCTATTTATTGAGTTTTACTTTGTTCTGAAACTCAGCATTATAGAAAAATTTTTTTTGTTTTAACCTAATTCCCTGATTTACCAAAGAGATGAAAATTTATATTCTTATGCAAATTTTCTTTGTGATAGATGTTTCTAGGGACGTTCCTGATTCATATTCTGTATAAATAGAATCTTGCCATTTCAGTCTTATCATAGTGACATATTGGACTCTCATGGTAAAAAGAAACCAGGAAACATTTCTAATAAACATGCAGACATATATATTTTACAGTTAATTATCTATCCTGTTTTAAAGCATGCTTATTTTAAAAGTGTCAAAATGTACTAATTCATACTTCAATTGTTTGGAAAGCTTCATGAACAAGTATATTTCAGAAAGAAAAGACATTTGATGCCAGTCAAATTCTCTTTTTTTCTGTCGCTATAAATGGTTTTCCTATTTTCAGCAGTTTTTCAAAATCAAAGTCCTATCTAAGCTGACAACTTCTTTGGCAAGTTTCAGCTAGATGTAATTTGAAACAGTCAAGGAAGCAAAGCCTGAACAATAAGGTTTTTTAATGGGACCAGTGACAGATCTTTAACTACTGTCATGCTGCGTCTGACACCAAAAGACTTGAGAGGAAATTTGTTAAATAAATACTTGCAGTTAAGGAGTACACCTGCATTTAGAGTGTGTGTACTGTGTCATGGAAATATGTTAAGATCTGGGAATTCAGTGATGTCAAACACTTAACAAAAACATACCTGAGAAATCCCCCCCAAGGAATTTCTCTCTTTAACCTTCAGAATATTCTTTAGCTATAGTTTGCATCCGAAGGTCATTAAAAGGTCACAAGGAATTTAAAAAAAAAAAAAAAGCCAAACTCTTCATTTAACCCCAGGTGACTTCTATACAAAACAAAGCTGTTCAGTTTCTGAAGGAGAAAGACGTTCCAATGTCACTTTTAATCACTGCTACTTCCACACTTAAGTGGTTTTCTTTAACTAGAATGGAGGTTTGTTTTTTTTACAATTAATGCTATTTTAATATTAATTCATGTATTTTGTACTCAGAGTACATTAATATTGTGTTTTAGGAACATTACAGATCTAAAGACCTTCCTAAGAAAAATAAACAAAATCACAAGGAAAGCCAAAATTTATCTATACTTGACAGTTGATTTAATGTATAATAATTTTCTCTACATAAATCTCCTAAGTTTGGTTTCAAAGTTATTATCTTTGTTTAGACTTTTTATGTTTCAGCAGGGGAAATATCAATTTTGATGCTTAAAACTCTTTCATTTAAGTGAAAATTACTTGGCAATATGAAGGAAAATTAAATCTGTCTTTCAGGACACAGCTAAACCCTCCAATCCCAATGAATGTTTGCACAGCTATCATAGAGAAAAACCTTGCAGGGGATTCTGGGAAGATGTGGCTTGATTATAACTCTCTCCTCTGATACCAACTTCAGTCTGTCTCCCTATCTGCACTGAACTGCTCAGACCTACAAGCAAATGGAGCAAATAAACTCTTGGCAGAAAAAAAAATCAAATGTAATAAATATCTCAAAATATAAATGGGTGTAAACTATGAGGAAATCATGATGATTATAAGGAAAAAGATAAGGAGAGGTAAGGTGTAAATAGTAGGAACTCAGAAAGTGAAGACACAAAATAGAAACAAAGAAATAATTTAACCGATAACAGACTATTTCCTTGAGGTGAAGAAAGGTCATTCTGGAGTTCAATGAATTCCAGGCCAAGTTGTGAAAAAGCATATACTTGGGACAGCCTGGTACAATTCTGGACCTCTGAGGATACAGAGGAAATATTAAAGCACCCATACAAAGAAATAAGTTGCCTAAATTCGAAAATACATTATTCTCTTACACTTATAATTAGAAGACAGAGGAATAATAACTACTACTAAAAGAAAAAATTTGATTTCTAATCATTATAAGCACAACCATAATGTTCACCTATCAAGGTGAAATGAATATGCAGAAATAAATAAAAGATATCACCCAGGTATGCCATCTAAGAAAAATAATAAAGAACTATAAATATACAATTAAAAAAAACCTGAACTTGATCTCATAATTTGGAAATAATAGAAGAAGTATGTTGAAACATAAACCTTATATATACACACAAACATATACATACATACACTTTATAATTTATATTATATATATGCACATAAAAATACATATATATTTGCATTATTTGTAGTACAACTATATATATGTCTTTAGATATCAATTAGTAATTGATTCTCTGAAAATATAAAACTTAAGTGTCAAAACCCTTAAAACAGTAAGAATATACTCAAGGAAAATTCTGAACCTGGAATAACGAAGGAAAGAAAAAAGAAAAGGAGAGTGAAAATGTTCTAAATATCTCATTTTATTGGGGAGAAAATAAGTATTTTGGTGAGAAAAACCACACTTTTCAATGATGATAATAGTATTGTGTTTTACATACTTAAAGAAATATGTATGTATCATAGTTTAGAGAGAATATAAATGATAATGGATCACAAAAAATATAGTATACTACCAAATTAGCTCATGAAATAAAATGAATATTAACTTGATCAAGACAAATGAGAGAAAAAGAAAAAGTCAATAATAAAACTAAATAATAATCATAAGGTAAAGTAAAGAAAAAATCAAGTATATTGGTTATTACATGAACTAAATTCTCCCAGTAAAAGACAGGCTAATTGACTTTAAACAAGCTATATTCTATTAGCAAAAAAATTGCACATGATACTAGGTAAAGAAAACTTGAAAGAGTTCATAAAAAGCAACTCAAAATGCATTACGGACTTGAACATGAAACCTTAAACTGTAAAACTCCTAGAAGAAAATATAAGGTGTAATCTCCTTGACATTGGTCTTAGTCATGATTTTAATGTGACACCAAAAGCAAAGGTAACAAAATCAAAAAGAAATAAGTGAGACAACATCAAACTAAAAACGTCTGTAATTAAACCATCAACAAAATGAAATAACAACCTATAGAATGGGAGGAAATATTTGCAAACCGCATATGCAATAAGGGATTAATATCTAAAATATACAAAGAACTCGCAAAAATAATAATAACTCAATTGAAAATGGGAAGAGCAGACATTCTTCAAAAGAAGACAAATACCACAGGCATGTGAAAAGATACTCAACATCACTAATTGTCAGGGAAATGCAAATGAAAACCACAATAAGCTATTGCCTAATACCTGTTAGGATGTCTATTATCGAAAAAAAAAAAAAGCCCTGGCCTGTTTGGCTCAGCAGTTAGAGTGTCAACCTGCAGACCAGAGAGACCCTGGTTGGGTTTCTGCTAAGGGCACATGCCTCAGGTGCAGTTTGTCCCCGGCCCTGGTTGGGTCATGCAGGAGGCAGCCACTCGATGTGTCCCTTTCATGTCCATGTTTCTTTCTCTCTCTTCCTCTCTCCCTCCCACTCTATCTGAACAAAAAATAGAAATATGTCTAGGTGAGGATAAAAAGAAAGAAAAAAGATAACAAATGCTGGTAGGGTATGGAGCAAAGAAAACCTTTATACACTGTTGGTAAAAATATACATTGTTTGCCCTGGCCAGTTTGGCTCAGTGGTTAGAGCATCAGCCCGTGGACCAGAGAGTCCCAGGTTCGGTTCCCACTAAGGGCATGTACTTCGGTTGCAGTTTGTACCCAGCCCCAGTTGGGGTCGTGTGGGTGGCAACCACTTGATGTGTCTCTCTCACATCAATGTTTCTCTCTCTCTCTTCCTCCCTCTCTCCCTCCCACTCTATCTGAAGATAAATGCAAAAATGTCCTCGGGTAAAGATAAAAAATAAATAAATTATATATATATATATATATACACACACACACACACACACATATATACATACACACACACACACACACACACACATTGGTACAGTCACTACGAAAAACAATATGGAGGTGCCAAAAGAAATTAAAATAGAACTACCATATGATCCAGTAATCCCACTTTTTAAGTATATATCTAGAGGAAATAAAATCATTATCTTGAAAAGAAATCCATTTTCCCATGTTCACTGAAGAATTTTTCTCAATAGCCAAGACATGGAAACAACCTAAGTGTCCATCAACAGATAAGTAAATAAGTATAAATGTGATACATCTAGTGATATAAATAATATAAGTGATATAATGATATCTGTATGATATAAATGTGATAATGAATATTGTTAGCCTTAAGAAAGAAATAAATCCTGACATTTCCAACCACATGGATGAATCTGGAAGGCATTATGCAACATAAATTCATTTAGATAGAGAAAGAAAAATACAGTTGTTTAAATGTTGAATATAAAATAAATAAATAAAACTCATAAAAAATAGTGGTTGCCCAGGACTAATGGTTAGGGGAACTGGGGAGAAGTTGCTAAAAGGGTACTTAATTTCAGTTATAAGATGAGTAATGTCTGAGGACCTAATGCAAAACATGGTGACTATAGTTGATAACACTGTATAGTATAATTTAAATTTTCTGAGAAAGTAAAACTTAAGTGTTTTCACCAAACACAAATCAAAACTATAAAAAAAAGAAATATGTGAGGTAATAAATATGTAAGTGAACTTGATGGAGGAAATCCCTTTACAATGTATGTGTATATCAAATCAGCACATCAAACAGTTCAAATATATTACAATTTCATTTGTATGATGAAACTGCAAAATCCTGATGAAAGAAATTATAAAAGACCTAAATAAATGTAAAAACATACTATATTCATGGATTGGAAGCCTCAACATAGTAAAGATATCAATTTTCCCCAAACTTATCTATAGATTTAACACACTTCCAATAAAAATCTCAGCCAGATTTTTGTAGCTATAGATAAACTGATTCTAAATTTTATAGAGAAAGGCAAAGAAAATGGAAAAGACATTTTTGAAAAAGAACAGTTAGAAGAATCACATCTAATTTTAAGACGTGCTATATAACTACATTAATCAAAATGCTGTGTACTAAAAAAGGAGTAGACACATAGATCAATGAACTAGAATAGCAAGTATATAATTAGCAATAGCAAGTATGGCCAATTCAATTTTTATTGAGGTGTAAAGCCAACGTAGTTGAGAAAAAATAGTCATTTCATCAAATGGTGTTTGATTAAACATCTATATATAAAAAGGTAAGCCCAATATAAAATTTAATTATACTTTATATAAAATATACTCAAAATGGATCATAGGTCCATTAGGTCATAGATCTAAATGTAAAGCATAAAACTTAAAACTTTTAGAACAAAACAGAGAAAATCTTCATGACCTGGAGTTAAGAGTTCATGGGTATGATTCCAAAAACCCAGTCCATAAAATTAAAAGTTGATCAATCAGACTTCATCACAATTAAAACGTTTCCTCTTTGAAAGACAACGTTAAGAGATTGAAAGGACAAGATGCAATTTGGAAGAAAATATTTGCAGATCACTTATCCAAAAAGACCTTTAAACCAAAATTTTAAAATGGGTACTTGAGCCCTGGCTGGTTTGACTCAGCAGTTAGAGCATTGGCTGGCAGACCAAAGGGTCTCTGGTTTGATTTCTGGCTAAGGATACATACCTGGGTTGCAGGTCTGATTCCCTGTCCTGGTCTGGGTGCATGCAGGAGGCAACCAATCAATGTGTCTCTCTCACGTTGATATCTCTCTCTCTCTCTCTCTCTTTCTCTCTTTCTCTCTCTCTCTCCCCCCCCTCCCTCCCTCTCCTTTCCTCCCTTCCACTGTATCTAAAAAAAATCAATGAAAAAATATCCTCAGGTGAGGATTAACAACAACAAAAATGGGTACCTGAGCCTTGGCCAGTGTGCTCAGTGGTTAGAACATCAGCCCATGCACCAAAGGGTCTCAGGTTCAATTCCCGGTTGAGAGCACATACCTGGGTTGCAGGTCAATCCTGGGCCCTGGTCGGGGTGCATGTGGGAGGCAACCAATTGATGTGTCTTGTCTCTCTCACATCAATGTTTCTCATTCTCTGTCTCTCTCTCTCCTCCTCCCTCCCTCCCTTACACTCGCTCTAAAAATCAATGAAAAAATATCCTTGGTGATGATTAACAACAGAAGAAAATGGGTACTTGAAATATCGGGGAGACCACTCTGTAAAGTACATGATTGTCTAACCACTATGCTGTACACCTGAAACTTACACAGAATAATACTGGATATTGACTGTAATTGAATTTTTTAAAACCAGCAAAGGACTAGAACAAATACTTCATCAAAGAGGATATGCGGATAAGCCTACCATCATTAGTCATTGGGGTAAATGACAATTAAGAAGAGATTCCACTGCACACCTATAGAATGGCCAAAAGTAAAAATACTGAGAATAGCCCGCCCTGGCAGTGATGCTGAACAGCTGGGGCTTCATGCTCCACTACCGGAAATGACTCGGCCCCTCTGGAAAGCAGTTTCGCCGTGTTTATAGTCAACCATACACCTACCTTACAACCCTGCCACCCACACTTAGGTATTTACCTGAGAGAAATTAAAACTGAAGTTTACATAAAAACCTGTGCACAAATGTTTATAGCAGCTCTATGCATAATCAGCAACAACTGGAAACAGCCCAAAAGTCCTTCAACAGCTGAATGAATAAACAAGCAAACTATTGATTCACACAACAACATGGATGAGTTTCAAAGCCATTATGCTAAGTCTCAGAGAAGCAGTCTCAAAGGCTGTGCATTCTGATTCCTGACATTCTTGAAAAGACTCCACTTACGATGATGGAGGACAGATCAGTGTTTGGCAGGGGCTAGCAGTCAAGACAAGGATTTGCAAGGGAATTTTCAAGAGTGATGTAACTGTGTCGTATTCTGGTTGTAGTTGTAGTTACATGAATTACATGTGTTAAAATTCATAGACCTGTATGTACACCAAAACCAAAGTTCACTGCATGTTAAGTTTTAAAGATAAAATAATATAAATTAAACTAGTGTAGCCCACAGAAAAATACAGAGAGCTCTTCCGATTCATTTTATGAATCCTGTATAATTTTTACTTCAAAACCTGGTAAAGATAGTACACACACACACACACACACACACACACACACACAAAACCAATAAGAAAAAACTTTCTTCTGAATATAAATGTAAATTTTCCAAATAAAATATTATCAAAAGTCAACAGAAGATGTTCTCATAGATGATAGACATATAATACATACACATACACATATATCATAGGTGACATACACATGCATGTGTGTACACACAGATATATACACATACATACATATATAAACATATAATTTAAGGAGGTTTTTTGTAATCGGATAAATTGATCATAAAATTTCCATGGAAGAGATAAATCCCAGAAAATTATCGAGTTTTTAAATAGAAGAATGGCAAAGGGAGATTTTTTCTACATCATCTCACATAATTGTATTAAGCCAACTATGATTAAGTCAAATGGTATTGGCCTCGGAATGGACAAAGGATCATTGATTACAGAATAGAGAATCCAAAATTGATGCCAACATATTTGAGAATTTAATGGGACAAATATGCTAGTTTAAGTCGATAAAAAAGGAGATTGTTTTTAAATACAGTTTTATTAAAAATGTAAGGGCAAAAATAAAATAAAAACAATTACAATTCTTCACAAAAAATAACTATATACAGGCTATACAATCTAGGTGGATAAAACCCTTTAAGCAAAATTGAACATTAAGAAAATATAAAAACAAAGAAAGCTATTTGGCTCCACTTTTTCCAAATGTTTAGGAAAAGAGAGCAAAACATCTATTAAAAAATCAATGCGAAAAAATATATATGCAATGGAGGAAACAGAGCATTTGTATCTTTAATATAGTTATTTTCTTCCAAATTTACATATGGAAAAACAACCCAATTGAAATAGGAGCAAGATGGAAAGCCTAGGCAATTCGAAGAAAAGCAAAACCAAGATGTAGATTAAAATAAACTAGCAGTCCGGAAAATTCAAATTAAAATAACAAGGAGATATTAGATGGGCAAAAATAAAAAAGTCTGATAATGTATATTGCTGCCAGACATACTAGGGGAAAGTACTTCACCGCATGGCTGGTGAGAATATGAATGAATTAGTAAAGGCTTTGGGGAAAACAACCTGGCAATATCTATATTTAAATTAAGGATCTTCATGTATTTCAACATAGCCAAGTCACTCCTAGGGATCTATCCCATGTAAGTGAAAAGTGCTATTATCTAAGTGCCATTAACCACAGGAAATATGAGCAAGAGTGTTTGCTGTGCCCTGGCCAGTTTGGCTCAGCGGTTAGAGCGTCGGCCTGCGGTCCGGAGAGACCCGGGTTCGGTTCCCGCTAAGGGCACGTACTTCGGTTGCAGTTTGTCCCCAGCCCTGGTTGGTCGTGCGGGTGGCAGCCACTCGATGTGTCCCTTCACATTGATGTTTCTCTCTCTCTCTCCCTTTCTCTCTCTCCCTCCCACTCTATCTGTACAAAAAATGGAAAAATATCTTCGGGTGAGGATAAAAAAAAAACCAACAAAGAGTGTTTGCTGCAACACTGTACTGTCAAAACATGGAAAACAAAATGAGTGCCCATCCACAGGGGAGTGATTAATTAGATCTTTGGCATGTGTATACCACAAAATTATCATACAGTCATTAAAAATAAATGCCTGGTGACTTATAGAGCAAAATGCAGAAAAGTGTATATAATGCAATCCTTTTGAAAGGAAGAGAAAGATTAACCAAAAAGTGTGTGTTACATTTACATGCGGCTAGATGAGCATATGTATGAGTATATATGTGTAATGTATTTCTCTGTACTCATATAAGCATAGAGAAACACACAGGAATGCACACATGGTTGTCAGCTGGACTCTTAGGGGGTGTGGAGAATGATCTGAGTAAAGTTGGGGTAGGAGGAGACTAGAGGGAGGGAGAAGCTAAGCAAAAGATGAAGACGACGACGAAGAAGAGGAGGAGGAGAAAAGAAATAAAAGGCTGCAAAAAACAATTTCAATACATATGATAATGTCACATTCATTTCTGTAAATTATATGTATTTGAGTAGTAATAAAAATCAAATTAAAGAAAAAGAAGTAAGCAAGAAGGGAACCAGATGCATTTCGCAGAGGATATGACCTCCTTACCACATTACCGAAGAGGGCTCTTCCAAAAGATTCATCCTAAGGTTGTTGCTTTTGGACCCCATCTACCCAAACACACAGATTCCCATGCAATTCTTTCTTCCCCATAGAATCCCCTGACCATAATAGTACAATGAGCTCTGTAGGAACTATTCAACAGGAAATCCGAGTTCCATCTAGACGACTCAGCCACCTGTGGCAGTTGTAGCAGTCACAGTGGTCATGGGGAGGTCCATCCACACCTCCCTGCCACCAAGGAAGCCGGGGTGAGAGTAGGGCCAGGCATTTGGCACAACTTCAGGGAAAGCCATTCGCGTCATGTATTCTATGTGAGTGCTGCCTCCCTGAGTTGTCCAAGATAGTGGCCCTGACCAGAAATGTTCCTAATTCCAATCTATTGATAGGAATTCCTGTGACCAGAGCAGGGATTCCCATACAAAAGAGAGAGGTTAGAGTTGGGACAAAGGGCTAGGGCAGCAGAGTGAGGGAAGATGAAGTGGGTATACAGGAGAGAGGAGGCTAGACAAGCGTGTAAGAATAATGACATGAGAAGTTTTCTAAATCAAGAACTATCTCTATATTGCACCTGATGAGAACACGAAATTCAAGTATCATCATGCAGCAATTGTTTAGGCCTGTCTTTACTTGGCATTTAACTCTCATCTCCAAAGTATTTATCTTGTATCAGTTGAATACTGAGGATGTGAGAACAAGCAAACATTTTTAAATTGTGACTTGGATTAAAGTTGTAATAGTCATCTTTTGAAGTCACTTATATTTCAGTGACTTATTGGATGCTTTAGGCATCCAAGCCGGTCCAAATATTTTCCTCTCACAAATGGAACCATAGTCTATAATTATAGTTTGCCACCCAATTAGCTAGTACTCATTTAATTGTTCTGTAAAAAGCAGGAGGCAGTGTCTGTGGTCTGATATCTACCCTCATCCACAAAGTCTAAAAGTCTCCAAGCATAGTTGGGACCCAGGACTTCACCAGAACTTTTTATTTTTAATGCATATATTACACCTTTCACTGTATACCTCTCCCCTCTCTTCCTTCTCTAACATGGACTCTTTCACACGGACACAGTGTCATATAATAAAACCCTGACTTAAGGGACTTTCAAGTGTATTCATGCTCAACATAGTTTCCGCAGTGAATCCTCTCCTGGAATGCAATTGCTAAGCTCTCTCTAAGCCCACAGCTGACACACATAACAAGCCTAGACTCTCATCAGCGCAGAACATCCTGTGGCCTAAGCAGGCAGTCATGTCACCTTCACTGAAATTGAGACCCTCAGGCAGAGCTCCTCTCGTATCAAGGGGTTTAGAGGTAGGCTCATGATTCTATGTTGACAGCAAGGCTTGCACATCAACCAAGAGTCTGACCTAAAAGGAGGAGGACTCAAGTACAAGCCAAGGGTTATTTACAGCCTTCTAGCACTCTGAAGGCAGCCTGGCAAAGACCTCCAGTAGAGTAATAGACATTTCACTTATTTCTGATTCTGTCCAACCAGCAGATGAGTCACATAGCTACAGCCAAGATTACCTGATCATATTTCCCCCTTGACACAAGTTAATCAGGGCAGTGACAGCAGAAGGAGCCAAGAGAGGGAATGACTCAAATATCCAATTGCCGAAGGGAGCCTGGTAAGGGGCGTAGCGAGTGAGCAGTCAGTGGTTGAGTCAGCCCTCCAGAGTCGGCAGAGAAAACAAGTGGTTTGTAGTTACAAACCCCCCATCGTCCCCCCCCCCCCCAGCTAGTTAGGATTGTCTGGTTCAACAGTTAAAAAGAAAAGTTTGGCTAACTTCCATCTAAAAAGAAACTCTATCAGCACAACCAATTGATTTGGCTGTCAAAATGGAAATTTCTTGGCCGGTAGGTTGATTGAAAGTTTATTATTATGGATTCAAAGAAGGCACAAGTTTTGAACAAAGTTCACAAATGTTAGCCTAGTATACACTGTCAAAGATGATCAGCTTCAATTCCTTCAAGAAACCGTCTCCACCCCGAGTCCTAACTCTTCCTTGTTAATCAATTGCTATAAAACCTTCTTGAAAAACTGCTCATTCTGGAAACGGTCATTTCTCTTTCCCTTTCATAAGCTGATATTATTTAGACCTTAAATTTTGAAAGGTAGCCCCAGAAATTAACCTCCACCAAGAAAACAATTAAAAATAAAAATTAAAAAAATGTTCTTGCTCTCCCGAGAAGTATAAGTTACACATTTCAAGCAACTGCAATACTCTCTTATTTGGGAAATTATCGAGTGTTCCTTCATAAATGTATTTAGGAACCACAAGGGTTTTTCAGTTGGTCAGGACATTTTCCTATTTAAACATTGATTTAGAAACCTTGCCAAGTAAACCAGGAAATCAAGAGAGCAAAATTATGCAGCACATAAAGAAAGCAGCTGCATTTCTCCAACCCTAGTAATTTAAACAGTCGTTTCTTTAAACAAAAATGAAGAGGAGGAATAAAGAGAAGTAAATCTGGCAACACTAATCTCATTTCATTACCCTGGTAAACTAAAATATCAGTCATCAAACATATTTGATGGAAAACATTTGTCCATTGTGTTGGTGTTCTTAAAAAGTGAAAGCTACAATACAGTACAGGAATTTAATATCGAATTACATTTGAAGGATCATTTCAGTAATTAAGTGAGAAAATGATTTCTAACAGATGCCTTTCAGTTTAAAAGCACACCCCAGGCAAAATTCCCCAGCACTGAGAAAGATCGAGAGTGTCAAAAGATTCAGGAACCTCACACGTATACACACACACACAAAGGTCAGGATAGAGAATGTGCACCTTGTACAATAAAATGCAATGTATAAGAAGACGCACATTACAAGACACAGATAAAGCAAGCAGGCTGGCTTCATCTAATTTATCATACAACAGAGCAATAAGGTGTGGGGGGGGATCCTTGCCTAAAGATTTATTGTAGGACTTTTATGATGCTTTGGTTTAGGTACTGGCCCCATGTTTAAAATTTCAAATTACACAGATGAAATCTTTGTGGATATTTACTTAGTCTCCTGTTTAAGAACTACTAAAAGCTCTCCTGGGCAGAAAGTGTGCTGGAAATCATCATATTCCTCTCCGATCCAATTCTTTCCAAATGACAGACAGATGTACACAAACAGGTTTGATTCTTTAATAAACTTTTGAACATCAGAGAACAGGAACAAGAAGAATTTCTGAAATTATTGCTCTGTAAGTGGCTACTGCCATCTGATGAGGCTACACAGAGGGGATATAGTCAAGTCTTGAAAAGGAAGAAGATAAATATAATACCGATGGTCCTATAATTCAACTGAAATGGTTAAAATGTTACAAAGAACAGAATTTTCTGGATTCTTTGTCTATCTTTTTTGGTTCCAGGGATGCGCTATGATTGTTAGCTTTCATTATAGACTCTTAAAGAAAGTGCAAAAGGACCACCACTCTAGATACACTGAATAATAATTGCATTAGTTTGCTAGGACTGCCATAGTAAAGTATGACATTGGGTGGCTTAAACAACAGAAAATTGCTTAAACCTCCTCACAGTTCTGGAGGTTAACAATCCAAAATCAAGGTTTTAACAGGATTAGCTTTTTTCTTGTTATCTTCTTCTTGTATGTTCACATGATCTTCCCTCTGTGTGTGTCTATGTACTACTTTCCTCTTATAAAGACACCAGTCATAGTGGATTAGGGCACACTCATATGACCTCATTAATTTCCTCTGTAGAGGCTCCTCCTATCATCAAATACAGACACATTCAGAGGTTCTTGGGATTAAGACTTTAACATATGCATTCAAAAGCACACAATTTATCCCATAAAGTCCTCTTCTTGAAAACAATTTAAAAATGCAGGGGGAAATGTTTTTGTAAAAATGTTTAATCTATTAATGATGGGTCATTAATAGATTAATGGGTAAAATTTTCAGCATTGCACTCAAGCCTTGGTTCTCTAACATCTCCCATCTCAAACAATCTGGTTCTCAACCAAGTTGTTCACAGAAAAAAAATGTCTGGTTGTTGAACAAGCCTTGGTGTTTGACCTGACAACCCTTTCATGCTGATACATCAGCATGACAAAAAGTGTCTCTCAGGCCACAAACAAAGGAGAGATTGCACCAGGACGAGTCAGTTGACTGCTAACATCTCAGGAAATTGTGCTGTAAATATTTGGTTTGGTTTTGTGTGTGTTTTCCGCTTTTGTTGCTGGCAAAATGGATGATTAGCAAAATTTAAAAACATAAAGAAGCCTCCAAGAGTGCTAACGTTGCTAATGGTGTGAAAGAAACTATGATCACAGGTGATTGAAGAGGTAGAAAAAGTGTTGTTGATTTGGATAAATGAGAAGCAGATAGCAGGTAACAGCAAGCAAAGATGCTGCCTGTTGACCTCCTGAACGACACCCCTGGAAGGAGTGCTGAAAGAGATTTGTTTAAGGCTAGTCGGGGTGGTTCAACAAATTTAAGAAAAGAAGTGTTTGTGTTTAGATTAAACAGTACATTAGACAGGTACTGTATATAAGAAAGAATAAAACATTTATTCATTTGTGGGTCTGGAACAAATTAATTCAATTTACATTATTTCTAATGGGAAAAAGTTCTTTGGTTCGCAAACAAATCGCTTCTCGGACCACCTTCTGGAACAAATTAAGTTAAAAAACCGAGATCCACTGTATGCCTCGTTCATAGTAGATGCCAGCATTATTATAAAAACTAGTTTATTCGGGACTTCCGGTCAAGATGGCGGCGTAGGTAAACGTGGTATCACGTCCTCCCACAACCACATCAAAGTTACAACTAAACTACAGAACAACCATCATTCAAAACCGCCTGAAATCAAGCTGAATGGAAGTCCTACAACTACGGAATTAAAGCAGCAGCCACATCCAGACTGGTAGGAGGGGCGGAGGCACGACGGGCTGGTCCCACACCCACGTGTGGCGGATAAAAATCAGGAGGACACCTCGGCTGGGAAGGTCCTTCCTGAGGACTGAGGGGTCCCCATCCCACACCAGGTGCCCCGCTCAGGGTTCCAGTGCCAGGAAGAGAATCCCCATCACTTCAGGCTGGAAATACCAGCGCGAACTGAGGCTCAGGGAAGCTGAAGCGGCTGGAACCCCAGGCAGCTCCTTAAAGGGCCCGCACACAGACTTATCGGACTCTCTCCCTCTAAGCTCGGAGGGGAGGCAGCTCGAGGGGCACCAGAGACATACAGGGAAGAACCGAGCTGTTTGGCACTGGAGCAAAGGCTAGAGAGGGGGCTTTCTCCTGGACAAACGTGCAGTAAGAGGCCTTTGTTCCTTTGGTGAGCCCTTCCCTGGGGTGGCAGACAGCCACCATATCTGGGACTCCAGCAACCTGGCTCACACTGGTAGCCCCGCCCTGTTGACTCCCTGAGGCCCCTCCCCGCCCCACCCAACTTTCAGGCCCACCCAACTTTCAGGCCCACCCAAGCTGTTGCCACTTGCTTAACCATAGGATTGGCCTGTCTTGGATCCTGCTTCAGGTTTTCCTAAATTCTTTCAAACGAGCAGCATCTGGTCTCAGCTAGCCCCATACCTCTCGTTAAGTAATACACAGAAACAAACACAGGGAGGCAGCCAAAATGAGGAGACAAAGAAACAGGTCCCAAATGAAAGAACAGAACAAAACCCCAAGAAAAGAACTAAGTGAAATGGACATAAGCAACCTAACAGATGCTGAGTTCAAAATACTGCTTATAAGGATGCTCAATGAACTTAGTGAGAACGTCAGTGAACTTAGGGAGGGCCTCAAGAGCATAAAACAGGACCAGTCAGAAATGAAGGAGGCATTAACTGAAATAAAGAATAATTTACACAGATTCAATAGTAGAGTACGTAAATCCAAGAAGCAAACCATTGATTTGGAATATAAGGAAGCAAAAAATGCCCAATCAGAACAGCAAAAAGAAAAAAGAATCCAAAAAAATGAGGATAGTGTAAGGAGCCTCTGGGACAACTTCAAGTGTGCCAACATTCGCATCTTGGGGGTGCCAGAACGAGAAGAGAGAGAACAAGAAATTGAAAACCTGTTTGAAACAATAATGGCAGAAAACTTTTCTAACTTGGTGAAGGAAACAGATATACAAGTCCAGGAAGCACAGAGAGTCCCAAACAAGATGAACCCCAAGAGGCCCACACCAAGACACATCATCATCAAAATGCAAAAGGTTCAAGACAAAGAGAGAATCTTAAAAGCAGCAAGAGAAAAGCAGTTAGTTACCTACAAGGGAGTTCCCATAAGGCTGTCAGCTGATTTCTCAAAAGAAACTTTGTAGGCCAGAAGGGAGTGGCAAGAAATATTCAGAGTGATGAAAAGCAAGAACCTACAACCAAGATTACTCTATCCTGCAAAGCTGTCATTTAGAATCGATGGCCATATAAAGAGTTTCCCAGACAAGAAAAAGTTAAAGGAGTTCATCACCACCAAACCGTTATTATATGAAATAATGAAGGGTCTTTTTGAAGAAAAAGATAAAATATATGAACAAACAAAATGGCAATGAATACATATCTATTCACAATGGAATCTACAAACAAAATGAAGAGGCAGAACAGAAACATTCTCATAGATACAGAGAACATTTTGTTGGTTGCCAGATGGGAGGGGGTTGGGGGAATGGGTGAAAAAGGTGAAAGAATTAAGAAGTACAAATTCATTGCTAGACTGACAAACCTCAAAGGGAAAGGGTTTGGGGGGGAGGTGGGAAGAAATAAACCAAAGAACGTATATGCATAACCAATGGACACAGACAATAGTGTGGGAAAAGGTGGGAGGGGGCTGGAGTGGGGAGGAGGGGGTCAATGGGGAAAAAATGAGAAACATCTGTAATACATTCAACAATAAAGATTTTAAAAAAGAAAAAAAAAATAAAGCTTCCTTCCTCCCGACTCAAGGAAGGACTCTGAAAACTAGTTTATTCAAAAGCAATGTACCTCAATTAGAACCAGTCATAGAATCTTTCCTTGTTTGGTCTGCATTTAGCCCTCCCCTAGTCCCTGGTCAATTTTTTCTCTCTTGCTTACCTCCAAACCCATATGTGATTATACCAGGCCTGAGAGAGACAAAAAGTACACCTACAGAGGGGACGCAAAGTGGTACTAGCAGCCAAACATCAGCATGAAATCCTATGACCAGCATCAGCTGAGCATCACAGCCTCCAAGAACACAGCTCCAGCCCAGTGCATCCCAGCCTGAATCAGGTATGGGGCCTGCTATTTAGTTAATGTGAGTTTCTTTTATCCTTCCAAATAAGCTCCCATTTCACTTGAGAAAATGAAGTGAACAGATTTCTGCTCCTTGCAACCAAAAAGTCTTGACAAGGACAACTTACTCACATAAATTGAACCGCTGCTTTCTCTCTCTCTCCGAGGTAGCAGATACTTTGCATAGACAGGCAGAAAGGCTACATCCGCTCAAGCTTGTTTGAGGAGCACAGCTGATTCTGATTTCACTGAATCAACACCATTGCTGTTCGAAAGACAAAGTCTGTAACATGCCTACCAGTAAAGGTGGGCTCATTCCACGACTCATTTCTCTCCGGGACTTATCAATTCCTTCAGAATCATATGCATATAAATCAGAAGAGCAGCTTCTTGGCAGCAACATTTTGTCCATGTTCCAAAATAATCCAAGTGGATTCATAGGTCAAAACTCAGAGACATCCCTTTAAATAAAAAATAGAAATTATGCTCTTAGCCTAAATATAAGAAAAGTATACAAAGGTAGACAGCACCAAGGAATTGAGGAATAAATTTTAAAATATCCTATTATAATTAACAAGCATTTTTTTATGGCTCCAGCCTTACTCGGCTGTTTGCTAATGTTTTCATGTAAACAAATATATTTAAAAGTCACTCCAAGACATAAAGTCAGACGCCAGGCTCAAAGGCAGCCACTGAATTTACGGGGTCTCTGAGACCAAGAAATGTGTGGCTACTGATAACATACTAGGCTTTTATCATCTACTTTAGACAAAACACACTTCATGATAAAAAGTGTTATCAGAAATTTTTTTAAAAACAAACTAAAGGGTTAATTCAACAGTAACATATAGAAATTCTAAATATGTGTGCACCTAATAACAATTTCAAAATATGTAAAGTAAACATTGACATAAAAAGAAAAGAAATGTAAAAATCAAAACTTATAACTACAAATTTTAAAATATATATTTTCCCAACAGGTCAATTTATCCAAAAGAACAATGAAACCAAAAAAAAAAAAAAAGATGAGGGAAGAGTGGGAATCATTGACTATTTTTTATCTGACTCTTAACTAGAAAAAGAGAGAGATTCTCAGATGGACAAACTAGTGGTTGTTTAGAAAGCAAGTAGTCTCAACATCACTGATCATCAGAGAGATGCAAATTAAAACAACAATGAGGTATCACCTCACACCTGTCAGAATGGCCACCATCAACAAATCATCAAACAAGGGTTGGCGAGGGTGTGGAGAAAAGGGAACTCTAGTGCACTGCTGGTGGGAATGCAGACTGGTTCAGCCACTATGGAAAACACTATGGTGTTACCTCAAAAGACTAAATATTGAACTTCCACTTGACCCAGTGATCCCACTTCTAGGAATATACCCTAAGAAGCCTGAAACACCAATCAGAAAGAATATATGTACCCCCATGTTCATAGCAGCATTATTTACAATAGCTAAGATCTGAAAACAGCCTAAATGTCCATCAGTAGACGAATGGATAAAAAAGTTGTGGTACATATACACAATGGAGTACTATGCAGCTGTAAGAAAGAAAGATCTCTTATCCTTTGAGATGACATGGAGGGACCTGAAAAGTGTCATCCTAAGCGAAACAAGCCAAACAGAGAAAGACAAGTATTATATGATCTCACTTATTTGTGGAATATAATGAACATAACAGTCTGAGGAATGGGGTAGCCCCAGAGATGTGGAAGTGGGGTACAGACTGACTATCCCCAGAAGAGGGGGTTGGTGGGGAGAGATAAACCACAGAACTTATATGCATGTATGCATGAACAATGGACATGGACAACAAAGCTGGGGAGAGGGTGAGGAGGGAGGAGGACGGGGGAATCAGTGGGAGGAAAAGGAGAAACATCTATAACAAAAATAAATTAAATAATTTAAATTTAAAAAATAAATAAATAAAAAGAAAGTAAGTAGGAAAGACCCACACATTTGCAGGAGAGTTTATTTGTTTGAGGATTTTTCAATCCCTTATTTTAGTCCAAAGTGTAAAGTAAGATCCAGAAGCTAAGCTATTAGCCCTTTATCTGGCAATAACACCACCTCAAGTGCAAAAGGATTAAACATTTCAGCAAGCTCCCTTGCCTTTTAGCATTTCAGATGTGAACTTATACTAGGTTGAATTATATGAAATTGCTATTTCTGTAGATCAAAACTGGTTGACTATCAGCAATTTCAAACATGCAACCAAATATATTTATATATTGATATGCTTTGTTACAAAAATAAATTATTCCTTTAGAGGTTTTACGTATTAGAATATGCTTACATAATGTTTCCACGGAACTTTTGAGGAAAACAAAGCATATGGGTATAAGAGGATGTCTAGTGAGTATAAATTTTTCTCAAATTTCTTCCCGATAGATCTAAAATTATAAGAAGTTATAGTATATAATGATCATATTATAAACAGTTTTACAAGTAACAACCAACAGAGCACTCTATAGATGACTACCCCTTAAAATATTGATCCCCTCAAAATAACATTGTCTCAAATAGGTCAGTGGTCTTTACAGGTCAGCTGAACCTTTAAAGAGAATTAAATCAGAATGAACTAGGTTTCTGTCATTCTTCTTGGCCCTTGCAAACTCTTCATGACCACTGCATGATCTGTTCTCTGCCTGTGCTATCGTTGTTTTCTCCCTTCTCTCAATCCCCCTGCCCTGCTGCAATTCTATAGCAGCTGTAGGATTTATGCTGTCCAATCTCAGGCTTCAGCATCTTGATTGAACTATCAGTCTCCAAATCATTGATCCATTGCAGCTGTAGTATCCCTTTCACAAGCGGTTCCATCTTTTTTAGTTGATTTAGAGGCAGGCCTTAAACTGGCAAGCCTCCATCAATCAACAAAATAGGAATTTGTTTTTATTATTTATCTCATTTTTTTTCTCCTTCAAAATGCTGAGGAAAAAGTATATCAGAGTAGCCGAAGCAAAATGATTGAACTTTTTTTCATCTAGAGAATATGTTAATTATGCTAAAATCACTTCATTAAAACATTGAACCTTATATTAAAAAGTTTTTAAGATATGTTAAAAATAAAAATATTATTATAGAATTATGCGTAGAGCTGTTAATGATATAAAATGGTATATAAGAAAATATTCTGGAAATTTTTGACAAATTGGCAAGAAAAGAACATTCTACACCTCATTGTCTTGCCAAATTTCTGACACTTGCTTCTAGGGTCAAACTTTAACTACTAAGGCAGACTAGCTAAGGTATAAAACTCCAATAATAATTTATCCATTATGATAAGTAGGATTGATTTGAGGGTTAAAAGTGAGTCACTCAGGAAATAGAGATTTACTGATGAGATTTTGAGGAGACTTACTAATAAAAAGAAGGAAGTCACTAAAGCATCTGCATTCATCAGAAACTTAGGAACTGTTATAATTCAGCCATGGAACCATCCAGTTTTACAAGAATATTTCCTTCTACAGCCATAGGAAAAATTTTTTTCTCCTTTGACAAATTCATTCAGGCTGAGAAACAGTTTGAATTAACAGAGAATGCATTCCTCCTCCAGATCATGAATAAATATGAAAAGAAAAGTGAGGAACAAATTGTACATGTAAAATTTCTTATTGACATACATTTTTGAAATTATGTTAACATTTTAACGAACATAATTAAACATGCAAAAATAAATGTTCCTGTTTTAAAATAATTTTATTTTTTATTAAAGATATTTTAAGTCATTTAAATATTAATTATTACAGGAATTGCTGTCCCACTGCAAACATTTGGAAGCACACATGAAATACTTGAAAAAACTATTTTCAGACATTAACAACAGGCAGCACAGGAAATTGATTTTTTGAGTGAAGGGAAACAAATTAAACAAGCTCCAGGATTGCCCCCAGCTTACTGCCTAGAGGCATTCTCCAGGCTGCAGGGCAGCGCTGTGAAACTCAGAGCCCAGCCAGTCACTCTGAGTTAAGGAAATAGAGATCACAGAGTTCAGGGAAGTTGAAACAGGTAGAATTTGCAGGACAAAGTACTGGAGAGGAAGAAATGGCACAGAGAGAGAGCTCTGGAGACCTGAAGAGAGGTCCCTTCTACTCTTTGACTGACTACTGAGTATTCATGTTTGTCTTGAGTAAAACTTCATTAGGCCTCAGGAAAAAAACATTAGACATTCGTAGGCCAAACAATTCCCAGGTCTAAAACAAAGTGAATAGTTGGCATCTCACCAGCCAGAGTAGAGAGACTTCATAACATCTGAGGCCTAAGGTAGAGTCCTCAAAAGGGTCTTACCTTACTAGTAGAGCTAAATTAGCCCTTAAATAAAGACAACAGATAAACTGTCATTATAAAGCTTAAAAGTATGCCTCAAAAGGATAAAATTGACCCCAAGTTATATATCAGAATAAGATTTAACACTCTTTAAAGGAATCCAACAAAATCAAGCACTCAACAAGGTAAAAATCACCTAAGAAAAAATAACTAGACTTATAAAAAAAGCAGAAAAATACAATCTCTATGCAAAAGAACAATTAACCAATAGAAATGAACCCACAAATAACAAATGATAGAATCAGCAATCCTTAAAATTGAATTTTAAAATCGTCTATGTATACCCAAGGATGCTAGGATATGAAAAAAGGCAATGTCTAAAATATCAGTGATTTTGAGTCATAATCATTTTGGTTCTTATACAATATATCGAAATTGTCCATGATAGCCTTGCAAATTAGAAAACATTATTCAATTCAATTACATTTTTCTATAAAAACATCTCTTTGGGTCTCCATTACCTTCAAAAGAAACTTCAAGTTACAGGGCATTGTTTCCCACAGATTGCGCTATACCAGGAGTCAGCAAACCTTTTCTGTGAAGGACCAGATAGTAAATACTTTTTGCTTTGCAAGCCATATGCTATTTTTTGCAACTATTCAACCCTGCTCTTGTAACCATAAACAATATGTAAACAAGTGGGCATGGCTAGATTTGGCCATCAGGCAATCACTTTCTGACCCTTGCTCTAAAGCTATCCAATACAAAAGTCAATAGTCAATGTTTTCTTCTAGGAATTTTATGGTTTCTGGTTTTATGTTTGAGTCTTGAATGCATTTTCAATTTATTTTTGTATATGGTGTAAGATAGTGGCCTAGTTTCTTTTTTTTTAATCCTCACCTGAGTATATTTTTCCATCTATCTTCAGACAGAGTGGGAGGGAGGGAGAGAGGGAAAGAAAAAGAAACATATATGTGAAAGAGACACATAGATCAGTTGCCTCCCACACGACCCTGACCAGGGCTGGGGACCAAACTGCAACTGAGGTACATGCCCTTGACCTGAATTGAACCTGAGACTCTTTGGTCCATAGGCCAATGCTCTAACTACTGAGAAAAGTAGCCAGGGCACTAGTTTCTTTTCTTTTTTTTTTTTTTTTACGTGTAGCTATCCAGTTTTCCCAACACCATTTATTGAAAATAAATATCTTTTCCCCATCGTATATTCTTGCCTCCTTTGTCATGGATTAATTGACCATATGTGCATATGTGTGTGAGTTTATTTCTGGGCTCTCTATTCTATTCCATTGGTCTATGTGTCTGTTTGTGTGGTAGTTCCATACTGTTTTTATTACTACAGTTTTGCAGCATAGTGTAAAATAAGAGAGTGTGATGCTTCCAGCTTCATTCTTGCTCATGATCACTCTGGCTTTTTGGTTTCTTTTGTGAATCCATGCAAATTTTAGAAATTTTTCTTTTACTTAGAAAAGTGCCATTGGTATTTTCATGGGGATTACAGTAACATAGACAGTAAGATTTTTGACATCTGTCTTAGCAATGTTTTCTTGGACCAGTCTCCTCAGGAAAGGGCAACTAAAGCAAAACCAAACAAATAGGATTATATCAAACTAAAAAGCTTTAGCGCAGCAAAGGAAACACTCAAAACATAAGGCAACACACTAAATGAAAGAAAATATTTGCAAATCATACATCTGATAAGAGATTAATATCCAACATTTATAAAGAACTTCTACAATGTAATATTTAAAAAAACTGATTAAAAATGGGCAGAGGACTTAAATACACATTTTTCCAAAGAAGACATGCAGATGGACAACAGGCACACGAAAACATGTTTAACGTCACTGATCAGCAGGACAATGCAAATCAGAACCACAATGAAATATCACCTCACGCCTATCAGAATGACTATAATCAAAAAGACCAAAAAAAAAAATCACAAGTGCTGGTGAGGATATGGATAAAAGGGAACCTTTGTGCACTGTTGTTGGGAATGTATATTGGTGCAGCTACTATGGAAAACAATATGGAGGTTCCTCAAAAAATTAAAAATAGAACTACCATATGATCTAGCAATTCCACTTTTGGGTATTTATCCAAAGAATACAAACCTTTTATTCAAAGAGATATATGCACCCCTATGTTCATTGAAGCACAATTTATAATAGCCAAGACATAGAAGCAACCTAAGTGCCCATCCATAGATACATGGATAAAGAAGAGGTGGTATAGCCCTGGCTGTTGTGGCTCAGTTGATTGGGCATCATCCTGTGCACCGAAGGGTTGCCAGTTGGATTCCCAGTCAGGGCACATGCCTGGATTCCAGGCTGGATGTCTGATAAAAGGGTATGCAGGAAGTAGCTGATCAATGTTTTGCTCTCACATAAATATTTCTCTTTCTCTCTCCCTCTCCCTTCTTCTCTCTCTAAAAATCAATTAAAAAATCTTTTACAAAAAGATATGGTAGATAGATATAGATCGATAGATTTACAATGGAATATTACTCAGTCATAAAAAAGAATATTTTTTTGCCATTTTCGACAACACCAATGGACTTGAAGGCATTATGCTAAGTGAAATAAGTCAGACAAAGAAAGACTGATACTGTATAATTTCACTTATATGCTGAATTTCAAAAAAAAAAACAAAAAACAATGAACAAATGAAACAGAAATAGATTCATAAATACGAGAAACAAACTGGTGGTTACCAGAGGGGAAAGGTTAGGGGGCTAGCAAAATAGGTAAAAAGGATTAACAGGTACAAACTTCCAGTTATAACATTTAAAAAGTCGTAGGAATGTAATGTGCGCCATAGAAAATACCGTCACTAAGATTGTGATAACTTTGTATGGTGCCACATGGTAACTACGCTTCGTGTAATCATTTTGTAATGTACAGAAATACCAAATCACCGTTAGGTACACCTGAAACTAATTGGATATTGTATGTCTAAAATTATACTTCAGTTTTACAAAGCCACTAACCACTAGCCACATTGGCTATTTCAATTGAAATTCAAATGACCTAAAATTAGAATTAAGTACAATTAAAACTTCAGTTCCTCAACTGAACACGTGGCAAATGTGGACAGCACAGGCACAGAACATTTCCATCACCACAGTCCCACTGGGCAGAGCTGCTCCAGACACTGCAGGCAGAAGCCTCACACCGAGGAATTACACCAAGAGATGCAGGTTCCTTCATGTGCGCAGTCATTTCTTTACCTATCTGGACATGTTGAACTAGACTCTCTCTGAAGGTGAAATCAGATTTCAGCAGGGTGAGTCAGATGTGCACTAAATACGGAGAACTGCTGAGTTAAAGAGTGAAGACTCATCATAGGTTTAAGGTTTTAATCCTAATACTTGATGCCTTTTGATTGTTCCTTTTGTATTCCTGCCTATTATTCCTACCCAACTGCCATGCCACACATTACAATTGTATCATATAAATGAACACATCTGACGACAATGAGATAAACGAAAGAATTTTTCCCCTGAAGAAATCTGATCAGTGACCTCTTTTGCATGTGAAATGCTCTCATTTTCTATGTTAAATTACTTAAAAGAAGAAAAAAAATCTGGTGAGCATACATGGTAGATACTGCTCTCCCACCACATGAGCTGTCTCCTTCGGTGTGCCTTTTAGTGAATTAAAAGCTATCCTTGTCTAATACAAATGTGAATATACAGCATGTTCAGAGTGTGAGATCTGCAGCCAGACTACCAGGACCCAAATCCCATTTCTACCAATTATGATCCTGTGAACGTGAGCAAAACACTCAACCTCTCTGTGCCTGTTCTTCATCTATCAATGGTGAAAATCATTGTAGCTACCACATTGGATTCCTAGGAGGATGATATGAGTTAACGTATGTTAAAAAAAAACACACACAAAACCTTAAAATAGTACCTGGCATATAATGATTGCTATTGTGTGTTAACTATTATTATTTTCATTGTATCTACATTAAGGCAAAATTTTATAGCATCAATTACCAAATGATCTTATTAAAACTGGACATATTGGACTCTAAACTGGATTCATTCTTGTACAGTAGGAATAACTATTGTGAGAGTCTCGCCCACAGGAAGTATATATCAACACAATCGTAAGCAAATGTTAAAGTCTAAAGTATTACTGAGAATAGGCATCTCTTTCATGGACACATTGCAGCCACCCTCCTACTTTTATCATGCTATCATTCTTTATTTTTCACACATTTGGAAATACTCTAATGGAATTTTACTCAGCCAGAATCCTGTGCTTGCATGTGTGTGTGTGTGTGTGTGTGTGTGTGTAATTTATGAACAGAAACTTTAAAAAAGGATAAGTGTAATATCTTGCAAAGAAACTGAAGAATGTTTATTCATTCTTTGTATATCAGTTCTCTATTTTGCCACAGTAGTACTGTATAACAAGCAACCAGAACACCTCAGGAGTACACAAAAGCAAATATATATTTTTGCTCATGACTCTAAATTAGCTGAGTATTCCGCTCATCTGAGTTGTGCTTGGCGGAGTGCAGGTATGGTCAGTGGTCAGCTTTGGGCTGACTAAGCAGCTTTGCTGAATTTGGTTGGGCTTACCCACGTGTCTGGGGCTTCAGCTGGGACCACGGGGCTGACCCAACTCTAGTCCATGTGTCTCATGATCCATCAGGCTCTCCTAGGCGTTTTCTGATGGTGAAGGTGGAAGAGCAAGGGAGAGCAAGGCCAGTTAGGCAACTTGCTCTATGTTATGTGTGTCGCATCCCATGGATGAAAGCAATGCAATTAGCAAGGCGCAGATTCCAAGTGTGAGGAACCAGAGACACGGGACAAGCAGCAGGACACAGGAAGCCCTTAACGGGGGCTGTTGAGGTAGTAAGTCTACCACACTCCATCCATTTCATAAACTTTAGCAATTCTTGTTTTGGTCTCCTAATCACTAGGGTTTTTATTTTGATAAATGTTTCCTTCTTGAAATGCAGAATACGTCAAGTGTACCTATTTTGAAATAATTTAAATTCTAGTGTTGGTTAATAACTGAAAGATTTCCATTTCTCTACAGTTTCACTCAGTCCTATGTAAAATGGATTAGCCTCTGATTAAATATGCCACTATCCAAATCTTAACTTGTCTTGCCCTTGGAAAACCTAAATCATCGATAATCCAAAATAATCAAAGATCATATGATTTTCAATATTTGTCCAAGTAATTAAAAGTCAATTTGGCATTATCCTAAGATCTAAAAGTATTTTCTAATACAGTAGTGGACGTGTCTGTTATCTTTATCTTAAAACCTTCACCGTAATATCTCATTAGTTAATCCCTTGCAATGAAGCCAGAATTATTTCATTTTTATCAGCTATGCTATCAGATTACATATAAAAGTTTTGAGGTATGCTTTTGACATAGGAAAAACTTTCCAAGGTTTCTTTTTATTTATTTTTCTAAGCAAATATTCATCAAGTATCCATAATAGTCAAATATTAAATACCCTAAAAACAAAAGTTAATCCAAGGTAAATCCTTATTCTGTTGTCTGCACTCAGAGGCTCTTTGTAAAATGAGTCTAAATGATAAGTAGAGGAGAGAATATGATGTTTATTGTGATATTTTCAAGCCTTTAATTATTGTCATGGCCTCCTGGCAATTTTCTTGCCTTGGAAATTTCTACTCAAGCCGAACACATTCACACACTCAAACCATAAAACAAGCAATGTTACTGGGGTTGGGAAGAAGATGTCCATACAATGCCAATTACTGCGAATCGACAGTTTCATTAGAGTAGCAGCCGACATGCAATTCCATTCACTGCAGTGTGCTTCAGCCATGCCCTGTTACATTCCCGGCACTTCTTCACATCATGTACACAGAGACCGACGTGTAAGTTCCTGAAACCTGAACATGGATTGTCGTATTCCCCCTAAAGGTTCCTCTGCTACACTCATAGTCTTTTAGGGTTACATTTTACAAATGCAGCTTCTGATTCCATTAGTCTGGAATGAGATATGAATCTAATCATCTCGCAGGTGATGTTGACTCTGCAGGTCCATGAATCTCATGTTGAGTAGCAAGTGCTAGTCATAAGGGCTTTTACCTCCATATTTAGGCATACAACCCCCACTACGACGAACCTCCCTTCTCTCCCTCTCAAACCCTTCACTGAGCCATTGGAGGGTACTAACACGAGATCTTCAAATTCCCTTCATTCTAAACCCTCACGGAGCCTGCCTTTAATCTCATCATAAAATATTTAGAACAATGCTTGACACATTTGAAGTAGTAGATAAATGGTAGTTGTTGCTTTGTTAACTGAAATCTAACCATTCCCTAAAAACATCACTCTTAAGTAGAACTGTCTTACTTTCATAACCAATATCCTTAGGCCATAAGAAATTTGTAGTTGTTCTTTTTTGCTCCTCTTGGGCACTTTCAAACTAATTCTCCTTTTTTTTTCTCCATCAAAACAACAAACAAACAAAAAGTATATCTTTAATTATGTACACTTTTTCAGGAAAAGTGACCACAGATTTCAGATTCACAAAACGAACAGAAATGTTAAATAGATTAAGAATTGGTGACTCACTCTCCTTTTTCAGCATGAGGGAACAGTAAGTATGTCCTCAGGGGGAAAACTGGATGAACATGCCAGCCCAAAAAAAAACTGTCTGTTCAGGACAGTAAAGGGATGTTATTCTCTTGAAAGCAGATGTCTTTCTAAATTCATTTTCAATCCTAAATTTCACAGTACTCAGATCCATTGAATTCAATTTTTGCTGCTATACAAAGACCTTACCTGGATAAATACTTGGGGCCTGAAAGAAATAAAAAACTGTAACTTTCTTTTGAAACTGTTTGTTTCCATTTGTTATCAACTCCTTTATTGCAGACATAATGGATGTATATGAACGCCTCGGAAGATTGGGTGTCCATGACTTATTTTTGAAATGTTGGCTTTTTAAAAAAATCAAATGTAGGTTATGGACACAGAATACATTAAGCACATAGAAAGTATAACACAATTTTGCAACAAGTGGACACGTGTATAATTTATGAATCATCAATTTTGTATCATAGTTCAAAATTCTAATCATCTTATAAGCATATGTCTTGGGAAAGATTTCTAATGATACAACCTAAAGGAGTTATAGCCTTAGTTTTGGTTGATCTTGACACAATAATTCTGCTGCAATAAAAATTTAAATTTCATGACTACTGTCCCTAAAATATTTTTTAAATTTTCTTTTCTTTATTAATTTGAGAGAGAGAGGAAAGGCGAGGAAGAGAGAGATAGAAACATTGATGAGAGAACATCGATTGGCCGCCTCCTGCATGCCCCCCACTGGGGATTGGGCCCAGAACCTGGGCATGTGCCTGACCAGGAACCAAACCGGTGACCTCTTGGTGTGTGGGTCGATGCACAATCACTGAGCCACGCAGGCTGGGCATGTCCATAAAACATTACACTGCCACTTGCAGGCATCCCTTGAAATCACTTCCAAGGGAATATACTTTTTTATTTATTTATTTTTTTTTTTATCCTCACCTGAGGACATTTTTCCATTTTTTGTTCAGGTAGAGTGGGGGGGGGGGAGAGAGGAACAGAGAGAGAGAGAAACATCGACGTGAAAGGGACACATCGAGTGGCTGCCACCCGCACAACCGACCAGGGCCGGGGACAAACTGCAACCGAGGTACATGCCCTTAGCGGGAACCAAACCCGGGTCTCTCAGGACCGCAGGCCGACGCTCTAACCGCTGAGCCAAACCGGCCAGGGCGGGAATATACTTTTTTATAACAGGTAAAACAGTGTCTGATATTTGTCTGACTTTTATTTGTTTCCCCTTATTAAGAGTACATGCTATTGATTAAAAAGCAAATAACTATTTACATAATTCTTGCCACCCCATCCAGGACTTCATTTCACATCTAAGAGGAGTTCTGAACATTAACTATTAAGAGGAAATTGCTTTTTAAAACAGAAAGATTATTTTAAAAACAGATGTGATTGTAGAATCTGATGGTAGAGTATCTTCTTTTATAAGTGATTGGCCAATAATTTATATTGAACACCCCAGAAATTACTTTTTGCCATCAGGAATAATAAGAAAAATGTATTTTGTCAATTCCCTAATCAGAAAAGATTAAAAATAAAATATGCAGGCTGTCACATGTGAGGCAGCACTGCCAAACCAAAACTGACCACAAAGCAGAGCTTTACTGTAGGTTAGCTGATATTATAACATCATTCCAGATGAAGTAAGTGTACATGCGGGCTAATTGGAGAATAATATGAATGATATCTTTATTAAGTGCAAGATTTAGCAAACTGTTCCTCCCTTAGTTTTCTTTTTTAAATATATTTTTATTGATTTTTTAGAGAAAGAGGAAGGGAGAGGGAGAGGGAGAGACAGAAACTTTGATGAGAGAGACACATCGATTGGCTGCCTCCTGCATGCCCCTCACTGGGGATTGAGTCTGAAACCTGGGCATGTGCCCTGACTGGGAATCAAACCAGCAACCTCTGGGTCCATGGGTTGATGCTCAACCACTGAGCCACACCGGCTGGGCCTCCCTTAGTTTTCTAAGCATTATAAAGGTGGTGAAGAGACTGGGCTTTAGAACTGAAAGGATCTAGATTCAAATTCTAATGTTTAATGATGCCAATAATGTATCTCTACTAAAAGCTCCTCCAAACTCCAAATTCATATCCAACCATCTATTTCATATCTTTACTTGAATATCTAATAGGCATCTCAGATTTACATGCCAAAAATAAAACTCCTGGTATTTTTTTCCCTAAAATCCACTCCTCCCACAGTTTTTCTCTTCTCAGTACATAGCACCTCCAGCCTTACCCTGGCTCAAGGTAAAAACCAAACCAAATAAAAGCATCCTTAATTCTTCTCTTCTTCTGTATAACATTTAGCAATTAACAGAACACATTGGCCTTACACTCAAAGACACACAGAATCTGACCAATTCTGGTGACCTCCACCATTACCATGCTGGTCCCAGGGATCATCATATGGCCAGGTTATTGAAATCGGCTCTGGACTTCTCTCTCTCTCTGCTTCCACCCTTAAGTTTCTTCTGTTATTTTCCATATCACACAGTGGCCTGGGTGATCCTGTTAAGATGCATAAATTAAAATTATCCAGTGGCTGTTGATCACACATACTCTTTACAATGACCTTCAAGATCCTGCTCCCTGCCCTCCCGTGGTGATGATAATGGGGCTCACCAAACACCACATTCCTAGGACTCCTCGGATTAGCTAGGGCCAAAGTGTAGAAAGACTATGGTGCAATACTCTGCCTATCTTCTTCTCTTCTGTAATAATCAAGGATCCCGTGTGCTCCAAACAGTACCACTGCAATAGAGCGAAGGTCCATTTTGAGGTACTTAAGAAACTACTCAGAGCCGAGTCCCTGACAACCCAAAATGGAAATAGCAGTTTTGTTAATCCACTGAAGTTAAAGATGCTACAAACTTAACCCAGTTTATATATACTTCACCGCATAATCTATTCTGACTGGTCTCCGACTACGACTTCATTTATTCACTCTGTGTGGCCATTCCAGCCCCCTTGCCATTCTCTGAACAAACCAAGTACTCTCTCTTCTTAGGGCCTTGCTGTTTCCTCTGAATGCCATGCTCTTTTCCTAGGTCTCAGTCTCTTTACTTGGAATCGCCTTATTCAGCTTCTCTATTTCTTCTAGAGTCAGTTTTATTTGTTTATGTTTCTATGAATCTGTCCATTTCATCTAGGTTATCTAATTTTTTAGCATAAAATTATTCATAGCATACCCTTGTAATTCTTGGTGTGCTGTTGAATTGTCCACTTTAAAATGGTTGAATGGAAACATCATGTCCTGTAAATTTTACCACAGTAAAAAATAAATAAATCTAAGGAGCTATTCCCAATTGCATGAACCTGCCAGTGACTAGTTCAGAGAAGGACAACCTGTGAGTTCCTGAGCAGGAAGAGCACTGGACTATTAGTTAAGAATATTACTTTATGCCGTAGGAGTTCAAGGGTATCCAATAGTTTTGATAATTTCAGTTTTAATATTTTATTTGTCCTTTCTACCTTTCCGTAGTTTTGAGGGCAAGAAGAATTGATACAAGTAATATTAGTCCTTTGTCTATTAAACTGCTCACAAATGGTCTACATCCTTTCTTAGCTTCAGTTTTAAGGAGATATTGAAGAATTTTTAGGTAAAAGGTTACAAGAATCAATCTGAACTCATGTAAGTTGAGCTCCAATTATTTTGCGATGTTTATAGAGTCTTTTTCCCATAGCTATTATAGAACCATAGCTAATTCTCAGCTATTTCTTAAATCATACATAATATGATGTATTATCTGTAAATCCAGATAAGCTATAATTTGATTATGTGAGAAGAAATTATCTGTTTCTTTTACAAAATTCCTTCTGTGGTACATGATGTCTAGCACTTCCATTTGCAAAGTAAATCTCTACTACATGTGTAGGGCCGGGTCACAGAGAAGAAGAGAGTGTTCTGATAATAGTCCCAAAGCAATATGTACAAGTTCAGACATGGGGAAAGCTTAGGATTGTTATAAATTCCCACTCCTTGAGTGGTTTTGATACACCAAGGGGATTGATGTCCATGGTAGTGGGAGTAATGATAACTAGAGTGGTAACAACTCAATAAGAAACTATAGTATTGCTCATTTATATTTCTAGATCATACATCTTGTGAGTTCAGAAGAAGGAGAGGGAATTGTTGGGCATTAATGTTTCCCTTGAAGTAGCATCACTGGACATATTTTGGAGAATTGACCTTTTGTTTCTTAAACAATATACAACATTGGCTCTTCCAATGACTCCTTCCCTTCCAAGGACATCTTATGGATGTCCTTATCTATGAGCTCTTGATTCTTAGATTTTATTATTCTAATTTTTATTTCAGGTTTTATCTAAAGACCCCAGACTTTATTTTTAGTTCTAGATTGTTTGCTTCATTGCTATTTTTAAAAACTGTTTACCACATTTTAGAGATCTTCTAAATTGGAAATTTCTAATACTAATTTTTTTTTTTTTTTCTATTTCAGGCTGAGCCCATTTTAAAGTCACTTATTTATTTGCCTTTATATTATTTATAATTCTACATTTTAATCATTGCTTAAAGAAAAGGTTTCTAAAATGGATTTATTTAATGTGTTTTCTATTTTTCTTCTCAAAGGCAGATTTTAAATTATGCTCAGCTTGGTTATTTAAATCTACTCCTAGACTTTCCCTTCACGTTTTTTTTTGTTGTTGTTGTTGTTCCCCCAGGATCATCAGATAGAGTGGGAGGGAGGGAGAGAGAGGGAGACAGAGAGAAACATCTATGTAATAGAGCCACATCGACTGGTTGCCTCCCTCACGACCCAACCAGGACCGAGGATGAATCACAACCAAGGTACATGCCCTTGACTGCAATCAAACCTGAGACTCACTGGTCCATTGGCTGACGCTCTAACCACTGAACAACTGTCCAGGGCCCTTCATGCTTCTTTTAACCATTTCCCCTTAATAAGAGGCTAACAATAAATTGACTAGTTGAGACAAATCTATTATTGCAAATCTGATATTTAGAATTATCTTTAAAAAACTTTTCTAAATTCTGCACTAGATACCTATTTATCTGTATTCTTGATTTCCAGAAAAAAATCTCTCATTATGGCTCTTCTTGCAGCACTGAACCAAGATTTAAGGTAAACTTCTGTATATCTGCCTTCTTGTTCAGCAATGCGATTATTCCTTTTCTGAAAACAAGATAGCTGTACTGACTCAGCCAAATCTCCCTCTGCAAATCACCCTGTCGATTTTAGGTGGGAAATTTTTAAAATGTACAGTTCAAGAATTGGCCGATTTTCAGATGTGTAAAGGAGTTGACATCATCTGTAAAAGCATAGGTACTCAGGTGAGACTGTGTTTAGTTGGGACTCAGGGTGTGTTTAATAGTGTAAGTCTGGTCACGATGGGCTGATTTTCAGAAATGAGAAGTTCTATCAGGTTCACTTGCCAAAGTACGTTCACTGATGCAAGTTGTTTTTAATCAGCTGAACTCATTTTAAAATGATCTAATGCTACGAACAACTCATATTTTCCAAGTGCTGTGAAAACATTTTTATCTCACCCACTAGAATGGAAGCCTCATAGAAGCATGTTTTACTCACTGTTATATCCCAAAGGTAGACCAGTGCCTGTCATATAACATCACTCAGATAGTATCTGCTTCATGAACGTCACCCAATTGTTTAATCTCTTATATCGTTAGGGTTTTTGTTTGTTTTTAAGGGCGTTAATTGTATTTAATTTCCAGGGTAGTTGTGATAATTAAATTATATGGTTGTGTGTATAATACATTTGGTAAGATACCTGACATATAGAAAGATTTCAGGAAGCAGTGGTGGGAATGTGGTGGTTTCTATTTCTCTTGTTATTGTCAAATGGCAGGGTAAAACATATGACATAATTCACTGCTTTCATTGTGCTCCCCAGTATCCTTACTTCATATTGACATCTTACTACCGGAAATATGCTCCGGTCATTCTAATACACCAATTCCTTAATTACTCAAAATCTATCTTTTTTTATGTGCCATTCTATCAGGACCTTCACTTAGCTCTTTTAAGAGCTAATAATAGCTGATAGTGCCATAAATTGATTTCCTTCAGAAATTATTTCCTTGACAGAACCCACACTGACATACTGGGAACTTAAAACACTGAGGCAGCCTACAGAAGAGTTTCAGCAGGAAAGGAGAATGTTGTCTACAACTCTTGAACTCATCTTCAAGATGAGGGCACCCCAATACCCTGCCAGGCTGTCTGTCCATTTCTCCACGGCGAGGAATGCATTCGGCTTTCAGATACACCAGTCTGGCATACACCAGGCTTGCCTGCTCAGAGATCCAGATATGGAAATCAAGTAAAATAAGTTCTTAAAAGGGTCCCCTGGACCACCAGACCAGCTGTCAATCCTTAGAGCTGCTTAAATGCTGCAATGATGTCTACAGAACCCAAACTACCTTGTTTAAGGAATCACTGGAAATTGAGAAGAGACAGTAAAAGCAAATTATTCTTTCAGGTAGTCTTTTCATGATAAGGTGTGATACCTTGAAAGAGAGTGTGATGATAGTGCTTCCCACTTTTGTTTTAAAACTGGGGTAGTTTTAAGTTAATTCTATAGCACATGGCTAATTGATGAGGATGAGGAGGAGGAGGAAGAGGAGGAAGAGGATGATGATAGTAATAGAATGTGAACATACTTTGAATGTTTACTTGTCTTATCTCATTCAATCATCACAACACATCTAGACAGTAGATATTATTATTATCCACATTGTAGAGGTGAGAGTCAGAGAGCCTACGTGAGCTGTGCATGTTGCTAAACTACTGGGTGGTAGAGCCAAGCTTCCAATCCATGCCAGCCATTTGGCTCAAGAGGCCTTTTTCTTAACCACCATGGTACACTGAACTCTGACCCTCCGTGTTCTCTGTTTTCCTAGAACAATGCTGAAGAGCAGGACTTTAATATTTGCAGCTCTTGGAGAACCACTCTTCTAGCACATCATTTAGCCACTGTTTGCTGCAAACGAGGCACTTGAAAAATGCGCTAAATTCAAAAATCTTGTTCTCCACTTGGTCAAATCAGATTTTGTTTCACTGTAGAAATCCAGAAAGAATTCTATGATGTATTTCTCATGCTATTATTCAGTTATTAAAACCATTAAAATGAAAATTTCATGCGTTATATTTTAATGGTCTACGTGGAGGAACTCGTGGTTCAGCATGTAATATATTTTTTATAATGGTATTGACCATATCAGGTAATCTGTTTTTAATCACTGTTATGAATAAAAGTGGTCATTAATTGAAGGAGCTCAGAATACAATTAGATGAGCCATTCAAATATGGATGAACATACTCAATCCTCTGACAAGGTCTGTATGATATAATAGGTGCAATCCAGTCATTTCAGCCATTCATCTACCCCGTGGCGGGTTCAGTCAGGTCAAATCAGGTGCAGTCACCAAACACCAGGAGAGACCAAAGCAAGGAACCACAAATTCAATTTTTTTTTTCCTTCTCTCGAGGATATTTTTGCATTTATTTTCAGATAGAGCGGGAGGGAGAGGGAGGAAGAGAGAGAGAGACACATCAAGTGGTTGCCACCCACACGACTCCAACCAGGGCCAGGGACAAACTGCAACTGAGGTACGTGCCCTTAGCGGGAACCTCACCCGGGACTCTCTGGTCCGCAGGCTGATGTTCTAACCACTGAGCAAAACAGCCAGGGCACATAAATTCAATTTCTAAAGGCCTTGCCCTGCCCTCAGGGGCTTTCCCCTCTACTCTTTACTTTTCTTTCACCTTTTAATGTTTTTCCTCCCATCACCTTACTCTTTTTTTTCTTTTATCTTTATTGTTGTAAGTATTACAGATTTCTTCCTTTTTCCCATTGACACCCTCCTCCCCACTCCTATCCCCCTCCTGCCTTCACCACACTTCTGTCTGTGACCACTGATTATGCTCATATACATGTGAGTTCTTTGGTTTATCTCTCCTGCCCTCCCTCCCCCATCTTCCCTCTAAAGTTTGTCAGTCTGTTTCCTACTTCCATGTCTCTGGATCTATTTTGTTCTTTCTTTTCCGTTATGGAGTGCCTTGTAAAGAAAGCATTATAAAACTAGATTGCCAATGCACTGAATTTTTAAACCCTCTAAATAGGACATTAGTTCATAGCTTGAATGTTTTGAAATCTGATCAACATGCCGTTTCTCAATACATTAAGCAAAGCAAGCAAAATTAGTCTGCTTTATGTCAGGTGCTTAGCACAAATCCCTTAATAACGTGCTTGAGTGCAGAAACCATTAATAAATGCATAATTCCCTAAGACAGGCTTGATTAATTAAGTCATATGTGTATCCTTCTAATTAAAAAAAAGAACATTAGGCAGATGAGTGGAAATTCTGAGCACAAATTCAAAGGCTTCTTCTGAATGCCTTTTGCCTTTCTCTTCAAGATGAAAGAACGTGGTGGTTATTGTAACTGCAGCAAACAGTTATAGCATGGGCACAAAGCACCCAGAACTCTGTGTCTTATTAAAAACAATTTGGTATTCATCTGCCAATTTGTAACTCAGTTCTCAATCAGGGGCCTGTCTGATTAAGTCAAGCAATTCAAATTTGAGGGGGCAGCTGGTGCCGCTATGCAAATAAACAGATGAGAAAGAAATGGGACCAATGAATCAACAAGCAGATGGTAAAAAGCCAAGGCCGGCAAGGAGTACTTGAGTTTCTCTTCCTCTCTGCTTCCCATCACCCTGTGTCTCACAGAATTTATATTCCAAGGGATTATAAAGATTATCACTTAGTTTAATGATCACAGAGGAGTTTTTAACATTGTTCCCTTCAGCATTAAGGATTTATGGGACGAAAACATTGGTCACAGGATGCTATGTTAAATGGTCATCTGCTTCAATAACGCCTCATTTTTTTCTTAATGAATTAACTATATAATAGAATTAAGACACACATATGTGGGCCATGTTTATTTCTGGCCACGTGCTTCCATGCAAAGCTGTGAGCTCTTCAAGGAGTAGGAAAGTCTCCCTCTAGGTTCTATAGGTGTTGGGAAGGAAGGGTGACAGACAGGCACGGGGTCCCGGATCCGCCCGTTCCCTCAGTCATGGGTTTCCTCATGACTGGGTCAGTGTCACATAGTCATACTAATTCTTGATCTTTTTTCTGCAACTGGTTCAGGCATTACTCACTTGTCCTTGTCTGAACTGGATCTATTTGGAAAATGCTCACAGAGTCTATCTTTATTTCAGGGCATCTCAAATTTCAGATGCAACTTTTGGCAGTCATGTTGTCGAGGTCTTGACATAAACACCTCCATTAATTATGGCCTTGCCTCTGCCAACATCTTTTCTTTAGCTTCCTTTCTCTATCCTGATGTCAAATAGGCAAGGCCAAATCATGAAGATAGTATAGGCAATATGATGAGAACGGATGCAGTTAGAAGTTGTTCAGAGATCTGAAGTAGGCATGATATTATTTGAAATACGTTTTTAAAATATAACATACTGGTTCTCACAATGACTTGTTGTGAATATTGAGAGATTGCCTTTAGCACTTTGACAGCTTGAGAAGACTTTCTTTAGAATATAGTTATAAATTATTGGTTCTTTTAAGAGGGAGGGAACATTTCAAGTTTTATAGGCAAATATTAACACAGGACCAATTCTTGACTTCAAGGATTGCTGAACTCAAGGATACGATTCTTGTTAATGTATAAATCACAATATTTCTAAAATATTTGTTCGTGCTAAATATTTTTGACCAAGGTCTTTGGAGTGAGTTTCCTTTCTGCTCTCTAAATAGATAGTATTATTCCATAGTCATCTGCTACTATCTTGAAGTTCTAAATAGCATGATAGTGACTGCTTTGGACTAGCTTTATATCAGATGGTAACTGGACATGTTCTTTTGCGTCAAGCAAGGCAAGGTCTAGTTTTATGTTAATTTCCCCATCATTAACTATTAAAAGACCCATGTAAGCCAACAAAACCTGTGGAAAGGTCAGAAACAATATTATATAACATCCCTCTTTTCTTTGAGTAGCAAAAAACACTGAGGACCAAGGACAAAAAGCCAATTTCTAGAAATGTGGCCAACATATAAAAGCTTAATGAAGATGGTTTAGGACAAGTCCGTAAGCGCCGTCACTTGCACATACACAACTCCACACTTAGACCACTGAGTTATTTCACTTCAAGGTTTCCATTGCCATTTTCTACAGTGCTTCTTCTGTCCTTACTTTTGCTACCCCATTGGTTCCAGCTCTCTGGACATTAAATCTAATCTTGTTTCCTGATCTGATTCCTTATTTGTTTTCTAATTTTGTATCTGGTTTTGCTGAGAAGTCAACTGTCAGTTTAAATATTGCTCCTTTGACTCGATTCTCTTTTTCTCTACAAAGTTATAAGATTTATCTGTTTGTACCTAGAGATGGATTTCTTTTTATTTATCCTGCTAAAATAGTACTTCTCGAATATGTGGCTTGATGTCTTTAATCAGATTTGGAAATTTACCAACCATTGTCTCTTTAAATATGGCTTTTGCAGTTTGCTATCTACTTACCTTCAAGACTCCAATAATAAATATATATCTATCTTCCATGTTTTTACATTTGTTTTATGCATTTTTCATCTTTTTGGAACTCAGTACTTCCTTCTGGATTTTTTCTTCTAATCTACTTTCCAATTCATGAATTCACTCTTCATCTGGGTCTAATATGTTTAGTACACAATCCAATGAAATGTATAAATTTGAACTTATAATTTTAAGTTTCAGAATATCCTTTATTTTATAGTTTTCTGCTTTCTGAAAAAATTCTCAATTTTGTTTTTTATCATCTTAAACATAACAAGAATAGTTATTTTTAAATCTCTACCTGGCAATTCCAGCATATGAAGCTTTGATGGGTTTGTTTATATTGTCTGTTGTTTTTTCTGATGTTTTTGCTATTTTCTTTTCTCTTTAGGTTTCTGGTTACTTTCTATAGTTTGCCAAGCATTTTATTTGAAAAATTGTTTGTAGAAATAACTTGAAGTATAGAATAATGTTATCTTTTACCAAAGAAAATCTGAATTCAATGTTGGCATGCAGTTAGGGGAACTAGAGATATGGGTTCACGTCATTCTAATTTCAGAAATTGAAATGATTTACAGCTGAGCTATAGTCCCAAAAAGGCATGACTTTTCCCAAGTCCCTTCCTTCTTATGGTTCAGCTCTTTGGATTCCTAACCAAAAGTACTGAGAGCTCACTAGTCTCCTGCTTCACCCCTGGTGACACTGGACTCCAGTTTTTACCCCTGTCATTGACACTGTTAAGTCTTTCGGCCACACCCTCCAGAATGAGCAAATGGTCCCAGAGATAAAGTTGCCAAAAACTCTTCCCTACGCCTTCAAACTTCCCCAGATTCCAATTATTCTTCACTCTTTTTTCCTTTGCCTACAAGCAGATGTTGTTTTAAATATTCTGTCCAATTTTTTTAATTGTCCTAACTGCAAGAATTAACCAGTAATTCAGCTTTGTCCTAGCCCTTGAATTTGTGACTCTGTTCCAAACCACTCCTTTTATGTCATTGATCCTGTCATAAGCTTGAGAGAGGATCAGTCAAAAGTAATGATGTATTGCAGAACCCATAGGAACAGACACACACACACACACACACACACACACACACACACACACTGACAAGCTACACTATACCATAGCAAATCACCAACTAAATAAAGTAGTGGTACCAATGAAACCAGGATTTGTAAGTTTTGGATAAAATAAAGGATACCCAGCCCACACACATAACTCTAACTGAATCTTGCTCACCTGCATGCAAATACAATTGGAACAAGTAAAGAGAGGCCATAGGCTTTGGCCCTATGTCCAGAATTCATTCATATAACCAACATTTGCCTGTCCCCACCATGTTTTTTCTTTTCATACTGTGTCTACCCTCTACTTCACACATGTGTGTCTATTTCTTGGCTCCAGTTTCTCAACCAATCTCTTTTGTTTACAACTCCCCTTAGACCCACCTCCACACCAACCCCTTTCTTAGTACAAAACCTCTGGCATTTTCCCTCGGACCCAACTCTATAATCTTGGATACAAATCATCTCACAGGTAAAATTCTACCTGTTTCTATTAGACAGGCTTACCAAGTTTATGACTCATACAAGGTTGCCCAAGGGATAGAAGATGAACATTTTCACACAATTTCCAAATTATTTAGTGTTCAAACAATTCAATGTTTAACTCAGAATTACTATTTTGCTGCACATTATCTAAGAGGTTTTACATAGAAACATTTTTATCCACATTATATTAAAGAGTAAGAAAATTATCTTTAAAATAACAGGGGTGATTGGGGTGAAGAGTTAAGTCAAATAGAATGATGCGGACTTCAGGGAGGGACGGGGGAAGAAGAGAGAGGAGAAAGGAAAGAAAAGAAAAAATTTGGTTGACGACAAGGGGAAGGGGTCCGAAAATATTCATGTGTCCAGCACAGACTGGGTATATTTTCTCTGTAGTATATACCTTCAGTTACATAATTAAAGCTTAAGCTACTAGCAAAAAAAAAAAAAAAAAAGTTCAGGCTTTTGTTTGCTTTTCCATAATTCAGTTTGGAAATAGAGCATAAAAAGAAAGAAAAAAAAAACAGGAGCAAGAAATGAATAACTGTCACTTGCTCTCACTAGCTTGAGTGCCAAGGTTCCTCCCTCAAGGAAATTTGAGTTACAAATCTCTAAAAATAAGAATTTCTAATGGAGACAGTGACAGGGTAAAAGGCACCACTCTGATTTGATAAAGACTTACTTAGTCAACTCTATCATTTTAAATAGGGTAAAAGGCTTTAAACATATTTGTTTATAAATGATTTATTTAGACCACCAATGATGCCAGAAAGATTAAAGACGGAACTGACTAGTTATTTATTTAGAGGTCTCTAGAAAAAAGAGGTGATACATTTCTGATATGTCTTACAATTGCTACTAGGGGAAGAATTAAATCCACATTATAACTCAACTGCTTTATCAGCCCACCAGTAACTTCCCAGTTGCCTGGAATATCCTCATGGTGACTTCACACTTGTCAAAGATGCAGCAATTCTGTAGATACATTCCAGGACCACCCCATTGAGACTTTCCTTGTCTCTCTCCTTTTGTGAAGCTTCTGGTAATTTATGACCTCATGCTGATGTCCAGGGCTCTCTGAAAGAGCAATTACATAAATATTTTTAATTGCACTGTCCTCTTAAGCATACAAACCACAACTCATCTTAAGTATGTCAAGGTCATTGGTTATCTCCACTAAAGTTTTAACATGATGTGACAACCTTAAAATTCTTCAGTGAAAACATCTCAGCAAGTTTAGGAGTTTCAGAAGATCCCCTGCTGTTCCTCTGAACTACATAAAGTGTGCTAATCTTTCACGGGCCTTTTATTTCTCCATGTTGCCCATTTGGCTAATTCCACGGAACAATTTGCAAATGATATCAAAGGTATGAATTTAATTGTATTGAAAAAAACTCCTGCCCAAATGCTAATGCTCTGCTTTATATATTCATACTTCCCCATACAAGGAAACTTAGGGATAATAATATAAATTAATTGCAATCCTTCAGCACTGTACAAATAAGTACCTATTCTTCTTCCTCTTTAAAAAAAAAATGTCTGTATCAGTGCATAACCCATGTGAAAGAGGACAAGAAATCAACAAAGGGAAAGTAAAAGATGCCTCACCTGGGACAACATTATGGATCAGTAATAAGGAGTGTGAAGAACATCAGAAGTGTAGAGTCCATTGCTTTAGTGAAGTGGGAGAAATTTTAAGGTAGTACTTTGTCTAGGAAAGTTTTTTTACATCTTCCCTTTCAAAAAAAAAAGCTGAGAGGTGTATAAAATCTCTTCTGTTGCCACCACACAGAATAGAGAACCTAAACTGGAATACCTTTAATTAACTAACTAATCATTTCAAAGCCAATGTTGGAGAGCAAATTTCACTGAATATTAGCATTGCACTAATCTATACAGTAGCACATTAAAAACAAAGGTAGCCAGGACTATAGAAATATTATAAAAACTCAGAAATAGGAACAGTGATTTTTTAAATTAATATAAAAACCCTGTTCACTGCAACACAGGCTGTCATAGAACATGTCCCGCCATATCATGTCAGCTCTGCAGATTATTTAGAATGAGCCTAAGGAAATAGGAATCTGAATGTGATTATGACAGAGACATTCCTTTACCACTAACTAGCTAAGAATGTTATAAATTATTTAGAAAAACAGGAGTGATGTTCTGTGATATATGCAAATATTAGATATAGACATATAGTATATATATTTCATAACATAATATATATATATATATATTCCCACTTCAGCATGTGTCATTATTTAAAATCTACAATTCTCCTTACAATGCTTGTGTTGTCTACACAGAGCCTTATAGCAGAAGAACTCTGCAACATGTTTTTAAATATGACCACGTTGGATATTCCCATTTGCCACTCTGATCCATTCTGCACACATCCCATCCTGCTTTGTGCCCTGGGAGCCTGGCCTCCACGAGCAGTAAGAGCAGGCTCCCCTGTCCTCTGGCTTCAATTAGGTTCAATGGAAAGAGATTTGGGGGTATGTATCCTACCAGCTACCTCCCCTCCAGGCCTTTGGTTGGCAGCAGTGTGGGCCCACTGCTGACAGTGATAAAGCACAGTAATTTTTGTTGGGCCCTGCTCTTCTACTACTGTGGGAGACTAGGGACCACTTGCTCCCTAGCCTGCTTCCCGCCTGCATGTGGTCAGGGCTCCCTACTGTTGCTACCTCGGGTGTGCCTCCATTGTTTGCTGGCTGCTTCAGCCCTGCCCACGTGTCTACAAATCATTCCTCCATGGATGTCGCCTCAGCTTGCCCATTTGATATGATGTAACCTGACTAACATATTATTTTAAGTGAATGCAGCACCTGTCCTTAATGAGAGGGGCTCTAATCTAGAAACACCTCATGTCAGCGGCAGGTCCCGCTACACTCGAACTAGCTGAGTCATCTCTCTGTCCACTGTGGTGACCGAGTCTTCTTTCCTTTTCTTCTCAAGGTGTAATTGATCTTCTGAATTAGTGTCAGGTGTATAGTATAATGATTCAATATTGGTATACTTTGCAAAATGATCACCACAATAAATCTAATTAACATTTGTCTCCATACATTCATTGTTACAAAATATTTTTTTCTTGTGATGAAAACTTTTAAGGTCTTAACAACTTTCAAATATACATTATCCCCGTGACTTAATTTATAGCTGGAAGTTTGTACCTTTTGACCTCTTCACCCATTTTGCCCACCCCCTGCCCTGGCAACCACGTGATAGTATTCTCTATGCCAATCATTTAGTCACATGATCTCACACAGTATTTTTAATTTCTAATCTACGAAGTTTGCTTATATGAAAGGTCTTACGAAGATATAAAAAGCAAAATAATAGGTCCACATTCAAAGGCCAGTCTTTTTTCCCATAGCTAACTATCACATAAATGAGAGAAATGAACACATAATGCTCAAAAACATGGTTTTCAAATATTTTAGGAACAGAGTAACGAGATGATCTTTTCACAGAATTCTAGCATTTGCCATATATCAAGATACCACTTGATTCATTGCTGTTTGCACCCCTGGTATGATTGCCCTTTTTATATGAAAAGGACAACCCTTTTGTGAAAACATTTAGAATGCTTCTCACACAAAATCCAAAGAACACTTGCAGAGGAACCGAAACAATGTACAAACCACAGGGGCAGGGAGGGTGGGGACATGATGATAAAGACTTGAAAGTATCTTCAGCAAAAAAAAAAGAGAGAGAGAGAGAGACTCCCCGAAAAGGAAAATAAGGGCTGAAGCAGTTATACTCCCTTTATCTATATCCTAACAAATAACACCTCCTGTGCCTTAAATATTTAATGTGAAATCTGTGGATTTATATAGCTTACAAAATGCCGGGGGCTTATTATCTTTACAATCTGCATGACAGGAATATTCATATCGCTGGTAAGACAACAGGAATTCCTCCAGGTGCTGATGGCAGATAACTCTCCAGGGCTTCAATAATCCACTAATTATGGAACCCCTCAGGTAGAACAATGTCATTAATCTGATTAAATTATTTATGTTGCTGGAAAGCTAAATCTTATTAGGTCTTCAGTATTTTATTTGGTTCTCCGGTATGGACATGCAAATGGCGAGACCATCTTTTCTCCGCTGCCTTTTCCAGCTTAAAAAAATAAAAAAGCAATGAAGAAAGAAATAACCACTTGTTTAGTGCAAATTCACAAGCCCAGAATTGTCCAGGTCCCTCTTGAAGCCTTGTTCTAGCGGCTGAGGGCTCCTTACCATGTCAGTAGCAGGGTTCTAAGCCATGATAAGATTAAAGTTCGAACAGTCAGTTAGAGGCACTGTCTGAATTCAAGTGAAGAGGCTTCACTCCTGAGCATATCACTGAGAAGACTGCAAAATCCCCAATGCTACATTTGGTATGCAACCCCGCTCGGGTTTTTGGCAACATACTGGCCCCTTTTCATATCTGTACTGGTCTCTCAGACATTTAGTTAGAAAATCTAGAAAGTCTGGAGATTAGATTACATCCTGCTGCATTTGATGGGCTACTCAAAGCATGTACCATTTATCCAAGCACTCTGTGTGGGTGCTAATTTGTAGAACGCTTTATAACCCATCATTTTAAAACGGCATGGCTAATTCATCTATCACTTCCATTCTATAGAAAAAGGTGCTAACTCCAGACATTTCATCGGGGCAAGGCGGGGAGAGGCCTATACGGAAAAATGCATGTTTTTAAAAATAAAAATACAAAGTGTTGCAAGTCTTACATTTGATCAAATCAAGTCCTTGACAACTTTCAATTTGATTAAAACTTTCCTGAGTCTGGTTGCCGCATGTCTACTCGAATTTCTACTAAGTTTCTCACTTGCAAAATATTCTTCCTTCTTTAAAGGTTTCCAAAACACTGGGAGAAGCTATGATAAGCCTTTCTGTTGTAGCCCAGGGCTTCCTTTTAATAGATATGTGCTCAGGACACATAGCCAGCCCAACTCTCAGCTAAATTTAAATCATATGATACTAGGATTAAAATTCATAATCTTATGTTACAAAAACACCATCCTCTAATAGAGCTCCCAGGACTTAAATAACTCTATTTTCTTCTTGACCAGCAGCTAGAAAGCATCATAAAAATAAGCCTATCAAATCCGACCCCAACCAACATGTAGTAAGAGCAGCACCTCACCCACCTGCATGAGTTTTCCTGGAGACAGGTTTTTGGGTCAAGAGTGTCCTGAGAGGCTTCAGGCCACATACAGTAAATCTTAGAGCAGTAGACCAGGTATTTATCTGCCCCAGGATTTCCTAAGAGCACGAGTGACTGTACCTGTACCTGCACCACCCAGATTCCTCTCTGGAAAGGAATGAGGGGTCCAGTTCACTACTGGGAGCTCTGCAGGAAGAGACCCTCTACTGTCAGCCCCTACAAGGATTGCCTCTGCTGAAGAGAGCCTCCATACTCCAGATCACCACCTTAGCAGGGCAGCCCACCTCCAGTGAACAGCTGATGTGGTGGTTATGAAGGCCCTGCTCCGTAGCCCAAGCCAGGATGGTTCTGAAGGATCATCCAGCTTCAGAGCCCCCCCATGGACTGATTGACAGGTTCCCACTGAGGATGTAGTGGAGTTTAACTTCTCTCCCTCTGCCCAATCCTGCTTTCTCCTCCTTTCTTCCGCAGTTTCTGATGCCCAAAGAACTTCATAGTAAATTTTAGGCTGGTTGCTTTCCACTGAGTCAGCTCCCTGGACAGTTCAACCTATGATGATGTTTAATACTTCCTAAGAATTCTCTGGGTCCAGGAGAATCCCTGCCATACACAGTAAGATCCATTGCCCTGGTAGAGCTCACAATCCAGAGAGGAAGATAAGCAACACCAAGAGTTCAAAATTATGGCTTGTGATCAACGCTATGAAGGAAACACAGGATGGGGTAATGTAGCATAATGGAAAGGAGCTATTTTAGGTGAGATTTTTATGGAAAGCCTCTATATAAAGTTTATATATTGAAGCTGAGACCTAAAGATAGTAAGGAACCAACCAGGAAAGAATCTGAAGTGGGAGTGGACTTAGCATGTTTAAGAAACTTTAAGAAATGTTAGAGCATATATAGTGAACATAATTGAGTATAATTAGCAAGCAGTAAAGAGCAAGGACGAAATGAGGTTAGACAAAAACTAGATCATATAAATCAGGAAAAAGAATACAGATTTTCCACCCCGAGAACAATGGCAAGACATGGCACCGTGGTTTCAAACAGGAGTGAAACGTTATCTACCTCACATATCAGATCACACTAGCATTTGAGAATTAACCAGAGGGAAGAGTGAACTACAGAAGACCTGTGGGAGGCAGTGTTGTGGCCTAGCAGGGGATAGGGGCAGTGCAGCTAGGTACTGGCAGTGGCAATGAAGAGGAGTGGAGAGAAGATGTATTTTGGAAATGATGACAAGTGTCTGATATATTGATTATGGCTTGGATGTCAGGAATTGCTAAAAAAAAAAAGAAAGAAAAATCAAGAATGATGTTTAGGTTTCTAACATACATAACAGAATGATAGTGATGCCATGTAGTTTTGAAGACTGTTGAATGGGAAGGAAAAGCTTTGGGATAGAATAAGAATTAATGTTGGACAAATTAAGTTGCTTAAGAGGCATCCAAGAAGATATGTCAAATAAGCAGTTGAATAAACAATATCTAAAGATCATTGGAAAGATTTTGTTCACTTTATCATCACCATCATCATTATTAGTAAAGGCACTTAACCTCTTGGAGACTCAATTTCTTTATGAATAAAATGGGAATAATATCTTTTTCCTAATTCATTGTATTGTAAGAATCAGAATGAAATGATATATGAACAAGCACTTTGCAAACACACACATACATTAAGTGCATAGATATGTATGTATAAATGATACTCAGTATTTTAAGTGAATACCAATTATTTACACTTGAGTCCCTACCAGTAATACTCACTCATGATTCTTGTAGATTGTCTTGATTCTACCAGTCAATGAGAATCCCCCTGTGTGAGTTAAATCAATGAGAATTCTTTCTCTGTGATTCCATGTGTAATTGGTTCTTGATTATGGTTGTGATATGCCTGTTCTCACCAGATACCTGGTATTTCTGAGGAGATATTATACATATATGTGTAATGCTGAACATTGAGAGAGAGAGGGTAACCAAAATAATTGCCTAACAAAGCTCACCTGTGCATGTCAAATATCAGTAAATATTAAGTATTCAAAGGACAGGACTTCCTTCAATAGAACAAGAGTCTGTAGGTAGACACTCCCCCTTAGCCCTCAGTCCACTTTCCTTATCTTGCTAACCCAAGAATTCATTTTCTCTAAGCAGAAACAAGAAGTCTCTTTCCTGTGAGAAGTGTTCTGTGCAGATACAAGAACACGCTCTTGACCTCTGAAGAGCACCCTACCAGTAAGACGCAAGGTGGTGTTGAAGTTCTAGTAGCTTCTGAGGAATTAACCCTATTTATACAGGACTCTGTCTCTGAACAGACCGTCTGGAGTCTTAACCAGGCTAATTAATCATCTCCATGCAATCACTCTGGCAGGCAAGTCTGGTGCCAATGCGAAATAATAGATAGATGTAAAGAGGAAAAGTATTATAGTTTTATCACCAAATACCTGAAACTGACTACTCAATAAAGTGAACAAAGATAATAAAGCACAATTTCTGGAACTGTGTCATGGCAGCAGAAATGTTTATCTCAATAACCAATTTCTACACTAGACGTGGTCAGTTGGGCTCCTTTTCATTTCATTTTATTTTATTTTCCTTTATTGATTTTAGAGAGAGAGGAAGGAAGAGGGAGAGACAGATAGAAACATCGATGAGAGAAAACATCAATTGGCCGCCTCCTGCATGCCGCCCACTGGGGACTGGGCCCACAACCTGGGCATGTGCCCTGACCGGGAATTGAATTCTTGGTGCATGGGTCGATGCTCAACCACTGAGCCACACCGCCAGAACAATTGGGCTCCTTTTTAAAACCAGTTAAAAGATTAAGTGTGTTAATGCATGTATTGTTGGTAATATCATCATGTCTTCAGAAACTTACTCATCTTTATCTGTGCTATAGGTTCTGAGGATACCTTTCAAAAACATAAAAATTAAAATATTACAAATCAAAAATTTCTATTTATTAAATTAAGCTTTTTTTATATTTTTGGATGTTTAATTGATTTAGTTGCTTAATTAAAGATGGCCAAGACTAAGATCCTACCTAAATACCAATTGCTAGAATCCATCATTGTAAAGAATTTTTAGAGTAGAAATGGTAAGTTTGTGGGACCGGGATTGGAGATAGACAGGTGTTAGTATTAGAGCAAGAAGGGACCCGCTTTGATCATCTTCCTCATGTTAGTGTTTTCAAAAGCCCTGGCCCGTTTGTCTCGGTGGTTAGTGTGTCGGCCAAGGAACTGAGAAGTCACATGTTTGATTCCCAGTCAAGGGTACATGCCTGGGTTTCGATAGATCACTGGCCCTCATCAGGGTCCTGTGGGAGGCAACCAATCAATGTGTCTCTCTCATATTGATGTTTCTCTCTCTCACACTCTCCCTCCCTTCTACTCTATCTTAAAGCCAATGAAAGAATATCCTTGGGTGAGTATTAACAACAACAAAACAAGAGTGAAGTACACAAAATTTTTTACACATATTTTTATTTTCTCCTTTTTATTATTGGATATATTTAATAATGAACATTGTACATCAAAACAGTTATACATGTACCTAATTTAAAAATATATGTATTTATAGTATATGTAAATAAATGTATACTCTATTTTCATATTTATAATTTTTTCCTGATAATAATGAATGATTCACATATTTGGAGACCCTTGCTCCAAATCTCAGGTATGATGACCAATGTTTTAAATACATATATGACTTGCCCTAAAATACCTTCATGAGTATTATAACCATTGCAAAGGCTCAGATTCAGGACCAAACTGTGCCTTTCTACATATTTTATTTTTTTAACAACTTTTTTCTTTATTGATTTTACAGACAGGAAGTGAGAGGGAGAGAGAGATAGAAACATCGATGAGAGAGAACATCGATTGGCCGCCCCATGCATGGCCCCCACTGGGAGTTTGGCTCACCACCTGAGCATGTGCCCTGACTGGGAATTGAACCAGGAGCTCTTGGTGCCTGGGTCGATGCTCAACCACTGAGCCACACTGGGCACCTTTCTACATGTTTTTAAAAGGAGCCCTTCAACCAGGTGGACCTGCTCAGGGAGTACAGCTTTTAGAACTGAGCAGGGACCAGATTGTAGCCCCACTCACCCCTCAGCAGATACCCGTGTGAAGGGAACAAACAGCATGTGGGCCCTGCATGTCCCACTTTCGGAGAATGTGCTCAGAGCATTTCCCACCCCCCACCCCCCGCCTCCATCTGGCCAGACTTCTGGATGTGGCCCCAGCAGCCTCCCAAGATGGCAGTTTCTTTGTGAATTCGTTTGATCACAATCCGGAGTCTGAGTCTCAGTTTCACAGCCTCAGAAAGGAGATTTCTTTCTGCACGAAGGACAGATCCATTTATTTTAACCCAAGTCACAAAGTTATCAAATTTGTTATTTTGACCTGAGAAATGTCAGTGTCACAGAAACCAGACTGCTCTGTGCCAGCACACTGAGTACTTCTCATCGTTAGCACAATGATATGGGAAGGCAAGTCATAACCAGAAACAAGGCACCCGTCAAATGAATCCAAAGCAGATGGCATCACATCAAGGTGGCCAGATGTTTACAGCTGACAGTAGAGGTGGTTGGACCAATATGATCCAAAGTGCTCTAGCTACAACTGTTTCGATCCTTCTCCATAAAAGATGTAATTTGCCAAGATCTCTGCCGATCTGACCAGCATCTTGAACTAAACAGCCATTGGCTGGGATGTTCTCATCCCAGTGTTCGGAAAGACACAGTTTGTACATGCCTCACTGATTCTCCTCCATACATCCCTGGATACTAAAACAGCCCCGCTTTCTGGCCGGCGTCTTTTGTCTTTACATGTGTTGTAATACTGCATTAGCGTCCCTCAGTCCTGGAGGGAAAGCTGTCACTCTGGGGATCCTGTACATCACTACTACTTGCCCATGAAGCTTAAAGTTTCATTTTCCAAAGAAAACCCAATTTTTGTAACTTTTTCAAAGTATCACACTGTATCCCAAAAGTGCCAAAAACTGCCTCCAGAATTGCAATAACTTTGAATGGACAGTGGTCAGATTACAGGAGTGAAACAGCCATCTACATACATGTCAGTCCCCGCCAAATGCTAGTCATGTGACTCTCCTCACGACTGAGACGCTTCAAGAGGTGGCCCTCCTCATTACTAAGACGTTTCTACCACGCAGTCCTCCTCATAACCAAGCATGTCTGTGTGGCAGACACCTCCTTTTGATACATTTATTATTATAACTTTGGCAACCAATAGTGATGTAATAAGGAGAAAGTGATGTATTTAGACTCAACTGAAAATAAACTCCAGCGGGGGAAAAATGTGCCCATTCATGAAGATGTTTATACTAATAGGGACCAGCCGAAGAAAATTATTTATTTAAGACCCAAAACATTTCTCCAAATGATAAGTTCAACCTCAGTTTCATGTCAGAGTTAAGTAGAAGAATGTATCCCTATGTGTTTTCGTTTTCCCATTAATATATGCTACACCAAGAGAAAATAAATAAGTAAAAACTAAGTCAGTGAAGTCAATGAGCTGATGTGAATTAGTTATTCATGTTTTAATGTTGGCAGCGAAAAATGATTGCCAGAAAGTACAGGGGCTCATAGATCCCCCAAAGTCAGCTGTTTTCTGTAAACACACTTTCTAGACAGTTAATAACATGTCCTTGGACCAGAGTCTCGGGCCATTGCTCTGTTTTCCCCCTAGATCTCCTGCACGCGCGCAAAACGTCTCTTCTCATTTTACTGACTGAATTGGCTGCTTATTCTTTAAAATGGTCATTTTTTACCTTCAAACAAATTGTTAAATTTGCTACTGATCATGCATGAAAATAACTATCTGGCCTGAAACCTGAAAAAATTTTATTAGGCTTTACTGTTTGATGCTATTTTTGAAGGTAAAAGACCATCTATTACTTAAAGCTATATTAAACTATTCACATCCCTTCAAGAATTGTGATTTTCTGTTTCCTACTTATACAGAAAATAGTATTTAGTTTCTTCTGTGCCACAAGCACTGGGCTAGACAGTGGGGAAGACAGAAAAGTGAATTAGACCGAGCTCCTGCCCCCAGGAATCTGACACTCTACAAGGAGCGAAAGGGGAGACATGCACATAAATGGCCACAATGCGAGGCAGCATGAAATCGGGGTCATGGAAAGAAGGACCAAGGACCCTGGGAATTCAGAGGGAGCCTTGCTTCCAGCAGAGACGGTCAGAGAATGCTTTCACCACAGAGGAGGAGGCATCCGAGTTGGGCATCAAGCCATGAGTCGGGTTTCAGAAGGCACAGATGGGGGATGAGGCACTGCAAGCAGACAGAATGGCAACAAGGACAGAAGTAGCAAAGCACAGGGAACAAACAGTGATCCAATTTGGCTGGACCATGGTGTGCTGGGTGGGGGGGTGCTTGGGAGGTAAAGGTAAGTTGAGGTTAAATTATGAAGGGTTTTGAATGCGTGGTGGAAGAGTAGAAACTCTGGTGGGTAATAAAGTCAAAGGAATCGTCTTTACCAGAATGCCTTTTAGAGCAATTGGTCAACGTGGAACAGAGAGAAAAGGGGAAGCAGGGATGACTGTTGGTATGTTCCGCCTATGAGATGGCTAGTGGGCTTCCCCACAGACTGCCATGGACACCATGTCTGAAGGGCAGTGGGGATTTTTTTGTGCACTATTTCTTATCCAACCTCTTTTCCCCCCTTTCTGGCTATAGGAGTCAGAAAAGCCAAAATCCACAGAGGGGTTCATCAGTTTATTTTTATTTTTATTGTTATTATTATTTTTCTTTATTGATTTTAGAGAGAGGGGAAGGGAGAAGTAGGGAGAGATGGAAACATCGATGAGAGAGAACATCGATTGGCCACCTCCTGCGTGCCCCCCACTGGGGATCAGGCCCACCACCTGGGCATGTGCCCTGACCGGGAATTGAACTGGCGACCTCTTAGTGCATGGGTCGACGCTCAACCACTGAGTCACACTGGCCGGGCAGGTTCATCTGTTTAAAATGTGAAATGTGAGATGTGAGATGTGAATTCTATGAAACTACAAAATCTGAAGGGGTCCGAGGTGATGCTGAAGTCAAGTGACAGAGCTAAATTTCTAGAACCAAAAAATAAGATCGAGCACAAACCAAGTCGGTTCGGAAAAATCTGACGGTGGGGAGAGAGTCCTGCCAGATTGCCAAGAATGGCATTTTTAAATGTTGTGTTTTCTTTTTGTTTGTTTGTTTGGGGTTTTTTGTTTGTTTGGTCATGTTTTCTTTTTAATGATAAGCGAAGAAAAGTGTGAGAATACTTTGGGCCTCGTAGATAAGCACCTTATGACTGAGTGCTTTCGCTCTATTTCACTGCATGTGCTTACATTTTTCTACTGCATTTACACCAAGTAGTACTATTTCATTTGCAGGGATACATCCAGAGAAGGCAGAGGAGGAATTTATAAAGAAATGACACACGTGTGCCAGTTGACGGCCAAATGAAATCCTGGTGAACTACATAAACAATGAATTCTCAGTGGTTCAACTAAAGAAATGGGATAATTGAGTCCATGGTACCAAAACTTAGCAGAACTAAAGACTTAGCAGAACTAAAGTACTTAGCAGTACTCTGTAACTACATTTGCTTACATCAGTGCAGAATTTGGATTGTTTGATTTGGTCATTTCTTGACATTTAATTTGTATATACATTTTGATTTTATAATTATTTACTGTCTATAACTATGATGGGCTTATACATAGTTACACTGCATGAATGTAAGGACCATTCTCTTAAAATGATTCAGTGGGAGTAGAATGAGCGAAAAATTTTTTCACTAAAGTGGGTCTATTACTGATGTTTGGAAAACATGCATTTTGGCTTGAGGCTTGATTTTAGGGTGAAAACAAAGCAACTATTTGCTTAAATTGTCAAAGCAAAGAAGATGCTCATATATTTATATTCTAAGAGGTAGGCCTACCCATTTTTCAAGCTATAAACTTCCAAATTAATAATATATGCAATAAAAAGGGTTTATTTGGCACCTATTTGTTTGTGTCTTTGAACCAGTTTATTTACTACGTGATTTAACCAGATAACCCCAAGCTATCAAATAAAGCGACGGAAACTAGATTGTAAGAATGTATATTATAGAAGAAACTCTTCAGTGTTTTTTCAATTCTGTTTTTATTCCATCCTTATTTCAATAGCAGTCGGAGAATGTAAGAAAATATACTATAGTCTTATGGTAACTAAATAAGCAAATAAAATCAGCATATCAGTCACCACGGGGATTACATTATTTTTAGCCTGCTGATGTGAAGTTAAGTTTAGTGGGAGTCTCGATTACACTAATTGGCTACCAGTTCTGCTCAAGTGTAATTAGCACCACTATTCATATCTCGGCCCATGTGTGAATTTGGCAGCACTGTCAACATAACACACCTGTTTTCCTAGCCCAAGATACCAACTGAGCAACAACCGACTGGTATCCTAAATTATAGGAAATATATTTAGTAGTATTCCTGACATACGTTCAAAAGAGATAGTATTGAGATTTTTTTTTCTCATTGCTAATATCGTATAAAAATATGTACTTTCCATGAGTTTCACAAAATGTTTGCGAAGTCATATTTAAACTACCTCTGTAAGATATTCACCCCATTGTCTCCAATGTGTAGATTTAGGAACAAGGGTCAGGATGTCCCAAGTTTGAAGACTCTTCAGCTGATCACATTGTTAAAGCTCCCTCCTGGGGAATACGCCCTCACAGTCAGTGCTCCGGCAGGCGGGGGAGCTCGCGCGACAATTTAACCACTACTCATTTTAGGGCAGGGAAAGAATCAGTTAAAAAATATTAGATGAGCGTTTCTATGAAGACAAAGAGTTAAAAGAAAACAAGTTGTTAAATGTGCTTGTCTAGCATAAATATCAAATCCAGGCAATGCCAAACAATCACAGATGTCTAAATGGGGAAAGTATAGGTCACTGTCTCATCTTCTCACTGATAACAGTGCCTCTCAGTCCGTTAGCCGATTTTCATGTTTAGATGCCACGTCAACTGGCCTACAAGGAAAAGGGGCTGTGGCGTAGTCAAGCCTTGACACTACTTTCTTCTTGTTTTTTAAAGAAGCTGATTTCCACTTAGCTCTATTCTGTCCTCTGGAAGCACACTCAAGTAGCTGTTCTTTCTGCATAAACTAGTATAATTAAAGTAAAAACTAGTATAACTAGTTTTCTACTAAACAAATCACAGCTGTTTCTAACCAACTCACTGTTCCTTTATACCAACTCACCAAGATTAGGGAATCTTCTTTTCTAAAGGGAGCAGCTTATTTTCAACCACAACCAGCCATATGTCCCTGGAATTATGATGAATAATCAATCCTATAATCCACCAGCTCCTAACTCCATGTGAAGCCCCCTTACTGCTCCAAAATGTCCACATGTCTTTCCCATCTACCTGCCTTAATGCCAGAAACATGGTTGTGAGCCCTAACCTTTGAGATAAAGTGTTACACCCTCAACAATCCTACTAAATTATAAATTAGGAAGGCAACACATTCATCCTTTGCTTATTAAACAGAGGTGTGCAGAAGAAGGATTTGGTGGAGCTTTTCCAGAACACGATACCAAGCCTCACCCTAGAACACGCGTTCTGGGACGGGAAGCTGGGGTGAGTGGACACGGGGAAAACATAGGCCAGTCTGATGTTTATGCTGCCTTCAGTCCACTGTGGGAACCCTCACTAAGCATCCAAACAGAATAGGATGGATTCATCTTTTTAGGTGCCATGAAAGAATAGCACAAGGAATAGGTCGATTCGATGGTGAGTTGGCAATTAAGAAAAATAATGTATAGTAGGCCAGAATGGTTTGCTCCAAGGATATCAAATTCTGGGAATCCAGGGGACAGCATGAAGAAACTGGGTCCCAGGAGGAATGAGGGGGCCTGGAATAGGAAAATGGAAGATTAGAAACTACTTTCTAATTTACTCAGAGATGGATTTCACTATTGAAATTTTCAGCCCTGATTGTCATAAACAGCTGATGGTTCTCCAAAAATTAAACAAATTACCAAATGGCACAGCAACTGTATTGCTAGCTATACACCCAAATGAATTGAGAACGGGTGTTGGTTCACAGGCTGGCCCCGTACATGGAGGGCAAGGGGAGATGGAAGAGACAGGCAGGCCACTCCAGATTGGTAGGTGGCAGATGTAATAAGCAAGGACACTTACATATAAGATCCATTTTGGGCAACTGCAACATGAGCAGATCTCCACACCCGCCCACCAGAATCTTAAAAGTGTATCTAGAGGCTTTAACCGGGTCTAGTCATGTCCATGGTCTCAACAACACATTACTATCTCAAAGCTCTGTTTTTGGGGCAGCTTCTAGCTTGGGGAAGGCAGGCAGAACACCTACTCCAAGGACAGGAATGGGAGTAAGGAGCCTCCTAGTGCCTGGGACCAGCTCACAGTGGGTCAACCAGTGGTCATGTCTTCTGGATGGTCTCCTCCAACATCAGGTGTTCAAACAAATACAGTACTAAACATAAATGTTCACAGTGGCACTAGCCACAATAGCCAAAAGGTGGAAACAACCAAAATGCCCATCAATCAATGAATGCATAAATAAATGTGGCATATCCATACAATAGAGTATTTTTCTGTGATAAAAAGACATGAAGTGTGGTACATGCTACAACGTGAATGAACTCTAAAAACATCATGTTAAGTGCAAGTTTGTAATTGCAAGGGGTTTGGAAGGGGTACCAGGAATGAAAAATGATTCTTACAGGTACAGTTTCCTTTTGGGGTGATGAAAAATTTCAAAACCAGATAGTGGTATGGTTGTACAACATTAGGAATGTACTTAATGCCCCTGAATTATACACTTCAAAATGGTTAAAATGGTAAATTTTATGTGTGTATTTTATGATACATTTTAAGTACTTTATAGGCATGGTTTGTTTGTTTTTTTATTCAAACTCTGACCCCTCCTATAGGTACTCTGAAAAAATACACTTAACAATGAGCTTCACATGGTACTTCCACAGTCCACTGCCTACTTTCTATGTTACGTTCACAGACAGTGTTGAGCGGATGTGATTAGGAAAAAATGGTCAGGTGCAGCATCTCGTCACCCTGTGCCTTCGAGGAGATGAATAGAGAGGAGTGATGAGAACATTTGAGTCGTGTGGGTTCCTAAATGTCACCCACTCTCTGGACATTTCATGGATTGGCAGGAAATGACTATAGGATGTACCCTGCAATTTAAACACAACCCAACAGAAAGGAAGATTCCAAAACAAAGAAAATGCTGAAGAACATTTTCCTCTGAACAGGTATCATCTTCATCCATAAGGGTCAGCAAGGAAACGAAAGTGCCCATTTTTCCTGTGTGCCTCCTAGCTCTGCCGTATTCCACGTACACAATGCAGAAACATGGGGGAAATGAAGCTGTTTTCTGGGGAATTTAGAGAATGCCCTAACTACCTAATTACTGGCTTCCAAAGTATTTAGCTATGAGATTTGAACTGCAGAGGAAAATTTGTCTCGCTAAGGGAAATTCGTCTTCTGATTACAGAGACAGACAGTCCCTCTCTTCATTTCTCACTGGCTGTTCTCTATGGGTTTACAGTAGCCAGGTCTTAATTCATAGCACATCACGACTGGTTATCTTTGTTCTTCGTTTAGAGAACTCAAGTGAGCAGAATGCACTGCATAAACACACATGTGAGTGGACATAAGCAAAAGGAAACAGAAAAAGCTGTAGGCAGACTTCAAGTTTTGTACATATATTTCAAGAGAGTGTTGAATGGAAGGCCATTCAACGTGTTTACACAGATTGGTTTAGAGTGACAGAATTGTTGGTGATAAATGGTTACTTTTCCATTGTTAATGTGGTCTTTAAGGTTGTAAAAGAAAAAGTACCCATTTATTTTAGGCTTGACTCCATTCCTACCAAAAGGTATCAGCTCATTCTAGGCCTATGCTTGAAATAGGCCAGATGAACCTGGAATGTCTCATCAGACTAGAAAGCAAGGAAACTGTCATGATTCAGATAAGATTAAGAATGTTGGATTGTCGAAACCGCCCAGGAGCCAACCGGCAAAGGACTTCACAGCCGAAGAGGAAACAATTTGAACATTAATACTAACAATAACTGCAATGGATTAAAACACATCGTCTATGTTTAAATGTATTAAATTGTTATGGTGCTAAAATAATTACGTATTGGCTAACCTTTGGAGAACGCTAGAGAATAAATTCAGTATTCCAAAAGCTGGTAAACAAAATGAAAGAATCAAGCAAGTATCTTGCCTTTCCTATGCAATCTGTACCAGAGGATAACCAAATGGTTGATGAGGAAAAGTATTTCTTAATAGAACTATTCCCGTTGTAAACTGGGAAGGAATTATAGTTAAATTATTATCATTTTGGAAACCCAATAAACTAATGAATGCAGAAAATTATTACTAATGGTTCCTAATATCATCAAAAGAGAGATAACCAGATATGTAACTCCTACCGGAAGTAGATACCACCGTTTATAAGGGGAAGTCTCTAGATTAAATGGTAGTGTGGGAATATAATCTACAAAATCAAGAATGTGAAAGACTATACAGAATAAGTGACCTAGCTTCTCCAATGAGTCAATTGCAAGGGGGAAAAGTTAGAGGGGAGAGGGAAAGCCTATAAATTACAAGAAAATTAACAACTATCAACCACTTGCAATGTACGAATCTTATTTGAATTCTGATTTGAACAATTTTTTTAATTACTTCTTTCAGACAATCTGGGAAATTTGACCACTGACTAGCTGTTTGATGATTTTAAGAAATTATGTATGTTTTAGGTTATGATAATGGTTATGTGATTATGTTTCCTAAAAGAGTTCTTACCTTCTAGATACACATACTGAAATATTGTAAATAGAATGATTCGCTGTCTTGGATTTGCTTCAAGTGATCTACTGCAGGTGGTAGCAGGAAGTCAGGTGGAAATAGAATTTACCATGAGTTAAAAATGTATCAAGACAGGTGATAGGAATAGGAGTCCTTTTTGTATGATTTCTTCTTCCTTTTGTACAAAGATAATAAAAAGGTTTAAAATTCCAGAACATCAACAAATATCCCCCAAATTTTCTACCTAAGATTTCAAAGTATCTCCTTTCTCTAAGTAAATGTATTAAGGCTTGGGAAAAAGAAAACAAAAACAAACAAACACCCGACTATTTTATAGCTGACTAGAGAGACACCACAGGGCTGCGGGAGGCTGGCCAGGGTGAGTCTGGCAGTGCTAGGCAGGCCATCTGAACTTTCATCTCAGTCTTTAAAAGTCTGGCTTTCCAGAACAAGTCTAACAATTATTTTCTGAACAACCTTGGGTAATGATGTAAAGCTTTTTTGCCTTTCATCTCTCTACTTAATGCAAATACCGCATGGAATTTTATAACCAAGAACTGGAACGCAGGGGATGTTATTTCAAAGGATCTTGGCAGAATTTGTCATAGGAACAAAATTGTCCTTTTTTTCTTTAAGCAAAATACCTCAATGAGCCATTTAGATGGAACAATGCTTGTGAAACAGTAAAAGACTAGAAGACAGTAAAAGCAAGAGAGAAATAAGTACATATATATGTATATGTACATGTATATGTATGTATGTGTATGTATATGTATGTATGTATATGTATATAAGTATATATAAGGTGTAGGGGAACGTGTGGAGAGTGAGGAAACCCACTTTCTGGAGGAAAGTCTTTCCAGGGAGAAAAGACTGTGCTTAGAGAAATATCCATTGCTAGCAATGGATGGGGGCTCCTTACAACAGAGATGGCTAAATTTCACTTTTGAAGTGTCTGTCGCGCTGTAAGTTGATGTGACCCTCAACTCACCATTACTTGCAAACCGTTAAGTAAAAGCAATTGCCCACCCAACCACAAGGCACCTGGGAGACCGAGGGCGAGGCAGCTGCTGTTCACTTTGAATAGGTGTGGGCAGAAGCAAGACATCACTGCAAAAGGGAAGGTCTCTGTTCAGTAGAAACAGAGCGATTTAGAAGGCAATTTAGACCTCCACGTTCTGTGATACTGTGCTCTTAATTCTGGGAATGACCCCAGGGATCGCCCAAACCAGCTATTTTGAAATTGGTACACAAAACCCCTGGTGTCTCAGAGATGCTCTGGGGTTTCTAGAAGGGACATGGATTCAGGCCCCTAATCCTTTTACATCCAGAATTTAATTTACATTACATATTAGGATTCCATGTCATCTCTTATTTTTCAAAAGACTTTGCTGCTGAAAAGGGGAAACGGCATTGATATCATCTAACACCCTCATGTTACGAGAAAGGCAGAGAGCTGAAAAGGCTAGGGAACTTGCCTTTGGTCACATAGTAGAGGTGATACTAGAACACAGTTTTTCTGATCCCCAGTTCATTCCTTTCTCCTCCTGACTGGAGGGCTAACAAAGGTGCCGGTGGAAAATGAGTGTACACTCGGGGCACAATTGGCCGCTGTAGTTTCAAAGGTTCTTGGCATCACATAGAAGTCTCTGTGGACCAGATTTCAGGACTTCTCTCAGCAGCATAAACGAGGTAGTGCAGAAAGGCTTGCAGGCTGGAGGAGACCTGTGCCCTCTCTCTGCCTGTTGCAGATACCCATTCTAATCCCGGTTTAAGGCCCCGTAAGAAGCCTGGGGATGAGGAAGAAGTCCCTACTTCATCTATCCACCTGTCTTGCTCGGACTCCATAGCGTAGTCTGAGCTGACTTCATTTGCATTCCCCTAATCTGTTTCTCTTTTTTCTTCCAGTTCTATTGAGATATAATTTGCATACAATACTGTATAAATTTAAGGTATACAGCACAATGACTTAACCCTAATCTTTCTAATGGATTCAACCACCATCTCTCCACCAAATTCTGTCTCCAAAGCCAAAAATTAAATTTCAGAAAAGTCTTGGGCATAATGGAAAGCAGACTAGGTTGAGAATCAAAAATCTTACATCTACAAGACAGTTCTATCAATTAGCTGTGTGGCCGAACATTAATTAACTCTTCATCTGTAAAATGGTTCTAGTAATACTTACCTCATATTGCATAAGGAGCAAATGAAGTAAGCCACTTATAACATCTACCTCAGGACATGTTAGTCATTCAGTAAATATTGGTCGAGTATTTTTTTCACATTTCAATTCAGCCTCACAAAGAAGCACTACAGTACTTGCTTGGCCTCCTATCACTGGTAGTCAGCTAAGGCAAGGGACACAAGCAGCAGCCAGAAAGGTCATTAAGATGTATTTTTTGTCTGTGTATGAATTCTGGATGTTTTTACAAGGAGGCTGATGTGTCTACAGTAAAAGACAAAGTTGTTTCCCTCTAGAACATATGATCTGAAAAAAAAAAAAAAAATGGCAGAGTTGTTATGTGGTCACAATTGACCGTCTGCCCAGGCCACTCTTCCTCTGGAGTCTCTTGGGGTCCAGGGAAAATGTTGACATCTCAGAAAATATTTCATTCTGTTGGTTCAAGCTTATGGAGGAAGTCAGCTGCACAGAAAGCCTCCTTTAGCAGGTGGATCCAACCAACTGAGAAGGAAACACAGCTCCACCCCTTCACACAAGACACTTTAGAACAGTAGGTTTTCAGCTTCCCAGGACAGTGGCAACTCCATCCTCCTATCCTTCCCTTTCACCATGCCCTGGTGTAGGGTTCTTCCTGGACGGCACATGCTCATTTAGTTCACTGACATAATTCAAACAGCAGCTGTAAATCTCTCACAGAGGAAGAACTGCCCCATCTTCCTTGTTACATATGCCCAGTTGCCCAAGTGTCTAGTCTGTGGCTATTCTGTAACCTCATACATAGTCCCCTGTCCTGCCCTCAGCTGATGGCCACTTCTTTTCATCAAAACATATTGCTCTAAATAAACTGAAGGCTTTACTTTAATAATTTTTCCAGAGTTTCACGTAACTTGCAACCCCCACAGCAGCCTCAATTCATAAGTACAAGCACAGGAGGAAACTTTTGTACAAAAGTTGAGACATGCTGTCTCAAATCAGTCATTGTCACAATGATGCTAAGTAAAAACCCAACTGGATCTCTGACATAAGGCTCTGCTTCTGGCTACAAGTTAACTGGGACAATTCTGTTCCACAAGGGCTCATCCTGGGTCCCTGTTGAAGGAGGCGGCAGCCCTTATCATGGGAAGGGGTCAGAGGCTCCCAGAGGTTCATGTGGACACATGCAAACCATGTAAAGCCTACAACCAAAACGTACACACTGTAAGGCTGGTACAATTCCACAAATCAATAAATGTGATTCACCAAATAAACAAAATGAAAAATATAAATGTATAATTATATTAATAGATGCAGAAAAAGCACTTGATAAAATCCAGCACCCATTTATGATAAAAACTCTCAACAAAGTGGGAATAGAGGGAACATACCTCAACATAATATAGGCCCTATATGACAAACCCACAGCCCAACATCATACTCAATGGGCAAAAGCTAAAAGTATTTCCTTTAAGATCAGGAACAAGACAGGGATGTCTGCTTTCACCACTTTTATTCAACATAGTACTGGAAGTCCTAACCATAGCAATCACACAAGAAGAAGAAATAAAAGTCGTCCTAATTGGAAAGGAAGAAAAAACTGTCATTACTTGCAGATGATATGATACTGTATATAGAGAATCCTAAAGATTCCACCAAAAAAACTACTAGAACTGACAAATGAATTCAGTAAAGTATCAGGATACAAAATAAATATCCCCAATGGGGATGTGCAGGAGGCAGCTGATTAATGTATCTCTCTCATATCAATGTTTCTCTCTCTCTTCCTCTCACTTTCTCACTCTCTAAAATCAATAAACATATCCTCAGGTGAGGATTAAAAAAAAAAAAAGATACCAATGGCGTATTTCACAGAAATAGAACAAATATTCAAAAAATGTATATGGAACCACAAAAGACCCTGAATAGACACAGCAATTTTGAGAAAGAAGAACAAAGTTGAAGGAATCATACTACCTGAGATCAAACTATACTGCGAGGCCATAATAATCAAAACAGCATGGTACTGGCATAAAAACAGACATATAGATCAATGGAACAGAAGAGAGAGCCCAGAAATAAACTCACACCTTTAGATCAAGTAATATTTAACAAAGGAGGCAAAAACATACAATGGTGTGAGGGTGTTCTATTCAATAAATAGTGTTGGGAAAACTGGACAGATACGTGCAAAAAGGTAAAACTAGACCACCTTCTTATACCATCCACAATAATAAACTCAAAATATGCTCATTCCACCTTGGCCAATTTGGCTCAGCTGTTAGAGCATCGGCTCATGGACCAAAGAGTTGCAGGTTTGATTCCAGTCAAAGGCACCTACCTCGGTTTCAGTTCGGTCTCCAGCCCTGGTCATGGTCGTGTGGGTGGCCACTAATTGATATGTCTCTCTCACATTGATGTTTCTCTCTCTCACCCTCCCACTCTATCTGAAGATAAATGGAAAAATATCCTCGGATGAGGATTAAAAAAAAAAAAAAGCTCAATCCAGCGTTATTTACAATAGCCAAGATTTGGAAGCAGCCCAAGTGCCTATCAGTAGATGAGAGGATAAAAAAGCTGTGGTACAGTCCTAGCCAGTTTGGCTCAGTGGTTAGAGTGTCGGCCCGTGGACCAAAGAATTGCGGGTTTGATTCTGGTCAAGGGCATGTACCTCAGTTGCAGTTCAGTCCCCAGCCCTGGTCTGGGTTGTGTGGGAGGCAACCAATCCATGTGTCTCTCGCATATTGACATTTCTCCTTCTCTCTCTCTCTCTCTCTCTCTCTCTCTCAGCCCCTCCCTCCCTCCCACTCTATCTGAAGATAAATGAAAAAATATTCTCAGGTGAGGATTTAAAAAAAAGCTGTGGTATATTTACACAATGGAATACTACTCAGCCATAAAAAAGAAGGAAATTTTACCTTTTGTGACAGCATGGATGGACTTGGAGAGTATTATGCTAAGTGAAATAAGCCAGTCAGAGAAAGACAAGTACTATATGACTTCACTTATATGTAGAATCCAAAGAATAAAATTAACTAACAAACAAAATGGAAACAGACTCAAAAATACAAAGAATAGACTGCAAGCTGTCAGAGGGCAGTGGTTGGGGGCGCTGGGTGAAAAAGGTGAGGGGATTGAGCAAAGGAAACGAAACTCATGGACACAGACAAGAGTATGGTGATTACGAGAGGGAAAGGGGGTGAGGGGATGTAGAAGAGGGTAAAGAACAGATAAATGGTGATGGAAGACTTACTTGGGGTGGTAAATACACGACACAATGTACAGATGATGTATTATAGAATTGTACACCTGAAACCTATATAATTTTATTAACCAGTCACCCCAAAAAATGCAATAAATTTTTGTATAAAACTTGTGTACTGTCATTTTCTACTATATCCCATTAGCCAACGCAAGTCACAATTCCAAATCCACATCAGTGGGGTGGGCAGGTATACCCCTCTCATGGAGGTAGCGGGGAGAGAGAGTGAATGTCTGCTGGATGATGATGGAATTTGTAACCCTATGTAGCTGCCAGTATTTATTCCCTATACACTCAGCTGTTCCCTGCTTCTCTATATTGATGTGTTCCTTGCCCAGAGTTAGAAGTTAGGTAACATGACACTTCTACGGATAGGGAAGTTGTCTACCACAACTTCAGTGCTGTTGCCTACTCAGCATTAGGTAAGAGATCTGGACTAAGCCCTTCTGCTATTTGTACGCAGCCATCACTAGAAATAGATGCATGTATAAATGATGTCAGTTTAAACACACACACTCACAAACCGCAGACATTTTTGCAAGCTCGTCAGTGCCAGGGGGAACCTCCAGCTTGTGGTCTGGCCTTTTATGCAGCGTTTCACTTGAGTATTTGCTTTGGAATTTGATAAACAGAGCTACTCACAGGGCTATCACCACACGGTGCATTTACCACCACAGAAGCACAGAGCCTCTTCCGCGGGAACATCCCCCACGAGTTCTGTAAGCTCAATTCTTGCCACTTCCCAACGATCCCACAAAGTGTCGCAGGAGCTGGGAATACAAGCTAACGCGCTCGTTCCACACAGCTCTTCCTTTGCCCCCTTCCTCTGGCAGAATCACCATCACGTTTCATTTTAAAACTGAAAAAAAATATCAAGAGGTAAGGAAAATACGGTCTTACTTGAACAACTAAAAAGTGGATGTGGGCAGGGCTGAAGGTCTCTGTAGGGTTAATCTTCTGGAACGTCTTTTGCTTTTCCTACCAAATCACATCTTAATTCTAGGAAAAAGAATAACAGCAGGCTGATCCAGAATTTGCCTAATATTTAACATTTATTGTAATATGGAAGGAAAATGGACATTTCTTCCTTTTCCTATGTGCTTGGGATTTTTTTTTTTTTATTTTCTTTATTTAAAAAATATTTTTAGAGAGAGAAATGGAGAGGGAGAGAGAGATAGGAACATCAATGAGAGAGAACATCAATTGGCCGCCTCCTGCATGCCCTCCACTGGGGATTTGGCCCACAACCTGGGCATGTGCCCTGACCGGGAATCGAACAGCGACCTCTTGGTGCATGGGTCAACGCTCAACCACTGAGCCACACCGGCCAGTCTGTGCTGGGGATTTAAGTTCAGAGAAATTTAACACCAATCTGAACATGTAAACACCAGTTGGAAGTCCCAGGAGAGACCTCAAAAAGGAGCAGAAAGGGCCGCGGCTCTGCAGTCAGACAGACACGCATTTCAGTCCAGACTCTGCTCCTCCCGCTGTCACTGGGCCAGATGGCTTAATGACACCCTTGGTACCTTACTGCTGCGGAGCAAACCACCTCGACACCCCGTGGTTTAAAATGACAGCCCTCTCACCATAGTTATAATTTTGTGGGTCTAGAATTAGGGCTGTGCACAGTTGGGACAGATTGCCTCTGCTCCACAATGTCTGTGGCCTCGGGGCACCACAGAGGGCTGGAAGTGACAGCGATGACCCACTCTGGACATATGTTGGGGCCTAGACTTTGGCTGTTGGTTAGTCTTTTTGGTTCTTCTCCGAACAGTATCCAAAGGCGCTGGAATGTCTAAGGTAACTGCTGGGCTAAGATGGCTAGAAGAGCAGGTGTGGCCAGGTCTCTCTCTCTCTCTCTCTCTCTCTCTCTCTCTCTCTCTCTCTCCATTTCTCCTTCTTTCCCCAGGTAGCCTCTCCACCTGGCTAGCTTGGGCTTCCTCCAAGCCCAGGGCACTTGAACTTCTTACATGGCAGCTGGAACAAAAGCAAAAGCTATCGAGGCTCCTGGAGATTAGACACAGGCAGGCCACTTCCGCCACGTGCTCTCGGCCGCGCCCGTCCCACAGGCCAACCCAGACGCAAGGGAAAGAGAAAAGCACCGGAGCTCTTGACACAAGGTGGCGAAGAATTTGCAACCGTGTTTAATCGACCACAGACACAAATTCCTCATCTGTGAAAGAAAGGCCACAAACCCTATTTCATATCACCGTTTTGAAGATTATATCAAATGTTTTCCAAATATTTGGCATCCAGGTGGCATTTTTAAATGGTGGTTTTTATTTCTGAGAGCATTTGAATAAGAAAACATTTAATACTCAAGGTCAGCCCTGGCCAGTTTTCCCAGTGGTTAGTGTCAGCCTGTGGCCCAAAGAGTTGCAGGCTCGATTCCTGTCAAGGGCACGTACCTCAGTTGCGGTTCAACCCTGGTCAGGGTTGTGCAGGAGGAAGTCTATGTCCCTCTCATGTCAATGGTTTCTCTCTCTCTCTCTCCCTCTCCCTCTATCTGAAGATAAATAGAAAACTTATCCTCAGTGAGGATTTTTAAAAATAATAATAAATAAATAGATAGCTAAAACTCTCGAGGTCAGATTTTGGTCTCAGTGTTATGAAAGGACAGCCAGAGCAGAGCTTTGCAGATGTCACTATGTATCCAACATACAATACAGTGGATAATAAATGTCCCTTTTCTATTGTTTCCCGTTGATTTTCTTCCTGTTATTATATTAGCCTTATATTGTTTTCATGGCTCAGATAAATCTATTGTCCACTCCTTATGGTAGGACAGACTGCCATTATGGTGAAACTGTACCATAATCAGTGGGGGAACGAGGACTGTCCTGGTGGCGGGATCAAATTCTTAGAAAGAAGCCCTGTTATTGGAAATGGCCCATGATGCCAAGTTTTCTTCTACAGACATAGAAAAACAAAGCGAAGAACTAACCTTCTGCAGAGATAGGCCCTCCCTGGGGGGTGGACAGGCGCTGTGGACCCAAGAACAGAAATCTTACAGGAGAGGACTCGAGCTGAAGTCCCAGCTCTGACACTTGCCACGTAAGGCAAGTTCTTACCTCTCTGAGCCTTTGTTTTGTTAACTCGGGGGAGTACAGGGCGTGGTATGGCACATGGAAGACGCTCACAGGTGTTTCTTGTAAACCTAGCCGTGTCAATGACACAATTGCCAGTGTCCCGGTTTCGACATCCGCTCTCTGCTTCAAACATCCTGCCTCGCTGAGGGCGCTCATACTGATAGCATACACAACTTTCGCTTTGGACTGGGGGATCAACTCACTTAGCCTGGGGGTGACGAGGCTCCTTCCAGAGTGGAAGGAGCAGCCAGGGGCCCTGGGACCCCACTGGAAAGCTGAAAATGTTCCTGTTGCCACAAAGCTGTCCAGACTGCCTCCCCTGAGCTGTACGTTTGGCTTCCTGCCTCTCGCCCAGGTGACAGGATGATCTCAAGAGATGATGCCTATTTCTTCCTCTCCACTTCCTCAAACCACTTCCACCCTGCCTTGACCTCCAAGAAAGACATCAGAACAGCTATTTCTAGAGCCACCAATGACGTGCATGTCCACAAACATGACACTTCCATCCTCTTCCCATTTGACCCCGTGTAGCAGCAGCATGTTGACTTCGCCCTCCTTTTTAAAACAGTCCCCCCCTGGCTCCAAGGGGCACACAGCACATGCTCTCTTTATCCCAGCTGCTCCATCACATGCCCTGCAACAGGTTCATCCTCTCCTGTCTAACAGTTCAATTCCGCAAACCTTGCCCTGGCCAGTTTGGCTCAGCAGTTAGAGCGTCAGCCCGCAGACCTATGAGTCGCAGGTTCGATTCCGGTCAAGGACATGTACCTCGGTTGCAGTTTGTCCCCGGCCCTGGTTGGGTCGTGCAGGTGGCAGCCACTCAATGTGTCCCTTTCATGTTGATGTTTCTCTCTCTCTCTCTCTCTCTCTCTCTCTCTCTCTCCCCCTCCCACTTTATCTGAACAAAAATGGAAAAATGTCCTCAGGTGAGGATTAAAAATAATAAAGATTCAAAATAAATTCCTCAGAAACTGGTTCTCTTCTCACTCCACAGTCCCTGTCTCCTGGCACGCCCGCCCATGACGGCCCCTCAGGAGCCTGCTAATGGCCAACAAACGTACCTCTGTAGTCCAGACCCCTCCCACGGACAACTCTTTCTAGGTGTCTCGAAGTCACTTTAAACCCAAAATGTCACTGGGATTTTTGAAAGCCCCCTAGGGAATTCTACAGCTAAGTTTGGAAACCATTGCTCTAAACTACCAATTCCCTTATCCGTAAAACAGTGGGGGAAATAGTCCCCACCGTAAAGAGTTAATGAGACACGTTTACAAGGTTACCTGTTACATAGGGTTCGGCTATTACGCGTGATCAGAGAATAGTGGTTACTGCCATTAGGCGCTGGTGGCGGAAATAGTAATACATAGTCCTGTGGGATCAGATGGTGAGGATTCACGAGGACTCTCGCCAGCCCAGCTGGCTATGTAGCAAACTTAGATTCCTTTAAATGTCAGCCCAATTTCTATTCTATACATCTGGAGCTTTCTCTGCCTTGTAGAAAGCACCTTATCACAGAGGGATCTTTCGTTTGGATTCACCTGCAGTGACGTGAACACCTGCGTTTTGTACCCCATGTGAAAAACACGCAATACACCCTGTGCGTCTAATAACTAACCAGGAAGACTTCTGTGGGGCCGTCAAAATTTACAGGGCTCACTGAAACACGTGAGGAGAAACACTTCGCGATCAAGTTGCATCTGAGCCTTGGAAACTATTTTGGGTCAGCTACACAGCAGAAGTTTGGGCCTGGCAGTAAGCCGTAAAACGGAGCCAAAAATAAACCAAAGACCATTATAAAAATGCTGTAAGTGCCAAATGCATGAGATGTGAAAATTGCAACATAATGGGGTAAAAAAAAATTACAAAAGAGGCTTTCTGATGGTGGCACTAAGTGTCCCAGCGCAGAGAAGAAAGTTCAGGGGGGAAGTTCAGAGAGCAAATTCAGCCCCTGGATAGTAGCCTTCCGGACAGCTAAGAATCCCCATCCAAGGCCATTTACAGTTTATTATCCACCAGGAGTCAAGAGCATTGATTCCCGCCCTCCCCCATCGAAGAGCACAGGCTGGATAACCAGGGTACAGGGAGGAGTTTTCATAAAAATTAATTGGGCCACTCAGCTTTTCACTGTATTCAGCAAAGGAGGCTCTGTTTGCCCTTCTCCAGTCTGGACACGCTCCTCCTGCTCCTCTCTCAACACCCAGCCATTCCACTGTACGCTCGGCACATCTCTTTGTTATTTACAGTCTTATTTTCCTGAGCTCCAGAAAAGGTGGTGACTTATTCTCAGTGCCGTCCCGTGGTAGGGGCTTTAGGATGGGCAGCAGCAGGCACCGTGCTTGCCCTCCTGGCCCTGCCCAGGCTGCCAGTCTCAGCCTGCTCTGCCAGTCCATTCCCACCCTCCTTTTCCCCAATTAGGAACTGCTACCAATGGCACACGGACAGATTTATGCATGGCTGGGGACCAGCTCGTCTCCCACTGATTGTCTAAAAGAAGAGTATGTTCTGTGTCAAAAATCCTTTGCATGGCGTCCAACTGTTTTCTTGGAAATAGCTCGTTTGACCCAGGCTCAAAATTTATTTTTATTTTTTTTTAGGTTTGAATTTTATGGGCCTGATGCAAAGTCTGTCAACATATTCTTTGTGAGACTTATTCGGGTTGCAGCACATTTCTGAGGAGTGCAAGGGTTTGGGGATATTCCTACCCCGCAGTGCCAAGAAAATGCACCGGCAGTGGAGAGTGGGAGAGGCAGAGCAGCAGGCTTCACCACCTTCTGCCGAGAGAGTGTGAATCCCAGGGCAAATGTGATACTCTAGCCGCACGGCTGCAGTGGTTTGATGTTGAAATAGCAGATCCTCTGTGTTCGGGTGAACCCCCTCGGTGAGGCCCCCAGGACTGCCAGGCTCCAGGGCACAGCTTGATTGGCTCAGAACCATGCCATTTTTTACCATATGAGAAGACCAAGGTGGAGCTAGGCAACACAACTGTGCGCCACAACCTCAATTTCCCCCAAATATCTGCCCTTCTCACGTGTGTTCTGAGGGGCTCTGAGATGCGCTAACGATAGGGCAGGCAGCGGCCTTGGTGGACTTCAGATGAATGACGGCTAATTCAGTCTATTCACACAGCTGGGGCATACACAGGCTTGATGGTCATGTGAAACCCCCTTACGCAGAAATTCAAATAAAGTGATTTGCTCTGTGAAACTGGCAAGCTGATGAGCAAGGATAGGAAACCAAATATGAAAAATGGAAGGGATGCTCCTATTTCCCTTCCTCAAAATCCCATTGGGTGTTTCAGCAAAGTCCAATATATTTTAGAAAAGCCCAAATATGTCACCCAGTCCTCAAATTCCAGGATGTTACCAGCAGAGATCCAGGCATCTGCGAAATAAGACGGTGAGGGAGAAGAGTTTTTCTCCTATGTCCCACCCTCTTTTTAGCAGCCAAGAATAACAAGAGAGGCCAGGATAGAAAAAGAAACACACAGACTTGCCATAATCTCATTAAAAGAATATGTTGCCGAGGCAGGAGAGAGGAGAGACTCTGAAGTTTGAGAAAATGTTAAACTCTTGTCGGCCTCAGAGATGAAAGCGTCAACTAGCTGACACAAAACCCTAAATCATAAGGAGTTTCACTGGGCACCAGCAAGGCCTCCTGCTACCTCCAAATACTAGCCTCAATTTCCATGATGATTTCACTTTTCTCTTCCATTTCCTTCCTGAACTCTGGACACTTCATATTTAATTTCCTTCTGATGTCTCTTTTTTTCCCCTCATGAACATTTGTATCTTTTCCTTGTGCTCTTGTTTTAAAATGGCATTTATTTCATTTAATTCTCTGAGATCATGGAGATACATTTGATTTTTCCACCTGCTTCATTGTAATATTTTTTATTAGATGCATTTTTGTGCCTTTTTTACTTCTTTTTCTTTTGTGTCTTACTATATGTAGTATCTTTGACTAGATCTTTCACTACTTCCTTTTTTATTATCTGTCATCTGTGAATGATGGAACAGATATTTGGAAGCGTTTTGTGTTGACTGTGTTCTGAGGTAGCAGGAGGGTGCCCAGTGAAACTCTTTATGATTTTGTTTTGAGTGCTTTGTTCGGAATAAGCAAAGGTACCCTACATCTAACATTTGTGTTGATTTTATATCTTTCTCACCCACAATTCGTTGAAGCTAAACAAAACATTTAAGAGAAAGATGGGAACTGAGAAGTAAATGAGGTACCATGGCTTCTAAAATACCTCCTGAAATACTAATAATGTTTTTTGAACAAATTTCTTAATACCTGTGAAAAAATGCAATGTGTCGGGAGCAGGAAGGGGATGAAGTCAAGGGAACCAGACGCCGCCCTGACAACATTATCTAAAATAAAACACTTTCAGTAATCATCATCATAAAGACAATATAGAGGAGGGGGCAGGATGAAATAGAATCCATTCATTAATCGTTCAACAGACACACGTGGCAGGCGTCATTTTCAGGTCTGGGGATGCCTCCGTGATAGAAGAGCCCTTGCCTGCATGGCCAGTGTGTTCCCGTGGAAGAAGGCAGACACTGCATACATAAACAGGAAGAAAACGAGGCAGGTTAAGTAGAAATAGAGCATTAGAAGGAATATGCTCTTTAGATAGGGGGGTCGGGAAAGGCCTCCTGATAAATTGGCGTTTGTGCAGAAATCCGAATGTCTTCGAAGCACACTCCAGGCTGGGAAAAGGCCAAGTACGAAGGTTCTAAGAAAGGCCAGATCTTATTGGACTTGGGAGGCTACTGCAAGGATTTGGATTGCATTGCAAGAATGACGAGAAGCCAGCGAAGTTTTCGAGCGAATAGTAACATCAGATTTCCGTACCAGCTGCTCTGCAGGGCCCACTGTGTAAGATGACAAGAGTCGGGCAGAGAGGCCGGCTGAGACTGTTGACAGTGCACACCAGAGTCCATAGCAACATGGCCCAGAGCAGCAGCGGGGCTGACGGTGATACAGGGTCACTGTCTGCTTATATTTTTTCAATGAAAGCAACAGATTTGCTGATGGGATGGATATAGAGCATGAAGGTGGGACTCAGGAACAACCCCTCAGTTCGTAGCCTAAGCAATTGGATAACAGAAGTGCCATTCGCTGATACGGGGAGTCCTGGGGGCACGGAGGTTTGAGGTATGGGACTCACCAGCCCAGCTTTACACTGTGTAAGAAGTTGCTCTTCATTTGCTAAGGGCAGTTGCCAAGGAGGCCGATTGGATGTAGCAGTTAGAATGTCAAGGAAGAGATCTGAACTGGAGATATAAATTTGGGAATCATTCCCTTATAAATGGTACTTAAAGGTGAGACTAGATGTGATCACATCTAACCACATACAGAAAAGCGTAAAGAAATGGAAACACTTAACCCTTGGATACACTGACATATAAGGTCTGGAAGAAAAAGAGTATCTCACAAAAGAAACTGAAAAAGAGTGAATAATCAGGGGAGAAGAAAATGTGTTCCCTGGAAACCAAGTGAAAACAGTGTTTCAAGGAGTGATTAACTGTGTTAAATACTCTAAGGAGTAGAGTAAAATGAAGTTTAAGAATTAACTACTAAATTTGGCAATGCATAGTTTACTGGTGACTTTAACCAGAAGGATTACAGTTGAGCAATGGGGAGAAAATCCTGACTGGAATGAATCAGAACAGTTAGTCATAACATCATTTCTTTAAGTGTGTTTGTTTACATCATCAATAAAAAGTATGGCTCCTACAGACACACATGCACACACATGTGTGCACCCACACACTCCTGGTCCAGCTTACAGACTCATCCCCCCTTATGTTAGACCCGAGCTCAACGTCTAAGATGATTACTTGCTTTGTACTATATTTCGCTTTAATGTACAACTTTACTGCCAAGCTGGTGTGTCTCAGTGGCTAAGCATCAACCCATGTACCAAGAGGTTGCCGGTTCGATTCCCAGTCAGGGCACATGCCCAGGTTGTGGGCCAGATCCCCAGTGGGGGGCATGCAGGAGGAGGCCAATCAATGTTCTCTCATCAATGTTTCTATCTCTCTCTCCCTCTCCCTCTCTTTCTAAAATCAATAAAGAAAAAAATAATTTAAGAAAAACTTTACACAGCCACATTTTGATTTGACAATTTGGAATAAGTTCTTAATAAAGGGTGTAAGAAAACAGTCTTACAGCAACTAGAAAATATAGTTTATATGGACGATAATGTTTCCACTAAAATAACTGCTCCATTCACGGTGGCATGAAGATGCCCTCAAAGTCATTATTCTGTTGACTTTACTAATAAGGGTGAACACATTTTCCTTGACAGGCAGAAGCCACAGAAACTTCCTTCTCTGGCCACCAAAGAGAGAGGCAAGCTGTGAATGCTGGGTAAGCCTGGACCTGCCTAAACAGGGACGTAATCTATTCACAAGTCTGTATCTAACCATAGTCAGCACACTCGAGGGCGCGAAAGTGGACTCCTGTTCTTACCAAATGGGCTGCTTAATGTGCTCTCCTTCAGTTAGGGTTTCTGAGCTCACCAAAGGGTATACACGTCACCTTTCCATTTTGAGGACAAAAGAATAAAACACATAATTCATCCCTTCACCAGTGTTGATTAAAATACATGTCATTTTCAAAATGTAATCGAATCTACAGACACTATATACATTTTATTTGGGACACCCTGGAGAAGCGAGTGTTGGACATCTTTAAGCACTTCTAGTAGAGTCTGTCTCTGTGATCTCAATAAAACGATACAAGACACTTAAGGATCCCTTGAGAGACTTTTTTTGCAATATCAACTTTAAAATTCCACTAAATTTGAGTATTTCAAACAGCATAAAAAAGGACTACATTCCAGCCACTTTCTTTTTAATGTATACCTAAGCAGTTTGATGCAAATCTTTATATACATGTTCTCTCACCATTAAAAAAAAAAGGAATGGTTGTCATTCTTATCCATTCAGAGAACATACAGCCTCCTCTAATGTTCTAAGGAAGGTAAACATACTGGTCAATTACAGTCAGGTAGAAGTGATTATAATTAAACCCAAATCATAGTTTTTGGTGAATATGTCTCTGCCACAAGATGGATAATAATAAACAATTCCGTCCCTTGGGTTCACTCAACTAACTATCTGATTAACTGGAGGGTATTTTGTGGCTAATGTAATCCTAACAGACCTATCAAAATTTCTGTCTCATCCAAATTTAAACTTTTACATTATAGAATGAAGAACCTTACCCTCATAATCTTCCCAAAATAGTGAATACTATGTGTTTGCCTACGAAATAATTCACTCCATCTTCTTTTGTTAGCTACATAGTTTCTTTGTTTTTTTTCCTGGTCCGCAGGTCGAGGCTCAACTGCTGAGCCAAACTGGCCAGGGCAGCTACACAGTTCTCTTTAGCTACACAGAACCCCCCCTTCCTGCCCCAGGTGCCCTGGAGGAAGGCATCCCCATGCCCAGTCAGTCAGCCCTAACCAAGCAGATGATCGCTTTCCCTGGGCAGTCATCGGGTTATTGATGGACTTCTGACCAACTGGAGTCACTAAAATATGAGAAAAGTTTTGTTGCCACAATCCGGGAAAGAAGTTTCTGACGCTCCAGAGGAAAGATTCAGAAGGCACCTACCCTCTTCCTGCTCATGGCAAGGATCAGTGAAGCCATTTCTAACCACCAGGGGGAGCCAACCCTTATGGCGACGCTGACACCATGGCCGGAGGCAAAAACCAGAAAAAGAAAAATTACCCTCAGATTGTGCCACATGCTCTTCATGCACGCTTTCAATTCTCTGTTCAACCAGTATTCCTCTAATTGGTCTATGAACACATTTTGAAAACTCCTTTAAATGCCTTGCTTTAGTTCAAAAGCACCCTCTGCCACGTTTCCCCTGGCCCCGTAGTCCAATATATCTGTTGAAGAAGGAAATGGGGTTACTGTGATGATGACCCAACCACTTCCCCTTCTTAGATCTCCAGGAAATAAAATAAAGCTCCTAATTCGATAGTTTGCAGAATTCCTCTTCCTCTTTTTGAAAACAGGAATGGCAAAATGGCATCTGCCCACATCTGATCCCCAGCGCAGCTCATGCTTGCGAGGATTACTCAACATTTGCTAGTTCTTTTTTAATGTGTTGAAATATAAATGCTCTAAAACGCATACATTTACAGCAATGGGGTGCTTCAACCTCTGTTCACACTCTTTGCCCATCTGGCTCTCCTTCCCCTTTGACTATAATTGCAACAAAGGCAGCATTGTTATCACTTTCTCCCCTGTGTTAAATTTGATAGAAGTTCTTTGTCCCCCTAAAAAGAGAGCAAAGGCGACTACCCATGGCCGAAATGGCAGCGTCATAGTCACCCAGGACTTGAGCTTCTTTTCCCTCAACAGCTCAGCAGTCTTGAGCATGTGCACCATGGGCCACGTAAGTAAGAGCATCGACCTCTTGTCCACATTCCAAGCAGCACAAAGGAGGAAGAGGGACAGAAGAATCGGCCCCTTCCTTTAAAGAACTGTACTGATTAACTTATGCTAGATTATGCTATGGCAACAAGCTCCAAATATCAGGGGTTTACAATATCTCTTTCTCACTCTCTTCACAGGGTATCTGTGGGTTATCTGCAGCTCTGTTCTGCATTTCCCCCCATTTGAGGATTGTTTTGAGCTAAATTGTATCCCCCCTGCTCTGCAAAAAAAAAAAATAGCCAAATATTTAAATCCTAATACACAGTACCTTGGAATGTGTCTGTATTTGGAGACGGGGTCTTTAAAGGGGTCATTGAGTTAAAATGAGGTCATAAGTGTGGGTTCTAATTCGGTATGACTGACATCTTGATAAGAAGAAAAAATTTGGACACAGGCAAGCACTGAAGGGAGATGATGTAAAGACACAGAGGGAGAGATAGCCATCTGATAAGCAAGGGAAGTCAAGGAACATATCCTTCCCTTCCAGACCTCAAAAGAAACCATCTTGATCTCAGACTTCTAGCCTCTGGAACAGTGAGAACATAAACTTCTGCTGTTCGAGCCACCTGGTCCATGGTACATTGTTATGGCAGCCCTAGAAAACTAACATGGGGCCCAAGCTGACGAAGCAGCCCTCCGTCTCACGACAGAGGGAGCAGGACAGTGGCTGAACCTTGCAACTCCTCTGACAGCGTCTGCTTGGATGGGCCACTTGTCATCTGCTCACATTCCACTGGCCAAAGTCAGTTATGTGGCCAAACTCGGCATAAACTGAGAAACTGGGTACACTCCTCCTACAGGGATGCCCTGCATGTCACAAGGCAATGGTGATGGATATGTAACCCTCGCACAGCAAACAGTGAAAATAATACCACCATCTACCGCAAAGACCCTTTTCCGGTTCTCTATTGCTGGGTAGAAACAGCACCAAAACACAGGAGCTTAGATTTATTATACTCTCTCACAGTTCTGTGGATTGACTGGTCACTTCCCACTGGGAGGCAGCTATAGTCAGATGAAGCTGTGTCCTCTGAAGGCTCGGCTGGGCTGGACATACAAAAATGCTCACTCACATGTCTGGCGGGGGTGCTGACTGTCAGCTGTGAACTCAGCCAGAGCTTTGAACCAGAGTCCCCACATATGGCCTCTGCATGTGACTCGAGCTCCTGACAGCATGTCAGGTAGAAAGCAGCTGCGGAGCCCAACCAGATTCAAGGCAAGAGGGCGGACCCCATATCTTAATGGGAGAAGTGCCAAAACACCGGTTGCTGTCTTTAATCCACCACTGGCACATTCCACTTCCACTGTATCTCACGGGTGGAAAGTTAGACAGTTGGTCCCATCTAGCTTCAAGGGAAGCGGGGAAATCCTATCTAGCAATGCAGGCTGCTAAAAATTCAAGTTGTTATTAGGGAGGGAGGGGTCAATGGATATTTGAGTAAACAATGAACAGTCTTTGCCACGCATGTCTCCTACCCTCTTTCTTCAGTGTTCTCTCTTAAAACAATTTACATTATCTCTAGAAACTCTCTGTTTTTTTTATTAATTTGTTTATTTTATCAAAGTAGTAAATACATACCATTTTTAAATAGCCTCGAAAGGCTTATTATAAAAAAAAATTTAATAATTCTTTTAGCTGTTTCTTATCATTCTTCTTTAAATATTTACCTCAAAATGTCTAAAGTAAACTCTTCATTCCTGGGAAATGCTTCCTATCCTATTCACTCCTAAGTTTCCCAGGACAGGATTTAAGAAAGATCCATGGACCCCTTTGGGTTCCTGGCAGGATCCTCCCCTCCCACTGCCACCGTGCTCTGGCCTCGGCCTCGCGTGTTGTTTAACAGGCCATTCCCAAGCCAGAAGCTAAAGAAGGAACTGGCTTCCACACCCTCCCACACGGTCAGGATGCCGTTCCCCATGCCTTGCATCCACTCCAGCCATGGCAAGGAGTCCACTCCTCAGATTCGCCTCTCACCAGTCAGACTCCATCCCTGTGGGGGTGTGTACCTCTAATCTGGCTCAATTTCCTAATCCTCCATGACTCCCTAGCACCTTGCACTGTGCCCTCTGGAACTCCAGGTCCCCTGTGCGTCTGACCCCCTGGAAGTCCCTTCCCCTCCCGGCTCTGCTAGAGCTCTCGGCGCGCGTCTAGGGCAGCTCCTCCAAGCAGCGCCGCCTTGATTCTCATGACCGATGGTGAGCGAGGCTTCAACGTGGGCTGTGTAACCCTCCCCACTCCCAGTCTCCAGTTCCAAACTACTGTTTCCCCCAGTCACTAAAATTCCTCCATGGAAACAGGTTATCAGATTAGTTTACCACGTTATCCTGCCCTTGTGCAAATAGCTGCCTCCTGCTCGCTCCCACATTAATGCCCTGTACCTTGTCATTACCAACAGCTGTTCTGCCTCTGAAATTTCCATTTCAAGCATCTGACTTAGATCACCAGCTCCTATTTTTCTTGATCACCCTTCTACAAAGCATGACCCAATAATCCTCCAGCCTCATTGGGACCTCCACTGACGGTCCCTACCACATTTCACTGTTATCACACATTCTTCTTGGTCTCTTCACCCCTGGTTAGGGTCACAGTCCATAACTATAAGGTTTCCCTTGCACACACCTGCTCTGTCCTTGCGGCTCTCTCCTGTCTGACATACCCAGGGAGAACCCAGTCGGGCCAGGCGCCTGCATCCAGGCGGCTGAACACAGTGAGAGAAAGCCCCAGCCACACTGGGTGCTGACCATCCAGTTTGTGTGACCTCGGCCGGGGCTCAGCATGGCCAGGCAGGCCTCATTCAACACTTCCTGCCACGATTTGCTCTCCCACCTTCAGGAGGCCCATTTCACAATTTCTCTTCTCTGCAAACCTCCACCAACTCCTCCCTAGTCATTTTCAGCTTGCCCTTTTTTTTCCCCCCCTAAGAAAATAGAAACAAACCAAATGGTTAACCTAACCCAAAATTTCATTGAAAAGTCCATGAGAACTCTGGCGTCTGAGAGAAAAGTAAGGAGACAGGTGGGGAAAGTATAGACAATAAGACATCAGCAACAGACTTTATCTCTTTTATATCTGTCTTAAAGGCCAGCTCTAGCTTGTTGTGTAGGAACCCCCACCCCTGAGCCAGGGACCCTGGGCATATGGACATTAACACTCAGCCAGTGTCATGGAACGTGGACCCCAGTCTTGGGTCCACCACCCTCACAGCTGCACAAACAGCCCTCCAGCCCAAACAGGAAGGACTACCAACTAAGTTAAAGGAATGAAACTACAGAGACATTGTTTTTCCTATAAAACGGCACAATCAGCTTCTGTGCTTTATTTCTTTTAATGTATGCAAATGAATGGGGGAGTGGGAGGGGTTTAACTCTTCTGCAAATCTAGGTGAACTCCTCTGGGGAAAGATGTAAATAGGAACAACTACACGCTCATCGTAAAGAACAGACATGCTTTTATCATCATTAGTAATAATTTAATTATATGAGCTAATTGTTATTACATTTTTATGCATTCACATGACGGCAAATTTTGTCTTCCTGCTATCTCTGCTATTAAAACAAAAGAATACTGCTGTCCTAGATGGTAAGAATAATGACTATACCTGTCAAAACAGATTTATACCCTGAGTCTCAGACAGCCTCAGCAGTATGTTTTTTTCCAGAAATATTCATTTGTTCTTTTTTCCTTTTTTTTTTTTTTAGGGAAGAAGACAAAAAGCAGATTTTCACCTCTACTCTTGAGCCTCCCTCTCCAATGATGCTCGGGGCAACAACCCTTCAAAATGAGGTACCAATCAGTGCCAATTCCTTTGGTAACCATTGTAATAACATTAACATGATGAACTAATGAGATATTAATGCGGTTGTAATAGACATTTTCATAGGAGTTCCATTGTAATTGAGTAGGTTAATAATCTGCCTTAATCTGTGCTTGGCAAGTGTAGTGGATGATGAATAGAGAAAGGCAGAATTTTGATGACTTTCAGCTTGTAAGGTGTTTACTCTTTCAAAACAGAAAATACCTATTTTTTTAAAGCAGGTACATGAGTGAACATCGGAGAAAACTGAACTCAGGAATCTTATTCCTCAAGGAATCTCAAGGCATTTCATACATTTAACTTTCTAAATGATAATAGATGTGGGGAATGGATATTTAAGACGTTTATTTGTATTTGATATGAATTTCGTTGTTTAGCCATTCATTTGACTTTTAGTTGTCAATACCTAGCAATGATGAGTATGGGTGGGAGAACCTTGAGAATTAAACAAGGGTACAATCAGTACTGCTTTTCAAGGAAAGAAACACTATACCCCCACACACACACACAGATTCACACACCTACACACACAGAGACACACGCGCATGCACACACACACAAGAGCTTCTATTGTTTGAAAGGAATAAAAAAATAAGGTCAAGAACCCAGAAAGAAATAAAAAAGGAATGTGCTGATGGAAAAGAAAAGGCGAAAACAAGATTGAAAAGCCAAGATATTCAGTCTTTCAATTGGATTCGAGAGGATACCTGCAAATAACCCTGGTTTGAACCCTGCTGAAAGGGAGAGGAGCCGGGCCTTTGTATGGTTATTTATTCCAGCAAACAACAGCACAGGGCAACTCTGCGCCTTCTGCTCCCTGAGCTAACATTTGGAAGACATTGTATCTCCAGGGCAAATTCTAAGTGTTCCTCTTCTCTCTCAAGTAAAGAGAAGGGGGGTGGGGGGATCAGAGGTTTCCGTCATCCAAGGATAAAAAGAAAACACTGATGAAATTCAACATTGAATACATATACGAGGAAGATAAAAAAAATTAAGAGAAAAGTGTGATGAAATGCTTTGCTTTGCTTAGCAAATACAAATGAAGGTTATGTAAACCCATGTGATTTTTTTTAAGGCGGACTGTTGTTAAATTAACTGGCAGCAGTTCAAAATCTCCTGAACAGTGAATGCTGCATCCAATTCCATTCAAGTCTTCACTCCCTCTACATGAGACCGACGTTCCTGGACTGTTCCAAATGGGCTCGGTTCTGCCCAGTTTGGATACAAGGAGGAGGTAGCCTGCAGATTCACTAGCTTCCTCCCATCTTCTCCAATTCCATTTCCAGCTGATAATTACAATGGCCCCACTTCTCTGCTTCTTAGAAGAACAGGCTTCCTTAGTGTGACTCAGCACTGTGTCCGCCTGGAGCATAGCTTCCAGGGCCTTCACTGTGCTCCCTCATCACAGCCAGCCCACAATTCCTGCAGGGGGCTGACTGTCAGCGTTCCGCCCCTGGTTTCACCTAGCATTTCACGACTTACGAAACTTTCTGACCTGTAAATTTGACACCAATAAGAGTTTTCAACACTCAAGTTTTGGGGGAATTAAATCGGCAGACCAGGTAAGAAAAAAAACATCATCATGGGATTCAAAAGGGCCTGTTTTCAAATTCTAGTTTCTCCACTTAATACCTTATGCTACTTCATCTCTCTGCATTTCAGCTTCCTCATAGATAAAAATATCTGTATGAGTCTCCTCCGGCTGCTGTAACAAAATACCACAGACTGGTATTTATTTTCTCAGAGGTTTGGAAGCTGGAAGTCTAAGATCAAGGTGCTGGCAGGGTTGGTTCCTGGTGCAACCTCTCTGCCTGGCCTGTAGGGGCTGCCTTCTCACTGTGTCCTCACGAGGCCTCTCCCCAGTGTGCACACAAAGAGAAAGTTCTCTGATGTCACTTCCTCACCATATAAAGACACCAGTCCTATCAGATTAGGCCTCACCCTATGACCTCATTTAACTGTAATTATGTTCTTAAGGGTCCTGTCTCCAAGTACAATTACATTGAGTGTCCAAGCATCTATGTACCGATTTGGGGTAAACACAATTCAGTCTCCTATAACACCTACCTTAAAAGATTTCAAGGATTCCCAGAATTTTTATACTTCGTGAAGGAAACTCCTGCCCTGAAACATGAAAGAAAAGGTGGGGAAGTCGGAAGGGGAGTTGAGAGGAGATAGAGCAAGCCAAATCAAGGCAGCTTTGTTTCAGAATCCTCTTTGTGAAGAAGGAGGAGGAGGAGGAAGAGGAAGAGAAAAGGAAGAAGGAGGAGGAAGAGGAGGGGAAGAAAAAGAGGAAGAAGAAAGAGGAGGAGGAAACTTTGCTCATATATTTTCTCTGGTCCTCATTAGCAAAGATTCTATATTTATCAGAGGTAACTAGATAATGGATAATTTTATTCTTTTATTATATTAGGAAACATTGGGATAACCATAGTCCACATGGCCCGAATATGCAGAATTCTATTTTCTGTCCCTGCCACTGACTGATAGAGTCATTTTGAATATTACAATGTCCCTCTATTTTTAGAGGAAATCAAATATTACGTAATAAACAACAGTGCAAACAGAACTATGTTATGCTTCTCAGCAATTATAAATAACCAGATCAACCCTAATCGAGTTGTAGTAACATTTAGAGTCTACTGAGTTCATTAGGTAAATAAAATAAATAGAATACTCAATGAAAGACACAGGCCTTTGCTAGCTCTGCCCACACCCTCATCTGATTGAGATAGCATGTGCAACACCTTGGGATCCTCAGGTGATTGTACTCAGGGTACATGCCTCAGGCAAAGTTGGCCCGACCCTACATTAGTCAAGGAAGGGCTGTGTTTCCCAGGCCTTCCCAGCAACAAGGCCTGTGAGGCCCATCGATTAGCTCCATTTCCTGACTTCTGAAACCTTATAGGAACCCTTTCTCTTTTTTCTTTCTCTTTTTTCTTTTTTTGGCTGGCATGGGTGAGTTTCTTTCTCTGCAACTAAGGGAATGATCACTATCGAATTTGGGTCAAGGACCACAGCTTTTCTGTGCCTTTCAATGCCATTAAATCTAGAAAGACACTCCAAAGCCAGAATGTCTCTCCATCTAATGGCTCCTAAAGGATTGTTGTTGATATTTTGTTTATCAGATGTTGTGTATCTTATTCTATGACTGTTACTCAACATTCAAAGTGTGGCGAGATATCAATCGGTATTGAATCACCATAATAGGATATCTCCATTTGCAAAGAATTTATCTTGGCATCTGCAGATGAATTCACCTATAAATATTAAAATATATCTAGAGCTAAAGAAAAATACTGGTTAATGTTTGCCAGGAGAAAAAAAATAAAAGGAATCAATAGATGAGTTTTCATATCAGGGTTCTTACACTTCATTTATTCAAAATATATGGAAACATCCTTTATCTAGTAAGTCTCCACTTTGATATGCAAAATCTGTTTCTGAGCCCTGGCTGCTTTGGCTCAGTGGTTAGAGCGTCGGTCTAAGGACCAAAGAGTTGCTGGTTCGATTCTGATCAAGGGCACGTACCTCGGTTGTGGTTCCTCCCTGACTCAGTCCTGGTCATACGGGAGGCATGTGTCTCTTTTACATTGATGTTTCTCTCTCTCTCTCTCTCCCTCCCTCCCACTCTATCTGAAGATAAATGAAAAAATATCCTCAGGTGAGGATTAAAAAAATAAAATAAAATCTATTTCCGAGAACTAGCAAGTGAAATCTTCCTGTAGCTCCTGACCTCAGACCTGACGTCAACGTGAGTTGGGCATGACTGGGACCTGGGACACGATGGCTAACATGAATTTTTCTTCCTCGTCCTCATCCCCATTTCCACACTTCTGATTTCAGTCTTAAGCATTATGAGGATGGCAAGTTAATCTATCTTATTTTGCATAGTATGCTCAGTGCCCAAAAAAGAATAGTTGTTCAATGAATACATTTGAACAGTTTTCAAATAAATGAATAAAACTTCGCTAAAAAAATACTCTTTCTTCGTGCACAGACTACATTCCTACAACACAAAATTTTTCTTCCCCTCATTTTTATGTATTTTTATTTACCCTCATCACACCATACACACACACACACACACACACACACACACACACAACTTCTATATATATCTATAACTTCTTCAACTTGGTTTAAGTTATTGAGGTTAGAAAATTTGTCTTTTTATATTCTCTCCATTGTCCTTAATGCAGTAAATGCTCAATAGATATTAGTTGATTGGTTAAATGATAACTTGACAATGTAGTGAAATAACTGACAATTTATCATTTAAAACGTCAAATCAGTTGTGTCCTGAATTCAATGCCTCAATCTAACACCCAAATAAACTCTTCTCCTTTTTAAGGAGAAGTGGTTTGAACCCATATATCCATTTGGATATTAGAAAAGTCATAAGGTTTTTTATTCTTAACCTTACTCACGTGTTAAATACTGTTTTATTGCTCTGGATCTTCAAAGCCTACTTTGATTTCATAGGGAAAGGATAGCAGAAGAATAGGTAAGAGGCGCCTGTGGAAAAGGAGGAAGAAATTAACTTTGGGGTTTTCGAGCTGGAAAAGATTCAAAAGCATTCTAAAATAAAGCAAGTCAGCATTCTCAGTGTAGGAAATGACATGACTAGAAGCTTCTCCCTGCCTGTGGGAGCCTGTCCTCTGTCCCGTCCCTAGCGCTGGGTAACTCGGAGATATAATTTATGATGGATTCACAAACAAAATGGTCAATGGTTCAGCACAAACCAAACATGAGCAGACACATTTCTAAACCCAACCGTCATGCTGCTTACACAATCTGTTGATCCATTGAACAAATATATGTTGAAAGATTAAGCGGGAGTTGACTGCCATTCAGGAAGATAAATGTAGAGTAGACTCATTTTCCGCCTGACTTAATGCTTAAGGATTTGTACTAGAAGGATGTTGGGGAGGGGGGCGTCTGCAGGGGGATGGGAGGAAGGGAAATTCCAGTCACCCAGATCTTTTGAATGAGATTATCTTGCCAAAGACCGCACACAGAGGCCTTTACCAGCCATCTCTCACAACCCGGACCTTCTTTTCCCCTTATTCTTTTATTGTGAAAAGAAGAAGAAAAAAATCCAAGGAAACAAATGAGTGTTGCGGGAGCACTTGCCTCGGCTATTCAGTCCTCGCTGATGGAACGACAGGAGACAGAATGTTTTATACGGTACAGTTTGAGATTTAAAAGGGGGAAAAGAGGGAGGCTGTCATAAAGGCACATTGTTATCCAGCTGTCTCATGAAAGGGCTGTGAACCATTAAGCTATAGAGAGGCCTTGAAAGCCCGAAGCTAGAAACTCGGCGTCCCCGCTGGTGAGGCCAAGGCCATCCCCGGGCGGAGTGGGCAGCCCTGACCCAGCTCACCCTCCTTGAAACCGTCCTCAATCGAGGTACCAGGGCAGGCGTCTGGAGTCGCGTGTGTTCAGCATTACCGGGCTGAAAAAGACAGCCCTTCACTGCTGTTCATTCCGTTTTAAGTGTGTGAGCTTCACAAGAAAGCATTGTCCAAAACAAAGCCAAAGAAAGGGAAGGGCGGGAGGAGGGAGAGAGGAAGAAGGAAGAAAGGGAGGGAAGGAGGGAAGGAAGAAGAGGAAGGAAGAACAAGAGAGACAGAACGACCATGTGAACAACCGAAGTAGAATTTCCTTGATTTGTAAACCTGGGATACAGCTACAATACAATAATGCAATCATGCTGCTTCCTTGTTTAGCAAGCTGTGAACAATTTTCAGAGACAGCCAACAACTCTGGCCTGGTTGGGAACGCATTCAAAAAGAAAACCACTGAGCACTGCAAAAAGAGATGGATCTTGACCTACCGAAGTACATGTGCCAATAAATGCACTAGAAAGCAATTCACTTCAATTCAACATTTATTGAGTGCCCATATGGGTCATGACACAGGAGTGGGAGCCATACAAGCTTACAAAAGACCTGGCTCTTGCCCTTGTAAAGCTCATATGCCAACAAGACAATGTGGGCATGTGTAAAATGGTGCTTAGGCGTCCAGGGAGAGGCATGTTTCTTTTTGTATAAAAGAATAAGTTGAATCTTCTAAAGTGGAAAGTGTTTCAGGCAGGTGCTAGATTTAAGCAGCGCCATGAAGAAGTAAAGGGAGATGAGCACAGGCAGTTTTACATATACAGGGTTAACACAAAGGCCCAAGAAGACACAGTATTCAAAGTAGCCTAAGAATATCTTTATTTGCCAAGCAAAGCAATGAGTTTGGAAATCAAGAGGGTGTTGGGTAAAACTGACTGATGAAAGGTCTTGAAATGGTTTTGAGCCAACCGTGAGCCCTTGTCTTTCACTTTTAAATGCACCTAGTGCAAAATGAAGAATTGCTAAAATATAAATTCTGTGATTTCTAGTTCTCTTTTAACTTTTAATTTTGTTTCTTGATTATGAAATTTCCTATCTTGAGTCATCCCAGGCCTCCACGTGGAAGAGGTTAATGAACAATATTCTAGCCCACTGTTTCAGTTACTTGTTTTTGTTGTTTTACTTCACTGGGAAATGTTGCTGGGCTTCAAAAGGATGCCACACAACATGGGAGTCTGGACCGTTGCTTCAACATAACACCCTACTTTTCTTTGATGCTCCTGTTACAATCTTTATCTTTCATGAGCACTTGACTTCCAAGTAAAACCCACCATCTAATAGTGTGAATCTCAGTCAACATGTTTAAATTTTAAGCCAGTGAGTCTGCAGTCCATTTTATTCCATTTCTTTATTTTAACCAAATATCATCGACTTTGAACTATTTAATCATAAGCATCTGATTTCTCCTCTTCTTGGATGGCTAGGACTTGGCAAGCCAAAATGTTAACTACAAGAATAGAAAAGAAGAAACACTGAAACTAATGAGTTCACTGGAAATTGCTTGCAGTCTAAAGAAAATATGACCATCTGGGTTAAGTTATTGTAGGTTATGGATTGAGCTTTCTGTTTGGTTTGGCTTGGGGTGAGGTGGAGGGATTTGCCTATCACCGTTTTACACTATGTCTAGCAGCACAATGTCAGATATTATAGGGCTGTAGGCCTTCTGCAAGGCTACCCCATTGGAAAAGCAAATCTATGTAAATCTTGTACGTGATGGAAATTAGAAAGCATTCACTTACACATTCATTCAACCTCCTCCAGTTATTTTTCCTCTGCCCTGGAATGCACAGAGAACATTAGCAATGGTCCACTATCACCACAGCCAAGTACCTCAAGTTCAGGTAAGCAACTCTGTCTTAAATATCTTTCTCTCTCCTTCTCCCTTCCTCTCTCTCTAAAAAAAAAAAATCAATAAGCCATCTTTTAGAAGAATACCTCCAAAGGTAGGAGCTAAATAAAGCAAAGCATAAACTAAGAGAGTCTTTTCACCCAAATGGGTGGGAACTGGTGCAGGCTCTCCTGATTGATGAGTGACTGTTCCAATGAAGAGAACAGAATGGATGTGGGCCCAACCCTAATTTGGCAAAAGGTAATACTGGCCTGGAGGTCCCTTAGTACAGAAGTACAAAGTGGTCCTTGAGGAGTTGCAAGGAGAGGAAAGTTCATGGTTCTGCCACCAAATTGTATTCTGGAATGAAAAGAACTTTGTTTTTACCCCCTAAATCTAGGAGAAATTCTTCCAGAACAGCAAAACCAATGGTAGCCAAAGTTAATGGGGTGTTCTAAAAAGCATTTTATTCTTCCTCAATGAAGCTCCGCGTGTATGATGACATTTTCAGAAGGAGCGAAAAGCTATTTTGCCAAAATTAAAAGTGCAGTTAGAAAATCTGCTGCAAATACAATGGTCTGCTGGATTTGAAATATTGCTCGAGAGACAAGCCCCATGTTGCAGGAAAATACCTGAATCAGCAGAAGGTGGGAGGGAGCATGAAGACGGTATTTATTATGTCTTGAGATGACTCCACAGGTCACTGCTGAGTTCTGTTTACACTGCACCGACCCTTCACACTCCAGAGCAGTTTGTTCAGCTGTGATCTACAACCAAGAGTACATGCAGTATGTCATCCAGTGGCCCTGCTCTAACCTACTGGTCTACCCAAGAAAAAAGGCAGTACACACTGAGAAATGTCCATCAGACCGCAGTTCTTTGAATTGTCTGTTTTCTCACTTCGCACCTTTCTATGAACAAAATTGATGTGGGTTGGGTTACTGGTATAAAACATGATCCCAATGGACTGGGTTTTGATAAAGCAATTATTTTCACTTTACATTATGGTAATTGGAAAATGAGCCTTTAGAAACACTCCTATCTCTAGGTCATTCATTCACTTATCTCAATTAGGATGTGTTCACATACTGAAGAACAATATAATACTTTTTGTAATGGTCGGTGCCTGCTCTTTTGCAAAGGATTATTTGAGGTCACCAAGCTGCGATCACAAAGAAACCCGGTCAGTTCTGTCATCCTTCCAGGTCGATAGCTGTGTTGGGACTCACTGGAGGTCCCTGGAGCTCCCTGATCATTTGAGCTGCCCATTCGACAGTAGAAGATTCCTGCTGTTTTTCTTGGATGCAAGAGTTCAATTACACTGCCACAAGAAACTGTTGTGATTTTTTTTTTGAGGCTAAAAACAGTCTTACACATGTGTGATATGAGCAATAATAATATAGTGTTTGTTTCCCAGGTAAAACTACAATTCCAGGGAGTGGACCTCTTCAGTCAGTCATTCCCGGAGCACGGAATCAGCCTGTGCGGGGTCTCTTAAAGAGGAATTTCCGTATGCAGATTACCTTGAAGGATGACTTCCTCTAGAAAACCTTCCACATAGGCCCTACCCTGTGTCCATTTATCACCTTGTACACGCAACACTGCACAATCCCCCTGCACAAATGTCTATTTGAGGTCAGGATTTTATTCATGTAGAGTCCCAGTGCCTAGCACAGTGCCTGACACACAGTCAGCCCTCAATAAATGTTGCCGTATGAATGAATGAAACAAAGTCTAGGGCACCATATAATGCCATTTTAAGTCCATGATGGTAATAAACTCATGTCCTCCATCAATAGGCCTCTGTCTGCTCTTCCTTTCTCCAACCATTGTGTGCTGTTCTGAAGCCAAATGACAGGCCTGCTCAGTAAAAAGCATATGCTTGGTGATTGAACCAGTGTGCAAGCGTCGGAATTGTAAGGGCTTCAGGGCAGGGCCTTATTTCTCTTGGGTCCTCCGTCACTGGATTATAGCAGGTGCTTCATAGATGTGTACTGAATAAACCTGCTCTGTTAATCTGCAAACAGTTTTGAAACATGGTATGCCTCATACTACAAATACCTAGAAACTAAAAGTTCACGAGATATTATTGACCCGAGGAGTAGACAGTGATTCTTTTGCTTCTTCCTTAAAACCCACTGGTATCTTGGGCTCTGGGTCCCTGATTCCTTTAAAAAAAAAAAAAAAAATGAGGGGGAGGGCGAAGAGGAAAAAGGAGGAGGAGGAGGAGGAAGAGGAGGAGGAGATGAAGAAAAGGAGGAGATGATGGGGGAGAGGAAAGAATGAGAGCGGAGGAATGACAATTAATAAAAGATTAAAGGAAGGAAGAAAAGAAGGACTGAAGGGAAACCAATAGCTCTGTGTCCAACAGGAGGGATGGGTAATAAAAGAAGTAATGTTGATAAATATAAAGTGATCAAGTAAGCACTATTTTTTGAAGATGTAACAAAACATAGTTTAGAATTCTATTTCCTAGAAAATGGAAGATGAATCCCTCCAGGCCTAACTAAAATGCTAAATAAAATACGTACAATGTCATTTGAATGCATGGTTTGGCTGGCAGGAAAGTATGGATGGATTGGAGGCCCGAGATAAAAAGTGTGAATCTAGAAATATAAGCAAGCAATAGAGAAAGCGCTTCTCCTAGGACTATCTAAAATCCTCAAGAGGCCTATAACTTATTTTTTACTGGGCTGCACCGATACAATTTAGGGCTCTAGCAAGGGAATAGGTCAAATTGAAAAGCTTTGGCATGAAGCTGCCCCACCCCCAGAACAGATACACTCTCAGAGGGGAGAGAAAAGAAACATTCCACACAGTTTATAGAGGGAAATGCTGGGCATGGGCGCCTGATTAGGCTTTGGCCTCAGAATTGAGTGAAGCAGAAAAATAATTAAGCCTTGGGACTTCCTAACCACAAGCCCGTTTATGTGGATGTAATGTCAGAATTTCCTCGGTGTGACCTCCAAGAAAACACACACTGGGGAAAAAAACCTTTTTTTCTTCAAGTGGTCATCACAGCCACATGCTAGAATGAAAGAGAGAATGAAGAGAATGACAAGCCACCTCCATTTCCCAGAAGCTGTCCACACCAGTTCTGACCCCGACTTACTCTTATGACCATCCTAGCTGTGTAGATTGTTTTTTTTTTCTTTTCCCTACTTTTATTTATTTATTTATTTATTTAATCCTCACCTGAGGACATTTTTCCATTTTTTGTTCAGATAGAGTGGGAGGGAGAGAGAGAGAGAGAGAAATCGACATGAAAGGGACACATCGAGTGGTTGCCACCCACACGACCCAACCAGGGCCGGGGACAAACTGCAACCAAGGTACGTGCCCTTAGCGGGAACCAAACTCAGGTCTCTCTGGATCGCAGGCCGACGCTCTAACTGCTGAGCCAAACCGGCCAGGCCTGGGTAGGTTGTTTTTATTCTGGGTTCCAGAATTTACTGGTGAAAAGAAATGGAAGAATGCATATTGGAGGGTAAGAAGTATGTATAAGCTCTGCCTTTACCTTCAATTATTGAGAAGTAAGGTAATACTTGTTCCCTGGACATCTTTCTGGTTAGTAATGGATAGCATTTTTTAGTCTTGGTGTGGAATAAATCGGTTTTGTTAGTCTTCAACTTTCCATTTAAAAAAATAACTAGATTTTTTAAAAAAATATATGAAATTGAGAATCAATTCTTAAATAATAAGAAAGTGGAGAAAGATCCAAGACCAAAAAAAAAAATTATATAAATTGCAATTAAAGTTCTTTTTCTAGGGGAACTTGAAGTCCCTAGGACACATAAAACTTTAAAAACTAAAGAGTCTTATTGTTTCCTTTTATTCTGCTCCTTATAACACAAATTTCCTCAAAAGAGTATAGTGGCTAAGCCCTCCTGCGGAGCTAGAAAAACAAGAAAATCACTGACCGGTTTTCTTGCTTAGGGCTTTTTGCTTGTTTGCTTTCTTGTTTTTGTTGTGTGTTTTTTTGTTGTTTGTTTGTTTGTTGTGTTGTTTTTTTGGTTTCTGACTAAAGCATAGGAAATAGGCATTTTAAAGAAGGTTTAAAAAATGACATCTTCTGTAATAAGATAGCATCTCCAAAAATAATCCATAGTTAATGCTATTAAATATTCTTGGGAGGAGGAAATTGTAAGTTTCCCTTTATAGGATTAGCTTTACATTAAAAAAAAAAAATCACAGCATTGTATCTGAACATCTACAATAGAAGCATGTGCAAGTTCCCAGAAATAAGGGAGATATTTTATTTTTTGTGTCATGCTTCCAGCTATTTTTTTTTAATGAAATTGACTATTGTGTAAATATCAAAATAACATTGACTCGTGAAAATACCCTGGCTAAGTTAAAGTCTCGCTTTAATTCCAGACTAACTTGTTGATGCAAAGAGGAGATTCCTACTGCTGCGGGCTCTCACACACTTACAGACAAACATACACCTACACGCGTACTCGTGTGTGAGCCACGGCAACCACGATATTAGCATGAAAGCATTCCAAGTGATCCAGTCTTCTTATCTGAAATTTCAGAGTCTCTACCTAGTCCTTGCATAGGGACAGCTATAAACCTACCATGATCTAATGCCAAAGAGAAGAGAAAAACAAACAAAAAGCCTCTGCTAAAAACCGCTTACTTTCTGAAGAGCAGATATAGGAAAGATATTTTGTCATCTAGCATTTTAAATGAATCCAGATGTGTCGGTTACATGTTTTCCTTGCAGCGGCTCGAGCAGCAATCCTCTGCACTCATCTTCCTGGCCTCTCTATTTCTGAGACTCCCTGGGTCCCTGACAGTAAGGCACCAAAGTGTACAATTTACCCTGATAGGTTTAACTCTCTAAAAGATTGGGATTATAAAAAGTAGTAAAGATATTGCCTGGCCGGTGTGGCTCAGTGGACTGAGCGTCGTCCCATGGACTGAGAGGTCCCAGTTCAATTCCCAGTCGGGGCACATGCCTGGGTTGCAGGCTTGATCCCCAGTAGGGGGCATGCAGGAGGCAGCCAATCGATGTTTCTCTCTCACACAGATGTTTCTATCTAGCTCTAAAAAAAAGAAAAAAAATTCAATAAATACATATTTTAAAAATACAGTCTTTAAAACATTAACTAAAAAATAATAATAAATATTTAAAATATTTAGCTAAGTCACAGTTTGTTATAGGTGCATTTCATAGGCTTGTTTTTGGTTCAAGGTAACAATATAGGTCCAAATTTAAAAAGCTTAACCCAATAGGGTTTAATTTGTCTCTTATAAGAAGTCCAGGAGCAGGCCATCCTGTTCTGACTATTGCTATCTTTTCACTCTGCCATATTTAGCATTTTGCTTTTTTCCTCATGGTCTCAAATGGCAGCTATACCTCCAGGCATCACATCCACATTCCAGACAGGGAAAAGAAACAAGCAGCGAAGAGGAAGAGGAGAGGTCTATACCAGGAAAGCAAAACTTTCCTAGATATCTCTAATAGAAGCAAACTTATTTCTTGTTGGCCAGAATTAAGAGAAAGTCTAGACAGTGGGCTAGTTTCACCAGACATATTGCCACCTCAAACAGAGGTTCTAATAGGAATAAGATAAAATGGTATAAATATTTAATGCCCAAATTCTAGCATTTCAATCCATGGAGAAAGTAATTAAGCTTCTCAGAAGAAAGCATAATATCATATTTGCTTTCTGCTCTCCAAGTGCTGACACAGTTCATAGTCATTCAGCAACTATTTCTTGAGCTCCTATTGTATGTCAGGCACTATTTTAGGTGGTGGAGATACACCCAAATAAAAATTCTTGTCTCCTTAGGTCTCAAATTCTAGGAGGCAGCGACAGCTAATAAACTACAGTCACAATGAATAAATAAAGTCTACAGTTTATTCAAAGGCAACCAATTCTATGGAAAAAATACAGCTGAGTAAGGGTGGTTAGGTGTGGAGGATAGACTGGATGGGTTGTAACAAAAATAAACAAGATTATTTATTCAACTGTTTTTCTTTTTATACCTCAGACCTTTCTAATTTCTGGAACATACTGTATGTTTTATCTTTAAAAATAATTTTTAGCCCTGGCCGGTTTGGTTCAGCGGTTAGAGCATCGGTCCGTGAACTGGAGAGTCCCGGTTTCGGTTCCTGCTAAGGGCACATTCCTAGGTTGCAGTTTGTCCCTGGCACCGGTTGGGGTCCTGTGGATGGCAACCACTCGATGTGTCTCTCTCACGTCGATGTTTCTCTCTCTCTTCCTCCCTCTCTCCCTCCTGCTCTAACTGACGCTAAAAGCAAAATAATAATAATAATTTTTTTTTAAATCTCAGAATTTTTTTCAACTCCCATTCTTGAAAGTGCTGAATCCAGCTGCTGTTATTTACATAAAAAGTTGTCAGTGACAGTGTCAGGGAGTGTGGTAGACCAGACATGGCCTCATACGGCAGGAACTGTTTGTAAGGTACGTAAAGGTCCAATTCCATGAGGAAGAAGGAAAATTCCGAGGAAAAAAAGGAACAATTAACAAAGAAAATATGCTCTCCTGACCTGGTTCCTTCTGAGTGTCAGAAGCCTGGCCTTTCTGGGGAATGTGCTTTTCAATAGGCATAATGCAATTGGCTTAACTCCTCTACTTGAAATCATCAAAATAAGAACTATCCTCACACAAGAAATTACACTTCAGAGTTTTTAAAAATTCCAAAATCAACATCATCTCCCAAGGGACTAGAGTTTGATTGATTTTATTTAAAGTCTGGGTGGGTTTTGACCACTAAATATTTGCTTAATTATCCTAGCAATGAAGAGTGATGCTCTCATTAGCAGGGGTTAGAAGCCCATCTGTGTTCTCTGTCGATCTTTTGTACATAATTGTAAACCCGCCAATTGCATGTACAGCTGGGGAGTTAGAAAGTTGTAATTGCAGCTCTGATATTTATTATCCCATGAACTTGGGTAAAACAATTTATTTTCCCTGGGCCTTGGCCTATTTGTGCATAAAATGTAGTTAATGCAACTCCACTACAATACAAAGTTTCACTATTTTAATGCTAAGCCAGAGAGTGTTGCCTTGTGTACCACTCATTGGCAAAAAGTGATGTTCTCCCAGCTCCTGAAGGCAGACAGCAAGAGGAAACTTAGCACTGTGACATTTGCAAACACGGAAATCGCAAACATGCCACGTCCCCTGTCCCTGCAGACAACTGAAAGTGAGTGCTTCTGCAGAAGGACAGGAAGCACTGTGAGCTGAATTTCACGAGTGTTTAGGGAAATGACTGAGCCAAAGTCATTTGACAGTTACTCCTGGCAGAGGCAAATCCAGGTTTTGTGAGTCTTGGAGCTTTTACATTTTTTTCAGGGAGAAAGAGGTGCTCTTTAGCAAAAAGAATACTTAGTGAATATTTCTGTAGAATAAAAAACAAAGTCACAATGCATTGCAAAATTGTTTAAATGGAAAATATCACGAAGTCACAAAATGTGTAAAAATACTGACACTTGGAACTATCTGACGCACCGCCATTTTCTCTTCATTTTTTGTCTGCAACCTTGACGATCTCTTCATACAACAACAATTTTGATTAGCATTTTCAGGGGCAGATTTACCATGAAGTAAAATACCCTCACACCCATGGGTTCCTTGCAAGGCCATACACCAATTTTTTTTTTTTCTCAATTCCCATCACAACAGAAAAAATTATGGTATCTTTATAATTGTGCATCTTGTTGTAATAGTCCTGAGAAGAGAGAACTTCCATTTACGAGGCTCCAATGAGAACTGAATTTTCTGTTAAGAGATGACTAGACAAATTCTCCATGCTAGTTTCTAACTCCATATGTTTCAAATTGTGCTTTTCCTCCACTACTACCATCCTTACAATGCCAGGCTCTATCAAACACAGTCACAGAGTGAGACAACTCCCCCACACCTTCATGGGACAACCCTGGGTCGGTTATCACAATGGACAAGAGGAGCATTCCCAGATGCGTTCCCTTAGCAGGACACCTAGCCTAATTCTCTTTCTAAATAAACATTCACAATGTACTTCTACAAGTGACTGTGAACCACATAAACCCATCTCAGCAAACTGAAACTACATGGATCCCCAAGTCACCTTCCTCTTAGCTAGTTCCCCAACATACAAAGCCATCCCAATGCCATTTCTGTGCAAGAGCAAGAACAGCGGAACGGAAGTTGGAATGAAAAGAGACCATGATCTTAATATATTTAAAATCTTTTACTTTTGCAAATTTTATACGTATGGTCTTGCAAGTAAGTGGCCTTATATTTTAAGTATCTTCCATGTAATGGTAAATCACTAATGCTGAGTACTGATGGCTCCACTATGGCCCCACAATGGGTGTGATGGCTGAGAGGGAACAGAGGCTGTGCAGGTATATACTATTCTGAGCTTCAGAAATAGTGTTTTAGCATTGCTACTTTTTGTGAATCCAGAGATGTGAATTCTGGTTTGGATTTCTGAGGACACAAATTATTCATTCAGCTATGATTCACTTATCTATCTATCGAGTCACCTAAAAAATGCTTATTGAACTTTATCATCATTAAAGAGATTTTGCTAAAATTTGTGGCCGATTGAAAAGTGAGCCATAGTCCCTGCCTTTAAGGGAGTTCAGAAGAGGAGACAAAAAGATACGTAAATCATAATTCAAGGCAGACCATATCGGAAGAACAAAGGAAGGAATGTCCTAGTTGGAATCCAAATGGTCAAACTGTGGGATGTTTATTTGAATAATTTCATAACCTCTGATCCTCCATTTCGCCATCTACAAAATGCAGGTAGCAATACTCATCTCACAAGACTAATGTAAAGATTAGAGGAGATAAAATTGCCTAAATATAAGACTTTCTGTAAATATCACTTCCTAGAAGCAAAAACAATCTTATTCTTTTCTATATTTGCTTCTGTTCTGATGCTGAATAAATCTCTGTTGTAAGCAGAATGATAAATAACAGGATGAACAAAACCAAACTCTAAGGAGAGCAGTGAGGGCTTCCCAGGACACATCTCGCCCAGCCCCGAAGGGCAGTGTGGACGCGGTGAAGAGCTACCACGAACGTATCGGACAGGAGACTTTCGATGACAAATGGCAGAACTCAACTCCAACTGGCTTCAGCAGAAAAGACAGAACAGTTGGCTTATGAAACTGAGAAGTCCAGGGGCAAATTTGGCTCCAGGATGGCAGAACCCTGGTGTCCAGACAATATTCCCGGAACCAGTCTCTCTCCGCTGCTCCGCTTTGCTTTTTCTCATGTTGACCTTGTTCCCAGGCAAGCTCTTCCCACGCCGAGGCACACAGTCGCCTTCACCTTCAGGTCTGCGTGGCCCAAATCTGCAATCTCTGTGGAGTCTCAGATTTGGAATGTGCTGATGAGCCCACCCATCAAGGTGATTGGTGTGGTGGCATATAATAGGAAGGCAGCCCAGCCGGTGTGGCTCAGTAGTTGAGCATCGAGCCATGCACCAGGAGGTCGCTGGTTCAATTCCCGGTCAGGTCACATGCCAGGTTGTGGGTCAAATCCCCAGTGGGGGGCATGCAGGAGGCAGCCAGTCGATGTTCTCTCTCATCAATGTTTTTATCTCTCTCTCCCTCTCCCTCTAAAATCAATAAAGAAAAAAAAAAAATAGGAAGGCATTCCTACCATCCTGAGAATGAGAAGGGGTGGATCCTTAAAAATATCCAGCAACTAAGAGGAAGAAAAGGACTGCTGTGGAATTCACCTACAAAGCACATTTCAGGTGGGGAAGAAAACAAGAGCAAAACGCAGATGTTTACTGAGCACATACTGCCCTAGCGTCTGGGAGCGCACAAGTGAGGGCGGTGTGATTCCGGCTTTGAGAAGGGCAAGTACGGCCTGCCTGAAAGACAAACAACCATAATCCAAGACAGGACATGAGCAAAGCCCTAAAAAGGTCAGCAAATGCCTTTCCTTCAGAGAAGGCAGAGATCTCTTTCAGCTGGCAGGATTATAGACTTTTCAGGAAAGACATGGCACATGAATTGGATTTCAAAGGCGCCTGTAGTAAAAACGGTGTTCATAAATCATGTGGAAATTGAAATATCGGCCTCACCCCGCCACCCCCAGCCCCTTGAGAAGATCCCGAGCATTGATGGACTTCTGGAGTGTGGAGTTCCTTAGAGCTCTGATACATGAGCATGCCCAGTCATTTCTCAAACCATCATCATGGACAAAGGTTAGAGTGGAAACAAAGGCAGATAAGAAAGGTCAGAGTGGTTTGTGATGTGGCAAGAGTCATGCTGCCTGGGCTAAACATTTTACATATTAAGTAATTATATCTTCCTGCATTTGTTCCTCTATGTATCGGTTTAACTACACCTCTTTTTTTAAAATTTTTTATTGAGGTAAAAGTAACATAACATAAAATCAACCATTTTAAAATATACGAGGCAGTGGCATTTAGTACATTCACAGTGTTGTTCAAGCATCACCTCGATCTAGTTCCAAAATATTCTCAGCTCCCCCAAAGGAAAGCCTGTACCCATGAAGAAATCACTCCCTCAACCACTAATATGCTTTCTGTCTCTATGGATTTACCTGTTCTAGACATTTCATATAAATGGAATCATATAATACATGACGTTTTGTGTCTGGCTTTTTTTCACTTAACATAATATTTTTAAGGTTAACTGGACCTCTTTGGACAGTCCTTCCAGCAGTCTATAATGTGGGGCTGTGCATAGAGAGCCCAGCAACACTTCTGTGATGGGCTCTCTGCCTCCCGCTGTCCACTGAGCCTGGTGGTCGGTCCGTGTCCAGGGATCATGGCTTAAGAACTCCCGTGGGCTCTTCTTTCTCATAAGCAAGTATTCCCTTGATATATAGTGACTGGTGAATTAGCTGGCTGTGTCTTGGGTGCTTGCAGACTCCAAACTACATTATTTGACCAAACAGAACTCCGTCTGCAAGGACGGTCACTCAGTGACGCCCGAGCAGGAAACAGAAAGCAGGGTGCAGCTCCGCCTTCCGTCCTGCCCCAGCTCCTTCCCTTTGGCCCAGAATTTAAAATCCGGAAGGGTTCTTAGAGAACCTCCATTTTTCAGATAATCTGTTTTCTAGATCATGAAACTGAGGCTCTGGAAGCTTAAAAATAGTTTTGCCCAAGAGCACAGAGCCCATCTAAAAGCTCAGAAATTCTCAGGCTACACCCGGTGTTCTGTGACGTGGCATGGCTTCCAGTACTTTTCTTCTAGGGCGAGAACCAAATGCAAGAAGGCAGCAGGTCTAAACAAAACCTCTCAACTCTGGAAAACCGAGAGGCATCTCATTTCACGATTTAGTAATCTGTACAAATCATAAGTGGGGATAACACTGTGGTTCAGGAGGGAAGAAAAGCTGGTGCATCAAAACTGAGACCAATGTTGATCTTAAATTATGAGCATACAAATGACGGGCAATGCTTTCTGTACGTATAAATGTGGAGTGAACGCTGGAGTTGTTTTTCCTTGTGCAGTGGGGGAGGAGGGGTGCTCCTTGTCAACATGGCTTATATCTTATATTATTGTAGCAATGAAGGTCTGCATGCTACCATCTCTCATTTCGGATTTGCTCTCGAGGACAGTGAAAGTGAATGACCCAGCGGTGGGGAAGGAGGTGGGGAGAGGGGACAGAATGTAGGATTCAGAGTCAGTGAAGGCGTCGACTCGCTCAGGAGCAGCTGAAATGTTCTCCCTCTCCCAAAACATCCTTTGTAAATGGGAGCTCAGATCCTCGAGGTAGAAATGTAGGCCTGTAAATACCATGTCAGGAGCTTTATTTATTTATTTTTGTAACATAAAGTCAATGATGCTTAAAATATGCACAATATGTACCCCTGTGGAACACTCAATTATCTTGATGTCTGAACTTCTGGGGATAGTCTATAAAAGCATAATTCAGAGGTGAGTAGAAGTAGAAGTGTAAAACGCAGTTGGGGGGGAACCCAGAAGGATACACACAACAAGGGGAAAACAAAACGACGCTCCCATGCGTTCATCTTTGTTTTTTAATCTCATCTTTGAAAGATTTACTTCCTGGGTTTTTGTCGGGGAGATTCATAGCATTTCCCAGAGACAATTTACTTTTTTCTTTTTAACTCCAGGGGGGAAAGGTGCTGTCGAAAACAAGCCAACTGGAGCGTTCTCTCCCTGCCACGCCACAACCCTCAAACTCTGCTCCTAAAACAAACAAGCAAACAAACAAAATCTCCCGACTAATATCCAGGCTTTCAAAAGCAAGCTGGCCGCAAGCCTGTCCGGGATAATCATTTGCACCTTCCTTCAGCCACACATAATACAGTCTTTATGCAGCAAATAGCAACGTCGTTTCCCCACAAGTCAAAGGTCACTTTTTGCTGTATTAATAGCTGCTCTGGGAGGGTCAGTGTTGTGCTATCCTACATTTTTTCCAGGGCCTGGAGATGCAATTTCCTCCAATCTGCAGGCAATTTCCCACCAATTTTCTTGGGGAGCTAATAGGCTGTGACAGGAGATGGAGCTAGCAAGTAGCAGGCGGCTTCAGAAAAGACAAATTGCATCTCCGCCACCTAACTGGGCAATCTAGATCGACAGAGTTTATAGCTTTGTAGTGTTATTGGGCCCCATGCTAACAGCAAATCATTCATGCTGCTCGCTGAATTTCATATTCCCTTCCTCCTGAATTTGTTATTGCCACATATCACTTGGTAGCGCTTTCCCTGGAAATTGCAGTCAAAAGGGGGATCACACATATATTAGTGACTTAAATGTCTCCTAAATTGCTTACCAGACATGATTAGCATTCAGTAATTTCTGTTTACAGAGTTGGGTCTGAGCTGGTCCTTCTGAAGGGATGGGTGGGAAGGCTGGAAGGAAGAGCCAGGAAGGAACGACGGAGGCGCAGTGCAGGCGGTGCCGCCCTCGGACCAGCAGAGACGCTGTCCTCTGACTGGCAGGTCCCCGTGCTCGAGGAGAGGCAAACGCCTTGCCAAAAATAACAGACATTTGCAAAACATCTCGCAACACTGCTTTACGCTTTGCCTAGATTACGTTTTAAAAGTAACAGTTGAATGTAACCGTGGAAATGTTCCCGTGGAGTTAAAAAGAAACAGCCTTACTTTCACATAAATATTTTCTTCTCATTGCATTAGTAATACATGTTCCACCTAAAAGATTTAATAAGGATAAGTAAAAGAAGGGAAGAGAAAAAAAGTCTGATTAGAGAAACACCTAGTCATTGTGTTCAACTCAAGCATTTCTTTCTAATTGCCTGAATTTAAAATGCACAAAAATGAATAAGATCGGCTCCTGCTGCCGGGGATTTCAGTCGCGTGCAGGGGACAGGCACACAAACAGATAAATTGTCAGACATGTGTCCCAGTGGTCTGAATGTCACTATTTTTTTCCCCCTTTATTGATTTTAGAGAGAGAGGAAGTGAGAAGGGGAAAGAGATAGAAACGTCAATGAGAGAGAACATCTACTGGCCGCCTCCTGCATGCCCCCCACTGGGGATCAGGCCCACAACCTGGGCATGTGTCCTGACCGGGAATCGAACCGGCAACCACTTGGGGCATGGGTCGATGCTCAACCACTGAGCCACACTGGCCGGACTGAATGTCACTTTTGAAGAAAGGGGGACAGGCTGCCTGCTCAGGTAAACTGAGGCGAGCAGCAGAACAGGTCACATGGAGTTAAATGGTGCAGGCAGATAAACAGCAGAGATCTCGAGTCAGCTTTGCTTTCCTAACGTGATTCTAGTGGAGAGGATCAATACGTAAATAGTCACCACTGCATGCTGTCATTATCTGCATCTAGAGACCATCACTTGAAAAGCACGAAAACAGTGATGTTTGGGACATCATGCTCCATGCTGTAATGACTGTACTAACACTGGAGTATATTAGGGCAGAAGGCTCGAGTGAGCCTCGGGGGACTAGAGTCCGCCACAGGAAAGGGTGCTGAGCAGAGGATGTGCCAGAGAGAGATGCAGACATCCTAGCTAATCTTTTTTTTTTTTTTCCCTTTATTGATTTTTAGAGAGAGAGGAACACAGAGGGAGAGAAAGATGGAAACATTGATGAGAGAGAACATCGATTGGCTGCCTCCTGCATGCCCCCTACTGGGGATCGGGCCCACAACCTGGGCATGTGCCCTGACAGGGAACCAAACCGGCGACCTCTTGGTGCCTGGGTCAGTGCTCAACCACTGAGCCACACCAGCCAGGTAGAATTCCTGGCTAACCTTAACCTCATTCCTATATTATATCTATTTCTAAGAACTTAAGAAACCTAGAATAATTTTTAAATTTTTAATTAAAAAAAAAAAGACTCCAAGAAGGCTGATCACTTTAATCACTTCCTAAAGATTAGGAAGCACCTTATCTTGACAGATGAGTGAAAAACGGAAGCAGAAATGCCCCATGTCTCTGGGCTAGAACAGGCGGCCCCTGGAGGGACCGTGTAGTCCCTGCTGTATTCGCCAACACCTTCCTAAAGAATAGTGTGACGATGCTTTGTTTTTAGCTCATTATCATACCAGGGATGCCTACAGGTAAGCAAAAAGGATCTCCTCAAAGGGAAAAGGAAAAGTTTGGTGTGGAACTTGTTAACCTCGGGATTTGCCAGGTTGATGTAAGCAGATCACCCCAGCTTGCTGGTTTGAGGGTAGAGACAGGCCAGCAATAGAAAAGTGAAGGTTGGTAGCAAGATGTCTGCTCTCACTGATCTCTGCCTCTTGCTGTGAGACCTGAAACTTCATCATCCATATTTGTTCCTGCCCTGAAGTCCTGTCTAGCTGACCACGAGCCTCAAAGAAAGAGTGTGTTCTGAGTCTCAAGGTGTTCAGAAGTAGGCCCTCCCTATATATTAATTGACTGAGTTCAATAGAATGAAGGGTCCCTCAAATTAAAGTGCAAATACCCTCTGGGAGACACCGGTCATTATCCATGTGCCTCACCCAAGCAGGTTCCCATCACATGGGCCTGAGCGAAGGCCTGGCCATCTGTGTGATTCCGCCGCAGAGCTAGTTTGGGAGACCCTGGCACAGATACAGGGCGAGAGGGGTGGAGTGGGCCTGAAATGTGGGCCCACAGGGACTCTAAGGACAGCAATGCCATGGTGGGAAAGCATGCAACGGGCCCTCAGTCAAGCTGCACTTGAATCTTAGGAGCTATGGGAAGTTGGCCAGGTGACCGCATCAGAACCTTTTGTTTCCTTATCTGGTGCAGGCGGTGGCTCTGAGGGTCACAGGAGGCAGCTTGTGAACCTCACCCCATACGGTCGGCACTGGCAGGGCACCGTGCACAAGGGAGGCTTATAAGGAACGGGGGCTTGCCCGGCCGGTGTGGCTCAGTGGTTGAGCGTCGACCCAGGCACCAAGAGGTCGCCGGTTTGATTCCCTGTCAGGGCACATGCCCAGGTTGTGGGCCAGATCCCCAGTGGGGGGCATGCGGGAGGTGGCCGATTGATGTTCTCTCCCATCAATGTTTCTATCTCTCTCTCCCTCTCCCTTCCTCTCTCTCTAAAAACCAATGAAGGAAAAAAATTTTATTAAAAAAGGAAATGGCATCTCTTCCTCCTCCTCTTTCGCCTTCTCCTCCTTCTCCCAGGTTAGCAGTAGATCTTCCCCCCCTGCCCAAGCCCCCCTGCCCAAGACTCACGAAGTGCAAAGCCTCTCCCAGGTTTCAAGGATCCACATGGCTTCAGCTCACGCCCTGGGTATGGTGCTCTCTCCGCATCTTCCCTCTTCCCTTTCTCTGCCATCGTATTTCTACTGGACATAACTGGCAAACGGGTGCGCTATCATCGCACACGCTCCACGACGGGATGCCATCCGTTCTTGCTGGTCGTTTCTAGACACAATGTCTTTTAGTCAGATCCGTGCCACTTCTCGCGTGTTACATTCGCTTCTCTCTTTCCATAGGTGTCAGAAAGAACCCTAAAGTTAATACCCCTGACGCATAAGACACAAAACAGCACCCTGTGGCTTGGAAGATTCAAAGGGCTTCCCTGAGCATTCCACCTGCTGCTTCAAGAATTAGGGAAGGGAGAGAATGTCGCTCATTGCATTTCCTTCACAGATAAGGAGAAGTTAAGGACTTGTCCAAGACTATATGGCATTTTATATATTCTTCAATTTGAAAACTAAAAAAAAAAAAAAAAAAAAATGTATAGATGAATGTTTATGACCTTCATGGACTTAGCTACAAAGGGTTCAGACCTGTGACTCTCCTGGGGACACCCAAGAATTAGGAATGAACTAGGAAAGGTCACTGTTGAGACAAAAAACGTCCATCTTTCATTTCTGCTTAACCTTTAATACTAACTGCATATCAGTTACTGAACCTAAGAATATTTAGAAATAAATGATGTTGAATAAAATTAGTAAGGCTTGCTATTTTTCATAATATGAATAAATGAGATAGAATTAAATATGTTTCCTACTTAAATTAACACTGTCCAGTGGGAAAGAAAATTAGTTTATGCTTAGTAGAAGGATACATAAAATTTTACTATAATTCAGCCCTAAGGAATTTTTTAATTACCTCAGTAATGAAAAATGTGAAATTACTGTGAGTGCAATTGCTGGGATCTTTCAACACCCACTCCTCAGCTTTAAACCACTTGCCATGTTAATACCCAATTTCATAAATATTATATTTCCAAAACGTTTGGCCTTGCAGAAGACAGGAATGAATGCAAGATAACATCTAGCAATAACTAGCATTCGACAAAGAAAAAAAATGGTAATATCCACACAGTGTACAGACCCAGCTAAGTTTAAACGCCAGCCAGTCGTTTCTCCATCAGGAGCAGTTACAAAAATCACAAATTTCACTGCTGCTTTGTCTTCAGAATTAGGTCCAAGAAATCAAAAATAACGACATTCACTCGTTTGTGTGGTCTGGCAAAGGATTAAGCCAAAAAAATAAAATATTTTCCCAATCAGCAAATGTTCCTATGAATGGATTGGCCAGCAACCCCGAGCACATTTCTTTGAATTATATCTTGCATGCAATCCCATTTTTCCAATGATCCATTAGTTAACCAGAAATACTGTACATATTTTAATGGGTTAGAAGACCTTAAGGGAATTGATGCATCTCAAATGAAGGCCTCGGGGGACTCTGGTTTATTGCGTAGAAGATAATTCTTTCCTGAAAAGGAGCAAGCTTCATTTGAAATTAAGATTTGAAGATCATAAACGGAATCAGCTGAGCCAAGAAGTCTTGTGTGATGTTCGGCGCACGGTGGGGGTGAACGGGCATTTGTAGGTAACTTGGGGCAGGAGAGGACAGCCTGGTGGAGCGACAGAAACCTTTCCCCTACCTGTGTCACCTCTGAGCCTAAAAGCAGCATGCTTTGTGGGGGAAACTTGAAGAATTTCCCCCGTCGATGTGCCACACCAAGAAGTTTGTTTTGAGAGAGAGAGAGAGAGAGAGAGAGAGAGAGAGTAGAGAATAAATGTTGGTTGCGTTCCACAATATCTTGACGCAGTTAACCACAAAATAAGTTATTAGCTTATTGTAAGGGCAGCCCGTTTTTAAAGTCATGGAGTAATCCGGTGTGGATTGCAGCAAGGAAGTGGAACAAAGAGTGTGAAATGAACAGATGGATTTGATTTTAAACAAATTAGACCCATGACAAGGGATGTAACAAGTCGTTTTCCAGTTTTCCATGCTATGGGTGAACTTCCCTGGTGACCTTTCCAGCCTACCAGGAACGCCGGCCTTTCTGGGACAGCAGCTTTGGGCTTTGCGACTGTAAACTACGGTCTCTTGCTGCTACTAAGCTGATCAAAAGAGGCACCACAAAGACTGAGGAAGAACACTTGATCAGTTCATCTCCAAACTACTTGTTCTCTTAGTCTCAGTCTGGTTCCTAGACACACTCGTACGTACAAGAACAAATGTTCAGGAGGTGTCACACCTCTGAACTCTGGATGCTAAGGCTAGTCCACAATCCCATGTTGGCAGACTCATCAATGTGGCTGACGCCAACCCCAGGCTGACTCATGATATGAATCATTTTTGTCCCTTCTGTGATTTTTTTAAAAAATTCCATCCCTGCCTGCCTGCCCCAACTTCATGGGTTCCGTGGCTGAAAGCTGCCAGAGGTGGCCCCTAGGCACTGAGGCACACACTCCTCCACCAAGCCTGGGCTCCCTAGTCCTCCATATCCACTGCCTCAGAAAGTCCTGCTGTCTGCTCACTACCTCAGGGAAACTCCCATCTCTCTACTGCCCATGCCAACTAGAGCTTTTGAGGGAAACAATGGAGCTATATAAATTCATACGAAGAGGTGAATGACTGGCCCCTTGACCTGAATGATAAAGCCCCTCGCAGACTTCCTGCTAGTCCACCTTCACAGAGTATCTAGGGTAATCTGGGACCCACCGAAAACATTGAAGCGCCCCCCCACCCTCGTGCATTCCCATCCTGCCCAAATACTACCCACCATTTCTGCCAGGACTTGAACACTGCTCCTCCCTCTTCCAGTCACAGACTGATACTGAAATTTTTACCTTTCCTCTGAACTTTCTTAACTCACTTAGAACACACTTCCTCTGTCACAAGGGTTTAGCAAAATCTGTTCGAACTCTCAGCTCCAGCACCACCTTCTCTGGAAACTCTCCTGATTCAACGCGCCCAGCAGAGGTCATGGCTGGGGTCTGGTGTCAGCCTCTTACCCAGTTCATGACAGCGACTCTCAGCGACTCTCAGCAACGCTCGCTTGATTGCTGCAAGTTCAGATGCATCCAAATGTGTCCATTCATCAGCTACAATAGGTGACCTGCGTGGCACTTTTCAATTAAGTACACAAAAGCAAAGTAATCCAGTGTGTAAACAAAGGTCAGAAAATGAGCGTGTGGTAGGAAGTAGCCAACACAGGAGGAGGCTCGTAGCTTGTCGTCGTCCCCAGAATGAGGGACACTGAGTCTCCTCCCAGAGCTAGCTGCCAGGGGAAGGGCCCAAACGGGGCTGAGGCAGGCGGAAGCTGCCAAGCTCGCAGCAATGGCACGGATAGGCACCCCCAAACATGCCCTCCAGAGCCCCCTTTGCGCCGAGAAGGTTCTGTGGGATGCAAAATGCAGGAGCCCGGGAGCGGGTGCCCCTGAGAGAGGCAAGGGAGTGTCCTCTCCTGGCCGGGCGGCAGGGATGAGCAGGCAGGAGAGCCCAGCGAGGAGAGCAGGTGAGCGAGGAGGCAGGTGAGCCAGGAGAGCAGGTGAGCCAGGAGAGCAGGTGAGCCAGGAGAGCAGGTGAGCCAGGAGAGCCCAGCGAGGAGAGCAGGTGAGCGAGGAGGCAGGTGAGCCAGGAGAGCCCAGCGAGGACAGCAGGTGAGCCAGGAGAGCAGGTGAGCCAGGAGAGCCCAGCGAGGAGAGCAGGTGAGTCAGGAGAGCCCAGCGAGGAGAGCAGGTGAGCCAGGAGAGCAGGTGAGTGGGGGGAGGGGGACTGAAAGGGCACCTGGGCTGCGTCTAGGAGATTCTGCATGTTGAACCAGTAGAGGCTTTGAGACCCTTCCGGGGGAGAGAAATTCTGCCTCAGGGAAGGCCTCTTGGAGAGCTGCTGCTGTGGATCTCAGGAGACTGGAAAGATTCTCTTCAGTGGTGCTTGCTTTACGGAGTGAGGATTTCCCCCTACCACTTAATAAAGGGGAACGGGTGGGTGGAGGGGGAGGAGGGTCTACGGGGAATAAATGGTGAGGGAAAAATAAAATAAAGGGGGGAAATGGGGAAATCTTCTGAGAATGGCCTCAAGGTGATTTTTATGTGTAAACATCATAGTGTGCACTTACACACACCTAGATGGTACAACCTGTTACACGCCCAGGCTAGATGGTGTAGCCTATTTCGCCTAGGCTACAAGCCTCTGCAACATGTTACTGTACGAAACAGCACGAGATTAAGTCAAGTACAAGAGAAAATGATGTAGTCAGGAGGCAGAGTAACACAGCACACTGATTTAGAGCAAAATTTTTGTATAAGTAGAAAGAATCTATTCTAAAGTAATAATAAAAAGTATAGTATCATAAATACCTGAACCAGTTGCATAGTCGTGTATTATCATTATCCAGTATTATGTACAGTACGTAATTGTATGCACTCCACTTTTATAAGGCTGGCAGTGCAGTAGGATTTTTATACTGTTTTGTTTACAAACATAGGAGTGATGCATTGAGCTACTGGCCAAAATGGTATGTACCACATGACTTCATTGACTGAGGAGAGGCACAAAGGAGCCTTCTGGGGTCCTAGAAACATTCCATATACACATCTTGCATATATGGGTGGTGTAGGCTTACCAGATAAAATACAGGACAAACTAATACAAAAAAATGTCTTTGTGGTTTATCTGACTCTGGCAACCTGAGGGCAGTGGATACATGGCTGTAGTGTCTGTGAAGACATTTTTGGGTGGCATGACTTGGATGGGCATGCTACTGGCATCTAGAGAGCGAAGGCCTGGAGTGTTGCTGCACATCCTACATTGCACAGGACACCTCCCACAACAAGGAATTATCCAGCCCACATGTCACGTGTGCATCTATGTAAACATTCAGCAGCCAATTCTTGGTATTTTGTGTTATCATACATATATCACAATAAACTTATGACCAAAAAATTCTGAACCAACACAATTATTTACTCTGCAATATTAGAGACTTTGAAATAAATATTTGAATTAAATTGGATGATGCATTTCAACAAAACCATCAGAGAGAGAAAAAAACCAAACACTCCCTTTGTTAACTATTGTTGGTCATTAGAATGTGCTTCCCCAAATTTGAGCCCATGAGAAGAGTGGGCACGATGGAGCTGCAGGAATTGTTAGGGTGCATATTTCTTCAACAATTACGAGACTTCATGGCCGTGGTTCCCAGGGGCACCCCAGCAAGTTTACAATAGACCCTGTGAGATATTTTACATTTTCAAGGAGACACAGAGGTACTCAACCACTGCCAGACATTGTATAAACTGCTAGCTTGAGCTAGCCTGCAGTTTTAGCATTGGCTCAGAAAAATCAACGTGGAGCAGGAAGTGAGGGGGCTGGTGTTCGATGTGTTTCCACATTCTCAGGGTTGTGATGTTCCCAGCTGGTGACATTCATGAGGAAGTGTGAGCATTTTTTTAAAGTTTTTTTTTTTCTTTCAATTTATGTGTATTTGTTTAAATGGCTACTAGTTTATAAGACACAAATTAAATTATGACGTTGTTTGGACCTAACTATTTCATAAGCACAAATGTTCGATATTTCTTTTGACCTGGGTACCATGAGCAGAGAAAGTTTGTGAACCTTTGCTTAAAAGAAATAAATGGTTGTGTATTTATATGACACATATCACACTATTTTGCAATTTTTGAAAATAAGTGTGTCTTTCCTCCACAAAGGAAGGGATTTTCTTTTTTATTCATCTTTGCTCAAAGACAAGAAATGTTTGTTACATGACTTTTGAATGAAGGGTGAAAAATGCCTTTTTAAGTATTTGTGTATCTAGTTATCTATTTTTTTAAACTTATCTTTATTGTTGAATGTATTACAGATGTCCTCCCTTTTTTTCCACATTGACCCCCTCCTCTCCAACCCCGCCCCCCTCCTGCCTTCCCCACACTACTGTCAGTGTCCATTGGTTCTGCATATATGCGTAGAAGTTCTTTGGTTTCTCCCTTCCCCCCTCTCCTCCCCTCTTCCCTTTGAGGTTCATCAGTCTAATGACCAATTGGTACTTCCTAATCTCTTCATCTTTTTCACCTAACTCACTCCCATCTAGCAACCAAAAAAAAGTTCTCTGTATCTATGAGCCTGTTTCTTCTGCTTGCTCATTTTGTTTGTAGATTCAGTCATTGATAGATATGTACTTATTGCCATTTTATTGTTAATATTTTAATCTTCTGTTGATCTATTTTTTTTTTTTTTTTATCCTCGCCCGAGGACATTTTTCCATTTTTTGTTCAGATAGAGCGGGGGAGAGAGAGAGAGAGAGAGAGAGAGAGAAACATCGACGTGAAGGGACACATCGAGTGGCTGCCACCCGCACGACCAACCAGGGCCGGGGACAAACTGCAACCGAAGTACGTGCCCTTAGCGAGAACCGAACCCGGGTCTCTCCGGACCGCAGGCCGACGCTCTAACCGCTGAGCCAAACTGGCCAGGGCTGTTGATCTATTTTTAAAACTACTTTTATTAAAGTATTATTGTCATACAAAAGGCTATACATCTTTAATGTGTACAACTTGATGAGTTTAGAGATAAGTATGTATCTGCGAAACCATCATCAACACAAAGGAAAAATAAACCTTTAAAAAAAGGGGGTTGATAGAAGAATGTAGTTAACACATAATTTCAGTCAAAGGGATGAAATATGAAAACCCATAAAAAAGAGAAGAAAGGAAAGAAGGAAAATTTGAGATCAGGAGATTTGAAGACCAGGGTTTTCTTTTCCTAAATCTTAAAATGTCGGTCAGTCCTGGCTAGTAGCTTAGTTGGTTAGAGCTTCATCCCAATATGCCAAGGTTGTGGGTTTGATCCCCAGTCAGAGCACCTACAAGAATCAACCAACGAATGCAAAATGTCAACCAGACACAATGGCCCCCTTTGTCATGGGAATGGCATGGCCTTTATGAAAGCAACAAGATAAAATTATTTGGGCTAACCACTAGAGCAGCTGATGTCACCACATCTATCTCACAATCACCAGTAGAAAACTGCCCATTCCTCCTCGAGTCAGCATAGAATTTTTCAGTTGTGTTCAAAGCATTGCCACAGACAAGCTCATTTTGTCACCTGCTTTTCAGCAAACAGTACAGATACCACTTGGCCCCCAAGCCTGGCCCTGGTTCAAATTCCCTGGCTTTCCAGAAGGCACCCAGGCCTCTCTGATTTCACACAGGGCAGTATCCCCTTGACCTTTTGCAGTTTTCCACGGTTGTGTCATATCTGGTCACTTGCAGGCAAGCACAATTAGTGGCACCGCCTGGTGCCAGGGGAGAAATGCCAAGCCGGTGAGGAAATGAATCAAAATGAATTGAAATTAACCTGCGGAGAACTGAAGAGGAAGACTCAAGCTGTAGCAAAAATCAATGAGCGAAAATAATGAGCTGCTGGAGAAAAATCGATGAAACCAAATGGGCTGGCCATAGAGAAGAATTCTCCCTTGTACACAGGCCATGCCCGACCTCAGATGTGCTCAGCCAATCCAGCTCTTGCCAGCTTGCTGAAGAGAGCATAACCTGTCTCTCCCCTGCAGCAGAGCTTCTCAAACTTTAATGTGCACGAGTTACCTGGGGACCTTGCTAATGTGAAGAAGCTGATTCAGTAGGTACGGGGTGGGGCTGAGAATCTACATTTGAACAAGCTTCCAGGAGATACTGATGTTGCTGGTATGTGGACCACACTTTGGGGAGCAGGCAGCAAAATGTGTGGTCCCTGGATCACCAGCAGCAGCAGCCGCATCTGGGAACTTGTTAGAGATGCAAATTCTTGGACCTCCCACCCCAGATCGACTGAAGCACAAACTCTGGGGACAGGCTCTAGAAATCTGTTTTAACAAGCTCTCCAAGTGATTCTGATGCACTCTAAAGTTTGAGAGCCATAAATATTCTAGATGTAGACCATGGTTTGTTGTTGTCGTTGTTAATCCTCACCCGAGGATATTTCTCCATTAATTTTTAGATAGAGTGGAAGGGAGGGAGGGAGAGAGGGAGAGAAACATTGATGTGAGAGAGACACATTGATTGATTGCCTCCTGCACGACTCTGACTGAAGCCAGGGACCTACTGAACCTGCAACCCAGGCACGTGTCCTGGACTGGGAAGCACACCTGAGACCCTTCAGTTCTCAGGCTCATGCTCCAACCACTGAGCCGAAGCAGCCAGAGCTAGATCCTGCTTTTTTATGTAGGTCCATGACCATCTCTACCATAAAAACTTTTCATGGTAAGCAAATTTTAAGATTGCTTGCCTCCCTTTAAAATCATCATCCTTTCCTTCTATTTTCTGTTAACATTTCACATGCTCTTATTTGTCTCCTAAATTATATCAAGAGTGATTGTCTTAGCTTTAAAACTATATCAGGAGCTACTTGAGAGCCTGGGTCATACCTTGTTCATTTCTGTATCTCTAGCTTAGCAGTGTTTGCCATAGAACATGTAATCAGTAAACACTTGTTGCCCAGCTGGTGTGGCTCAGTGGTTGAGCATCACCAAGAGGTCGCTGGTTCCATTCCTGGTCAGGGCACATGCCCAGATTGTTGGCCAAATCCCCAGTGGGGGGCATGCAGGAGGCGGCCAATCAATATTCTCTCTCCACAATGTTTCTATCTATCTCTCCCTTCTTCTCTCTCTAAAAATCAATAACAGAAAAAAATAAATAAATAAAAATAAAAAATAAACCCTTGTCAATGGGCCGATGATATTATGTGGATTCACAGTGAAGCCAAATACGGTCAAGTGAAGGGTAGGAATTCAGTTGCCAGTGTGAGCATCCTTTTCAAGTGAATAAAACATAGGTATTTGCATTAATTATCTAATGCTGCCTAACAAACCACCAAAAAAACTTGGTGACTTAAAACAACAATGCTCATTTATTATCACTCGTGGTTTCTGTGGATCAGGAATACGAGTCCGGCTGGGCTGGGCAGTTCTGGCTGGCTTGGGGGTCTCTGCTGAGGTTGCAGTCAGACGTTGGCAGGCTAAAATCAATCAAAGGATTGACTGGGCCTGACGGATCTGCTGGCTCACTTACATGGCTGGCAAATTGGTGCCGTTTGTTAGAAGAGGCCTCGGATCTCTCCACTGAGCTACTTGAGTGACCTAAAAACATGGCAGCTGTCTTCTCCCAAAGGAAGCAATCCAGCAAACAAGGCAAAAGTCCCATGCTGTCATTTTTTTAGTATTCTATTGGTCACGCAGGTTAGCCTGGATTCAGTGTACAAAGGGGCAACACGGGAGGCAAGGGTAACTGGAGGCCGTGTTGGTGCCTGACTATCATCATGTGCATCTTCTGGTTGCCACAGATACTGAGTTTGCTTTCGAGTAATTCACAGTCTTCGGGAGGAAGAAAAATAGTGAACAAGTTCACAAGGATTTAAGACAGAAATAAAAGCATGAAACACATAAAACAATAACAAAAGGACAAGGTTGGGGGTGATTTTTTAGATAAAGATGCCAGGGACTCTCCGGCAATGATATTTGGGCTGAACAATGAGAAGAAAACTCCATGTGGAAACCAGGCAGAAGGAACAGTATATGCAAAGGCACTGGACAAACTTGAACGAGCTTGGCCTGTCTCACAGACAGAAGGAAAACAAGGGTGGCTGGAGGGTTACAAAGAGGTGGGGTGTGCCAAAAGGAAAGGCCAGCCTCCGGAGAGGCAGGACGCAACCCGGCAGAGTTTGGCATCTCCAGAGTAAAGGGTGTTTCTGGAAGGACAGAGTAGTCAACTCTGTTAGAAGCTGCTAAGAGTTGAAACAAGAAAGACAGAATTGGCCAGCGGACTTGGCAAGGAGAGTCCTGGAGACCTTGTCCAGAGCTGTGTCCGTGGCGTGGTTGGGTTAAAAGCCTGATGAGTGTGTTGGATGGAGGCAGGAGGTGGAGAAGTAGAGTCTACGGGATGGAATTATTCTGAAAAGAACTGGTGTGATAAGGAGAAGACAAATGGAATCGTCTCTCTGGGGCGTGGAGCTGAGGACATTTTTGTTTGTTTTGATGCTTGGCTTTGACTTTTGGTTTTAAGGTGGGAGATAGGACTGCCTACATGGGCTGAAGTATGCTGAAAGGAATGAGGTGAGATGCAGGTCTCTGGACCATAGACAGCGGTTACTCAAGATAGGTGGTTCCCATCGTGACCCTTGTGACGGAGTCTTATCTAGACCCAACGAATTCTAGAGAGCTAATTTGGCGACTTGGAACACTTTTGTTCTTGATTTCATTGGGGATTATAGTTCTTTATGAGCTCTTCCCCTTTAACCCATGAGTAGATATTTAGACTTTAGTGTCTACTTTGTAGAGTTTGTGCAAGTAATAAAATGACTTCTTTCCTACAATATACAATTTTAAACTCCCATTGATATAGACTTGTCTACTGAGTTTTGTGCCTGAAAGTGACCCAGTGCAGAGACTCACAGCCCCAGCTATGCCCTCCCCAGGGTACCTCCAGTGATAGCAAAGGGGAGTGAACATTTCCCTCCAGATTGTTGAAACAGCCAACTTTTATTGACTTTAATTACATACACGTGACATAAGGGAAGGCTTCTGTGTGGTTTTTTTAATAGCCAGAACTTCCCATTGTCGCCCTGAGGGTTTGCAACAGTCCGCTCCAGCAGCCTCTGCGCCCCACCCACCCCACCCCACCCCCTGTATCTTCTGAGTATTTTTCTTTTTTGTATCTGCCGTACTCTGAAGATGGTGGAGAAATACTGATTTAAAAACACTGAGTGGGAGGCCAGGGCCTCCCATTTTTTTCCTGATTCCTCCCTGATGGGCCCCTGAGCATCCTGCCAACCTCCAGGCGGTCCTATCCTGCTCCCCGGGGAGCCCCGCGCCTTCAGCTCAGCAGCCTTGTGTAGGATGGTGTATACAGGGCAGGTCAAAAGGAGGTTTGCCATTGTACGAGAAACAGAGTTAATTCTTTTATTATTACTAATTTTTTAAATTTATTTTATTTATTTATTTTTTTATCTTCACTCGAGGACATTTTTTGATATTTTGTTCAGATAGAGTGGAAGGGGGAGAGAGAGAGAAACATCGATGTAAAAGGGACACATCGAGTGGTTGCCTCCCACACGACCAACCAGGGTCGGGGACAAACTGCAACCGAGTTACAGCCCTTAGCGGGAACCGAACCCCGGTCTCTCCAGACCACAGGCCAACGCTCCAACCACTGAGCCAAACCGGCCAGGGCTATTATCACGTATTAATTATTGTGTTGCTTTTCATACAAACGGCTATAAAGCTACTTTTGCCCACCCTGCCGCTTTCCCTGCAAGGGATACACTCCGAGAGCCCCACGGGGCGCCTGCAAGTGCCGACGGACTAGACGCTGTGTGGACTGTTTCTTTCCTGCATACACCTTCCTGCCTGGGGAAAGTTGACTTTATAAAGTAGACACAGTAAGAGTGTGACAACTATAACTAATAACAATGTAGAACAATGATAATATGCTGAGTCAAGAGTGCTGGGAATGTGGTCTCTCTCAGACTTCCCACCGCCCTGTCCTCAGCCTCGGGACGATGTGAGATATCAGACGCCTGCGTGGGGATGAAGCCAGGTGGGTGACGTAGGCCCCGTCAGAAGGAGGATCAAAAGGAGCACGGATTTGTTTTTCCTTCCTCACAATGTTACAGATGGAAGATTCATTCTTACCCTATATCTTAGCAACCTCAGCATACAATTTCTTTCTTTAGGTCGAGAACTTTCACTTCTTCACTTAAAGGAAGCACGTCATGGCTTCTCTCTGGCCAATTCAAACTGCCAGCATCAGTACTTTCGCAGTTTGGGGCCCCTGAGTAAGATCAGGGTGACCTGAACACAAGCCCTGGATGCCGGCAGGCGTGGATCGGATAAGCCAGGCGGCCCCTAAGTGAGCAGTGGGTGGGGAGCGGCTGCAGACCCCGGACGGGGTGATTCCTGTCCCGGCCTGGCGAGAGGAACAGCACACAGTTTCACTGCGCTGCTCAGAACGGCGTGCAATTTAAAGCTGATGACTTGTTTATTTCTAGAAATTTCCATTTAATATTTTCAGACCACAGTTGGCTGAGGGTAACTGAAACTGGGGAAAGTGGACCTTTGGATAAGGAGGAACCGCACCTAGGTGTGAGGTTTCTGCCCGGAGAAAGGGCAGAGGAAAGAGGTTGGGAGCATCAGGCCTCACAGGACGCAGGTTCCCGCCGATCCCCCGGATGCGGGGTGAGCACATCTCCTCCGGCGACCCTACTCCAGGGCAGTTCATTGGGAAGTAAAGAACCCTAATCCAGAGTTCATGCTCCAGATTCTGCAAGTGCTTCGAATGTTATTATCTACATTAGCGCTGAGGGTTGCTTAGTTAGCCTAGGAATGTTAGGGTTACTTTTTACATTGGGAAAAGGTGTTTTCAAGCTACATGCTTAGCTAAAATGGTTATGCATGTGCCATCATCCTGCAGGAACAACGTAATAAGCGGGAGCCCTGCAGCCCAACAACTGCAGAGCACCCCCAGCTCCAGAACTCCCCGTGGTTCTGAATGGACCTGCTGCTGATGCAACTGGAAGACTTGCCGATGCTTCCATGCAGGGTGCTGTTCCGCTTGCTGGTGAGGGCGGAGGGCAGGGGCTGCGCCGGGCCTAGAGGAAAGGTGCAGTGATGTTTTCTTACAGAAGTTGGTGCGTTCTGAGACCAGCTGCCATTAATAGACCAACTGCGTCAGTGACCTGTTGCTGTGTGACCAACCACCCCGGACTTAGTGGCTTGAAGCAATGATTAATTAATTTTCACAGTTCTGTGTGTTGGAAGTCTGGTCCTGGTTCTGCTGGCCTTGTGCAGGTGTGATCGTCTGATGGTTTGACGGGGGATGTCTTCCATCACATGTCTGGCTGGTGCTGCTGGCTCTCGGCCCCCGGCTGTCCTACACACAGCACTCATCCCTAGACTTCTTCACACATGACCTCAGGCTTGGGAAAGTGTGAGAGTAGAAGCTAAAGGACCTCTGGAAAAACTAGCTGAAGTCACTTCCCCCTGTGCTGTGGTCAAAGCGAGTCACAAGTCCAGCTCAAATCCAAGGGGGCAGAGAAACACACCCTGACCCTCTACAGGACTAGCGCAAACTCACACTGCAAAGAAGTATGGCCACGGGGAAGAGTAATCCACAGGGGCCGTTATAATAAAGCTCAGTTCCCCTGCCCGGTAGTGAGGTGGTGGGGAGGAGACGAAGAACCCTCATCTACCTCTAATCATCTAACAAAAGAATCCAACACATTAGATTAACCCCTTTTTTCAAACAGTCTCCTTGATATTTTTGAATTTTTCTTCTGGACAAACTCCTTGTTAGATCTAAAAAAAAAACAAAAAACAAAAAAACTCTCTCTCTTTTTATTTTAACCTAATAATTTGGCGGCTGAGGAGTTCTCAATATTCCAAGTAGAGTGTCAGCATGGCCATTTTGGGTTGCTCATGCTTGCGTCATCAGTAGTATCTTCAACCTCCAACTCCACTGCTGGAAACGTTCAGTCCGGAAATCGACGTCACCGGTGTACGGAACCCGAGACACATCACAGTTTGCTACTAGGACACGTGTCAGCGCCCCGCCCTCCCCACTGCCCCCGGAGTCCTCGAGGCACCTTGTGAAATGATGGGACACATGCCCATGTGTGAAAGACGCCCCACTGCGGGCATGGGGAGAGCATATTAATATTTTAGTTCATACATACGTATGTAGATGCACATCTCTTTACCATCTGAAATAATAAAACAAGGCTTGCTAATATTTAGAAGCAGGTTTAATGATATAGCCCTACCTGGTTCGTAGGTTACATGGTTGAAATCATAGTGTGTAGCCTTTTCAGATTGGCTCCTTTGACTTAGTAATGAGCACTTAAAGTTCCTCCATGCCTTTTCATGACTTGAGAGTTCATTTCTTTTCAGTGCTGAATAATAGTTCTTGGTCTGGATGTGTCACATCTTATTTATGCACTTTTTAATATGGGGTCTCTGGGGAAAAAGAACCAATCGATTAGATAGATAGATAGATAGATAGATAGACAGATAGATGATGTCATATATATACATGAGTGGGCAAAAGTAGGCTTACCGTTGTGAGTACACAAGACACAGTTTATTCTTGTATTATTTATTAATTATTGTATTATTTTCCATATGAACTGTAAACCTACTTTGCTAACCCCGGTATATATTACATAGTAATACTCAATACATTACATTGTACATACAGAAAGAGAGAGAGGTGGGGTAGATGGTTACTGTAGAGAATTGTCTCAGAAGTGGTTATGGAGGCTGAGAAGTCCCAAGGCCCGTGGTCAGTAAGCTGGAGACGCAGGGGATCCGCCGGTATGGTTTCAGCCCACGTCCTAGTCAGAAGGCAGCAGAAGACTGTCCCGGCTGGAAGACGGGCAGAAAGCGTCAAATCTCTTGGCCTCAGTCTTTTTGTTCTGTTTAGGCCTCAGTGAGTGAATGAGGCCCACCCTCAGGGGGCAGAGGATCCGCTTTCCTCAGTCGACCGAGTCAAATGTTAATCTTACCCAGAAACACCCTCGTAGACACCCCCAGGACAACGTTCAACCAAACATCTGGGCACCCAGGGCCCCAGTCATGTAGTGCCCTAAACTTACCATCCTATCCACTCTTCTACTAAAGGACGATTGCATAATGATGAGTAGAGCAGCTATAAACGTCCTTGTGCAGGTTTTTATGTGGACTTGTTTTCCACTCCTTGTGTAGACACCAAAGGACATGTTTGCTGATGGCATGGCGGGTTCTGTAAGAAGCTGCAAACCAACCGCCTTTCAGAGCAGTGGTACCACCTTCTGTCGTCACCTCAAACTTCGAGCTCAACGCACCCTCGTCCTGCCCCTGGACTCAGGTCCTTCAGGGCAGAAACCAAGTCTTATTATTTTTTTCAATGAAATATGGCAAGTAAAGTACCTGACAGAGAGTCCGTGCTAAATAAATGTTAACCACTGTGATTACTATTATCTCTCTCAACTAGCACCTACGAGAGTTCCCGGCACACAGTAAATGTTTGTTAAATGAAGTAATAGCTTGTCATACAACTGACGTATCCTTTTACCTTTCACCTATTTCGAAAGCACATAATTGCCTGTTTTGTCAGACTGAACAAATTTGGTATTTGGGGCCTGCCCTTATCTTTATAGTCACCTCTAACCTTTCAAAGGTTACATTTCAAAAAGTCAGGTCTCATGCTTTTAGGTAGCAAAGGCTTGCACCGAGTCCTGGATGGAAGAAAGATTTTCTGTTCGGGCTGGGGAAAGCTGGTTTCCTTTGCCTTGTTTAAGGAGGGCGATGGAGACAGGCATTTGCTCTGGGATTCTACTGATGGTTACAGGAACCTTATGATTCAATAAACAGTGCACCAGCCAGTATTGCTTACACATGACGACATGTCAGGGTGGTTATTTTCTATTTAAAGTTCAAAAAATCAAGTGTAATTCAGTACTGACTCTAGGGTTTGCTCTAATGTTGTTGTTGTTGTTGTTGTTTTATCAACTTTCATTTTATTTGATTGGCATTTATTTCTTCTATGAGTTCCTTCACATTCTAGAATCATTGAAATGTTGATCCAAATGACATAGGACATTTCAATTACTGGCAAATTACAGAATTGCAATTCCTAAAATTGAACTAGCCATAAGCAGAGTGACTCAGAATACAGACAATGATGACAAGAGAATCTTGTGAAATAGCCTATGGAAATACTGGGAGAGAAAATGTCCCCTTCTCACAGGACAGTCAGAGATACGTCTGTGATGAAGCCTGGAAGATGTTCCGAAAGTTCTCACAATTACGCAAGACTTTTTTTTTTTGTCTTTAGTTTTGAAAGTATTACAGATGTCTCTCCCTTTTTTCTCCCACGACCCCTCCCCTCCTCACTCCCACCACCACCCTGCCTTCACCACCCTGTTGTCTGTGTCCATGGGTTGTGCATACAGGCATAGAAGTTCTTTGGTTTATCTCTTCCCCCTCCACCCCCTTCCCTCTGAGGTGTGTCAGTCTGTTCCCTGCCCTCATGTCTCTGGATCTGTTTTGTTCATGGCCTTGTTGTGTCCATTAGATTCCAAGGTAGCGAGATCATGTGACCACCGCTTTTGAACATCGGTCCATTGCCAACAGAAGCCACACACCACCTGCAGTGAAATTTCTGTTCAAGTCAAATCAAAGTCTTATTTATACACGTTTCTGTATCTCCCAGCTTAACTCAAAGAAATCACACGTGCATGGTTTGAGGGAAGCCGGGTGGGACATCAGCCCCGCCCATTTCAGTCAGTTTCGGGAAAGATAGGAGAGAGAGAAAAGAAAGTGGGGGGGTTAATGTTTTTTAGTTTATGATAATATTATCTAACTGGTGACTTATCTAATGTTTCTCCGCTGCCATGAGTGGGTGTAAAGGCCAGTACCAAAATCCATCTCAGCACTTATTGAGTCATTCAATCAACCAACTCTTCCTCACGTCACCCTTAGAAAATGCGTTCGTTTGGGACTGACAGAAGGCGCCCCGTGGCTGGGAGGAGCGTGGCTGCCACCGGCAGAGCGACGCGGGCTGAGCTCATCACACAGGGGTGTTGTTCTACCCCCGAGTTTGATCAGAGAAGTAGGTTTGTGCTAAAAAATTTAAGAGTTGATATATTCCTACCACCACTAATAGGTAGCGATTGGTATTTACTATGTGTAAATAATCAATCGAGGTTTAAAACTTAAATGTCTAGTCTATTCCATATAAATAATTTAGGTCTAATGTTAATAGAGGAGCTCAGAGTAGATGGCATGCTGAATTATGTTTTCATTTTAACAGCTGACTAGAAAGACAAAGATCATAAAATGAGTGAGCTAGCATCTCTACACAGCAACAGTGAGGGCTGACATCCCTTTAAAGCCTCTGTTCCTTTTTATAGTCCCTTCTGCCACTCATTTTTCCACGTTCATCCCGTGTTGAAATGTCCAGTTGAATGGTGGCCGTGGGAGGGGTTTCTTAACAGTGCCCTGCTTACCTGTGGGGGACATGCTCCGCAGAGGCCGGGGACTACCTAGAGCTTTTCAATTATTTAACTGTGAAGGTTAAGATTTCCAACTATTTTGTCCCGAGAGTCCATGTTTTCTAGAAGGCAAAACATCTAAAATGGATATACATCAGTAGACAACATGACCAACTATTTAGGCATTCCTACGGAGATTAAAACCAACACTAACATTTACACTCTATATACTGAAGGTATGGAAAATCTGCATATTCTGAGCATCACAATATAATAAATGACAGCCCACGAGAGATGGCTGTCACGCTGCTAAGTACTGGCCCAGAAACTAGAAAGACAAATAGGACAGACAAGGAGGTTTGCATATTGACACAGTGTCTATCACGGAAAGCAATAACGACAGACTGGACCACATTCCTGAATGATCATTTGTTTGATCAAATGTAGAAGGACAGACATCTCAGCTGGGTAGATTCTGTTTTACTCACTCTTCAAATAAGAGCCTTTCCAGCCCAACGATACGTCACAGGATTGTACAAATTGGCATTCGCAGGTATCAAAAGGATGCCTGCCACCTAGAGCGACGGTTGAGTTTACTGTCAGTTGCTGGCTGTCAGCGGCCTTTCTGATCCTGTTACCATGGAAATTGGCATTAGATAGGTGAGGGGAGAAGGGAGTTATGGGTTGCGTTCTTATTTCATTATTTCAAATAAGATGTTTGAACCTTTTACCTTCTTTGCACCCATCTGAAACCGGTTTCCCTAGTAACAGAATCGGGGACCCCCCCCACCCCCGTTGCTGAGAGCAGGAGCTCTCCCTCTGCTGGTCTCGGAAGCAGCGCCGGAGGGGAGGGGGCGCCAGGCCACGGGTCCTGGGTGTAAGGAAGAAAAGAAATCAGGAGTGAACTAAAACTCCACAAGGTGTTTTTTTAAAAAAATATATGTTTTTAATTCAAAAGTCATTCAAGTAAAACAAATATACAGATGGTAATGGTCTTCCATGGACCTTAAAAACTGCCATCCCTCAACTCCGCACACCTGCTGCTCGACAGGGCTGTCCCACAGGCTCAGACCACCGGCTCACCCGTTCTCTTACACATCACACTGACTGTTCTTAGAGGGTTAAAAGGGACGTTCCAGACAAGGGCTCACTGGGTCCTTTTTTCCCCCAGAGACCAATGTTTTCTCATCCCGAGTGGCTTTCTTTCCAACGGACTATAGTTGTTTTTAAAAGGATTTTCACTGCAGAGGGTAGGTTCAATGGGGAATGTGGTGGGACTAAAATGCAGATTGCTTAAAAAAAAAATGCTAATATACAAGAACCCATAGGGGAAAGAAAAGAGTAGCCATTAAGCTAAACTATTAAGAATGGCTGCGCCTTCCATTCCAAATGTGAAGTTATGTATCGGGGCTATTACCGGCGCGGGGCGCTGAGCGCTGGATCCAGGAGAATGGCCATGTAAATTGAAAAGCAAACTAATGTCTCTTCAAGCTCTGGAAATCACAGAAGGAATTTGCTCCCAAGTGGAAAACACTAGGCAATCAACCAATGAATCACTCACCCAAAGAACAAGAGCTTTGTCTTTCTCATCGACTGTCTTTCACGCAGACATTGGACACGGGTCACTTCATACAGTATCAGAAAGGAAACCAGAAGAGCATGAATTTCAGCACAGAGGCCGCGCTGGAGTTCTGATGCTCTGTATCACGGAAAGGGAAACAGTGTATCTCTTCCTTTAATTTTACCATTTATAAAGGATTCCCCAAAAATGTTACAGCCAAAGTGCTTGATAAAAATAAAACTTGACGGAGATGCTGGTGTTGGGTGGAGGGAAGAGATTTTACTTTTAAGCAAACAAGAAAGCCAACGACAGAAATGAAAAAACAGGCTCAGAATGCATTCACACCCGATGATCTAGCAGTTCCATCCTTGAGATCATTCCAAGGGAACGGTTCAAAAGAAGAAACAGTTCTATATTTGCAGATTCTTCATGCAGTATTAGTTGTTGGAGTTAAAACGTGGTAAAAATAGCCAGGCAACATTGCAGAAGTCGACTAATAAATGGTGGTGTATCATTTGATGGAGCCAGAAAAAGAACTGAAGATTGTGCAGAAATAAGGGGGAAAGGACTTGGGATAGCTTAATGTGAAGAGCAGAATACATATGAATGCACAAAGAGGCAAATACATCAAAAGATAAAAACACATCAAAAATAGAAATATTAGGATGAAGAAGTTTGGGGTTTTTTTTTCATGCTTTGTAGCATCTTCCTTCGGTGATATATAATTTGATCCAGCAATCCCACTTCTGGGTGTATATTCAAAGGAAACAAAATCATTCTCTCAAAGAAATATCTGCACTCCCACTCTCATTGCAGCATTATTCACAGCAGCCAAGGTGTGAAAACAATCTAAGTGTCTATCGAAGGATGAATGGATAAAGAAAATTCCACACACACACACACACGAATATTATTCAGCCTTTAAAAAGAAGGTAATCTTGCCACTGGGGATGACTTGGAGGACCTTATGCCAGGTGGTGTCAGCCAGACAAAGAAAGACTACCACACGGTATCACTTATATGTGCAATTAAAATTTTAAAATTTTGAACTCAGCCCGGCCGGTGTGGCTCAGTGGTTGGGCGTTGACCCATGCAGCAAGAGGGTGCCGGTTCAATTCCCGGTCAGGCCACGTGCCCAGGTGGTGGGCCTGATCCCCAGTGAGGGGGTTGGGGCATGCAGGAGGCGGGTCAATCGATGTCCTCTCTCATTGGTGTTTCTATCTCTCTCTCCCTTCCTCTCTCTCTAAAATCAATAAAGAAAAAAAAAAAAAGTTGAACTCAGAAACAGTAGAAAAAGAGAAGGGTGATTGCCAGGGCTGGGGATGGGAGAGAGGGAAAACCTTGGAATAGGGTACAAACTTATGATTATAAGAGAAATAAGGTCTGAGGCTGAAATTTGCTGAAAGTAGAACTTGTCACCAAAAAATGAAAACGTGTGAGGTGACAAGTGTGTTAATTCTATGGAGGGAGTCCTTTCACAGTGTATACGTACTTCAAGTCATCATGTTGTATATACCTTAGAATTATATGTGTCAATTACACCTCAAGCCGGAAAAAGGGCAGAAAAAGAAAGTGAGAAGCAGGTTCTAAAACCATGTGGACAAGGAAGTCGAACTGCAGAATTAAGACAATGGCCTTTGGAGGTGACCACCCGGGTTAATCTGTGTGCCTCACTTTCCTCATCTGTTAAATGAGTAACCACTTCCTCGGCCTCTGATGAAGATTCAGTGAGGTGAGCTCACTTGTCCTTGGCACATGCTAACACCCAACAAATGCTTGCTATTATTAATCATCTGTCACATAATTGGCATACAAATATTTTTTTTTCCCTAGGTGGTACAATTGTGAGTTTTAATTTTCTTCTCTGTACCTTGCCGTATTTTTCCAAATTGAGAATCAGAGGTGCACAATACTTTCATGGGATAAAAAAATATGTATCAGGAGAGAACATCTGGAAGCCCTTGGCCCAGTGCCTGGCACACAACAGTCCTTCCAGCCGCTTGCTGGAATGGCATCCCTGGCTGTCCTGGCCAGCTCCTGTCAATTAGTCCTTCACGTCCAAGACTGCCGGGAGCAGCCACCCGTCCCTCCTGTCGGCTTCCTCAGGGCACCGCCTCCCCCACATCCTCCCACTGCTATCAGCAGATTCCTCCCCAGCCCCCTCACTGGAACAATTTCACCTTAGTCACCCGCCCCGTGGCCACCACGCCACATGCTGAGTGAGGTCACATCCTCCGTCAGGGCCGGCTGATCAAATCTTATGTGATAATTCGAACAAAAACATTCTATGAAAGTTGGCAGCTTGTTCTCCACACAGTAAGTATTCTGATCTTTCAAAGAACGATTTCTGACTTTTACTCACGCACCATCACTCCAGTTAAGCGCCGTGTCCATTGCTGAAGCTCCCCCCACATCGGGTCGTTTCAGCAGGTTTTCCAAGTGGCAGGAGATTCCCGTAACTCACCTTGAGTCACAGCGAAGTTGAAAAGCAACATTTTTTAAAACTCAATTTTGCTTTAGACCTATTGGAATATTCAGCTTCACAAAAGTTGGTTTTGGGGACAAGAACCATATGATTTCACTCATGTGAAATATAAAACAAAAAGTAACAGACAGACAACTCACAGACACACACGCAGAATGGTGGTTACTAGAGGGAAAGAGGGCGAGGAGGAGGCAGGGGGTAGATATATGGTGACGAGACGAGACACTGGGTGATGAGCACATTCAATATACAGATGATGTATAATAAAACTGTACACCCGAAACTTACATGTTAACCAATGTTATCCCCAACATTAAGAAAAATCAGTTCGTTTTGGGAACAGAGACTAATGCAAGGACAGCAACTTCAAAACAGTGTGCCTTGCGTTTTATCATCATTGCACTTTTAATCCTCAGCCCTGAAGGCCAAACCATGGTAGGGTTCTGGTCTTGAGTATGAATATACTCAAACACTTTCTGAACACACCAAGAGCTCTGTGGTCAGGGCCACTGCTCCCCAGTTCTCGTTGACCCCCGGCCAGGACCTCGGGATCACCTGGGAACCTTGAAAAGCGCCGCCTCTCAGCTCCCACCCTGACCTATCGAGTCAAAACCCCGAGACCGGGGCGCAGGAATCTGAATTGTAACTAGTCCTCCCGGTGATTTGGATGCAGATGAAAGGTTTGAGAAAAACTTCCCTAGCAACGTGAGCCCAGTTGAAATCACTGAACTGTTTAAGTGTGAGAGGTCTGGCCAGCAAGTTCCCCTGGTCATGACCCTTGACTCCAAGCTTCATCTTGCTCAGGGGAGCCTGAAGCTGGTGATGCGACAACTTCACTGCTGCGCGAGAGTGAGGAGAAGACATCCTTGGTCATAACAACCCATGAACCTACGGCGGAGGGGAGGGTTTGAAGTGTCATCACTCAGGCTCAAGCTGACGACAGGGCAGCCATCTCGATGGAATTAAACAGTATGCTGAAATGAAGACCTGGATCCCTGACTCTGAGTGTTGGACAACTTTTGGGAAAGTTACAACCTTGGTGCGCCATTAGCAGAAGTGGTGTTTTTAAAACCCCTAGATAAACACTCCACAGCCTCGGAGCCCGCTGCTGCCTCCCGGTTGGGAAATCTTATAATAACCCATCAAAAATCCCATCTCTCAGCCACTGTGAGGGTTATTATAATTTGTCAAACACTTCCCTCTCACCTGGTAAATAACAGAACCTTAATAAAAGTTAATGATCATATTGCTGAAATATTCTGTCCTCATTTTAAGTGGTAGAAACATCTAGTTATGAAAAAGGTATCACAAAACCTGTAATACTATACCTTCAATGTTTACCCAATGAACTTCTATTCCATGGAAGAGCTACATGGGCAGAAACCTACTTTCACGGTATAAGTGAAGCCTGAGTGATCAAAAAAATTAAAAGTATGTATGAGAACTATATTGCAAAGAATGGAGGAAACAATTATTTGCATAAATTAAGTTATAAATTAGTGTACACAAACCTATCTGTACCTACACTGTTGCACCAGACTGGTACCTACGGGAATTGTGGAAGCTGTACATGCTTCAGATGAAGTGAACAGGGGCTTTGGATAGCTAGGAAAAATCACAGCCCACTCTGAGATTTGAAAGCACACAGACAGACTCACGGCACCCCTGTACCTGGTTCTACCTCCTGAGGCCATCCGGACGTTTCCCTGAGCCTTGCTTACTTAATTAAGGATAATGACAAGCATCTCACATTTTTATAAATGAAACTGCCTAGGATTGCTCTTGGCACATGCTGGTGATCAATGTCTAGCTGACTCTGAATTTACTGAACAGTATTTTGTAATCTGTGTTCAAGGCAAGAGGTGTACAAACATTTGGTTCACCTGGGTTTCCATAACCATGATTCCCACCTCTTGGGGGAGAGGAGTGGTAATTCGGTTACTTCCTAAATGCACAGCTCGAGAAGAAATCTCCCATGCATGGCCCCTCCGATCACAATCCTGCCTCACATACCCACGTCTGATCCGAAAGACCCTGCTAGGCAGGCGTGAGTTTTAGCGTTCTCACTTGATGAATGGGCAAACAACTGTCCAGGCAATTCTCCGAGACTCCAAACCCCCTGAGCAGAGGGACTAGCTCTAGAATGCCTCTTCCAGGACCCAACTGGGTCTCATCCCACAGCAAATCCTTGAGTTGATATGGTCTAGACCTAGACCCTCAGAAAACCCCAGCAGAGGAAGAATATCAGAAGCTTGGGAACCTATAAAGCATGAAGGGAGACCATGCACAACAACAACGGGAATGTTTAACTCAGAGTCCTTTCAAAAGTGCCCCCCTCTTCACAGGCACACGGCCGCCTGGCCAGAGACCACATTTCCCAGTCTGGGGAGGGGCTAAGTCCCTGCCAGTCGACTGGGAATGGGAGGGATGAACCAACAACTCCTAGTCCCTGAACTTCCACTGTCCCCACTGCTGCTGAAGTGGGGACAGCGAACAACCTTGGAGGCACAGAGCTGCTGCTGGCCTGGGTCTTCCATGGGAGACACAAACCTCTGTGGTCTCTAAGCCACTGTACAGTGGGGTCTGTTTCAGTAGCTCAACCTCTATCCTGCTATATGGAAGGGCGAAGTGAGGCAGGGAAGGGACAGAGAAGGTCAACACTGTGTTAATAAGCCACCAGAGCCTGTAGTACAGAAACCTGCTTCATTATCCAAGGAAAGGATGAGGGAAACCGGTTTCAGTAATTAGGGCTTTGCCATTCGCTTAATGAGAAGAGAAAATATTTAACAAACTCTGTACATAAACAAATATTATTTTGGCAAAAAGCAAATGTATAAAGAATAAGGTCTGGATAATAAAGGAAAAAATATTAAGACAAACTGCCAACAACTCACTGGATCATAAGAAAATTCCTAAGATGTTATTTTTAAACAGCTAGGAAACTTGGCTCAAAATTATTCCTCATTATTTTCTAAAACATAATCGTCAACAATAGGTATATAGAGCATGAGTCTTGCGGTCTTTTCAGAAGGAAACATGCATGGCAACCTATTAAAAGCCCAGGGTTAGATTTCATCTAATCAAATTAGTAAAAGCTTGTCTCAAAGACAAGACCAGACTAATGACGGAGCGGCTGGAGCTGCGGGGAGCCTCCAGGAGAGCAAGGCTAAGTGCTGGGTGTGGTTGGCTGAAGTACAGTAAATTAATACAATAGATCAAGGAAGTATTAATGGAGACAAAGCCAGCTGACAGCCCACCTTTCTTTCACAGGTTAATAAACTCTACGGCTTTGTGAACATCATCCATCTTAACAGGACGCCCAAGTCGCCTCCACTACGGGACCCGTGAAGCTTGTGAAGGGGGAGAACACAGATCCAAAAAGGCTGAGCCTCCCCGGAGAAAAGAATATTGTTTCCTGGTGAATCACCAAGAAAAAGCAGGGCTGTCACCTGTGACCTCACATTATAAGAGTACCCTAACAAAAAAATGGATTTTGACCAAGTCACTTTAGCTTCCCAAATAAAACTGTTACTAATATACCTTCAATTTACTCACAATTCCTAGTCTTGAGTTTCCAGTGACTCGGAAGTGTTGGTTAGGTTGTAGTGCAGCGGAGCCCGTGACCAAATACAGTTACAAAATCAGAAGTGCGTTTAATAACTGCCTCTACTGGACTTTGCTTATAAAACCCACATCGAGGATCCCAAAGCATCGATGAAAACAATTGAGAAGGAAAAGGAAAACCACTTATTGGTACTAAAGCCTTTACTGTAATAAACCAAATATATTTACAATTTATACAAATGTTTAACCTTCAACAAAAATACAAAAAAACATTTCACAAGATGCAAAACCAGGAAACAAGTTCATTGGAGACACCACTGCGCTACCAAGGACGGAACGTGAGGGAACCGCGAGGAACAGAGGCATCCGTGCAGGTCACACGAAGGAAGAACGGGCCCTGCGGCCAGCGGCTCTGCTCAGGCCTGGGCCCTCGGCCCGTCCACCGGCCTTGGTGCGCCACTTGGTCTAGTAGGTAGATGACCTTCTTGGTGGACTCGTCGCCTCCTCTTTATAGACTCAAAGTTGTTTTGTGTCAAGGTTTAAAAACAGGTTTTCTTGTTTTTTAAAGTTACAACTTTTCTATTTCTACAAATTCAAAACATTTGGCCCAATTCAACTATGAACATTAAATCACATCATGTTTTCAGTAGATGACTTCGTAGACCGTGGCCTTCTTGTCCCCTGAGCCAGTGACTATGTACTTATCATCCACAGAGATGTCACAGCTGAGCACAGACGAGGACTCTTTGGACTAGAAGAGAAAAAATTGAGGGCATGTTGATGTGGGACCGAGATACTCAGGGGCCTGCTCCCTCCAAGGCACCTTCCCTTCGGCTGTCCCTGGAACACGTGGTCACACTGTCATTCCGGTAAGAACAAGGACTTACCTGGAATATACTCGCTCCATAGGGGGTCCGCCAAGCATTGAGGAGATTATCTTTTCCAGTACTCACAAACCATTTACCTAGAATTACCAAAAGAAGATGTAGTTTAACAAGACAAAACCCCTACTATTCTATGAGCTCCATGGACCTAATCAAACTCAGAGCATTTTTAGTCAGGACGACCTTGTCCAAGGGCTGGGCTATTCCATGAGCAGAGACAGGTCTGAAACGAGGCTCTGCTGGGAACCACCTGTGATCTCAGGTTCACTCAAAGCAGCAGCAGGGACCACACCTGAGCCCTGAGCCACCACAGGTAACATCACACACAGCAGGTCCTCAAACAGGGGATCAGTGATGTTGTTCTCGTTAGTCTCCCCACGACCAAATGGGACTAGGAAGGGTCAGATGACAAGCCAGACAGGACACATGGCAGAGTGGGCAGCGGACAGTGACGGCTGCTCACACAGCAGCCTCAACCTCGTGAACGAACGTTCGAGTCCCTGCAGCCTCTTCCCTCTCCATCCTCACGGCAGTGGGCAGTCCGGCTCAGCTCAACATTCCAGGGTGGGTGCCTCACCCTGGTCAGGCCCTAACGGCTCTGCGGCTCCTGCCTGCCCCCCATCTGCAATAAATCTCCACTCTCCCCTCTTCAGAGTTGCAACTAATTGCACTCCACCCGACTCTCCCCATCCAAAACAAATGTGTTAAAACGTTGTATGAGGCAATTTCATCGCCTGCTGACTGTTCTCAAATGCGGAAAACAGACATCACTGTGCTCTGAGGAACATATTAAGACAGTGCAATTATTGCATCCAGCAGCTCAGAGAACAATTTTTTTCCAGCCAGGATCTTGACTGTATTTTTCAGAAGTCTTTCCACTGAGGCCATCAATGTCCTTGGGTTTCCCTTCAGCTGAACTCACCACAATAAGCAAACTTGAGTGACAGCACGCAGCTCTCGTGCAGGTGCAGCTGGTACTTGTCGGGCTTGGTGACGTGCAGCACCTCCACGTTGCTGCTCTCCATGCCCACGGCCAGCCACTCCCCGGTGGGGCAGTAGCCCAGGGAGAAGATCTACAAGAAGCAGAACAGGCTCACTGATGATTTGCCTAGTAAACTGAGGAAGGAAAAAAGCAACAAGAAAGGCGGAAAGTAACAAGAACAGGAGGATGAAATCAGCAAACCCCAGACTGTGGTCAAGTCCACAGGACAAGCAACTCAACCAGATGAGCCAAGCGTTAAAAATCTTTATGTGACAACTGGAAAAACCGGAACACTTATATGTGATGAAACTAAGAAATTATTCTTTTCTTTTGGTTAATCCTCACCTGAGGATATTTTGCCTTTGATTTTTCAGACAGAGTAGGAGGGAGAGGGAGGGCGGGAGGGAGGAGAAATATTGATGTGAGAGAGACACATCAACTGGTTGCTTCCTGCACGACTCTGACTGGGGCTGGGGATGGAACTTGCAACCCAGGTACATGCCCTTGACCAGAATCAAACCCATGACCCTTTGGTCAGAAGGCTGACTCTCTAACCGCTGAGCCAAGCAGGTCACGGCAAGAAATTATTCTTAATAATAATGATATTCATGTGTGTTGTTTAAAGAGATCCTTGTCTTTCACATACACTAACTGAAATATTTATGGCTAAAATGACAAGGTATGGGACTTACTATAAAATAATCTAGTGTCTGGGGGCAGGAATGACACAATGAACAGGATCGGTCATGCGTTACTGTTAAAGCTGGGTGAGGGGCCTGTACTCACATATATGTGCGAACATTTTCTGTACCCTTATACATATTTGAAAATTTCCATAAGAAGTTTTATAAAAAATGGCATACCAAAAACAGTATTCTACGCATACCGGAAAAGGGGCTAAAACAGGGAAGACTGTAAGAAATTCAACAAAATTTTAACAGGGACACAAAATTTAGTCGTATGTACAGTTGTTTCCTGTTTTTGTCCTATTTTTCTAAGTAAAATTATTTTTATTACAAAAACATTAGTAAACCAGTTCTGGAGAGAAGAACACTGGCATCAGCAAACACTTTTAAAGCGGCAGCCGTTCCCGAACACGCCTGGACTCAGATGCCTGCCATCCAGACAATCCTCACAACCCACAAAGTTGGGAGTTTTACATCATTTTAAAACTCCATAAATGTAGTCAGCCATGAGTCCATTTTCTGAAGGATGAGCAATAAAATGGGCATCCTCTGAGAGGCTGCAGCATGTTTTTATGTTCCCTGATGCAAGAAAAGTGAATTAACTCTCAGAGCTGTTGTGCTTCTCCTGACTCCCTGTGACGCCCCCCTGCTTCTCAAGCTGCTTGTGTGTGAATCAGGGAGGGTCTGCCCCCCACGGGAGAGGGGAGGGGGCAAAGCAGACCCGACAACGCTGGGGGACACTGCGTACCCCTGACTGCACAGATTCTGTGAACCACCTCGTAGATGAGCATGGCAACTGACAGGGTTGGTCTGCAGGGGTCAGACACCACTCTAAGAGTTTCAAGGTTTTTGTCTGTCTGTCCGTGGTCAAAAAAACAGAACAAAACAACTCAGTATCTCAAATGTACGCCTGGCCTGTTGTACCGCTGTTCTCCTGGGTGGGAGGGAGGAGTGCCACCGCGAGCATGCGCACACACCACCCCTCGGACCGGGCGGGAAGAAGTCAGGCACCTGTGAGGTGAAGTCGTGCTGCTGCAGCTGCCGCCCCTCACGCAGGTCCCAGGATCTGACCGTGTTGTCCAGGCCGCCCGTCCAGAGCTTGGTGCCATCGTTAGAAATGTCAATACAGCTGGCCCCGTCGGTGTGGCCCTGGAACTGCCTGATAAAACAAACCAGACTGAATAATGACTTCCTGCCAGAGCGCAAGGTAAACACCACCGTGGTGTTGGTTTTGGATGCAGGGTGTCATCTCTTCAGTGTCTGCTGATGCGCAAGATGAAACCAGCTTCCCTGGGAGGAGACAGCGCACCTGCAGGCTGGCTTTTCCTTCTTCATGGTCCAGGTGCTAAGGAAATGGAGTGCCGTTTGAGGTCACTACACAGGAGAAGTTAAATACGCTCTCATAGCTGCTCTTACAAATCCATATGGAAGGTGAAATTTCTCCCAGGTCTGGAAAAGTGTTTAAGTGTTAAAAGGAAACAAGAGAAACACATAAAATCCCAAACATATTCCGTGAAGAGAAATGAAGGCCTTAGGCCGGCATCACCACCTACAAGCTCGGGGTCCAGAAGCGCTCACGTCCCCGACCGACCAGCACGGCATTGCCCTCCGAGCCCACACAGCGTGAGTTCAGTCCTCGTCCCTGCTTCCTGTGTCAGAAGGAGCCCTGCGTTCGAAATCGGGACTCCCCGAGACAAAGGCCGTGCCCACCTCCTGAGTCAAAGGTGCTGAGCAGAGACAAAGCTAACTGCTGAGGCCGACCCACGGCACTCCAGCAAGGCCGCACCAGGTTGTTCTCCTACAGGGAAAGCTTCAGCCACAAAGCAACACCAAGACCAACCAACCCACAGGGATCTGCTGAGCACAGATTCTCTGCCAGCAACAGGTGGGCCTGCTGAGGGAGGGGATCAACGCAGGCCACCACAGGGCTGGCGGTTTGGGGGTCCTGGACCTGGTTCTGCACGCCAAGAAGAGTGACCAGGGCAGGTGAGAGATGTCCAATCAGTATGGTACAGGCAGACCCCATTAGAGAGCTGTTTGGGAAGTTCAACACCAAGAGGAAAGTTTCCATGCCTATCCTTCTCACCTTGTTATTCCCACAGATCTCCACACTTTCAAACTGAGCTTGGAATTTAGTGAGCATGGAAGAGAAGGAAAAAGCACCACTGTTGCCCTGAATTCTGAGACAAAATGTGAACCATCACTTCGAAAATCTTTCCTCCACAAGCCATTCTGAACTTCTGCCTCAGTCCTCTCCCCCACACACCCCAGTTCCCCCAAACTCTCACTGTGCACCGGCCCTCACGTGCCCGTGTGCCTCTGGACTTCCCCAGGGTCACACAGGCCCCGCGCAGGCAGACCCTGCTTCACCTGCTGCAAGTGCTGCTTTTCTTCCCTCCGAACGCTCTTGAATCCCAGCGACCTCTCTCGCCACTTCAGCCTGACTTCTTTTTACGGCGAGAACTCATGAAATGCTCACTCCTTGACTACATGATGTCTTTGCGGACTTACGGCGATCGGTGGGTGCTCCTCCGCCCCTCTGTCCACACATCTCTGCACTACTCCGAGGCTCGGACCAAGCAGGCCCTAGGGCTGTTTGGAATGGGCCAGGTCACAGCAGACACTAAGATATCCAGTAGAGTGTACCCCCCTGTCACAGAGTAGCTGCTGTCCACATGTGGCCCGTCCAAACTGAGAAAGAGATTCATAAAGCACCACCCCATCGTATCCGACGGGCACATGCAGGGGCTGCCACCGGGCAGGGGTTCAGAGCAGACAGAACAGAGTATCTGGACCCAGCTGTGTGACCCACAGGCCAATGTAGCCTCTCTGTGCCTCAGGCTCCTCGTCTAGAAAACCAGGGAACAGCAGTGCAGGCCCGAGGAGGAAAAGCACTGAGGACGGAACTGTGAGAGTGCTGTTCCTAAGTTTAAGAAAAGAAAAGAGGAAAAAGCCTGGACACTTGCTGGGGTGAGTTTGAAGCAGTTCTGTCGGTGAGTCCACTCTGCTCCTCCTGAGCTGCCCCGTGAGCGCCAAGAGGAAAACAGCCGCCACACCGCCACGTACGCACGGGGCAGAGCCTGGCTCACAGACACTCACTGGAGAGGGAGGGAGCTGCTGTGATGACTTCCACAGTCCATCTGTCCCTTCTCTCCAGCACGCAGGCCCAAAAGCATGGGGAGGAGGCCTGCTAAACAATCCATGAGCCTAAAGTCACACCACAGACAAACTGTGTTTCCGAGTGAAGATGAACTGTGAAACAAAAGGGCGAAAGACATGCTAGCCTTGCCTTGGATGTTTACTTAGAGCTTACATTTTCAAAGGCTTCTGCAACGCCTCTGGTGTGAGATGACTTGGGTAGAGGGAGTGAGCTGCGGGAGCCAAGGGGAGACACAAAGGTAGCCCGAGTTCAGCTCTCGCTACAGTGAGCAGAGCAGGGTCCAGGAAGCTGGGCTTGTTCCCGGGTGAACAACCCCTGGACGGAGCTTAGTTAGTTAGTTATCAAGAAACATGGATACTTGCCCTGGCCAGTTTGGCTCAGCGGTCAGAGTGTCAGCCCACGGACCAGAGAGTCCCAGGTTTGGTTCCCGCTAAGGGCACATACATCAGTTGCAATTTGTCCCCGGGCCTGGTTGGGGTCGTGTGGGTGGCAGCCACTCTATGTGTCTCTCTCACATCGTTGTTTCTCTCTCTCTCTCTTCCCCCCTCTCTCCCTCCTGCTTTATCTAAACATAAATGCAAAAATGTCCTCGGGTGAGGATAAAAAAAAAAAGAAAGAAAGAAACATGGATACTTGAAAACCATTGTGTGTGTTCTCTTCTCATGTGCTTTGTGTTGACTGTGTTATCCTTGATTAGTTGGCTCCTGCTGGCACAGAACTGGCTCTAGCCAAAGCCAGGACCGTCTTGCACTGAGGACCCTTCATACTGCAACCCATGATGTGCGGCCAGCTGGCGAAAGCCAGGAAGACTTTTCAACAAGTCTGGTATCTGTGTGTGCCTGAAGCATAGGAATGGGAACATGAGGGAGTTAAATATAAAGTCTGGGGGACACCGAGCACAGCATCAGGATGGTAGCCCTGCAAGGGAAGCCACACAATCCTATCTTTGTACTCCCAATACCCAGCTCCAAGCCTGGCACACAGTAGGATCTTAATATGTAGGCTGAGTTACTGGGGGCAGCTGGAGAAGCAAGGGTGACAGGAGACCTTCTGACACCCCCCCCCCCCGCCAACAGAAAACCACCTGTGCTCACCTCACCAGCGTCTGGTTGTGCAGGTCCCACACGGCGATGTTGCCATCGCTGCAGCAGGAGAAGCAGACCTTGGAGTCGGGGCTGATGGCCAGGGCGTAGCAGGCGGGGGCCGAGGACGTCAGCTCTGCCTTGATGCGTGGGGTCGGCGCAGCCAGGTCCCAAATGGACAGAGTGCTGGCTTCCCCTCCCACTATCAGAGTGCAGCCATCAGGGAGCAATTTGCAGGAACGGATGTAGTTATCTCTGTTCTGTAAAATAAACATAATTCAATTGCTGCAATGCATTACACCAAGCAGCAACAAGGCCATGTTCTCTAACTGCTGTCTTGTTTTTTACTTGAAAAATGGTATTTCACGGACACCAACAAAAAAGGTTCTGTAAAATCAGGATATGACTGTAGCTGTTTCCTTCGAAAGAGCAAACAAAACGAACTCACAGGACTGCACCTCATGTCCAGTTCTCTGCCGAGTAGACAGAACTGAAATTATCAGTAGATGTAAGGTACACATACACGTACTTCTCTATGAAGAAACCACTTTTCAAAAGTCGTTTATGTCTGGTCTCGTCATTTCCATTATTTACCAGTATTTGGAAACTGTAGGCCCCTGCCTATGTTTGGTTTCCTTACTCTTAACGGCACCTAAGGCTGGCACTGTGTCTTCATTAGCCAGATGGATCCCAGTCTAGGAACCGAACGGGGCTTCTTTCCCTGGAGCATGGCTGCTGTCAGCATCTACATCTCTCACTCCAAAGACCAAAGAAATTGAGAAAGGAGGGCATCTTTTCAAAATCAACACATCTTAGAAAGGGAGGTGGGACCTAAACTGACACCCCCCTCCTGAAAAAAAGAACTGCTTTCCTTCAGCCCAAATAGATACAGCTGAATTTACTATGCTTTGACCACAGCCTATGGCTCAGAGAGTAGAGAAATTTGAAGCACATAATTTCAAAAAAAGGTGGTAAATGTTACAAAAGACTTCTACTACTACAGAATGTAAGGCTATGTTTAAGATTCGCTTCATTACTGGAAATATTTTCAAGTTACTTCATTTAAAAAAATAAGCCAATAACTACCAAAAAAACACAAAACTCTCAGAAACACCGCACTGTCCTTCCTGGAAGCACTCGCTGACTGTCCGCAGACGCGAGCAGCAGTGAGTGGGGGGCACCACCTGCCATGGCAACGTGCAGACAGAAGCCACACCAGGCAGGGCGGCCTTTCGCCAGCCTCAGGCCGGTGGAATTCGGTCTGTAAATCCTGGGGTCACAGTTTAGGATCGGAACATGCCCGGCACGCTCTAGGATCCTGCAGAGTGCGCACTGGTGCCTCACACTCTGGGGAGGACTGCACTGGGCCCTTGGGAAGGCAGGGGGCTGCTCCAGGAGGCCTGATTTCTTGCAGTGTGATTTCTTAACCCTTTCCTGAAAGTAAGGTAGTAACACCCAGCCAGCTCCCCAGGCTTCCCTGAAAACACAGACCCTGTTCAGAACGGTTTTAATGCCACGTTATCGAATGTTTACTATTCCATATTTATCCGAAGGCTGCAGGGAAATTAAAAGTTGAGTGGGTTGCAGGGCTGAGTCCAGGGCTAGCTGAGCTTTCATCCACTGAATGGGAACCTCCTTCTGAATACACATTCAAACAAGGGCAGCTTCTATAAACGACTCGAAAATATTTTTTTTAAAGAAATCTATCATGGGATTAACCACTGAAAGAGCAACAAATGAAACCTTCACATTTAAGGGAGTGGGGTATGGGGGTGGGGGCTAAATAGCTAACACAGGAAATGGAATGGGCTTCCATTTCCTCATAATGGGAATGAAACCCAGACCCGGACAGCTATTTCCTTGTTGAGTCTCCAGGGAGAGATTACCCTTGTGCACGGGTTTCTGTTCCCTCACCAGACAGTCGAGCTGAGAGACGGGGCTCTTATTGCCGGGGTGGCTGATGTCCCAGACCTTGACGCAGCCCTTGCCGCCCGTGTACACGTGTCTCGTGGGGTTGCTGATGGTGACGGCGCACACCACCTCCCCGTGGTTCAGGGTGTTGATCTGCCGCGCGTGTCGGGGGATGCCGGGTCCGATGAGGGCGTCAGGGGGGAAGGGGACAGGCTGCATCTGCCCATCGGCCGTCACGTGGAAGGAGTAGGCACTTTTGAACAGGGAATGATTGGAGAGAAAAGAGGGCAGAAGAGGAAACAGAAAAACATTTATCATAAAGCAATTAGTCACGACCTTAGCACCCTTCTATAAGAAAGACCAAAAAAGGAAAGATTTGCTTGTTACTATTTCCTTTTAAAATCAATGTAAGTTGAAGTATTTACTGATGGAACACATTTAAAAGAGTAACAGAAATCTAAGGTGTACCAAAAAACACATATATTGAACTGTAATTAAATTTTTTAATTGTGTTTATCCATTTCATAAAGCATTCCTTCAAAACCCATTATAAAACACTAAATGTGCCTCCAAATTAACATAAAATAACTCCTTCTGTGTACTTATATAACAGTATCATTTCTTTGCATAATTTAAAATGATTATTTTTGGTGCCTATGACGAGTGTTTAAGAACTCATAATAATTACAAACACTAAACAGTGCATCTCAACACTAACAAACAAAAGCAGCTTTCTAGAGAAACCAGTTTAAGGCTTGAACCTCAGTTCTATGCGGTATAACCAAAAGAAAATAAAAGACTATCTTAGTTCAAATGGCTTTGGGCCAGAAATGCCATGTTTCCTCCTCACCTCCCAGCCTACCCTGGCCGTGAACTCCAGCAAAGATCCTGGCTGAAAATCTATTCTCCCCCCTTCCTTACAGGCAGGTGAATCCCTGATCTGACTAAAGAGATATAGGCAGAGGCTGCTGGGTGGTACTCAGAGAAGTTCTTAACCTCAGACAAAGGGAACCCTTTGGGGAATATGAGAACTACCTATACTTTCCATTCAATTTTGCTGTGAACCTAAAACTGCTCTAAGAAATGTTTATTAATTAACGAAACAAAAGAAAGAAAAATAACTTTAAAAGAGGAAGGGGATGTTCCTGCCCTCTTCTCTTCCTCTTTACTGCTGCTGGAAATACGAGCAAAATGACTGGAGCTCCAGCAGCCTTTTTGGGCCACAAGGAAACTGTGAATGAAGACGGAAATCAGCTGCTGAGGGAGGCAGAACAGAAAGGTAGGATGCAGAGGCCTTGGTAACGCTATGGGGGCGAGAAGTAAACTTCTGTTATTTAAGCTTTAGTTTTCTCCTCCTGTTAAATACTAACAAACCTAATCTTAGTGCACACTTGTTTCCACACCAAAACCTCAAAGCATGTTTTTTCTCTAGTGTCACAGTATTTAAACTCCCAGCACTAATACAGAACAGGTGCTATGAAATACACACAAAGAAAAGACACTTGAGAGAATGGAAGCACTAATATTCCCCTCACACCGAACTGGTGGGATAAAGCATGTGCTGCTGAAGGCCCCTCTCACTTCCTCCTTGTCGGCAGCTTCCTTCAGTGATCCAGAAGTTCAGCATTAAACCTTTTTCTATACGTTCACATATATAAACAATACATAAAATGTGCAGCGTTTCCTCCTTCCCATAACCCTCTGGGGTAAATCTAGATACTCACTGTCACCTTGCAGGCCCTTTACAGATCTAATGACCCTAATACAGAATTTAAATTTTCATTTTAATGCTAATTCAAACTTTGTAAAATAACTTAGCAAGCACAAAACTGAAAACTGGTACAAGCTATCAGGTCTCTACTAGACTGCACATAAAACCCACATACTTGCTTAGCTTGAAAATACAATGTATGCTATTATTTTCCCTCTATAAAAGCAAAATATCCAACACATGACTTTTAAAAGAACACCCCTGCCCTCCAACCAAAGGACACAAACAATCTTAGATATGTTATCTCCTGACAAATTGCTTGCAATAACTAATATTAAATGGCCATTAGGCCCAAATTCTTAGCGTTACTCTTAGTTTGAATAACTGTGCACACAACACGGGAACCACACAGACTGTCCTGGGAAATAAATATGCATAGAAAACAACTATAGCTCAAAGCCCTTTCGTCACCAAACCACTAAATCTCCTATTTTTCAATACAACAGTATACTTTGCTGTCCTTTGTAATGTACCAAGTCCACATGATAGTTTAATTCATGTACATTATACAGTTAACGGAACCTATGCCATTTGTTATATTTGAAATCAAATAGCATTTTATTGCCCTTGGAAGAAAACTAATACAAAATAATATTGAATGTAAACTGTGATAAAATGAAAACCATGATCGAATTGAATGCATTTTGGGAGAATGGTGGTTGACATGGGACAAGAACTTGCCTCTCCGAGTTCTCTGTGCTGTGAGAATAATGGTACACGTGAGGTTGGTTTCTCTGTTTGCCATAAATCAACTCCCACGTAGGTGTAATTTCTATCAGGAGTCCTTTTAGCAATTCTGGGTTTTAGGGGAAGGAAATGTTTTCTTGCTTCCACTGGAACCCTGCTTATTACAGAGTTAAATGTTCCAGAGCAACACGGATGCACCAGGCTCGGGCGGAGATCTGAGCTGTCGTCTCTGGAGACCAGCTCTCTCCCACGCGCCCTCCTCGTTGGCTGTGCAGGAGGTCTGCAGCCATCATACTGAGCAATTTAAAGTGGATTCACGGGGCACTGAACTGCTGCCAGAAGCCTGAACATTCCTTCGTCCCAGGGGAACCCGCATGGATCTTTTTTTTTTTTGCACTTATCTTCAGATAGAGCAGGAGGGAGAGAGGGAGGTAGAGGAGAGAGAGAGAGAGAGAGAGAGAGAAACGTCGATGTGAGAGAGACACATCGAGTGGCCGCCACCCACACAACCCCAACTGGGGCCGGGGACAAACTGCAACCGAGGTACGTGCTCTTAGCGGGAACCGAACCTGGGACCCTCCAGTCCGCGGGCTGACGCTCTAACTGCTGAGCCAAACAGGCCAGGGCCCCACATGGATCTTGATACGTCTGTCCCAGGGGGCCTTGCGGGGAGCTGGCACTGCCTGCTGAGCTGGGAGCCTAATCTAATGAACGAACCAGAACGACGCAAAGGGCGGAATGTCTCAGAAAGGGCGAACTGGAAGCAATAACCAGGGGAACAAACAAGATGGTTTGGAATCAGTTGTTCACCTACAGGAAGAACGCGACCGTCTTTGAGAAAGGGCCACATTGACGGCTACCATGACAATGTTCAAGAGATGCAGAAAGAAACTTACTTCTCTACTGACTGAGGAGCAAGGAAAGATAAGACCAACCAGGAAGGAAAAAGTACACTCAGAGTATATTTACGAATATCTCGCAAGCCCGAATTCAGAAAGAGGCCAATTACAACAGAATGCATATGATGTGACTGCATTTACAGAAGTTCAATGACAAGCACAGCCCAAAATTGGGTGGTGGTTGCCCTGGGCAACCAGAAGGGACACAGGCTGGCTTCTAGGTGCTTTTGGTGAAAAGTCACTGAGCTATACACGACTCATGCACTTTCCTATATGTCTATCTCAATAATTAAAATCTTAGATTCATTTTTTTATTCAAGCAAAAGTCAAGGGGAGGGCTCCTGACTGAACATGTTAGACTAGGTCCACAGCCAAGTCGAAAGCCCAGACTTTTTAAACGAACCTAAGATGCGAAGCCCTGACTCACTGGCCTATCGGTGGTCTTCCTCACTGACCTAACTACCTGCGGCCTATCACTGTCTGTTTGCTGACCCACAGGTAGAAAGAGTAATGAAATGCAAAGGCTAAAGGAGTTGTGGTTGGGATTTGGAGATAACAGCTGCAGAACACTGACCGGCAGGGGCCTTCAGGCAGGGACAGTGCCAACACTCCACACCCGTGCCTTTCGAGAGCAAAGAGGATATGCCGAAACAAGGCTCCTATCTGGACCAGCGGGCCAGCATGAGGGTCAGGGTGTGCGGAAAGGAGGAAGGTGTGGGGTGGGAGTCAGGAAAGCACAGGACCATGAACAGGCACGAGAAATCAGAAAATCCAATGGTAGTGAGGGTGGGGGGACGGCATTTGGCAGAGAGGAGAGGAGAGTTGGATAGGGTTGTGGCAACCTGCAGGGCAGAAAGAACAGTCCCGAGCCCTCATTAGGGCCACCCACCTATATCCAAGAAAGCGCCCAGAGACCCTGCCCAACACCCAGCCAGCTTTTTGAACCAAGCACCTGCAGATTAGGGTCTCAATGTGAAACCTGGCTGCATGAAAAGAATAAAAGCCCACTGGATATCACAGACTTAAACACTGAATGGAACCACACGCAGTCAGAACTTGAGACTCTTCATTTACTGGGCCCACAGCAGAGGGGAAGGAACTCGGAGTCCCCACCAAGATTCCTCGCAGCAGTGGTGGCAAACTGGAAAATCAGACTGCATTCCGGGAAGCAGGTTGTTTTTTCCTGGCAGGCTGGCTTCTGTTAATAAACTAGGCTGTGTTCTGTGGCCAAAGGAAAACAGGTGTTTACAGAGTTACTAGTCTGCTGTAAACAGACAGGAATAGCAGCAGCAGAATCCAGTAACCAGTAATGAAGAGCCACAGACCCCGGAGACAATGGCTGTGGCCAAGACCCTGCTGCCTATGGACTTGGCACGCTTGACGTGGGACTTCTTGCTGTATTAACAGGTATCAAAAATGTGATGTCAGAGACCCTCACTTGCTTGTGAAGCTCTTCAGGGACCAAGCCTTTCACAATTCAGCCTCTTTCATGCACCCGTCCTGTATCCAAAACTCCCAGCCACATGGAACAGGCCAGTCCGCTAAGATACCAGGACTGTCCCCTCTCCATGTGGCGTACAAACTGCTCCCTCCTGCCTCCTTCTAAGTGCACTCACACCCCCTCCCTCGCCTGTCCCCCCACCCCAGGCAGGGTGATTCCCTCCCGGAGTCACAGTTTGTCCTGTATCATCCTATCAATCTCAACTGCAGCACGTCTCACATGCGGACTGTTTGCTGCACGTGTCCACATGTCTTCCTTTCTCATTCCAGAGCTCTTCAGGGACAGGTGGGATGACCTCACCCGCCAGCATACAGCTGGCACTCAGTGAATGAATCCCAACACCCAGAGTTGTTTATTGCTACCTAATCACTTAGAAATTGAGGCGTGAAAGGCTGCTCTGGCAAGGAAAGTCAGCTACGACAGGAGCAAGTCCTCTGACCCCCTGGGTTACACCAGCCAGCTTTTCCCAAGGAATTTCTAGTAGTTGCACCCAGTATAAGAAGGCATCAACTTTCCCAAGGGTGGGGAAAAGCAGTCCCTCGAGAGCTGATTTGAACCAAAAGGCAATGAAAGCAACTAATATTGGAGTGAAATCCAAGCCAGCCCTGGCCGGGTTGCTCAGTGGTTAGAAAGTCGGCCTGCAGACTGAAGGCTCTCCGGTTGATTCCAGTCAAGGGCACATACCTGGGTTGCAGGTATGCTCCCAGGCCCTGGTCAGGGTTGTGCGGGAGGCAACCAATTGATGTGTCTCTCTCACACTGACGTCTCTCTCTCTCATTCTCCTCCTCCCACTTGCTCTTTAAAAAAAAGAAAAAGAAAGAAAAATCAGTAGAAAAATATCCTCAGGGAAGGAAGGAAGGAAGGAAGGAAGGGAGGGAGGGAGGGAGGGAGGGAGGGAGGGAGGGAGGGAGAGAAAGAAAGAAAGAAAGAAAGAAAGAAAGAAAGAAAGAAAGAAAGAAAGAAAGAAAGTCCAAGCCAGCAGAACCCAGTGGATGTGAGAACCTCCCAAAGCAAGCTGAGGCAGGAGCAGCCACAGGTTGCAGGCAGCAAGCTTGGTCCTGTGGCTGATGGCTGACAAGAAGGCAGTCAACTACCACAAGTGAGGAGACAGGCCAGAGTCTCCACTGAGCCACGAGTCAGATGTGGGGGCTATCTCTAACTCATTTGGGCATCATTCCCTACTTTCACAATGTGCTCTGACAAAACGTACCCTGTGAACCTGACTGCTGAGGTGTGGTGTAAATGAAGGTATATGGGACAGCACTTCCAAAAGAGGTATGAAGTACAATTCAGATCTGACCTTGGCTCCCATGTCCCAGGAAGCAGTGCACTGTCCCTTCATGTTTAGAGAGGAGGGAAACAGCATAGGAGAGGGCGACCGCCCACCCAACTGGTAAGTGGGAGAGCCAAGATTCAAGTCCAGGGCAGGCCATTTCTGCCTCAAGTCCCCTCGGGATGGAGAAAGCTGCCCTGCACTAAAAGTGACGTCAGGCATGTCAACATTTCAGTGCACTTCTTCACTGAGCCCTGGGCATAGGAGGCTTGGTGGGCTGGGCCTCCAGCTCATTCTGAGAAGGTGAGAGGAATGTCAGCTAGGATTCTGGTGCACAGCAGCCTCAAGAAGTGGGACAGTGAAGGTGGTGGCTGGGGTGAGAGGCTGTGAGGTGGGGTCATAAGAACATCAGAGCCACATTATTCAAAGATTTCAGCAATAGAAAATAGGTCCTCAGGAATTTAATTCATCTACTGGGGTGAAATCTCCCTCTACGCCAATATAATAAGCTTCACACATTGCTTAGGGTCTGCACACCACTCAGGACATCTGTAAAGCCCTTTATTCCTTCACAGGGTTCTTCCAGTTTGGCATCCTGACAGGACAGAACTTTAGTAACAATTAAATTACAAGTTAAGCATTTAAACAGAAATTTTTTTGTTTTCTTATGTAGTCGACTATATTGCAATTCTCGTTTCTTTAAAGGCAAATGCAGAAGAAGGAAATGACTAGACAGAAAACAAGAGGGGATGGCCTAGTTGATACACTAGGAAGACCTCTGGCCAAAGTCAGCATTTATGATTCTGGGTCCTGGGCCCTTCTTTCTTCTGCCAATTAAATGTTCCCAAATCTGTGGATGTGCTGAGGCAGCAACAGGCTCCAATGCAGGACAAAGGTACAAACCAAGAGATTCGTGGATGACAAGTGGGACAATGAGAAGTTTAAAATATAGCCGCTTCAAAGCTTAATTCAAAATTCTAGCCAGGAATCCAACCATCGCAGGCTAACAGCTGCACGAGAACTGTACAAACTCCTTACACCTGATAAGCTGAGAGTCATTTCTGAAGAAGTGGGGAGAAGTAAAGGGAGGACAACTGTCCAGCAGGTAAACATATCTCACATCAAAAGAAAGGGCCTCACATGTCAATGTAATCTCAAGAAATTGGCTACACATTCCCAGATCAAAGGGTAGAAAAGCAGAAGTTACACTACCCCACACGGTGATAACAAGGCACAAAACAGGCATGTTACTTTTAGTGTTTAATAGACAAAAAAACACCCAAATGTCATAACAGGTAAAAAGAGGGCTGAATTAATTTTCAAATCCACTAACTATACCAGCTGTGGGATCTAGATATGGTCAGCAGAGGGACCAGATGCAAGATCAAGGGAAAAGCGGGGGTGGGGAGAGGTGGCCACCAGAGTGTCTTCTTGGCTAGAAGCTGGGGGCGGCTTCTCTTCATGGCTGCAAAACATGTTTTCCTAAAAGGCGATTTTACCCCAAATGTAGCTGACATTTTCTTTTCCCTTTAGGCTCTGACTACAAAAAGGTACTTTAAAGATTTATTTAAACAGTAAGCAAGTGGGTGAAAGATTTCTCAGTTACATGTCTAGCATTAAAACACAGGGTGAAGGAACCTGGAACTAAGCTGGAATCTTAACCAAACTATTATTAGTGACCTCGAGGTGCTGTGACGGAGGCAGCTGCAGCGCAGCCCCCAGGGTTTATGGGGACAGCAGTACTCCACGGCTAGAAAAACATCCTGACAACAAAGAGATGTCAACCTGACTGAACTTCCCAATGTCTTTCACCAGTGATCTACACAGAGCTCAGAGGAACACACTGCCTACAACTAAAAATGAGTTCAAGTTAAGCTGACCAAACAATACCAAATAAATCTCACCTCGAGAGTTTGGAAGCAGTCCGAGTTACCCCTTATAAATCAGCACCACTGAACTCTAAAACGCGAATCTCTCTCCCACGGTCCTGGGCTCATCTCCCACCCAGTCCATGCAGCAGACGGTTGTCTGTTGGGCGTCTATGCTCCTGGGGGACAAGGGGACTTCAGAAGTTTCCATTCTAGTGGGGGAGAAGCAGATACAAAAGACCTGTGGACATGAATTTACTCGAAGCCAAAGTGGCACAAAGATGTTACAAGGTGCACTGGGAAGCCGTCAGCCAAGGCTTCGTGAGGAAGGCAGCAACGAAAGTGGTCTTTGAACAGAAACTATTTCCATGGGAAGGGAAGGCGGGAAAGCGGGAAGTTGCCTGGGAACAGTGGCTATGTCATCTCACCAGAGCACAAGATGGGAACAGACATGAGCTGGGAAAGCCGGCCGGAGCAACCTCACCAGAGGGGCCTGAAGGCCGCATCAGGAGTTTACGTGCAACTTTTGAAGACCTCTGAGCAAGAAATGGATTGGATCAGATAAATACTTTAAAAGGGGAAAAACTCATCTAGGATCCTATCGACAAAAAGTAGGTAAAAAATAAATGAGGATTTTAACATATAAAAAGACTGGATTAAATGGGAGTTACAGAAAAATCAAGGACAGATGTCAGAGACAATGGGGAATGTGCCTTTAACAAAGAGAGAAGTCAAGAGAGACTGGTGTGAGAGGGAAAATGACCACATTAATTGCAAAACCCTACGGAGATCTCAGATGACTTGAACACCAAAAACAAGTACAGAATAGTGACAACCTGAGTCATCTCGCCCTAGTCCACTTTGATAAGAAGAATGTAAGGCCACAGGGCCCTCTGCACATGCGGGTCCTCCAGCCAGAGGTGGATGCCCTGCCCTATGAGGTTAATGCAGCTCAGAAAACACTTCTGAGAATTCCTCCTTGACCCTCCCCCCAGAGGGGATCAGCCCGTCACATGCTTTCACAGAAGAGTTCCTCTCTGTCACAGCTCTCATCTCAATTATATTAGGCATTTATTTTTTCTGTTTATTTGATTAATGTCGTCTCTCCATTAGTAGGCTGTGAGCTCCCAATAGGGTCCCCTATGCCTATGCAGCAAGTCCTGATGAAATCTGTGGAAGAGGACAGGCGGGAGGCGACTGTCTAGATTTTACTGAGCAGATGGTGTAGGAACCTGAAATCACATGCTACAAGGCAGGGCTGAAGCATGGACACGTTTGGCCCGAAGAGACGCCTCCTGGCAGATGGTGGTCTCCAAACGTATCTGAAGAGCTGTCATGAAAATGATGGATGAGCGGTGCACTGTGTGGTCTCAGGGGTAGGAAAGACCCAGGATTGATGGGTAAAAGTTCCAGAGAGACAGATCTCAGCTCAAGGGCTGGAAGAGTTTTCACACAGCTGGAGAAAATGAATGGCTCCTGGCAGCAGTGAGTCCCCATCACTAGATATGCTTGGTCAGAGGTGCACAGCCGCTCGGTAAGGCTGCCGTAGGAGACGAGCCCATGTGAGCATTCATACCAGAGGTGTTTCAGGGTCCCCCAGCCCCGCCTGAACTCCTGGCTGTACCAGTCATCCATTCGCTCCCTGTGCTGGGAGCTTATCTCACTCTGCCCCAACAGCCCACCCTTTCTGTCCCCTGTTCCTGTGGGCTATTCCTTCCTGCTCGGGCCTCAGCTTTCAGTGTATCCGCCTCACCCCAGGAAGCCTTGCCCTTCCTAATTTTGGTCATTCTTTACATGTTTGCCTAATCCCTGCCCTGTCTTCACAGCACTTATCTCTGACCACAAACATAACTAAAGCATTCATTGTTCCTTTACTGTCAGCCCATCAGCAGGCCCCCCGGGCGGGAAGGCGAACATGCTCTTGCCTGGAGCATGCCCAGCATCTAGCCAAAGCCTGCCACACAGTTCTTGCTCAAACATCTGTGAATAGCCATCCAAATATTCTGACTGGCATTTCTCAGAGAGTGACTCTTACAAAGCCTTTACGACCTTGCTCACCCACCTCTGGACACACTGGTTTGCCCCCCTTTCTCTTAAGTGTCTAGACCAGTGCTGGGCAAAGGGTAGTCCGCAGACCTTTCTACTATCAACTCACTGAGAAACATTTTATACAACAGCAAGCAGTCAGTTTTATGACTCTTGCACTAAACATATGGGATACTTTGTATCTCCCCCCATTCCTCTGTGTGTATGTAATGAGAGTACAATCCGCTGTACTGGGAAAAACTGGCCTGCATCACAGGCGAGTGGGTAACTTCACTAGCCGTAAGAAAAGTTACTAATGCATGGATCGACATGGGGAGTAAGACTGTACAGTCCTGATCCGGTGACAGCGGGGAAGTCCATTTGTCCCCTGACACTAACTCCATCTTGCTCACAATATATGCTCACCTCACACCTGAAAGAGATTCCTCAAAAACAGATTTTAACCGTTTTAGACAGCAATGACAGGTTCGATCCAGAGACCAACAGCCAGGGGGGAGACCAAGAGAAGAAAAGCACCCTCATATGTGAGAGTCTCACAACTTTGGCACTGTGCCCACTGTCCTTGTCCCTGGGCACCTCACATCCTGTTGACGCTGCTGTGAACACAGACCTAAGGTGCTCACCAGCCAAGCACATGAATATTTTGGCTCTAGTAAGCATGACACCAATACTGTCATTCACTGAAGGCTTAAACTTTGTGTCTAATCATGTTGACATACACGCGTTGCACACAAACACACACACGCACAAACACAATCATAAGAAACTGGGTCTCCATGAACTGAACCCTGCACACCAGCCTTTGGACCCCCCGCAGTTCATACCTCTGCCCACCTTCCCCTCAACTACCTCACACACCACATTCAAGGGGGTCTTGGCAACAGGGCAACCTCCTACCAAAGACTCTTGAAATTGGTTTTCCTTGATGGCTGGTTGAACTTGGCTTTATTTGCCCATTATTTCCTCAAAGATTCATCAGTGACTATTGATTATTGCCTTTTATTACATTACTTGTTAGCCCTTTATCCACTCACCAGTCAGCAGAGTACACACAGCTACCCTGCCAGCAAACACATCTAAGGAAAACCTATTGCGCTCTGGCCATCCCAGGCTGGACGCAGGGCGGCGCACCCAAGGCAACACATGACTCAGTAGTTCCTGGGCATTTCATCGGAAGGAATCTACCAGCTAACTAAGCATTTGCAACACTGCTCCACTCCCGGTCCTGCTCTTCTCTGGGCCTAGGTGTCGCTTTAAACTCTCAACACCTCTACTAGTTCCTGCTGTAGAGAAAAGCCTCATTTCATCATCAATCAAATTACTATGAAATAAATATTATAATGCATAAAAAGTGGAAGGGTAGAAATCTGTTTTCCTACAAGCAGGTGATGGGAACAAAGAGTTCCATCCTCATGCTCCTAGTTTAGCTAACGAGGCTCCAATAAAAATCACACAAGGGTGACCAGGTAGTTGAATAGGCCACTCAAAAAATGCAATAATGTTTGCTTCCAACTGTATGTGTCCCTCGTAAATACACAAAGGTAGAGGGTAGCAAAAACAAACTGAAGGCCTATGACATGTACCTCTGTTTAGAAAAATCAACAAAATTGGACCAGGCTTTCTGCCATCTTCTATCCCAGAGAAAGGCAGAGGACCTGCTGGGACATAAGACATATTTCAATTTTGCTTTGTAAAAAAATGGAGAACTTTAGGAATTCTTTGAACTCCCATTTCTAATTACTGCTAACATTATGGAAAACAAGCAATTTCAAGTGACTCTGGAGGGGTAACCAAAAAGGCTTTCAAATCAGAATGTGCCTTGTCCTTTAAACCTACCTTTCCTCCCCACACAACACCCTGCCTTTTGTAATCCTGGGCCCCTCGGGAGTCAGCCTACCCTTTACACAACTCTCATTTCCACCAAAATCAGAGAAAGGCAGCACTGAGCTGCGTAAAGAGACAACATGTTTCAGATTTCTGAGATTTCAAGAGTTCGTGCCAGCTTACTGCCCACAACACAGTCCTGCTGAAAATCCCCCGCAGTTACCCTCTAACCACATGGCAGAGCAGAGCAGCTTTCTGAAGAAGGGTCAGGGGAAGAGGGCCAACCACCCCTGGTTCTTGCATCGCTCCTCACTCTGTCTCCAACAGTTTCTCTCCAGAAATAACTGAATGCATGAGCTCACCCACAGTGAGAAGACAGAGGCATGACACCTACAAGGTGCCTATTTATAGAAAGTGTTAACACTCCTCAGGAAAAGACACTAGAAATCTCCTTGGAAACGCCCAGGCCTGTGCTCCCTTTGGAATTCTAGTCTGCTAATACCCATGACTAAGTAACCGCCTTGAAAATAAAACTGAGGAGTTGGAGGTACTTACGGTTTCCCCCCAGGGATTCCTGCCAGGTTGGGAGGGATCGTGGGTACTCGCATGTGAGGAGGAGGATCAAAACCAACCTGGAAACAAAATAAGGCATCGCTGACTCAGTTTACACAGGGGAGGCACTTGGTGAACATCTCCACAGACTACAGACTTCTCCCCGGAAACTCACAGATCCCCAAAGAGACATAAACAGAACAGTGACATGTGCTAGCATTTTCCAAAAAAGATATGTAATATGAGAAGTAACAGAATCACCTCTAACTACTATGAGACACACTTGTTTCTGGGGAGGTGGAATCAGTGGAATCTTCTGTGCACTGAGAACCAGCCTCCCATGGTCAATACTTCCTGTGGACTGAGGATGTTCTGCCTCATCCCAGTGAGGACACAGATCAGTCTGTCATCTCAGTCAGCATGTCTCAACCTCGACACTATCGATGTTTTGGGACAGACAGTTCTCTGTAGGGGGCTGTCCTGGAGGAGGCAGGGTGTTTAGCAGCCTCCTGGACTTGGCCTAAGTGCCAATCACATCCCCCATTTGTGATCATGAAAGTACCTCCAGACGTTACAAATGCCCCGGGGAGGCAAAACCGCCCCCAGTTTCATACCACTGGTTAAGTTAATCCTCAAGGATTCATACGTGATTTTGTGCCCTTTAATGACAGTACCTAGTCCCTCAACTACCCACTTTGCTTTAAACTACCCTGCCCTCCACGGCACCACCTATTAGGGCAACATAAGGGAAGAGTCAACAAATGAGAAATGCATAGGACATACTGCAAACAACCAAGAGGAAATGTTTACCGACTTCTGTTTGCTATGGGCTATCATCTACCTCCTCTTCCTGAGGCAGTCAAGGGCTACACATTCAATTTTACCCTTCACGTGCACTTCGGTATCTCCTGGTCAAAAATGAGGCTATTTGCAGTGACAGAGGGACCACCGTCCCATAGGTCCAGTCCCTTTCTGTGCTTCTGCTGGTTACACTTAAGCCATGCTATTGGGTTTAAAAAATAATATATGCATGGAAAGAGAAAGTTACAGCTTCTCAAATATTTTTCCCTAAGAATTAAAGAGAAAAAGAAAACAAATGAAAAGGCTTCTGTGAGCTACTTGAGTCATTTCATCACATTCCAAAAAAAAAAAAAAAATCTACTTTGGTGGGAGAAAGCCAGATGTCCCCTGAACCACTAAAGGAGCTTCTCCACACTGCCTTTTTTCATCCACAAAAACAGTAAAGCAAAAAGTGTCTGGTCGTAACTGAGGGAAGCGGCATGTGGATGAAGGCGAACAAGGTGAAGGAGGGCATAGCAAGGACAACGGGTCTTTGTTTCCCAGGTGGGGGGGCTGCCACCCTGCCCCCCACCCCGGCCCACCACGCTCCCAGTCACCTACCATGGGGGAGCGCCCATAGGCCACCACCGCAGCGGCAGCGGCGGCCGCACTCATCTGTGGGGACATGTTGTGGAGGCTGGCGTAGGCGGCACCAGGGCTGGTCAGCTCACCGTTCATGCCTGCATGGGGCACCATCCCGAACGGGGCAGGGTATGGGCCAGGCACCGCCAGGGGTGTCCTCAGGCCGGCCGCTACAAAGAAGCAAAGCCACACATAACTCAGAGGGCCGCTCAGGTCCAGCCTGGCTGGCCATCCCAGGACTGCTTTCAGTGCCACTCATGCGGGGGAAGGAGAAGGGAGGGAGGCTGGGGATGGTTAATCACCCCAATTCATACACAAGACCCCTTCTCCCCCAGAGAGGAGTTCATCTCCACACACTCCCTCCTTGGTAGTACTGAAACCAGGGGAAAAGAGTAGCATTGCTGCACCCAATTCACACCAGGCAAACTGAGGCAGACACTGCCTGTTCACCTGACGTAACCTCAAAAGAAGGTGTTTTTGATCAAATCCAAGATTTTTCCTTCCGTCCGAACCTTGTCCGAACCTTCCATTCCCTGGGACCAATCCAAATGAAAACCCGACCCTGGATTTATGTAAACCAAAGCACAGGTTTATAGGGTATATTCTGGTGCCTATTTTCCTTTGAGCCTTGGGTGTTACTTTTTTCCTTTCTCTGTGAGGAAGATCAAGTTGAAGGTTACGAGTTTATTCACGGGCTGGAGTCTCAGTGAAATTATCCCAATTTCTTTTTTTTTAAATCTGTTTTTATTGATTTGAGGAGAAAGGAAGGGAGAGACAGAAATATCAATGTGAGAGAAGCATCCATCAGCTGCCTCCTGCAGGCCCCTCACTGGGGATCAAGCCCGCAACCCGGGCATGTGCCCTGACCAGAGCTCAAAACAGGACCTCTCCGTCCATGAAACAATACTCAGTCCACTGATCCACACCAGCCAGACAAAACTCCCCCAATTCTCCTGAAGGAGAGATCCCGGATTCCGACGGACGGGCTGGAAACTAGCTGATTACATAAGCAAGAAGCAACTTGGGCTGGCCAAACAGGTTATTTCAGTCAGTGTTACTGAACTCTAGACACACAATACTAGTTTGGGAAGAAGCTTACATTCAGGATAATTATCAAAAACGTTATTGAAGTCCCAGGATTTGGATTATTTGCAAATAAAAGTCAAATGTAAACAGCTAGATATCGAATAGGGTGCAGCTGCTAAAACCCAAGGATGAACATCTGTGTCCTATCAGGGCTTTGCAGAGACAGGAAGGGGGGACACAGGCAGTAAGTACACTTCGTGTTCGTGGGGGAAACTTCGTCACAACGTGAACAGACGACGGATCAAGCTGGGAAAGGAAAAACAAAACAAAGCACAATAAGAGGTGATGCTCTACCCGCTTGGTTAACGAGGGGGTCCATGGCTGGAGGCTTGCCGAGGCCTGGACGGAGTCCTGGAGTGGCGCTGGTGCCCGGCGTTGGCATGTCGCTCCGAGGCGTCGGTGTGCTGGATTTCAGAACAGGCGTGCTGGCTTTTTCATGCTGGTATCATTAGACAAATTAAATGAGTATTATTTTTAATCCAAGCCATATTACACAATTTATCACATCAGCAGCTGGGACACTGGGCACCTTCTAGCTACTCCCTCAGCCAATTTTCATAAATCCACACGATGTTGACAGCATTAACTTGTGAGCGAGAAATGCTGACCTTTCCTCTTCCTGCCAGAATTAAAACTCCAGCTAGAGACACAGAACACGATCACACTTCTTCCTCCGCAAATTTTATTTTTAAAAGTATTTTTCCATCAGGCTTGTGGACTTTGGATCTAGGCCAAGTTAGAAGGATGACCGTCCAGAGAAAAGCTCCTGGTCACTCAGAAACAAATGCGCAGTCACCAAGAATGTCAGAGAGAAGACCCCTTTTCTAATCTTGCCTTTGGTGCCTGTGGGAGTGATACTAATGGTGAGACAGTGGGTCCCTGACTTTATGAGACGCAAACAGCATCCCAGAGGCAAAAGCCCTCGACCAGTCCCATCACTGTGTCTGAGAGATGTGCCTAAAATGAACGGATGGCTCTTTGGAGTTAAGCATCACTGCCCGCTTGCCTATATAACTAGTGCGGACCATTAGTGCAGAAGCCAGAACAATAACAGGGTTATAGGGCATCTTCTTTTGCCTCTCAACCTTTCACATCCTTTAAATCGGTCTGACAAGCGCTATGGCGCAGTAGCAAAGAACATGGGATAGAAAGAGACCCAGCTCTGTCTGGCTTTGGGTCTGATGGGCTGCATAAACCGGCAAGTTCCCAGGCTTCCCTCCCCATCAGTGAAACGGCACAAGGAGTACAGACACTGTGTGAGGATTAACTGCAGGGCTGTTACGGCTGTTATTGTGAGTTAAGAGAAGACACACTCCACAGTGTTGGCCGAGTGACTGACAGCATGAACGGGCTCCACATCCACCCCCTTCTCGAGTTCCAGGCTTCCCCCAGTGCCACCCATCTACATCACCAAACTGACCAGCAACCTAATCACAACATGCCCCGACAGGATGGTTCAGTGTAAAACCAGGTAAAATGGACAGCTTAAGAAAACGAGGACTTCCCTGGCCAGTTTTGCTCAGCGGTTGGAGCGTCGGCCTACGGACCAGAGTCCCGGGTTCGGTTCCCGCTAAGGGCACGTACCCCCCCCCCCACCAAAAAAGAAAGAAAACGAGGACTTCTCAGGACCTAGAAGGTTTCAACTATTTGCTAACTGGACGTTTCAGAGAGCCTGTGCAAGGAACATATCCCCCAAGTAAGAAGGTGATGGACATGGACGCTCTCTCTGATCACGGTCCGAGACAGAAAACTGAGAGGGGAAGAGTAACGCTGTTATGGAGCAAAGAGCAGAAGAATGAGTGTCAATTTCAAACAATTAAAAATATAATTCTCAATCAGTAAAAACCCCACATTTCAAACACTTTAGGGTCCTCTGGTCCACAAAGAAAACTAATCTACTAAACAGGCGAGTGAGGGTTCTCACTACCTACCAAGCTCATTTCTTTGGATTTCAAAGAAGTGGAACTTCCCGAGGAGGCTGTGGACGCAGGGCTGCTAGAAGCATCTTTCTTCAGCAGGCGGGTCTTGTCGATGCCGTTTTCCCTGGGCGAGTGGGTGGGGCTTGCTCTTGGAGAAGAAGGGTCCTCAACAAGCATAAGCAAAGTGTCCATGATTTTGCTTACGAGGGACAGCTCCTTCCCTTACACACTCTTATTTCCACACTAACTCCTGACCAGTGTGCTCAGTGGTTAGAGCATTGGCCCGTGGACCCAAAGGGTCACGGGTTCAATTCCTGGTCACGGGGATGTACCTGGGCTGCATATTCAATCCCCCGCCCAGATGGGAGGCAACCAATCTATGTCTCTCTCTCTCACATGGATGTTTCTCTCTCTCTCCCCCTCCCTTCCCCCCCTTCCACTCTCTCTAAAAATCAGTGGAAAAAATATCCTTGGGTGAGGATTGAAAAATAGAATAGCATAGCATAGCATAGAATAAAATAAAATGTAAAGGAAATGCTGAAAGTCCTTTAGATTCAAGGGACCCGAGGGTATGGGTACTAACACTGTTCTAATTAAAAGGATGGTATTTGCAGACACACCCAATCAGACACCATAAAGGGGGGAAATCCAGGGGCCAGCACATCCCTCCTGTTCAAATACTTTGCCTAGAGGGCACAGGAAGGAAATGAGCACAGAGACCCAACTTAGGACACCCGGAATGACCAGGGAATCAGACTCTTTAGAGGAAACAGACGTTCCGAGTCGGTTAAAACATTACTGCTCCATCCTAGACAACTGTTAAATGCTTGATGTGTGAAAGGTGCCAGAAACCCAAACACTGTGGGCTCCCCTTCCTTTTCTCACAAGTCACTCTGAACATAAAGTCTGATCAAGAGTATAGTTACCTCATTAGACACATCCACAACTAAATTGTCATCGCTTTTGTCACCATCGCTGTCCTGGGAAAAAAAAAAGTTTTAAGCCACTTGTTAAAGATTTGAGGCTCAGTTAAATGTCTCTAGGTATTGGTATCAGGCAGACTAAAAGCCACCTGGGACATGCCTACAGGCTCCTTTCCAGACTGCCAGCCCTAGTAATGAATCCCCCTTCTCCCCTTCCTATCTGACCTGAGGCTACACAAAGCCCTAGGCAGGAATTCTGTGGCAACAGCATAACAGTTATATAATCACAGCCCGCAGCTTGGCACATAGTATGGGTTCAATAAATGTTTGCGAGCTGAATCTCCTTTATGATCTGAAACCTGCATTAGGTCAGAAGCCTCTTCCCATCGGATTTCAAATTAAGAACAGAATCTCATGTCCCTGCTTTTATGTGCATCACCTTGAAGACAACCAACAAATCGTATACTCGTAGACAGTTCAGAGTTATAATGACCAACTCAAACCATGTTCCCATGGGGTGACTAATTACTGCAAAAAAATAAAATTAAAGCAAATAAACACCTAAAAACAACAAAACTAGTTAATGGCTGGAATAACATACCAAGATCTGACCCCATGTTAAGAAGAAACCTCTTTATCAATCAGCTGGGAATATTTCTGAAGAGATGGAAGGAAGACAAGATGCAATATCTAGAGGGCACCATCAGCAGGGAGAAGTGCTCATTGTCTCTTCATAAAGCCATAAAATTTAGTAGTCAGAGGAAACTCCGAGGTTGCATTGACTTTGACAAGGCTTCAGAAAAGCTGTCCAATTTAATGTGATCACTCCTACAAGTTTGAGGCAGGCTGAAAAGGCTACTTACTTTCTCAGCCAAAAAGTCTGACGTCGATGAGCATAATGAAAAAGCAGGCTATCGCAATGGGTCCTATAATTCTCAAAAAAAAAAAGTAGGACTGCAGTTTATAATCTAAACAGCCCTTTTAATGATGTCCTTGTCAATTAAGAATACACAAGTAATGTTTCAGAAATATTAGTACAGTGCAAATATTACCCACATTGGCCTTCTGTGGGATACAAGTCAAGGCTGAAAAGTTACCCTCAATGTGAAAGTCATCTTAAATGTTTTCTCTAACCATACCTAGAGCATTGCATGTGGGAGACCTAATTAACTTGCTTCAATAATGTGTCAGGGGTGGGAAACATCCGGCCCTTGAATGTAAGGCCCTAGAAATCAACACCAGCTAACATCACACGCCTCACCAAATTAGCCTGATGAAATACAGCAGGCTAATCTTTAAGTTGATAATTTTGTATAGCCAGTGAATGATGTTATAAATATCCAAATAGCCCTCAGCAGGAAAAGAGGTTCCCCACCCCTGCTTTTCATAAAGATGCCATGCAATTCACTAGTAACATAAAATTACAACCAATAAGAAAGCCCAGGTAATTCAAAATAGTCCATTAAAAGAAATATTTTCATGTAATAAAAGAAAATATCAATACTAAAGAAAATTTGCTTTTGCTTAGTTAAGCCCACAAACAAGCATAAATGTTTTCAGGTATGCAGAACCCGAAGATGGTACAGTGAAAATATAAACAACAGAACTTTGAAGTGAGTCCCTAAGTATTCTGCAATTTAAATCTCAGCTTTGTATTGAATCTTTCTGCAAAGATTCACAGTACAGTATGCCCATTATGGGTCGGAGGCCTTTGCCTCAGATTCTTCAACATCACCTCAATACATCACCCTCAACCACTTATACAACTAGACATACACGCATGTTACAAAACAGTCACACAGAGCTATGGATTGTAGCTTACTATAGTAGCTCACTTACTATTAAATACTATACATAAGCAGAGCAACTTGGAATTGTGTTGACAAATTTCCAAATGTCTGCACATCATGGACTTAGCTGAATAGCTGATGCTGTACTGAAAAGTACCTGCACGGGACACTGGCTCTGGGCAAAAGATTAGGGGCAAACATTGTTTGTGAAAAGGCTTGGGTTGGGGAGAACCAAAAACCAGCCTTCTTAGAATATTATTATAATGCAAAGTGTAGAGCAATTCAAAGAACCTCTGACAAATATCCACCCTAAGCCCTGGATTTGGGAATCCAAGCAGAGTGATTAAGAGATGGATTCTGGAGTCAGACTGCCTCCAGGCTCAGCCACTAACTCTGACCTTGGGAAAATCACTTACAAGGTCTGTGGCTTCAGTTTGTTTATAAAATGGAGGTGATGGTACCAAACTCACAGGGTTGTTTTAAGGGTTAAAGAAAATAATCCTTATAAAAGCACCCAGTAGCTGACACTAACTTGAGTCGCTGCTCAAAAAATGTTAGCCATTGTTAGCTACAGGCTTGAGCCAGCTAGCAGGAGGCGGAGGCCAGGCCTAGGGTGTACATCCTGCACCCCAGTCAGCCAGAGGGGAACTTCTTCCTCCAGGAGCAGTAGGAAGTGGCCCGATTCAGCTTTCTATTCTCCCACTATTCCTCAGAATGTGTTCATTCTGAAATAGACAGTCAGGATTACAAGGAAACTCCAAGTTAATCTGTCAGCTGCAATGTTTATGATGCCAAAAACAGAGCCAAGGGCCATTTGGCTTGGTGTGCTCTCCATGTGAATGCGGTTTTAGCCAGACCTGAGTCAACAGTCCTCACTCCACCCACCACCATGTGAGCTCACCTGCAGGATCTAGACTAGATGCCTTCAATGCTTCTTCCATTTTTAGCACTAAATTGCTGTGGAAGAGGATGGTTTCTGCCTGAAGACCTGATATGAGCTTGAACATACTATCAGAATAGCATTCAAAAAGGTATTTTGTGACACCATAAATCTTACCCTGACCATTTTAGCAGCATAGGCTCAGGACAAAATGAAAATGCAGGCCTTTGTTCAAAACTTGAGGACTTGAAGATGGCTGAGAGCAGAGGATTAAAACCAAGGGTGAGACAGGGTCCTTTTCCAAGCAGGGCTCTATGCAATTGCACAGACTGCACACCCATGAAGCCAGCCCTGCATTCTTGTATTCCTGCTTTAGAGTAACTCAGGTAGAAAGTCTAGAATTTAATACAGAACCTGGCAGAAGGACAATTTACAGCTCTACAGGGAAATAAAATCCTACAGCATAAGAATCTATCCTCTTTATGGTATTATTTTAAGAGAAGTGGATTATCACTAAGATCTTGGAGTATGTTTGTATACTCACTTAGAAAATAAGCAAGCAAGCAACAAATATTATTTCCAAGTCCTTTATTTACTTACATAGTGGCTGGAGTCCTTATCATCCACCTTTCTTTTTTTGATGTCATTGGAAAACTCAGGCCCATTTCTGCGTTTATCTGTTCCTCTTAGACTGTCTGGGACCAAGAGGGAATTACTCTGCAAGACAAAAAAATTAATCAAAGAATTCTTCCCAGGTCTCCTTGTACACATAAAGACCCAACCTGAATGTGATAGCTGTTTTAGACAGATGATACCTACACATGGCCTTTCATTCCACTTAATTCATCTCATCTTTAGACTAGATGGCAAACATTTATAGAACTTTAAGCACTTAAAAGGGAGACCCTGACTATGCAATCAAAGCATCCTTCAGGCCCTACTCACTTAAAATGTTCTGTTCTGTTAACTATTAAGAGAAACAGGAGCTTGCTGTTTATATGTGGACGTGTTTTTATTCTTTCCCACTGCAACTTCCTGGTCAATAACATGAATGGCCTATGTGCAGAATCTGAGGTTATTCTATTAGACTTATTCATGGCTGCAAGTCAGTGTGTGCAACTCTAAAAAAAAAAAAAAAAAAAATGCGAAGAGAATAGATGGGATTAACAGCATGGTTTCCTAAAAGACAAATCAACACTGTCCATAGCAATAATGAAAAAACTCCTCTGAATTCCCTTTAATTTATTGTTGAAAATAAGATTTGATGTTCCTCACCAAAAGCACCGAAATTTAGGACCCAGAGTGAATCTTCACTGGCCAGGCCAGTTCCCACACACAAAAGCAGAAATAAGGACTAATCTTTTCCACAAACCACACAGGACACTTTCATTCGCATGTGCTGAGTGAGAGCTGTTGACCCAAAGAAAAGAGGCATTTTAGATATTTGGGGGTCACATGACCTGATCTGACAGCCCGTCAATTCCCATCTCCTCTCGGGCTAAGCCCGGAACATGTTACAATGAGTTATTTTAAGTGCAGGATTAGCATATGCAAGGGGGAAATTTGTTCAGTGATGTGTTACAACCTTGAACAATGCTGAATGAGCTGTGCAGAAACCTCCTTTCACAAAGCACAGATACCCCAATTTCTGAAAGATGTTAGAGAACTAAGAGGAGGGTGCCCAGGGCCAACAGACAATTATGTTACCTTTCTCTGCCACAATTCGACAGAGAAGGGTCTGAGGACCACCTTTGCTAGACCACCTCCAAGGCCATTGTATCTACCAGGAGCCAATTGTTTGCGCACATTTTTAACCACAGCGGGTATCCCTTCCTAGCTAGCCTGCAGTCATCAGCCAGGTGGCTGGCCCTCAAGGTTCCCCAGTGACAACTGTGGATCCCACCACAGGGGCATCCACAGCTCAACCACATGCAGGAAAAAATAAAAACTGGAAACCAGAAGGCACTCTGAAGCCTCTTTGCCCACTTCAGGGGCTGACTCTGACATGAGCTGAGCTTTTCATTCATGACTGTTCAAGCTACACAAATGCCAGGAGGCTTCATAAAAACAATGGAAGAACCAATGCAATTCAATAGAGAAGCTCAGAGTAATGTCTTTAGCACAGAGTGGGGGGGCTGAAAGGTGAGCTGGCTGAATCCCTGAACTAATTACCTTGGTAAATGTCTGCTAAAAAATTAACCCCTCGAACCTAGATCCACCTGACAAGATGCAGACTTACTAAAAGTTCTGCAACGTGCAAACACACACTCAGAAAACTGAGCCACGGAGGGCAGTAGCAGCTTGTACTTAAGTAAAAAAAAAAATGTCCAAATACACCTGTGTTATACATTATATCAGACCCAAAGTCTCCTCTTCCAGACTCTGAGCAGATACATTTAAGGGCAGGGCTGTATCCAATTTACATCTGGCCAAGTGCCCAGAACCCCAGAGTTAGTCTCCGCTGGCTTAACGTCTGCCATCAGTGTGTCACCTTCATAGCCCTTCTGCTGTACCTACCACTGGGCGTCCAAACCACTCAGCCACTCAGAGACAGCTCTGAATAATCTCATTTTTTTTAATGTCAAGTGGCAATGCAAACATAAAAGTAAACATCACTTCTGTTAGAAACAATACAATTTTTGTTGGAAACAATGCATTCCTATGGCTGGACCTATAATTATGTCAAGTTCTGAGGCCTCCCGTCTACTTATTAGAAGTTACTACTGTACCGTAATTCCTACTTGAGCAGCTTAAATGAGGCCTGCCATCTGAATGAGTTTTTGAAAAATCTCTGAAAAGTTACTCTAAATTTAGACAAGGCTAGTAATTAGCACCCCTGCTTATCTGAAAATTGGCTGCATTCAAATGCGGACTTAGACAAGTTACAAAACAAAACATCTCATCATACCTTTGGTTCTGTAAAACTGATTCAAAACAAGGGAGTGGAGCGTGAAGGCTGGAAAGGCCTAGAGCCGGTTAGCAGCCAGGGGGGCTCCTGGCTCCTGCTGCAGCCCCGCCAAAAACGGACAGCTTCCTTTTACCCTTGTCCCCATGAGCTCAGTTTTCTGCGTGTAATTGCCCGACATCCTCCCAGCTCTGACACTGCCTTCATTGTTGTTCTTGATTTAAGCAAACAGTTTCAGTCTAATGAACTTCACATCAGCAACAATAATTTTTTGGTTAACTACTGCCTAGGTGACATCAAGCTTTCTGGTTCCTTCATATGCTCCCCAGGAACCCAACCAAAAGTGCGTTCATGGGTATTACTGGATGTCTCATGATACCATAAGTCTTTTCCTCTCGTGGTGTGTTTTCCCCCATGTACCTTCTAATGGCTCAGAGGTGATATAGAGTCATTTTGATGGTCATTATGAGCAGTTTTACATATTTTAAGAATAAAGAGATTATACCCAGGTACTGACTTAATATCCTTTAGATATTTCAAAATTTAGGGCTCTATCTCTATTTATTAGATTTGGACTAGGTTAAGGTACAATCACATTTCACATTGACATTATTTAATCAATATTTAAGAAGAGACCATAGCAAAAGAATGAAACCGAGGCTGCTTCGTTTTATTATTTTAAAAGTTGTGCATTCTAAACACAGAAGATAATTAGAATCAAATCTCTGACAAGGCCAAAGCAACCTTACCAGACATATTGTTCACCCCCTCGTCCCCTCATTTTATTGGGAGGATGCCCAGAGAGGGGAGGCGATTTTTCTCAAGTCAAGAAGCTCTTCCCATTGAGTCAAAGTGCCACTCCCAGAAGAGTGATTTTTAAACTCAATGTATGTACTTGAATACTTGTACCCAAATACTTGGCCAAAAAAACACTTATCACTTACAAGTTACCCTGGCTCCTTAGCCTATGAAGCTTAATTAAATTTCTACTGGACAGAATAATGCCTAATATATGTTGCATGCTTTCTGTTCCCCCTCCTAACCACACACACACACACACACACATACACACCCTCTAATTCACTTGGTTGTTTTTCCACAATCCCAAAAATGTGAACATAGAAATTTTAAAATGAACATTTCACAGCCTACTTTAGAAAGACCTAAAAATAGTGTCAAATTCCGACATTTGCATCCATGAGTCCTACCATTATAACCCAACATTCATACAAAAAAAGAAATCAGCAGAGAACAAAATAGTCCAGGTAACCACAGCACCAGTTTCACATGGTGGCAATCATGGCCAATAGTAACCCCACAGACCTATTTACCACCACATACCTCTCTTCACAGAGTCTGTTTTGAAAGATTTTAATGTGCCAAACATCATTCATCAAGTACAATTCATTTTTCCAATATTTATTTGCCAAATTTAATCGTGAATCAGAATTTTTCTGATCAGCGTGAGAACTTATGTTACCACACTGACCAATATATTCTAATTCTAGCCAAGAAACTCAAAGTTTTATTTCACCTTATAGCTGGTAAAATTTAAATATCTGCCAGAATTTTTCAATTACTTTAATTATCAGCAGACTTCTACTACAAATGTCCTGAAGGCTGGGATTTTCAGACTGCATATATGTTTTCTTTTGCTTTAAACTTCTGTTAAGAACCAAAAACAAACAAACAAACAATCACCTTATTTACCTGATGTCTTCTACAAGAACTCAAAATAGGAGTTTTATTCAGCCTAGGGGGGTATTTAAATCTGAGCAAATCAAGATCTGAAAACCCATTATGATTTCAAAATAAACTAAAATTCTAAAACCATGATGATGTGAAATGAGAAAGGGGAGCCCATCTGACCCGTCTCTATAGGAAAATGAAGCCCCTGGAAAATTTAGTACCAGAGACAGAAAGAGGGTCCAGAAGACCTATTTGCCCAACTGGCATGACTTTCTCTCCGTTTTATGTGGGAACTACACATGAAATGACTAGATGAGGTGCAAGAATAGAGAGAACATGCTCCACAAGGGAGACCTCTCCCAAGTAAGGAAAAGTTGTGGTTCTCTGAGAATATAAAATCCCAGTGAACCTGTTCGTTGGCAGCAAGGAGACTGTTCGCTGTGACCAAGATCTGCTTCCTGAGGGTCACTTCTGCACTCACAGTGATGTCATGGTTAAGGGCACCAGTGAGGGCAAACAAAGGTGCTCCTCAGAGAGAAGAAAGAGTAGCAGACTTTCCAACATTAGAACCCGTGTGCACTCCTTGAGCGGTCAAATCCAGCGCAGCTTCCTAACCAGGTCAACCATGTTTTGTGAAAACATACACCAGGAACATTCTCTGGTATTGTTCAATGGAATCAAGTTAACTAAATAGTTAGTTGATCGTGGGTTCGAACTTAGTAGGTAGAAGTAGACAATATATTCTCTTAAATTGAAGCAAAGGTAAACAAACATCCAAATGCAATTACTAAACCGTACCTTCACGTAAGAACTTACCACATAAGTAGAAGAGTCTGTTGAACCTAAGAGCGTTCAGTCACATCAAAAGAAAACATCGAGATTTGGATTTTATGTTTGTTACCTTTCTTCTGACCATTCCAGACGATGTTGTTTCTATTTCAAGCTCTGATTATCCACTCAAGACTAAGATAGAGACACCAAGCTGCTTCAATATGCATAAAACCAGTCTTCAGAGTCTTATTCCAAGAATTTTACTTTTCTTTCAGCAGTTTAACAGTAACACTTGCTCGTGTATGCTGAGATATTTTGGAAGGTAAACTCCAGAAAAGATGAAAGAAGGCAAGTTTAATGAAATGTTGCACAGTCAGTGCTATGGACCTCGTGTTACAAAGCCACCATATAGCCCTCATTTACTCTGAGACCTCAAACAACTCTTCTGCCACACAAATTTCAACCTAGAGCCACCAGCAGCAAATCTGAAAGGCAAAACTGTTCATGGATACAGCAAAAGCTAGACAGGTTTCCCTAATGCGAAAATAATGTACATTATTCAAATGGATTTTTTAGCTGCCATGTTGATTCCCCTAGGGAGCGTTCTCCTCCCCGCAGGAAAAGTGTTTGTGTCAGAGGTACAGACTGGAAACTCCTGACACCTCATTTATCCTCAGTTGCACCGAGGCGGTGGGGACCTAATTTGCTAGCACACTCTACACTGACAATTAACTTCTCGGTGAACATTAAAACAATTAGGTAACGACGCACCCCATCACATCTGTGTGCCGTCTCCACCGACACCTGGTACCAATTAAGTCATCACCCTACGCTATCCTTTTTGCTGCAGTCCAATTGGTCATTCACATATTCCGCCTGACATTTCAACAAATGTATTTTTTGCCCACAAAACTAACGAGATCCCCACTTGTCAATGGGGAAAAGGGGAAGAAAGCGGAGAAGTGTGGAAATGTGTCCACTTGGCAACCACATCACATATTAGAAGCTGGGTGTGAAGCAGGTCTAAGAGTATACATCTATTTTTCATAGCTAAAAATGGGAAAGGACCAGTGCGTTCTTGCACCTTGATCTAGGAACTCGGTGCTGTCGCATGCAGAAGGGGGACTAAGTCAGGAGGACCCTCGGAAAAGAATGTGGCCATGTAGGAGACACACAAACCCGGGGGTATTTGGGGTAGATAAGGTATTAAACCGCCAGAGGCCTTAGGCATCACCCTTAACGCCCCCAGCGTGCCCTTCCACCCACCTTCTCCAGGTAAAGCAAAATAAAATTAGTAAGAACTTTTGAGCTGACAATATAATCATTTAAAAACAATTTTTAAGTGAACTCAAGATACCTCCATTTCCCTAATCAGGACCCTGGTCAAAGCAAAAATCAAATCTGTCTTTCAAGCCTTTTTTAAAAGCACATTTTTGAAGAGCTACATAGGGGTTATTGTCCCTCTTCTTCCTCCAGCCCCTGATGAGATCCTTTCTAATGCAAGACAAGGCCCTGAGACTAGAAAGCACCAGGTCAGGCCCTGACTGAGTTACCTGGGTACCCAATAGCTCTTACATCCACCCTCCTTATCTGTAAGTCGGGAGGCGTAGAATTTGTTGTCTACTACATTAAAGAGGAAATGAAAAGATAATGGGGACAAAATGAAAATAAAATTTAGGAAAACCTGCTCCAAATGGCAGGCGTCAGTTATCTAATTACAGAACACAAACTAAGTCTAAAAAAGGTTTTGGAGGAAGAAGAGTATCTCGTGTTTGGTTTTTTTAGAGAAAGATGCCCCCTATTCACTGTAATCACAGTGAGATACAACCTAACATTTCCTCAGTCACATGGGCTCCGATATCCACCTGGTTGAGATATGGCGTCCACAATAAGACACCTCCGCCTGTGACAGATACATACTCCTAACCACCTAGAAACAGCGGGGGCTTTCCTTTCTTTAGGGGTTTACCCTCCTCACGACAGTGGTGCCGGTTTGCCCAGAAGATCCATTTTTTTAAGCACATGGTTTTAAATTCTGTCAAAAGGAAAATCGGCTAAGGCAACTGCTTACGAAAACTTCAGTGTTTTCCCTTATGTTTAAATACTGGCATTTTAGGGATGCGTCTCAGTTTTATCCTTTATTTCCAGGCCATTCCTTGACATGTACCAGGTCAAGATAAAGCCATAAACATTTAGATGAAAATAGTCCATGCCTACATTTGACGAATCTGATTATCATGAGACTGGCCAAGTTCATGAGAAGCTGAGATCAGTTCATGGTCCCAACATGGTAACACCAGTAACTGCCACCCTGTCACAGGGGCCCTCATCTCCACCGTCTCACCCACTGTATTTTACAAAGGAAACGAAACCACAAGTCACTTCGTTGAGCATGACAAATAATGCATTTTTTCCCATTAGCAGGTCCTCAGGGGGAGGACATTCCTAAAGGCTTGCTAGTTATGTCTGATGACTTGCTGTTTCTGGTTCCCAAACCCTCACCCTGTGAGGCAGCCACTGTGAGGTTTGCTGTGCAGTCAGAATTCCATGGAAGCCTGCCTTGTCCAAAACAGGTGTTCTTTCTATCTCGCCCACCCCCATGCTGCCACAATCCTGAAGAGCCACTGGAGATACTGTGATTGGTCAGAAGACCAACAATACAGTTTTCCCAATGAAAGCCCTATGCTCTCCAGTCATTTTTAAGAAAAAGTGAAGTGATGGGTGGTGCTGAACTAGGATCTGGTCCTGCCCTACCTCGGCCAATTAACTAGGCAAGTATAACTAGAGAAAAACAAAATGCAGTCATCCCTCGTTTATTGCGGTTAATCTGTTCCACTCTAGCGGTTGCACCTGGGGTGCTAGAATACACCACGGTAGGTGTTAGGCCTACAGTCCATACGTACGGTAATTTTAATTGTAATTGTTATACAGGAGTGTATAATTGACTCAGACAACCGAGCACGAGCTGTATCGTTTTCACTGTCTCAATCAACTTTTTTTTTTCCTTTGGTACGTGCCCCTAGCGGGAACCGAGCCTGGGACTCTCTGGTCCGCAGGCTGATGTTCCAACCGCTGAGCCAAATCGGCCAGGGCTCGATCAACTTTTTAATAAATATATTTGAAAAAAACTCAATACAGTGAAGCCGCAAAGTCGAAGTGTGAAGTGGCAAGGGATGACTGTAAAGACACCTTACATTATATACAGTAATTGTTGTCATAAGCGCTTTGAAAAAAAGTTCTAAATATGATCCCGATGATTTTAGAAGCCAGTTGCAGGAGTGACAACACAGTCCCTCTGAGACAGGATCTAGTTCTCAAGTGCCCTTAACTGAGCAAATGTATGACCAGAGGCACCCAACCTCCTTGAGCTTGGTTCTTATCGGTAAAATGATGACTGCACTGTTTCGATCTCTAATGTAAGTGAATAGTACCTAGACTTTTATGGACCAGGAATCCCTTTTGAGAATTTGATGAAAGTTTTCTCTCCCCAGAATCATGTGAAAGAGCCCTGACCCAGAACAATCTGCATAATTTTTAGAGGGTTCAAGAACCTTCTCAGGCCCATCTATGAACCCTAAGTCCACAGACCCCCTGTGCCCTACAGTCTCCCCAATCCCTCCACCCCTTTTTCCAAATGTTCCAATGAGTGATCACATGCTTCAGGAATTTCAGTGTTGTCACTGAAACAAATATCTGACTGTGACTTTAAAAGACAACACTGCAAAATGGCAACACGTATATGCAGCATCTCAAACAGTGCTGGGCAGTCAGTGCTCAGCAAATATTTGTTAAACTGATGAGGATTTAAACACATATTCTATTCCATTTTCTTAAAAGCCATACAACTCTTAGTCAACTCTCTATTTCCAGGTCTTTCAAGCAGACTTATTTAAATAATACTCCCTTTGGCCAAAATGTAATGCAATTCATCCCTAATTGAAATGCCTAAGGTTTTTATTACTACTGAAGAAATAAAGGCCTTTGTTAGGTCATTTCATATTTCTTTGTTTTTTGCAAATTAGAAAAACACTAGTCAAATCTTAATTTATAAACAACAAATAGCAAAATAAACATCTTAGAAGTTACTGGTTTTATCATTCATCCCTTTCAGAAAGAAGCGACTTAAAAATTGTGTCCATGTTTTCACCCCGTTCTTAGTGTCTTCACTTCCTGGTTTCACACTAAAACAGGTTACATTAAGGCTCACTTGTTTTCCTACCATAAAACCTTAAAACTAGCAAATGGAATAATTTTCTCACTAAAAATAAGCTAACACGACCTATGAACCTGTTTTAGACTTACAGATACAAACCCATACATACCCACATTCCCTCTGGATCTACTAAGTTCTTGGTTTCTGCACTTAATATAAATAATGTGTGTTCACTATAGAAAGAAGAACAGGGACATGTAAGACTATAGACAAGTCTGGAATTTTTCAGAACTCCTTAGTCTTCTGGGAGTTCTCAGATTTTAATTTAAGGGTATAAAAAATCCTGAGCCCTGGCCAGTTTGGCTCAGCCATTAAGAGCGTCAGCCTGCAGACCGAAGGGTTGCAGGTTTGATTCCGGTCAAGGGCACATACCTGGGTTGCAGGTTCGATTCCCGACCCGAGTTGGGGTCATGCAGGAGGCAACCAATTGTTGGTGTATCTTTTTCACATAGATGTCTCTCTCTCTGTCCCTCCCTTCCACTCTCTTAAAAAAAAAAATCCTGAAACCATAAGGTTTGAAAACTTCTGCCCTGTAGCAACCACTCTTAACCCCTCACTTGATGAAAAGAAACAAGAGCATTACAGAGCAATCAGCTGACTTTATCTGCCAAGTAAAATTCAACTTCATGATCCAAACCACTTTAGTGAAGAGATAAGTACTATCATATTTTAGGCACTGATAGTACATATCATCTTATTACCCATTGCTTCTCATATTCAATTTTACACAAAGTTTGAAGAGCTACTATATAACTGCAGCAAAATCCCACTTACATGAACAGCAAACAGCTTAATTCCTCTCTATAGACTGAATAAAATGTGTTACAAATTAGTGCAGTTTTCCCATTTTATATCATCACCTATAGTTTTCTGTAACAATTAGGTAGGAAACACAGTACATATTCTGAAAATATTCTGAAATTGTGATTACAACTTGTCAAAAATTGGGCGTGAAAAAGGAAACATACAAATAACACATTAAGTAGCCATTTATTTTATACTGTTTTACAGACTCCTTTATGCAATGTATCCACATTTTGACTTGAACTTCACTGACTGCTAACTCAACATGGAGACTTAAAAGTAATCCACAGTTGCCTGAAATTCAGGAACTATTTTGTCCTTCTTTAAGGATGTAACTCATCATTCTTCCTTCATCCCACACTCACTTCCACAATGGACTAAGTTGTTTACATTTTTTCAGCCAAAAATAAAATAGATTATTAGATACATTCAGAAATACACAAAGAGGTCTAGGAAATGCTGCTACTAGCTTAAGCATGCAAACCTCTCCTCATTCCTGCTACTCGCTGGCATTTCATGGAGCTACATACACCACGGTATCCCTCCTACAATTGCCTAGAACTTTTGTGAAACTTTCTAGTCTCTCTTTTTTAGGGTTTTGGTCACCTCTCTCCTTGGTTCCTTTAGAAAGGTCTTGTGGTATGTGTGTATACCAAACTACAAATGCATTTCCTACATTACCTTACATATAGTAAATACTCAATAAATAAAATATTCAGTGATTTAAGGTGAAACCATAGTACTGAGAATAAAAGTTAAAGTCCCAAACCTAGAATAAGTTCAATAAATTAAAACATGCATCAAACTAAAGGACATGGGCTCTCTCAGTATTTTCTGCTATCTGTTCCCTGGTCCAGGATTAGGGATTTTAATTTAACACTCTATTGAATGAACATGGCAGAAAAGATGATAATCTGCAGGGACACAAACAGCAAAACATAAAGGTCACCTCCATAAATCAGTCTGTTTACTTAGGTGTGTACTTTGAGGAGAATATTTTATTCCCCAGTCATAACTTTTTCTCCCCCAACATTTTCCAGAGAAAACTTGTAGTACCAGAATTCTAAACCTAGCTACCCCATCCCTTCACCATTATCCATTCCCCCAAAATATCCCGATACACCAAGTATTCCAAGGTCCGTCTCAAAGAGAATTTTTGAAGCCACTACTATTCGCCCTGGCTGGTATGGCTGGTTGGGCATCATCCCATCCAACAAAAGGTTGCTGGTTGCTGGTCACAGCACATGCCCTGGTTATAGGCTGGATCCCCAGTGGGGAGTGTGCGGGAGGCAGTCGATAGGTGTTTCGTTCTCACATCAATGTTTCTCTCTCTCTCCACCCCCCCTTCCTCTCTCTCTAAAGATCAATTAAAATTAAAAATAAATAAATAAATACAACCCTGGCCGGTTTGGCTTAGTGGTTAAAGCGTCGGCCTGCAGTCCGGAGAGACCCAGGTTCGGTTCCTGCTAAGGGAACGTACCTCAATTGCAGTTTGTCCCCGACCCTACTTGGGTCATGCCGGTGGCAACCACTCGATGTGTCCCTTTCACGTCAATGTTTCTCTCTCTCTCTCTCCCTCCCACACTATCTGAACAAAAAATGGAAAAATGGCTTCGGTGAGGATAAAAAAAAAAAAAATACATCACACACACAAAGTCAATACTATTCTACACAGAAAAGGGAGGGGGGAAAAGTACACTTTCCAGAATGAAAAGAATTACATATCTTCCTTCCAAACCCAGAGCAGACAAGTCATCAGAATGATTTAAAAGTTCAGTATCCCATTTTTTCCCCTACCAGTTAGATTTAAGATGGTCAAAATACTGCCATGTTCAAAAAATAAATAAAAGGGAGGAAAGGAGGCAAAAAAAACCCTGTAAGTTATCATACCAGAACAGGGGCCAATTTCTCACTCTATGTGATCACAACATTTGAGAGATGCATTGTAGACACAGACCTCCCCACACAGCTAACTGGTGATATGCGTACAGATCGTCATGTAAAATGGGTTAAGATTTAGACTGGTGAAAAGATGAGCTCTCCAAGCAACAGAACCCCTGTTCACTGAATTTCCTTATTTTTAAGAACTTATTATATGCTCAATTCTTTGGTCTAAAATAAATTTAAGTTCAAGTTCACACTACAAGGACAATTATGAAAAGAAAACTAGATATGGAAACCTAGCAACTAAGATACATTTGCAGAGGATAATAAATGGTTCAGATAGAAATAACACATTACTAACCAATTTCACATGTGGATTATGACCTCTTGCCTGTAAAACTGATTTCAGATAAAAAATAGTCTTTTAAACTACAGGCAACCCAGACTCAAAATGTAATGGGAAATATATTTTTAAGTGGGTCTGGAACACATATAGATCACAGCAAACAGATCTGCCCCAAAATCATGTTGCTCTCATCTAACAAAAGTTTTATAAAAATACCGGAGTGGGGGTGGGGGGCACAGAAAGAATAGCCATAGTTTTAAAATAAAAATAAAAAACCTGGTCACTGCGAGAGACAGGGGAGAATGTGCGTGTCTGTGCCTGTGTTTAAGAAAGACAGTTGGGATGCACTGCGGGAAGGGGGTGTGTTCATGTGTGGCAAGCGTTAGAGTACTTACTGTGCCGGGTTCTCTGTCTGCTCCCGAGGTTACCAAGAAACGCACAGACATGCCCGTTCAGACACAGAGGCAAGAACAGAAATAAAAAAAGGGGGGGATAATTAGAACACAAGCCCCAAACAGTTTTAAAAATGGCTTTTATTTATATAAGTCATTGCACATTCCTAATACAGTGATTTCCTGAAAATTACAGTATTTTGTAAACATAAGATTTACAGTTTAACCATACACAAAGCCTATTTTTTATTTCTTGACAGAATAAATTACTTTTCTTCAAAAAATTAGTCAAGTGCAATTTTGCCCAATATTTAACGCATACTAGAATTAAAGCCTATGAAGCTAAGCAGTAACAGATGCAATTATCAAACCTCTCATTTGAACACATTCACTTTCAGATTTAACTTCTTATTTCGCCCCATTTAACAACATTACTTTCTTTGAAAATTACCCAATTAAGCAGTTAACAGTTTTCCATAATATGGTACAGGCCACTGGCATTAACTAGGCAGTTGCCAAGATGTCAAGATGCCTGCAATCTAAAGAGATCGAGAAATCTACAGATGCCCAACGCTAAGCCCTGAGAACTTCCAGGGTGAACTGTATTTCAGTGGCCAAGCTTTGCGACAGTTCCTCTTAGCTCATTGTTTGCTCTCTGAATGGGTTGGGGCTTTCTTTAGCGGTGCACACAACTTTGCAGCACTGTAAGAGTGTGAGGACAAAGTCCTAATCTGGCTTGCCCGGCCTCTCACCTCTGTGGTGCTCTGCATCATGGTGCTTCTTGTCATCTTTTATTGCCAAGTGAGACTGCCCACTCAGAGCACTAGACAGCGCCAGAAGGCCGGCACTGCCGCCCAGGGGCGGGATTCCAGGTGGCTGAAGTCCTGAAGGGTGAGGCGTTAGGGGAACTGGGGGTCCGTGGCCATGGGAAAGATGCTGAGCTTGCAACTGCTGCTGCTGTTGGTGGTGGCGAGGGAGGAGGAGGAGGAGGAGGAAGGAAAAGAGGTGGAAGAGGTGGTGGTGGTGGTGGTGGCAGCGGTGGCGGCATCCAGGAAAAAGTAGACATGACATGAGAGGATGGAGGAAAACAGAACACGAGGGTGACATACACAGAAGGGAGCAAAGAGGGAGACAGAGGGAGAAAAAGAGGGAAAAAAGGTGATTAGCATTTTCAGTTCATCAAAAGCTTTTACCTGATAAGATACAATCTTCCCAAAATATAATCCCTCAGATCTATACTGTTGCTTTCTGTGTATTATCATCAGCAAACCTGACTAAGCTAGTAAGCAACTCACATCTTAGTTAATTCCATCTCTAAGTGCCTCAAGTATGTTACTGAATCTAAGATGCCAAAGACTCAAGATTCATCCTGATTTCAGAAAGGTTAAAATTGGGGAAGCACAGATATGCTTCTACAGTATAGTAACTGAGTAGTCATCAGTTATTAAGCGACTGCATTTCACCCCGACATTCTTGCATTAACTTACCACAATGTTATGATGAAACAAAACCAAACTACTATCTTTAATAAACAGAACTCAGAAAACAGGAAGACCCAGCATTTCTTATGCCCCCTCCCCGCTCCCCCCCCCCCAGGCACTGTGTGTCCTTATTTCATTAAAGCCCTCACTGCGAGTAGGTACTGACATTCCCATTTCACAGAAGGAGTCAAGGCTCAAAGCACTGAGAAAACTGCAGAGGTTCTCCCAGCAGGCAGGAGGGGAGTGGAGTCAACACAGGAATGACCCTTATGGCTCACTGGTCACTGAGGCCCCACATTCAGAAGGAGGGCTGAGGGGGCCATGCATGCGACAGACAGAAGAAACCATAGTTAAGATGAAGCTCTGTTTATCCCTTGTACTTCCTCTGAGCTCCATGCCCCAGATCAAGTCCTTCAATGTCAAAAGGAAAACACTCACACCAGTCCTATGGGGCAACCACAGACACCCAAGTCCCCATTCTCAAATGCCCCTGCCCCTATCACTAACCATTCCAGAGATTATAAATCTCTTCACATTAAAAAGTATCATCACTCTCATATATTACATTTAAGAGCATGTTGTAGAAGTGGAAAAGTATCTAAGGAATGGCCCTTGTACCATAAATCTGGCCACATCTCAGCTGTCCAACATAAAACTCGTTTTTGATGAGACAGTAAAAACGATTAAAGCTCAATTTCTAAGGTGTAATGTTAGGAAATTCTTAAGATTCTGATTTGTGCTCACTTCCCTGGGACTCAATTACTCGTTTTATTTATTATCCCCTTGCGTGTACTGAATATATTAAATCTTCACACCAGATCTTCAGTAATTTCCACCCAGACTACTGATCTTTAATTGAATACTAAACATGTTCCCGCCCTCAAGAGTAAGAGAAAACAGCATCTTAAAAGCAGAAATCACTGTCTACAATCATTTTACAGTAAATCTTCAACTACTACTAGCATCTTTTTAAAAATCTTTAGGAGCCAATGTTCTCTTTAAACCTCCACTCCTTCAAAGAGAGCACAGTCCTAATTAGAGGGAAATTGGAAAAGGGGGCAAAATCCGAGAGGACAGCATTAACAGCATTCTTGGAAAGTATTTATAAACTATTCGTTCGCCATTTGAGATCATAATAACAATTCCCTTAGGTACAAAATCACCTTCCTGTCATCCCGAAGACACTAATTCTTGCTCTGTCACCTTTTAAGAGCGCGGCAATAGCAAGACATAAAACTGAAGAAGCTGGCAGTGGCGTCAAGGTCCGCTAGGCATGCTCATTAGCACTTAATTAGGAACTAGACACCTGCCATAAGAAATGTGCTTGGAGAAGGATGAGGACCAGGTCTGCCCTACCAGCAATTACTATCATTACTTGGAGAATAAGAGCTATGTCCGGCTTCTGGGGGAAATGCAGTGATGCATACACAAGCAAGAGCAGTGGGGTAATTAAGCACGGCACTGATTAGAAGAAGATGAGAGAGGCTAAGCAGATGGGGAAGCAGTTAACTACAGGACACCACCCTACCACCGCTCCCTGCACGTCCCCACTCCCCAAAAACCCTAGAATCGAGTCACCAAAAGTCGATTTCAGAGGTGAGTTTTTAAGTCAGAGCAAAGGTGACATTTGGATACGCAAGGAGGAAGCAGATTTTCTGCCAAACCCAAGTTAGCTTTTATAAAAATGAACTGGAAAGTATTATCTAATATATTATTGAAAATAAAAGTTAGCTTACATAACAAAGGGGCTCTGCCACAGCTGTGGAGCAGACCTCGTGGTGAAACCCACCAGTCAGGCTAACTACTCCGTGGGGATGTCTAAGAGCCCAACTGTCCATGGGCAACTCCGCCCCCACCCACCTCTGCTCTAAGCTTTACCCTTGAAGAAGGGGCTCACTGTCCATTACTAGAAGCAACTGGGTTCTTCCATCCTTAACCTGGTCATGTTTCAGAGCTTCTTCTATTGTATTTTGTTCTTAGCAAAATCCTATCAAAATGGAAGGCGCACTAGTCAACAACAAGATGGATCAGCTATTGAAGATACTGTAGACCCAGGAAACACAGATAATCACTCTCTGTAAGTTCCCAGATAATACTTCAGAGCTCAGATCATACCTGAGGCGGGGAGGGTGGGCATCAGGGCTCCCATTTCATAGGTGACAGAGTAGCTGGCCTTGGGGCTCATAGCAGCCTGAGCGATGAATGCAAACCTTTTGTTCCCTAGAAAAACATTTCTCCTGGGACCAGCAGCCTAGTCTTGTCACAAAAGACCTCACATTCCTCTCCTTTCCCAGGTAATGAGAAGCTCAAGGGCATGCAATACTGCAAGCTTACCACTGGACATTCACCTGGGAAAAAAACCCCACCTACACCATGAAGACTCAGCAGTGACAGATGCGACTTTGTTCCTAGGTTGACAACTCAGGAGTGCCAACTCTCCAGTCCCCATTTCCAACACCCGTCCCACATCTGAAAAAGGAGGATATCTTTTGCTCCAGCTCTCTTCCAAGGAAGCTTATAACGAGGAATCAAGCCTAAACAGAGAGAGCTCTGGCTTCTCTCAGAACAAGCTGCTTAACAGACAAGAGGTGTTGTTTCTAAGGCAAAACATTTATCAAAAGAAATAAAGGGCCATCATCCTGGAGAGTGAAACAATTAACTCTGAAAGGGCAGTCCACCTGACCCACGTGTCCTTGGAAAACATTTTTCTCCACAAGGCTTACCTGAGACAGGCAATCTAGTACCCATCACCTTCACCAAAAGAAAAACCATGGATGCTACTTAAAAATATGTTTTGAAATGAAAGAATTACTGACACTGCTATACAGCCAGAAAAACCTCAAAATTCAAACCAACACAAACCACCAGGGGTTCTGCCAATTAGGGGAATGTACAGGCATCAGTCCTGCATAGATCCAAACCTGAACAGATCATCGGGGAAACTATGTTTCTCAACACGATAGCAAGAGTGGGAAAATTCACCCTCTATTAGTTTACACTAATTTGTAAAGTTTTGTCTTAAGTTAATGCTTACAGACTTATACAGCAAAGAACACACAAGCAAAACAGCTAATAAGTCTATCAGAAAAGGCATTTTTGATGAGCAATGGTGGTTTTTATCAATACAGTTGGTTACTCAAGCTATCAACAAGCTAGACCAGTGGGTTCTCAAACAGAGCAATTTTGACACCCCATTTTCCCCACCCCAAGGACATTTGGCAATGTCTATCGACATTTATGGTTATCACACTGGGGATAAAATGCTACTGGCATTTATTGGGTAGAGGCCAAGGATACTGTTAAAAATCCTACAATGCACAGGACAGCCCACCACAGAGAATTATGAAGCCTGAGGCTGAGACATTTTGGTTGAGATCTAAGCTGGAATTCTGACCCACTACATTAGAATGCAGATTCCTGAACACCCAGGGACTTGCCAAATTGTTGCTTAAAAAATAAAGATATTTTTCAACATTCAATTGTTCATTTTCCCTTCATCACCATCGAGTACCTTGTCACCTACCTCCTAGAGCTGAGGCCACCAACAATTTCAATTTCAAAATAAACCCAACAAAAACTTCCTGTTTTACAAAACAATCTGGGAAAGACCTACACATGTAACTTTTACATATCAGTGTTCTGGTGCCCAAGGTGATTACAAAAAGGTTTCAAGTTGGGGGTAAGGTGACAAATGTACTTGCTCTGACCCAAACAATCTGAACAGGCTGAGTCAGACAAGTAAAACAAACACCAAACCCTGAGTTGATACTGAAAACCCACAAGGAATAAAGTAACCTCATCCATGCCAAACAGCAGCCACGCATTCAGAATTTTAATTCATCTCTACCTAGCTCAGCCTGGGTAAACTACGTTAGTGCAGTGAAATCGACTTTGCTGTTTACATTCGGAGCTTTAATGTAATGGTGGAGTGTTTCTCCATTGTTGTTCTTCAGCCAAGAGTGGCACAGCGCTTTATCACCACAGAGCTGCCCACACCACTGGAAAAGACACCCAGAGTGCAAGAGAAGGCCGATGCCCACCTCATCCTCACCAACCTCGGAATTGACTTGAATTTGATCCAATTTATAACCTCAGGAAAAAACTGTTACACAGATCACAAACTGAGCCCACTCCAACTAAAAGAGATGCCCCAAAACAGCATCTCTAACGCTAAAAGCGTGACAGTAAGTGGCATTTGTCGCACTTGATATTTAAACATTTTAAGTGAAAAAAAATGTGAAAAGCAGCATTTGTTGACAGTTCTCTCCAATCACTCTTACTTGACTTCTGCTATGTCCCTGTTCTTTAAAACCCTCAGTTCTTACCTTGGGAGATTGCAGAAAAGGAAATGTGTATGCTCGTAAACAAGTGGGAAGAGTGGGGAAGAGCTGTGTGGCAGCAGAAAAATCAAGGACACTACGACAGAAGTTGTCTGAAAACCTCCCATTATGTGAACGGCCTCTTGGCGTGAAGAGGGGCAAGGGTGATAAACAGGCAGAAACTGCTTTCTGGGGCCAAGAATTCTCAAGACACTTGAAGACAATTAAAATAAAAATAAAACCAACAACAATCCATTCAAGGGCCCCATCTCAACACACCAGTGCACAGAGAATGACACAGAGAAAACAAGTGATGGCCTGTATGCAGGCAGGCACCAGGATGAAGGCCTGACATTCTAAGGATCTCAGCTCATCCTTATTCCTTTTTTAAAATATATATTTTATTGATTTTCCTTTTTAGATAGAGAGGAAGAGAGAGGGGGAGAGAGAGGGAAACATCAATGACAGAGAAACATTAATGAGCTGCCCTACACAGGGGATTGAGCCCACAACCCAGGCATGTGCCCTGACTGGGAATCAAACTCTCAACCTCTCAGCGCATGGGACGACACTCATTCCACTGAGCCACACCTGCCAGGCTCATCCTTATTCTTTCTGTATTTCAGCTAATCCACACAGGCCAACTCAGCCTGCATCATCACCAACTTGCTCTTCCAACCTGCCCTAAATGACTGCTACAGTTGTGATAGTGACCAGAACCCTTGGTAATTACAGGCCTGAATTACACTAAGTTTTAAAAAGTTATGTTTCTGCCCAGCCGGTGTGGCTCAGCGGTTGAGCCTTGACCCATGCACCAAGAGGTCACCAGTTCAATTCCTGGTCAGGGCACATGCCCAGGTTGTGGGCCCAATCCCCAGTGGGGGGGGGGGGGGTATGCAAGAGGCAGCCAGTCGATGTTCTCTCTCATCAATGTTTCTCTTTCCCTCTCCCTTCCTCTCTCTCTAAAATCAATAAAGAAAAAAAACAATTTTTTTAAGTTGTGTTGATTTAGGAAGATTCACTTCTAAAACCACATAAGGTTTAAATGTTTTTTTTAATCAATTTTTCCATTGATTTTCAGATAGAGTGGGAGGGAGGGAAGGAGATAGAGAGAGAAACACTGATGTGAAAGACACATTGATTGGTTGCCTCTGGCACAACCCTGACCAGAGCCAGGAATTGAACTGTAACCAAGGTACGTGCCCTTGACTGGGAATCAAACAGAGACTCTTTGGTCTGCATGGGCTGATGCTCTAACTGCTGAGCCAAACCGGCCAGAGCCACATAAAGTTTAAAAGAAAAAAATGCTCAACATCATTAGCCACTAGAAACATGAAAATCAAAATCACTTCATACCTACTAGGATGGCTAGCGTCAAAACTAAGATGGCTAGAGTTAAAAGACGGACGATAATAATTATTGGTGAAGATGTAGAAAAACTGAAATTCACATCCACTACTTTGGAAAACAGTCTGGCCATTGCAAAAATAGTTAAATACAGAGTTACCATTTGACCCAGTGATCCACTCAAAAACTTGCACACAAATGCTCATAGCAGCATTATTCAGAATAAAGGTGGAAACAATCTAAATGTCCATCAACTGATGAGTGGGAAAAAAAATGTGGTATATTGATGCAATGGAATATTACTCATCTATAAAAAAGACTGAAGGACATGCTACAACATGAATAAACTCTTAAAACATTATGCCATGTGAGAGAAGCCAGATGCAAAGGGACACATGTTAATTATACGACTGCATTTATATAACATGTTCAGAATAACAAATCCAGAGACAAGGGAGGCAAAGCAATGGGACTGACTGCTAATGGGAATATGGGATTTCTTTCTGTAGTGTTACAAATGTCCTAGCATTAGGTAGTGGTGGTGGTTGCTCAAGTTTGTGAATATACTAAAATCTACTGAGTTATGTGCTTTGAAGAGGTGAATTTTATAGTATGTAAATTATATATAATTTTTTTAAATGCATAGATGTAACTCCTAAAAGGGGGTGTTCTATACTTTCTACTCTGAAAGAGAGAAAACAGTAGCCCCCCCCCCCCCAAAGGAATCAAGTACAAATCACATAAAAGATGTAGGGACAATACAAAGTAAACAATGCTCCAACAAGTTTTGTAATAACTAAAAAGCACCCTGACTTCTCAGAAGAACCCAGACATTGAAGCCAAACCCTGCACTTGTCAGGAAGACCTAGCTGTACTCAGTATAAAACTAACTGAATCGAAGGAGAAGTAAGGTGCATGGAAGACATCTTTGCTATCTATACTGCTCACTCCCTTTGGGAAATTATTAAAAGGGCTGAACTGCTGGAACTTACACGGAGTACCAGTCAGTAGAGCTGAAGAGCCATGTTCGTTTGGCCATTTTGGTTTCTCTTCTTGGTAGCAGGCTATGCATTATTCTCCGAGGGTGAATTTGTTTTATAAAGAAACTTACCACTGGGTTATTGACGGGCTTTCCAGGGATTAACTGCATACTCATAAGAGTAAGAGGCTAACCTCATCCTTTTAAAAATCACACACTACAATCCTATAAACAGTTGACAGCTACACCCTGAGGAGAAAAATAATCCAACATTTTGCTAATCCTTAAACCAATCATCTCATGCAACAATGAGAGTCCTTTAGGTCTACAACTCAATCTCTTAAGGACAGAAAGGCTCCTGCTAGATCCTCAGGAGTTCATACTCACAGCCAAGCCCCACAAACAAACGTAGCCAGCACCACAAAGTACCCCACACTGACTTCATAGGAAGTTGTTCTACAGTGAGGACTACAAATTTGCCCATGAAGTAGGAATATATAAATCTGAGCAATGGAGCCCCAAATCTGAGCCCCATGGGCTTTGACACAAGTTCTAGTTATGGAAAATAAGTCAGACTATGTCCAAATAAATGAGAAAAGAAAAACAAAGTTGCCTACATTAACCCCAAATTTCTGAATTCCTGAAGGTCACAGGCATTTGCTGTAAGAACCTGCTCAAGTCATATTCACATTTCACACTGAAGCAGCTATTGGGAATCTGGACTTTCGTGGTACGGGAAGGACAAGCCCCACTGGTCACCTGGGCATCTCGCTTTCCAATTCTATCACAAGGATCCCTGCCACCTCCCAGTGGTGCCAGGGCCTTGTTCCCCTCCTCTTTAAGATGAACAAGGAAGCCAATGATGCCTTGTCCTCACATTTTTGTTTCTCAATTCTCTCTCCATCTGTTCCTAGAATTTAACTTTATCTCCTTGGTTTTGAACTTTAAGTCTGTTCATCAAAAGTTAAATGGCAGTGTTTTTGCACTGCTGTGTCCTTATTAAAAGTCATTCATGCAGGAAGACATGATGGTAGGAGCAGAGCATCTGGCTGGGCATATTCTCAAACATCAGCATCCATGCAACCACTAGCAAAGATAAAGGAGGAGGTGACCTGCTCTCAGAGCAGCCACCCCTCAAAGGGGGCTTGGCCAACTGAACCCACAGATCTGCTCCAAAAACTTAAGAGAAACCAGGCAGATAAAACTCAGTTCAGGGAGTCAGGACCACGTGCTGGGTGAAGGCTGCCAGCCAGAGTCTTACCCCCACAAAAGCCATGCAAGGTAGATGGTACTGTCCATTTACAGATGGGACACTGACAGAGGTGAACTTATCGTATGAGGTCACAAAGCTAAAATGTGGAAGCACCAAGTGTCCTCTCAAGTTCATCTGAGTCTAGGCCCACACATTGTCCCAGGTTACATAATACAGAGGTTCCCAGAAAGATGAGAACAAAACACATGAAGTTGGGCAGCAGACATTTGCCTAGAAACATGTACAGCTAGGCAACTGTTGTCTTTAAAAAAGAAAACCACACTCCACCACTTTTTACTTTTTAATCAAAACCCAACCACCTTTCTTGAGGGGGTAGGGGTAACTGGCTGAAAAGAAGGAGAGGGACCCTCCTGGGGTGGTGAAAACACTCTACACGGAGGACTGTGGTTACAGGGCTGTGTGTGCACCCAAAACAGTCAAACTGTACCTGTGAGATCTGTGCATTTCACTGCATATAAATTACACCTCAATTAAAAAGTGTGAGTGCAGATATGTACGTATCTAAATCTGTATCTATATATCGATTATGTCATATAAACCAAATTAAAATATAACACTAGTTATTTGGAATCCCAAATTCAACTAATTATTTAGCATCAGAGCAGGTAGAAAAGGGCTCTTAGTTCCAAATTCCCCAGTACAGTGTCCTTCAGTAAATTTTTCTCTGCCTTCAAGTAGCCATTAACTATCTCACAAATAAAGTGTTATGTCATTTTATTAATTTATTTTATTTTAAGAATTTTGTTTGTTTTTTATCCTCACCCAAGGACATTTTTGCATAGAGTGAGAGAGAGAGGAAGAGAGAGGGAGAGAATATTGACATGAGCGAGATACATTGATTGGTTGCCACCCACACGACCCCAACCGGGGCTGGGGACAAACTGCAACTGAGGTACGTGCCCTTAGCAGAAATCGAACCCAGGTCTCTCTGAACCGCGGGCCGATGCTCTAACTGCTGAGCCAAACCGGCCAGGGCTGTTTTAAGCATTTTTAACAGAATTCTAAAGTTAAAAAGAAAAATCTTTGCGAAATGCTGATCAAATTGTGGAGACTCTTCTAATACAAAAAAAAAAAAATCAAGGTATCAAATGAGTAAGTTCCTTTTACACAATGAACTTGTTTCTAAAGCACAAGTGAGCTGTGTGTCAAAACAAATAAACCCTGTGCCTATTAAGATCTCTGCATTATTTAAAACTTTCTATTGTCACAAGAACATGTTTAATAAAAGAGCTTATGAAAAGCAAAATTCAGAAAGTAGAGTTTCAGTTATTATTCTGCAAATTACCAATTTTGCTATCAGTGAAAGCAATTAAAAAATGTACAATAAAAACATTCCATAATTTCTCCAAATATCAACTACCTAAGAAATTTATTTTTCTTACATACCAGTAATAATTTCAAGTTGAAGGCAGGAGCTGTGGTAGAAAAAAATTTTAAATTCAGTTTTCCCATCAGATAGAAGAACAAGTTTTCTATGCTGGTGAGAAATGGGCACCATTAATTAATCCACTCAACAAGGATGGAAAAAATATATCCTCTCTCGTCCTCCTAAAAGACCATCCATAGTCCCAGGAAACAAGCCGAGTTTGCCTAGAAGCTTGGTGTCCTTGAGAATATTTAAGTTTCTCCTGGTTTGCTAAAGAGAAATATCTTTAGCCCTGTCAAGCAAGCAGTGAGCTCCTTGATTGTACCTTAAAGGGAATGAGAATGTTTCGGCTCATTTGCATTTTAAAGGGTACTCTTTCATGATCTTTCACACTTGTAATAGACGTCTAAACCGTTAAATTACTATTTCTTTTCTCAGCCTGAAAGTCGATGCAGACGAAGAGCATGGCCTCTCCCATTGTTCTTTACCCTAAGTCGGTCCCTGAACAATACTGACAGCTGCTATCAAACCGGGCTGCATTTACTCCTCGTGCAGCTGCTGCTTGTAGGAACAGACAGCCTCCCGGAGCCTCCTCCCCTCTGGGGAGACAGGTTGACACACTGCATGTTCAATGAAGGGGTTCAAAGGTCCACTGAATTGTCAACCCAATTTTCTGCTACTTTGATTTTCCAGGACGTACACAATTCCTTTCAAGCAAAAATCAAGCATATGCCAGAGCATGAAACTTGTGGTTCGGGATAATTATTGATCACTACAAACTTTTAAAAAGCCTGCTGACAAAAATTAATATACTGATTCAAAAATTACAATGATAAAAACCACACATGCCAGTATGCTGAAAACATGCAATTGGCGTTAAGTCCTGTGCTTGGGCCCAATGCACTGAGAGTTGTGTTACTGTTGCTAGCTAGCAGAGTTAATCTGCCTTTCTAATCTCAACAACATGTTTCCTGGACTAAAGCCATTCATAAAATTAGTGATTCATCTGCCCTTCTAAAACCACCTACTATTTTTATTTTCTGATTCCGCTCAAAATGAGTATTACCTATAAACATCTGGTTGATACAATTTCCTCCTTTCTAATGTGTCGGACTGGGCAGTGCCTTTGAGAATTTAAAAATGCAAGTTTTACCATCAAGAAATGATATGTAAAAATCGGAAAACAAACGTGTTACACAAAGTTTAACTGGGTAATTGAGAACTGCTTTGCATATGTTTTCTTTTAATCAAAACAGGCTTTTCCATCCTTATTCATTAGGGTTAAAAAATTCTGTGCTCAAGCTACAAGTACAATTTGCTATTAGTCTTTGCTAATCAAACACGGTACATGCAAAAGTACCAGTGAATATTTGATTTGATCTCTGAAATAAAGCAATTCATTACACAAGAAAAGGATACAGAAGGCAGTAGACAAATGCAGATGTAATTGTGTTTTTTGTTGAATGTGATTAGAGAGCCCACTAAGTAACAGTCAAAAATGTGATACTAAGGGGGAGAAATGCAGAGCCTGGACCTGGGGGGAGGAGAAGGGGGACTGTTTATGCAGAGCTAAGCTGTCAAGTGTAATAAAGCAGCTCGAATAAAATTTAAGCTGAACATCCACTGAAGCTCCCAATTTCAGGGAGGAAAAAGCTATTAAAAGGAAATGAAGGTCACCCTCCCAGTTTATTTCACCTAATTGACTGCCAATAGCTAACCACAGGCAACCCGACTGCAGATCTGCAATTGAGAAATTGATGAAAGGAGAGTTTTCAAGCTGAGGCTCATTCTTTAATCCTCCTTGGCTCTTATGTTTTTTCTCCATCTCCAGTTGGGACGTAATTTTAAACCCTGATGGATTAACTGGTTCCATTGTCTGTGGCCGTTATTGGACTATGGCACTCTAATCCCTACAGCAGCATGTCTAATTATCATTACAAAGTGTCTGAGGGAACTATAAAGACCAGCAGGGCATCTTCTCACAAGCAATTAACATAAATTGATAAATGAGTGATTTGAATGTGCTCAAGGCACTCACATATGAATAAAATCAGAAAGGATGGTCCCTTGTTTCAGCTACTTCTTTCACTTGGTCTGGAAGGGCAGAAAACCTGAGAACCATTCTGGACCCTGAAGTGGGGAGGATGAACTCATGCAGGGGATGGACCACAGGGTTCACCAGGCTCATTAATGAAAAGCAATGACTTGTGATTGACAACCAGTCGCCAGAGAGGAGCACTAACTGAGAGCCACACAGGAGAGCAGAAACCTAGTGGAAGGCTAGAGGGCACTAGGGCAGACAATTATCACTTCTTCAACAGCAAGAGAATTCTTTTCATTGGGGTGCCACTTAAAACTTCATGAAATAGGCACAAGAAAGAGAAAGACCAAACAATTATAAAGGTTCTGATACCCTAGGAAAACTAAAGGCAAAAGCAAAGATAACTAAATTAAATGGTCATTATAAGATGCGTCATGACTTCACTGTGATCTAAAGTTATAGGACAAAATGCAGAAGAGTTTAAAACTGTAACCTAAAGTTTTTTTGTTTTTTTTACTTGACTACTGGAGCAAAGGTGGTTAAGTGTCACAGGATAAACAACATTTGTTTTCCCATTAAAAAGCAGACTGAGCTCTGGCTGGATTTGCTCATTGGTTAGAGTGCCGGCCTTCAGACCAAAGGGTCTCTTGGGTTCGGCCCAGTCAGGGCATGTACCTTGGTTACAGATTTGATCCCTGGCTCCGGTCAGGGTCATGCAGGAGGCAACCAGCTGATGTGTTTCTCTCACATCAATGTTTCTCTTTCTTTCTCTTTATCTCTCTCTCTCTCTCTCTCTCTCTCCTTTCCACGCTCTAAAAATCAATAGAAAAAGATCCTTGGGTGAGGATTAACAACAACAAAAAAAGTAGATTGATTTTTCTCCTCCTCCTAAAAATGTTCCTCCTATCACTTCCCTTATGGCTAATCTCTCTTCCCCTACACACCTCAGCATTCTTGAAGCCCAGCCCCTTCCCCCACCCACCCTTATCAAAGAGGGCAATGTTAAGCTACACAATATATATAGATAGATAGATAGATTAAGCCATCAAATAAATAAGAAATGAAAGCTGGTTATACACACTGTAGGAGGTAGACCTGGTAGGCCACGTACCCCGATGATGGCATTCAACTCTGCCATGGTCACCTGTTTGGCACGTTCGACAGCCTGCGCCACCTGTTGTTGATGCTTTGAAAACAATGAGAAGAAAGTGTAAGCAAGGCAGCCAAGAACTTCACGTACCTTCCAATGATAACAACAAAAAGATCAGCGCCACATGCAGTGCAGGCTGAAGTATCACATGGATTTATATGCAAAGTTTCTCGAGCACATGTTACTGCACAGAACACATGCAGAGAAGGAAAAGAAGACAGGACAGTGCTTCCCTTATTTCTGACCAACACCAGTCACCACTTAACTTCTGATGGAAAAATTAGGCTCAGAAAGGTAGAAAGTCAAAAGGGACATCAAAAATGGTAACCTGAGGCTTCAGAAAATAAATAGTATGGGATTTGGAAGATCACCCTGGTTATAGAAGGGGTTCTGAGAAGTTTGAGGAGGTAAATAATACAGCCATTTTGAAAGGCCCATTTCGATACTTTAAACATTAAATCTTCTATCACTTCTCTGATCCACAAATCTCAACCCACAGGTAATTTTAGAAACTCTGGGAATTCCTCTACTTCTTTAGCCTTTAGATCAGCGGTTCTCAACCTGTGGGTCGCAACTCCTTTGGGGGTCGAATGACCCTTTCACAGGGGTCACCTAAGACATATCAGTAGCAAAATTACAGTTATGAAGTAGCAACAAAAATAATTTTATGGTTGGGGGTCACCACAACATGAGGAACTATATTAAAGGGTCGTGGCATTAGCAAGGTTGAGAACCACTGCTTTAGATGGTTCACTCTTCACAGGGAGAGAAAAGACCCCCCTCCCTTAGTTCACAGGCTGGGAACACTCTGCAAACCTCCCAACTTCCACCCACAAATAAAAACAAAGCCACTGTGCTTTGGGAGGCATGAGACAGACTGTAGCAGAGACCAGAATCACCAAAGTCTAACATGACTGAAAGGCCAACAAATCTAACATCAGTGAATGTCATGCTGAAGAGCTGCCGTGGCAGCAGAGTGGGCGCGATGCGGCATGGAGCAGCAGATGCCAGCTAGTACAGACACCCAGTACTTCAGCTCCACGTCCATCAGGCTTTTCACTCTGTCTCAAGATACATGCGTCCTGTACACACTTAAAACAGTTTAGCATTTATGAGTTTGTATCCAAAAGTAAGGTAAACTTTAAAGCCAAACTAAAACATACCAGTTTTGAGTCAATCTCATAGATTACTCATATAAGGAGCTTTTCCTCTCAAAATATTAAAGTTAAGCCTCTGTGGCTTCATAACTTAATGAAATGGTTTATATGTGTATATGACTCCATAAATTAATATGAACACTTATTTCATCCTTAAGAGTGCTGGCATCCACTCTCTCCATGGACAGCATTAAGTCAACCATTATACAAGCACAAATAAAATACCTGCTTCCATGGTCAAGTCAACCCTGATGGAACCATTTTAAAAATTCAGAATAAGAAAAGCTCTCTAGAGAAAGGACACTTGGAATCATCAGTAAGCTATTAAGCTTATACTCCTCAAAAAAAAGAAAGAAGAAAAGCTTTATGTTTGATAGTCATTTTGCAGTTTTCCAAAGAAAAAAATAATCTGAGGTTGAGCTATTGCTATTTCTACAGTGTGCCCTCAGATCTGTTAGATGGCATAGCAGGGGGTTCACACACCACAGCTGTAACAGATGTTCTTCACACTTGTTCCTTGTGATAAAATTAACATCTTAAAACTAGCTAATTTGCAAACAGAGAAGCAACATAATTGCACTTTAACAGCTGAACAGTTTTACTTACTTCCTGAGACAGAAATGGGATGACTTGTGCACAAATCGTATTCAATCTCTTGGCGATTTCAGTCTATAAAGACAAAGCCATATAAATGTTTAGTATACTTACTTCATAATCAGTTCAGAAAGATAAAACTTCATACCCAACACTTTAGCCCTCCACTACCTCACTCTTGAGGGCATAAAACTGCTTTCCCAGGCTACCTTACTAATATTTATCTCAAGATAAACAGTAGATATTAATCCCACTTGCAAAGTAAGACATAACTGCACGCTTTATTGGTCATTTAAATAAGAGATAATGAGCACTTTAATTGAATTGGAAAATCTCGTGGTTTAAGGCTATATAATCATTTAACCTGGTGATTGCAAACCCCTTTGTATACTTATTCAATTATGGCGTACCATGGCACATTTATGTAGTTACACCAAGTTCATTCAAACTAGTATCACAAACCAGGGGAGCAGGAGCACCATCAAAGCAGAGTAGCTTTAAAGACAAGGTCTAGTGTGAGAGGAGAAGAAGCCTACGGACCTCTTAAACTCATCCCAACTCCTGCACAACTGAAACAGTATTTTAATGTTAGTAGCCTTCACTAAGTCTCAAAATTTCAAACAAGCCAAGAAAACAAGGCTGAAACTGAATGCAACTCCAGAGGGACAGTCAAGTCAAGACATTCTGAGTATCTGTCAAGTTTCACCACAATTCAGCATCAAATGTGAAGACCTCAGCAACAGGGCCTACAGTGCAGCTGAACACAACAAAACATGTCCCGAGTGTCTGCGGCCCAGGCTGTTCTCAAAAAGGTAGGAAAAGTTTCTGCTTAGCTCCAGATCCACAGATCCTTCTGCTACAAGAGACAAACTGGCAAGGGAAGACATAAAGGTGCCCTGCTTCCAGCACAGGATAGGCTCCACCTGCCTGACCCATCTCCAACACCCTCCAGCAATGCAAAGCAGCTCTGCCTTCCTCTAACTCTGAAGAACCAGTTCTGCCTTTATAAAAAAAGTTGTCTAAAAAGAGTCCCAGTGTTGACCTTATTTATTTAATCGTTTTCTGTCAATGCTTACAAATGCTGACTCTGTTAGTGAATTAGGTAATGAAAAGGATCATGAGAAGAAAATTATAAAGCACACAGCCACGCCCTTGAGAATTAGGGAATGGAATAAGCAAGATAAAGTAGAAAACTCAGAAACCATAAAAATCAAGTATATAAAAAAAGAGCTGCCCTTTGTCCTCTATGATGATTCCAGTTAACTGAGCAACAAGGGCTCTGGTTTGGTGGGACTGGATTTAGACCAACCCAACTCACTTCTCCCTGACCACCAATGAGATAGGGTTCCAGCCCAGGCCCTAGAAGAAATGTAGTTCTAGAAGGGGAAATGACTGGTATAGAAAGCAAACCCATGACCTTGCTTTAACCAGCAGGGCAAACAGATATATGGGAAAAGAGTGCAGCTGTACCAGGTGCAAAAACAGAACTGGGCAGCCCCACCCAATTCATCTGATCACAGCCACTCAGTCAAGCTAACTCAAGGTCAGAGCTGTCCTCGAAAGCATGAGCAGGCTTCCCTTTCCTTTGCAACAGGGTTCTGCACTATATATTTGGGTATATGTAAGGGAGTAGGGATGGCCCTCATGGACTCTTGAATCTTTGCCCCCCACTTCCTATCTACCATACATCACAACAGCATTCTGCACTTTCCCCTTCTCCAAAATTCACACTTAATGTTTCCCAATCTTAAAAATGATTAATGCTCACTTTAAGTTCACCCAGATATATGCATAGAAATATAAAAAAAAAAGTTAGAATAAGTCTAGGTCTATCATCCAGGGGTAACCCTGAGTAACATTCTGGTGGTTCTGGAGAGCATCATTCAAGGCACTCACAAGCCCAGAGTGGAAAGAGAGACTTTTATACCAAGGGGCCCCATTATATATACTGCTGTTCTCTAATTTGTTATCTCCACTCAAAAATGTCTCAGGGACACCCTCCCACTCAGTAAATACAGATAGGAATGAGGACATTACCGATTAAGCACCTGGTATCAGTGGATATTTATGTTTCGTCTAATTTGCCACATTTACAAATTCTGTGACAGACAGCCCTCTACACAGATCTGTAAAAGAAACCCTTGGAAGTGAAACTGCTAGGTCAAAGAGTATGAACATTTTAAATTGGAATGCACATTGATAAACTGCCCAGCAGAAAAGCTTTATGCTATCGTTAGTCTATAAGGGTGCATGCTCTCCTACAGTGTCAATATTGGGTTTTGTTGACCTTTTAAAAAATCTTTATCCATCTAATAAATTAAAAAATAATCTCACTTTTATTTGCACCACTCAGATTCTTCCTGAAATTAAACATCGTTTCATTTATTGATTAACCCACTGTATTTTTTCACTTCTGTTTTTCCTTTGGTATTTATTCATCATTGCCTTTTGTAGTAGTTCTTCCCATATGACAAATATTGACTCCTTTCCCTAGTTTTTCCAGCTTGCCATCTGTCTTCAAACCTTACTTACTATGGATTTTTTTGCTGTGCATAATTAAGTTTTTATGTGGTCAAACTAAAGAATACTGTTTTGCCCTGGCCTGTTTGGTTCAGTAGTTAGAACGTCGGCCTGCAGACCAGAAAGTCCCGGGTTCGATTCCCACTAAGGGCATATACCTCGGTTGCAGTTTGTCCCCGGCCCTGGTTGGGTCGTGCAGGTGGCAGCCACTCGATGTGTCCCTTTCACATCGATGTTTCTCTCTCCCCGCGCCCCCACTCTATCTGAACAAAAAATGGGAAAATGTCCTCAGGTGAGGATAAAAAAAAAAAAATGATCTATTTAATTAATAATAAATAATATGTGTTATTACATAGAATGGGTTTAAGGCAGAACTGATTTTAACTGTCAGGGGACACTTAAGACCTGATATGAATGAAATTAACTTGTAAACTTTTAATAATATTAGGTACTAAAAACAAAAGAAGTACAGATTAAAGCACAGATAATATAAATCGGGTTAGAGTAGGTAAGACAGAAACAGGAGGAAGAAGGTTAAAGACCAAAGCTCGAATTGAATAAGAAACATCAAAAACCATACCATCTTTCCTAGGAATTCTAAATAAACGGTCTGGAGAGGAAATAGAAAGAGAACAGAGGAGGACCTTGATCCCAGCTGTCTCTTTCCTCTGCCAGGTCTGTAAACCCTCATCTTAAGCTACCCTCTAAAAAGTGAGCTTGATTTTGAGCAAGGAAGCCTGACATCAAGTCTCACCTCTGGATTATACCAGGAAATTCTCTGAGCTGCCCTGACTTCTCCATGAGGAGAGTTCTTACCTTTAGGCAGTATGAGGGTGGATCCACTTTTCTCCTTGACAGTGCGCTTTCTTTGTGAGTTCTAAAACATCACCATCACCCCAGAAGGGTTTCATAAATGTTTTTCCCAGCCCTTAAAAAAGTCTGAAAGGTAGCATAAAACTCAACAATAATTCTTAAGTCTCATCTCGTTTCAATACAAGACCTTTGACTGAACACAAATTAACAAGTAGTGTTTTCCACCCATGCTTCTATTCCTGACCAGAGTTTGCAAGCAGGTTAAACTGGATATTTGACCCTGCTTCAACAGGTATTAAGAAGGTTCCATAAGCTTTGCAGACTACCTTCTACCTCTTCCAAGGGGTAGACAACTCCAGTGAAAACAAACTACAGGCTAACTTTTTTTTCCACCTGGATGTCATTTTCCCGATGAAAGCTGAAGACATATTCAGTATCTGCTAATAGTCATAAAAGCTTATAAATAAACTTACCCTGTGCCTGTATTTCTGACACCCCCATATAAGTCACAACATTAAGTCAGTGTTCAAGAGCAATGCCCAAACCAGATTTGCATGGTACCTTTGTGCCCAGAAACTTAACCAGCTGGGTAAAGGCCCCAGCATCAAGCCTTACCATCATGGCTAGCTTCCACCCACTGAGGCAACAGAAAGCAGGTATCCAGATTATCTGTACAGAACCATCTTTTAGTCTCCTTGCCAATGCCAACTCCCCTCACAGACTTGCTTATGATAATAGACCTGGCCCTCATAATCCAAAAACTTGGGTTTGCATTTCAGCAAACCAGTTCTAGGTGTCCTTAAACCACTTGAACAGCTTGACCACAGGTCTTACCATCAATCTACTTCAGGGTTTCATCAAAATCAAGTAAACAAATATATGAACTACAGCTGAACTATTACAAAGAGCTGTTCTCTTAACCCACTCCTCCTTCAGGACCTACCTCACATCCACATGGAAGCCTTTCCCCAGGGGCAACAGAAGATAAACCCTTCTCTTGGCTCTTGGAGATCCTCCACAGCATGTGCTGTCCTTGGGTGCACTACGTCCACAGGTTTAAACAGCTTCCATGCAGATTCTTAGCAGCTTCCAGCACACAAGTCTTCTCCACACAAGAAGGTGGGAAGCATGAGAACCAGACCCCTAACCACTTTGATACAACTCCTCTCTGCATCCTCCGCCACTAACACTGTCCACAGGGCACAGCCAACATGCTTTTAAGGAACGGTTCACTGTCGAAAACAGAATCCCCTCGCCCCCCAATGATCAAGAAGCAACCAGACAAACTGTTACTGAAAACAGCATTCGAAGAAGGCTGTTTTCAGTAACAAATCACATCTTATGTTGAAAAACAAAATTCAACTGCGTAAATATGAAGATCTAATTGGCTTATTCAATGAGTCATGAATCAGACAGTATCCAATCTAGCAAACAGAAAGGAGCTCCAAAGAGCTGTCCAAAAGGAAAGGTAGAAAGGGGGTGGAAAAAGAAAATTATTAGCAAAGAATGTACTGTTTCAGGTAAGATCACCCACCTAAGGGGAATGAGGGGTGCTTATCAGTTGGATTACCTGACTACTGCTGCTGCTCAGGTAATTCCAGGTTGACTGGTTAAAGGTTACATTGCTGGGAAAGGCTAAAAACTGCAATTAGGTTAGGTAATAAATCTTGGTTTGCCAATGTGGGGCTTAGCATACGTGACTCCATTTTGGGCCTGTTTCTTTTTAACACTTAGTAGGTGCAAGAGTCACATATTTTAAATAAATTAAATATGGTCAAATACCTCAAAGGCCAGCTTTTGAACCACACTCTGGTATATTTTGCAGGGCTCTTAAACTGAAGACATGTTCTGGACATCTGAACTTAAGTTTTAGGATGTTGATTCCTCAAAGCTCGCCTCTTCACCTTTTTATATTCCTATCACCTAGTCTTATTACAAACTGAGGAGGCCACTCCCCAAAGTCTGCTCACTTCTTCACTATAGAGTAATGTATAATGAATGTTGTTTGATCAAAACAGGGTGAGGATTGCTTAAGAGTAATTGCCCATGGTCTCAAAACAATCCAGTGGCACCTTTCCCAAAGTCAGCTATGGAGGAGAGCCTCCATTATCATTAAATTGCAAATTGATGGATCATAAAAAATGCTGCTTATGCCGAGGGCTGGCAAACTGATTTTTGTGTTTTGTTGAGCCAAGCAGGAAGCCCAGAGACAAACACAGTGGAGTGCTGGTAAGAAGTGTCTGGCAACAGAGAGATGGGCAAGAATATGAAAACAAAGCACACAAAAGAAAATAAATAGATAACGTCCAAATCCCTTCTGACTAGAAGTTTCTAAGTCTGTAAAATGACAGTGTTCAATACAGAAAAAATGTTCAACCTCACCAGCAAGCAAACAAAACACAACTTTTGTTATAAGGTGGGTCATTCTGCACCAGTTAAGTTAGTTTATCAAAAAAAAATTAATAAAATCCAACAATGATGAGTCCTCTGGGAAACCGAAACCATCATAACATTATTGATGACAGAGTAAATTGGTAGTCATCTTAGAAAGCAACTGGGCAATGTGTTTTAAGAGCATGAAATTATTCAAACTCTTTGGTAAGGCTTCCCACAGCTAAGAATTTATCCTAAGGAAACAGTTCAAATGAAAAGCATTCCATGCATGAAGCTGTTCACTGCAGCACCCGTTTCCAGGCAAATGAGAAAAACCCAGGTAAAGCTGTAACAGCAATTCAACACATCACAACCATTTGCAGTTTTGAAAAACTTAACATTTGCCCTCCTGAAAAATCAGATGTCTAATACTAGGAGAACAGTTAAATACACAGCATCAACCCAAAGGCAAGGCAAGTAACCATTAAAGTCATATTTATGATAATGAGACTTAAATAGCCAACACATTACCAGATGAAGCAGGAAGAGAACAAAGATGTGATGTTAGTGTGCCTGTGGTATTTTTACACATATGCATGTGGCCAAGGACTGTTGATACCGAAAATAAAAATGGTGATCATGCTGAGGGGTAGGGTTACTGGTGACTATTTTTCCCCCTCCAACGACCTTGTGAACACCACCCTTGATTTACTATCTAACTGTATTATTGAACTGGAAAGGGAGAAAAGCGTGGTCAGGCCCAACGCGCCTGTGACTGACAGCAGCACTGAGTCACAATGCCAGCAAACCCTGAAACCATTTGGATGCCAGGCCCTGTTACAACCTTCAAATCACACATGGAAAAACTGATGTCTAAAGGAAAGGACTTGCCCAGGATCATATATCAAGATTAGAAGCCACATTCTTTGCCTAGTCCTTTCTCCAGGAAGCGGAAGTAGAAAATTGGGACATACTCAAAATCAGAAATAAAGCTGATAAACGCAGCCTTGTTTTGCAAAGCAATACAGCCCAAATAGGACTGCAACAGCACCCAGCCAAGGCCATGTCGTCTCTCAGCCAACAATGGTACCACAAGTGGTCCCAGTCAATAAACAAAGGGCACTGCACCCTTGCTGCCCTGGTATAAGTACTCTGCAGAACCTCAGTTGGACATTGTGAACTTTCAACAAGCAAGTCGCAGCCAACTTGCACTTCAGTCCTCTCCTCAGGCAGAAAGAGTTAGTGAATCAACCCTAACATCAATCTGGCCCACCAACAGAGCAAAATCCACAAAACCCCTTCTACAAATACATCGCTATTTCCTGAAGATGACATCTGATATACCTGGTGGAAATTAAAGATGCTTGCACAAAAACCACATACCCAAAATGACATATGCAAACCACTGTGAATAATCTAACAACTGCTGTCCTTTCAGGAGGGAGGAGAGCTCCTTAGCCTAGAGACCTCCTTCAGAACATCCAATACAGTCCTCCCTCACCACTTCGCGCTTCAACTTGCGCGGCTTAACTCTATTGTGGTCTTTTCAAATATATTCATTAAAAAGTTAATCGAGACAGTGAAAATGATACAGCACACGCTCGGTTGTCTGAGTCAATTATACACCCCTGTATTACAATTACAATTAAAATTACTGTACATATGGACTGTAGGCCTATGTATTCAAGCACCCCAGGAATCCTTCAACACCAGGTGCAGCGCTAGAGTCTGGAATGGATTAACTTCGATAAACGAGGGACGACTATATTCACCAGATTTACTGTCTCCCACCATAGCACCGTATGACAAGGTTAATTTTACCTTAAAATCTAATGATTCAGAGTACCTTTCTGTTTAAAATATAATTGTGTCAATAAATGACTAATCATTTTGGAGAAATCTGAAAGAAGAGAAATTGGGGTATCAAGTTGAGGTTGTAATGAGGTTGAGTGATTCTCAAACTTAAGTGTTTTGGAATCACCTGAAAGACTTGCTAAAACATGGGCGGTTGGGTCTCACTCCAGAGATTCTGAGTCAGGAGGTCTGGGGCCCCAGCACCTGCATTTCTATCAAGTTTCCAGGTGATGTGCAGTTATCAGACTAAGAACCCAGCCCAAGAACTACTGTCATCCCTTAACCACACAGTGGCAGAGTCTACTGTTTCGCACACAGCAAGGACCTCCTAACTCCTTACACCTACTGTCACATCCTCCATCTGAGCAGGTCCCCTGTAACTAGGGTCAAAAACAAGTGGGCCAGGAGGTCAGGGCTGCCACTCTCCAGAGCCTTGCCACAAATGCCATGGCGCCTTCTCCACACATTTTTACAAAACAAGGCCAAGGCAAGAACACAAAACGGGGTGTCGGAACACATTTGCCTACTATGGGAAACAACCTCAAACACTATTCATTTAAATGATTCCACCCATGGCAATGTAATCTCGCCCCTTCTTAAGCCCTATGATTAAAACAAAACAAAGAGTACCAGATGACAGAAACCCTTTAGTGGCTCAATTAATCAGAACATAAATCACCAATTACTGGCAGATAATAACTTTTGTGTTCCATCTCCCCCTCACTTGGCAGCTCCTACTGCATTCTCAATCTGAGCCCTTTCCAACTGGGCGCAGACTCCATGCTTTCACTGCTCATCTTCCCTGCAGCTTCTCTGGAAACAAGGAGGGGTTAAAAGAAACGAGGAAAAACCTGCTGAAGGCTCTCTGGGCGGAGATAGCAACACTAATTGCTCCCATTCTCTGGCTCCTCCCCAGACAGATTGCAGGGCCTGCATCTCCGGAGAAAGCTCTCACTCCCGTATCTTCTTCACGGCAGCTCTCAGTAGAGCAACTCAAGTGCCCTTAATTGTTTATGTTCTTAATGCAGAGTCTCTTGAATGCATTCATTTTTAATAGCAGGCTTGAGTATGGGGCCCATCAAAGAACGACAAAGCAACTCTATTCATTGGTTCTCCTTCCTGCAATGATGGTCTTTTGATTTATTTGCAAATGACAAGCTTAGCAGGCCCCACTTGAGGGCTGCCCTCATTTTTTTTTTTTTTTAAGAATTCAGTTGTATTTCCAAAATGAAGTTGAGTCTGCAACACTGTATATTTGTGTAAATTTTCCCCCTTCAGTTCCTTCTAATTAATGACTTAAATGTTTTGACCCAAGTGTTGCCAAGCAGAGCATTTGGGCTTTAATTTGTCATTATGGTAAAGATGCATCCTTGACAAAAGCATGGCAGCTGTTTCAGTGCCTAAACAGCACATTTCCTTTATTCAGAAGCTCTTGTTATGGGGTTCAGAAAGTGCTGTTCACATGAAATTGTATTGACTTGTCTCATGATGGAAAAAAGACAGCTTTTGCCAGCCTTAAAGGAAAATGCACTCTGTAATGCCACAGAAGGTTTTTAAGACAAACTCTGTAGGGTGAATCACAATGCTACTGTGAAGTCATCACCTATTGTTCTCAGAACAGAAAGGGAACAAGCTTCCCCTGAAACACACCCCCACAAACACACACCTTTCACCCTGTTCACAGGTCTTAGTCATGAGGGAACGTTATAGAAATTAGATAATATCATACAATAGCAGAATTAGTGGGAGGAAAGCTGAGTGCATCATCATCATCGCAGGAAGGCTAAAATTGCAATTACAAAAATAAAATATGCCCATGTAAAGACAAAGGCTACCCTGAATCAACTTGCCTCTGAAAACTGGGTTTCTGAGAAGGTTTTATTTTCAAAATTTGTAACATTATTTTTCTTTGCAATAAAATTTAAAGCATTTCTTCATTACAGCTACCTTTTGGGCCTGTCTTTGGTTGGTACTGACTCACTATCTCTACGATCACTATCTCTACACCTTCCATCGTGACAAAGCAAACTACCTCTCCACACTACTATCAAGCACTATTGATCACTGGCTTGAGCATTTCCCATCATTCCACTCCCATCTTGTTTGGAAATCACTGGATCGGCAGCTTGATGTAAATATTTCCCTAATAGAGAGGATCCAGCCAATCCAGATAGAGGGAAAGGAACTTCCTACCTGCGGTTACCATGAACAGTGCTCCCTAATTTTAAAAGCATGCTACAGCTCGACCCGTGTGGCTCAGTGGATTGAGCATTGTCCCATAGATTGAGAGGTCCTGGTTCTATTCCCAGTAAGGGTTCATGCCAGAGTTTCAGGTTCAACCCCCAGGAGGGGGCGAACAGGAGGCAGCCAATTGCTGTTTCTTATCTCTCCTTTCCTTTCTCTCTCAAAAAAAAAAAAATCAATCAAAACTTATCAAAAAATAAAAAAGAAATAAAAGCACACTACACGTGAATGACCCTTCCACTCTTCTTCTAGAGCAACTTCCCAGGGAAAGCAACTATTCCACCAGGAGGCCTATGCCACCAATGCCATGTGGCACAGCAGCAGAATAGCCACAAGTTAGAGATGTATAGGATGGTAAGTCCCCAGGGCAAAACCATTGAGTCCCCAACTCAAACTCAGTCTGGAAGCGTCACCCCTAGCCCTTACTCCCCCAAAAGCTGAGTTACTGGAGAGGTGGTTCCTTGGGAAGAAAGACAAGGTTCTTGGCCTTCCCAGTTGGAAGCTGGGATTCTCTTTTCAATCAACATCAAGTACCAAGAAACCTGCAAAGCTCCAGAATGCAATTTATCATCACAGTGGTTAGAAGACAGACTTTAAGAAAGCAGGCTCTACTACAAATTGGGAGCCGGCCTCTGCCCTAGGATTAGGAGCAGTGACTGCAATGCTGTACCCAGCAAGCATGGGGCATCATGAGTTGGGAGCCATTGAGGTAGAAAAAACTTGTGCACAGTGAAGTCAGCGGTCGGGAAAAAATTACTTTCTCAAAAGCATCTTAGCTTATGATTAAAATGAAATCTGCGATGCTGGTGAAAATGTTCAAAGCACAACCTTTTGGAAAAGCTTTTAAGTATTTAAGAAGATGTTAAGTACAAGGATCCTAGATGACAGACTTCACTAGTATATTAAAGATTCACAGAACATTAACTCAACTATGCAGGTGGAGGCAAACAGGAGTATCATTTTAAATACAAATTAAATTATACTTTTAAAAAACTGATGATTGCATCACAATATATACAATCCAGAAAAATCTAAACAAGAGAAAAATAATCCTCATTTCTCCAAGATAACAAGCTACTTTTTCATGGGGGGGGGTGGGGAGGTATGTTGTATGAGTGAGAATTTATTTGGGGTTACATGGATGGACATAATATTATATATATATATATATACACACACACACACACACACACGAAAGTATGCCAAAGAAAAGCCCTGCATCCTCGTATGCCCAGTCATGTCAATTTACAATTTTAAGATGATACAGTATTACAATGTGTTGTCTAAAATATACTGGGGAGCATTAAATAAGGAAAAACAACTAAATCATGAAAGTGAGAACAATTTATAAACCAGAGGCCACCAGAAGTTACTACTCCTATAATTCACCAGTTACTTTACAAATAGACAAATCAATGTCTGTGCTCATGTTTTTAGAAAGCATCCCAGATATTCTTCCATTAATTATGTGGGTTCAGGACATGTCAATTCTCATTTCCCAGAGCACCAGAAACCAAATTTAAGCCACATATTCTGTTACACTGGTCTACCCTCACAGGGTTCCCACAGGACTGGGCTGTTCAATAATGCCGAGCTCCTTCTGGAAGAACAGCATAGACTTCCTGCCATTTGGACTGTGAAACACAGTAATCCACCAGGGAATAAAGGTCAAGGTTGCACTTTTGGTCATTACTGAATCATTTGAGATGATCTGTGGTGAGGATGAGAGGAAAATCGAAGGCTGTGAGAACGCTGCAAATGGCCTGACCTCAGACCAATTTTCATCTCCATCTGTCTAATAGACATGTGGATAAAAAGCCCTCCCTCCTTCTGGGCCACACGGCTGTTTTCAAATGTGCGGCACAAGCCAGGAACCAGTTAAACAATATATTAATAGGGGGAAATAACCTGCTAAGCCCCAGATGACGCTTACTCAGGTTTGGGGTCATTGGCTAAAGTTTGGAAGGCGATTTTTCCAGTCTGCAAGCAGTCCTGCAGCTAAATCAAAATTTTAACAAATACAGAGAATCATCTGCGGTGCAGTGGCATGTGACAAAATCTCCTTATTCTTACATGCAAATATATGCATACTTACACCTCCACCCCCCACCAAAAGACATCCACACAATTTCTATTACTTCTGTTAACACACACACAAAGGGAGCAGCAGTTCCAAAAACTGCATGCTGCTGAGAAATCAATCTTTTTTCAAGTGCCCAATTAATGCTGCTTAATCATTATTCAGGCCTTTCAATCCTTATATACAAAATATTCCTGGGAACCCGGAGCCTAATTATCATTTAAACCATGGAATCAATACTAATATCCGAATTGTATACTCATACACCCCTTTACTGGTTTGGCCACACTACTTTTTTAAGTGAATGTTGTGCCATATATATGTTGAGGCCCCCACAGTATATCAATGTCAAACAACATCGTGTCAAGCTAAGATTCAATTCAGGTAAGTGCCACTGCCAAATTTTCTTGTTCCCAGACGGGCTTTAAGATTATTTTATTGCTTAAAATTTAATTTGTTCCAACTCGTGTCTCCATGACAACGTTGGCTAACCCTGCAAATCATTTGGGTAATTGGATATCTTATCTTTCTATTGCTCTCAAATCGAATGATTCTGCTAGAATTGTAACAGCCAATCAAATTTACAGTCCTCCTGAGTAATAGACTTGGAAAAGTAGCCACATTCATCTCCTCTTTACAGCCATATTAACCAGTATGCGACAAACAGTAGACTCTGGTCTTCAAACTATACTCCAAATTATAAATGGTGTCAATACCAATATTCTCACAGTGCAAAGTCTACTCAAAAGCCTCTTCCCTTTTACACTGTTTTGAGTGAATTGGTATTCAGTCCATATAAACCTTGAGCAATTTCAGTATTTTTAGGGAAACTGACAAGAGTAATTTCAGTAGTTTTTATCAGAAAAGGAAAAAAAAAAGAAATCACATCTTTAGGGGGATATTTGACCTTGTGATGGAATAATGACCAAAACAATGGCTGCACAAGATTATAGCGTATGCTGCCATTGATGTTTCTGAGGCTCTTTGGGGGTGGGGGGGCTAGCCATATTTGATCCATTCATCAAGAAATAAGAATGAATACAGAATGAATCACCAGTTCAAAAATCCCTATACCCTTAGAGAAATTCAAGAAGTCAAAATGTGACTGAAGAACATCACAGCATTCAGGGTAGTAGTCAATTACTGAATACAGATTTCCTACAAGATTCAAAAGTCAGCAGTTCCCCTCATGATTTTGGTTTTTGGTCAGCTAAAAAGTACAGATGTTGGAGACATTTCAGTGGTCCAAGTCCAATCTTCTTGGTAGCTGCACAAGGAGATTGGCTCTGCAGGAGCTCACAGGCCAGGCACTGTAAAAAAGCCAGCCAGCTTACAAATGAAAACAGCTCCAGAACTCAGGCCAACTGGCAGGCTCAGGGGGTTGTCAAGAATCTCGCGCTTCCCCTACATATACTCAGGACTTCACGGTCTGCTCAGGCTAAACACAACAAGACAGAAACGTGGAGCTTCTCAGCACACAGATGTCAACAGGCAGCTGAGCTTCTAAGCAAATGTGAGAATAGGTAGTGGCACAATTTGTCTTAGCTGTGACCTCCTTTATCCCTAGTACTTACACAAGAAGTTTCTCCTTCACTGTGCTTGGCAGTAAGAGACAACAGCCTAAACTTCCAGTGTGTGCAATCCCAAAGGCCCTGCTTTCCTCCCTTGTGCATTGTTGTTTTTTTTCCTGCTCTCCCAAATTATTAGCACAAGCAGAAGCTGTGATGTGGCAGTCCACAAAAGCCTCAAGCCCATGATGTACACAGAGGACATAACACAATTACCTTCTCAAACTTTTGCACAGGACCTTACAAGTTTTCATAGCCAGAAGATACACCCCCCTCCCAAGGCTGGAGATGACCTCTTTCTCTAACAAGCAACAACTTGGCCTTGTAATTTATAACCCTGCCCCTTCTTTTCAGGATAACAAAGTGTCTTCAAATTAAGAATTGAATTTTCTACATTACATTAAAAAGAAAAATATCAGAAATGCGCCTCCCATCATTTATTCTGCCAAAATTCACTTCAGTAAAATGAACCAAATCCTCTTTGTTTTTTATCCATCCCCTAAAATAAAAAAAAACAACACAACTCTATTTTCACTAGTAGTTATATTAACTACTTAAGGTGCCTTCCAAGGGCACATTTTACTGTTTGGCCTAAATAAGGCATTTTAATTCTTCTAGATTCCTTGGACAACAGGCTACCAAAAGGGGCTTCATTTAAAAAAAAAAAAAAAAAAGTTTCCTTTGAGCCTTAAGATAAATGCTTCTGATCTTAGAAGGAAACAAATAAAAAACTTAGTCATTGAGAGAAAATAATGAAGTGAACAATTCAAATAGAGGGAGGAAGGAAACTGGGCTTGGAAAAACAAGATGGGAGTGTGGTCTAGAATTCCAACAGGGTTCAGTTTTAAAGGGATCAATAACAGATTTTAAGAACAGCTTCCTCAGAGTGCCCACAACCAGGCACCATTGTGTCTGCATAAAGAAACTCACTCAATCCTGGAACTACCCTCTGGGGTAGGTGCTGTCTTCATCCCCTAACCCACTGGCCTGTTCACTCTTGTGTAAGGAGGAATAATTAATACCCACACAAAGCGGAGGCAGAGGGGCTGGAAGGATTTACAGAGCTCCTACAGCACAATTCCTAGGGCATGTGGGAGCTCAATGGATGGGAACTCTGACTATTTACTCTAATGCCCCAAATAAGCTTACATGACAATAATATACCCAAGAAGCTGACTTTTGAAAGCCAAAGCTGAAAAAGATAACTAACTGCCTGAGACCCAAACGGGCACCTGTAGCTGCAGGCTGCACAGGGACTAGCTGCCCTTCCTCCATTCTGGCGGCCCATCCTTTATTCTCTCCACACCAGACCAAGATGCAGATCAATGTTAAGACCTCCTTTCCTAAACCGAAAGCCACCTATATATTTTCACTCACTAATCCATAGAAGCCTTTCAAATGGCACAAATAAAGGCGGCTGCATTTTGTTCTCTAAATCAATTTTCTCCCCAGCCATCAAGTAGATGTTCCCGCACAGAGAAAGAACAGCCCTTCCCTTCTAATTCAAAAATCCATACTGTCATTGCCCTTGCAAACTGCTAAACAAGCAGTATCGGCAAGTCACTTGTGTTCTGTAATATATTTACTGCAAATCCCAATGGCTCACCTCCTAATGCAGTTTTCTATTGTGTCTGTGCGTGTCAATACACTGGCTGGTCACCTTACTTGTAAGAGGCTCTGACCGGCTGTTTGCTCAAGGCATCAAGAGGGGACTAAGGCTGTACTCCTGGGGCCCCCTGCCTTGGAGAGCCTCCTCCACATACAGGAGTACTCAAAGAGGTTTTGTTTTCTGGTATTTCACACCATTCTACCACCCACAGCCTCTGAGGCTAACTTAACTTCTCCATTAGGACAGTTTCCAGCCACACAAAGTCCAAGGTCAGAGTCCTTTTGCACAATTATTTCCTGATTTCCTACCTATCAACACTAAAGCTATTTCCCCAAGCAAATATAACGATTGCATCTTAAAGGTGCACTACACAGGGCCAAAAGGCAGGAAGGCCTGGGAAGGGAAATCAGCTTTCCTGTCTAAGTACAAATCTCACTTTCAGGTGACAACTAAAAAAGAAAGTACCCTAACACTATATATCCATGGATCACCTAAAACAACAATGCCAAAAACACAAAGGCCAAGTCTAGCAGGAAAATGTTATAAAATATTATCAACACCGATTAAGATGGAATTCTTAAAATTCTTCCTCTGCATTTATCAGTCTAAAGCAGGGTTGGTAGCTAGAGAAAGGCCCAGCCCTATAACAAACTCTTTAAGTTTTCCAGAATTATTCATTTATCCATGGGGGGGGGGGGGGGTACACAAAAGCTCTGTGTATATTTGACAAGCAGATATTATAAAATGTTTACTTATAGACTGCTGGTATCATTATAGGTGGGGTGCAATGTGAGCGTTTGTTGTCTATTTCTTTCTTCTTTTCAGCAAATTTGAAATTCTTTATAAAAAAAATGTTTGGAGGGCGAAGGGACTATGTAAAGACTGTTAAGTAAATAATCAATGGGTATAATCATTACTATTAAGAAACCTGGCAACTAGGTCTAGTGTAATGCCTTGGGCAAAGCTTGTAACTCAACTTATCCACACCATAACTCTATCAGGCCTGTGGTTGACCTTAGGAGATAAGCAGTGATTCCAGGGACAGCAACTGATGCACGCCCTCAGTTCACATGGAAGCCCAGGCCGTAGCAACTGTTCTTTGCTTCTGTTTTCTCTTTTTTTTTAGTACAAACCAAAATCTATTACTGTAATTAAGCTCCCCATTAAGAAGCCTCAGTAGATATTCTGACTATAAATCACTTTTTTAAAAGGAAAACAACTTAAGCAAACATGATTAGATTAGATTATTAGAATTAAAGCCCTTTAAACATCTAGTGAAATCAAACAGAATTCATTCTGAATTTTAGCATAAGGACCCATACTCTCAACTCGGGTTTTTTTTTTCCCGATTCAGGTTTTTAATCTGGGTTCCATGGACTTGCTGAAGAATCCTAACATGTCCACAAAGACCAAAATTGCTGGGCAAAGCTATTGTGCACGGTTTTTTGCCAAGCAGCTTTCACCTCATTTTCATATAGATTCAGGTTCCAACTGCCACTCTACATAAAGAGCAAATTGAATGCCACTTAACAAGTGCCTACTCTGCCTGATTCACTGGGAAGTGTAGATGTAGGTCTCAAACTCAAGCTTCAAGCAGACTGCAACCTAGCTGGAGTAACAAAAGAGGGACATGAAAAAAAACATGATTACAGAAATCAGAGTAAAAATAGTGGTGTGGCAGCCTTCTGTTGGAGCAGTCACGGAAGGCCTTGAAGAAGGCAGTGTTGTTATTAGAGCTGGACCTTGACGGATACCGAGGAAGGCCATGTGAACTTTGACAAAAAGGCCTGGGCTTTTTATACAGAAAACAGAAAAACACAAACACATTTTAGGCAGGAAGAAGAGACCCATTTGGCTGGATTAAAAGGACCTGGAGGGCCCTGGCCGGTTTGGCTCAGCAGGTGGAGTGTCGGCCTGCGGACCACAGAATATTGGGTTTGGTTCCCACTAAGGGCACATACCAAAAAAAAAGGACCTGGAGGGAAGAAGAAGGAGGTGGCCAAGTAAGACTGGCAGGGACACTAATCAGGGGCAGACACAGAAGCTGTGAGTGACGGACAGAGGCAATTACTGGAGTAGAAAGAAAAATCAGAAAGAATAGCCCTGGCCGGTTTGGCTCAGCAGTTAGAATGTCAGCCTGCGGTCCAGAGAGGCCCGGGTTTGGTTCCTACTAAGGGCATGTACCTCGGTTGCAGTTTGTCCCCGGCCCTGGTTGGGTCATGCGGGAGGCAACCACTCGATGTGTCCCTTTCACGTCGATGTTTGTTTTTTTCTCCCCCCCCCGCCCCCCCCCACTCTGTCTGAACAAAAAATGGAAAAATGTTCTCGGGTGAAGATTTAGGAAAAAAAAAAAAAAGACATACCAAGGAGATAAAAAAAACTCAAACCCCTAAAAAGTGTTTTACATTCATTATCTTAAAGATGCTCCCCCATTCCAGGGCTAGAGTTCCAAGAGTGTTTGAAATGTAGGGCTAGTGGTCTGTAGAGTGGGCCATAACCTAGGGCCACACAGAACAAGTCACTGTAGTACACTGAGAATATAAGAAATTTTATTTCAACCCCTCCATTTAAATTTTCCATTTACGCATAATAAAGGTATACAATATATTAATATAATATACCTATATAACTTATAAATTTATAACAAGCCTGGTGATGTTTTCACACCTTTTACTGACAGGTTGCACAAAACACCAGACTAATAATCTGGTTAGATCGGTAATGGTGCTAACATCAAACCCAGCATGTACTTCAGTGGTTTAACAAATTGCATGATTTGAACACCCAAGTTCAAATACACCTACATTCCCAGAAACAACTGATTCCACTTCATCAAGTGGATGTATCTACCAATACACTGAAAACAGTGTGTATACAACTCTCCCTCCTCCAGGGGGCACAGTGATATATACCCACCGCACTTAATAGCAGTTTTTCTCTATTTGGTAAATTAAAAAATTATTTCAATTAACAGAATTCTCATTGTTTTTTTGCTTCTATTCAAAATTAACTTTACCTTACCCTTTTTCAGCTAACATATTTTGTGGTGAAAGACTGACTAAGAAGAAAATACTACTAAAAGAAAAACAACAAGAAGAAAGTTTGTTATACCCATATAAAAACGTGTGGGGAAGAGGTAAGCAATGTGCTCAGTTATGCCTTCATGTTGTTTTAAGGCAGGCAAATAAATTAAACTTAAAATAATTTAAAATCTAAATGATATATTTAAATGATAAAATAATGAAATACAGATTTGTACAAAATCACAGGTTATTTGATAAAACTTTGTGTCAACATTTCTGGGGAGTTTCATAAAAAGCATTATAGCGACTGGGTAGTCAACTGAGCAGTTCTGTAATCATAGTTTTGCAAGCAATTCTGAAACCATATTTTCTTTAACCAAGTGAATGGGAATATATAAAATATCTTAATTTATTTTAAAATTTCAGTGCTATTTTTTCATTTCTTAGATCAAACCATGCCTCAGAAAATTAGAAAATCTCTCCCTCACCTGAGTGCCTATACCTGCACTCTCTCTCTTTTTAAAACACCAAACCATGTACATTCATGGAACAATCCTATGGCACATTTCTTACTACAGAACTCACCAATCCTATTAGTGAGGATGATTTTGAAGGTATAAATGCCTAATCTTGTCAAATAAGCTGACAGACCCAAACAGCTGACTAAAGTTTAATTAAAAACCATATACCCAACATTCCACATTAAAGGTACTAGTTCTGGGAATTTCAACTTTAAAATAATCTGAAGTAACACTAAGCAACAAGAACCAGAGGGGATGAGGTGACTGAGTCAATCAAAGCCTTAATAAAGAGAACCCAGTCAGTTTCTTAGTTTCTTCCAATTTAATCCACTTCTGGAGACCACAAAAGTTTAATAACCAAAGAGCAAGAACTCAGATCTATGGAAACTTAAAATGGTTCCATGAGCCAATAACTGAATAAATATATCTTTAGTTTAACTACCACACAAGATGATTTACTTAAATATTTGCTAAGGGAACAGATTTTTTTTCTTTTTCTGTTTCTTAATAAGCACTGTTTGGAGGAACATCTTAAACCTTCAAAGACTCTCCACAACTGACACACTTGAGATGCTAGGTTCTGGTTGGGTGCGGTGTGACTCCCCTGTCTCGAGATGAACCAAACTATAGAACCTGCCCAGTCTAAACCCTCCTTTTTCAGAGAGGAAAACCGAGGCCCAGGCAACTTATTAATGACTTGTCCAGTCACTAATCGAAGTCCCTAATTAAGGGACCTCATTGAAGTATTTTACACAAAGGCAGATCCTACAGATCACAACAGGTCCCCACGGGCCGTTCATTCCACCTCTTCTTTGCTCTCTGTCTCTGAACGTGCCTCCCTCGTCTTAACCCTATTCCTAACCCTGTTGGGTCCTGCCTTTACTTAACATTTTATTCCTACTGGCATTTTTGACATCAGTTTTAAATTTTAAAAATAGTACTGTTTCTCTTGAGTACTGAGTTTTTTGATACCTCCCTTAAATTCTGTGCCCAAGGCAAGTGCCTCACTCACCTCATCCTAGTCAGCCCTGGACAGAAACCAGCAACCTGGCCAACTGTGGAAGGAGTTGGTGCAGGTTTCATAGTAAGGAGACAGCCCTGCATGCCGATAAAAAAACAAAAGCTAATCTTGCACCTCAGAATCAGGCTCTCAATACACAAGGAGTTTTATCTCTTTTAACTTATGCTTGTAAAGGACAGGCCTGGCTAGTGAGAATGAAATTGGGGACCACTCCAATCCTGATGACAGCCACCCTCTCTGTAGTACAAGATTAACACCTGGTGGAGCTTAACTCTAAGTGCCTGCACTCGAGCTAGTCACTTCCCATTCGAAGACACTGACCTAGAAAAAATTCTCAAAGTGAGAAAATGTAGACAGAGAACACAACTGGTTAAAAAACAAGAAAGGTAAAACTTGCAGACAAACAGTAAAGCAGTCACATCTATGGAATTAACCCACAGGTAAATCCCTAACAGTTCCACCTAAACACTTTTAAAAATACTACTGGAAAACAACTTATCTTTAACAAGAGACTTTAAAAAGCACACATCAAAATTGTGAAAGCAACTCTACTTCGAAACTGACCTAGTCTGAGAAACTGTTTGCTGAAATATTACATGGGGCTTGGAAATGTAAGCTCTGGTCTGGTTTTTCCTCGTTCTCCTCTCCTTCCCCACCCCATGACCAGGACTGCAGAATACATCTTTCCTCCTAGAGCCAATCCTTTCATTTGAATTCTCCACCGCCCTGGAGAACCCTGTATGCTCACTCGGCCTGCTCTTCAGAAAAACGCAGGCACAGTGAGACCAAGTGACTGATCAAACTCATCACTGGGCCTCAACCAGGAGTCCTGGCCACATGTTTCAAATTTTCTTTTATTCCTAGACATTAGTTTAACCTGAAGACAGTGTTGCTAGGTTGGCTACAGCTTTCTACGTAGCTATGGACCCCAAAGATCAATCCGTAGTGCTAATTTTCTTAACTTCTAAAACATGTGCCTAAGCCCCAACCTGTCTTGTAAATCATGAAGTCAGTAGCAGAGACCCAGAGTGAGAACAGGAGAGACATGCAGCTAGGTAACCTTGGGTCACTACATAGAGGCCCAAGGGTGTTTCTGTCACTTGAGGACCAGGCGACCCAAACTCAAGCTTCAATAGGTGCTCCGCCTTGACAACACCCAGACTCTGAACACGTGCCACAGCTGCAGACAGAGCAAAACACCTACCCCCAATCTACTTCACAGGATGAGTCAAGTCACTTTGGCAACGTGCTATACAAATTCAAGCCATTAATGACAACTCATGGCATGGCTTCAAGAGCCTGCTGAAAAGATGCACAAGTGGAATAGATAAGGCTTATGTACGTATATAAGTACGTACTGTCCATAAAAATATCAAATGAGGTAATACCATGCCATGTGACAGGAAAAGAGGCCTGTAAAATTCACACAGCTAAACACACTAGACACAGACCTCAAAACAACCAGCCTCACAGTAACTGGTTTTTATTGTAGCCTAACACTTTGGTGGTATCAAAATTGCCTCAATTTTTCATGAGGAGTCTCCACCTCTTGTACAGAGATGGCTTGAGTTTAAGATCTACCCAAAGAAAGATGGACAGGCAGAGATCTATAAAAGGCTCAAAAGAAGAAAAAAAATTTGCCTCAATGCTATAATAAAAGATTTCAGTATCCATTACCATCCCTATGCCGTTGACGTCTCAGTAACCAGCCACAAATGGGAGCAGAGAAAGTAAGGGGAAGGCTTATCAGGAAGTGTTGACACAACATAAACATGGACTGTGGGCACCAAACCAAGTAAGGAAACCACAATTATACCATTCTTGATTTGGACGCACTTCCACTTTTTTTTTTCCAGATGGAAAAGTCTGGTGAGACTTGACAATGAAATCTCTAAAACTCACTCCTTCAACAAACCCGCTGAAAGGTGGGAAGGGAGAGCAGTAGTCACACTGGAGGTAAATCTTAACAACATTAAAGCTCTCTCCACAGAAAGTTTCCCCATCACTGCATTTTTTCAGTAACAAAGATGTTGTCAGAAATGACAATTTTTGTGTCCCCTGATGATGCCTTTCTAGCATTTGGTTATAAGCCATAAAGCAGGACTAATTTCAGCCTGTCAGGAGTCTCGCTAATGCCCAGTTTCCCCCTAGAGAGAATTCCTGTCAAATCTAATGAGAGCTCCAAAGGCCCTCTCTACAATATAATGAGCACTTAGGCCATGCTGGTGATCAGGCGGCAAAAAGCATCAATTTGGGCCTGGCTACACCCTGGGGGCCAGACGTCACCAGTTTTAATAAGAATTATGATTACTAGCTGCACCAAATGTCTCCTCAGAACTTATTATTAATGTGTGACATTCAGAAGGATGTTTTTCAAATGTAAGGCCACTTTAAACTGAATTATAGCACTGCTTTGCATACTACTCTAGTTAAGGGTCTGTCAGCATTTATAATATAAACCAAATTTCAGAGGGCTGAATACCCTACTATGAAGAATATGGCATCTCTCAGCTTTTCACATTTTTCAAATTACTGAGCCAATTGTATATAGCATATTATTAACGTATATTGGCTCATGGACAGACAAATGCCTGGGAATACAGAAACTCATTAGAAAACTATTTTCACACCATGGGAGTGCCTGACCCTCTTCTCCCCTTCCCTTCTTGCTATGTGATAAAGAAGAGGTCACTCCACCATGTAACTACAGGAACCCAGAAGAATTACACACCTCCTTAGCTCCCCCAATAAATCCAGCACCAGCAAACATCACACAAAGGTGGCATTCCCTTGTAAAAGAGTCAGTGAGATTATCAAATCCTTTGAGTTTATGAGTTTAAGAAAAAGCCTGGTCTCTTCTTACTCTTCCAGAATATTCGTTAGCCAAAAAAAAAGAGCAGGGGAGGGGGGAAGGGAGGAGGATGGGGATCTTTAGTGTTAACAAAAAAAAAAATGGCAGGTTAGAACTTCTTGACCAAGTTTATTTGCATAATTTATTTAAATGACCATAGATCTTCTAGCCAATTACTATCAACAAGTTACAAGTGCCTCAATCAGGCACTAGCCATTTAAACACACAAAAACAAAGAAATAAAAACAAAGGCACAAATGCGACAAGAACTAGACTACCAACTCTGTGAATCAGAATAAAATCAGCACTTTTAAAGGCCCAATTGTATTATTAATGAAAGGCCCTGAACTTCACTATCTCTTTCCAAACACACATCTGAGAACAGATCTAATGTACAGGATGATAACATTATGAAACCTATGATGAATTAAAAATCAAAGAGTGCAGAGTTACAAAAGCAGAATTCAACTCTGAAACACACTTGCTTAATGAAAGTCTCTGACTATAAGGAAGATCTGAAGGCTGAACTAATCAATTTCTCCACTGTGCCCCAGCCGGTCAGCCATGCTCTTTAATTTAATGAAACAAGGGTTTGAGATGAAATAGCACATATACATCAAGTAAGAATTGTATTGTTGCACTTTGAAATGTGTCCAACAGTGCAACTTCATCTGATGATAATTTTTTAAGAGGCAATCGATTTCTAAAAGACTTATTGTACCAGCGTCTTGATGAAAAAGTGAATGTCAGCATATCTCCAGAATACTTACACCCTACCATTAATGCTTTCTTTGGCAGACAATGACTACTCAATCGAGGGTCCTTTGGGCTGAGCAATCATTTAGCTTTTCTTCTCTTATGAGGTCCTTAGTGCCTTGTTCCAGTTCAATACTCTTTTTATACACCATTATAGTAGCCATAAGTGTGAATTTTATGGGAACTTGCAAACTCATAGTCATAGCTAGAGCTTTCCAGTCACTAATCTTTTCATGCTTTTAAAACCACTAGGACTGAAGCAACTCCCAACATATGCTGTGGCCATAAAGGAACGTTTTTTTCACCTCCAAACCTGCACCAACTGAGAAATTTTTCAAGAAGACTTATGCTAATAAGCCACTAATTCTGAGTATCACTTTATGCAGCCCCAAAGCATAAAGAAAATTCCATAGTTAGTCATATACCTTGTTTAACCTGATTTAAAGACAGGAGTGACTCACAGGTCCATACTTCTTTCCAAACCAGAACAAAAACATTAGCAACTTCAGCAACTCTACAGAATACCCAGGTCTTTCAAGGAGAATATATCTATCCAGATAGAAAAGGAAACTCAAGAGTCTCAATTCCTATCTGCCTATGAACAAGCTAGTTTATATTTCCAAAGTACCTTTCACCCAGTCATTTAAACATTGTGTAACTATCAAGAAGCAATCCTTGCTGCAGAATACTACCACCAATTTGCAGGAAGGGGAACCAAGGCAGAAAAATGGCATACAAATCCCCACTAAACAAAGCCAGTATTAAAGAACCATGACTCATTTGTCATTTCAGCTTGAGACTTAACTAAAGCTTACCTGTTTATGCATTTCTATGTTTAATCCATATGACATTTCATAATACTGTAAAAAAAAAAAGAATCAAGCATTTCATTAACTCACATTTTATAATGCTAAGAACACATATTTGCTCATATTACATGAAAAGGAAAAAGTCTAATCTTGGATACCTACCATCACATAGTGCCTCTGCATTTCTGTCTTTTCACTTGCCAGTTTCTCACATTCCAATTTAAGGCTACGAAAACAAAACAGGCAACTTAATGTAAACATTATGTCACTTGTTTTAACATCTGCCTCACATATTTGCACTTCAAGTAAAAACACAGACCAATTTGGAAAAGCCATAAACTATCTAGGTAAACATCCAAAAACTTTGTCCCTGGTTTAACAGAGAAAAGAGATTAAGTGAGCATTACAGGGTATCCATTCAGCAGCTATTCTTTTTCTTCTTGGTGCATACCTGGTGAGGTGACAAGAAGGGAAAATCTGTCAAAACCTCTGATCTACCCAGAAGACTGATTCCTCCTGCTGGTCATCTATTCACTCCTACTTCCCTGCATCGAAGTTTGCTTCTCTGGACTCCCACAAAAATCTGGCCTTTGCACTATCTTCAATCTCAGGCATAGGCTGTACTATCTTTGCCAACTTAACAGTCTCTAGGTTTGAAAATTTTAACTGTAAAGTTACTTCTACAATTGTTGGTCCCTTTTAAAACCTTTGGTTTTTAAATCCCTGCCAAAATATGTCAAGCAGCTACTGTGATAAAGTGGGTTGAAGTCCTCCCTGCTTGGTAAACACATTGTGGGCAGCTATGCCTCAAGCTCTAGAGATTATGTTCAAGTAAACAAAAGGTCAATAATCCGAAAGCCTCTAACAAAATAAAAAAATTCACACTCAAGCATCTATAATGCTTCTCAAGCATGACAACAATAAAAATTGTTACTACAGTTATTTCTTAGCTCTAATCACTCAAAACTTCATAGGAACAAGAAACTAACATTTCTGGAAAGTCCGTTATGAATGGGTTGCTTTACAGTTTTCACTTATAAATCTTTTGAAGTAGGTCTCATTAGACAGAGACTAAAGCTGAGATGGATATAAATGTGACTCCAATCCCCTGTCCTACCCAAACCAACCCAGAATGACACCAAAGCAGGCGAGTCTTCCCTGACACACATCCACCCCTCTCATCACCGCCAATACTAGACACAGCTAAAAGCATCCAGCTTTTCATAATGGACTTTGCCTTAGACCACCCAATTCTCTAGCATGGCAAACAGTGATTTCAACACTGGCTTTGCCTCCCTGAACCCACACTCCAGGGCTGGACCATCGACTGAACCAAGGTTTTAGCTCAGCCTGTTGCAAAATAAATAAATGAAGTACAAATATTGATGGTTCTCATGCAACTCCTAAATACACGAAAATAGACTCCCTGTAACAGCAGCAAACGGGTAAAAGGGAAACAATGGGAGGAGGAGGAGACAAGAGAAGGGGTTGCCCTGGAAGAGCCAGGAAAGGGGGTAACGTGAATGACAGGTCTTTACTTCGACTCCACACGCCACCGCCTGGACGCCTGTATTAAGTACAGCCGTTGCCGCCACCTCCACGGGGCTGAGCGACAAGGGGCACCCGGCTGAGCCGGCGACCATTCGCCTGGCACCGCCGGACACGCACCTGTGATACTGAGCCTGCAGGAACTGGAATTCCTCCTTAATGCGGTCCAGGGACTCCGGAATAGTGAACTTGAAGGGCTGGCCTGCAGCCTGGTGCGGCGTCTGGGGCGACCAGCGAGCAGGACCGAGGGTCGGGGATGTGGGTGAATGGATAAAGCAGTAAATCAGAAAACAGAGAAGTAGGTGGGGCATAAACAAAAATTAAAAGTTAGAAGTGGCGGAAAACGGAATCTTGAACTCGAGTTAGAGCTTTACTTTGCGGAGGGAGAAAATGGACCCTACCCCCAACCCCCAGCTTCTAGAGACTCGGAGCCTCTTCCAGCCTCCAGGGTGGGTGGTGGTAAGTGCGCACGGGTCACGCGGCTGGATGGAAGGGGGTTCCCCGGCGGCCTCTGAGAACCCGGCCAGATTGTGGAGATCGCCGCCCCCTCCTCCACAGGCGCGATAATGACCCAGGGGACCAGAGGAGAAAAACAACTCCCAAACGTTCCCAGTTCCCAGAGTCGCCCGGGCCACCTCCAGGCGCGCCGGAACGGGGGCCTCATTGACATGCAAATAGGCGACCAGAAACAAAGGGGGGGGGGCGCCCTAGCCGCCCGGGGGAAGGGGGAGGATGTGGCTGCGGGAGCGAAACCCCAGCCTCTCCCGGCGCCCCCGCCCTCCCTGTCTAGACGTCAAGTAGGAAGGGGCCCAGAAGAATGGGGGGAAATTGGGAGTTTCAGCCCACAACCCACCCCAGGAGACCAGGGCCCGGGACCTCCCAGCCTTGCACACTGAGCCCAGGGGGTCCGCCAGAATGTAGCTGCCACCCGCCTCCCTACGGCCAGGAAGAGCACCTCCTCCCCCACCACAACCCTGCCCCCCAGCCAGCCGCGCCTCACCGGGTGCCGGCTCTGCGGGAACATCGCTCTGGCGGCGGCCGCGGCTCTGTTCCCGGGCAACTCAATTCTCCGCTCAATTTCCAACTTTAATCCCGCCGAGGAAAATTAAGCTGGGAAGCCAGGCGGAAGCGGGACGCGCTCCGGGCCCGCTGGCCACGCACGCAGGCGCGCTCGGAGGGGCGCACTGGCTACTCGGCGCCCGGCTGCTCCTGCTCCCGCCGGTGCGGGCTCCCGCGTTCAGGGCCACATCGTCGGGCACCCCAGGCCCGGCTGCACCAAGAACCTCCGCGGCGACGCAATTGTTCTCCAACCCGCGGGCCTCGGCCGCCCGGGTGGGATGGTGGGAGGCGCGGTGACTCCGGCCCGCTCCCGTAGGCGATCCGCGTGCGCGGCAACCGTCCCGGGCAAACAGATCCAGGAGGGCTGCTTTCCTCTGCTCTTCTCCCGGTCCGCCTCCTCTCCGGGTTTTCCCCGCAGCGCGGGCGGGCGAAGGGCAGGTGGTTCGGCGCCCCCGGCTAACCCCACACAAACAAACCTGGTGACGTTCGGAGCCGACCCTCGCGCGTCGGGGCAGCGCCTGCGGCCGGGCGGTCGCAGACCCCCGACACTACAGGGAGAGGGGAGGGCCGCGGTGGAGGCTCCGCAGCCTCAGTCCCGGCAGAGGAGCGCTGGGTGACGGGGACGGTGCGGAGGGCGCGCCCGGAGGCTGCTCGGCACGCCCCGTGCCACTGGCACTCGATGTTCTCCGCGGTCGCACAAACCTTCCAGGCCCGACGGGGCTAGTCTGCGGAGGGCAGTCCCGCAGCCGCCCACTGCTCCTCGAGGCTGGGGCGCATCTGGGCGCGGCGTCCGGTGAGCACTCGCCCCGCACGACCGGCCCGGCCGCTTCGGACCCTTCCTCCGAGCCCCTTCCCCGGTCCTCTTGCCTTCCTTTCGTCTGCCTCAACGTAAAAGGCGCTCCAGCCCGCTGCAAAGTTCTCTCACGACATCCACGAGATGGTGGCGAGAGGAGCAGGAGTGAGCTCCGCCGCTCGGCCTCCCTCCCGGCCGGCAAACTCCGCGGGCGAGTCTGGAGTAGTGGCGACAGGGGCAGCCGGCGGAGGTCCGGGCTGGTGGCGCGAGTCCCTCCCGGCCGAGAATAGGTGGGGGTGGTGCAGTCGGCTGCCTCGGGAACGAGGGGCACAGGGAAGCCTCAGACGCTGCTGCTGCTGCTGCTGCTCCTGCAGCCACCGCTCCAGCCGCTGCCGCCGCCGCCCGCGTTACCTCGCGCCGGTTACATTAACACGCGGTTTCACACTCCGGAGCTAACCAGCGCGGGCCCCGCCCAGCCCCGCGCGGGCCCCGCCTAGCTCCGCGCAGGCGGGGGATGCGAGCACCGAGCGGACGGGCGACGCGGGCCGGGGCGGTTGGGAGGGGGAGCAGAAGGCCAGCGTCAGCCAATCGCGTGCGTCGCGCCCAACGTGGGGTGCAGACGCGACACTTCCCCGGAGCCTATGGCGGCGCAGCACTGGACGGGCCGCCCCCTCTCTCCCCCCTCCTCTCCTGCCCCACTCGCTTCCATCTCCGCTGTCTCCCCTGTCTCCCCTCCCATCCCTCCTCAGCCAGCCGCGTCCTCCCGGGCTGGGTGAGGAACTGTTCCTGGAGGAACCGCGGGACGCCAAAGCCAGCCAATGGGAAGCGGCGAGACGCGGAGATTGGCAGTGTGGATGGGAAGGTCGGTGGGAAGGAGAGCGGCGGAGCCAGACTGTCAATCAAAGTAACGTGGGGCCTGAGAGGGAGCGCGCGGGTGCGCGCGAGCTGGAGGGACCAGCGAGCGTGACGCCGCGGAAGCTGGGGGTCCGAGTTCGCAAAAATCCTGCCACTTGTTCACTTTTCCCTTTAACTAAAATCCTGACATCTCAGTGAAAGTAGCTCAGAGACTAACCTCGTAGTTTCTGGGGTGGGGGGAGGGGGAGCTTTTTGGTAGTTGAAGTCAAACGTATCTGGGGGGCTGGCCCCTTGTTTGATGCTAGCTACTCTTTTGAAAGTGAGGTCACATTTTAAAATTTCTGAGGTTTGTTTTTTCTTGAGCTGCCTTCTCGCGGATGCACGAGAAGAAGTGGACTGTGTACGTGATGGAAAATGCATAAATGGGCAAAGCATTGCCTGTCGTATGTACACCAGCCGCATAAGACTCGGCTTTTAATGCCAACTCCCCTTTGCACCCAAGGTGATAGGATTTAGTTTTCATCGGAAGATTTCAAACCGCTTTGCACAAAGGTCGGTCTGCCTTCGTTTGGCCACAAGTATACCCAGGGTGCTACCAGGGTAAAGCACTCGCGTCCCAGTCGCAAATGCGATGCTTTTACCCTGTGGGTCGAAATCGAGGGTCCTTGTCTTAAAAGATCCAACTTCGCTGTGTTGGGGGATAAGAAGCTGCTGAGAGTTTTAGGGGCCTCAGCAACACGGCTGAGAGCCTGTCTCCAATTCCTGGAAACAAAGGGAGACAATGGGATAAACCAGCATTGAGACCTGAAAAACCAGTCCTGACCCCCCCCCCCCCAGCTATAGTTTGGGTGGTACCCCAGGGCTGGGCCGTGTTAGGACCTAAATGGGAAGTTGAGAAGCATTGGGTAAAGGACGTGGCTAAAATTATTTTAAAGTGGAACTTAAAAGAGATTTTGAGATTTTCAGTAAACGGGCATACTGTACAAATCTCCAGTTTTTATGTTTCTCTAAGTATACCACACAGCGGAAAACCTTCAGTATTGCTGCATTTATACTTTTGTTTAAAGAATAGTTCAGTGGAGCTATTTCCACATGATTAGTGAGTGAATAATGCTGTTTTAGCCAAATGGTGGTAAATTCCTCCATGAGAAAGACCCATCTTTGACAGGCATTAATCTTGTGTTGGACGGTACTTAGCAAGTTTTTAGTACTAATAACCCCGGTCCTATTATTTTACTTTCAAGAGACTTTTGGGAAGGTATTTATTTAAACAGAAATACATTTTATTTGAAGATCTGCTTTTGCAGAGATCTTTTTCTTGAAATATTAAAAGCATCATTGTAGACAATACATTTCACTGTTGGAGTTGTTTTTAAATATGTATGATATTGATTTGTCTATAATTGCATCAATCCCAAATATCAATTATAAATGAAAAATTAAAGGAGCAATTTTAGCCAGTCTTTACAAGACTGGTAAATTCTTAAACAAGTTTGGCTTTGTGGCTTTGCAATGTTCTTATCAAGTAGGATTAGAAAGGGGGTCATATTACCCATTTTGCTAAAATAGAGACTGGAAAGAAAGGGAGCATTGCCCCTCTTTCCTTGGTTAAATTTAGTGATGACCAGAACAGGCTTGCTCCACACACAGGACTTATTGAAATCATATGATCCATGGACAACTAAGTTTGTCCTTTGGTAATCTGTGTGCCTTGAAATCTTCATCTAGTGTTTGGGCCACGTATGGCAGTCTGTGGTCAGTACATCCCATGATCAGCTGCAAGACATTGTAGAAAGTCCTTGGATATCACACATATGCCTGTGTATTCTGAACATCTAGGGCCACTGAGACTTCTTCCTGGCTTACACAAGTTTCACTTTGATTTTCTGGCACAGGCTGATAGTTTAAACAGAAATTAAAACTGTAGTTTGAGACAAGTTCAAAAGTGTTGCTACTTCTCTCCTACTCTCCCCTTTCTGTCCCCTTCAAAATCATTTCTAACACAATGTCTTTAAATGTTCTCTAGGAGAGCCATTCAAAGCAAACATGTCTACTCACTGTATTTCCCAGTTTGCCATGGGTGAAAAATGGAAATTCTCTTCTACACAGTGCTTTCTTGTCAGTAGACTTTGAAACACCAGGCCTTCTGATTTCCTTACAATGTAATGACTGGAAAAAAGAAAGAGTAATAATTTTTAAATTGGAAGGCCTTTAATTGTGTGCATAAGATGGTGGGTTTTTGATGGCTTCTTTCTAGGGCAGTGCATCCCTTCTTTAGAGAGGGAGAAGGCTGGGCCCCTTTTCAAGGTCATAGATTCTCTGTGATTGTCATGCTGTAATAATTATACTACAAAACTCTCATCAAACTGCATTACAAATGATGGTGTTTAAACAATCAAGTAGCTTTAATCTTATGTTTTAAATAAATAATATATGTGTAGATTGCCTACAGCCTGTTTAAAAGAAAATAGTCCTACTCATGAAATCTATAATTTTGATCTTCTATTTAAAGTCTGTTAAACATAATCTTCTTTACCTTTAACATATTCATAGGTTGATGATGTTTTTACATGAAATAATGTTAAGTATTCCACTTCCACAGGAAAAAAATTGTCTTTACAAAAAGTTCCTTTTTTATCCTCTGCAGAAGAAACAAAAAAGATCATCAGATTGTTTGTTTTATCACTAAACCATATATGGGTATATTTACATTCATTTGTTGCTGATTATCAGATGTTCAACTCACCAATAACATAAGTAATTACAAAAACTATATGCTATATATAGTAGTAATAGGAAATTTTATGCCTGTTGGTCATAGAAATGATGCATCTTCTTTTAAATTTATTACTTTTTTATTTGAAATAAAGAATAATTATGTCAATTTTTAAAAGATCAGGTTTATCATTTTCTCTTCCTTTTAACTGTGAGTTATTGTGTATAGATTTACTCATTTGACATTTTTTGTTTTGTTTTGTTTTTTTTAACTGAGAGTTTCTTAAACCTAAGAATGTAGGGTACAGAAAAATATTTTCCTAGAATTGCTTTATAACCTTCCCTTCCCACCCCTTTACCAAAGAAAAAGATAGGATGGGCTTAAGGGGTAGAGGGGGAAAGCAGAGAAGAAGAAAAAAATCAGTAGCAGATCCATGCAGCAGTAAAACCTCAAATAAAATCACATCCAAAGAATCTCTTGTGGTTTCACACAATATGGTAAAATTAGAGATTGCAGGAAACCAACTAAATTAAACTGGGAGCATTTGAAGAGAAACGAGCAGACTTTATGAAAATGACACATTGACTGACCAGTATGCTTTTTTATCAACAATTTTTTTGTTAAGCCAGAGATCAAAGGAACCTGCATATGTTTTCATTTTGTTCTAACTAGAAAATTACATCCAGATGTTTAATAGGCATTCGGTTGGTTTTTTAGCATTGATTAGATATGTTGGTTCTGTTTGCTTACAAGTGTAGCCGGATCATTAGCTAATGCAAAGAAATGTTTGCTGTGAGTTGCTAATTAGGGCTTTTGGAAACCCTCCATGCTCAAGAACAATTTGTATAGTGGCCAGAAGAACTTGTGGGACTCCAAGAAGTTGTTTTCCCTTTTCTGTCAGGGTGGGGAGAAGCAGACAACCCTGTTCCCTAATCTCCCTTTGCCTACGGGGATTGTGATACTATCCCTGAGGACTGGAGTGCAAATAAATTAGGAAGAGACCACACAGGCACTCCCAAACACAGAGATAAATGTGTACTTTCTGGAACAGACACTATGCTGTCTTTGGGGATAGGGAGAGCGAACATCTAAAACGCTGAGCATTAACATGTGGAAGATGCTTGGTGCTAATGTTATCAAATACACAGCCTTTTTAAGTATACTTTAGAGACAGATAGGAAAGCCCTTTATGATAAACGAGTGTACTTGAATTCATTACTGTGGTACTTATAATTAAAAATGTCTCCTTTGCAATTTCAATACTTTAACGGGGTACAGGAGACCAAGTTTGAGAAGGGAAAAGCTGGGGCTAGTGAAAGGGGAATTTTGGAATGTTGGAGCAGAGGATGAGCCTGGGAGGAAATGCAGTGTTTACTTTCACAGCCCACCCATTTGTTTACCTTGTTAAAGCCCCAAAACTTGTAGGAGATTACCCATTCACTAGGCATTCAAATAAACTGTTTGAGAATTTGAGGCACCAGGCAGATAAACATCTTGGCTGGCCAATCACATTTTTAAAAAACACTTGGCCTGCAGAAGAACACCACCTCTGCTGGGGTGGAACTTTTGTTTATTTAAGTGTGTATTTCTAGAGAGGTATGGAACCAAAATAGCCAGTGTTTATAAGCCATCATAAAACTGCAGATACAGATGCCATTGGAGCATGTTCTTCTGCATATCGCTGCCTCTCCTAAGTCTGCTTACATCTTGTGCACAAGTATGGCACACTCCTGTGTGCTAAATGTGGATTGATTAATTTGGGATTTTCATTAGGATAGATTCATTAGTTTTTCTTGAAATAGTTCTAGCAGAGGGCCTTTCTGTCAGAGCTTTCCAAGTCTTAGGGAGATGTCCTTGAAAAGCAAGGACAGTCTTTGGAGGCAAAATCGTATACTGCCAGGAGCTCTGGCCATAATAATGGGTCTCCATAAAGTTAGCTACTCACTGCTTGCCCCCCCCCCACACTTAACCCACTTTCTTATCAAAAAGTCTGATAAAAGTTGTGATAATACACATTTTTATTCTTTCAGTTTAGCATTTAGCTCAGAAGAAACTGAAGGTCATTTGGTAGACAAAAGAAAAAAGTAGTTCACCACTGAAGCACCTTTGATGATCCTTCGTACATATTCGAACAAGACCAGACCTTAGCCCCTTACTGCTCTTTGCCTTGACCCACCTTGCTACAGGCTCTGGACTTGCTAGGAAATCAACATTCAACTGAGACACCTTTCCTTTTATCTTAAAAGCTCTTGCTTTGGCAGTATGATTTAAATAACTTTCTTCTTGAAGCTAACATGTTTTGAAGGGTTAAAGTTTGAGTTCAGCTCCTCTGTGGTAGCTTTGTGTTCATGGTTGAAGGCAGGGGAGCTCTGGGGATCGAAAGGGGGCTAGAAGGCAAGTGAATATTCCAGATACCTCCATGGATTCTAGGATGGCAGGTCTAGGCTTAGATGAACAAGTCAAATGACATCAAAACAGAATGCTGGGGCTAGAAGGCAAGTAAATATTCTAGATACCTCCACAGATTCTAGAATGGCAAGTCTAGGCCTAAAGGAACAAGTCAAATGACACAAATACAGAATGTTGAGACATTCCACAAGATAGCTGTCCTGGGCTGTATAAAAAGTAAGTGTCAAGAGAGTGGGGAGAAATTGGGAGGACAATTCCCTAAAAACAAAGACATGATGAAAATGCAGTAAGTGAATCTTTATTGGCTCCTGGTTCAAAAAACAAACAAACAAAAACCCAGCCGTTATGAAATATGTTATTGGACTGTTTTAATCTGGACTGGATATCAGGTAATATGAAATTTGGGTTCATTTTTTTCCAGGTAATTTTTAGAGAACATTTATTGAAGCTGAGGACAGTGAAACAAGGAAGGGCCTAGAATAGAAGAAGCAACAGGAGAGGGACGAGGTGGGGAAATGAGCCCAGGCTGGGCTGCTTTGGCTCATGAAGAAGTCAAAGAAAAGGGGACCTTGAGGACAGGGTTGGGGGTTAGCTCAAGACAAGCTGTGGCTGCACTTTGCTCCCTGGTTGCAAGCCTGGAGGGGGTCCCTTAAAGTTTAAGATGTGCATGCCTGGGAGGGAAGAAAGGGGGAAGGGAGGGCATAGACAGTGCTCCTGGGAGGGAGTGTGCACCTCTGGGTTTTTTTGATAGGAGAATATTGCAGTTGCCTAGGAGGAGTTCTGAGAAGGCGCACCGTGAAACATGCAACTTCAAATGATGCCAGCCACTGCAAATAATAAGTGTGTGGAGCAAAAGAAAGGAAATTTAGCAAAAACTCTACAGTTACAGAATTTAGGGATGAAGTCTACAGTTACTCATTTTACTATTCTTTCCATTTTTCTGTATGCTTGAATTTTTTTATGATAAAAAGTTTGCAGAAATAATTTTGGGTTCATAGTCTACATCTTTTTCTTCATATGTTAGATGGAAATGCCTTTTGGAGTTAAAAGATTGGCTTGTAATGTTTTTAGTTTTCAAAAATACAAAAAAAGTGATTTTTTTTTTTTTTCTGATCATGGAAAACCTGTTGTATTAATAACCAAAGTATTACCCAGTGTTTTTACTCTGGATCTTTGAGATATTTTATTTTATTATTTATGATTTTTTTTTCTGCAATATCAAATATCCATTAGTTATCAATTCATATAAAAAGGAAATCTTTAAATGAGGGCATTACATTAGCAATCCTTTGATGTATCATTTTGTGGGCCATCAAACTCAGGATAAACAGAAAATTTTCTGTAAACTGTTTATATGTTAAGAATAAGGTAGCAGCAAATACATTTTATTTAAATGTCTTAATTCCCATTATAAATAATTTTTCTGCTGGCCTTTTTATCACTTGAGCCTAGCTGTGAAATTTATAAATTTGACTTGGAAATTTCCTTAATATTTTGAAATATAATGTTGAAACAGATTATTGCTGTGTACTAAGCTTTAAGTATTAATCTTGCAAAGAATTGAAAATAGCACTAAATCTTGGACAATGATGTTATACTGATCTAAAATCACAGAAGCACATGTTTATGAAATGTTAGTAAAGTTTTCTAGAAAAGTCCTGAAAAGTGACAGCATAATCTGAGAGGTGACAGTTGGAATAAGAATCCATTGTTATTTTTTTCTTTAATGGTAACTATTCAGCTTTTTTTTTCCCTATCACCATTAAGTTTATTGAAAGGAAAAAAATTCTGTGACATTGGTAAACAGATTCTAGTTTGCATGTGAACAGATTAAATCCACAACTTCCCATGAAAAACTTGCCTTAAAGAGAAACAAATGTAAGACTACAAGGAAACCAAGACTTTATAAACACAGTGACTAATCATTCTGTCCAATATTTCCATCCACCATCCACATAAGCCGTGATTATGTAAAGTGAAAACGTTAAAAATAACTGCTTCACCAAGACAGAAAAAGCCCCACAGGGACAGTTACCATTCTGGTTTCCCCTATTCGCAGCCTCCACACTTCAGAAGAACTGGCAAGCTACAATTGACACTTGAAAAAGTGTTACAAAACACTGACAAGTATTAGAGAAATGTTGATTAATGTAAACAGCCTGCCTCAAGGAATAATACCTTTCTTAAGAAAACTGGTTTTACAATTAACATTTCTATGGAGACAGGTATCTTCAGGTAACTCCAGAAAGCATTTCAAGAATTTATTTACCTTTGCTGGAGAGTGAGAGGGTGGATGTGATCATATCTACATGTTTCATTTCTGAAAATTAGAAAAAAAAATTGATAGGCTAAAAAGTCAACATGCCTTGCCCTGGCCGGTGTGGCTCAGCGGTTAGAGCATCGGCCAGTGGACCAGAGAGACCTGGGTTCAGTTCCCGCTAAGGGCACGTACCTGGGTTGCAGTTTGTCCCTGGCCCTGGTTGGTCGTGTGGGTGGCAGCCACTTTCACCTCGATGTTTCTCTCTCTCTTCCTCTCTCTCCCTCCCACTCTATCTGAACAAAAAATGGAAAAATGTCCTCGGGTGAGGATTAAAAAAAAACAAAACAGGGACAGACCTGGGGGACAGTACGCTGTATGCCAGAAACAAAAAGACAGATACTGTGTGATTCCACTTATATGAGGTAGCTAGAGTAGTCAAATTCAGAGATAGAAGGTAGAAAGCATAGAGGTTGCCAGGGGCGGGGGGAGAAGGAGGAGTGGCAATTATTGCTCAATAGGTGCGGAGTTCCAGTTTTGCAACATGGAAGAGTTCTGTGGATGGGTGGTGGTGATGGTACCACAACAATGCGAATGTATTTAATGACACTGCACTTCGCAGTTAAAAATGGTTAAGCCCTGGCTGGGTAGCTCAGTAGGTCAGGTGTCCCCATACACCAAGGTTGCAGGTTCATCCCCTGTCAGGGCACGTACAAGAAGCAACCAATGAATGTATAAAGAAGTGGAACAACAAAGTAGTTGTTTCTTTCTCTCCCTCTCTCTCTCTCAAATCAAATAAAAACAATTTTAAATGTTATTTAAAAATGGTTAAGATGATAAGTTTTATTTAGGTGTATGTTACCAAATTTTTTAAGTCAATAGGATTCCTCTTTTTTTTTTTTTTTTTTTTCTTGTACTAGTTTTACTGTGGATGCTCATCCTATTTATTTCCTGAATTTGTGCATGCCTGGTTTTATTGAGCATTTACTGTGTCAGACACTGTTGTCAGTGCTTTACTTGTTTGCAATATTGCCTCACTTAAACCTCACATCGTTTCTATTAGGCAAGTACTCTCGTTGCTGGTGGAAGTGGGGTTCCTGTGGTGTCACGAGAAAAGCATTCTAGGAGATCCACAAGGGGGTATAAGGTCTGGCGACAGGATTTGTTTGTGGTGCCAGATGCAAAATCAAAGGAGTCCCCTGGGTTCCCAACGTCCCATCTCCATCAGTCCTGTCTTGGAAAAAGTCCAATCTCGCCTTCCTCAGGTCTAGAATCAGGGCCAGTGTCCAGACGTTTTGCGCCATGCCAAGGCTAGTCCCGTCCAGCCTTTCTCCCCATCTGGCTAGCTTAGTCTGTGTTCCCAGCTCCGCTTTGGCTGGGGCTCGCCTCTGGAGTCTTTGTGGCTGTTAGGGGCACATGATGACTGTGGAGAGAGAACACACAAATGAACTGGGTGATTGTGTGTTGCTGGTGAGGGGGGGGATAGAGAGAGAGAGAGAGAGAGGGAAGGGGCTTTCTTTGTTTTCGTGAGACTCGGGTTATATTATTTTAGGCTTGGGAAAGACTATGCACTTTTTCAAAATAACCAGTCAACTTCCCAAGCTTTCTCAGACTTCTGATGGGTCAGCCCCCTAATCAATCCGTTCTTTCCCCAGGCTACACTGACAGGCCTCTGTGGGCACCATCTTGGCTCCTGCTGAGCCTGTGCTGACCTCCTCTGAGATAGCTCTCCCCGAGATCTACAGGAATGAAGGTGGTTCCCTGAGGAGTGTGCGAAGCTGTAACATCCCAAGGAAGCAAGCCTATGCTCCCTGTATGCTTAAAAATGTCTGATCCCTTTTGCTCCCTTTCTTTATTAATATTTAGCAACCTACGCTAACACTATTCTTATCCTTTTCTTGTTTCACTGACAAGAAACTTGCAGCTGAGTACTTTCCCAGAGTGGCATGTGCTAGCTGGGTCTTGAACCCTGGCACTCCAGAGAGCCCACTGGCGGCCACGATCCAGCGCTGAACACAGTGCCATTTCTCACTCTGCTCTCACTAGATCACACCCCTCATTGATCTACTAATAGGAAAACATTTATATGTGTTTTGCCCACAAGCTTGGTAGGATTTCTCTTGGTACTTTTGAGGTGAGGTTCATACTTTAGAATTTATATTCCTGTAAACAGAGCTAACACCTGCCTTAGGGCTCTAGAATTGTGTCTGCCAGCAGAGAAGTCAGCTGTGTGCTTTCTGGCAGCAGCCAATCCACACCTTAAATTGCAGTTCAGCAAAAAAAAAAAAAAAAAAAGGATGGACTCAGTAGCCCACTAAAACAGAGGAATGAAGCAGACCGCAAGTCTTAATTTCATCTAGGACAGCAAGCAAATGTCCTTATTTACAGCTTCACCAACGATAATATTAAAAATAAAATAAAATAAATAGGGTAGGGGGCATCATATATAGTTCTATGATTAATGTTTTGGAATGTCTTGGTAATGGTAAACATGTACTGTGGGTTCTGATGACATGTTTGGAAACATTTCACCTGTTAAATGTAAATGGATTTATTTGTTTCTAGCTTCTCAAACCCTCTTAAAATCAGTGGCCTTCAAATATTGTTGACTATGAATCAGACTAAGAAATGCATTTTAAAAATCTCAGTCCAGTTTTCTCTCTGTCAAATACACACACACAGGTCACATCCACAGATTGCAACACATCATTTAAAAACACTGCTTTAAATGATGCTGTTGTTTTAGTGAGGATTCTGCAGAGAAACAGAACCAAAAGGAGATATGTACGTAGAGACAGAGAGATGTTTACTATGGGAATTGGTCTCAGCTTATGGAGGCCACGACATCCCACAGCCTGCCATCTGCAAGCGCAGAACCAGGGAAGACCGTGGTATAATTCAGTCCGAGTCCAAGGGACCACTTGTGTAAGTCCCAGAGCACTGTGAAGTCAAGAAAACCAGGAACTTGACGCCCCAGCTCAAGAAAAGGAGAGAGTTTGCCGTTTTTCCTCCTTTTTGTTTTATTTGGAGGGGCCCCCAATGGATTGGATGACTCCCACCCACTGTTGAGGTTGATCTTTACTCAGTTTACTGAATCAAATGCTAATTTCTAGAAACACCCTCACAGACATACCCAGAAATGTTTTACCAGCTCTCTGGGCCCAGTCAAGTTGACACATAAGATGAACTATTACAGTTATGGAGTTTTTCAATTTGAATATTAACACCTTCGGCTTATGGAAAGTCATTAACCCCAAAACGGTATTCAGGAAAAATGGCAACACCGGTCTACTCAATAAAGTTAGGGCAGGTGGTTCTTTCCTTTACATTTTTTGCAATAATAAATCATAATACCTGTCTTAAACGAAGTGACAACCTAAATTCCAAATCGGTAGGATTCAGAGCTCTTCAGAGAATTTCCTGGATAATTATTTTGTCATTCCTTCCTCTGATGTTCCTTTTCTGCCTTTCCCTCCCGCCCAGCTCTTAGCGTCTCCATCCCATCTCCCACATTCCATGGCATGCCCCATCCATCTCCAGGGCCCATCTGCGGCCTAGGGCCAAATAACAAAAAGAGCACCAGGCTCAGAGACAAAGAAAGGGTCCTGAAGTGAAATTCCTGCCTGCCTTTTATATACGACCCTGGGCAAACCACTTCTCTCTAGGCCTCAGTTTCCTCACCTGTACAAGCAGGACAGTAGCACAGGTCCCAAGGTGGTTGCCTGGACTGCAAGACATCAGCCGAGATTACTAATATGGTACTTAACACAATGGTTGGCCCTGCCAACCTTGTTCTCTTTATGATTTTTGCCAGGGGCTTGATGAAGGCCCAACCTTAGGTCACCAGGAGCTAGGAAAGTGCTACCCCTGCTTCTGTCGTGCTGGAAAATCAGACTGCGGCAGGATTCCTAAATGCGTCCTATCATGACCCAATGCTCAGGCCTGAGAAATGCATCGTGATGGTGTTTCTCTGTGGCAGGATGAATGGATCACAGGGAAAGGCTAAGCCACCGACCTTGAATGCCCTACTACCCCATGCCCACTCATAGGCTGTTTGATACTCAAGAAAAAACACTAGCACACATGTTTCTATAAGTCAAAATACAACTTGGGGAGGAAAGGCTATGAAGACAAATAATGAACAAAATACATCAGTTATTTTGGGTAGTTAACTGCCCTGCCTTGCCCATTTAGATAATATAATAAGGGGGGAAAAAATGTGACTAACCAGCAAGAGGTTAATGGAATTAGGTCTCAAATACACTCTCCTTGAAGGTCGTGCCATCTCACCCACTGAAGATGGAGTTGTGCATTGGAAAGACCTTGAGAAACACATATAGAAATTAGGAAGTCAATTAGATATTAACTGAACTCTTTTTAGGAATATGATCTGGTCTAGGATTATTTGTGAACTAGAACTTCCAGTTTCCTCCCAGAGACTTTTCTTTCACATCATCTATTTTATTAGCGATGGCCAAGGTCTCAAATCTGTGAGTAAGGTTTAGTGAGAATTGATGAGGCCTGACTAAATAAGAATCCTAATGGCTGTGGGTTGCTGTTATGTGGTAGAAGTCAAACTCAATTATCTTTCAATTCAACAATTTTCTGCCTACAGAGAGACTCCTTAGGACCTCTTCCATGTGTCTTTCTTCATTTGAAATTTTCATTTGAAATAAGGTCTACTTTAGAAAGACAAAAAATATATATATCAAAATACAAAAAAGGGAGTAAGAAAAATAGAAGGGATTTCCTCTCTCTAGATTTGGCCTTTTCCAGCAAGGAAAAATGAAACTATCAGGTAAACAATCTTGGCTAATCAGCTCAGGCTTAAAACAAAAACTCCTGATTATAAAGCACAGTTTGCTGAGCTGCTGTGTGCATAGACCAATTCTACCAGCTTTGACATCACAATTACTTCCCTCCCCCACTGCAACCATTTAAGGGAAAGTTCTATTTGGGAGGATAGAACAAAGCCTATCTTTGTGCTGCGAACAGTGCAGTGAGCTCCCAGGGCTGGAGGAGGAGAGAAGAAGAAGGAATAATGAAAAGGGAGGAGAAGGTGGCACTTCTTGTTCTTTAATTTCACTCAATGAGAATTCCTTCAGTGACAAAAGGGACGGCATCTCTAAAATTTGCAGTCTGTCAGCTGTTACGCAATGTCTTCAAACAAATTCTCACAAACACACCTCACTTTTTCCATGAGCGTGTTCACATAATAATCCATTAGCAGGTATTAGACCCAGCATGGATTTAAAGGCCCCCAATTGCACTGAGCAAGAATTAGGAAATTCTTTTCTAGGAATGAACTAGTCTCATTACCATCATCCTTTTGCATTGAGTATAGAAGCCAAGATGGTTTGGGCTGGGGCAGGGGCGGGAGTGGCTGTTTGTTGTGTATGGAAGATGTTAATGTTGGGAATTTTTATTTCCAGTGCAAAAAGAGCCTAAAATGTTCCTTCTGTGAACCCTATTATTCACATTCTGAAAACAGCTAGGCTCAGTTTTGACATCCAGGATGTTCCTGAAAAACACAAATGGAGGCCTCTTAGTAGAGTCATTTCTTGATCCAGAGCTAGGCTTAGCAGCCTGGTTATTTTTATTATTTTTATTCTATTGCTCTTTAAATGCTCCCTGGCTTTTGGCAACCTTGTGCTTATCACCACTGCCAAGAAAGTTTAAAGTGCCAGCCATTGAGAGTTTACCCATTCTAAGTTTTGAAAAAGTTGTTTCTTCATAGTTATAGATGTACACTTTAATAAAGACAACTATATAAATAAGATGATATCGGCTCAAGAGCTGGTAGCTTTATTATTTTAAATAGCACAAATCCGTGCACTATATGCTTTAGTTGTTCAGTGTTCTTATAAAAACGGTTATGAAGAAGTTGCTGTTAGCACAGGTACAGAGGCAATCTTAAACATTGATAAGTTGGCTCTTTTCCCCTGAGCTTGAGAACAGTGGCAGCTTCCCACTTTGGAAGTCAGGCCAACAAATCTAGAGAATGCAAATAGAGTTAGAAACCTGTGAAAGCTTTTATTCCCATCACAGACTTATATTGCAAAGTGAATTGCTTTGCAAATGTAAAGGAGAAAAAAAAAGAATGTGTTGGCTTTGGCTGCCAGTGGTTTGAGTATAGGGTGACTTTGGGAGGTGGGGGGGGTGAAAAGCTGGATTTTAATGGGTGCTCACAGTCAGTTTAGGCAGCCTGTGAAAGCTCTTCTTGTCAGACAGCACCCTAGATAGAAGGACCCATTGTTTTCTAAATCAGAAGTTATCACCCTTCCCTTTATCCTTTCTTTTGGACCTTTTAGTGTTTACTTTACCAGAGTATTTTAATCCCTAATGTGGTGACTTGGTGTAATTTATCTCATTAAGCCTCTCCTATTTTCTTCTGTTTACATGACCAATATTATTGTGTTTTATAGAGCTTATACCAACAAGCCACTCCTTTGTCCCATTGTTTCATCTCTAGGCCAAGAATCAACAAATGAAGTTTTTATCTTTCCAGTCTTGGACCTCACCTACTTGTCATTCAGTTTGTATAGATTTCATGAAGAACATGTTCCTTTGAAAACAAAGCAAGGATTCATTTTTATGACCTAAAAACAAACAATTACCATTCTCAAAAGGTCCTGGTCATCTCTTTTATGAATATAATCTGGCAAAGGCTCACTTTATGGGAGGAAAAAAAGCATATATGTACTTCCTTGTGGGATAAAAGCCCAAAGTCTCCCAGCAATAATGCCCCCTCCCTAACTTGTATTTCTTTCATAATGTGTAGAATACCCTAAAAGCAGGTAAACCGAGTACTGGAAGGCACCTGGTGAGGTTATCTTGTCCAAATCCCTGCCCTGCGGCAAGGCCGCATCCAAGCCAGACAGGAAAATCAGTCTTGTTTTCCAGGTTCTCTGAACCAGTCACATATTTGAACTGTCATGTCAGAAAATTCCTTTTCTAGAGATGTAGCCTACTAACAGCTTTGTCATTTCCTCAATTACTCTTTTTCTTCTCCAGACTGAAAATAGCCAAGGACCATCCTCAGAGAATCAGCAGTTGAATGAGCAGTACCCTCCTCTAAGGCAGTGGTACTCAAACTTTAGTGCACATCAGAATCACCTCGGGGCATATGAAAACATTGCTGGATCCACCAACCCCCCCAACCCCCCCACCCCAGGTTTCTGATTACAGAGGTAGAAGAAGTCTTGAGAATTTGCCTTTCTAGCAAATTTCCAGGTGATGCTGATACTCTTGGACCAGGGACCCCACTTTGAGAACTGCTAATTCTAGGAACTTAAAGGAGAAATATGAGGATAATTAAGAGGCAGAAACAGAAGATTAACAATAAGTTAAACAATTTAGCCTCCATATGGAAATGGAGTTAAGTTAACCTCTACGTGGAAAACTGGAAATGCCTATCAGATAAGTTCTTCGCCTTCAGGAGCTCACCAGGTCAGAGTCCAGGGGCGGGGATGCTGACCACAAACAGTAGTCTAGGCCACTAGCCTGTTAACACAGGGAACTGCGTGGGTGCACAGGAGGAGGGCAGTGTTCAGGCTCGGTGGGAAAGAAGCCTGGAAGCCTGAGGAGGAATTCCTGAGTTGATTCTTTTTCTTTTTTGGTTACAGATGTTTCTACCTGAGTTGATTCTTAAAGAAGCGAAGGTATCCAAACAAAGGGTCAGGGCTGGGCGTGGGCTCTTCCAGCAGAAGGAACTCCGTGGGATTAAAGAGGGCTGCGGAGTTTCCATGGAACAGCAGGTCATCCAGTTTTCCCAAAGGGGAGCGTGGCAGGTGAAGTGGTGATGCCAGCGCTGGAGGGGTAGGCAGGAGCTGGTCAGGCAGGGGCATCAGAGCGCGTGTAAGCCGTTTGGCAGCAATCTGACAACTACTATTTGACACAGAGTATAAAGAACAATATATATTTTTTTTGCATCTGGAGGGGACGTAAATTTATTTCTCTGCTGTTCTATTATATAAACAATTTCATAAGGCTCCATGCAAAGGGACATCTAGATGAAAAGAGCATAGGGTACAACTCTCCCTACTTCTCTGTAGCCACGGCTCCTCGGACGGGTTTGCTTTGGGTTTCAGCTGACCTCGAGGCCCTGCCAGCCTCATAGCCTAGGTGCAGACGCAATTCCCTTTTAATTTAGGTGAGAGATTTTGGAATTACGGGGAATTTGTAAAGACATTAGGCAAATAGAAAACCAGAGTGAAAAAAGAATACAAAATTTGGTCTGGAAGTAAACAGTTAGGTTTCTGGCTCCATCTTTTACTAGCTATCCAGTCTTGAGCGTGTGACTTCATTATTTGTGCTATAGTTTCTATATTTAAACAAACACCTCATTCCCTAACAAGGTTCACACGGTCGGGCTTACATGTTCTGGCACCTACCTGCCTTTTTTTCTTTTCTTTTTCTTCACCCTTAATATTTCAGCATACTTCTTTAAAGAATAAGGACAGTCTTCTATTGTCCTCTTACCACATCTAGGAAAATTATTATAAGGAATATCTTACATTTTCTTGTATGTTTTAGAATTTTTCCTTGACGCTTTGATATTTTACTTTTATGTACACTGAAGTTGGAGTTTGGTATATGACTTCATTTTCTAATAAATTATTTTTTTAATTTTTATTTATTGATTTGAGAGCGCGAAAGAGAGAGAGAAACATGGATTTGTTGTTCCGCTTGCTTATGCATTCATTGGTTGAGTCTTGTATGTGCCCTGACTGGGGATTGAATGCCCCCATACCTTGGCATATCGGGACAATGCTCTAACCACCTGAGCTACTACCTGGCCAGGCCTACTCTCTTGGTACTTGGCCAGGCTCTTTCATTCTTACACCAGGGCTTTGTCAGTTCTAGGATACTATCCTCTCTCTCTCTCTGTCATCTGTGCTGTCTTCCTCCAGAACTGCCTGGAACCTCTGAATGTTCATGCCGTGTCTCTCATCCTTCCTTTCGTGTTTTCTGTCACTTGGTTACTTTGGAATTCTTTTAGGAAGAATTCCTTAGCCTGAACTTTCAGCTCACCAATTTGTCTTTTAGCTTTGTTAACGTTACTGTTTATCCAAGATCTAGAGTATTTTTTAAGTAATGATCAATTTTTAAATTTTGTAGATCTCTATTTGAGTTTTTGATGGATACAACATCTTCCTGAACCTCTCTCGGGAGGAACTGTTTTTATTTATACATTTTCTAAAGTTTCATTTAGTTTTCTCTATTATCCCTTCTACTCTATGTTTTTTTCCCTCAAGTGTATTGGGGGTCCTTGTATGCTCATCTCTGTGTTTCTCTGTCAGCCCTCTGTGGACACAGTGTGTTTTTAGTGCTGTCTTCCTCTTTTAATTATGGAAAAGTTATGGAATGTGCTGACAAGATGGCGTGGCTGGTAGCTAGTTTTCTTTCTTTTTTTAAATAAGGAATTTACAAATTATCATTTATTTATTTATTTTTATCCTCACTCGAGGATGTTTTTGCATTTATCTTCAGATAGAGCAGGAGGGAGAGAAGGAGGAAGAGAGAGAAACATCGATGTGAGAGAGACACATCGACTGGTTGCCACCCACATGACCCCATTGGGGCTGGGGACAAACTGCAACCGAGGTACGTGCCCTTGGCGGGAACCGAACCCAGGTCTCTCTGGTCTGCAGGCCGACGCTCTAACAGCTGAGCCAAACCGGCCAGGGCTAGTTTTCTTTATGTGCAGTTTTCCCCATTATTATTGTGTTTTGCCATCCTGGCACCAACCTGATTCTTAGCAGAAATCCCCAGCACTCTGTCTTGCTGGGCGCAGATACTGCTGCTGCTGCCTGCTCACATGGCATAGGTCATCTCCATAAATTACTTGGGCTGGATCCTTAAGGAGTGTGCAGATCCTCATTAGCTAATAAAAGTACAAGTGGGAGCTGCTGGTGGTTCTTTGAAGCCAGAGACTCAAAGTTAGGTTTCATCAATTTTTAGTGTCATGTGACTTTCTCCAGCAGAGCTTAGTCCCAGGATGGAGTAGCCCCTACCTGCCTTTTTCAGCCTCCTCTTTTTTTAAAATTTATTAATTAAAATTGGGTTTTTGTTACAGATGTTTCTTATTTTTCCCCCATTGACACCCTCCTCCCCTTACCCCTCCGACCCCATCCCCAGCTTTGTTGTCTATGTTCATTGGTCATGCATACATGCATGTAAGTTCTGTGGTTTACCCTGAGCCCCCCGCCCCCCCTCCTCTGAGGCTTGTCAGTCTGTACCCCACATCTATGTCTCTGGGTTAATTTTGTTCATCAGTTTGTTTAGTTCATTATATTCTACAAATAAGTGAGATCATATGATATTTGTCTTTCCTCTGCTTGGCTTGTTTTGCTTAGTATAATAATCTCCAGGTCCTTCCATGCCATCTCAAAGGATAAGAGATCTTTCTTTCTTACAGCTGCATAGTATTCCATTGTGTACATGTACCACAGCTTTTTAATCCACTCATCTACTGATGGACACTTGGGTTGTTTCCAGATCTTAGCTATTGTAAATAGTGCTGCTATGAACATAGGGGTGCATATGTTCTTTCTAATTGGTGTTTCAGGTTTCTTAGGGTATATTCCTAAAAGTGGGATCACTGGGTCAAATGGCAGTTCAATTTTTAAGTTTTTGAATTAACAACACAGTGTTTTCCAGAGTGGCTCCACCAGTCTGCATTCCCACCAGCAGTGTACTAGAGTCCCCTTTTCTTTTTCCTTTTTTTTTTTGTTCAGATAGAGTGGGAAGGAGAGAGAGAGAGAGAAACATGGATGTGAAAGGGACACATCAAGTGGCTGCCTCCCGCACGACCCAACTAGGGCTGGGGACAAACCGCAACCGAGGTACGTGCCCTTAGCGGGAACCGAACCTGGTCCCTCTGGACCACAGGCTGTCGCTCTAACCGTTGAGCCAAACTGGTCAGGACTAGAGTCCCCTTTTCTCCACACCCTTGCCAGCCTTTGTTGTTTGATGATTTGTTGATGGCAGCCATTCTGAGAGGTGTGAGATGATACCTCATAGTTGTTTTAATCCAGCCTCCGCTTATATCCACTAATCCTCACTCTTTCTGCTCCAACTACATAAACCTTTCAAATTTGTGGTATCATGCTCCCTTCTACCCCAGGGCCTTTGCACATTATGATTCCTCTGTATGAAATAGTCTTGCCTTCCTCTTCCGTAATTACTACATTTAGATCTATGGCTACTTCCTCTAGGGAATCTCTGATCTCCCTGAATAGGTAAACTACCCCCTGTTGTAAAAGGCTTGTGAAGTATCAGGAACTTTATTTGATAGTACTTCGTGATTATTTGTGTAATTATTTGCTTAATGTTTATCTCTTCTATTAGACCAGGAATCAGCAAACTATAACCAGCTTTGGCCTACAGATTATTTTGTAAATGAAGTTTTAATGGAACACAGCCTTATCCACTTATTTACATATTATCTATGGCCACTTTTGTATCAGAGTTGGGTAGTTGTAGCAGAGGCTTTATGGCCCACAAAACTTAAAACATTTACTATCTTTACAGAAAAAATGTACCGATTCCTATACTAGACTATGATCTCCATGAAATCAGGTACAAGGTGTGCTTTTGCTTACTCACCTGTCTTCAGCATCTAGTGTAGTGTCTGATACACAGAATGCACAATGGATATTTTTTTTTTGTACGTGCCCCTGGCGGAAACCAAACCCAGGACTCTCTGGTCCACAGGCTGATGCTCCAACCGCTGAACCAAATCAACCAGGGCTGGATATTTTTGTTGTTGTTTTATTTTTTAATAAAGGCACAGAAATTTTTTAATGCCTGTTTTACCAGAGTGTTAAAGGGGTTAAATAAGATAACATGTAAATAACCTATCACATAATGCCTGGAACATAGCAGATGGTTAATACGTTAGCAGTTATTATTCTCAATTGTTCCTTTTCAGTGCCTTTTAGTCTTCTCTCTGGGTCTAGATTTAAGCTCTTCCCTGGCCCTGGGCTGAGTTGCATTCCTGTCCTTCACCTGTCTTATCTCCTGTCCTCTGGCCTTGTTCTCCTGGATGAGAAAGGCATTTGTATTTTGGACTCCAGGGTTCATTCCTGGACTCACATTCTTAGATATGTATTCTCCACCCTTCCTAGAGATATTTTTCTAGGATGTTCAGTCTGTGTTTTTGAAGCAGATCATTCTCCTTGTGATGGCCTTAGGGTGAAGCTCCTCTAACCTGCCCTGAGGCTTAGCTTCACCAGGTCATCTAAGTGATGGCAGTTTTGTCTTATTTTACAGTTGCCTCTTTCTAGAACCGCAGACAGCGGGAGAAGCTGCAGGATTGGAGGGGAGCTCCTAATGAGAGCACCGCGAACAGAGCAGAGGCTCGGGAACTGAGCCCGTGTGGTTTTAGAGGCAAGGGGAAGGAGGGATCAAAGCCCAGCCCAGAGGCTGTTCAGTCTGACATAGGCCCTGCTGGATGCAGACCCAAAAGGAAGGAGGGTTCAGGAAAACCAGGAGTCAGCAAGCTGTGACCTGTGAGCCAAATCCAGCCTGCCTTTGTTTTATGTGCCTCTCTCACTAAGAATGGTTTTTACCTTTTAAATAGTTGGGGCGGGGGGAGGGCAGGGTGTGAATTCAAAAGAAGAAGAATATTTTGTGACTTGTAAAAATTATATGAAATTAAAATGTCAGTGTCCATAAATAAAGTCTTATTGGAGCACAGCTGTGCTCACTCATTTTCATCTGTTTGCTTCCATGTTACAACAGCAGAGGTGGGAGTTGGCATCAGAGAGCATGTGGCCCATAAAGCTGAGAACATTTACTGTCTGGCCCCTGAGAGAAAAGTTCACCAACCCTCTGACTTACACTATTCGTCTCAGCTGTGACAGTGACGTTGACTTGAGCCCATCAGAGCAGCTTCTGTGTTCAGTGTTGCATGACCTCCACAAACCCCACCATGTCCCATCTCCAGGTACTGCAGGGAAAGAAGGGGTTAACTGAATGGATTAAGTGGAGGAATCATCCCTGAAGGAGGTGGGAAGGGACAAGATGAGAAAATACAAGTCTGGTTCACCACTTACAGCAGTAGGACCCTGAGCTAGTGTCTTAACTTTTCTAAGTAACGATTTTCATATTCTAAAATCTACATGATTATATTCTTAAATACATAGTGATGTTGGGAGGACTGAGGCACCAATGGATGCAATAATGCCTGGCGTAGAGTAGGCACTCAATGAATCATCACTACTGTTAGTACGACTGAATGGAGCACACCTCTGGAGAAGTTGGCCTTAGAGAGGAAAAAGCATTCTCTCACCTGTGCAGCGGGTCAAATAGAGTGAAAGCAATGGACACTGAGGTAGACAGCCCTGGGTTCAATTCTGTCTCTGCTAGTGATGCATGTGTGTGTACATGGCTGCTCTATGACCTTAGTAAAGTTGATTAACTTCTCTGAGTCTCATTCCTCCCCTATTCTTTTTTTTTCTTTATTGATTTTAGAGAGACAGGAAGGGAGAGGGAGATATAGAAATATCGATGAGAGAGAACATCAATTGGCCACCTCCCGCATGCCCCCCACTGGGGATCTGGCTCACAACCTGGGCATGTGCCCTGACTGGGAATCGAACCGGTGACCTCTTGGTGCATAGGTCAGTGCTCAACCACTGAGCCACACCGGCCAGGCCTCCCATCTTTTATGTAACCCAGATGTCAAGTGTGGGGAACATTCATTTCCTTATGGGACCACCTGTCACCATCTCAGGTGAAACACAGGGGGCTTCTGTTTCACCCTATGCCAACAAGCCCATTTGGAAAATTCTCTTTCAGCAAGCATTTCATGAGTTTAGTAAATTTATTAGAGATTTGAAGAGTTACACTTTCGGAAGTGGGGCATATTGCGCCCCACACGGTCTTTTTCTAAACCCCGCTTGCCTCTTGCCTCTGTGTCTCTTCTGTCTGAGTGAGGAGGCCCCTCCCGTTCTCCACACGTTTCCTCCTAGTCCCCCGCCCCTGTACAGCCCAAAGAGGCCGATCAAGGCATTTCCCCACAAAGACGGTTCTGTCCCCAGGAGGAATTCTCCTACTGGCTGCTAAAAAAATAAATTTCCTCTATCCCCTAAACAAGCAAAAGAGGAATAATGATGCCTGCTTCACAAGGTGTTTGTGGGAATGAAATGAGGTCATGTATCTGCCAGCTCCTGGCTTATAGAAGGCACACAATAAACGACTTGCCTCCCCTCGATTCTTCCTTTGAGATTTGAAAAAAGAGAGAAGCTGAGAAATATTTTAAGGTGGGGATGAGGGTAGATAAAGTAGCTGGGAAGGTCATCTCCGCGACCATCGCTCTCCAGTAAGTAGAAGAGATATTTGCTAAGAAACTGGAAGAGGCGGAGGAGCCCGAGGTGGACGCCAGACAAGTTTGGTTTCTCTTGGAGTTCTTCCAAAAGAATTTAGTTACTAAAACAGCAGTTCCTCTACATAAATCCTTCAGGTTCTTGAAAAATATTATTAAATCACTCCTGCATCATAAATAATCCTAATTTTATGACTGTTGCCTCTGGGCCAACACACAGCGCCTGCAAGGCCCCCTCTCCTCCTGAGCACGCAGCTGAATGGGTCAGGTCCCCGGCCGGAATGGCATTAGGTGGCCTGCAACCGAAACTGGCATTCTCTGATGTTTTCCAGCCCTTTCAGATTTGGGTTCTTCTTAGCAGTAATCTTTCCTTGGGTGTAGGAGGCAGAACAGAAGGTTTATTAACCAGGTTCTGTGGCAGGGGCATGAGCATATGGGAACTCTGTTACTTCTCTATTTGGACTTGTGTGATGTCCTGTTTGAATTAGTATTCTTTTTTTTTTCTCTTTCAACCACAGAATTTTTTTTTAAACGTCTTCCAAAAGAATTCTTCCATTTTGCTGTGGCCCAAGGATGTTTCTACCCAATGTTGTGCAAACAAATGGTTGTATTAGGCAATGCCAGATTGTATCCTCATACTTTAGGAGGCCCTTGCTCTTCTCCCCACGGCCCCTACCCACCTTTCTCTCTGTCTCCTCCCTCTCTCGTTCTCCTCTCTCCCTCTCTTTCTCAGACCAGAGATTTCTCATAGCTTTTCCTCCCAAAGTGAAGATAAGTAGACCACATAATCTCACTTATTTGTGGAATATAATGAACAAAATAAGCTGATGAACAAAATAGACCCAGAGACATAGAAACGAGTATGGGTCAGACTGACAAACCTCAGAGGAGGGAGGAAGGGGGTTGGATGAGATAAACCAAAGAACTTATACTCATGTATGCGTAACCAATGGACATAGACAACGATGCTGGGATGGGGGGCAGGATGTGGAAGAGGGTGGCTAGGGGGGAAAAGGAGAAACATCTATAACAAAAATAAATTAATTAAAAAAAAAAGTAGTAACGCCTTTCTCTCTTATGTGACATTGTTTGGGGCTAAAAAAAAACTAAGAGTTTAGGAAACATGGGTTCTGTTCTTATTAGTTCACTGTGTGTCTTCTGAAAAATTCTTCAGTAAATGTTTTGGTTTCATGACTTAATGTTTCCCCCAAATATGATTATTTGTGTTCATGTGTAAAAACATGAAGACACCAAAAAAATATAAAGAAATGTAAACAAAAACCATGCATGAAGGCCTTCAACTTCACTCTTAACATCTTGATACATTTCCCTAGAGTTTTGTTTTCTCTGCAAATGTGTGTTCAGAGTTGCCAAATGGGATCCTGGTGCAGGCAGTTTTGAAGCCTGCTTTTCTACTTATGTTCATTTCATGAGCATTTCCTAGTCGTTAAAAAGTCTTCAGATCACCCTCTTAATGGCTGCATAATACTTGTAGTATTGCTGTGCCCTAACTTATTTAATCGCTCTCAGGTTATTGTACCCATAGGCTGTGTGCAGTTTTTCATCATGTAAATAATGCTACCGTGAGCATCTTTGTACCTTGCCCTGCCTCTCTGGAAATTCCCCAAGAAGGTAGTTCTAGAAGTAGGATTACTGGCAGAACAGAAGCCTGGAAGCTCACTTTCGTCATCACTGACTTCAGTCGGCCCAAGTTGTTTCATCTCGGATCTCATAACAACATAGCAAAAGGACTGACGGATTTTTGCCTATATGGTGGTTTTATGGTTAGCGACTGGAAGACAGTATAATGAGGTGGCATCATAATTATGATTTGGCAATATTCCAAAGTGATAATAATAATAATTATAATAGCTAACATTTATTGGATGGTTAACATGTGCTAGGCCCTGTTTTAAGTGTTTTATAGATACTAACTCATTTAATCTCACCACAACTCCAGAAGATAGATAGTATTCTCATTCCTAGTTCACAGATGGGAAAGCGGAGGCAGAGGGGTTAAACTACAAGGTAAGAAGTGGCTGAGCCAGGATTCAAACTCAAGCACTTTGGCAATGGGCCGTGCCCTAAGCACTCGATGGTCCCACCCGAAAATAACCACGCAGGTAAGACTCCTCACCCTCCACACGCCAATGCTGCTATGCGTGGGGCTACTGCCGAAGCGGAGGAGCGGATGGTGACCCCGCCGCTCACTGCTGAGTTACGGCCCTTCCCCCGCAGCTCTTGCCTCCTTCACTAGCTGTGCACCTCCCCGAGTGAGGCAGGGGAGAGACCAAGCTGCAAGCACCCAGCTCTGCACCTGAAAGGGAAGAGGAACGCAGATCAAGGTGGTCTCGGGAAGCTGCTCACTCCGGAAGGGAGCTAGGAAATCAATGAAAAAGACACTGCTTCAGGGTTTGGGGTTTCTGGTTTGTTTGCATTTTTGGTTTTGACCATCGTGAATGAGTCAGGCTTGTCTCAACAGAAGTAGTATTTCCCTCACGTTTCTCAGCAACTCCACTTCGGGGGTTCTGGCTCACCGGTTGCGGCAGTGCCAGGTGTGAGCTCTAAAGCAGGAGGTGCTGCGGCCGGCGACTGGGAATCCTAAAGCAGGTGACGGGTCCTTTGTGCCCCTGGCCACCGCAGATCGCCTGGCCACAAGTGACCTCCCAGCAACTGTCCGGCTTGGGTGGTTCTAAAGGCACCTCATCGTGAAGGGTGCTGCTTGGGACTGAAGTTCTGATTCACACCACCTCCCGATGCTTCCTTAATACAATATCTGTGCTCCAAGAGACTACACAGGGTGTTTCTATGTAGGTCAAGCCCACCGGTGCGGCTGCGAAACAAAACGCAACACAATCACCACAGCAAAATCCAACGCAGCAGCAAATCCATCCGCTTCACCTTCCTACCTTGCGGGGTTCCTCTTAGGGAAACCGGACCCGGGGTCTGCCCCTGTGCGCACGGCTCAGGATTGAAATGTGTAAAACTCCGAGCAGCACCTAAAATGAACGACGTCAGAAATGACCCACAGAACCCGCCTGGAAATCCTCCCAGGGTCCCTGCAGTGGGCACTTGCAACAGCCAGAAACGTCTGCTCTGCCTGTACCTGGCACACACTCAGTCGGGGTGCTGAATTGTGTGGGTTCTGTTGAGTAAAAGTTAGAATGCAGATGATGTCTCCTTGTACTTTCGGGTAGTCTAATAACATAATAGTGTTTATTACGGGCCAGGCCCTGTTCCAGGTACTTTATATGCATTATTTCTTTTCCATTCTCACAACATTCCTACGAGGTAGTTTTATTTTTTTAAGGACTTGATTTTTTAGAGAACTTTTGGGTTCACAGCAAAATTGAGGTGAAGGTACAGAGAGATTCACCATATTCCCCTACCCCCACACATGCATAGCCTCCCCCATTGTCTACATGCCCCACCAGAGTGGTACATGTATTACAACTGATGAACCTACATTGACATATAATACCCACAATCTGAAGTTTACATTAGGGTTCCCTCTTGGTGGTGCAATTCTGTGGGTTTGGACAAATGTATAATGGCATGTGTCACCATAATACTATCATACAGAGTAGTTTCGTTGTCCTAAAAATTCTCCATATGCTGCCTATTCATCTGTGTTTACACACCCCCTTAGGCATTTTTAATATTTCTTTTTTTAATATGTTTTTATTTATGTTTTAGAGAGAGTGGAAGGGAGAGATAGATAAAAACATCATTGTGAGAGAAACATTGATCAGCTGCCTCCTACAGGCCCCCCCTACTGGGGATTGAGCCCAAAATCCCTAGCATGTACCCTGAACAGGAATTGAACCGGGACCTCTCAGTTCATGGGCCAACACTCAATCCACTGAGCAACACCAGCTGGGCCATTTTTAATATTTCTATTTTACATATAAAGAAGCTGAGGTTGCCCTGGCCGGTTTGGCTCAGCGATTGGAGCGTCGGCCTGCGGTACAGAGAAGCTGAGGTTGAATAACTTCTCCAAGGTCATAAAGGTATATGTGGTGGGCATGGAACCTGGACAGTCTGACTTGAGTCATTTACCACTCCAATGCCCCTCAAACTGAGTATTTTAGGAAACTAATTTATATATATTATTTATCTCTGCAGCATCCTGAAGAAATGTTTCAGTGGAGTTTGCACCCTAAGAAACACATAATACTATCATTAAATCATATCACACAGACACACAGTGGACAAAAGTAGGTTTACAATAATTAATAAATAATATTATAAGAATAAACTCTGTTTCATGTGCTCATAATTATAAACCTACTTTTACCCCACCCTCTATATACATTTCCAGATTGATCAAAAACATATAGTGAGGCTAGTTTGAACAATGTCTTATAATTAGTTAAATATTTTTAAACATTTTGAAAGATAACATACATGCAGAAAATGTACACAGCATGATAGCACATGTACAGCTTCAAGAACTTTCACAAACTAGAAACCCATGCATCTGCCTCCCAGAACAAGAAACCCAGCATTATCATTAACTAGGGGACCCCGTCCAGGCTCTCCCTCCCCTAGGGGTAACTTTTATCCTGACTTCCAACAATAGATTAGTTAGCAAAGGGGCATTTTTAATAGTGGGGAAATTATTAAAGTTCATGAAGAATCCTCAGTTTCCCTGAGTGTCTCTGTGATCTCTAGTCAGCCCAGTTACTCAGAGGACCCAACAGTTAAGAGGTAGTTAAAATAAAAAGTCAAGTTCACATGAGAAGATAGACCTCAAAAAACAAAAACAAAATAAAAAAGATGAATCATTGAGTTCAGTCTACTTGAAGTCACATCAATCCGCTCCACTTCCTTTGTTGTAGAGAATCCAGAACCTCCCTTTTAAATAATCATGAGGCTGGATGGGGATGGGGACGAGGTTAGTATACACTTATCTAAGCATACTTGTAAACAAAATGATAAGCAAATTAAAGGGGGTAGGGGTCTATGGTAGGGTATAGATAAAAACATCCACAGTGCATTCTAATATTCAAGAATTACGTTAGGCATATTGTTGTGTTTGGAAGCCTCTGAGCCCGCCTTCTAAGAATTCTCACAGGAAGTTTTGGGGTGGGAGTGGCAGCCACAGTGGTACACTGTGGCCCTTCCCCCGTGTTGACTGACTGGGCCAGAAGCACACATCTGACTCAAGGCTAACCAATAAGACCCTCTCTCCAGGAATTTATCACTGGAATGAGAGGGTGCTATGAGTGGGCTGGTCTCTCTCTCTCTCTCTTTTTTTTTTTTTTAAATATTTTTTCTTTATTGATTTTAGGGAAAGAAGAAAGGAGAGGGAGAGAGAGAAAGAAACATCAATGAGAGCCCGGCCTGTGTGGCTCAGTAGGTGAGTGTTGACCCTGCACCAAGAGGTCACTGGTTTGATTCCCAGTCAGGGCACATGCCCAGGTTATGGGCCTGATCTCCAGTGCGGGGAGTGCAGGAGGCAGCCAGTCAATGTTTTCTCTCATCAGTGTTTCTATTTCTCTATCCCTTTTCCTTTCCCTCTCTCTAAAAATCAATAAAGAAAAAAAATTTTTTTTTTTTTAAAGAAAAGAAACATCAATGAGAGAGAACATCGATTGGCTGCCTGCTGTATGCCCCCCACTGGGGATCGGGTCCACAACCTGGGCATGTGCCCTGACCGGGAATTGAACCAGCGACCTCTTGGTGCATGGGTCCATGTTCAACCAGTGAGCCACACTGGCTGGGGCTGGTCTCTTAAACCAGGGCATATAAGCTCTCTGACTGCAGGGTCAGGAAGTGAATGGGCCGGGAGACAGAGACGAGGGCTGTGAAGAGATTAGAGAACACATAAGGAGAAAAGAGGTGTCACTGGAGCAACATGGATAATTGGCTTCTCTGGGTTTTTAATTTTGTTCTTGTTCAACCCATCATGAGACCCAGCCTTGCCTGTTCTTCTGGGGCACCATTATACATTCTTCAACCTTTATACTCTAACCTCCACCATTTTGGTAATGCTAGTTTGAAGGGCTTCTGTTACTTGCTATTCTAGCTACAATGGCTGTGTAACATATCACCCCCAAATTTAGTGGCCTAAAATAAGAACACTTCTTTTGCTTACAAATCTGCATACTGAGCGGGACTTTGCATGGACAGTTTATTTCTACTCCAACTAGGTTTCAGCTGGGGCAGTTTGAAGGCCAGGGGCTGAAATGATCTGAACTCTTACTCGTGTGTGGGGTACCTGGGCTGGGAAGACGAGCAGCTGGGGGGCTGGCAGAGTTGGAGTGACGTGGAAATCGATCACTTTGTGGTTTCTTCCTCACAGTGGCCTCAAGGGTAGATGGACGTTCACCTCGAGACTCCAAAGGCACAGAGCCCAGAGAGAGGGCCAGGTGGACGCCACACCCGCCTTTTATGACCTCGCTTCTCAAGCCATGCAGTGTTATACGTGCCTCATCCTGTTTGTGGAGGCGGTTACGAAGATCCACCCATGTTCCAGGGAAGCCCACCCGTCAATGGAGGACTGTCATCACACTGTGAGACTATATGGCTGGAATATATGTCAGTGTGGACATTTGTAGAAAATTGAATTGGTCACTCTCATAAACAAAACCTTGAATAACCCATGGAATAATCCCTAAAACTCAAATAGGTATCAGAGTTCCCAGAAAATTATCAATGTTGTGATGGAAACTATCCTGGTTGGTAGGTACAGTGAGAATTCTTGCTTTCTCTTCCTGCTCTGAATTAATGAACATAAAATTTACCCACAGGTGGTCTCACTGGGTTTTACCCAGGAAACAACATTTTAAAGATGACTTGTCTTCTTGATTCCAGAACCATCTTATTTTTATATTTTACCATATAATTAGGTGTGGATGAATTCAGATCCCTTGTTTGAGGCGAAGATTCCTGGTCATCTTATTTTCAAATGTCATTTGTAAGCATCTCCGTTTTTGCTTGGTGAATGCGGTTTTCCCTCCAACTGGACCCTTCTCAATGCTTTTAATAAATAATGACCCAGGTTTTCAGGGTCCAAAATACTCCATAGCTGTAAAGTAGGCACTACTGAAAGATGTATTAACTTCTTCAGGCCTCCAAGGTGCTATTTAAAATGTTATTGCTTCATATCCCATAATAGAAGCTTGGACCTTATTGATGGCCTGTCTCTTGGCTGTGAGCGTGGAAGGGGAAGGCTAGGAGAGGAAGAGTTGTGGACTGGAACAGGAAGCTGAACTAACTCTCAGCAAGGCTTAAAAGAAATGGTTTAATCTCATAAACTCTCAAGCTTCAAAAATACTGAAGCTTACAAAATAAATCAGTAGCTAAGATAGTGTTGTTAGATGCAATAATTACTGGAAGAATGTAATCCTTGTCAATGCTGGCTGAAAATAGGTATGTTCTATACTTCATAGCAACATTCCCAATACTGTACTAAAATGAGGTTAACTATGAGAATATGCACATTCAGATTCTATATAGAAAACTTCAAATTGTCATTTGTTTAATTAATGAAGTTGACTCAGATTTGTGTAAGCATCTTTAATTCATAAGTTCACCTGGTTATTTGAAATAAGGAATAGAAAGATAAGACTATTGATGGAGTTTTTAAAATTCTACCTATAATAATAATAAATGAATATGCATGAATATAGGGGCAGCCTCAATAATAGGTATTGGGTCCTGTACAACTATCAATCTGGTAAATATTTACCAACCAGCTTGGAGGATGAGAGTGGAAAGGCAAGGTGAGCCCTAACTTGCAGCATTTACCAATTTCTGTGGTGTAAATATTTCTACCATGGCTGATTTCACACTACCAACATGGCATCACAGAACACAGAACGGGAGGAGATATTCTCAGTGGGCTCTTGTGAGCTATATATACCAGTCCTGCACATCACTATTTACAATTTTGGAAACTAGTCAGATGATTCTTGAACAAACCTTGTTATGATACTAGTGGGGAAAAAAAGATAAATTTCAGGTTGTAGTTTCTGTGGCAGAGACATTTAATGCTCATTGAATCTCCACTTACTCCCTCATATTTCTCGTTGGCCAATGGACTGGGAAAAGAGGCAGAAACATTTAAAAGTTGGTATGCAACTCCCAGCCCTCCCTTCCTTTGCCACGACAACAAAGGAGGTCATGTGCTCCCAATGGTGCAGGCACGAGATGGTGGAACCCGGATCAGTGCGGTTCCATGAACGTGTGGAGCCCAGCCCGCACACACCAACACTGGCTGCGTACCATACTTTAGTTAGTGATGCTGCCTAACAAACTACCCATGCAGAACAGCCTAAAACAAGTCATTGTTGCATCTCACAATTGTGTGAGTTAGCTGGTTCCACCGGGTAGTTCTGCGCTTCTCACCTAGGCTTTCATGAGGCTGTAGTGAAATGGTGGCTGGTGCTGGAGTCCTTGGAAAGCTTGACTGGGATTGAACTAAACATGGCTTCTTTGCTCAGGTCTGGTACCTCGGTACTCTCCACATGGAGTCTCATTCTGTAGGCATCTGTGTATGGCCTCTCTTTGCAATGGGATGATCAGACTTATATGATGAGTGACTTCAAATGCAGAGGCTGTCGGGATTTCCTAAGGCTTAGGCTGGGAACCGTCATAGTGTCACTTCTGCTACATTGCCTTGGTTAAAATGAGTCATGGGATCAGTGCAGAGACGTGGAATCAGTGGGAGGTGACGATACAAGGGTGTGACTACCAGGAGGTAAGAGTCCTTGGCGGCTTTCCACGGAGATTAGCTGTCACACACCACAAGTAAGAAACAAACCTTTGTTATGTTAAGCCACTTAGTTTTGGGGGGTTAATTTGTTCCCTTGGCAAAACCTAGCATAATCTGACTAATCCAGAAATTGGTACTGTGTTAGTGAAGATAAGGTAGGCTTTGCTGCAAAAACAAACCTCAAAATTTTAGCAGCTTAACACATGGTCCTCTGGGTGGTTTGATGGCTCTCCAGGACCGCTGCCTTCCAAGGGTGACTCAGGTCCAGGCCACTTGCACTCTGTTGGTATAGCATCTGAAACGTAGCTTCCAGCTCGCTGGGGCAGGAGGAAAGGAGACGAGGGAGCTCGTGGCTCTTAAGTATCCACTGACCAGAACTAGTCACATGCCCCTGGCCCCAACTGTAAGCAGGCTGGGAAATTTGGGTGAGCATGTGAATATTTGGTGATTAATAAATGTCTCTACCATAACGTTATGTGAAGCTCTTTGCCTCTTGGGGAAAGGATAGAGGAAGGGTGGAAGGGTGGGAGGAAGGCAGGAAGGCAGGAAGGAAGGCAGGGAGGAAGGCAGGAAGGAAGGCAGGAAGGAAGGCAGGAAGGAAGGCAGGAAGGCAGGAAGGCAGGAAGGCAGGAAGGCAGGAAGGCAGGAAGGCAGGAAGGCAGGAAGGAAGGAAGGAAGGAAGGAAGGAAGGAAGGAAGGAAGGAAGGAAGGGAGAAAGGGAATTTAGAGACTGCAAACCACAACCACTGAAACTATTAACAAAACAAAACTATTAAGAAGTACTGCTAAACAGAAAGTATTAACAAATAACTGTAATAGCAGAGGCTTTCACTGTTTTTTCTTTTTTTCTTTTTAATCAGCAATGATAAGGAAACTAAACCAGATTAAGTGCTATCTTATTGGAGGTACAAAAGCAAAGAAGAGGGAAGAAGTGATTGAAGAGCACTTCAGACAGCTCAATACAGTCACACCAGCGGGGCCTGATTACTTGCATCCCAGGGCACTTAAGGAATTGGCAAATGTAATTGCAAGACTTCCAACCTTTATTTTAGAAAAGGAAGGTTGGACAGGAGAAGGTCCTGACAAGCGAAATGTGCAGATGGAGGTGTTTTTTTCAACAGGGAAGAGTGCAGCTATGGTAATTATAGACTATTCAGCTTATCTTGGATACCTGGGAGGATACAAGAACAAATCATCCAACAATCAATTTGCAGCCACCTAGAAGAGCACAAGGTACCGAGTAGTAATCAACATGATTTTGTGAAGTACAAATTATGCCACCAATTGAATTTCATCTATGAGAGAGTGATGAGCCTGGCAGAAGAGGGGAAAGCAAGACCTACAGTTAGATTTGGGAAGTTTTGTTTTCTTTTGCTTTTTAATTCCACCCCTGCTATGTTCAGCATCAACCTCCAAGAGGGTATCACCTGGAATGACGGTTGGGTGGGCATGACTCTGGATGGGGCACTGGAAGTGGTAAAAACAGGCTGGCATGGTTATTAATGATAGTGATTATTTTAATCAGTTGATGTGGACACTAGTGAAGAAGATGTTGAGTGTTCTCCTCCACTGATGGGAAACATGAGAGAAAAGAAAAGATACAAAAGCCAATCGAAGAAACCCAATCGAAGAGATTCGGAAAGGGAGAACAGAGAAAATGGTAAAAGGGAAATTACTAGAGAAATTATGTAAGAAAATTCCCCAGAAAAGGGAAAATAACCCACTTGGACACAAGTTAGTAAAATTTTAGAACTCTAGGAAAAAATAAAACTTTCTAAAAGGTTCCAGAGAGAAAAATTAGACCACTTATAGAGGAATGAAAATTGAGAAATGTTAAATTCTCATTAACATCTTGGCTGCTAGAAGATAATAGAGTAGTTTATTAAACATTCTGGGGAAAATTTAATTTAATACTAATTTTCACACTCAGCCAATTTATCAATCTGTGAGAGTAGAATATCAGCATATCACATAAACCAATACTCAAAGATTACTTTCCAGGATCGTTTTCTTTCTTTTTTAAAATTAATTAATTAATTAGTTTATTTATTTACTTATGTTACAGATGTTTCTCCTTTTTCCCCCCATTGACACCCTCCTCCCGATCCCACCCCTGTCCCCAGCATTATTGTCTATGTCCTTGTTTACGCATAAATGAGTATAAATTCTGTGGTTTATCTCTTCCCTCCCCCCACATCTACCTCTTCTGAGGTTTGTCATTCTGCACCCTACTTCCATGTCTCTGGGTCTGTTTTGTTCTTCAGCTTGTTTTATTCATTATATTCCACAAATAAGTGAGATTATGTGATAATTGTCTTTCTCTGACTGGCTTATCTCTCCAGGTCCCTCAATGTCCTCTCAAAGGATAAAAGATCTTTCTTTCTTACAGCTGCATAGTATTCCATTGTGTAAATGTACCACAGCTTTCTTATCCACTCATCTATTGATGGACACTTGGGCTGTTTCCAGATCTTAGCTATTGTAAATAGTGCTGCTATGAATGTAGGGGTGCATATATTCTTTCTGATTGGTGTTTCAGGCTTCTAAAGATATATTCCTAGAAGTGGGATCACTGGATCAAATGGCAGTTCAATTTTTAATTTTTTGAGGAAGCACCATATTGCTTTCCATAGTGGCTACACCAGTCTGCATTCCCACCAGCAGTGTACTAGAGTCCCCTTTTCTCCACAACCCCAACAGCACTTGTTTGATGATTTGTTGATGGCGGCCATTCTGACAGGTGTGAGGTGATACCTCATAGTTGTTTTAATTTGCATCTCTCTGATGATTAGTGATGTTGAGCATTTTTTGTATGTCTCTTAAGAAGTTACTAGAATGTGTACTCCAGCAGAATGAGGAGGTTATCTAAGAAAGAAGGTGGCAAGGGATCTAACATAGGAATAACTTAACTACCCCAAACTGGGAGGAGTTGGAAGAAGATAACATAAATGAGCTAAATTCTTATCCTTGGTAACTGGTAGCCATTCATAATCAAGACATAGAAAGAGAAATGGATTTTCAAACACCCTGTACATTCAAAGGATGCATGATTCGTGAGAGATTTTTCACAGGCACATATTTAAGTTCATGGGGCACAGTCTCAGACATGGGTACCAAACATCTCTGTAGCTTAAGGACACGTTATGTTGCTGATGATCTTGTAGCCATGGCATTTTTTTTTTCCATTCCATTATACACACACAATTATAAGATTCTCTTTGCAAACTTAAAGTCATATCTGCTTTAATGCTCTTTTAAATGTTCTCAGAATTATGTCTAATGTTTGGCAGAGTACTTTGCAAAGCTGATGGCATGGCACATGGCCACGCGGTCTCTTTAGTGTTTCATTACAACTAACTTCCGTTCCAAAAGAATACATTCTCAGAATTGTTTTTGCTTCCTCTGCATGATAGGTTAGATGGCCTTGTTATAGGATAAAAACTATTTTTAAATTATAGTTCTAACCATTAAAATAACAAAAGTCACTCAAATCACTTCTAGATGGTCCAGTGCATTTCCATAACAGCATGGTTCACAAGCGGCTGTTAAATGATGGCAGGTCCAAGTAAAACTCTGCTATAACTTTGTAAGCGAGGTTCAAAAAATTCAATCACATCAGCATGTAGAACCAACTTAGTGCAAAGTTAATGAAATGACCAAGGTGAGCCGGCTGCAAGAGAACAGGAACCCATCACTGAACTTGTCATATCCTAATTCCCATGATCAAAGAGTGTGTAATTACAAGTTCCACTGCACTTCTGCTTATGGCTAAAGTGGCAGGCCACATAGCCACACAGATAAACGCAGTTGCCATACACACTGCCCGTTAATACAATTCTTGATTACTCTTGGCAGGAGTTAGACTATTTCAAATTTTGCACAAAATTGGTACTTACCTAACAGACCAACTACACTACTTCAAATATTCATTATTCGAATGTATCTAAAATATGAGCATATTGTAAAAACTTACCTAACAGACCAACTACACTACTTCAAATATTCATTATTCGAATGTATCTAAAATATGAGCATATTGTAAAAGCAGTATTTCTTTTTTTTAAGTGGGGGGGTTGAGGAAAGTTTGTTTATAACTGGAAGAACTAACAGCAAAAATGTTTAAAACTCTTCACAGGGGCCCAGCCAGTGTGGCTCAGTGGTTGAGCATCGACCCATGCACCAAGTGGTCCCAGTTCGATTCCCAGTCAGGGCACATACCCAGGTTGTGGGCCAAATCCCCAGTGGGGGGCATGCAGGAAGTGGCCAATTAGTGTACTCTTTCATCGATGTTTCTTTCTCTCTCTCCCTTCCTCTCTTTCTAAAATCAGTAAAGAAAAGAAATTTTAAATAAATAAATAAATAAATAAATAAATAAATAAATAAATAAATAAAACTATTCACAGGAGATGGGACTGGGGTTGGGAGGAATCACCATAAGCCTCTCTGTACCATTCCATCTACACTGTTTAATTTGTTATACAGTGCTTTTACTACTGTAACACAAGTATCATAGTATGTAAATCCATAAACACAATAACAGTTGCCTCTCTTAATATTTCTCAAAGAATGGGCCATGCAATACTTGTTAAAAATAGAGAACTCCTGTCCAGCTCGTGTGGCTCAGTTGTTGAGCATCATACACCAGGAGGTCGCTGGTTCAATTTCCGGTCACAGCACATGCCCAGGTTGTGGGCCCGATCCCCAGTGGGGGGCATGCAGGAGACGGCCAGTCAATGTTCTCTCTCATCAATGTTTCTATCTCTCCCTCTTACTTTCTCTCTCTCTCAAACCAATAAAGGAAAAAAAAAATTCTTTTTTAAATGCAGAACTCCTGCTTCCAAATGCACTCCTACTGAATTTGATCCTCTCCACTGGGGCCCAGGAATCTGCACTGGAGCTTAGTCAAGTCTCTTTTGTACATACTCTTCAAGTATATTTCAGGACTGAGCCTCCTGTGAGACCATCTCATGCTTTCCGTGCTGTTTACCGTGTCTCAGCATCCCTCCTTTCATTTCTTTTTTATAATCCTCACCTGAGAATATTTTTTCATTTATCTTCAGGTAGAGTGGGAGGGAAGGAGGGAGAGAGAGAGAAACATAGACGCAAGAGGGACATGTCGACTGGTTGCTTCCTGCACAACCCCGACCAGGGCTGGGGACGAACCACAACCGAGGTACATGCCCTTGACCGGAATCAAACCTGCAACTATTTGGTCCGGGAGCTGACACTCTAACGGCTGAGCCAAACCAGCCAGGGCCTTCCTTTCATTTCTTGACCACCAAGATGAAACAAAACAATGACCTTTCTTTCTCTCTCTTTTTGCATATGGTCTTATTTTGGGCAACAATTCTGGACAAGATCCTTTGAGCTGTGCGTCTTGTGAACATAGAACAGGTAAGTAAATCTGTTAAGTTTTAAAATTTATGGTACAAAGTACTGGGTTTTTCAGTTATGTAGGGAGAAACATTTTGAGACTGTCTTTGTATCTTATTTTGGTGCTGATCATTTTTTTTCATTCCCATGACTGCAGAAATATTGATCTCAGCGTTACTTTGACCATTAATGAATTATGGTGGCAATAAGCAGAGACACACCTCTAGCCTTCTGGGAGCTTCATCTTCTGCTACAACATTTGCATTTGTAAGCCAGCACCTGTGTGATCTATATTCTAACTATTTGTTATTCTCCTTTAATTACATATTGGTAGTGGCCCATTTGTAACTGAGAGCAACCAGCTGGAGAGTCAAAGAGATTATTAAAATATTGACTTTAAATTAGAAGGCCAAAAGGAAACACGGCTGGGTTTGTTTCTACCTATTCCAATATGATGATGGTTCAGGGACAATTATTCCCTTTCAGGGGAAGGAAAGTTGGGTCTAAAAAATTAGAACAGTAGTTTTGCCTTAGAAGAATTTTTAACCTTAAATATTGCCAATGTTTCTGTTAGCTTCAGCCTTACTTCATCTGGAAAACACCGTGTTGTTTGGCAGATGATACATTTTTACATCCTGTACTTGCTACTTGGTGCTGATCAGCCACTCAAGTTAGGGTTTAGGGCATTGTGGGTGGCCCAGTGCCTGCCAGGAAACGTTTCCTTTTAGCATTTTTGCTAACTTTTTAACATAATTTCAAATTTATATAAAAGTTTCCAGAATTATGCAAAAAACCCATATTCCCTTTACTGGGATTCATATTTATTTATATCTTGCCCCATTTACTATCTCTCTTTCTGTAAATCTATTTCACACCCAGCCTTCCTTTCCTGGACTATTTGAAGGTAAATTGGAGACATTGTTCTTTTTCCCCTAAATATTTTGGTATCAAAGTCACGTTATTTTAACATTGATACAAGTCCAAATTAAATTTTTTTAAAGTTTTATTTTGCCTTTTTTTTTTTTTAATCCGCACCCGAGGACATTTTTGCATTTATCTTCAGACATTTTTGCATTTATCTTCAGATAGAGCAGGAGGGAGAGAGGGAGGAAGACAGAGAGAGATACATCGATGTGAGAGAGACACATCGAGTGGCCGCCACCCACACAACCCCACGCAGGGCCAGGGACAAACTGCAACCGAGCTACATGCCCTTAGCGGGAACTGAACCCAGGCCTCTCTGGTCCACGGGCCAACACTCTAACCACTGAGCCAAATCAGCCAGGGCCACAGTCCAAATTAAAATTCAGATTTTCTCAATTGTCCCAATAATGACCCAATAATTAGTTCTAAGGTAATTTTCCCAGACCAGGATCCGGTTCCGGATCATAAATTGTATTGAGTTGTCATGTCTTCTTTGTTTCCTTTAATCTGGAAAGGTTTCTTAGCCTTTGTCTTCTTAATTTGACATTTTTTTATAGAAGACAGATTGATACTCTTTGTTTTGTTTTGCAGAAGGCCCTTGCATTTTGGATTTGACTGGCATTTCCTTGTGTTTAGACTTGGGTTATGTATTTTTTTGCAGAGATACCCTGAGGTGATGTCATGTCCTTGTCCATGTATCAAGTCATTGAAATCCATTTGTCCCATATCAGTGAGTTAGATTTGATCATAAAATGTTTTCTCCACCATAAAGTTACAGCTTTTCTCTTTGTGAATTCACAGCTACTCTGTGGAGGGATATTTTGAGACTATGTTGATACCTTGTTTCTAAATTTTTGTCTGACTACTTTGGCATCCACTCAGGATGTTCTGACTCCATTGTCCCTTCTAGATTTATTAGTTGGCATTTTGCTGTAAGGAAGAGCTTTCCCTTCTCACCATTTACTTAGTTATTTAAGTATGAATTCATGGATTCTCATGTTATTCGGTGGGTTGTAATCTCTTAATGCCATTTTTTTTGGTTTTGATTCTCAATATTTTCCCAGAGTTGGCCAGTGGGCAGCCCCTTCGACTTGGCTTGTCTTTTTGACATGTTTCTATGATGCTTCAAAACACCACCTTACTTTCTGTAGCAACTGGCTGATCTCGTATTTTCTCTGCCCATCCCTGGAATTGGCCTTTTTGTCCATTGAGTCCCCGAGTAAACTGGGGTAAGAAAATCAAATTTATCTTTTATGCTTGCCCCTCCCTTTTCTCTTCACCTTTGAGGAACCTGTCCCATGAGTCCAGAGTGTGAACATGACTTTCATTATTTCTAGTTAGAGAGAAAATTTTGAAAAATTCATTTACCTTAAAAACCATTCTGGAATGATTGCATTACCTTTTTTAGAATTGTTTACATTTATGTATTTATTTTTAATGTAATCAGCACGAGGACAATGGCTTCTGCTGATTTTATTTTATTTTTTATCCTCACCTGAGGACATTTTTTCATTTTTTTGTTCAGACAGAGTGGGAGGGAGAGAGAGGAAGAGAGAGAGAGAGAGAAACATTGACGTGAAAGGGATACATAGAGTAGCTGCCACCCGCACAACCCAACCAGGGCCAAGGACAAACTGCAACCGAGGTACATGCCCCCAGCGGGGGCCAAACCCGGGTGTCTCTGGACCGCAGGCCGATGCTCTAACTGCTGAGCCAAACCGGCCAGGGCTGAATTGTTTACATTTTAAAAGAGGAAAACAGTTGGAAAGCAATACTCAATTTAAAAATATATTAATCATAGAATGTTACTGGTAAAGGAGACTAGGTCCTAGGGTCACAAACACGGCCACCTTCAGCGCTCTGACAGTTAGCATGAATGTGTGTGTAAAGGCCATCGAGTCAGCAAGAGAATGCTACAGATCAGGCTGAACTGGAAGGTGCAAGTCTACCTAACAACATTTAAGTTAAAATAAACAAACACTGGGCAGACCAAGCAAAACTTGTTTATAATCCTGACTTTCCAGAGGGCCTCCTGTTAATGACTTTTGTGTTAGAGTAAAATTACACTAGTGGTTTTACTGCTGTTCTTGGAGGAGCCACCAAGACGCTTTATGGAAAGGTCCTGGGGGCACTGGGGACACTGAGGACAGGTCCATTCTGACCTCCCGATCGTCTTCACCCAGAGTCACCTCCTTATTACAAATTTGATGTGATAGGAACTATGAAATTCTGTTTGAAGGAAAGGATCTGTGAATTTTTAAACATGTTTGAAAACCACTGATGTATCCCAGCCGCATTCTGCAGATAAGCAAACAGGGTAGGCGACATTACTGCATTTGTGAATGGCAGAGTTAAGGTTAAATCCCTGGTCTCCTTATGCCTGGTCCAAACTCTTTTTCCTTCATGAAGTTGCTTCATCTGACAGTGGAAAATCGGGTGCCAGTGGAGCAGGTTGTCCTAATACCCCATAAGCCGTCTCTGAGCAACGATGTCCCTGGTTGACAGGAAGTACACAGCCCTCCATGCTCTGAAGACCAATCTCTACTCTGATTGTAGAGCTCTCTAAATTGAACATGTGAGTGACTATTTAGGTAGAAAAATTAGGTGATTAGACACTTATGTTTCTGATTGGCATATTAAAATAATACTTTTTACATTTTAAAAGTGGAAAACAGTTAGAAAGTAATATTCAAAAAAAATGTTAATCATAAAATGCTACTGATGAAGGAGATACTATTTCTAATAAAGATAATAAGTTTTTCAAGTATAATTCTTTTTTTTTTAATCCGTATCCGAGGACATTTTTTTGCATTTATCTTTAGATAGAGCAGGTGGGAGAGAGAGAGAGAAACATTGATGTGAAAGAGACACATCAGTGGTTGCCACCCACACGACCCCAACTGGGGCCGGGGACAAATTGCAACTGAGGTACGTGCCCTTAATGGGGACTGAACCCGGGACTCTCTGGTCCGCAGGCCAACCCACTAACCATTGAGCCAAACTGGCCAGGGCTCAAGTATAATTCTTAAAACTGCTAGATTTTTTGTTAATTGACAGAATACCAAACAGAATTTCCTTTTCTGTTCTAATGAAATCATCTTTTTACAATGATAAAGCTTTTCATTTCTCCAATTAGCATGTATATATTTTAAAGAAAAATTGTACGATTTATTATAATTCATTATGTAAACATCATAAATCATTAAAAATTTTTTTTTTCTTTATTGAGTTTTAGAGAGAGAGGAAGGGAGAGGGAGAAAAAAACATCGATGAGAGAGAACATCTACTGGCCGCCTCCTGCATGCCCCCCACTGGAGATCAGGCTCACAACCTGGGCTTGTGCCCTGACTGGGAATCGAACTGGAGACTTCTTGGTGCATGGGTCGACGCTCAACCACTGAGTCACATCGACCGGGCAACATCATAAATCATTTTAGTCAATGTTGTGTTCTACTAAAACCTCTAGTTTTATTACAGTATAACAATTAACAGCTGGCAAAGTAATTCAGTTTTTATACTTTTAGCCTTTATCTGTGCAAAACCTAAAAACTGGAGTAAGCATCTGAATACCCATGCAAGGCCTGTTTAACATTCCTGCGTCTCTTTTGTCTTTTGAATGAGAGTGAACTTTATATTCAATTGTCTACTTTATTTTTCCAGCGTAGTAAAGGTAGGAATAATATCTCTCCAGATTTTAAGAGAAAAAAATATTTTCAAAACGTATGTTAAATGTTAAGACTTCTGATTGTATCTAACATCCTGAGATGATTAAAAGAGGACGTAGAGGCCAGGAAGCATTCAATTTAAAATCCTTGCAAACTAGATTTAAAATAATGTTCATTTCAAATATAAGATCAAATAGAGTCCTGTATAATTTTGTTAACCAGTGTCACCCCAATAAATTCAATAAAAAGGAAAACAAAAAAGCCAGGCTGTTCTTGAAGAAAACATTACTTTAATCTCATGTGGATTATTTTTTTAAATTTAGACTTTATCATGTATTCCCCTTTTTCTCATTTGAGAGAGGGGAGTTTTTGTTTTTTTTTAAAGGAAATACTAATTATAGTAATACTAATACTAGATATAATGAATAAAAATGTAAACTGTCACCTATTATTTCTGAGTCTGAAATGAATTGCATTAGCCTCAGTATCATGTATCCAATAAAATGTTGTCCATATGTATGCTTTCCTGTTGTAATCTCTTAACTTGTAGATATCAGATACTTACATTCTAATTATTTTTTGGATTTTTTTTTCTATCAAATTATTTAGCATTTGTTAAATAATTTGTTACCTTACTAAGCCAATTTATTATTGTATGTGTGAATTTCTTTTTTTAAATAATTTTTATCTCAAGACTATATGCATAATTATTGTTTCACCAAAAAACAGTTATTAAATGCTCACAGAGCTCATGGATGTATTCCAGTTGTTTGTTATCCTTTCTCTTTCTTTCCCTTCATTTTTCTATCTTGGCTCTGTCTTTACCTTTTAACCGTAAGAGGCAGGTCGCAGGGAATAGACTTGGTAAAATATAATTCCTGCCTCACAGGGCTATTGGGAGAACTATACACAACAATGAATATGGAAGTTCCTCGCACAATGCATGACACCCAGTATTTACTTTTACTTTTGTGTCCTTTAAGGAATCTTACTTTGACAAGCTTGGCAGGTCATCAAAATTGCTGTGCTGGGCAAAATTTTCCTTTCAGAAAAGGGAAGGCTGTGAGTGACTAAGCCTGGCTCTTTTAGGGTTTCCATTTAAACTGCAATAGGTAGATTAATAGTTTTGCCAAAGGTGAAGCAAGTGTAGTGTGAAGGAAGGAGCCTTGCTCCTTTGACAAAGGGCTGCAGCTTCTCACTAACCCACCGGGTGACTCTTAGTCACTGCTTTGGGGCTTCAGTTTCTTCAACTGTATTAGGATGTGGCTGATGTCCAGGGTGTTTCTGGCACGGAAACCTGATAATTCTACGGATACAAATCTTTAAAAAAAAAAGAAAAGAAAAGATTTTTAAAACTCATTTTTAGAGAGGGAGGAAGGTAAAGGGAGAGTGAGAGAGAAACATTGATGGGCTGCCTCCTGCATGCCCTCTATTGGAGGTCACGCTGGAAACAGCCCTGACCGGGAATGGAACCCACAACCTTTTGGCTAAAACCCTGGTCTTCTTATGCCTGGTCTAAACTACACACACACACACACACACACACACACACACTTTTTTAATTGTTTGAAAGTTGCAGACACCACGCTTCACTCTAGGTAATTTAATATGCATCTCCAAGAAACAGTACACTCTTATAATTAAACATAATACCATTATCATACCTAATTTGGTAACCAAAAATATTAGCACCAGCCCCATATAATTGTGTAATGTCTTTCCATATTCAGATTTTCTTAATTATCTCAAGAATGCTTTTTTATTGCCCTCCCTCGACCTGAGTTCCCCAATCAAGGTTTACATATTACATGTGGTTTTTATGCCTCTGTAATCACTTTTAATATAGAAGTGTTCTCCACTTTTCTTTTTATTATTTTAATGACAGTGACGTTGGAAGAGCCCAGGCTGTCTCAAAGAATGTACAAAATTCTGGAGTTGTCTGATTGTGTCCTTATGATGTCATTTAACTTGTTTCTGCATTTCACTGTATTTACTGTACATGGAAGTTTGGTCTAGAGGTTTAATTAGATTCATGTTAAAAGATCTCAGCAAAACTATTTTATAGATGAAATTGTGCTATCTAGTTTAAGTTTTATACAACGATCACTTATTACTTGTGATTATGAAATAGACATTTAAATGTGTATTATATACGACATCATCGATATATAGTAGAACAAGCAAGAGTTTCACCAGTGGAGGTCTGGATTTGAATGCGGGTTCTATACTCTCTAGCAGCTTTACCCTATAAACTGATTTAGTAGTTTAGCTCTTCACAAAAGACCAGAGCCAACAGAATCACCCCGGGCATGCATGGCCCTCCACTCCAACTCCTTAGTATTTTTCCGAAGGAGACCTCTTTTATACTACCTCTCATTCTGGCCCCCTTCTCAGCTCCTCCCCAGGCTTAACTGCATCCCATTCTCAGTGCCAGTGTCCTCATTAGAGAAACTTGAAAAGTTTCTACCTTGAAGGGTTGTTGCAAGAATTAGAGATTAATAACAATATATGTAAAGCACACGGCACAGAGTCTGCTGCATTATTACGTGCTCAACATACCACCATGGTTACTAGAGCAGCATTTGCAAAACAACAACAGGAGAACTTGAAAAGGGCAGAGAAATGGGATGGTATGAAAGAGAGGAATATTCAGTTTCTAAGTGGTTACTTCAAAAACCTTCCAAGAGTGTTTGTGCTTATGCCGTGACGTCAATACGTGTTCGGCTGGGAGTGCCATGACACAACAGTCATTAACATTTATGCAGCCCTTTACAGTTTACAAAGCACATCCACATTCATTATTATGTTTGACATACACCCTCCTTCAAGGAGATCAGATGTGCTTCATGCCTAGCCCAAGGACACAAAGCAATTAGTGGGGGAGCTCAAATGTGGAGTTCTGAGGGTAGAACAGACTTCTTGCTGAAAATGTGCAGCCTAGAACAGACACCAAATGTCTCCTTTCTAAATTTCTGACCAAGGGACTCTTTCCTTATGGTATAGGTTACTGAAATGCGTAGTTAAAGCTCTCGGAGTCTATTTCAGACTTGCAGCCTCATCTGTCATATTTCATCTGCATTGGGTAACATTTCCTGCACTGTCGTGTGTTGTCAGTCAGCCAGAAAGCTTTAGTGATTTCTTCTTGCTCTCTGCTCTAACAGAGAGAAGTACTGGTGAAAACGAACCTGAATTAACACCGTCCCGTGCATATTGGAAATGCATTTGAACCTCGGAGCTGGACTAATTTTATCGTTCAAACTGTATAGCACAGGGCAAGTTCAAGACTCATCCAAACTTTGGCCCAGCTTTTCTGAAGGAGGTAGAACAGTGATAATATTTCTCAGTGTTGACCTTGATATTTTTTGCTTGTTTCTGTGTGGCTCTTTTTTGGATTAGAAAAGTATTGCTATTTTAAACAAAAACTATCTTTGGTTTAGGAAATGAGTTTAGCATAAAACTTCTTAGAGGAGATGACTTATTCTTTATTATTCAATTCAAGATATTTTCTAGTTTCTTTTGTGATTTATTTTTTGTCCCACAAGGTATTTCGAACTATATGGGGGTGGACAAAAGTAGGTTGACAGTTGTTTGTATGGGAAATAACACAATAATTAGTAAATAGTAAAAGAATAAACTTTTGCGTACTCACGACTGTAAACCTACTTTTGCCCACTTTGGTATTTCTTCATTTCCGAACATTTGTGAACCTTCTAGTGATCTTTTTGCAATGGTGTCTATATTTCTAATAATATTGATGTGTTAGCCTAGTTCTGCGATGTCCAGGGGACCGGTTCTGTGTGAGGTCCGCCGTGGGCAAGTTGCTGAGGCTTGCTTTGCCATCCAGCTTACGTCGGTTTTGTAAACATTTCAAGTGCACTTGAAGAAGGTAATGCTTTCTGTAGTTGTTGGTGGGAATGGTTCTTGTATGTCAGTTCTGCCAAGTGTGTTAATCTTGTGTTCAAATCTGTATTTTTACTGATCTGCTTTTTCCCCCTGCAGATTTTGATTGTGTGCTTATCCTGTCGTTTCCTCAGAGAGGTGTATTAAAATCCCTCACTAACATTGGAATTGCTTTCTTCCTCCAGTTTTTGCTACATATATATTTTGAGGTGAAGACAAATTTAGAATTGTTCTATCTCTTGGTGAATGGAAACTTCTCTCTGTCCCTATTTATCTCTGCTTGAAAGACCACTTTGATATTATTACAGCCACACCATGTTTCTTCTGCTTGATATTGGCATCTTTGTAATTATCCTTTTCCTTTCTCTAATCAATGACTCTCAATCTTTTTAATAGTTCATGTGTGTCTCTCCTTAATATTTTTGCCATATTTTCTTTATATATTTTGGCTGACCTTTTAAAATTAAACTGTAGACATTGCAACTGTTCAAACTAGTACTTTAGCATATAATCCCTCCCCCCAATAATCTCCTGATATAATGTAATACCCAGGCCCTACTCAAATACCCACAACTGTCCATAAGGTGACTTCTGTAAGTGTGTGGATCACTGCATTTGACTGCATGGTTCTTAGTTTCTTAAAATCTAGAATAAGCTAACTTAATTCATACACTGTTGTGTAAAGAATGATCGTAAGGAAATGAAACAGATATTATAAAAATTACTCTTAAAATATATATAAAAGTCCAGCCAGGGTGGCTTAGTGGTTGAGCATTGACCCATGCACCAAGAGGTCACCGGTTTGATTCCTGGTCAGGGCACATGCCCAGGTTGTGGGCCTGATACCCAGTGGGGGGCATGCAGGAAGTGACCAATCCATGTTCTCTCTCATTGATGTTTCTATCTCTCTCTTCCTCTCCCTTCCTCTCTCTCTAAGATCAATAAAGGAAAAAATTAATTTATTTAAAAATATATATAAGAAATAAAAAAAAAGCAATACAGTTCGTACATTGCATTTGTAATAATAATCTAAAAAATGCTGCAAGTTTAAGAGAGAAAATAAGAAATACTTTCTTGTCTTCCACCAACTGTGATCATGGCTACTTCCCTGGTATACTTATCTATGCCTATCTGTCTACCTACCTATTCATCAATATTTTTACATGGTTGAGACCCTCCTGCACATCATTTTTCCTTTAATGTTAAGAATTTTTACATCCTGCATTACCTTTTTACTCTTTAAAATTAACGTAGTTGTAATTTTTAATGGCTGCATAATGTACCATTAAGTGAATGTACCATAATTTTGCAAACAGTCATCTTCTGTTGAACATTTAGTTTGTAATAGTTAATAACAATAATGCTATAAACCCATTTTTGAGGAAATATTAGTCTGTTTCACATTATATCCATCATGTTCACATTATGAGGCTGAGAAGTGAAATTTCTGTGTCCAAGGCTTTCCAGAAAAGTATTCCAAATTTAAACTATCCCAGTGTGCCAAAGCTTGCTGCATTGGAGTAGCTGCTCTCCTCCACGCAGATGGCACGGCTAATGAGTTATCAGAGCTGTTTAGTTTTGTGTACACATAGTCACCACATACCTGTGGTGGATCCTTGGTGTTTGCCCACCTACTGCAGAAGCTGGATACACCAGCTTCTTTCCCAGGCTCCCGGAGCTAGGGCTTCAGCATGAGGCCTGGGACGGGCCTGGCTGTCTCTCTTCAGACTTTGAGGCTGGAACTAGTTGTGCAGAGGCATGGGCGCAGCGGAGGCTCCATCGGGGGGATGTGTGCAGGCAACAGCGTGAGGGAGGCAGCGTCGGATGTGGTTCTCCAGCCGAGAGGCTCAGCAGTCAGTGGCAGTGACAGAGCCCTCAGCAGAAAGGCTCTGGTATGATTTTGGTTCTGGCCCTGGCTGACATCTGATGTCTCTTCTTTACCCAGCCTGGTTGTCTAGTCTCCTCCCCATCCTCTGTCAAGTCCCAATATCCTTTAATAAATTCCTTCTCGATTGAAATCAGCCAGCGTTTGATTCTATTGCTTTCAAAAAAAAAAAAAAAAAAAAGAACTTGACTATATTTCTATGCAGGGATTCTTCCCATGTAGCAGGACTTATTTCAAATAGCGGGAGAGCTGGCCTGCACCACAGAGATCTGGGGCAATAGAGGGCCCAGCAAGGTAACTTGTCAGGACTGGGGAGTTGGGAAGAGTCAGGCTGCATGAACTGGGTCAATACTGGGAACTGAACAGAGCAGCTTCTTAAGAAGGTAACATGTACCCATCTTGGGCACCTGAATCTGGTTGTCAGCAAAGTGATTCAGGGGCTGATTCAGGAGTCCAGCCCTTGTAAATGTGATACCGGAAAAAACTCTGGGAAGGTGACTCAGTGTTAAGCTTCCCAGTGGACAGTAAGCCAAGCAGCCTTACTTGGGACTGACTGTGGATGTGTTACTAGGTGGGTGAGAGCAGGTGTAGTGGATGAAGCTGCCGACTTGCAGTGGAGGCTAAGCATCACCACGGAAGGCCACGTAAATCACTTTTGGAAATTCTCTTTGGCAGTTTCTTTTTTTTTCTAGATTTTTTTTCTTTATTGATTTTAGAGAAAGAGGAAGTGAGAGGGAGAGAGAGATAGAAACATCAATGAGAGAGACCATCAGTTGGCTGCCTCCTGCATACCCCCAACTGGGGATTTGGCCCATAACCTGGGCATGTGCCCTGACCGGGAATGGAACCAGCGACCTCTTGGTGGATGGGACACTGAACCACACTGGCTGGGTTTTTTGGCAGTTTCTTTAGAACCAATTTTTAAGCAATACAACCAAAGCAGCATCATTACATAAGAGTCTACTTTGGCCCTGGCCGGTTTGCTCAGCGGTTAGAGCATCGGCCTGCAGTCCAGAGAGACCTGGCTTTGGTTCCCGCTAAGGGCATGTACCTCAGTTGCAGTTTGTCTCCGGCCCTGGTTGGGTTGTGCGGGTGGCAACCACTCAATGTGTCCCTTTCACATCGATGTTTCCCTCTTTCTCTCTTCCTCCCGCTCTATATGAACAAAATATGGAAAAATGTCCTAGGGTGAGGATTAAAAAAAAAAAAAAAAAAGAGTCTACTTTGTGTACGACCAAAACTAGTATTGATCACCTTTTCCATGGGGATGGGCTTGGAATACATTTTGGCCATTTCAAAAATCCAGGAAATCAAAGTTACACTGACTGGGGATGTGCAGAAGCACAGTGCTGGCTCTGAAGGGGTGTTTGTTTAATTAATTAATTAATTTTTGTTACAGATGTTTTTCCTTTTTCCCCCATTGACATCCTCTTCCCCATCCTGCCCCGCCCCCCCAGGGCTGTTTATAAGGACTGTTTATAGGAGCTCTCCTCCCTCCCCCCTGGGCGCTACCTCTCCTTTTCCCTCTCCTGAGCTCCAAGGCCCTTCTTTTGCGTCTGTGACTTGTTTCCTGAGCCTATGCAGCCCAGCTGGCTCACTTCTACTACCTCTGTAACTTTCTAAATAAGCTTACTCTTATACTTTGGGGGGCGGGGTGGGGAAGAACAACTATTTAGCCTTTACATGTTTCCAAAGTTATAACAGTGCTTCACAGCAACTATCTTTTTACAATCTCTTAACAACCCTGAAAGGTGAGCATTCGTAACCTGTTTTATGGATGAAAGTACAGGCTGAGAAGTTAATTATCAGGTAAGACAAGCGAGTAGTAAAGCCGGAATTCAAACCCAGGTCTGGTTCCCTCTGGAGCCCACTCGTTCTGTGGGCGGGGCTTCGGATACCGTCAGCATTCCTGCCGGCTCCTCAGGAGCCTGCTGTCAAGGGAGTGATAGACATCCAACTATACGTTCAAGATTTGAAAAGTCGCAGTTAACATATACAGAAACCCACTTGCAAAATAACCCACAGGACGCTGCCCAAGTGCTGTGCAATCTTGAAGGGCTTAAAAACAGTGAAAACTCATAAACAGTAGATGTGAATACAACTCAAGTCATAAAACACTTTCATTGATTTTCATACTCAGCAAAAGTATTTTTATTGATTAAAAAGAAATAAATCCTCACTCTGCTAACTCGATGACACATTGAAAAATTAGCCTGGCTTGTGTCACCTTAAAGGAAGCCGCTGTCTGTGGTCCTTTCTGTCAGGTACAGAAGGGCAAGTCCATGTGGGGAGGGGTTTGTTTCTGGGCATTTCTTTTAGAAATTCTTAAAAAAAAAAAATTTTTTTTCTTTATTGATTTTAGGGAAAGGAAGAAGAGGAGAGAGAGAGATGGAAGCATCGATGAGAGAGAACATCGATTGGCCGCCTCCTGCATGCCCCCCACTGGGGATGGGGCCCACAACCTGGGCATGTGCCCTGACCTGGAATCAAACCATGGGTCGATGCTCAACCACTGAGCCACACTGACCGGGCTCTTCTAGAAATTCTTAATATGTATTTGCTATGGACCGCACACGCACAGTAGCTAAAAATGTAATCTTCTAGGTTTTATTTGGCTGACATCATGCCAGTCTTCAGACGGATGCTAATGGCCAGGTGAGGGGAGAAGAAGGGGGACAATCACATACTTTGCACTGCTTTTTACACGTCCTCCTCCTGGAACAGTGAGGGAGGGACTATTGTACAGGGGATTGTGTGTGTGTGTGTGTGTGTGTGCGCGCGCGCGCTGGCAGGGGTGGGAGGGGGGTGAAGATTTCAGATTTTTTTGTTTAAATAATAGTTCACTGCATGGCCACAGGTGGAGGCAGGTGCGGAGCCTGTCCCGCATGGAGGCTTTACTGTGGGATTGCCTTTGTGTTGTCGGGAGCCAGGCTGGGGGCCCGGACAGGGGTTGCTAGGTTGTCAAGTCTTAATTCATCTTTGCTCACCTTGGGTGGTGCTCTGCCCTCTTTACCTTCCAGTCACTGGGAGATGCTATGGTGGTGCTGTGTTCCCGTAAGACTTTCTTAAAATAATAATCGTAATAAATAAATAAAACCAACTAATCAAACAAAAACTTTCTACTTCCCAAATCTGTCCCCTGAGGGAAGGTTCAAAGGCTGTCCTGAACCAGCGGCACTGGGTCTCAGCTGTCATTTCAGTGTGGGTTTGGTGGTTTTGGTGGTGGGGGTGGGAGAGAGCGAAGCAGAGGGGACTTCCATGCCGTTCCCTTCCTGCTATAGTTGTTTCAGACCGTTCACTTCCAGCCAGACAGTCCCAGAGTGTCCCTGTTCAGAATGCAAAATAAACGTGCTTTATAAAAATAACTCCTTTGATTTCTCCCAGCCCTGGATCCTGCTTGGTTAGGGGCAACGACCATGAGGCATGTCATCTGGGGCTGTCCTGGTGGAGTGAGGAGGAGACCACCCATGGCTTCCCAGCTGTACTGCCTGTGGAGCAATGGTTCAGAAGCAAAGGGTTTTTTAAAATAATGAAAGAAAGACCTCTTTGAAAATCCTTACTGTTTCCCACTATCTCCTACAGCGATTGCCCATTTATTAATGCGGTCCAAAAATGTGAAAATATTTTTTTTCACTTTGATATCAGCCTAACCACTGAAGGTACTCTTGTGGTAAGCCACCTATTAAGGTTAGCTGGCCGGTTTGGCTCAGCGGTTAGAGCGTCGGCCTGCAGTCCAGAGAGACCTGGGTTCGGTTCCCGCTAAGGGCGTGTACCTCGGTTGCAGTTTGTCCCCAGCCCTGGTTGGGTCGTGTGGGTGGCAACTACTCAATGTGTCCCTTTCACGTCGATGTTTCTCTCTCTCTCTGTCCCTCCCACTCTATCTGAACAAAAAATGGAAAAGTGTCCTCGGGTAAGGATAAAAAAAGAAGAAAGAGCCCTGGCCGGTTTGGCTCAGTGGTTAGAGCGTTGGCCTGCAGTCCAGAGAGACCGGGGTTTGGTTCCCGCTGGGGCCGCGTACCTCAGTTGCAGTTTGTCCCCAGCCCTGGTTGGATCATGCAGGTGGTGGCCACTTGATGTGTCCCTTTCACATCGATGTTTCTCTCTCTCTCTCTCTCTCTCTCTCTCTCTCTCTCTCTCTCTCTCTCCCTCCCTCCCAGTCTATCTGAACAAAAAAGAAAAAAAGAAAGTTGTAACTGGGAATCACCACCTAGTCCTTTAGCTATTACAGATTTTCATGTTCATTTTTTGAGGAGTAAGACAATAGCAATATATTGTTTTATTACTCAAGATCCCCTTCATTGCTGGCAACTGAAATCAAGACTGAATTTGTTTAGGAAAAAGGTATGAATTTATTGGAAGAACATTGGATATTTTAAGTAATTGAAGATGGGTTAAAAGTCGATCAATGGGAAAGACAAGGAAACAGCCAGAAATTGAATACACAACAAAATAAGGCTGAAGCCATAAGTCAAACTGCTACCAGAATTCTCTCTGCCACTCTCCCTAGGTATCCAAGTTACTCTATCTCATTGTATATCTTGAGTTCCACATATTGTGGGTTAAAACACCAGAGGGACTTTCTTTCTTTCTTTCTTTCTTTCTTTCTTTCTTTCTTTCTTTCTTTCTTTCTTTCTTTCTTTCTCTCTCTCTCTCTCTCTCTCTCTCTCTCTCTCTCTCTCTCTCTTTCTTTCTTTCTTTCTTGATGTCACATAGATTCTACTACAATTTATTTATTTATTTATTGGTACGTGCCCCTAGCAGGAACCAAACCTGGGACTCTGGTCCACAGGCCAATGCTCCAACCGCTGAGCCAAACCAGCCGGACTTTATTTCTCAACTGCAGATAGGAAAGTCTTGGGGAAGGCCCTAACTGTCCTGGCTTTAGGCAGGGGCACCGCCAGGTCCAGCCAATGTTTCAGTGGGGCAGTGCCACCTAAGAACATGGTAGCCCAAGCCCCTCGCACCATATGTTTGGCGCGTGGGAAGGAGCCATCCTAAAGAGGGAGTTTCTTTCTGGGAAGGAGGGAGGAGTTCTAGTCAAACAAAAAACCCCCACTATAAGTATATTTAAAATACTTGCACATGAGAAATGTTTCTTATCTGTCCATCTTGGCAACTGAAGTCTTGATAAAAGTCAGAAATCAAAAACCTAATATAGATATGTACATGTGGCAAGAATCATAGGATTGATTGATTGATTCATTCATTCATTCATTTTGGCCTCAGACTCCAAAGAAGACAAAATATACTGAGAATGACTGGACCCACACTCTGAAAAACAAATACACTCGAATTTACACATACACTACAAATGTGTGTGGATCAGGGAATTTTCTGCTTGTTTGGCCTGGATTCTCTCTACTATTTGTGTCTTACTTGCTTTGGTTTGAGCGGAGATGTCCACCTTTTACTTCGGGGCTCTCATTTCTGAGTGTTGCCTCTGCCAATCCACTGGGAGCCCCCTGACCTGAACATGTTTCCTCTGCGTACTCTCAAGGGGGTTCGTTGTCATTCTGCTCAGGTGGCTGGCTCTCCAGGTGCTGAAGGTGGATGGAATGCTCACCTGCTTGGCGGGATGAGCTATCTCCTGACGGTGTCTGAGAACACGTAGATCGTTCCTTTACTCAGCACCATGGTGTAATCTTGTGCACGATCACAAAACATCCCTTCTCTTCGCCACACGTCTCGCCTGACTCTCCCTGCCACAGTGTGCTGCCACCCCACAGATACTGCTGTTCATTAACTCATTCCTCACATGTAGGGGCTTATACTAGGTGTTAGTGGATGACTAAAAATAGATATAGTGCCTGGAAGTAAGGAATGAAAATTGCAAAATGGCTGGGTGGAAAAAATGATGAGACACTGACAGGCCTTTTGATATTTTCCCCTGTGGTTATCTTTTACAGGTTAAATAAGATTAATATTCTTGGTCAAACAAGAGTGTTCAGCCACGTTGGACGTTTTACTTCTTCGTAGCCTATTCCAGCATCTATTTCATTTATTTAATGTAACAGGACTTTGTCTTGATCTGGACCATTTATATGATGTGCTTCACTTTCTGCATTTGCCTTCATGTTTGTGTTTGCATTTCGAAAGTTTTGCATTTCAAATCAGGCAACTAGTTTCAGCAAATGTACTTCCATGTTCACAGGGCCATAATTGGCACAGAACACTATATGAAAACAAGCTCTCCAAAATAGTCATTAGAAATAAAAGGTTTTATGTTTTCTATTTTCAGGAAGAATTTTGGGTGAGGTGGGGGGAGTAGAGGTTTTGGCTTTATTTGAAAAACAGCACAATTGAGTATATAATTTAAATGCAAAATTGTAGCCCAGCCGGTGTGGCTCAGTGGATTGAGCATCGTCCCACGGACTGAGAGGTTCTGGTTCAATTCCTGGTCAGGGCACATGCCCAGGTTGTGGGCCCGATCCCCAGTGGAGGGCATGCAGGAGGCAGCCAATCGATGTTCTCTCTCATCGATGTTTCTGTCTCTCCCTACTTCTCCCTTTCTCTCTCTCTAAAATCAATAAAGAAAGAAAAATCAATAAAAAGATACTTAAAAAAATAAAATAAATGCAAAATTGTAGACTCGTGTTTTCCTAAATGTAGTAATAACCTGAACACCTTGACATGGGCAAAGGAAGGCTGCAATGTTCCTATCCATGAAGATCACCGCGGAGCAGACATTTCTGCTTTCCTGTGGCCCCAGAGCAGCCGGCCCCTCAGCTAACGCTTACTCTCCTCCTGTTTCCTAGGACATCTGCTAACATGCTGTAAAGATGAATTCACAAATAATTTTAGGACTATGATTTCACTTAATCTCTTTAACAAATCTATAAGATAAATATCGCAGGCCCACTCATTTTCAATGTCAGGGCTAGGTTGTGTGTCCGCAAGTTTTTATTTTAAGTCAAGCATCTTTCTCACTTTATTCATGTTTCTCAAATTAGGATCTGAAGATCCTTGAAAGTCTGCAGTGTTTCTCAAGGGGCCTCGAGTTCTCTGCAAGAATTTAATTTTGTTTTCATTTTGATGCTAATAATGACTATCAACATATTTTGGTTCCTTTGGATGATCCACTTAACAGAGAGCTGCCATGTGCTTTCACGGCCTGCATATTTTTCTGTGCTAAGATACTGTTGGTGCCAGGGAATGCCACGTGGTCAGAGACAAATGATGTGGGGGGTAAAATGAACACGTAGGCAGTTAATATACGAAGGTGGCATTCTCATTAAGTGAAGGCCAAAAGACTTCATCACGGGGTGTGTGAAGAAAGGTTCTGCGCAGCTTAAATAGAGACAAGAGGAGGAAGCACGGAGCCATTGCCCAGCATGGCTGGGCTTGGGAGAACCTGCACGTTGATGGGGGGTGCCACATTCAGGTCACGGGGTGCAGTGGCCAGCTGCATGTGTCCCATTACATTAAAATTGTTGATTTGAAGTTTATGAGTCCTACATTTGTTGATCTGCAACTTTGGTTAATTTTATTGTTGTATGATATCTACATGCAAATTTCCTCCCCCCCCCCCAAAAAAAAACACACAACGAACTTTATTTATTATTTTTATTTTTTAAAATTGATTCTAGAGAGGAAAGGGAGAGAGGGAGAGAGAGAGAAATGTGAGAGAATGTGAGAGAAAAACATCGGTCAGTTGCCTCCCACATGTGCCTCAGCTGGGTATTGAACTGCAACCTGGATATGTGCTCTGACCAGGAACTGAACCTGTGGCCTTTTGGTTCATGGGAATGATGCTTGACCAACAGAGCCACACCAGCCAGGGCTACACACAAATGTTCTTTATGTCTAGTTTTTCACTATGTGAAATTATCTCATGGTTTATTTGTTTGCTTGTCTATTGTCTGATTTTTTTTTTTACATTAGAATATACACTTATGGAGAGCAAAAGCCTTCTTATTTCATTTGCTCTTTTTTAAAAAATGACTGTTGAAGCTTTGGGGATGGAAAGACTCTTGGGTAGGGTTCTCAACCTTCCTAATGCAGCAACCCTTTAATACAGTTCCTCATGTTGTGGTGACCCCCAACCATAAAATTATTTTTGTTGCTACTTCATAACTGTAATTTTGCTACTGTTATGTCTTAGGCAACCCCTGTGAAAGGGTCATTCAACCCCCAAAGAGGGTTGAGAACCACTGCTTTAGGGAGACCTTGTAGACCAAGTGCAGAAGAGAGTCTAGGATATAACTCTAAGGAAGTTAAGGATTTAAAAGCTGAATAATAGCCCTGGCTGGTTTGACTCAGTGATTAGAGCATCGGCTCACAGACCAAAGAGTCACAGGTTTGATTCTGCTCAAGGGCATGTACCTCAGTTGCAGTTTGGTCCCTGGCTCTGATTGGGGTCGTGTGGGAGGCAACCAATTGATGTGTCCCTCTTACGTTGATCTCTCTCTCTCTCTCTCTCTCTCTCTCTCTCTCTCTCCCCCTCTTCCTCCCTCTCACTCTATCTGAAGATAAATGGAAAAATATCTTCAGATGAGGATTAAAAAAGTGAATAAAAGGTGAATAATAGAAGGTGAACTGGCAATGGAAAATAAAGGAACATCTAGAAAGAAAGAGAAGTCTTATATCGTGGAAGGCAATGGAGGACCTAAAAAACGAGGTCATGGTCAATGGTACAAATTGCTGCCTACAAGATAAATATAGTAAGTACCTGTTGGCTGTGGTGACTGGGAAGATACTGGTAACCTTGGGGAAGTATATTTCATTGGAGTGATGGGATGGAAATCAGACTTGAATGGACAGAAGCACGAGAGAAGAAGAAGCTGAGGCAGTAAATATGAGCCTCTCAACTTCATGAAATTTGGCAATAGGAGATCCAAGGATGTAGGTAGAGTGCAACATGGGGTTGAGGGAGAAATTTTTGTTTAATGGGATGTAGTTGAGCTGATGGGCTGAGGCTGGAAGAGAAGATGAAAGACAAGAAGAGATGGAGGATAATAGATATCACCAGCTCTGTGAGAGGCAAGAGGTATGGCATCAGAAGACAAGAAGAGGTGGGCTTCAGCTGGAGTAGGGCGCCACTTCCATTACGACAGGAGGGAAGGCAGGATATTTACTCACTACCTGCTGTTGGCAGACAACAAAGACCACGGTCCTATCCTAAGAACCTGCAGGCTGGTTGGAGTGACAAGACGTTGCAACAAAAAAGAATAAAACTCAGTGTGTGAAAAGCCTACAGGCAGTGAGTGCCGCAGTATTTCAGAGGAGAGCAAGATTAACTCCTGATGCTGTGATCAAGGAGGTTTTTACTAGAAGTGGCATTTGATTTGGAACTTGAAAGCAGAGTAGGATTTTACTAGCTGGAAATACAGGTGGTAAGAGAAAATAAAGGAGAAGAAGAGTGCATTCATGTAGAGGGACTGGCCTGAACAAAGGATTAAAGTACTGTACTTCTATCAGTTTATCCTTCAGCACAGAAACAGGAACTTAAAAAAAATCTGTACTCTGATATAACACAGCAATTTAGAGGAAGAAAGAGACCTTAGAGATGATGCCATCGATTGCCCTTATTTTTTTAGGTATCAAAACTGAGGTTCAGAGGGATGGAAGTGATTATTGAAAGTCACAAAACCTAAGTGAGCGTTGGCTCTAAGTTGCAAATGTAGTGTCCCCAACAACATTATACGTGAGTGTTGTGAGGCTAAGAATATATTCAGTAACTGCACCTGATTTTATTGAATTACTTCAGAGGTGCAAGGGAGTAAATATCAGAACTTTGGGTTTTTTAAAAAAAAATACATTGTTACATAGTCATGGTGATCAATTCTAGCAGAGTTTGCTATGGAGACATTCCATTGCAACCTGCATTAATGAAGAGATAAGGAATTTGCTAACTAATTATTAACTAATGATTAGGAGGAGATTAACTAATGTCCTGCAGTTCACTAGACTTATACTGGTCTCCTGTGCCTTGGCCAAATTAAGCCCCAATTGGCCAAAAGTGAATTTGAAGAACAATTTATGTCAACTCAAAGTATATACTTACAGTAGAGGAGGAGGAGGATGAGAAGGTATTAGTTTCCTAAGGCAGCTGTAACATATTACCAAGCTCTTAGTGACTTAAACAACCCAAGTATATTATCTTACAGTTCTCAAGGTCAGACGTCCAGCACACGTTTCACTTGGCTAATGTCAAGGTGTTAGCAGAGCTACATTCCTTTCTGGAGACTCGGGAGAGAGTATCTGTTTCCCGCCTTTTCCAGCTTGCAGAGGCTGCCCACATTCTTTGGCCGTGGCCTCTGTATCTAAAGCCAACAACATTGTACTTCTCTGACCCTTTTTCTCTAATCACTGAAGGACTTGATCTCCCTCTGACCATGCCAGGAAAGGGCTTCTCTGCTTTCAAGGATTCATGTAATTAGATTGGACTCGCCTGGTTTACCCAGGATTATTTCCTTATCCTTAACTTTAAAGACATCTGTGAAGTTCCTTTGCCATATAAAGTAACAAATTCACAGGTTCCAAGATTAGGATTTGGACAAATCTAGGGGGAGGAGCATTATGTTACCTACCACAAAAAAGGAGGAGGAAAAGAAAGATTGTGGATTCCTAGATAGATGACTTATAGATAATTAGAAAAGGAAATGAACATCAAGAGCCAATATAGCCTGACTGGTGTGGCTCAATGGTTGAACGTTGACCCATGCACCAAGAGGTCATCAGTTTGATTCTCAGTAAGGGCACATGCCCAGGTTGTGGGCCTGATCCCTAGTGTGGGGCAGGCAGGAGGCAGCCAATTGATGTTCTCTCTCATCAGTGTTTCTCTCTCTCTCTCCCTCTGCCTTCCTCTCTCTCTAAAATCAATAAAGGAAAAAAAAAGAGTCAGAGTCAGTATAAATTCACTAAATCATGGCAAATACAGTATCATTTTCCTATATAACAGAATTACTGGGCAAATAGATGTGAGGAATGCCAATACAAATTTATCAGCCTGGTTTTCTCTTAGGATGCTCTTGTTTGAAAGTGAAGGAATGTGTGTAAGGTGTTATGCACAACTCATTAAACAACTAATGAAGAGTGGAAATAGATGTAAACCTGGATGAAGTCCTCCTGATATATATGTCACAGGGCTTTTTATCATTGGTCCTTTAGTCAAAGCGTTATCAGTGACTTGGATAGGTCAGGACTTAAAGGTCAGGTTTATCAAATCTGCCCATGACACAATAAGATAAAATGTTAGAGAAAATCTTGATAAACTGGGAAGTCAAGATGAAAGCACGTACACTGGTGTAGTCAATGTTAAATCTTAAATTTCAGGGAGAAAATTAGTTAAATACAGCATGAATGGTACTAGATTTGTTACCAGTTTATGTCTGTGAAAGCAGAAGTATATTAATGGCATCAATCAATTACTTTTCAGCATTTATGTATCAAGCACTGTGCAATGGGCTTTACATACGTCATGTATTTTCACCTTCAGAAAAATTCATAAGGAAATAATGATTATATCTGTTGTACAGATAAATCTAGGGTTTAAAGAAGTGAAGTCGCTTGCACAATATCACAAATTATCTATTAATACAAATTCAGGTTTGACTTCAAAGCCAATATTCATATAACAGAATCATCAGAGAGTTTTCAAGAAGCCAAGGAGTTGTAGCTGCATTAGTGCTGACCAAGAGGATACAGACATGGAAGGAGACATCACGGAACTGGGGCAGAGTCAGCAGAGTGGCCGATGTTACATATTTGAGGAGCCTAAAGAAAGGCTATTGTCCAGCTCTAGTGTGTTCAAAATAGTGTGTTGAGGCCATACACCTATGTCAGAATCCCATACTTAATACAACAAGATGCATAAATGTTCCTAATTTGTGGTCCCAGTGGAGGAGATAGCTGAATTTTTCCTAACATTCCTGGATTTCTTTTGCTCTATTTTGATGCCCAGCCCCTGGACCCTGTGGGGTGGATGTCACTGAGTTGACAAGAATGTAATGTTTTTATTGTTGTTGTTTTATTTAAATTTGTTTTTCATCAACATTTATCCCCTCTATGCCCTCTTCCACCTCCATACACCCCCCACACCCTGGCATCTCCACACTTTCGTCCATGTCCATGAGTTCTCTTTCTTTTTAAGAGTGCATTGCTTTTTATCTATTCCCAACCCACCAGCATTTTATACCCAGTTATTTATAAACCTTGCCATTATTAAATCTTACAAAGTTTATTATAATATGAAACCATGTACCATCGATACCTACAAGTGCCTCATCTGCACAGTTGTTTAGCCCTTTGGAAGGTGTCTCACTGAAATTTAATTTGGGGGATTCCCAAGTTAATTTTCCTTTATAGTCATCCTACTAACAAGCACTTACTCTCTTACTCTCTTTGCCACCCTCTTGTCATGGGACAGGAGGCAGGCACTGGACCCTAGAGAGGTAGTTGTATGACGAGTCTACCTGGAAGTTGCTGTGACATTTGGCAAAGGGATGAAGCAGGAAGCGAGCTGGAAAGTAAATGTCCAGACTTCACTCTCCTCCTGTCTACTGCTGGCCCCCCACATTAACTAAACCCAAACAAAACCAGAGGACAAGGAAGCCCACTGGTGTCGGCCACATAAGTCTGTCTCCTGGTGCAGGGTGGAGAGTCAGTTTGGAGGGGCAAAAGGAAATAATCCAGCACAATCTGTAGCACAGTCGGTGTTCCCAGGGCACTGTGCTCGACCTCCTTTCTACATTGACTATTCCTGTGGGTCATCAGACTTATTGTTTCTTCTCCTCCCTTCACTCTGTACACTGAGGTCCCAATAACTCTACCTGAATCTCCCAGAGGCACCTCACACTCGACATGCCCTGAATGAACTCATCATCTTTATGCCCTTTATTTGACCTGCTCCTTCTCTTGTATCCTGTTAGAGGTAAGGTATCACTATCTTGCTGCCCAAGTCAGAAATCTGGGAGTCATTAATACTACAATCTTTCCCTTACCCCTGCCCACCTGCCAACATTCAACCACCAATTCCACTGATTTTACATCCACGATGTGTCTTTATTTATCTCATTTTTTTCTGCATTTCTAATCACTTTTCTGATTTACTGTTGTAACCTGTCTTCTGGCCTCCAGTAAGTTTCCTCTTGAAACTATGACCCCCATTGCCATCAGAGTGTGTATTTACAAATCAAATTCTGTTTTATTCATTTAGAAGATACTTTTTAAAAACAATTATGTGCCAAATATTATGCTAAGTGTTAGAAATTCAGAAATGAATAAGGCATCTTCTCTGCCTTCACTTGTAATCTTGCGGTAGAGGGAAGTAACTATAGATTGATAGAATTATAAACAAGGAATTTGATTTATAATAAGGCAAAGGTAGCATAGAGAACTCTCTGGAGAAATTAACACCTAAGTTTATCCTTGAAGAACTAATAAGAGTTAATCAGGTAAAAGGAAGGAGAGGAGAGACAAGCAGGGAAAGATATTTTCAGGCTATGAGTGCAACCTGGTTCACATTATAAAAGCAGGAGAGAAAGAGCTGGAAGAATTTACAATAATATAGTGTGTAGGAAGCAGAGAGTGTGAAATCAGCTGCCATATGTTAAGAACTTTGGATTTCATCTTAAAGATTATGGGGGAACCCTGTAGGACTTTAAGCTGAGTGTTGGCATAACTAGATTTGTGTGTTAGAAGGATTACTCATATTTGTTTGGCAAATGGATTTGAAAGGAGAGGCTATCACTACAAACCCCATAGGCATGAAACTACGATAAGATAATGCTATGAACAACTCATGCCCATAAATATGAAAACTTAGATGAAATGTACCAATTCCTTAAAAAATACAAAACCCAAGAAAAAATAAATTGGAGAGATCCAAGATGGCGGCACAGTAGGTATAAGCTCCACTCACCTCCTCCCAGGACCAAGCTGAAAGTACAACTAAAATATAGAGCAATCAACCTGACTAATCAGCTAAAGGCTAGCTAAAGAGAAATCTTCTAACCAAGGATTTACAGAAGAAGCCACACCAAGGTTGGTAGGAAGGTCAGAGACACAAAAAGGCTGGCTTCATTCCCAAGGTCTGTGGCTGAGATTCAGAGGGATATCTCAGCTACAAAGGGTCCCTGTGAGAAGCATGGGATCTCAACTCTGAGCTAGGCTCCCCAGCCCAGCACACCAGAACTGGGAAGAGGTACCCATTTAATATCTGGCTCTGAAAATCAGTGAGGATTTTGTCTGCCAGGGAGAGACAGGAGTCTGCTAGACACCCAGGTGCCCTCTTGGAGGGCTAACACCCTGGGCTCTGGCAAAGGGAGGGTGGAGCAGACTAGAGTTGTGTGAGGAGGGATTGGGGTTTGTAGTTCTGGGGAGAGAGCTGAGGGGATAACTGCTGGAACTCCCTATGCTGAGTCACTCTATGACACTACAGATGCCTTTTTTCTTGGGTAGTGCACACTCCTCCATATGGTGTCAACCTGGGGGAATGCAGTGGCCACACCCTGTTGTTTCTCTGTGGACACATACTGTGGAGCTCATGCCCTGTGGAGGAGTCAGCTGCCTGGGCCTGGGTATAGAGGTCTGGGTAGACTTTGGGGTATCAGTGATTGAGTTTTGTGGTTTAGGGGTAGGGGCCATTCCTCCCACTTTCTCCTGAACCTGACTAGTGCCTCCCCACAACAGGATATCTGCTATCTCCACTCTCCTGTTTTCCAGCAGCTCCACCCTTTCAACTCTTGGTGGCTTTACCCTGCTGAGGTCTAGGCAAAATTCGGGACAGACTGAGTTGTATGATTCTAGGGCAGGGGAATTTTTCTCTCACACACCCAATCAGTGCAGAGCCTTCCCTTCACACGGCCAAATCTTGGTCTGTTTGGGATTGATGAACTCTGCTGGACTCACCCTGACAACTTCCCGAGACTCTGCCCCACCACAAAAATGCGCAAGCACTCGGCTGGTGGCAGCTATACTTAGTATATCCTGGATATTTGCTGAGTGGCCTCAGACCCAGCACTGGCACCAAGTTTCAATCTGTACAGAGCTGGTGAACACCTCTCACCCCTACCTGTGACTCACTGAGAACCTATCACATGCAACTCGAGTACTGCCAGAAGCTCTTTCAGTGACTGAACTTAACAGGTAGCTGGCAGGCAGAAGCAGGCAGAGGCAGACCTCAGGGTTCCAAGGGACTTTTGCTGGGGCCTGGTGCTGGTAAAAGCCAGCCTTGGTTTGCAGCTTGATCTTTCCTGCACATACCCAGGCCCAGCACAGGCAGCCATAAACTGTGAATCTCTTTATACCTCCAAGTAGGCTGCCCAGGGCCAGCCACAGGCAGTGTCTGACATTGGCCTGCACCAGAATCTAACACACCCAGTGGTCAGCTTAACACAATATCAGAGCAGGAACCAATTAGCTTCATAAGTGGCACTTGCAAAGGGAGATCTCAGGCAGGCACCAGACACTGCAAAGGCAAAGCAGCTCAAGGGCCCATCAGCAGGTGAGTGGATAAAAAAGCTATGGTACATTTACACAATGGAATACTACTCAGCCATAAAAATGAAGCAAATCTTACCTTTTGCGACTGCATGGATGGACCTGGAGAGTATTATGCTAAGTGAAATAAGCCAGTCAAAGAAAGAGAAATACCATATGATTTCACTTATATATGGAATCTAATGAATAAAATAAACTGACAAAATAAAAACAGACTCATAGATACAGAGAACAGATGGACAACTGTCAGAGAGGTAGAGAAGAGGGAGGAAGCTGGGTGAAAAGGTGAAGGGATTAAACAACAAAAAAATAAAACCTCATAGACAGACAACAGTATGGTGGCTACCACAGGTAGAAGAGGGTAAAGGGGCCAGAAATGGTGATGGAAAGACACTTAACTTGGGGTAGTGAACACACAATACAATATACAGATGATGTATTATACAACTGTACCCCTGAAACCTATATAATTTTATTAACCAATGTCATCCCAATAAATTCATTAAGAAAGAAATTACCCTAATAGTTCGACTTCTATGAAAGAAATTTAATGTGTAGTTATAAACATTGTCACAAAGATAACTCCAGGCCCAAGTCACTGAACTGTTGAATTCTACCAGACATATATGGAAAAAATTGTATCAGTTCTACATAATCTCTTTCTGAAAGTAAAAGAAGACAGAACACTTTCCAATACATTCTATGAAGCCAGCATTAACTGAAACCAAAACAAAGATAGTACAAGAAACCTACAGACCCTCATGAACACAGATACCAAAAATTAGCAAACTGAATTCAATTTATATATTATATAAATATTGATATAAATATTTCACAACCAAACAGGGCTTATCCTGGGAATGCAAGATTGCTTTAGATTCAATGTATCCATGTAATTTACTGCATTAACAGACAACAGAAGAAAAACCACTTGATCATTTCAATAGTGGTAAAAAATGTTTTGATAATAGCATATATACATGATCAATTTCTCAGCATTCTGTGAATGAAAGGAAACTTCTTTTACATGATTATGGACATCTATAAGCACCAATAGCTAACATCATACTTAATGATTAAAGACTGATTGTTTTACCCCAAGATTATGAACAAGGTGAGGATGTCTGCTCTACCACTCCTACTCAACATTCATACTGGAAATTGTAACCAGTTCAATAAGGCAAGAAAAAGAAATAAAGGGAATTCAGATTAGAAAACAAAACTTTCTAAATGATGTTATTTCCTAAGTAGAATATTTTAAAGACTCCACAAAAAGTCTCTTAGAACTTAAAATTGAATTTGGTAAGGTCTCAAGCTATGAGTTTAAAATACAAAAAGCAATTATATTCCTTTATAATAACAATAAATGATTGGAAATTCAAATTGAAAATTAGTGCCATTTATAATAGCCAAATATGTATATGTATATGTATATGTATATGTATATGTATATGTATATGTATATGTATATGTATATGTATATACATACATACACACACACATAGGTGTAAATTTTCCAGGATCTCTGTGCTTAAAAGTACAAGACACTGATGAAATAAAAAGAAACCATGTCCATGGATTGGACAATTAAATAGGTTAAGATGTTATTCTCTCCAGTTTGATTTATATATTTGATGCAATTCCAATAAAAATCTCAGCAGTTTTATTTGTATTCATTGGCAAATTGGTTTTAAAATTTATATGGAAAGGTAAAAGAATATGCAATAAAATTTTGAAAATGAACAAAATTAGAAGACATACTACCTGATATCAAGACTTACTTAAAGCTACAGTCATTAAGACAATGGGGTATTGATGAAAATACAGACACATAGATCAATGGAATGTAACAGAGACTTTAGAAATTGACTAATGACATTTTGGTCAGTTGGAAAAGATACATAGGCAGTTCTATGGAAAATGGATAGCCTTTTCAAAAATGGTACCTGAACAATTGGACTTCACATTTTATACCAAATTAACTCAAAATGGATAATAGAAGTAAATGCAAGACACAAAGCACTAAAACTTTTTGTTGTTGTTTGTTTGTTTTAGAGAGAGAGAGAGAAACATTGATGTGAGAGAGAGACTTCTATTGGCTGCCTCCTGCACGCCCCCCAATGGGGACTGAGCCCACAACCTGGGCATGTGCCCTGACCAGGAATCAAACTGGGACCTCTCAGTCCATGGGATGATGCTCAATCCATTAAGGCAAACTGGCCAGGAAAAGCACTAAAACTTTTAAAGAAAATCTAGGAAAAATATATTCATGGACTTGAGTTGGGTCGAGAACTCTTAAATGTGCCACTATCAGCTGGATTTATATGAGAAAACTTGATAAATTAGATTTCATCATAATTAAAGACTTTTATATTGTCAAAGTTGTTCAGAGAATGAAAAGATATGTTACTGGTTGGTAGAAATATTTGTAAATCATATATTTGACAGAAGTCTTGTCCTTAAAATATATAAAGAACTTTTCTTTTTCTTTTCAATTTTTTTTCTCTATTGATATTAGAGAGAGAGAAGAAGGGAGAAGGAGAGAGATATAAACATTAATGAGAGAGAACATTGATTGGTCACCTCCCGCAAGACCCCCACTGGGGACTGAGCCCACAACCTAGGCATGTGCCCTGACCGGGAATCGAACTGGCAGCCTCTTGGTGCATGGGTCAACGCTCAACCACTGAACCACACTGGCTGTGCTATATAAAGAACTTTCAAAGTCAATAATAAGAAAACAAACAACCCAATTTTTAAAGAAGCAGAAAACTTCCACAGGTATTCCACTAATCCTCTTCCCCTGCCCATATTTGCCATGCCTGAATCCTTTTTAAATAGTGCTTCGGCAGCCACTAGCAGTCATTCAGTGTATTAGTTTGCTATGGCTATCATAACAAAATATCACTGTGTGGCTTACGCAACGACAAGAAATTTATTTCTCACAGTTCTGGGAAACAGAAGTCTACAATCAAGATGTTGACAGGTTTGGTCTCTTCTGAGCCCTCTCTCCTTGGCTTGCATATAACCACCTTCCTGCTGTGTCCTCACTTCTCCCTTCCTTTCTCTATTAAATCAATAAAAACATGAAAAATGTTTCTTCTTCTTATAAGGACATCAGTTAAATTGGATTAGGGCCCACAATCATGGCCTCATTTTAGCTTAATCACTTCTTTAGTTTTAATTATTATTTAAAAATTTTTTCTTTATTGATTTTAGAGAGAGAGGAAAGAAGGGGGAGAGAGAGGTAGGAACGTTGATGAGCGAGAACATCAACTGGCTCCCTCCTGCATGCTCCCCACTGGGGATTGGGCCCACAACCTGGACATGTGTCCTGACTGGGAATCGAACCGGTAATCTCTTGGTGCATGGGTTGATGCTCAACCACTGAGCTACACCAGTCGGGCTTAATCATCTCTCTAAAGACCCTATCTCCAAATACAGTCTCATTCTGAGGTACTAGGGGTTAGAACTTCAACATAGGAATTTTTAAGAGATACAATTCAGCCTTCTGCACACAGATATAATCTATTTGCTATCTCTGCCACAGAGCACGAAGGCAATAATTTTACCCAGAAATAATTTAAAGTGAGTATAACCTACTTTTGTTTGTTTGTTTGTTTTTTTAACTGAAAATGTTTTCCCACCCCTGGACCAGAGTACCCTGCTTTGAGAATGAGATTGTTTTGCATGATCTCATCTTCAGATGGCCTCCTGAGTTCTTGGGGCAGTGTAGCAGGCGGTGCCCACTGTGAGAACACTCTCCTCAAGTGTCCAGCTTGTCGTCTGGAAATGGTTTCTCAGTGGAATCTGTGTCAAGGCTTCCCTGCCTCTGCAGAGTCAACCAGAGCCAAAAACTGCCGAGGGGACTGCCTCACAACACTGAGTCAGTGTCCCTGCGCTTGGAAGTGTTCCTCTGCCTCCTTAGCCTGCAGGGGAGCCAAGATTGTAAAACCTAAAGAATTTGAGCCACAGCGATTCTATCTCACTGGAAAATATTGCAAGCACATTTACACACACGCACACAGATTAGAAGAGTATTTCCCAACACTCTTCAGTCAACAGCTATTGTCGCTGGAGAGCAACAATAACCCTTTATCGCTTCAGAAATTACCCACACCCACAGATTGAAAGCTAGGAACAGTCCCATTGTTATTTTATATGTAAGACCCAAGGAAATTACATTGAGAAAAGTGACGTAAAGGCAGTGAAGAGTTGCAGATTGGCATTTAGCAAAGAAACATAAGCATATATTTCTCAAGGCTTGGTGAATTTTCTGGAATTATGCAACAGATAATGGCCCAAAACAATTCACTTGAAACACTGCCCTCCAGGATGGAAGGAACCTCAATGGGTCTGTGCTCTGACATCTTCTCAGATCTCAGCTCTTATCAGAGGTGTGTCCTAATACCATCCCCTGAGGACTAAGCCTGCCAAAGGCCATGTGATGTGCTTGTAAATGCCAAGTTCCAGAAATCAACACAGTGACCTTGATGGTAATACAGTGTAACATCTCTTTGCTACAAGTTCATACAACTCTATATTTGTATTTCCGAGAAAATTTCTGTTTTGTAAAGGTACACTATATATTTCTTTCCTAAACACAAAAAATAAAAGTTACCATTTTGTTGTAAGTTAGAATAAAAGAACATTAACTCTCATATCACTGGAATATATTAAATGACTAATTACATCAAGAATAATCATGTATGTCAACTGTACTAAAAAGAAAGAATAGTCTAGAAATCATTCCTGTGGAACAATCTGCTTCATAGATTAGCATGAGAACTTATTTGCATTTTTGCTATAACCACATTGGAGACAGTGTGTGTGTGTGCATGTATATATATAGCATATATGGCATGTTTAGTGTTTTAAAGGGAGTAAACACCATATAGTTAATTCTGGTGGCAAAAGACAGTTTTAGTGTTTTTGCAACATTTGACAATCACTTCGTCTTTGCAATACCACCTAAATTAGCATTTTTAAGAATCCCACATATTACTTAACAGAAAAGGCCTAAGTGCTATCAAAAGAGACTGGAGGCAAATTAAGTTTCCTTTTGTCCAATTTTGTGTCACTTCCTGCCTCCATAAATAGGGAAAGCAAAATATCTGTGCTTCTTATTCATGTACATCTGCCAAACCAATTAACACCTCCTGAATGTTATCTTAATTGCATTTATTAACATAACATTATCATAGCAGGGAGATAACATTCAGGAGGTATTAATTGGCTTGGCAGGCACTCTCTCGAATGGGGAGCAGAGAGAAGGGCCCTTCTCAGTATCTTGCCTTTTTTTTGGTGGTGGTGGAGAGGAAATGAGATTTTGTTGAGACAGAAAATATAGCCTTACCAAAATGGTAGACACATCACAGCGTTACTTGATTCTCCCTTCTGAAAGTTGCAAAGAGATGTCTGCTCTGAAGTCTGCGTCTTTGACAGTTAACCTAGATGTCCTCTCTGCACTAGTGTCTGAGCAGTTCTGGCGAAGGAGGCCTCTGGGGGTGTGGAGGCACAGAAGTGCTTCTCGGGACCCACTGGGCTACGGTCATGAATTCTTATAACACCTCAACTACTTTAGAAATAAGTTTAATAAGTTCCTCTGATGACAATTCGTTAGGGTTTCTCCTCTTGTAGAATCACAGAACTATAGAATGTTATAACCAGATTCATCCTTTCATTAACTCATTCAATAGGTATTATTGAGCACCAGGGACTGTAAAAGGCAGAGGTAAGAAGATAAACAAGACTCAATGTCTGGCTCAAGATGTCCAGTTGGCTCAGGAATTGGTCATGTAGACAGTGATGGCAGGTGTGTGGCTTATTGTAGACACCCAATATTATTGATTGAATGAATTAATGAAATATATCACCGTGGTTCTACTTTCAGTAGTGGTAGGGAGGGTGGGGAGTGTGGGATGTAGGGATATGTGTATAAGAAGGCAAAACTAAAGCCAACAGAGGATTGTGGAAGGATTTGAATGGGACTGAACTGAGGCAGAAATAGTGGGATGAAGACGAGGACATAGATAAGAAAGTCCATGAGGGAAATCGCTGCCAAACGTTTATTGAGGTTTTTCTTTGTGCCAAGCAGTGTTCTTAGCACTTGACATGAATTTAATTTTTCTCAAGAACCATATGAGGTGGTCCTATTATTATCCTCATTTGAAAGATTAGAAAATTGAATGTGGTAGGTTGAATAATGCCCCTCCCCCCTGCCAAGCGGTCTACTCTCTAATCCCCTGACCCTGTGAATATATTACATTACCTAGCAAAAGGGACTTTGTAGATGTAGTTAAATTGCAATGAGGACATTATCCTGGATTATTTACCTTGGCCTGATGTAATTACAGGCCCTTTACATGAAGCGGAGTAGAATCAGTGTGAAACAGACAAGGATGGTAGCAGGGGCCAGAGAAGAGAGAAGATGCTGTGCTGCAGACTGTGAAGGTGCAAGGCCACGAGCCAAGGAGTGTAGGTGACCTCTGGAAGGGCTTTCCTGGAGCATTCTGTGTAATGAAAATTCTCTGAGTTACTCACCATTTTCATTTTCTTCGGAACACTTATTTCTATGGGAAAGTATTTAGTTGTGCAATATTTCCCTCTCTCTTTTTAAAAAAACTGTTTCCCCCATTACATTATCATTTCCATGAAGGTCATTTCTGTGTCATTCACCAGGGATCCAGTCCTCGATGCAACAAATGTGCTTAGTAAATATTCGTTAAAAGAATACAGGAGGGGAAGAAGGTATGGCAGAGTTCCTGGCTGTCAGGGTGTCCTCAAGAGTCTTGACATGTTGAAATAACAGACTTATAATCACTTTGTGTCATGGAGGTGCACTGCTTAGATCTCACTTCTAATTTACTGACCCAGCTGCTGGGAGTGTAGCCCCTTCAGGGATTATCTCACTACCTCGGAAAACTTCCTTGCCCAAGGTTACACCCTTTTCGGGGCGGTTTACATCCAAGCACTGATTGAGATGGGTTTAAAGACCTGCCTGGCTATTTCAGTCCAGCATGGGACAGCTCTAGCACGCTCTTTTAGCTCTGGAGCTCTTTGTCCGAGGCTGTCCCTGGGCCCATGCTGTGCTTGATTTCTGCCTCACCTGATCCTGTTTTCACTTTCCTTCCACCGCTGTTGATCCCAAGGACAGTCCGTACTGAAAATCCTGCACACTAAACTCTGCCTTAGAATATGCTTCCTGGAGACCCCCAGTCTTAAACAATCTCTAAGTAGATTCTCTCTTGAGCCAGGTAGTTATAAACCAGCAGAAAACAGAATCCAAAATTTAGGAAAAATGTAAAGAGCTTAATATAAAGGAAATCCTCTCCATTATTTATCTTTTCACTGAATTAGGAATTCTATTATTAAATCATTATTGGTAAATCCTTCAGCACGTTGAAGTTGCCTAGAAACATGGTTTGACAGTCATAACAAATCTCTGCCCTAAGTATCTCTTGATCTTATCTCTTTGATCCATCACCATCATCACTCTTAATTCAAGCCACCCGTTAGTTTTCTCTTGGTTTAATGACCAACTTTGAGTCCCTTATTTTGTCTCCTTCCAATTTTGTCTCCGTTGCCCAGCTTAAACTCCTCCATCCCCCTAAGCATAGACGCTAACCCCTTAACATGACACCCAAAGCCTTCTCTGATTGGGCTTCTCCCTATTTCTAGACTCATCTCTGTCATGCCTAATCAATCTACCCCCTTACTACTGCCCCTTTGGTTTGGGTCCCGCCACTGCTCCACATTCCCCACACCCATCACGACCTGGATTCCCTTCAGAGCTCTAGCCTTGAGTTTTGCCACAACTCCCTTGCTCTGTTCTCAGCCATACTGAATAACCTACACAGTTCATCGATATGCCTTGTCCTTGTTTGCCTCTGGGCCTTTGCACATGTTGTTCCCTCTGTCTGGATTGCTTTCCCTTTCTCTGCCTATACTCTTCCCACCAAGTCTTTCTCCTTGCCAGCTTGATTTCTGTTGCTGATCACCCTTTCCTGATTCCCTAAGGATGGATTTGGTAGCTCTCCTACATGCTGTAATGGCACCCTGTGCTTGGTCTTCTTGATAATGGTCTTATCATTTGTAACTGTCTCTAAATGGCTATCTCAGCTACTAGACTAAACTCGTTATTCATAGCTACGAGCACAGCAACTAACACAGTGCCTAGCACATAGAAGGTATTTTGAAAACTTTTGTTGATGAATGAATGAAGTCTCATAAAAACCCTAATACAGCCCGACCAGTGTGGCTCAGTGGTTGAGCATTGACCCATGCACCAAGAGGTCACCAATTTGATTCCCAGTCAGTAAACATGCCCAGGTTGTGGGCCCAATCCCTAGTAGGGGGCATGCAGGAGGTGGCCAATCGATATTCTCTCTCATCGATGTTTCTACCTCTCTCTTCCTCTCTTTCTAAAATCAATATAGAATAAAAAAAAAAAAAAAAAAAAAAAAAAAAAGCAGCTCCTCAAATAGAAAAAACAAACAAAACAAACAAACCCTAATACACAGGCAGGCTAGACATTTTGGGCCACATTTTAGAGATATGGAGATTGAGGTTGACTTAGCCAAGGTCATATTGCATTTGAGTTTTCTGATTGCAAATATAGTACTGCTTACTCTAAATGCCTCGACCCTTCCTTCATTCCACATTATATCATTCTACAGATATTTGAAAGCCTGCTGTATGTTGGGTTCTGTTATAGGTACTGGATTGACATGATTTGTCTTATAGAGTTTACATTCTAGAAGGAAAGGTTGACAATAAACAAGTAACAAAATAATGTTGAGTAGTGGCAAGTTCTGTGAAAGAAATATGATGCAGTGATATGACAGCATGGCAGCAGTAAGCAGGGGAGAGCAGTTCTTTAGAAATGGGGGTCAGGAAATGACCCTTATAGAGGGTGAGGTTAAGCTGAGATCTGAAAGATAAGGAGGGAACCAGTCGTAAAGCAAGCCAAACAAAAACCTTCCTGGCAAAGGGAAGAGCATGTGCAAATCCCTAAAATGGGGGTGGGGATAAAAAACAAAACAAAAAACCTAACAACAATGACAACAAAAAACCCCAAACCAACAAAAGTGTGTTCAAGGATCAGAAAGAAGGCCGGAATGGCGAGATCACAGTGGGAAAAGCTGTCAGAGAGAGCGTCGGTCTAGATCATTCAGGACAAGCCGATTCTGGCCAGGAATCTGGATTTTGTTAAAAAAAAAAAAAAAAAAAAAGAAGAGGCCAAGGAAGATGTAAAGCAGGGTCTAGCAGTTTCTTAATCTGGACTATGATAGAGTAGGAATCCTAACGATGCGGAAGATCTGGATGATTAGGATTTCAGGAAATAGAATCCCATGTAATTTGGAAAAGGTATTCCAGTGGGATAACAGCTCGAGAAGCGGTGTGCACCTGGAGGTCATTTTCCCTGGAGAATTACGGGTGCTTTTTAAAGCCATGATTATGGTTTCCACTAATAAACTCCAGTCTCTTATTTCCAGTTGCCTGCTGGACAGCTCTTCCACAAGTCCTGCAATGTGTGTCTAAAAGTAGATCTACTGGCTTGCCCATCTGCCCTACCATGAAGGCTGTCCTCCCTCTTTGTTAATGATCTATTGATTTACTCAAGGTATAGGTACCCTAAATGACAACCCGTTGCCTTGGTTTGTATTTAGGTTCTCATCTGCTATCAGCTGGACTTTTGCAGCAACCTTCTAATTTATCATTAGTCTTCTTTCTCCAGCTCATTTCAAACTACTTTCAGACCTATTTTTTTTTTTTCAAAATGCACTCTTTCAAGTTTTATTCCTACTACAAAATCAATACTTTCTTATTGTTAAATAGCCAAATCCTATCACCAATTGAAAACCCAGTATATATCCTTCTATGTTTTCTTCTATGATTATACACACATATACACGAATTAGATTATAATTCTGTTTGTTGATCTGCCTTTTAATTTAAAAGGTTGTATTTTTCTAAATGAATAAACGCATATCTATATCATTTTTAGCAGCTTTATATTATCCCATTATATGAATGTAGTACCATTTACTTAATTTTCTTTTGAAAGTCATTCAGGTTATTTTGCTTTTATGAATGATATTATATTGAACATATTTCTTTTGTTAATCTTCACCCAAGGATATTTTTCTATTTATCATCAGATAGAGCGGGAGGAAGAGAGAGAGAGAAACATTGATATGAGAGAGACACATCAACTGATGATCACCCACATGACCCCAACCAGGGTTGGGGACAAACTGCAACAGAGGTACGTGTCTTTTGCTGGAACCGAACCCAGGTCTCTTGGGTCCGCAGGCCGACGCTCTAACCACTGAGCCAAACTGGCCAGGGCTAGGATATACTCTTAAAAGTGGAATCACTGGGTCAAGTGGCAGATCAATTTTTAATATTTTGAGGAAGAACCATATTGTTTTTCATAGTGGCTCCATCAGTCTGCATTCCCACCAGCAGTGTAGTAGAGTCCCCTTTTTTCCACACTCTCGCCAGCACTCGTTTGATGATTGGTTGATGGCAGCCATTTGGCAGGTATGAGGTGATACCTCATAGTTGTTTTAATTTGCATCTCTCTGATGATTAGTGACATTGAGCATTTTTTCATATGTCTCTTGGCCATTTGTATGTCCTTTTTGGAGAGGTGTCTATTTAGGTCCTCTGCCCATTTTCTAATTGGAACCCATGACTCTTTGGTCCACTGACTGACGCTATGTTGAGCCAAATCCGCCGGGGCGTATTGAACATTTTTCTATATTTGCCTACTTATATCATTAAAGGAAACATTTACTTGAAATGGAACTTTTGATCACATATAATTTCTTGTAATGTTGTGGTTTCATGACTTATATTTGTTTTTAATTGGAAATTCTTTGGCATGAGGTATGAGACAATCGTATGAAGTTTATTTTTCCTAAATTGGTTGGTCAGCTTTCTGATATTATTTATAATATTATTTATAGTTTAATCCAACCTTTCTTCAATGATTTTAGGTGCCAACACTCTGTCATACACTACAGTCTATTTTGGGGCTTTCTATTCTATTCCATCAATCTGGCTACAACATCTAGAAAAAATGTCATTGTTTCTAACAGGTTTTAATATTTGGTAGACCAGTTCTCTCTCTTTGCTCCTTATTTATTTACTTACTTTTTTTTGTGGCACAACTTTACTGTTCCCTCCACATTTTTTTTTTCCAAATAATATTTAGCATCATTATATCAAGTTTCAAAAAGACTTATTGAGATTTTTGTCTATTGTATTAAATTTACACATTATTCTGGAAGAAAATGGCATCTTCAGAACTATCTTTTAAAATTAAACACAGTCTAATTTTTTTTTTTAATTCTCACCCGAGGACATTTTCCCATTTTTTTGTTCAGGTAGAGTGGGAGGGGGAGAGAGGAACAGAGAGAGAGAAACATCGATGTGAAAGGAACACATCGAGTGGCTGCCACCCGCACGACCGACCAGGGCTGGGGACAAACTGCAACCGAGGTCCGCGCCCCCAGCGGGAACCGAACCAGGGTCTATCAGGACCGCAGGCTGACGCTCTAACCGCTGAGCCAAACCAGCCAGGGCCATAGTCTAATTTTTATCTTGCTTAAAAATTGATCATAGCTTCCCCTAAAGGGAAAGTCATATTCTTTGCATGGCATGTAACACCTTCCATATTGTGATCCCTGCTTACCTTTCCTTGTCCTTCAGAGGTTTAAAAAAATATTAGATTATAATACCTCAGTGAATATGGAGCAGCTATTTAAATGTCAAAATTGAGGTGGGGGGTGGGTAGGAGAGGACCTATTGGCAGGTTGAAGGTATAACTTGGAAATCTCGATTTACCTCACTTGCCGTTGTAACTGGGGGCAGGAGCCCCTAAGCCTGATGGCATTTTGTCCTGTAAACCCATCAGTTCTGACCTACAAGTCTTCCAAGAATGTGTGCATGGTCAAGGCTATCTTTCTTTTAGTCTTGGGAAAACTGTGGCTTTCTAAAATTTGGATTCTGCCCCTTGACATCGAAGGAGAAAATTCCATTAACTACAAAATAAATAATTTGGCTGCTGTGTGTTTAACTTGTGGCATAATCTCCAAACTCTGGCCCCAGTAAAAGTTTCTGTTGGCTCTTTTCATCCCTCCTCACCCTTCCTTGTTCTCCATGTGTTTCCCTAGTCGATGCCATGTACAATCTGGTGGTGGAGATCTGGGCCAGTGATTGTGGGTGAGCGAGAAGGAAATGAGAGGGAACAGGGAGAAACGGTAAGAAAACTGACTTGGCAATGTGAAAACTTGCCAAGAGAACACAATATCTTTTTAAAATGTATCTTTTTTTTAAGAAAAATTCTCTTTAAATTTAAAATTTTTTAATTAATTAAATTTTCAACTGTCCTTTGAGACATGACATGTAAGAATTCAAATGCAAACATTCTTGTGGGATGTAGACTATGAATTTTTAGACATCCAGCTAGGTCCTGGATACTCATCAAGTAGTTGTTTATATAAACCATGTTAACTGGAAAACCTTATAAAAATTCAGTCACAGTATTTGAGAATTGGATTTTGTGGTTATCTTGCTAAAGTCGGGTTATATAAACAACGCCTTCATTGCTTTTAGCATTGGGAAAAGAATAATGCACAGGTCTCCACAGATGTCATTTTGGTAAAAGGTTTTGGGTTTCCCTTCAAATGATCTTATTGGATAGATGTTAAAATGGGTACAATAGATTAGCTTTCATTTCTTCTATCTTAATTTCTTTGCCTTGTCTTTACTAAAGTTGATATTGCTATTGAGCAATAAAGTAATGAAAAGACGGACAGAACAAAAACAGGAATGAGAGAAGATAGCTACAATTTACAAACTGGATCATCAAAAGCTTAGTATCAGTTCATACAAGCCGAAATTGAACTGCTATAGGACAAATAATGCCCCCAAATTTGTTGGCCTTTTTTCCATAATGCATGTTGTTTCCTGGACGTTTTACTACATGTGCTTCTGTAGAGAACACCCCGGCTTTATGATCATTTGTAAGATGAAGTTGTGAGGCTGTAAAACTATTAACTGCTAGAGGAATTGAAATAATTCTGAAATTATTAAAATTTCAGAGTATCTATTTCAAAACACTAAAAACATGGTTATAATTTGTCAATTATTAAACACAAAAGTTAAGGGTGGAAATAAAGAGAGAATGTGTAATAAGGTTTTAATCTTTAAGAAGTGTTATAAGTGCACCATAACCCTAATCTCCCCTTTTGAGCACAGGAGCTCAATCATATAAGCAGAAATAAAAGAAATCAACCAAGTCATTTGCCTCTCCCAAGATCATGAATTATAGAGCTTGGGTTTCAAGGACACTGATTTCCCATACAACTCTGCAGGGAGTTGAATTGAGCTCCGTCTGAGGTCACAGCAGGGCAGCAGAGGACAGAACGCAATGAGATATCTGGGCCGTAGGGTAGCTCATCAGCTGCTCATCTGAGAAATCCTGCTACGTGGATGAGGCGGATGTGACTCATGGATTCAAGTTGAAGCAGGAAGAATGATGAACAACAATGAAGGGAACCAAATGATAACTCAGATCTCAGATGGTGGGAGACAGCAGAGATAAATGTAATCTTTACAAGGGGGCCTTGCATAACCAGAGCTAACAGTTAGAAATGCACATGTATCTATTTGTCCACTTATCTGAAATACATTTCTAGTAGAAATTTGAAAGGAATTTCATGCAATAAAACCAGGGCATGCAATGACACGTTAATAGATTATACCCATTGCATAAAGAATTAAAGTTATCAAACATTATAGAACCTATAGTCACATGTAGAGAGACTTCGATTTCTGTCATTAATAAAAGAACATTTCCAACATACACAGAGGTAGAGAGGAAAAATACACTGAACCTCATGTACCCATTACTCAGCTTCATTAATTGCCAACATTTTACCTATCTCAAAAAAAAAAATTCTTTATGATGAATGGAGTTGACATGAGAAGAGACCTGGAGGGTGAAACACACTTTTAAGAGGGGGCAGCCAAGTCCCACATGGTCAGCAGGGCTCTCTGAACCCGTCCTGTGTGACATTATTACAGCATTACTGCATTACTTGTTAAACGAAAGGTATTAGCTCTGTGAATAATCAGGTAATCAAAAAAGTAGTTACTGCTTTGACTTTTTATTATAAGTTCTTCAGTCACATTTGAAAAATTTTAAATATATCATTATTTTAAACACACATCATTATTTTAATTATATCCAATTAACTATACCTGCATCTCCTCAGCATGCATCCCTCTGTACTCTACTAAAAAGCACTTTGAATCAAATTGCATGCCAGCGTTCTTTATTATAATTTATGTGCACATATCTGCAGCAGATTTATATGTTTTGGAGATTAACTAATAAGAAGTTTGTTTAGGCTTTCAGTAAATGTGGAACTTAACTTGAATTGCAATTTACTTTGGTATTCATAATTTTATGATATTATTTTATTGTCCTAGAAGACACCATTAAAAATTTTTTTTCCTTTATTGATTTTAGAAAGAGGAAGGGAGAGGGAGAGAGAGAAACATCGATGAGAGAGAACGATTGGTTGCCTCCTGCATGCCTCACATTGGGGATCAGTCCCACAACCTGGGCATGTGTCCTGACTGGGATTCTGACCGGAGACCTTTTGGTGCTTGGGTGGGTGCTCAGCCACTGAGGCACACCAGCTGGGCAATTTTTTTTTTTTTTCATTTGAGGAAAGTATGAATACATGAAGAAAAGTCATTATGGTTACCAGAACCACTTGTACCCAACTCCTTAAATTTGTTTCCTCTCTTTTTGGTTCCCCTAAAATGTACACTCTTTTTGGATTCTGCCAAATAGTGGAATGAAGACTGCCTGTGACTCAGTCCCAATCACATGAAAAAAATATTGCTAAGTGACAGCAATGTAAGAAAATACAACCTCCAGTGATTGTGTTTAGTTCCTGCGAAGAAGGACTTGAGCAATTTTTACCCCAAAGCCCGTAACTTTTTATATTTGCTTTTGCATCACTCATAGCTTGGTGTAAGAAATTCTCCCTACTGGTGTTTGACAGATGATGGAATAGTGCAAAGACCATTAAACTGGAATTCAGTGCGTAGTTCTTGCATTCCAGCCAGCCCTTTGCTGTCAGCGGCCACCCCGCCCCTCTGGCTGCCTGTAACAAATGGACCCACCTCACAAACTCACAGAGGAAGGATCCAGCTCTCAAGTTGTTGGCGGCAACCAGATGGTCCAGTTTGGCACTGAAGTCTTGAATGGTTCTGATAACTTAGATTCCTAATCTTCAGATTGACTCTGACTTAAACCCCAACCTTTCCCAGCTGATGTCCCCCAGTTCTGGCGTATTTATTTACTTCCTCCACTATATGAACAAAAACTTGTCTGTATGGTTTCTGGATTAACTGATCTCAAGCCCTGCTGTCGGAGCAGTTCTGTGCTGTTCCTCGCCCTCTCCTTTATTTATTTATATTTATTTTTAATGTGTTTTTATTTTTTAGAGAGAGAGGAAGGGAGAGATAGAAACACTGATGTATAAGAGAGAACATCAATCAACTGCCTCCTGCACGCCCTCTACTGGGGACAGAGCCTGCAACCTGGGCATGTGCCCTGACCTCGGAATCCAACCAGGACCTGTCAGTCCATGGGAAGTGCTCAATCCACTGAGCCCCAGGGGCGGGGCCCCACCCCTCTCCTTTAAATGGAGGTTTGGCCTTGCTCACTGGGTTACTTACTCTGTGACCTGGGCATATCAGTTCCATTCCCTAATTCCTACCCAACTGAGGGATTTGGGCTAGGTCATCTCTAATGATCTTTTGTCAACATTCTACTTTGTTTGCTTTGCCTCATCTTTTAATATTACACAATTACGTATACTTATACTCTCAATGTAAAAGTTTTAAATAGTGCACAAATACAAGGAACATGGCTATGGAGTCCCCTTACCTTCCTTGTCCCTCTTATCCCCCCTTTTATAGGCAAAGACAACTACTCACATTACCATTCTTTGATGAATTTGTCTAATAAAATTGTTACACAAAGTTGCTTCTTTGTGGCCTTTTAGGAGCTATGCTTTGCACATTCTATTTTGGACAGTGTTAGTCGTTGGAACGCTGGTCAGGCTGTGCTGGTGAGGACTGGTGTGCGTGACCCAGAAGGCTCCAGCTTGCAGCAGAAGAGTTGAAATGTGAATCATGAGTTGTTCTCTCAGGTTTGAATACGATTCTGTGAAGTTAGTTCCCCCCTTTTCAATGAAGAGGACATTCGAAGAGAAGAAGATGGTGGTGAGATTAAGTAGAGGGAGGAAAAGTATTCTCTGTCATTTTACAAATTTCAGTGTGTAAAACTAGTCTTTTAGAAATTTATTTCCTTCTTTACATAGCCCATGAAACTTGTGTGGAGATTGGTATTTTTTGGATTGACTCTTGTGACTCCAATGACTAAATTTTTCATTGAGTAGAGTAACCAAGAGCATAGATTATGGTAAAGTTCTATGTTCATAGATGTTTCTCTTTAAAAAGTGCTCTCTATGAAAACGATAAAATGTGACAAGCTCTACTGGTAAATTATTGTATTAACAACAGAGCATGTTGGAACAAAATTTAAAGAAATACAAATACATTGGTATGCTCTGGTTCCTTTGTTACTAGTATTACTTATTATCAATAGCTAATCACTTGGACAGCAGTGCATTGGAGAAAACAATTTTTACTTAACCTTGACTCAGACTCTTTCTAAGTGAATCTAGTTAGAAGGTTTTTAGAAAGTGGTCACAGTGCATGTGCTCTTGCAGTTTCCTTTCTATTGTTAATCTCTTCACTTTAGCAGATGGCACTTAGAATTCATTTAACATAAGAGTTTACAAGAATAAATCCCATTTTCTGTTTCAGTTTCTCTCCTTCTTCACCCCATGCAAAATTAGAGGGTAAAAACCACAATTCCTATATGTATTAAACATCAACTTCAGTCATTTTTTTCCCCCAGCAGAAGGATTCACCACATTTTTTTTCTTTCATTAAGAACCCCAAAACAAAAACAAAACAGTGACTAGTACATAAAGCCAAAATACTAAAGATTATCTACTACTGAAAGCAAACAATTTCACACTTCAAGTTCTATACCCAGCAAAATTTGTGTTAGAGTTGGAGGTCAAAATAAAAATCTTTTTGGACATGTCCACAGACCCTCTTTGAAAGTAATCCCCAAAACACACCGCCGTACAACAGAAAACAAAATGCATGTAGCAATGAGGAAGATGTGGGCCAAAACACATTAAAGGACTATTTGACACATAAGATAGAAATAACTGTTAATAATATGGAACTGAAATCCCAGCCTGTAAGCAGGAGATGTGAGAGTAGAGGGATTACAGAATAGGAAAAAACAGGGTGGGGCCAGGATGGAAAATGTCTTAAGATTCTTGCCTTGGTCAGGAGGATCAGAGAGATATTGATTATTTTTAGACATTGATAAGATACAGTCATGTGCCCCCTGACAACATTTGGGTCAAGGATGGTCCACATGGATGATGGTGGACCTATAATATGACAATGGAGCTGAAAAATTCCCATCACCTCGTGACTTCATAGCTGTTGTAATATAGATGAAGTTTGCAAAAGTCAAGGCTGTGGCTGAGATGGCAAACGACTGTAATTTTCGTGTGGATGAGGGTGACACTGCGGAATTCCACGAGGTGGGTCCTGAGCAACTGACTGAAGAGGATTGTTGGAACTGGAACAGGAACATGGAGCTGAAGAAGAGGCATGAGAAAAAGAAGCTGCAGGGGGAGGAAAAGAAGACCCCCCCCCCCCTGCAAATTTTACATGGAAGGGTTTGGCAGGAGCTTTTTCAGACCTCAAGAAGCTCCTTCACAGTTTGAAAACATGGACCCCAATGTGGAAAGGTTTTTAGTAATAGAGAGGAATATTCGTGGTGCATCATCTGCTTATAAGCAAATCTATGGTGAAAAAAGAGGCAAACCAAGCAAACCCCCGTGGACATGTTTCTGAAAAGAGTGACACCTCCTCGAGAAGAGCCTCAGGGTGCCCCAGAAGAAAGGACTGTTATCATAGGCGACAACTCCACGCACAGCTGTACAATGTATTTGTGTTTAAGCTAAGTGTCATTATAGGAGTCAAGAAGTGAAAAAAAAAAAAAAGAAAACGTTTACAAAGTAAAATAGTTACAGTAAGCTAAGGTTGATTTATTCTTGTAGAAAGAAAAAAATATTTAAATGAATGTATCGTAGCGTAACTGTACAGTGTTTCTGGAGTCTACAGTGGTGCCCACTGATGTCCTGGGCCTACACCTTCACTCACTGACGCGCTCAGAGCAACTTCCACTTCTGAAAGCTCCGTTACGGTGAGTGCCCTTCCCAAGCATATCATTTTTTATCTTTTATATCACACTGTGACTGTACCTTTACTATATGAGGTACACGAATACTTAGCATGGTGTGACAATGCCCACAGCGTTGAGTATGTCACGTGCTGTAGGTTTGCCGTCCAGGAGCAGCAGGCTGCACCATTAGCCTGGTGTGTGGTAGGTTTGTGTAGGTGCATTCTAAGATGTTCACACGACAACACAGCCTACGCAATGCCACATTTCTCACAACGTACCCCTGTCATTAAGCAGCGCATGACTGTACATACATTTAAACGTGAACACTAAAATGTCAAGGCGATCCCTAAGAAAACTAAGAAAAAAATACATATCTTTTTAAACATTAAAAAAAAAAAGAAGAAGAAAATAAAAAGAATGACTGAATTAATTCAACAAAAGGCAGGGAACAAAAAAGGATGCAGAAGAATGATAAAGAGAAAACAAAGTGTTCAAAAATAAGTCAAATATATAAGTATTCACACTAAATGAGAATGGCTTAAATTCTTCCTTTAGAACACAGACTTTCAGAATGGAAAAAGAAAAAAATTAAACTTTTGCTGTTAAGATATGTGACATCTTCCCCAAAATTAATACAAAAATTTTGACAAAAATATGCAATAATCATAAAATTGTATGCAGAAAAAAAATTATAAAATATAAAATAAAGAAAAATATTGATGAAAACATCTATAATTTATACATCTTAAGTTTTTATAAATTTCACATTCTTTTTTTTTTAATCCTCACCCGAGGATATTTTTCCATTTATCTTCAGATAGAGTGGGAGGTGGGGGAAGAGAAAGAGAGAGAGAAACATCAATGTGAGAGAGACACATTGATTGGTTGCCTCATGCACCACCCCAACTAGGGCTGAGGACTGAATTGCAACCCAAGTACATGCCCTTGTCCAGAATCGAACCTGTGACTCTTTGGTCCATAGGCCGTTGCTCTAACGGGTGAGCCAAACTGGCCAGGGCCACATTCTTCAGTAGAGAATTTACACTATTTTCAAAGATCCATGGAATATTTCCAAAATTTGATCATGTATTAGTTTATAGGAAAACCTCTATAAATCCAAAAGAGCAGAAATCATAGTTCATACTCTCTAAACAAAATACAGTAAAATTAAATAGTAAGAATAGAAGGAGACTACTATAGTCCTAATCCATGCATTTCAAAACAAAAAAGATATACTCTCCGAAATAACTCTTGGCTTAAAGGGAAAATAAAGACAGAAACTATTAATCATTTATAAATAAACAACAACAACAATAGAAATGAAAGCTCTACCAATCAACACTTGCTGACTAAGACTAAAACACACTTAGAGGAAATTTTGTAGCCTCAATTCCCTTATTAGAAAATAAAAAGGGGCTAAAAAGTGCTCAAGAAAAGAAGCAGTAAAATAAACAAGAATGTACAAGAATGGAGATAATAAACGAAGTTAATGACATGGATACAGAAAACACCAGACAATAGACTCTATAAAACCCATGGGAACTTCTTTGAAGTGGTGTATGAATTAGACAAAACCTTTGGTAAGTCTGATCAAGGAAAAAAAAAAAAAGATGCACACTTTTGAAACAAGGAGAATACAACTACAGATTCAGAGGAAATTGAAAAACTTATAAATGTATAATGTCTTTGACCTGAAAATAACACATTCAAAATCTATTTGAAAAGGAACACTTTCCTAGAAAAATATAAATTACTAATATTATTTCAAGAGGTGAGAGAAAACCTAAAAGACAACTGTACTCATAGAAGAAATTGAAAAGGTAATAAAAATACCCCACAAAAGATACAAGGCCTTGACTATTTAATGGACTTTAAATCTTCAAATGCTTAAGAACTAGATAATCCTTACTGCAAATAAATAGAAGGTAATCATTCCAATTCATATATCATTTTATGTAGTTGAGGTACCAAAAATGACAATGGCTGTACACACACACAAACACACACAATGGCCACTTTTGGTTAATTTGCCTTATAAACATAAATATAGAACTCCAAGTAAAATATTATTGAATTGAATTCATTATTACAAAGTGGTATTAATCCCAGAAATGCAATAATGATTGAACACTAGGAAATCTATTCATGTATTTCACTACATTAAAAACTTAGAGGAAAAACCTTTGGTTCATCCTAATAGTGCTAAAAAACATTTGATCTAAGTCAATTCCTATTTGTGATTATAGTAAAAACAAAATGACATAGGCTAGTCAGAGAAGGAAACCTTGTTGACTTTGTAGAGAGTATCTACCAGAAATCTAAGGCAAATACAAAATTTTTATGTTAAAGTCATTCCATTGAAAAGAGAAACACAGGAAGGCTTGTCATCATTATCCCTACTCAAAATTATAATGAAAGTCCTAGCTGAAGCTTTTATGTATTAAGAAATAGTATAAGAAGAAATGCGTATAATATTGAGAAGGAAAAGACAAAGATATATATAAAATCTGTCTACAAAATCTTAAAAAATCAACCGAAAAACATCAAGACTCTTGACTATTTAGTAAAAACGACAGTATCAGTTTGTAAAAACCAAATAAAAGACTTAACTGACTGTCATGGGGACTCTAAAAATTAAGAGACATGCCATGTTTTAGTGTAGGAACACTTAATATTTAAAAGATATCAGTTCTCTACATTTAATTTATAAATTCAATGCAGTCCCAATTATAATTCTGGCACCATTTTAAATGTCATTAGATACATTGATTTCTTTTTAATTTTAATATTTTTGTTTTTGTTGGATTTATTGGGTGACTGGTTAATACAATTACATAGGTTTCAGGTGTACAATTCTATAATACATCATCTGTATATAGTATTGTGTGTTCACCACCCCAAGTCCTGTCTCCTTCCATTATCATTTACCCCCCCCCCCCACTTTACCTTTTCTACCTCCCCCCACCTTTCTCTTTGGTAAGCACCATACTGTTGTCTATGTCTAGGAATTTTTTTTTCTTAATCCCTTTTTCACCCAGCCCCACACTCCCTTTCCCTCTCACAGCTGTCAGTATTTTCTCTGTATCTATGAGTCTGTTTCTGTTTTATTTGTTAGTTTATTTTGTTCATTAGATTCCACATATAAGTGAAATTCTATGGTATTTGTCTTTCTCTGACTGGCTTATTTCATTTAGCATAATACTCTCCAGGTTCATCCATGCTATTATAAAAAGGTAAGATTTCTTTCTTTTTTTGCTGCCATGTAGTATTTTGTTGTGTAAATCTTTTTTTTTATTCATGGTTTTTTTTTGTTTGTTTGTTTTTTTTTTTTATCCACTCATCTACTAATGGGCACTTGGGCTGCTTCCAAATCTTAGCTATTGTAAATAACACTGAATGAACATAGGGTGCATGTATGCTTTTGAGTCAGTATTTCAAGTTTCTTTGGATATATTCCCAGAAGTGAAATTGCTGGGTCATAAGGCAGTTCCATCTTTAATTTTTTTGAAATAATTTCATTCTGCTTTTCATAGTGGCCGCACCAGTCTGCATTCCCATCAACAGTGCACGAGGGTTCCCTTTTCTCCACATCCGTGCCAACACTTATTGTTTGTTTAGATATATTGATTTAAAAATTTTTCTTGAGGACAAAATGTAGAATGGGGTTGTATATATACTCATTTTATTATTATTCTTTATATCTTAAACATATTTTAAAATTAATATTTATCTATTTGATATGTAGACAGAGCTTTAAAAGGGAGAGAAAATGTTCAATGTTACCTATGGCAATTTTGAAAAAAGAACAATGAAGGAGGACTTGTTCTACCAGACGTAAAAACAGGACATGTAGCCATAGCAACTGAAATGATGTTGCAATGACTGGAGAAGAGATAGATAGATAATAGCAATAGACATTAGAGAGTCCTAAGCACATGTAGGTATTTACTCTTTGGAAAAGTTTGCATTTCAGATAAGAGAGTAAAGTGTGGACTATTTAATAAATGGTGCTGGGAACATTAGCTATTTATTTGGAAAGAAAATAAAGTGAGAGCCCTATCTCTTAGATACATAAAAATGAATTCCAGATGCATCAAGGAACTAAGTGTAAAAGTAAATACATAAATAAATACAAGTAATAGGAGAAAATGTAGAAAAAAATAACGCAGTGTGAAAAGTCCTTTTTAAGATAAAGCAAAAATTCAGGGGCTGTTTAAAAAAATTAACTTATTTTTATAATATAAAATTTCAAACTTCTGTAGGATGAAAGGCAATAAAAAAGTTCATGACAAAAAAGTTTATGTCATATATTGTGTTGGTAGCCCAAGTAATTCAAAATGGCTACTGTATAGAGTTACTGACATTCATTTAAAATACTCCCTAAAATCCACAGAAAATAGCAAATCACAGAAAAAGGAATAACAGAAGGTAGTTTTTGCCCATCAAATTGGCAAAATTAAAAAAATTTGATAATATCCAGTATCAGTGAGAGAGAGAAAACACAGGTACATTAATGTACTTTAGGTAGATGTGTACAGTGATAGTTATTTTGGCAGTACCTATTAAAATTAAAACCAGACATTTCTTTCAAATCAGGGTTCCCAGCATGTTCACAAAATAATACATACATGAATGTTTATGGCATTCTTGATTATAATAGTCTTCAATTGAAATAACCTAAATGCCCATCAATAGAATTCATAATAATTTATGGGACATCCATACTTTTTTTTTTTTTTTTATCCTCACCCAAGGACATTTTTTTTCCATTTTTTGCACAGATAGAGTGGGAGGGAGAGAGAGGAAGAGAGAGAGAGAGAGAAACATCGACGTGAAAGGGACACATCGAGTGGCTGCCACCCGCATGACCAACCAGGGCCCGGGACAAACTGCAACCAAGGTACATGCCCTTAGCGGGAACCGAATCCGGTCTCTCGGGACCGCAGGCCGATGTGCTAACCGCTGAGCCAAACTGGCCAGGGCGGGACATCTATACTCTTTAATGCTAAGTGGCAGTTACAAAGAATGAGTTAGAGTTCTGATTATTAACCTGAGAAGGACTTTGACATATAAAATTTAAAAAAATAATTAAAAAATGGCAAAATTATTTATAAAGTATAACCTCATTTATGTACTATATTAAACAAAGCTAAACCAGATATTTATAGAACATATCTGTGTGTGTATGACATTATATATATATACACACACACACATATATGTATATATTTATATATATACACACACATATATATGTATAGATTTATATACATATATATGTATATATACACACTCTGGAAGGATACACACCAAACTGTAAAGAGAGAAGCCATATGAAGATGGGAGTAAAAGGTTTGTGAGGGAGGGGAGATGTACTTCCATTGCTGATATTTATATAAACTTGTAGATAATTTGTATTATTTATTATCTTCCTTATATTTTAAAAAACTTGTATTCTCCTTTCAGACTTCTAATTATTAAAAGGGAAAAGTCGTGATTTCACTAGTTCATTGTTGGTAAATTGTGTAGATGACATACCATTACAAAAGAGAAATACATTAGATTTTTATGATGTGTTACACATTATTTTTTCACTCAATACTATTTACTGGGTGGCCAAAATGTGCAGAGAACACTGGATTCTCAGGCCCAGTGCTGAGAGCTAGCATGTTTTCATGCTAGGACAACTGGTTGACTTGTCTGGAAGATCATCTATCCTGTGACTAAGTGGACCTCTAACATCCACTGAACAGAAATCTCTTTGTAATGAAGGTCAGCCCAGGGCTGTTTCATGTGACAGATAAAGTGACTGGGTCCAAGAGCTTCTCTGACTTTCACGTGCAGACAATCAAGTCTCTTTGCCCTTCCATGTTTGCGAGACCTGTCATTCACAGAATGAAGTCAGATCTTCTGAAATAACTTGCTCTGTATCTAGCCAGGATGGCTGTTACGAATGCCATGTGCTTTTCCCTGAGATGGTAACAAATTTAAACTGACTGGCATATCATTTTCAAACCAATTTCTCCATTTGTTTTCTCTCTCTTAAAGGACAGGCATTTTAAAATATCCATTTTCTATTTTAAGTTACATCAATTTCTGTCCACAAGTCTTAACCCAAATAGTAATTGAACTTCAGATTTGTTAATATGTATACATGAAGCTTTAAAAAAACAAACAAACCCTCAGCAGTTTCACTTCTTTGGGAGAGAGAGCATCCCTGTGTTAGGAAAGTGGCTATGCCCTGGCCGGTGTGGCCCAGGTGGGTGCGCATTGTCCTGTGCACCAAAAGGTCACTGGTTTGATTCCCAGTCAGGGCACATACCCAAGTTGTGGGGTCAAGCCCCATACAGGAAACAATAGATGGATGGTTCTCTCTCACATCAATGTTTCTCTCTCTCTCCCTCTCTCTCTCAAATCAATACAAACATCTTAAAAAACAAAAGGGGCTGCACTAAGAATCAGAGAGGCCAGCCTTCCAGGACTCTGTTTTATTTTTTGGTAATTTATCTTTGCTTTTTAAGTTATTTTTCTTTTTCAATTATAGTTTACATTCAATATTATTTTGCATTAGTTTCAGGTGTACAGCATAGTGATTAGACATTTATATAACTTATGAAGTGATCCCCCTGATAAAACTAGTACCCACCTGACCTTGTACATAGTTATTACAGTGTTGACTACATTCTCTATGCTGTGCTTTACATCCTCATGACTATTTTGTAACTACCAATATGTACTTAATCCCATTACCATTTTCGCCCTGCCCTCCACCCTCTGCCCCTCTGGTAACAGTCTGTATATTCTGTGGGTCTGAGTCTGTTTGAATTTTGTTTCTTCGTTTACCTTGTTCTTTAGATTCCACATTTAAATCATATGGTATTTTTCCCTTAGCAGAGGCCTGCCTTCCAGGACCTTTTGCAAGTCACTGAACTTCTCAGCCTCACTTTGTGTTAGATGTAAAATGGAGAGATTGGGGAAAACAGGAAAATGGGCCAGGGGGATGTGTGGATGGGAGAATACAGGTAAGAGAGGAGAAAGGTTTGAAAGGTAGAAAGCCACAGACCAGTATGAAACTTGATGCCAGCACATTGCTCTCCCTCTTATACACACACACACACACACACACACACACACACACCCCACAGCTGAACGCATATTGTAGATTTCCATTCTCATTCATTTATGTTCTCTTTAAAGTAGGCTTTGGATTCCTCCCCACACACTCAGCTCCATCTTTTGTCACATGTACCCATTGAGCTCACTGGCACTTGAGGCCTTGGATTTGGTTCTACTCTCTAGGTAGTCCCTGTTTTCTCCCAGGAGTGCATTTAGTTTAGTGTCAAAGCACAGTGTGTTCCCTTGCTGTTAACTTAACCTCTGTGTTGTTTTTTTAAAAATCAGATTAGAAAGAACAGGGACCCTGGAAAGCTTGAGATATGTAAATATTTAGCCAGGCAGATAGGGATAGTAAGCATTTTCTCTCTTAACACAAAACATGGTTTTATTTGCTAAAGCTGCAATCTTGTTTGATAATCCATCAGTTTATTATCGGCGATGTGGTGAGACATAATGTCACAGGGAGATAATCAAGAACCTTCACCCGATACTGCAGGGCTGATTATAGTGACTGGAGGAGAATCTTCTGGAGGGGATTATGTTAAACACAGCTTTTCTATTTACAGGCCATTTCTGCCAAGCACTTGAAAAATTCTGCTTCAGTCTAGGTAAGTAGGTCATGTGAAGACCTTCAAAGAAGAGGAGTCTTTGCAGGTGTGGAACAACTAGGCATGTCTCTTTACCAGGTCCCATTAAGTCCTTGTTTCATGCTCAGTGCATTTCCCAATGAGAGAGAGAGAGAGAGAGAGAGAGAGAGAGAGAGATGGTGCTTCATTGAAGATAGTGTTTGAAAAGAAAAGTCCAGTTTGAAACGGAACTGAAAATCCTTCCACCCCACAGGTAACATTAGGGTCTCTGCTCTAAGTATTAAGTCCAGTAAAGTGGATTAGTAAACTGAAGTGTTAACACAACAGTGATTTGTAGGACTATCAGAGATGTAATCTGTGGTTTCTGAACCAGGGGCAACACCCCAGTAGGGTATCCTCAGAGACCCTCCTGGTCAGGGCCTTGGATGCTCACGTCCAAGGGGCAGAGATTGGACAAGGGGATCAGTGTCCCTGGAGTGCTGCAAAATGGCAGTTGGGTCCCTGTGGGAAGCAGAGAAGCATTTCTTTCACTCATCTTTGATGACCCCATTCTTCTCTTCCTTGGAATGTATCTTCTCAGGATTTTCCACTCTGCAAGATGTCTCCACCCAAAAATCCAGTCTTCAAGTGGCAGGCCTGTGAATACTTGACTGCTTTCTGGCTACGGAAAATAGAGGCTGTGTGATTCTACAGTATTCTGCCATGATAATGTACCTACAGTTATTATCTCACCTGGGCCTTTCCTGAGATAGGCAGAGGAAGGAACTGAGTTTCAAAGAATTGTAGTATTTTGCCTAAATTTACACAATTGGTGATATCTTCCCTTCTTTGTTCCGTTCCAATCTGCCTTTTCTCCTTGGAAGACATTTTCTTAAGAATGTAAACTCTGAAACCAGATACCTGGTTTTAAATCCCTGGCTCTGCATGGCCTTGGGCAAGTTACTTCTCTTGCTATGCCCAGGTCTTCATGTAAAAATGAGGACAACACTATTGTTTACTCCACAGGGTCATTGGGCGGGTACAGTTGGTTATTACAAGTGTAGCACTTAGAATAGTGTCTGGCAAATAGCAAACATGCACTGAGTTTCAGTTACTGTCATTATTATTGTTGCTGTTTCTTTCCATTCCCCTGTTTGTCCCCTCATCAACCTTAATTGAATGTCCTCCTTGCTGGGCATTGTGCTAGGCTGGGGAATGAGTGAGAGAGGGCCCCTCTTCCACAGACAGGCCATCAGGTAAGTGCAGGGGATGGCTGCCTACTAGATGTATGCCATGGCCTCTGTCATCAGAGATGAACCGCTGGGGGTCGGCGGTTAGCTGGGAAGATCTCCTGAGGAGGAGGAGACCTGCCGTTTGAATTGAACATTGGAGATGAAGCCAGTGTCCTCTGGACCAGCAGTAAAGGGACAGGTGGAGGGGCCAGCATGCAGGAAACCAGGGCTGTGTGAAAGGCCACTGCAGGGGGTTGGGAATGAGAAGTCATATTGGTTAGATAAGGCTGCCATAATAAAGTACCTCAGATGGATAGCTTAAAAAATGGAAATTAATTTTTTCACACTTCTGGAGGCTTGAAGTTCAAGATCTAAGTATCCGCAGGTTTGATTTCTTCTGGGGCTTCTCTCTGTGACTTGCAGGCAGCTGCCGTGGCCCTGCGTCCTCCATGGTCTTTTCTCTGTACCCTAATCTCTTCTTATAAGGACGCTACGCTGGGATTAGACCCCACCCTAATGACCCACTTTTGCCTTGATTAACTCTTTAAAGGCCTTATCTTCCAATGTAGTCACATTCACAGGTACTGGGGGCTAGGGCTTCCACATACAAATTTTAGTGGGGGACACAATTCAGCCCATGACAAGTCATCTAAGTATGGGTGAGTTTGGTGCATGAGGATGAGTGTCAGGGGACGAAGCCAGAATGCCAGCCTTGCCCAGATCTTGAAAGGCCTGGCTTCTCATCAGGCTAAGGTGTGTGGGTGGGTGGATAGGAATTGACACGACCATCGCATCTAGGCCCCACCAGCACCCCCAGGCTTTGGTATGAAGGGCAGACTGGAAGGAGCCACACTGTAATATGTCAGAGGAGCCGTGGGTTTGAACTCCATTCTCTCCCACAACACCCCAAGGCGATGCGGCAGTTAAAGGGAGGCAGCAATTCTCCAGCATCAAAAGGCTGAATGCAAACCAGGCATGTGGGTGTAGGGCACAGGTGGGTGGGGAACTTGGTGTCAGCATCTGTGGGGGACTTGCCAGGCTCACACAAGGGAAGAAGCACCCAAATAGATGGAAGCAGGCTCTGGTTTTTCCTTTGCACCCAAAAGCCCCCTCCAGTGTTCCCAACATAATCATGTCTTACTGCCTTATTTTATAAGTGAGAGAACCGTTTCCCTTTCGTGCTCCTGCCTGGTCGAAGCGCACAGCAGCTCCTTGCTGTTGACAGTCAGAGAATGAGATAATTACCCCTGTGCATTTTTAGAATCCTGCTCAAACGTGAGCATTTTGGTGCAAAAAGAAACGCGGTGTTGGAAGGAGCGGCTTCGCTTTGTATAGTTCCCATTTGGTTTGGAGGCCTGAGACAGAGGTGTTCCGTCCTGGTGCTGCTTGTTTCTGGATGTAGTCGCTTGGTCAAGTCACTTCATCTCTCTGAGACTTGGGTTTCTTTCTGTTCAGTGAGGATAATACTCTATTAATGACCATGACAGTGATGAGGATTCAGTGACAAAATATCTGAGTCCTTTTTAGGCCTTAAAATTTTATGTAAATGTGAGTTTCTAGATTCGAAAAGAATATTCGAGGTGTTTGCATTTTGTAAATTTGGCGCCTTGGCATAGACAGGTGAACATTTTTGATTCTAATCCCACTTCTGTTTTTGTGTCAGGGCCTTGGGCAAGGTGCCTGTTAGTACCCTGGTTTGTAAAGCTGGAAGGCCTCTCTTCCCCCTGTCCTGCTCCCTTTCCCCTCCCCCATCTCCTCTTCTCTCAGAGGATGTACGTACTAATTGGATGGTGTCCGTGCTGTCTGGCAGGAAAATAGAAAGTGTGAAGTATCATCAGGATGGGTTCGGTAAGCACTGCGTTCTCCTTCCTCTGCCTTTGACAAACAGAGTGACAGCCCATCGCTGTGTTTAAACAAGTTAATATGTATGTTCCTTGACATAAGGAAGCGCTCTAATCATGAAATACAGCTTGCATGTCATTTGGTTTTGAGATTTTATTGAGTACTACTAATCTTGACATATTTTGGTTGGCACCACATTCTTGGTATAGTGGGTTAGCGGTTGAATAGTTTGCAGACTTTGTGAAACAAAATCCTCATTTAATGGTTTAGTTTGGCCACATTTTGAAAATGTACAAAAACATAATGCACTTCCATTTTATAGGTGGTTTTTTTGTTTTCCAACTTGTGGCTTTTTTTTTTCCCCCTTTTTCCTCAATGCCCTTTCTTGTCTCTCTCTTTTTCTGTCTCTCTCTTTTTCATGCTCCAGTTGCAGCACACCCAAAAAAGGACGAGCTCGTGAACCAAATGAACCGCTTGCAGAAGAGACCTCTTGGTACTAGTAGGTGTCAAGAACGTTTCCACCCTGGCGGAATGTTCTGAACTGTTTCATGTGAGCGCACGGATTCAGGACATCGGAAGGCCACCGCTCAGTGGAGGGAGGGGGGGGTCTGCGCGTCCCCAGTAGAAGCACCTGGACTAAGAGTGCAACATGACTTCAGCCAGCACCAGCCCCAAAGATACTGAACTCCGGACATCATGCCCAGGCAGGAAAAGTCAACAGGCCTCTGGCGGAGGTCCTCCTCCCTGCTCTCCCTTCCGCTGCTTCCGCAGTTCCTGACCCAGGGACAGTATTTAGAGAGCAGAGCTGGGTTCGGGCGGCGCTGGCTTCAGGCGGCCCTCTCAATTACTTTGGCTGGAACCTTCCTGAGAACATTGTGCTATCTCTGATGTAAACGGGCACTCACAGTTGGCAGGGGATGCTCTTTCTGTGTTAATTACACAAGGCATAATTATAGTTCCCGGGTCTGGAAGCAGCGTAGAGTTCTTTGGAGAACTTCACAGGGATTTTTCTGTTATGACATAGTTTATCTGAGGGGGGGAAAAAAAGTAAGGCAAAAGGCATTTCCAAAAAGGAAATAATAACACTATTCATGTTAGCGTTCCATTCCATATTGAGTAGAAATCACAAAATCAGTCTCCTTTTTTTTTTTTTTGGATGGGGGATGGGGAGGCATCTCAGAATGTTAATTATAGTGGTGGGAAAATCTGGATAAATACTAATGAATGGACGTGGGTGGAGGAGGGTATAAAATAAATGTTTTTACTTTGGAAAGCAATAATGAAACATCCGGTTGTATCTGAGTAAATGTGTGAGTACCCAGGGCCCGGGTGATATGGAGAAAGATCTCACCGTAGTGATAGTAATCTGGCCAGACCTGAGATTCCCGGTGCCCCAGATGCTCAGGGCACTGCCTCTCTCTGCTGATGTAGCGAGAAATCACAGAGCTGCCAGGGAGATGGCGAGAACAGTGACAGAGGTGGACGGATGGGGCTGTTTCTCTGTTATGAAACATGTTTTTATAGGTAATTCTGATGTACAGTAGGTATTAAATAGAGCAACTAAAACATGTTTTATTTTAGATTAGCGCTCCAGTGAAATTTTCCCATGGCGCTAATAAACCCGTGGCTTCCACAAGCCCATATTCCCTCCGCGTTTCTCCCAGACTCCCAGCTCTGTCTATTCTGACATAAGGGTGAGCTATTACATCACGATTTCTGCCTTGGAAAAGGAGCGAATCACCTTTACCCACCGTGCGTGCGGTCCTTAGAAAAGAGGGGTATGACACACTTTTTTGTTTGGAGGTAAGGAAGATATTCAGTGAATTTTGCCTTTGCAATTTAGAGCTAGGGACGTTTATATAGGGGCAGCCCTGGGTGAAAAAGAAAAAGGCATTTCGAAAATGGCGTTTTGTAATTGAGTGATCATTTAAGACGCCCCTTTATGCGTGTATGCTGGTCTGAAATCCAAGGGACATACCATTTCAGCCGAACATCCTGGCTGTCTGCACCACCGGGATGCACGATCCTTGTTTAATTGTGTTTTTCTTGCATACTTCAAGGGCTGTCACAGGAACAACAGTAAGAGGCCTGTTGTTGAAACCACATCACTTCCATCACAGTGGGAAAAAAAAAAGGTCAGTTGTGAGCTTGGAGCAGTGTTAGATTTGAGCCTACCTAAATTATTTCATTCATGTTAAAATTTAAGGAGATGAGAAACATATTGCATGAGAAGCAGAAGTTATTGTACATCTGCCTCTTCCCCCACTGCAGTGTCGGAAAGCCTGCCTCTCTCCCACCCCCTTGTCGCTGGAGGGTGAGTCCTCTGTCACCCGCCCCCCGCCCACTCTGCTGTGTGTGTTTTTTTCAATTTGTTAGGATGCTAAAATCTGCTTTGTGTGATTTATGAAGGAACTTGAAGCGATTAGTTTCACAGTGCATGGAAATTCCTCAGGTTCGGGGTAGGGGGGATGGCCAATCTGTTACACTGTTTGCCGGGGACTGGATGGGAACATGAGCAGCTCCGAGCCATAAGGAGATTGTGTTGAGTTATTAAACACTTGTGGTAAAGCTGCTTATTGTTAATTCCCCGATGTCCTGCTGAAGCGATAGGATAAAATCAGATCGGATTAGATCAAAGAGCCTGGGAGCCAGACTTTGGAGCAGATTCATTTAATCAATAAAGAGACCTCCTGAGACAAGGGGAGAGAATAGGGCAGTGCTGGTCGCACAGGAGATTAAGATGGGGGTGGGCGGAGCACGGGTGGGGGTGGGGGAGGTTGTGGTGGGAAAGAAACAACAGCGTATACTTATTTATTCCCCCCTCTTTTCGGGGTGTAATTCTCCTCTCAAACATTTTAGCCAAGCTCACCAAAGGGTATAAACATTTCTTTAAGATTTTATTACTCCAATACTCCATTACTCAAATAATGCCTTGTAAAACAGGAAATTATTTCACACACACACACACACACACACACACACACACACACACACACCAGCTTCTAGTCCATAAAAGGTATTTCAACAAAAGCAATTTAGGCTTAAATGATTCCCCAAGAAACATTAATCCCTTATGAGTTAATCTGTAAAATTTCCTGTTGTCCCTTTGTGAGGAGAAATAATAGAGAAACAGCAAAAGGCCAAAGTCTGGCCCCACCCCCCTCTTTGTATCCTCAGATGCCGACCTCCCAACCCCCTAAACCCCCTCCCCCTGCAAATAATCATAAAGCATTGTGTATTAAGAGGTGTGATGCAGTCCTTCATCCATGATTAACACTTAAACCCATGCATATTCATTCATTCCTTAGTCCTACCAAACCCCTCTAAAATGAGGACTTGCCAAGAAGGAAGTGACATCCATTAGAAAGTTAACCACAGAAAATGAGAGAAAAAATGAAGGATGGAGCAAATTAAGGATTCGAGTCCCTCAGTAGTTATTGGCCTTAATGGTGTTGTAAAAATGATGTCGGCTCTTACCAGGAATAATTTATATTCCGAATTAAATAAGGATATGTATCTATAAATTCATTCTATAAAACTTAATTTTCCATCTAGATATGCTGATTACTTCAGGCCGGCATACCTTTACCGGTTGTTAATTACCTCGGGATGGTTTAACACTATTTTCCAAATCAGCATGCATGCATAAAATGACTGCAATCCAATTTGACACATTATTAGTGATGATTATTGTCATAGATAAATTAGATTGAACAGAAAATAACCTTCATCCTTAGCATGTTTTAGCTCTCAGAATTAATGTGATTTGGTGAACACATATAAATAAAAATCTGATGAGTCCCTGCTGACTACAGGGCCTGCTGGTGCTGAAGTGTATCAATTTCATGCAGATGATGAATTCCTTAAGCATTCAATGATAATCATGCTTGATTTGACAAGACTTTCTCATGCTATTTTAGGGCCTTAATTTTCTGTGAAGTTCTGTCAAGTGCTCATCAAGCACCCACTTATCTCCGTATCTTAACCTGGCAGCCAATCACAAGGTTGCCTAACAGCACAGCTACCAAGTGCCAGCCCATTAATATTCGAGTCGCGTGACTGTCCAAGGAGAGGAACCAATCAATGGCTGATTAACATTCAGGTCACATGACTGCCGAGGAGAGTAAATGAGTTACACAGTAAGACATCAAACAAATTTTCATCTTGAAAGAGTGATTGCTTTTTCTGCTGCTGTGATGTTTGTCAAATTCGCTCTAGCCTTGTCCAATTAAGCTCCATGAGCTGAATTAATAATGAAGAGATGTAAGCACCGTGCCAGCATGAGAGCCGTGAGTGGTGCCACGGAATAAGAACGGCTAAAAAATAAAATTCTTAGAATGATTGAAAAATCACATCTGCCTAACTGGAATAATTGCTTTTGCAATCTTGATGCTGTTTTGTGCTCTCCAGTGCAAAGTGTGAGCCGGAGTGTGCTGGGACGTGGTACTTATTTTTTGTTATACTTCAAAGATGAACATGGCTTTTAGTTTAGAATGATTTTAAAAGCCTTACGTAAATACATGTTAATTGGATGATTATTGTGACCCTAGCAATGAATGACACTTGCACACTCATTTATGTTCTGGGCCCTTCTAGGGATGTGGTCTTTCCACATTTTAAAACTATCCATAAAAAGAAAGGAGCTTATTCTGTATTCTTGTGCCCTGGGTGGAAGAAAGGGCTGAACCAAACACTTTAGAGAGAATGTGTGTGTGTGTGTGTGTGTGTGTGCACGCATGCATGCACACTGTTCATTTTATTAACATTAATAGTAAATTAAGTTCAGTGAATTATGGCATAATGCTCAGGTGAACCCAATGAGAATTTCCTGAGAAAGGCAGATGCTCTCTTACTGTTGATAGCCAAAGACCGCTCTCTTATAGTTTCAGGGAAAGTTCTAATGAATCTAGTGAATTGCATTTCAGCACTGATATGCCACTAAATTCAGGTAACATGTTTAGAATAGAGACTCTATGACTAATAAAGCTTTCATTCTTTTCCTGAAGGGAGTGAGACATGACTAATGGTTTATTGGAATTATCAAAGAGTGTCAAATCCCACTTAATAAGTTCCAGCATGAAATTAGCTAAATTCCCAGAGGCCTCTCTAAAACAATATGGTCAAATAAAAGGTGTTGGGTGTGCTGGAAAGAGTGTTAAAACCCAGTTACTTGAAGGTGATGAGAAATAAATCTAACTGTAGGCGGGAGGCAATGTTTATGTATACAGTTAATAACCTTCTTAATGGGACTTCTTGGCTTGGTGATTCCCGTACAGGAAGAAAGTGAGATGTGGAACACAGGGTAGGAGAAGGGCCGTAAGTCAATTCCCAGCACTGTTAGTCAAGGATGGAAATTGCAAAGAGAGAAGCAATGAATTTAAAAGCCCTCGCAAGCAGAGGGAGTGGAAGGAGAGAGGAGCTGTTCTAGGGGAGGAGGTGGAAGTAGGGTCGGTTGAGAGTCCAAGTTGGACTAGCCTAATAGAATGAAACCCAGCCCAGAACAAGGGGCTTTACCATTTCCTTTCTGACAGTTACTTACTAATGACTTAGAAAATAATATTGTTGTTCATAACATTTCAGGGTGAGTGAGGCCAGAAAGGGGGCCTATCATACATTTTTTTTTTTTTTAAAGCAAAGGTAGAGATCCCAACCACAAGGCTCAATTTGAATTTCAGAAACTTGTGAAAACACAGTCCTGAGTTTGCATCTGAGATACCCAAGGTCGTGCAAATTGAACTGATACTCTTTTCCCGAATACCCTCCCCGTGACTGGCTCCGCAGCACACTGGCAGCCTTGAGCTCTGCTAACGTTCCCCCCACACGCAGGAGAGCGCTTCCGACGAGCACCCCGCTTCCTCACACTTGAGAGCCACGGAATGGAAGGCGGCGCGGTGGCTTTGGAAGGCCCCGAATAAAAGAGTATTCCGCTTTCTGCATAACTTTACATAATTAATAGTTTTCCATGCAAACTATTGTTTGCCTTAATTGTTGCCTCAACAGCTGTTTTCATTAAATCGTAAAGCCCGCTGTGTCTAATCCTTTGAGCCCTACTATTGATAACAAGAACGGCTCCGAAGCTTGCTCTGGAGGAAGAGTTAGCTCCCTGCCAAGCTGGAAAACTCTCATGGACTTACTTGAAAAATAAGGCCTGCAGTGGGACTGGTTGTGTAGCTAATCCATTAGGCTTTTCAAAAGAGCCATGCTCTGTACCCTTATGGCTAAATTGACCCAACAACCAATCAATGCCTTTATTTGCTGCGTGGCTGCCCCTGAAGGGTCTTATAGCTGGGTCCAAGTCATAATCAAAGCCTCCATCAGTACTGGGGCCCAGATGACATAAATGGCCAAACTTTCAACACAGCTGGCCCGCGTCCAGTCACACCATTTGGAAGATACAAAGAGGCTGTGTTGCGCGGTGGAATTCATTTTCTTGTTTACTTCCTCCAGAAACAAGAGCATCATCAGCACGCTCAGTGCATCGGATCAGACCACGGAGTTGTTGACAGAAGCTTGGCGAGGCTTGCCAGCTTTCCCCACGAATCGCTGGCTTTCTTCTCCTACACCCCCTACCGTTTGTGTCTCTGCCAATTGTAGCACATCAGAGCGGCCATTGAGATAATGACCGTGAAGTCTCATGATACACTTTGATGAAGTGTAACATTTTTTAAAGGATTTTTGTCTGTGCCAAAATGATTGAGGCAGCTGACTAAAAATCGCCCCATCAAAATCAAGGCTGATGAACAGCAGGCAGAGGCCTGAGCCTCCCCAGAGAAGATGAGATTTCGCAGCCAAAATGTTTTTCTTTCTCTGTCTATGTGCACCACAGATTTTTTTTTTTTAAATGTGTCTTTGTTTCAGATGAATGTATGTCAGTGACTGATGCTTCAGCCTCCAACATTTTAAAATTCCTTTTCCCTTTCAACCCCCAGAAGATGCAAAGAATGATTCCTTTCTGACAGTTCCTTCCTAATGACTTAGAAAACAACACTGTCGTTAATAACTTGCTCTTGGTTGGGGAAAGCACACTTGGCATTTCAGTGCGATACAGAGGGTTGCAGTCAGAGGCTGATCCTGGACTGCTTGCTGTTCAGGTGGATTTGGATCTCTCTAACTGAGCTGGAATTGAGAGGAAGGTCCACAAAAATGGTTCTGAGCCGATGGAAAAAAAAAATCAAACCTGTGACAATGCAAATGAAGATGGTGCGTTTCTTGGGAGAAAAATCGTGTGTCTAATTTACTGGCCCATCCATCACGACTACCATTATTGAACATGTGCTGTCACTCAAGGTGGCTTAGGTAGTCACATGGAGTGTGTGATCTTTACAGCAACTCCATTTACCAGCCCCATTCCAGGTGAGAAAACCAAGGCCCAGATGGAGAACCTGAGGCCTGGAGGTGTTAAAGAACCAGCCAAGCCCCGAGACCTGGGACGTGGAGAAGGCAGGGTCTGACCTGGGTGCTTGCACACAAGACACGTTCTTGCTCCATCTGTGGTTCACTATTTCCACTGGACACCTGATACAGCTCATTAAATGGTGCTCAGTGGGAGGAGAGGAAACCATTTGTGGTTAAATTGGTAAAGGCAATGAGTAAAATGGATTTATGATTTGCCATTCTCACCTCTCCGCTTTTCAAGAAGACATTAGCTGCATGGCAGCCTCTCATCTTGGTCAACAGACTGTGCTCAGAAACCAGGTCTCAGTGTGAGGGGAGCAGCCTGAGGTCGGGGCTGACTTCAGTCTCTCGGTAGCTTACCTTCTTATTCGAGATTTAAGCTCGGGACAGGTCCTGCGCTTAGGAGGAAGTGTGGGGGGTGAGCTTTAGGACTTCTCAGAATTTCACAATTAAAGAGACATCTGTGTTCAGCAAGTTTCCGCAGAAACCACAAGTGGAAAGGGGGTTACAGTTCAGTTGCCTTTAGAATCTTTGTTTCTGCTTTTGGAGCAAGAATATATATGTCAGGGTGGGGTGGAGGACAGTCACTTGGGGGAAGAGTGAGAGTAAAGGAAGCCAGGGGCAGGGGAATAATGATAAAAACCGGCTTGAATTTTAATGTGCAAATGAGATCCCCTTGGGCTTCTTTTAAATGTCTTCATGCTGTTCTCCTAAATTCAGTCAAATAAAAGGTGACAAAAGCTCAGACAACAGAACAAAGGCATCAGGCTAATGCTGTGCATACCCTGCAAGGAATAAGCTGCAGGGTTTCACCACCGTCTTTCTGAGGAAAGCATATTTCAGGAGTCCAAATGGATGCATTCCAATTTGCACTGAGATCGTATGAACTGTTTAGATTTTAAAAAGAAACAATAGCCCAAATCCAAGTTTTGTAGAGTTTAGGCGACCACATTTGTACACCTGAGGTCTTGTGAGAGACAAAGGACAATGGGCTGAGAGATGGCAGAAGTGTGAAGAAGTCTTCTGCTCATTGAGTGGAAGTCAGGCAGGAGTTGCATATATCCATTTGCACAAGGAAACTTGTCTAATGGACCCAGAGGTGTTCGGAGAGTTCTTTCAGCCGTTCTTCCCTCCCGAAGTATGGGAATATGCGTTTTATAGAGGAGAATTCTACTGGGAGTATCGATCACAAACTCGTTAGCTCATTTCAGATAGAAAGCACTCAACCTCCAAAGGAAAAGGGCTCTAATATGGTGCGTTTCTTTCAGAAGCCACAGATATCCATCTGATTGGAAAAAAACTCACTATCTGTTTGAGCCTGTCCCTCACTTCTCTCATTTGTAAAACCGATGGGTTTAGATTTTCTGAATTCTTCCCAGCACTAGAATTTGATAATTTGGGATTCATTAAGTACAGACTAATGCCTTTCATTTCCACCAATTCTGAGAAGATTTGGAAACAAATTGAATCAATCCAAACTGACAAATAAGATCTATTTGTTACTTTCCAAATATGCTCTACTTCCAAGCTTCTGCTCATGCCAGTGTTTCTCAAAGTGTGGTCCCTGGACCATGGGCATCAGCACTGCCTGAAATGCAAATTCCCTGCGCCCTCTGCCCCCTCTACCTCCTCTGCCCGCTGGCTCACTGAATTAGAGACTCTGGAAGTGGGGTCCAGCCATCTTCTTTTAACAAGTCCCCCAAGTAATTCTGATGCTTTGCTCCAATCCCAGACTACTTGCTCAACAAGTTCTGGCTGTCTGAAATGCCTTTTTTTTTTTTTTTTTTAATGTCTACTTGAGATCTAGCTCAAATCTGGTCTTCTTTAAGAAGCTTTCTAAGCATCTCCCACATGATTTTAAGTTCTTTTCCTACCATCTCAGAGCATTTCCCTTCCACTGTTGCACAACCTGTCTGCACCTACTGTATCTCTACGGGCCGATCTTTGTCCAAGATGTGGAGCCTGGCAGTCTCTAAAATGGTCCCCATTTGCTGGTATTCACCACTTGCATATTCTTCTCTTGTTGAGTATGAGTTGGTTTTATTGACTTACTTCTGTGGCAGAAGTGACAGGATGTCAATTTCAAGATGAGGTTATGAAAAGGTTGACGTCCATCTTGGTCAAGACCTCTTGGTTGTCCTCTCTTCCTCTCCTTCCTTCCCTTTCTTTTCCTCCTCTTCTCCCTTCTCTTTCTTCCTCTCTCCTTTGATACCCAGCCCAGCCACCGTGGAAACAAGCCCAGGCTATCCCAGGGTGTCCTGCTAAGGAGGCCCCGGAGGATGAGTGCCACATGGAGAAGCACAGAGGCAGCCCTGTGAAAAGGCACCCATGAGTGAGCTTGTAAGTGGACCCTCCTGCAGCTGGACCTTGGCGTGACTGCAGCTTCTGCCCTGATTTGCAGCCTTGTGACTGACCCAGATCTAGAGAACCACCCTGTTAAACTGCTTCTCAGTCCCTGAGCCACAGAAGGTATAAGATAAGTGTTTATTGCTTTCGTTGCTAAGTTTTGAAGTAATTTGTTATGCGGTACTAGATAACTAAATACACAGGCCTGGCATGTGTGTGCATTCTCCAGAGGACATACTGGGATGCTTTCCTCATAATAGGAGTTTATGATATGATGGAATTGGAAGAATGTTGCCTTGAGAAATGTTCAGGAGTAGTTCCTTTCTAGTTCTAAAAGGGTGCATTCACTGTAGGTCCCAGTGAAAATATGTCTGATGAAGTTACAGGAAACGACAAAAAGGGTGGGAGTGAGGGGAACCTGGAATGAAAGGAAGTGAGGAGAAAAGCATGTGATGCTTGAGGGGAACTCAGGCTTCTAGACTCTGCGGTGTGGTTCTCAAACTGGATGACATAAGAGACCTTTAAAAAAAATTATTTGAAGATACTTGAGGCCCAACTACCCAAATAAATCTCTGTAGCATAATATAAATCTCTGTAGCATAATATAGAAAGCCCAGAAGTACCAACATGCCAGCCAGAGGCCACCATTTCAGTACTAACTGCAACAATGAAGATGCTGAGTTTGGATTTAGCTGAGACAAGTATCCAAATGACTCTACCTCACATCTATCTCCTGCCCCCCACTATATCCCTTTTTCTCAACGTCCTGACATTCATATTTCCTAATCACCAGCTCCCAACTTTGCCTTGAATCATCTTCTGAAAGGACAAACAACAAATCATGTGGGATTTGGGAGTAGCTAGAATTTTGTCTTCCTTCTTTTATGCACAGTACAGAATACCTTTTGCCTGGCTCAGTATTACCTCTGGCTTCTTTTCCCTTTCTTGTCTGAAGGAGAGCTCAGCCCGGCCGGTGTGGCTCACTGGTTGAATGTTGACCCATGCACCAAAAGGTCGCCAGTTCGATTACTGGTCAGGGCACATGCCCAGGTTGTGGGCCCAATCTACAGTGGGGGGCATGCAGGAGGCGGCCAATCGATGTTCTCTCTCATCGATGTTTCTATCTCTCTCTCCCTCTCCCTTCCTCTGTCTAAAATCAATAAAGAAACAAAAATGAAGGAGAGCTCAGAGTGCCCGAGGGGAGGGTACTGAAGACAGGCTAGCAGCGCACCTGCTCGCACCAGCAGAAGCTCGTGCACAGAGTGGTTACGTGTTGCTCATTCTACCCTTCGGAAGTCGGACCTGAAATGCTCCTTGTATGTTCCTGAATGCTGCTGCTGGCTCCTTTCACTACACACACACACACACACACACACACACACACACACACACTCTCCTCTGAAAACTAATCTGAGAGAATGAAGTTGCTGGAATCAGCGGTGGAATATCCTTCTGGTTTTTCAGGACAAGATGGAAACTGACCTCCTGGGAGACGGCTGACTGCGCGAGGAACGAAGACTTTAACTGCAATGAGCTTGTTTGCTCTTTCCTTGAGAAAAAAATCTTGGCTTGGATGACGCCCGGTATAATATGGTTTTATTTGGTATAAATGCAAGTCATTTTTTTTTTTCTTTTCATTTTCTCATTTCCTGAACATAGGGCTTTCTCTTTATTTTTTCATTCTATGTTCATTGCCATGTTTGGCTTCATTTTGAAGACTAAAAAATTGCCTAAGAGAAAGGCTCAATTAAGTTTTATATATTAGCTTGGCTATTGCTTGTGTTACTTAAATACAGAAGAGCCAAATAAAACTATGTAACTCTGTGATTCAAGGCACAGAACTTCAGGATAAGCGTCAGGCAAAATTGTTTCTCTTAGCGATCTGAGGGGAGGGGTGGCCTAGGCAAGCTTTGTTTTGAGTTTGGGGGGATTTGGAGGTTGGGGCCTTACAGAAACTGTGGTCTTGCAGGGAAGACCCTCTGGGTTCTACTTGCTGCAATTTCTTACGTGTCCCCTTCTCCATGTGCCTGCTTCACCCTTTCCAAGAAACATTCCTCTCTGAGGGGCACTGGGTAGGGGGGCTGTCTCCCCTCACCCCTCCCAGGCTCTCCCACTGCGAGGGGAGATGGGCTCACGCGTGGCCCGTCCTCAGCCGGCTCTGAGTCCCACCACATCTCAGTGGATGGGAGTTAGGTTAGATGTCTCTGCACATCTCACGCTCTGATTGTGGATTTAGCTAATCTACATTTTGTGGAAAGATATAAAAATCCTATTTGTCTCTGGTCCAATTTCTAACACATACTTGTCAGATATTAAAAATAATATTTTGGCCCAGCCAGTGTGGCTTCGTGGTTGAGCATCAACCCATGCACCAAGAGGTCGCTGGTTCGATTCCAGGTCAGGGCACATGTCCAGCTTGTGGGCCAAATCCCCAGTGGGGGGCATGCAGGAGGCGGCCAATCAATGTTCTCTCTCATCGATTTTTCTATTTCTCTCTCCCTCTCCCTTCCTCTCACTCTAAAAATAAAATAAATTAAAAAAAATATTTTGATCTCCCTTCCACTTGTGTGTCTGTGTCTCAACTGGCTCAGCCATCAAAGGCTTGACCACAACCAAAAGCCTCTTCAGTGACCGGAGCTCCGGGGGCTCATTCTAGCTCCTCAGCCTGCTCCTTCTGACCTAACCCTGTCCAACCTTGATCCACTTGGTCTTGGCAATGCAGAAGTGGGTTCTGCTCTTCCCCAGCCCAAACTGATCCCTGCTGAGCAGACGCCGAGCGTGGGCGGAGGCCAAACACTGGTGACGAGCAGGGAAGACATGGACAGTGAGCGCTGCCCGGCCCTTGCCTCCTCCCTGTCTATCCTTTTGTCGACGGGGGAAGACATTTGCCAGGGTAGAAAAGCCACGCATTCCTGGTATAATTTATAGGGCACTGTTGAGCAGCAGATGGTATAAGTGGTTTATTTTTAAGAAGGTTATTACTGGTCACAAAACTTCAAGTCAGCTATTTCCAGGGAACCCTTATGAAGGAAGCCCCTGTTTGCCGCGTCCACCCTCAAGAGCACCGGACAGAGGGCTTACTGTACTTTTGCACCCAACCACATTTAATCCATTTGTAAGACCCCTTTGTGTGAGATGCCTGCCAGAAGAAATGGATGTAGGATATTGCAAACAGCTTCTAAGAACGTCTCTTCTGTGGGAGAACTGTGAGGCTCCGAGAGCAAAGTGGGCTTTCCTTTCTGCCCCACATTGTTATGACTTGGCATCTCCGATGTGGACTGTTTCCAGCCAGTGCTGATAAGGGAAGGATGGACTTTTCACTCTTGTGGAAACCACAGCAGAAGAAAGCTCTTGTATTATCTGCTCTCTCACTCTCCTCCTGTAAATATAAATGCGTTTAAGAAACGGTTTGGACAAGGGAAGTGGCAGCACTTAAAAATCCGGCCATGAAAAATGGCAAGTCCAGGATGACAATGACTGGTCACGCGGACCACGGGAGAACGGCATGTGCCTTACAGGGAGGAAGATACTTTCTCACCCGGCGGTAACTTCTAGATTTTGAATTTCTGGGAATGAAAACATTTTTAAATAAAAAAACACTGACATCACATGCCCACTGCGCTTTCGGAAGCAGGGCATTCATCATCTCGTAAGATAAAGGATGGTATGACATAAAAAAGAGTTAGACATAATTTCATAAAGAACCAGTCTTTAATAAATCTATCTCCATGTGAAATGTCACTATGTTGGGCTTTGGGGGTTTTGTTTTTTCATCTCGCCGCAGGCCAGTGAGCGTGTCCTTTCTGCCCGGCCCCAGTTCAAGACCTGGTGCTGGGAACCGCTGCTCGGGCACTAAGAGTTCATTGGCTGTAAAGTCAGATGGCCTGGGGTTGAGTCGACACCTTGTCACAAGTTGGTGTGTGGCCTTGGACAAGTTATGTCCCCAAGTTTCCATTTCTGCATGTATATAATGTGGATAAGAGTGAGACCTACTCTTCGTAAGGCTGTTGGGAGGATTAAATAAGGAAGGGACAGTGACTGGTACACAATGAGTATGTAGCACTTGTCAGCTCTTATCGGAGGGCCGACACCCTCTGGACCCTTGTAAGTACCGATGATAGAGTTAAAGCGGAAATGGTAAAATAGCTGACAGTAGAGGAACATTTTTCTGTTGGGTTTGTTTGTTTTTATTCTCTGCTAACGTCACATGGTTTTATCATTTACATTGATAAGCAACCCATTTAGTAAATAAATAGTTTAAATTTGAAAGAGAAGAAATGATATCTCATGAAGGTAGAGGTGGCCAGTGTAGAAAATGGAGTTCATAGAGGCAAAACATACTGCTTTTCAAGAGAGAGATGTAAGGTTCGGGTAGCAGACACAACCTGGTCATGAGAGCCGTTCTCTGCGGTCAGCTAGTGAGAGCTCAGTGTTCCCCTCAATCCTTAGATGCAGGCATGCTCCCCTCACCGTGTATTTTCTTTCTCTCATTCTGATTTTGTCCTTATCAGTCAACGTCTGATGAAAACCTCAGCTTTCCCAATGCTTTGGCCTAGAGCTTCACTCTCCCCAGCCTCCACCCCCTCCACCTGACCAACTCCTATTCATCCTTCAAGACGTCCTCGCTTAAAAGATTCCTCTGTCTGCCGTTTCCCTAATTCTTTTATGCTGCATTGTAGTTTAAAAAAATGATCTGTCTTTTTTCATGAAATTGTGAGCTCTTGAAAAGTCAGGATGGCGTTATCATCTTACTGGGGAGAGTTAACCCTTTTCCCATGTGTCACATCAAGTACAAAGTAAGCACTTCATAAATACTTGTTCACTGGATATTGTGTAAATACACTGGGTGAATGAAAATAAACTTGTAGGTGAACAAGTGTTAGGTAGTGTGTTGTAGCAGAGTCAAGTCGAGAGCCATTTCTGGGGGAAAGAAGTCATGGTGGATGCTTGAACATCATGGATTAGAATTGTGAGGGTCCAATTATATGCAGATTGTTTTCTTTCAATTAATAATTTGAGAAAACTCGCATAGGAGCTGTGTAGCCTAAAACAGACGACGTAAACTTACGGTATCGGTGCACATGGTACATTACTGTAAATGTCTTTTCTCTAACTTGTGACGTTCTCAATATTGTCTTTTTTCTAGCTTACTAAATGTATTGTAAGAATACACTATATAATGCAAAATATGTGTTAATCGACTATGTTATCAGTGAGGCTTTTGGTCAACAATAAGGCTATTTGTAGTTTTCAGGGTGTCAAAAGTTTTACATGGATTTTCCACTGTGTTGGAGGTCAGTACCCGAACTCCTGTGTTGTTCAAGGGTTAACAGTATTTTTAAATAAAATTGAAAAGAAGACTGTCCTGAGAGGAGGACATTAACACCAGCCACACAATCCTAACGACGACAAGCCACACTTATTGAGGGTTTACTATATGCTGACACTCTTCAAAGTGCCTTACATGCATTATCTTCTTAAATTTTACAGTAACCCCAGGAGGTTGTTATTACCATCCCTAGTTCACAGATGTGGACACTGAGCTTTAGCTCGGTTGAGTAAAATAGCACGTACCACACAGGTACTGAGCAGTGGACTCTGGCTCTAACAAGGTCTGATTCCCAAGCTCATGTACATATCCATGTTGCTAAATACAACCCTCAGAACAGTAGGGGCCACCACAGATTTCAGTACTCTCCATCCGAGGCATGTTGTTGTTTTTTTTTCCAAAACATTACACTTCAAAGGAACATATCTTCAGAAATACATTGAAATGTTGCAGTTGGAGAGATTCAAAAGTTTGTTCGTGAATAAAATTATATACAAGGGTGGGTAAAAGTAGGTTTATAGTTGTAATACAAATGAATAATACCATAATTAATAAATAATAATACAAGAATAAACTCTGGGTTTCATGTACTCACAACTGTAAGCCTACTTTTACCCACCCCATGTATTTGGAAACTTGAGAATTTTTTTATATGGTGATGAAATTAATTTTGCAAGAGGCAACCACTGAGTAAAACAAACAAATTAACAACACAGGTACGAATGTAGGACATACAAAAAGTACTGTGAAAGATTCAGTCTAAAACAGCTTCAGTTACTTTGTATGTGAAGAACTCAAATCTCTGTGAATCTCACCTTGTGGCAAACGAACCAGGGCACTAAATGGTCAGCATTCTCTGTAAGTGACATGCAGAAAATGGGCTCAATTTCAGATCTTTTCATTTCAGATCAAGTTCTTGTTTTCTCTTGACTTACAAAGTTGAACTTAGTAAACAAAAACAAAAAGATTTTAAAATAACTTTTTCTCATTCAACATTTCTTCACTAAAGAGCTATTAACTAGTTTTTAGAAATCTGTACTTATTAATGAAAACGTATTGCTTAATTACACCACTGATTATTATCTCCTGTTAATTCCAAAGTCTAGGAGGCACCTAGTATCTGGAAACTCAACACTATTTAGAAAATAAACCACAGCAAAATCCTGGAAGAATAAAAGTACTCTGCCACAGGTGCTTTTGACCTCTTATCATTCATTAATGTTCTCTAACTTTCTTGCAGACTGAGTTTGTGTTGACTATTACTTTCATATTACCTACAGTTCCTGGAAGTGCATGGGCTGGATTGAATTCTCATCTTCTCGGAATTGGTCCAAATATCAGTTTCCTTTGAAGTCACTTTTAACTTTGCTTCTGGAATAGCAGAGGTGGAGCAGGATTATTTTTCCTATTTTTTTTTTTTTTTTTTTACCATAGCTGCTCTTGGCATATTTTAATACACAGCACTTGCCTATTTGGTTGTAAAGCTGTCCCAATGAGCCAAGGATCTGACTGGCTTGAACAGAGAAAGACAAATACTATATGATATCACTTATACGTGGGATCTAAACACCTGAACACATAAAAGAGAGAAAAGAATGGTGGTTACCAGAGGCAGGAGGGTTTAAGGTACAAACTTGCAAGTAGTTGATGAATAAGTCCTGAAGATTGAATACACAGCATAGTGATTATAGACAGCAATATTGTATTCTAGATATCAAGCTTGATAAGGGAATAAATCTTAATTGTTCTCAACAACAACAAAAAGAAATGATAATTATTTGATGTGCTAGAGGTATTACCTAATGCTACCATGGTGATCATATTCAATATATAAATGTATGAAATTAACATGTCATATACCTTAAACATATACAGTGTTATATGTCAATTACGTCACAATTAAAAAATAAATTTAAAAATTTTGAAAAGAGTCTGACTGGTTTGAAATCCTTATGTGGTATGGCAATGTGATTTTAACCTTTAAAGAAAAAAAGAATACCCTTTATTCCTTACTTTTCTAATAACTTTAGGGGAAAAGATGAACTAATTTCCGGGGAGAAAGTGGGCTGCCTATAATTATGTGGTATGTGTAAGAAAAGGCTGGGTCAAGTTCACCAATACAACTTCTTTAATAAAACAAGACTTGACTTGGGTGGATCAAAGCAACATTGGGAATCGGGCCAGGAAAAGAAATCAACCCAGGTGTCACTATGTTTTATTATGAAAGTAACAATAGTGTGAAATCACTTTTTAAAAAATTCAGAAATAGCTTACACTTATCCTCGGTTAGAACTAATTATTGGTCCCTGGTTGAACTTTAGAAAGATCTAAGCTGAAAGAAACCAAGTGTTCAGAATACAAACGCAAAATTCTTCTTAATTTAATGATCAGAAAAAAAAAATAGGATCAGAAGAAGGTTAGATGTAGCACCAACTCCTTAAAAAAATTCTTAAGAGGCCACACATTGTCACATCAACTGGGACATGGTGTAACAATAACTTCTTTCAACAGAATTGGGTAAATATTTGACCTCCAATGTCATTATGGTTAATGTATATTCTGGACCTCAGAGGACAATGAGACCAGAGTGCTTTGCTTTCTGATCGGCTCCCTAATAGCCTTTGCTTGCTTGGGAAAGAATGATAATATACTGAGTCCTTAACTTGGTGCAGTTCAACTCTTAGTCAGTCAATAGATAAAACTATAATGACCTCATCCTTTGATGATTTAAGTTCATGAGATTTGTAAACCAGTACACAATAATAACTTCTGGGTTAATTATTAACTCTGAGAAAATAGTCTCAATGATGGCCTTCAGGGTTAATGCCATTCCTTCATTTAATTCTGAAAAGATTTGATGTAGTTGGTGCACATTCATGAGTGTTCTGTAAAATAAAAGTTGATTACAATTACACTAGTATTTCTAGAACTTAATATCACTCTTGCAATTTCCTATTAGTTTGCAACATTCTGCCCTATATTAAATGACTCATTTTGATAACTATGTGAGAAGAAGATGCACAGATGGTATTTCTAAGAATGGCATCAAAGCATTTAAAATGCTCATTGGCAACATATTGCATATTTATATGTGAGTGGAAAGTCATCTTTTGGCTACATAAATGCTGCAAAGAAATAAACACACTTTGGTCTCTGATGCAAAGTTTGAAGTTCTCATGGCGATATCTGTTTCTTCACTTTGCTTACCAGGTACAATAAAATAGTCAGCATTTACCAGTCAACTGCATTTATTAAACACCCACTGTGTGTTCAGCATCAGGTGCTGGGCAGCCTTAGCGGGAAAGACATGCAAGGACTTTACAGTTTAATGAGGGAGAAGGAGAAACACAAATGTGTGCATGTCGACAAGCAGGGCTGGAGCGGGGGAAACAGGCAGGCGGTCCCGCGCATCTGTGCGCACAGAGGCCGGCGCCGGCGGGAAGGACGGGTGGGCGAGTGGGATGAGCGAAGCAGCTGAAATGAGGAGAGTCTTGTTTTGTCGAGGCTGTGTTGGTGTTTGAACAAAACTTGTTTTTCACTTCTCAACACGTGGAGGAGTAATATACAGACATGAACAGAATTTTTCACTCTATTTTGGTGCAGTTTGGAACAGTCTAAGGGATTGGAGGGGAAGGAAGCGAAAAGAAATACCCATGGCGATGCTTCTCAGTGTGGTCCTGATCATCAGCATCAGCATCAGCATCAGCATCAGCATCAGCATCAGCATCAGCATCATCAGGGCGCTTATGGGAAATACAAATGATCAGACCTCACCCAGAGCTACTGAGGGGGACAGTCTGGGAGTGGAGCCCAGCACTCTGTGTTTCCATAAGCCCGCCACACAGTCTGATGCTCACTTAAGTCTGAGAGCCACAGTTCTGGGAGGTGGGTCTGAGTCTGGAGCGAGGGTTGCATTCCTTTGAAATGGCAAGCCTAGAGGCCAGCTGACGTCTGTCGGAGGGATTCCAGGAGACAGAAGCAGCTGACGAAGAGGAGGCAGTTAGTGAAGGCCTCAAAGCTCGCCACCAGAGGCTACACTGAGACCTCTGAAATAGTGTGTCAGAACCATGATTCGGAGTGGGTGTCTTTAGAGAATTCTAACTTTTGCATTTCCTGACTTTTATGAGCATGTTGAGTGTTGTAATTCCACGAGGCTTTTAAATGTAACTTCCTTTGCTTAAGAAAAAGATGAGAGGGTGGGAAGGGGGTTTTTAAGGGATGGGTGGTGGCTGGTAGTGAGATGGTAAAAATAGGAAAACCATTTTCAAAAGGAATAAAGCATCCGCAATGCTAGTCTTGAAAGACATTGCAGCAAAACCTGTATACATGTACTGAAACATAACAGAATCAATTAATAGTAAGAAAAGCTAATATTTATGCAGCTCTCATGATGTGCCAGGCATTTCTAAAGTATTTACATATATTAATTCATTAATCTTCACAGCAACTTCTGGAGTAGGGACTATTATTGTTCCCAGGTGATAAATAATGCAACTGTTATAGCACAGAGAGGTTAAGAAACTTTCTCAGGGTCACCCAGCCAGAGCCGGGACCAGAACTCAGGTTTTCAGGCTGTTTTTAACTGTTAAAGTATATTTTGCTGTGAAAACTTAAACACCGTTGACAACTATGTCTATTTTGAAAGAGTGGCTTGTTGCTCCAAGTTGTTTGGCATTTGAGAATTAGGCTTCAGGGCCTGGTGATTTTCTTATTTAATTTTCTGGTTGGCCAGCTGAGTATTTCCTGAGTCTACCCAGTTCTCATAGAAGACAGCCGAGGCTGACTGCTGGGGAGAGTAAATCAGTTACAAAATAAAGGTTAGGCTCACTGCCCAGAGCAGAGCTTGAACAGACTCTGGATTGATCGCCCTTCAGCCCAGAACAGCGTTGCTGGGCCTCAGCAACCTGGGCAGGATTTAGGAGCTCCTGAAAGACCTGGGTTCTCCTCTTGAGTGCAAAGAGACAGGGTTCCACGGGGTGGAGGAAGTTAGAGGAAGGAGAAAGGAAGACTCGGTGAGTTTGTTGATAGTGTCTTGTCTTCTGTGGGTCATTCTCAGGTCAAACAGGCATCACCATCCATCGGTGAGGAGCATGGGCCTTGGGGTCAGCTGTTAGCCTGTGTTGGAGGCCCAACTCCAACCTAGGTGGGAACTTTTGGCATTCCTCAGTTTCCCCTTTTATGAAATGCAGATAATGTTAGTGTTTGCTTTTGTGTTGTGGAGAGGAGAAAATAAACAATGCATTGAAAGCTCTTAAGTCACAGAGCAGGCCCTAAATTAGTGCTTAACCTTCTTGTTTAATGACCTCCTGCTACGTGCCTAGCGCTGTTCTGCAGTTATTGACACCACCATTGACCGGCTGCCAGTTTCTCACAACACCATGACTTAGATATCTCTCATTTTGCAAGTGAGGTAGTTGAGTCTCAGTGGGGTCATGTGCCTGAAGTGACACACGCGAGGCTTTCATCAAAGTGGGCCTGCGCCCCCGGCTCGGTGGCACCGCTGTCCTCTCTCCCACAGGCAGACGCTGCTCCTGCATGTCCCCCGCTGGATGGAAATAACTGGCTCTGGGGTCCTGGGGACACTGTCACTGAGTCGTTGCTAGGTTCACATGTTCGAAAGTGGGATTTGAAGCTGCTTTTAACCTCTTCACTCATTAACTTTTACCGCTCTGTGGGAATCCCCCCCCCCCCATAGGTTGTCTTATAGATGCAGCGGCATAAGAAATTTTTGTAGGCCTGCAATTTGCGGGTGACTTTCTGCACATTCGAGTGATTTAGAAGTGGCTTGAGTCATATATGAGACTGAGGGAATGAACGTGGACTCAGCAGTCACATTCCCTGACCTCACGAACCTTCCCTGCACTGTCACTAACACACTGACATCACACGCTTGGAGCTCTCTGTTCATTGTTTACACATGAAGGACCAGTTGGTCCTGATCAGGAGAGAGGGAACATGAGTCAGGGACCACCATGACCTCTGGCCTCTGCCCAGTGTCATTGCTACGCACCCTGCTCAACCTCATGTTGCTGCAAATTTAATTTGCTGTTCTCTGCTTAGTCACGCAACAGATTTGAACTTCTTTAGTAGATTGGTTTCTTTCTCTGGTACCTTCCTGTGTCCATGTCAGACAAGGCAGAGCAGTATTGAGGGAACCCCAAAATAGGTGCCCTAGATGTGTTATGAGAGACTGAAATTCAAGGAGTATATTAAATGGGCCATTAGCTCATATCTGTGCATGTTTTACAGTTATTTACACTGTAAATCTCCACAAGTGATTAAGACAAGTGATAAACTATCTGAGAAATTCTAGCTAGATAATTTGACAATAGCTTTATTGGAAAGGAATGTGAAGTCTTCATAATTCAGGAAAGATAAATTCGATAAGACAAAATGTCAGAGAAAAATATCAGGGGCACTGACTTATCTCATCCGAGTCTCAGTTGTCTCATCTGTAGAATGGGAGCATTGTGCTGGATGATTAAATGTGAAGAGTCTGCAACATCATGGATACTTGAAATAAACGTGGGATTTGGAAACCAACTCTGTATGAGTCTGGATGCTCCACAGTAGATAGAAAATCCTTTTAGAAGATGGATGGAAAACGTAGATCAATGTGCTTTGACTACAAATAGATGATTCTTGTTACCACTGTCCTTAAATCATCTTGCCCCATCTCAGTGTGGCAAAGGGTGTAAAACACATTCCCTCGCCCTCCTCAGAGGATACCAAGGAACTACAGGGGTTTGTGAACAGAAAAGGAGCTTTTTCTGAGCAGGTTACAAGTCAATCAGGTAAGAGCATTTTGCAGATGCAGTGGAGAGAAGCAAATATCCTTGGCAACATCATGATAATGTCTGTATTTTCAAGCAAGTCCATCAACAAAGACTAGAGTCAGTGCTTCAAATGGGAATGATCTTCATTCAAGGAAACACATGATACTAATAGGTAACATTTTTAATATACCAGTAACGTGCCAGGCACTCCTCCAAGTGTTTGAAATGCATGGATTCTCATAATCCTGAAAACACCCTGAATCCAGTACTGCTTATACAGGTGATAAAACTGAGGCACAGTTGGGATGTGAAGGTTGGCAGTCCACACAGAAATGGATTAGGAAAAGCTGGATAACCCAGAAAGAAGAGAAAGTTGGACGAAGAAAAGAAGCACTCTCTTAGTTGGGACTAGTGGGAAGAAATGTTATTTCCATCCTAGTCCTACTGGGATTCATTTACTAGAACAATGATAGTTTATGCCATTTAATTGTACACATATATGCATGTAGTTCTCATTCTTAGCTACTCTGTTTTCTTCATAAATCTCAAGATAATGCATCTCTCCAGGAATTGTTAGAGTAGATAACGGCATAAGCATAGGGTTTGGCGTCCTACCGACTTGGGTTAACATCCCGACTCCACCACTCCTCAGCTATGGGACCCAGGTGACTTGCCTGATGTTACCTATCCCAGTAAAATAGGTTTAACTATACCTACTTCACAAAGCTGCTGGGAAGTTGAAATGAGGTCATATGTATAAAGTAGTTACACAGTACCTAGCGCATAGTAAATGCTTAGGAAACAGTGACAAAAGTAGCTATTTCTGGAGTCATCGAGCAAAGTGAGCCACCTCCTCGCACAGTGGTCACCTCTCAGGTTTCACTAGAGTGTGACACTCTATAATCGTGCTCCTCAAGGTACTGGAGTGGACCAGATGAATATATTTAAAGTGATAAACTTGTTCATTATCTTGCCAATTTTATGCACCAAACAGGATGTGCACTAATCATTGAAATGAAGTGATAAAGTCAGTGCTACTGCCCAGCTGGTGTGGCTCAGTGGTTGAGCGTCGACCCATGCACCAAGAGGTTGCTGGTTCGATTCCTGGTCAGGGCACGTGCCCATGTTGTGTGCCCGTCCCCAGTGCAGGGCATGCAGGAGGCGGCCAATGGTTCTCTCTCATGGATGTTTCTATCTCTCTCTCCCTCTCCCTTCCTCTCTCTCTCAAATCAATAAAGAAAAAAAATAAAATAAAGCTGGTGCTACTAAGCTCAGAGTTTTGGTGGGGCAACTCTCCCCCATACGAGGTGTCTGTACTAGACCTCCCTCAGCCCAATGTGCTTTTCCATTTCTGTGCACAAAGCCAGAGCTATGTGTGTTTTTGTTCCCAGTGTTCTCAAAACGGTGATTTTTTTTTCACCTACTAAAATGTAGTGAGCCTAAGAAAAGTTCAATTAAAATGAAACATAAATATTTTCTTTCTTACTGTGTCATTAAAAACTCTCCCCCCACTCCCCGAAGTTACTTGGCACCCATCCAAAGGAAACATTTTCCCCTCTTGGCCCCCGGTGTTTAAACCTCGAGGAAACAGATCTGCTTAGTCTGTCTCGACAGGATCCTCACATGTGGAGAGGAGCAGAGGTTTCAGAGGACTGGGAAGTAGAGAACAAAGCAGAAAAGTAAGCGAAAAGAAAACGGATGGAGAATGGAAGCTAAAAGAAGGAGACAAGAAAATTATTTTTTTAAAGGGATTTTTTTTATTGCTTTTAGACAGAGAGGAAACGAGAGGGGGAGAGAGAGAGAGAAAAACATTGATGTGAGAACAAAGAGTGGATCAGCTGCCTCCTGCAGGTCCCCTTCCTGGGATAGAGCCCACAACCTGGACATGTGCCCTGACCGGACGTGTGCCCTGACCGGACGTGTGCCCTGACCGGACGTGTGTCCTGACCGGACATGTGCCCTGACTGGACGTGTGTCCTGACTGGGAATTGCACTGCTGATCTTTTGATTCATGGGACGATGCCCAACCAACTGAGCCACACCAGCCAGGGTGACAAGAAAATGATTTTATAGAACAGCCTGGAATGGACAGTTTCTGGAAGATGGCATCTCACTTGGCTTTCTGCATCGAAGGTAGAAAGCTCACTGTTAGGGGATGGCCGCCCCCAGAACAGAGTCTGATACAGCATTGCTATAGTTTCTGGTCATTTCTGGTGGATTCCAACACTGTTCAACACAGCTAGGACTTCAGGTTGATGCTCTCAGATCATAGATCTTCACTAGCAGGAGCTCTAATATTTATGAAACATTTATTGTGTGCTATGAACTTAACAACAATTAGGTTCTTTAATCCTTAGAAAATGTTATGAACTAGATACGATTATAGTCCCAATTTTAAAGGTGGGAAGTTAGAACCGGTAGATGATGAAGCCCAGATTCAAATCCCAGCAGCTGGACTCGAGCTTGTGCCCCGTATCACATTCTCTAGTGCACGCCATGTTTTTGGACACCTTCTCCAGTTCTTCCTACTGTAACCCCTCTTTCTCCCTCTCCTCTTCCTCTGAATCTTCTGCCTTCCCCTCTGTACATGAATCCCATCCACAGAGTCAGGTTCTATTTTGCAAGTGGTGGATCATTCAATTCGATTCCCAATCACAGAGCTAAGGGATTGCTACTTGTCATCTCTGAGAGTCACTAAGCCAGTGAAATCAGCATCAGACTCCACAGAAAATTCAAATAGGGGGAACTGCTCCATCTAGAGTTCCACTCTGCAAATAAATTATTTGCTATTTATGGGATGCCCTTCCTCCCTTCCTCCCTTCTGCGGAAGGCTTTGCCTTGTCTAAACATTAGCTTTCTACTCCAGGTCAGACCCAAAATAAACTGATCTATGGTGGTGTGCACAGCAAGTGGCTTCCTGTAGATGTTTGGAGGGCAGCACATTCCTTTTTATCTTCTCTTTTCTAAACAAATGTATCTCTATTTCAATCCTTCTTCCTAGGCAACTGCTCTTACCTTCTTCTCATACTCTGAGCTCTCTCTTTCTTTCATCCCATCATCTAGGATCTTCAGTTTCGATTCTGCTCACTTTAAAACAATATAGTCAAACCAAGGTGAGGGTGGGCTGTTGTTTTACATTGTGCTCATTTTAATCGGCCCATCCATTCATTCATGTGGGAAAATTTCATGCTGAAAGTGACACAGAGGCAGCTGAAATCCGGATAAGAGCAGCGCCGATCTTCTTCAGCTATTGAGGGGGTTGACACATTTGTAAAAAGGACAGAGTTTTTTTTCTAACAAAGTTTAATTCCAAATGAGATAAATCCCTGACCCTTAAAAGCAGTGGTTGCTAAAACCCTTAAAAATGGTTGGGCAATAAGATTCCTAGAACGGATTGGCTTCTTGTGGTTATATATGATCATAATATCTCCCCAGTTATGAGAGCAGATTGGCTTCTTGTGGTTATATATGATCATAATATCTCCCCAGTTATGTGTGATTTTGAGTAGTTAATCTCTACACAGCTCAGTTTCCTCATTTCTGAAATGAGGATAATAAAAATAACTACCTTATAAGTTGGCACGAGGAATACATTATAAATATACCTTAGGACTTTACCTAACATTAGAAGTTTAATATGTTACCTATTATTATCATTCATTTAACATGTTAGCTCTCCTCTTTATTATTTTAGTAGTATCCATTTGCCACTCATACAGTTTTTCTTCCTTCCTTTCTTTCTTTGAAATGAATATATTTATTTAGTACCCAACACATGCCAGATACTGTCTAGTTCTGGAATACAATGGTAAGCAAAAAGAGATAGAGTCCTCGCCTTCATGCATCTTACAGTCCAGTGGGGAGACCAGGCAGAAATTAAACAATCCTACAAGATTGTGTGAACATCCTGTGATGCATTTATGAAGAGTTCATGAGCTGGTTGATGATGTCAAGGGAGTTTAAAACAAGGGGATTTGGCCTAAACCAGGCAGCAGAGGTCTTCCTCAAGCATTCCTCAGGAGCTGATATGGGTTAAGAGCTAAAGGTAAAAAGGAGACAACTTGGCAAAGCCGGAGAAGTGTTCCAGGCAGGGGAATGGGAGGAAAAGGCGTGAGGAGGGAGGAATATGATGCAACAAAAAGAGGAAAAAGAGCAGGAGGCACAGATTAAGCAGAGTTTTCTGAGCCAAATCAAGTAGTTACGTCTTTGGAGCAATAGGGAGCCAGAGAAAAAAATCTAGTTAGATTTTACCTGTATGTGTGGGGTATTCGAATTTTAGTAGTGTTATTTGATTTTTAAAGGATTATTGTGAATGAATTACTATAAATTAATGAATTATTATAAATTAATGAATTACTGTATATGAACATGAAGAATAGTTTGGAGGGGGCTAACCAAGATGCAAGAAACCAGTTACAAGAAGTAGGAATCTCTGAGGGATGACATCAGTGCAGACTGCATCCGTGGTGGCTACGGGGGAGCAATGTGGATGGGTGTGAACAGCATTTAACAAACAAAATGCATAATATTTAGAGATGGATGTGGTTGAGGATGTGGCAGGGAGAGCTGGGTCCCAAGAATGACTTCTTCTTCTTCTTCTTCTTTTTTTAATTTTTAGACAGAGAGGAAGTGAGAGGGAGAGAGAACATCAGTTGGCTGCCTCCTGCATGCCCCTCACTGGGGATCAGGCCCACAACCTGGGCATGTGTTCTGACCAGGAATCAAACCAGCAATCTCTTTGTGCATATGCTCAACCACTGAGCTACACTAGCTAGGCATAACTTCTCCTTTTTAATTACAATTTTTCCCTTTTCTTTATTGATTTTTTTTGAGAGAGGAAGGGAGAGGGAGAGAGAGAGATAAAAACATTGATGAGAGAACATCGATTGGCTGCCTTCTGCATGCCCCCAACTGGGGATTGAGCCCACAACCGGGGCATGTGCCCTGACTGGGAATTGAACCGGCAACCTTCTGGTGCATGGGTCGACATTCAACCAGTGAGCCACACCAGCTGGGCATAACTTCATTAGTTCTAAAGAAGTCATTTCCATTTGTTTCCCTCTAGTGCCTGAAAGGTAGAGTAGGTACAGTATGTGGGATCTTTCATAGAGTTGAAATAGTCAGCAGACCCAAAACATTTCAGAAAGGCTGCTGAGGAGTGCTTGGTTAGCCAAAATAAAAGAGGAAGTTGACCTTCAACCTTCGTCTTTGTTTTGTTCCAGCTGCAGAAATCATTTTTGGTTGCTCTCTGACTCAAGTAAACAACACTCCCTGTCACCTTATCCCTTTGACGGTCAGTTCCTCTTCTGTATTTTCACTGGGACGTGATTCTCACTGACAGTAGAAAGTTCAGCACCCAGACCTGCAGCTGTGAAAATACTCGCTCCTCTCCAGAACTATTAGTACTTCTGGGAAACACATCACAGTGCCAACCACTCACTGGTCCTGAAGTGACCCTGTTATTTTGGGAGACAGTAAAGGAAATGATATTTTAAAAAACCCCAAGTGGCACTCACTTTGAGCACGGAAAGGTGTAAGTGATAAAATGCTCACTATACTTAAAGAGCAGGGGAGTAAATGCTGCTGGATGCTCCCCAGAGTCTCTCTGTGACAGCAAAATATATCTGAGCTTGGTGAAATAAATCAGAGCCAAAGTGTTCTCCTCCGTTGAGTCATTAGACAACAGAGGCGGTCAGTTTGAAAAAGCTATCTCCTTCTTCTGTCCTTGTTTTATAATTTTTATTGCAAACAAAACACAATCCTTAGGCAGATTTAAGAGCATTCAAAAAAGGCTGCTAGATTTTGAACTGCTATGAGAGGAGCCCATGTATTGTCTATTGTTGTTTACAAGCACATTCATGGTGCTTGTCACGTAGTAGATACTCAATGAATGTTGGTTGGATAAAGGTTTATCTATGTTTTCATGAAGTATTGATATGGTATGGTGAGTTAATAAATTTTGTCCCACTAGGTAGAGATGGATGCTTCTAGAACTCTATATTTATTTTGAACATTATTTATTTCAAGGATGTGCTCAAATGAAGTAATAAAGAAATCAGGTTTACCTGTCAGAATGGCTGCCATCAACAAATCATCAAACAACAAGTGTTGGCGAGGGTGTGGAGAAAAGGGGACTCTAGTACACTGCTGGTGGGAATGCAGACTGGTGCAGTCACTATGGAAAACAATATGGTGTTACCTCAAAAAATAAAGAATTGAACTGAAATTTGACCCAGTGATCCCACTTCTAGGAATATACCCTAAGAAGCCTGAAACACCAATCAGAAAGAATATATGTATACCCATGTTCATAGCAGCACTATTTACAATAGCTAAGATCTAGAAACAGCCCAAGTGCCCATCAGTAGACGAATGGATAAAAAAGCTGTGGTACATGTACACAATGGAACATTAAACAGCTACAAGAAAGAGAGATCTCTTATCCTTTGAGATGACATGGAGGAACCTGGAGAGTATTATGCTAAGCAAAATAAGCCAATCATCACATAATATCACTTATTCATGAAATATAATAAACAAAATAAGCTAATGAACAAAATAAACCCAGAGACATAGAAGTAGGGAACAGACTGACAAACCTCGGGGGGGGGGGGGTGGAGGGCAGGAAGAGATAAACCAAAGAACTTATATGCATATATGCATAACCAATGGACACAGACAACAGTAAGGTGAAGGTGGTGGTGGTGGTGGGGGGTGACAGGAGTGGGGAGGAGGGTGTCAATGGGAAATAAAGAAGCGACGTCTGTTACAAAATAATAAATAAATTAATTAAAAAATTTAAAAAAAGAAATGAGGTTTTGCATGATTTTACGCGCACAGACAGATGTGTTTGCTAGCATGGTACAGCTGTGATGTCTTTCCCTGGAAGATGCTTTTGCAATCTACATTGCACTCGCACGAGGCTGTTGATGTGAGAGGAAGGGAAAGTAAGATAAAACTCACGGCTTAATTTCTAGACAGAATTGCTATTTTTAAAAGTAAATCACAAGTACTTCTTGTGTACCTGGCATCGGCACTAGAGATGATTTACGATTTGAAATGACCCAGAACATGGTCCGGTGTCCTGTGAAGCAGTTGACATGTTTTCTCGACGGCTGCTCTGTACTTCCCCAACATCAGTCCCCTGGCCAGGCCCCGTTCCTCGTCTGTCCTGTTGAAAAAGTCCCTTCACCCCATTCTCACACGGTGCTAGTCTTGCCTCCTCCTGGTTGCTGGATTACTCTGTTACTGGTTCTGCAGCTGTGGTCCTCGGGCCAACATCATTAGCATCACCTGGGAATTTAGTAGAACTGCAAAGTTTTGGGTCCCACCCTGGACCATCTCAAGAAGAAACTTTAGCCTTGGGCCCAGCAAAGTTATTTTAACAGGCAGGTACTCTCAAAGGTGAGAACCATTGTGGTATGTAAAGGCCCTGGTATAAGTTACGGACTGGGTAAATGTGGCCAATTTAAAATGTATGCCTGCTCTTTTTTTTTGTTTGTTTTCATCCTCACCCGAGGAAATTTTTCCATTTTTTGTTCAGGTAGAGTGGGAGGGAGAGAGAGGAACAGAGAGAAAGAGAGAGAGAGACATCGATGTGAAAGGGACACATTGAGTGGCTGCCACCCGCACAACCGACCAGGGCCGGGAACAAACTGCAACCGAGGTACGTGCCCTTAGCGGGAACCGAACCCGGGTCTCTCAGGACCGCAGGCCGACGCTCTAACTGCTGAGCCAAACCGACCAGGGCTATATGCCTGCTCTTTGAAGCTTGGTGGTGTGACGGAGTGCTGGGTTGAGTCTTCCCTTTCCAGTGTGGTTTTCTAACATCATTGTGGAGCATGTTAAACGGGCCAGGAGTCTTGAGCCAGACCAGTCTTCTTGGTGACTTCTATAATCTTCAGTAAGGTACTTGTTGGCTTTCCTTCCATTTTTTCATCTATAAAATGGCAACAACAATATCTATGGAAATAATTGCAGTGAGGACCAAATGCAACAGCAATGTTATTATATAAGGTACTATGGTGAGTCCTTATTTTCAACACAAAAAGGCAACCCATTTTATGGTTGCATATAGGACTATAAAGAACATCAGAAACAACCTTTACATAGAAAACTTCGCTTTTAGATTTTCCAGTGGGTCTTTCTTCCAAGATCATCCTAAGAGTTTTTGGGGAGCAGGGGGGGAATTTTACTCTCATCATCTAAAATTTGAAGCAAGAAAATTCACATGTTTGGTACCATTTTTCTATTCTTACTTGAAGGTGAGAAATCAGCATATTGGCAACTTCTTAGGCTTTGAAGGGATTTCGAGCTTTATCTTGATTTGATGATTGAAAAAAAATCAACGAAAGGTACATTTTCAAAGTCCTTGTCCACCTTTACCTATTAGAAGAGTGTGAGTTACTGTTCTGTCAAAACTAACTGAACCTTAAATGTATAACCAACTCTCAATTATCAAGGTTCCTGGGACTATGTACATACGTAATTATATCTTACATTTATACGGTGCTTTTAACTTTTCCAAAGTGCTTTCCACTGTATTGCATATATAAAACAGATGGATTTTTTAAAATAGTCACAAACAAGGTAAAAGAAATTTTGGAATCAATAATCTCAACTTTGTATCTTTCCAAAGCTATTAGAACTAGTCAAATTGTTTCATAGGAACTTCCTCGCCCTACTCTTTTCTCGCCCTCTCAACACAAGTCAAGAAATGGCGGAAAGATCTGGAGGAATCTCCAGAGGAAAGGAAGCCAAGAGCCTGGGCCATCCACAAACTAGGTCATTACCTCCAGGATAATGAAGAACAATGGACTGCATGTGCGACTATATCCAGGAGTCCAGAGAGAGAGGAAAAGGCATAGGAAATGATGCAGGAGGAGTATTTCCAGGGCTCTTGTCCTTGCCATTCACTCAGCAGGCATCACTGAGCACCCACTGTATGCCAGGTGCTTTCAACAAAGAGGACGGATACAGCAATGAACAACCCAGGCGACAGTGCTGATGTTATGGAGATGACCTTCTTGAATGGCAAAGACAGACAACAAACAAGAACAGAAATACACAAACAAGATTAACTTCAGTCGCACTAAGCACTGTGAAGTCCATAAACCCAGCAGTGTGACTGGGAGGGGATGCTATTTTAGATAGGGCGGCCAGGGAAAGCTTGTCAGGATATTTGAGCTGTAACCTGCCGGAGGAGTGGACTCCGCTAGGTCTGCTAACCAGACTGATGGAATGAATGAACTCGCCAGGAACGTTAGAGGGAGGCAGGTCCCAGCCCGGCCCAGTTCTGTGGTTAATCATTTTGTGTCCTCTTTTGGATATTCCTAAAACCTCTCCCTGATTTATTGCCTGTACAATGGGGGTTGCTAATACTGATCACCTTGACAGGGGTGCTCTGAGAATAATGGGTAAACAACTGTGAGGAGCTATATAAATGCTAAATAATGATCTCAGTAATAACCTTCTATTAAAGTCAGCGCTGTGATAGGCAGCTCACACTCGGATGCCTTGGCAAATGTGGAGATCGATTCGGCGGCTCCCTGCGCGCCCTAGCACCATCCTTTAGAATAGAAAAAATAAATGAGCCGATGATCATGATATTCAGAGTGGTTAGTGATCAAATAACTGTCTTGAGAGAAAGCCGATGTGTGAAGTGTAAAATGGGAGTCACGAGATAATTGCCCATCACAGTCCTGAACAAGCAGGTAGAGGACTGGTGAACGCAACTGGGTGCTTGCTGGGACGCAGGCGCCGGCTGCAGGGTGCACTCCAACCGCATCGCACAGGCGCCGCCGCCACCAGAGCACTGGCAGATGAAAGGTGGGATAAGAAAGAGCCAGATCAGCAGCATCTCTGCCAGCAGCCCATCTGGCCCTCTTGGCCTCCATCAGCCTCCCTTGGGGAGGAGGACTGAGAAGCCAGTACCAAGGGGCCCTGCCTTGGAAGGGCACCAAGGAAGAGAGGAGGGAGGGAGGAGGGGTATGCACATTGCATCGTTTCTTTTCTAGAATGAAATACTCCAGTGCTGGTACAGACTTCAGTTGTCTTCATACCTGAACCTCCCTACACAATTAGACATAGGAATCCACCCCCCTAGCTGAACCTCAACTCTCTCCCCGAAATATAACACTAATGCCACAAACATACAGCCTTGTTTTGGGGGTCCCACCATCTCTTCGTAAACATGTGTGTGCCCGTCTCCCATCTCCCATCGGCAATCACATTGTGTGACATGAACACATGCATGCGCACACACCCAGGTCCTCTGGGTGACCTGGCTCAGGCATTGCAGAAGGTCTGTGGACTCGGGCCACGGTGCAGAAACATTTAAATTGTTGTTTCGCTGGAAAGCAGTAAAAGAGAAGACAATAAGAAAAGAAAATACTTATTTTTAGGTTGATGCTACATACTTTGCAGCATATGGACAGAGCAAGTCACTTTTGTACTGTGGGTCAGGTAGGACTGAGATGGTCTTTGAGGTTTGAAGGGCCCTCAGCGCATACTTCACAGTTTGAGGGCTGACTGGAAATTATGGAGGTTCAAAAAATATGGCAAGATAGTCCTAGTTTTCAGGGAATTATGGTTTAAATTGGAGTGGAGAGGATCAAGATCCTTACAACAAAATCTAATTGATTTGAACCAAACAGAAAAGTTTTAAAATGTTAAATACACTGGGATGTTATATTTAAAGTACTTTGGGTAAGTATGCTGCATGAGACATAGTAAGTGTTCCTTAAATTTTCTACTGGTAAGTGAGGTATTTCCATCTACCAGTGTCTCAGGCAATTCAAACCTGGACTGACTTATTTAAATATACCATTTCTTCAAGAGCTTTGTTTCCCAAAATAGTCAATGGAAGGATCTAGGGAGAACTGTCCTCAGGCGATGTGGTCATCCTCATGGCCAAATCAGTCCGGACTAAGTTGGTTCATTAGCAAGACTGCCTAAAAAGATTCCACAGTTTGTTTGGTAAGTGTTTTTAATGCCTTGTCAATAACAGACTGTCAGTAAGGTGAGAGATAAAAGTCATATTGAGGGAAGGTGTCTTCCCAGAGCCTGTGCTTTTCAATTAAGTCCCCAAGAAATGGTTCCAATCATTGTCTTGGACTCTTTATTTCACTTTGCCTTAAAAAAAATTTTTTTTTTCTTTATTGATTTTAGAGAGAGAGGAAGGAAGAGGGAGAGAGAAATAGAAACATCAATGAGAGAGAACATCTATTGGCTGCCTCCTGCATGCCCCCTACTGGGGATCGGGCCCACAACCTGGGCATGTGCCCTGACTGGGAATCCAACCGGCAACCTCCTGGGGCATGGGTCAACAATGCTCAACCACTGAGCCACACCGGCTGGGCTGCCTTTTTTTTTTTCCCTTCAAGTCTCTCTGTTTTTATCTGGCAGTTGACTTTCTTGATTCCTGTTCTCCTCCCAGCTTCTGGCTCGGTCCTCGTCCCTGAGGACTTGATGACTAATTTGGGCTTTTCTGCTTTTCCCCTTTGGCACTCCTTTGAATATGGGTGATGTTAAATTTCTGCCTTTTTCTGCCTCTGGCTGCTCAGAACTTTTTATCCTACTTAGCCAAGTTTTGATCCTTGGACGTTTCCTTAGCATTGACCTGTCTTGGTGGCATCTATGCTGGGCTTGACTCCTCCAGATAAGAGCATGGGCAAGAAGAAAGACCGAGCAAGGGAAGAGGAAGAATACCTGACTCAACTTAAACTGTGCAGGGCACTGCGGCCTGGCTGGTTGTACACGTGCTGCCTCCTAATTCCTCTGCTTTTTTTATTCCCTCCTATATCTGACTCTTTCTATTTCAATTTTTATTAAGTCTTCACCTTCTAACTGGTCAATCCTCTCTAGTATCCCTCTGTAAGATTAAATGAAAGTGAGAGTAAGTGATATCCATTAGCCGAAATAAATTTGACAACGGGATGAATCACTGCCTCTCTAGTGTCTTTATAGCACTCGTCAAGTGCCATTTAACCATAGCAGTTGGCAAACTGCTGTGGCTTTCCAGGGAGTCAGTTGGTAGGTAAGTCAATAAACATCTGTCCAATGAATGAAAGCATACCAGTTCGGTAACATCGTATCAGGTTCTTTAAATAATACAAAGTATAACATTTTATCCTTGTCTTAAGAGGGACATCTCATGTCCATTCATAAAGAGGCTGTTTGGAATATTACTGAAGGCCAGACCAGGTTCACTATTTCTTCTAGAAAACAAGTCACCACTAAAGGTACAACCACTGGGTGAAAGGGAATGTGGACAAAGCACTGGTTATGGTAGTGACAGATACCTGCAAGCCAATGAACTGTACAAGTTGAACATTTCATCATCAGTGAATTTTATATATAACATCTTCATAAACAGGAAAATGCAGAAAACATACATGAATACAATGAAATGAGCATCTACCACTCATGTCAAGAATTTTGATATTGTCCCAGAAGCCTTCACTCTCTTGTCTGATACAACAATCTTTTGCTTATGTATCTTTATAATTTTACCACCTTTATATACTCCCCTAAAACGTTTAGTTTTACCGAGATTTGAATTCAAAATAGATTTAAAAAGAAAAACAACAACTGCATGAGACAATGGACCTGAAAAAAAGAACTAGTTATTTTTTTTAATTAATTTATTTTTGTTACAGATGTTTCTCCTTTTCCCCCCCATTGACACCCTCCTCCGGGTCCTGCCCTCCCCCCAGCACTCTTGTCTATGTTCATTGGTTACACATACATGAATATAAGTTCTGAAGGAAAACCAGTTATTTATTTATTTATTTTTATTTTTTAAATTGATTTTTACAGGGAGAGGAAGGGAGAGGGAGAGAGAGAGAGAGAGAATCATTGGTGAGAAAGAACATTGATTGGCCACCTCCTGCATGCCCCCCAATGGGGGTTGGGCCCACAACCTGGGCATGTGCCCTGAATGGGAGTTGAACCGGTGACCTCTTGGTGCATGGGTTGATGCTCAACCACTGAGCAACACCAGCCTGGGCATCAGTTATTTTTTAATAAGAAATTTTGAAGTGTAAACATCTCTGTTGGTGATCAAGACATTTACGCCTTATTCCACATTTATGTTTGCTGGCTGCCAGTCACTCTACTCCTTAATACTCAAGGTATTCTTCCCAAAGCTTCATTTGCTTTTATACTAATGCTTTCCTGGGCTCAATGAAACTTTGAAGGATACTGAGCTCATCATGATGAAAATGGATGTTGACATTCCATGATCATCATTGTAATTATTCCTAATTTGTACTTTACTTCAAAAAGACTCTTTCCTTGCCCCCTAAAGTCTGTGCTTTCAAAATGGTACCTATAGCTTTAATTATACCTGGCAATTAACTTTTCTCATCACAAAATCTGTTTGATCATGGACTACACCCATCATTATCTTCAAATATCTAATTTTTAAAAAAATTCCACTTATATCAGACTCCCAAAGAGTTACAATATTAGCAATAGTGTTTTCTTAACTGCTTCTGTAATTAATGTTTGTAATTATTGCAAATCAAAGTTGTGTAAATGAATGGATGCTGGTTGAATTATTTACTAAACTAGGGTGAAATGGTCTTTAAACTACTGTGTACTGAACAAATCTACAGAGTGAAAACTGAAATGGAACTTGGGCAACCTGGCCTCTATAGAGAATTAAATCGAATGCTTGTAGTTAAACAAGGTACTTCAGGTCCAGAATAATCCTGCTAATCACACTTCTCCTAAATGAACCAGCTAACACCAGTTTCCATAAAGAAGAGGTCTTCTGCCCTGGCCAGTTTGGCTCAGCGGTTAGAGCGTCGGCCTGTGGTCCAGAGAGGCCTGGGTTCGGTTCCCTCTAAGGGCACGTACCTCGGTTGCAGTTTGTCCCCGGCCCTGGTTGGTTGTGCGGGTGGCAGCCACTCGATGTGTCTCTTTCACGTCGATGTTTCTCTCTCGCTCTTCCTCTTCCTCCCACTCTATCTGAACAAAAAATGGAAAAATGTCCTCGGGTGAGGATAAAAAAAAAAAGAAAAGAAGAAGAGGTCTTCTTGTGGGTTCTAGTGAGATAGGATTTGGGGAGACAGAGGGCAGCAGGGAAGCTCCTGGTGACAGGACCAGTTAGTGCAAAGGACAGAAGGCAGAAATGAGAAGGCTGTATTTGTGAGAAGTGGTCTGGACCCTAAGTGCTATAATTAATAAGCTTATAACGTTGCCACACTGCTTTGTGGAACACAATCTTTTTGTTGTTTATTATTATTTATTTTTTCTTTTTTGATTTTAGAGAGAGGAAGGGAGAGAGAGATAGAAACATTGATGAGAGAGAACATTGATTGGCTGTCTCCTGCATGCCCCCCACTGGGGATCTGGCCCACAACCTGGGCATGTGCCCTGACCGGGAATCGAACTGGCGACTTCCTTGTGCATGGGTCGACACTCAACCACTGAGCCACACCAGCTAGATGTTGTTTAATATTTTCTTTGATTTAGATTTCACATTTTTCATGATGTAATAATGAGACATAGTCTCATTTCTCTATGTATTTTGTCAGATTATGAAAATCCTTAAAATACTTACATTTTTATAAATGACTTTATCCTTCAGAAGTCATTTAATTTTTGTTTTTAAATTAGGAACACTGGAAGGAAAACTGTTTTTGATGGTTTCTAAGGGGGATGCAGGCTCCAGGCAGGGAGAGTGGGTATGATGACGCAGCAGTAATTCAGTCATTAGAAATAAAGCTGGACTAGGCTGGCAATGGTGGCAATAACTGGACAGGAAGGGATGGATTCAGCATTATACGGAAAGAATTTTACTTGCTTTCCTTCGTCTTTCCAGCCACTTGGGCTTAATACTGTTCAGTCTTCCTGACTTCTTTCTTTCTAAAAATTGTCTCCACCTTGTCCTTCACCCAGGCCCCTCCCCTCTGGTCATCATCACACTGTTGTCTGTGTTCATGGGTTATACTGATTTATTTCCCTTCCACTTATATTTTTATTCTCTCTTAATAATTGACTTTTTATTTTCTTTTTTTCCCTATTCTTTACTTGAGTTAAAAAATTATATTATTGCCTTCTCGTAAGGATGACGACTGAGTAAGGTGGATATCAAATGGGAGATATGGGTAAAAATTAACCATAAAATTAAGAACTAATTAGATATGTTGCTGCTTTATTATTATTATTTTGAACCTTTTATCTTCAGTTAGAGAGAAAGAAAAGAAAGGTTATGAGGGGAAAAATATTACAATGGAAAAAAGAGAGACTTTTAGTTTTTCACTCAAGAAATACTGTGTTTCCAGAGAAAGAAACAAAGCCAAAGAATAGAGAAAATACAACAAAATAATTTATGTTGTTACAATCATATATTTCCCCTGCAGTCAGTTGGGTAGAGATGACAGGGTGGGAGGCAGAAGACTAAAGTATGAAGGGTAACATCCTTCTCTCCTTTTGGCATGTTGTTACTCAGATCCAAAGGTGGGGTTGAAGTCCCTACTCTTAGACTCACTGACGGACTCAACCTATAGGATGCTAGTCAAGCCACTTTCTGGGACTTCTGACTCTAGTGTATAAGAATCCTGGGTCTTCTGGAACATTTGCTCTTGGGATGCTCTCTTGAGAACTCAGCCACAACTTTGAAAGAAACCCAAGTCACAAGGAAAGGCCACACATAGAGGCTCTTCAGTTGGCAGCCCCAAATAATAGCCAGCATTTTCTGCTAGTAATGTGAGTGAGCCAACTTGACGTCCAGACCAATTGAGCGTTACAGATGATGGCAGCCGCAGCTGACATCTGACTGAACTTCTTAGGAGACCCTGCGCCGTCCCAGTCGATCCACAGAACCATAAGAGACAAGAGTAAATTACTGCAGTGTTTTAAGATATTACACTTTGGTGCGGTTTGTTATATAGTGAGAGATAACTTCTTTTGTCCTTACATGAAACATAAAGAATACTGTATCAAATGTTTGAAAGATTCATAATGCCACCCAGAATGCATGTATATTTTTTACATATTTTTTTCTTTAAAGATCCCTTTATTGCTCATGAACCTTGAAATTGAGATCTGAATTGACCTCGATCATAAATCTGAGGAAATATTTACACAAATAGTTTAAGCAATATCATATTTTGAGTACTGGCTCAGGATGAAGTGATATCGATGTAACAAGAATAATTGATGTGTAATCAGAAAATGGAGTTTACATCTTAGTTCAATCATTTATCACTATGTGACCCAGGGCAAGTTATTTAATGTCTTTGATTCCTAGTTTCCAATGCTATAATGTATTTGGAATTACTTAGTAATGCCTGACAAAACATGGATATTTAATACATTTCCATTTCTCTTCCTATGAGTCTGTGCTCATAAGTGCAACCATGTCGAAGTTTAACGCATTATATATTGCTTCCTACAGTGGAATATTTATCAAATATTTCTCTTGATAAATATTTCATAAGCTTCCATAGTGTTGCCTTTACTAGTGTGATCTACCTTCCTTTTCCTGGGGCGATAATCTGTTTAATAGGTTTTGGGGACTCACTGTGCTGTTAGATTCTCACAAAGGCACCTTTGTGGCAACCTTGTTTGGTTTTCAAGGATATGACCCTGTTTCACATCTTGCATGTGGCCCCCTACCCTCGTACAGATGTTAATAAGTTAAATGCATATCCAATAAGAATTTTAATCTTGTTCATCATATGTTTATGTATTTAAATTTAAGAGTCAAATTGACATAATTGGTAACATTACCCGTTAGCTTTGATTTGAGATGCCAAGTGATTGAAAAAATTTTTTAATTTAGAAGCGAATTACCTTGCTTATTTGAATTGATCATTTTTACATAATTAGGATGAACTAATTTAATTTGCAGTTATCCTTTCAGATGACTGAAATGAGGTCTGCTGAGATACCCAAGGCCACATGATCACCGAAGCCATTCTGGGTATTACTCTGTCTTACAGAGTTGGAAGCACACTTGTGACTTGCAAAGCTTCGCAATAGAAGTTGCGAGCTTGACATTTTCTCCATTTATATCTTTTTTCTGTTTTGCTCCTTTCACCTCATTCTAGGCTGTTCTATACTTTCCAGAGGGACCACACATTGCATTTGGTGAAGGTCCTCTTCTTCCAACTCTGTTCTGATTTGATGTCATTCTCACTTGATGTTTCGCTGACATCTCAGTCCTGCAAAGGTAAGGCCGGTTATTCATTTGCTGAGTTATGGTAGGAATTCCTAATATATGCCTTTGGGGGGACTGAGGTTCCTGCAGCAAATGTTGCTTTTTGATAATGCATCTAAATGAGTCTTTTAAAGATCTGGACAGCAGACTACTGGCTAGATTGTCTGGAACCTATAATTTTAAAATAGAGCTTCTCAAACTGCAGGTCCTGACAGGTAGTGGATTATAAAATAACTATTATAAAATATTTAGTGGGGGTTGCAACAGTCATCTAAAAAAGCAATGAAACAAAATGGAAAAGATAATATTAGGGTGCATTACATGTAACAAGGGTCAGTACAATTTCATAAAACATTCTTTATTAGCTTTGTGCACGTGTGTGTATACTGGTCTATGACAAAAATTATTTTATATGTTATTTGTGAGTTGCTGTCAAAAGAGTTTAAAAGCTGCTCCTTGGATTTAAAGCTATCTGAGGCAATTTTACTAGCAGTTTGAAATGAAGCCCCAGTAACATATTTAAAATATAAAAGTGTAGGTTGCTGTTAGTTACACATTTGAAAGGGACTGGCAGGTTACTTTTGCCTGTGAAGCCTAGCCCTGGAATGACGGGACATTTTCCAAAGGGGCAGGACCCAGTTATCTCAATAAGTGGTAGGAGCCCAGATGCTATCCGCCTGGGAGGGTCCGAGGTAACAGGTTACTCATCCTGACTGTGCTCTGCTGTTGGAAGTCCTGTGTTTCCCTAGGCAGATAAAAGGACCCAGTCTTCCCAAGGTTTCAGTCTGCCAGTAAGAGGGCATCACACTGCCCCCCATCCGTGGGGCCTGTACCCCACTTGGACGGCTGGAACATCTAACCCAGGGGTTCTCAACCTTCCTACTGCTGCGACCCTTGAGTACAGTCCCTCATGTTGTATGTGGGCGGACCCGCCTGGAGACATAGAGGAGCGGTGTCTCGGTTCCTAAGACCATCGGAAATATGTGTTTTCCAGTGGTCTTAGGCCACCCCTGTGAAAGGGTCATTCGACTCCCAATGGGGTTGCGACCCACAGGTTGAAAACTGCTGCGTCTAACCCTTAACTCCCCTCTTTAGAGAGAAACTCCTCCTTCTTTCCCAGTGGGTCTTGGGAAGATGGAAGGCAGAGTTAAAGCTGTTTTTGTGTTGTATCCATTCACAGTGAGTCTGCGTGTTTGGGTGAAGGCCTGCTCACTTAGAGGACCGTTCCATCCCCGGAATTAGAAAATTAATCCTTAACCAGAGTGGTGCAGGGACATTTTCATGTGCTAATGAGCTATGGAGAGAGATGCCACACTTTTCTCCTTGTGATGGGTGCCTCTTTAGAGGATATATGATCTCCTTACCAAGTCTTCACTCAGATGGACCAACATACTCCAGAACCAAATGAAACCTCAGGGCAGGAAGGGACCCTTCCTGGCTCCGGCCTATTTAAGTTTCTCCTCACTTTGCAGTCTACTTTCTCTCCCTTTCAAACGGCTGCTTAGTGAACGCATTAGCAGAATCTGCCGTGTTGTGTCACTTAACCTTTTCTGTCTGCTTATGGTTTTTTTTTTTTCATATAAAGCTCTGAGCTAATTCCTTTACTCTTCTTTTATGAGGCTTTTATTTTATCTTGGTACTGCAGAAAATCAACCAGATTCCGTCATCGCTGCCCCTCTCCTGCAGTCTCCATCAATCTGTGTCTGTTATTCAGGTTTTCTTTTCTACAGCTCCCCACGTGGCATAAGGCCCATGGAAGGAAAAGAGGCCTTATTGTAAGTTGTCTGGAAGACCCTGAGATTGTCCTTAAGAGCAGTGCTAAGGGACAATGTGAAGCATAATCTTAGACACACCAGTATTTAATTTAAATGGGGAAAGGGAGATGGTCTCCCAAAGCACTGGAATTGATTTTTTCCTAATCCCCATTATAGTTTTAAATTCCTACAATCACAGAATATACAGCAGGAAAAACCTTGGTGTTCATTCTGTCTCATGTTACAAAGAAGCAAAGTAAGGCTGGAGGAGGCATGAGGACATTAAGATCATCCAGTTATGTAGGTGGCTACTTGGACTAGGGCAGTTTGAGAAAACTGGTAGAAAAGAATTTGAGTGCTATGTAGGGGGTGTAATAATCACCACCGACGACTGATTGATGGGTAGTGGATCAGCAGATCGGGCCCTGGGGAGAGGGAAGATTCAAGGATGGTGTTCAAGTCTTTAGCTTCAGCCCTCATGCACATGGGAGGCACTCACTTTCAAGGAGAGAAAAACAACTATGTGCAGAGAAAAACTACAAGTTCAGTCTGGGAGTGTTGTGTCTGGGAGCCTTTGTAAAGTCTCCAAGAGAAAGTATTAAAATTCAATATACACAGGAGGAAAATCATGAGACTATTGAATTATGAAAGTTTAGTAAAGTCAGTATTTCCAAGAAAAAGTTACCATGATCCAGAGCCACTGTAAGGCCAAGTAACACAAAGGGAAAAGTGTCTGTTAGGTTTAGCTATAAGGAAGTTGTTGTTGATTTTGACAGGTGATGCTCCAGTGAAATATGTGTGTGAGGCAGTAGAAGCCAGACTGCAGTGGGCTGAGAAATTAGTAGGAGGTGAGGAAGTAGGAAAAATCATGTAAGCAACTATCAAAAACTTGGGAGAGTTAAGGGGAGAGGAGAAGTAGGGCAATGCCTGCAGGGGGAAAGGTGGAAGGAGGGTTTTATTTTAATTTTATTTTTATTAATTTATTTTGGTTACAGATGTTTCTCCTTTTTTCCCCATTGACACCCTCCTCCTCATCCCCCCACCCTGTCCCCAGTTTTGTTGTCCATGTCCATCGGTTATGTGTACATGCGTATAAGTTCTATGGTTTATCCACCCCCCCTTCCCTTCTGAGGGTCGTCAGTCTGTACCCTACTTCCACGTCTCTGGGTCTACCCTGTTCCTCAGACTGTTATGTTCATTATATTCTACAAATAAGTGAGATCATGTGATATTTCTCTTTCTCCGCTTGGCTTGTTTCACTTAGGATAGGAGATCTTTCTTTCTTACAGCTGCATAATACTCCATTGTGTATACGTACTACAGCTTTTTTACCCATTCATCTACTGATGGACACTTGGGCTCTTTCCAGATCTTAGCTATTGTAAATAGTGCTGCTATGAACATGGGGGTACATATATTCTCTCTGATTGGTGTTTCAGGCTTCTTAGGGTATATTCCTAGAAGTGGGATCACTGGGTCAAATGGCAGTACAATTTTTAATTTTTTGAGGTAACACCATAGTGTTTTCCATAGTGGCTGCACCAGTCTGCATTCCCACCAGCAGTGTATTAGAATTTCCTTTTCTCCACACCCTCGCCAACACTTCTGTTTGATGATTTGTTGATGGCAGCCATTCTGACTGTGTGAGGTGATACCTCATTGTTGTTTTATATGCATCTCTTTGATGATTAGTGATGTTCAGCATTTCTTCATTTGTCTCTTGGCCATTTGTATGTCCTTTTTGGAGAGGTGTCTATTTAGTTCCCCTGCCCATTTTGTAATTGGGTTCTTTGTCTTCCTTTTGTTGAGTTGTATGAGCACTCTATATATTTTGGAAATTAAGCCCTTATCTGATGTATCATTGGCAATTATGCTCTCCCATATAGTGGGTTTCCTTCCATTTTGATGATTGTATCTTTCGCTGTGCAGAAGCTTTTGAGTTTGATGTAGTCCCGTGTGTTTATTTTTTTTCTTTGTTTCTTTTGCCTTAGGTGATGTATCAGTGAAAATTCTGCACATATAATATCCGAAATTTTGTTCCCTACATTTTCATCTAGGATTTTTATGGATTCTCAAGTCATATTTAAATCTTTTATTCATTTTGAGTTTATTCTTGTGTATGGTGTAAGTTGATGGTCTAGTTTCATTTTTTTGCACGTAGCTGTTCAATATTCCCAACACCATTTTTTAAAGAGGCTGTCTTTACTTTATTGTATACTCTTGTCACCTTTGTCAAATATTAATTGAGCATAATGTCTTGGGCCAATTTCCGGGTTCTTTGTTCTGTTCCATTGGTTTATATGCCTGTTCTTGTGTCAGTACCAGGCTGTTTTGATTACCGTGGCTTTGTAGTATAACCTGATATCTGGTATTGTGATCCCACCTACTTTGTCCTTCTTTTTCAAGATTGCTGTGGCTATTCAGGATCTTTTTTGGTTCCATATAAACTTTTAGAGTATTTGTTCTAGTTCTTTGAAATATGTACTTGGTATTTTGATGGGGATTGCATTGAATCTATAGATTGCTTTGGGTAGTATGGACATTTTAATGATGTTAATTCTTCCAATCCATGAACAGGGTATGTGCTTCCACTTTTTTATATCTTCCTCTATTTCTTTTTTCAATGTCCTGTAGTTTTCTGCAAATAGGTCCTTTACTTCTTTGGTTAAGTTTATTCCTAGGTATCTTAATTATTTTCCGCGATGGTAAATGGGACTGTTTTTTTTAGTTTCTCTTTCTGTGAGTTCATCATTGGTGTATAAGAATGCTGTCGATTTCTTGACATTAATTTTGTATCCTGCTACTTTGCCAAATTTGTTTAGTAAGTCTAGTAAATTTTTGATGGAGTCTTTGGGGTTTTCTATGTATAGTATCATGTCATCTGTGAACAATGACAGTTTCATTTCCTCCTTTCCAATTTGGATCTCTTTTATTTTTTTCTTCCTGTCTGATTGCTGTGGCTAAGACTTCCAGTACTATGTTAAATAAGAGTGGTGAAAGTGGGCATTCTTGTCTTGTTCCTGTTCTTAAGGAAAATGCTTTTAGTTTTTGCCCATTGAGTATGATGTTGGCTGTAGGTCTTTCATATATGGCCTTTATTATGTCTAGATATGATCCCTCTATTCCCACATTGCTGAGTGTTTTTATCAGAAATGGGTGCTGGATTTTGTCGAATGCTTTTTCACCATCTATTGATATGATCATATGATTTTTATCTTTCATTTTGTTTATGTGGTGTATCACATTTATTGATTTGCAAATATTGTAACAGCCTTACATCCCTGTGATGAATCTCATTTGGTCATGGTGAATAATTTTTTTGATGTATTGCTGGATTCGATTTGCTAGTATTTTGTTCAGGATTTTGGCATCTACGTTTATCAGGGATATTGGTCTATAGTTTTCTTTCTTTGTAGTGTCTTTTTCTGGTTTTGGAATTAGAATTATGCTGGTCTCATATAATGAGTTTGGAAGCATTCATTCTTCTTGAATTTTTTGAAATAGTTTGAGGAGATTGGGTATTAGTTCTTCTTTGAATGTTCAGTAAAATTCCCCCGTGAAGCCGTCTGGGCCTGGGCTTTTGTTTGCTGGGAGAGTCTTGATTACATCTTCAATTTCTTTTGTTGTTATTGGTCTGTTTGAATTTTCTATCTCTTCCTGGTCTAGTTTTGGGAGACTATGTGTTTCTAGAAATTTGTCCATTTTGCTTAGATTGTTGAATTTGTTGCCATATAATTGTTCATAATATTTGTTAATGATCCTTTGTATTTCTGTGGTGTCAGTTATTATTTCTCCTCTTTTATTTCTGATTTTGTGTATTTGGGTTCTCTCTCTTTGTTCCTTGATGAGTGTAGCTAAGGGTCCATCAATCTTGTTCATCTTTTTGAAGAACCAGGTCTTTGTTTCATTGATTCTTTGAATTGGTATTTTTTGGTCTCCATGTCATTTATTTCTGCTCTGATCTTTATTATTTCCTTCCTTCTACTTGCTCTGGGGTTTTATTTTAGTTTGTTTTCCAGTTCTTTAAGTTGTGAGGTTCGATAGTCTATTAGAAATTTTTCTTGCTTCTTGAGGTAGGCCTGCAGTGCTATGAACTTCCCTCTCAGAAGTGCTGTTGCTGCATCCCATAGATTTTGTGTTGTTGTGTGTTCATTTGCATTGGTTTCCAGGATGTTTTTAATTTCTTCCTTGATCCCATGGTAACCCATTCATTGTTCAATAACATGCTATTTAGCCTCCATGTTTTCAAATGTCTTTGCATGTTCTTGTTGCAATTGATTTCTAGTTGTATGCTATTGAGATCTGAGAAGATGCTTGATATGATTTCAATCTTCTTGAACTTGTAGAGACTTAGTTTGTGCCCTAACATGTGGTCTAGCTGTGCACTTGAGAAGAATGTGAATTCTGTTTGGGGTGTAATTCTCTGTAGATATCTATTAAATCCATTTGATCTAGCGCTTCATTTAGAGTCTGTGTTTCCTTGTTAATTTTTTGTCTAGAAGATCTATCCAGTGATGTCAGAGGGGTATTAAAGTCCCTTACTATGATTGTATTGCTGTTGATTTCTCCTTTGAAGTCCTCCAGAAGATTTTTAATATATTTTGGTGCTCCTATATTGGGTGCATATATGTTTACCAAGGTTATATCTTTCTGTTGAATAGATCCTTTCAATATTATGTAGTGGCCTTTTTTGTCTCTAGTTATGTCCTTCATTTTAAAATCTACTTTATCAGTAATGAATATTGCTACTCCATCTTTTTTTTGCTTTCCATTGCTTGAAAGATTTTTTTCCATCCCTTCACTTTCCACCTATGTGAGCCTTTTGTTGTGAGGTAGGTCTCTTGTAAACAACATATATGTGAGTCATGCTTTCTTATCCAGTCAGCTACTGTGTGTCTTTTTATCAGAGCATTCAAACCAATCACATTTAAGGTGATAATTGATATGTACTTATTTATTGTCATTTTTGGTTAGTGTGATTATATTTTTCTTCCTATTTCTTTTACTAATTCTTTTACTAATTACAGCAGTCGTTTTAGCATACCTTGCAGTGCTGGTTTGGCGTTAATATATTCCCTTAGCCCCCCCCCCCCCCTTTTTTTTGTCTGGGAAGCTCTTTATTAGATCTTCTATTTTGAATGATAGCCTTGCTGGATAGAGTAGTCTTGGGTTCAGATCCTTATTTTTCATGACCTTGATTACTTCATGCCACTTCCTTCTGGCCTGTAGTGTTTCTGTTGAGAAGTCAGCTGAGAGCCTTATGGGGGTTCCTTTGTAGGTAACCTGTTGCTTATCTCTTGCTGCTTTAGGATTCTCTCTTTGTCTTGAATTTTTGGTATTTTCATTACTATGTGTCTTGGTGTGGGCCTGTTTGGGTTCTTCTTACTTGGGGTTCTCTGTGCTTCTTGAACTTGAATGCCTTCTTCCTTCACCAAATTAGGGAAGTTTTCTGTCACTATTTCTTCGAATATATTCTCTAACCCTTGCTCATTTTCTTCTTCTTCGGGGACTCCTATGATGCGAATATTATTATGTTTCCAGTTGTCCCATAGTTATCTTAAGCTGTCTTCCTGTTTTTTAATTGTTTTTTCCTTTTGGTTTTCTGATTGATTGATTTTTTCTACTTCTAATTCACTGATCCAGTCCTTAGCTTCCTGTAGTCTGTTGGTTAGTCCTTCCAATGTGTTCTTTATTCCTGGTATGTCATTTTTCATTTCTTCTTGGTGGCTTTTCATTTCCAATTGGTTGATTTTCAGTGTTTCTATATATTTACTCATAGTGTTGATGTCCTTACTCATGCTGTTGAGCTTCCTCAAGATTATGGCTCTAAACTCTAGCTATGATAACTTGCTTAACTGTATTTCATTTATCTCATCTTCTGTAGAGGTCACTTGTTCTTTCATTTGTGATTTGTTTCTTTGTTTCACCATTTTGGCTATCTCAGTGGGTTTTGGAGCCTGCCAAATCTTCCCTGTGGGTGTTGGTGTTCTGTTGTTTGTGGCTCTCTACTGGGTTTGAATGAGTGTAGGATTGTTATAATGTGTCAGTGAGATAATCAGAGATGCACAGCCAAATTGTAAAGGAGTGCTTTTATTTTTGCTGATGGGCTGCGGAGAGCATAGTCTCCCCTCAAATCAGCAGCCCTGATTCTTCTTGCTCATCCAACTTTTAAAACAGAAGCCCCATCTTCCTTTTCCCCACTCCCTCCAAGGACTTGTACAATAGTGGGCATGACAGCAATTACAGAAGCCAAAATTAGCATTATTTACCAGGCTCACAAGTGCCTGCAAATGCCTGCAATTACTGGTACTCAGAATCTGCAAATGCCTCCCAACACGTGGGGGAACTATAATCTTAGGCAAAATTTCTTTACTTTTAGGGGTAATTAACCTATTATTGAAAAAATATTGAGGAAGTTCAATTGATGATAAAAATGGAGTTATTTAGTCGCCTTAGCCAAGAGGCCTACATTAGGATGGAATCTAGTCACCTTAGTTTCGTGACCCAGGTCAGGAGGACCTATGTTAAACACCACTGTCAAGTCTTACTTTCCTGGGTAGATTTGCAAGCCCAGGAACAGTTCAGTTATCCTCTAGCTTATTTGCCTGGAGGCTATTAGTCTCTGTTACTTGAAGAGCCTTGGGTTCTCAGTTGAATGGAAAACTCCCTGAGGTGTTCACCTCAGTAAGAGGATTTCCGGAGGGTGGGGCAGATGCTGGTTGTTAATGAGCCTCAATTTGCATTTCAATGGCCCACTTGGGTGAGGTTGAATCTCAGAGGAAGGGGCCGCCCCCTTTCCCCAGAGCCCTGGAAGGAGTAAGATGGCCACCGTCCTGCGTGGCCGCAACTCAGCAGAAGCTCTGAGCGCCCTCCAAATCCCGAGAATCCCCACACAGTTCCAGTCCAGTCTGCCCTCCCTCTGAAGGAGCCCAAGATTAGTGGCTGTGGCTATTTTAGCCTCTGTCCTGGCTCTCTGCATTGTGGAGCTGGCTTGGGATTTTAACCCTCAGGGCACTGCCCACAGCTAAAACCACTGTTGTCCATGGGCTCTCAGCCCCCTTCTCACACCTCTGCAATCCTACCAGGATTGATTCAGTGTCCCTGGTTATAAGGTCCTTGCAAGCTGCTTTTCTGTTGCTTTTTCCTGATGATTTGTCTTTAATGTAGTTGCAATTCTAGTCTGGTCCTGGGAGATGATCTGTGTAGCTTCCATTCATTCTGCCACCATTTTGGAATCCTGGAAAGGTTTTATTTGACATGGGAGAGGGTATGGCATCGTTAGTGCTGATGGGAAGAAGCCAATTTTTCTACTGAAGTAATTTGTCTCTTCTGTGGCTTCTGCCTTCTGTCTAAAGGTCTGTGTAGTTCCTGGAAATCTCAGAGAAGATCTTTTAGGAGCAGCAGAGTGATCTCTGACTAATCCGTTATCAACTAATTCTTAACAAGCAGCTTCAGTTATCAACTCATAAGCCCACATTCCGCTCTATTCTCCAGATGCTCATACTCACATTAGATGAAAATATCTTTCAAATTTATTAATGGGTGGTAAAGAGAGCAAAAGTAATCTTCCCACATTTCAAATTGAGATAATTTCAAACTGAGAAATCAACATTTTAGATCAATTTTTAAAGATCTGAGAAATCATATTTATGATTATATGATTCTATATATAGAATCTCATTTAGTTATTGATTCTATATTTTTCATTATTTTTTCTTGCCTACTGTACAGCAGGTCTTTGACATTGCCTATGAATTGCAGAGTTGAGGTTCAAACACATTCCATTTTTTGTTTTGTTTTTAATTCCAACACTTTTTTTTTAATTAATTTTTTTTCTTTATTGATTTTAGAGAGAGAGATAGAAACATTGATGAGAGAGAACATCAATGAGAGAGAACATTGATTGGCTGCCTCCTGCACGCCCTCCCACTGGGGATTTGGTCTACAACCTGGGCATGTGCCCTGACTGGGAATCAAACCAGTGACCTCTTGGTGTATGGGCTGATGCTCAACCACTGAGCCAAACCAACCAGGCTGAATTCCAACACTTCTGCTCTTACTGGACAAATGGCCTTCACTGCCTCATTGCACTCAAACAGGTGATGTTTCCTTCCTATTCTTCACTGAGTCAGAGTCTGCATTTCACTTATTCTTTTGATTCATTTTTCTCACTTTTCTAGGAGCGAAGGCAAATATCTATCTTTTAGGGCACTTCACCCATTCCTTTGTCTGTGAAAGACATTGTAAATGGATGACTACACCCTGTCCCAGTGAGCCATCTCAGGAATCCCTCTCCCCCTATTCTACAGGAAGTCTGCAATTAGAAATGAATCCTATTGGAGATTCCTGGCCTAGAACCTTGCCTCTCACACAAATGTGCTCAGCAAATTGTTGTTAGCATGTTGCCATTTTCTTCATTTTACAGTTGAAGGAATCATATTTAAAGAATTAAATAATAAGCTATTCACATGGGCATTTTTGTGCCTACCTCACTGAGCTTTTGTGAGAATAAATTGAATTAATGCACATAAAACTCTTCAAATACTATCTTGGCACAAGGTTAGTTAGTTATTAGTACTCAGATCCACATGTATTGTCTTCATAGCGATAGAAAGGCTGTTGGTAGTTGGCAGGGGCTGGGGGAAGGGAGAAATGGAATGTGATTACTGATGGGTTTGAGAGGTTTTCTTTGGGATGATGAAAACTTTTTATGCTAGATAGAGAAAGTGGTTCTCAGCATTGTGACTGTACTAAATGACACTGAAATACACACTTCAAAATGGTTAATTTTATATAAATATGCCCTCAATTAAAGAAAAAGTCACAGAGTTTATAATGGATGGGGCAGGACCAGGGAGAATCCCAGAGCAAGTGCTGCTTTTAATTTTGCTCCCTAGTTCCTTCACTCACCTCACCCTAGTCTCAGATTTGGTAATGCAGCCAGAATTTGGACCTCAGCCTTCAGTTCTCTAAATAAAGCCTTCCTTCCACTTTAATCTGTTGCTTTAGAAATCAGGGGAAGTCCGTGCTCACTGGTGAGTAGCTGTGTGCTGTTAATGCAGGTGGAGAAGGAGTGTTCTCACTCCTCACTCACAGGAAAACAAGTGAATTTAAAGGCCTTTGTGGTTTACCAGGCAGTGTTGGAGAACAGTGGGCTGTCCTGATAGGAACGTGCTGTGCACGGGGTAACCATCTACTGTACCGGGACACACGACTCAGGAGGGGTGGGCTTGAAGGGAGCTCTTGAAGATTCATAGTCAGAAACCTGGGGGCCGTCTTTATGGACTGCAAAGGAAATTCAAAGACTTCAGAACTTTTTCTGTTTAAAGCAAAGTGACATCATTCTCCCCACCTGGTCTAAAAAGAACTCCCCTGTGCTTGCTGTGGCATTAATGGGGCTGATGATGGCCAGTTATTCTAGGCTAAATAGTCATGACTCTGCCATAAGCATGAAACGACTGGGAGAGTCCTCATGAAAACAAATAAAATCTCAGATCTTTCATGGCGAATCTTCCTGAAGTTTGCTTTATTTATAACTGTGAATGTGTTGTAGCCACAGCCCATTTTGTAAACACAGCCACCTCACGACTTATTAACAAACAGCCACTTTTCACTTTAAAGCAACTTGACATATAGAACTTGGCTATAAGAACTAAGTGGCAAAAAGAGGTTTTAATTTATTACGTGTTGTTCTTGTGTTTATCTTAAAGGGGTTTTTGAGATATACTTAACCTAATTTCTGGGTCAAGTGGGAAACCAATGTCCACGTGGGAAGCCCAGGTGTCCGCCATCTAACTCCTTATAGCCTTGATCCTGATGTACAGTGGAGCAGAGGAAAGGGCATAAGAGTTACTTCTATTCCTTATGGAACTTGAATGAAATCTTGAAAACCATTTCAGATTTTCTTTCTTTCAGCAAAAACTCTGAACCTTCTACCTCTTCTACTGGGGATTCCAAGGCGAACTTCATGATTTCTGCCTCCAAGAGCTAACAGTCTAATGGGAAAATGGTCACTGGAAGAGCTAACTGTAACAGGTGGTAAGGACCAGTCTAAAGTTTGGAGACTAAGTGCCAGGTGAGCAGAAGAGTGGGGACATTTCATTATGTTGGTCAAATGGAGGGTGGGAAGTGGTTTGGAAGTGATGGTATTGGGTGAGATTACTGAGGAGTTGTGACCACATATGACTGAACCTTGAAGGATTTCCTCGAACAGTGAAGGGAGTCAAAGGGCGTGTGTGTGTGTGTGTGTGTGTGTGTGTGTGTGTGGACAAGGAAGAGAAAGTTACCCAGAGCAATGGAAGAACACAGAATTCTGTGATCAGTTGAATTTAGAAAGAAACAGAGATTTACATTGTTGGAATGTGTGAACCAACTGAAGGGGTAGGTGTGGAAGGAGTTAGTTGAACAAATCTCACTTCCCTATTTCATCAGTGAGAAAGAACAAAGATGTGGAAAGTTTAGGTGGCCCACGTGAAGTTCACAAAGATAAGAAAGCAGAGCAATGGAAAATGATGCAAAGGGGAAAAATAATCCTTTGAAATATGAAGAAAGATAAAGCTTTCTGTTTTCCTAAGAATACAGATGATTTTATCATGATTTTAGACTGCAGATGTCAGAAGAAGGACCACTGAGGACCTGTCTCAGGAAAGATGTTGAAAGACATGTTGCTTTAACGGTCTATGCAGACAGGTCAGTGTGGGTGAAGTGGGCTTGAGCCTCTGACTCCGCTTGTGATCTGACATAGGATTACTGTTTCTTGAGCTTTCATTTCCAGCATTTTAATTCCAGATTTGTTTTGGTGATTGATTTTTATCATATCATTATCTATATACTATATGCTTAAGGCTAATTTCATTGACCTGAGGTTAATGTTTTCTTCTATAGGAATACAATTCAATTTTTGCCGAGAGACTCAATAGGGAAATTTGACGTTATCACCAGTTTTAAGTAATTTTATTATTATATATTAATTACATTTGTCAAAATTTAGAAATGGAAATATATTACATGTGCTGAGTATTCGCCATCTGCCAGTCCCAGTGACTTTCCCCCTGCCTCCATCCCGCTCTGTGCCCAGCACCTGCTGGGCGTTCTGGCCTGCTGATGTCCACGCACCAGCGGTCAGAGAGAAGCTCAGCTCCATCCCTCTCTGGGTTTGGGCCATCCTCCATCCCCTTCCCCCTTTAAGCCTAGAAGTGCTAAGGGCTACCTGTTGTTGCTAGTTCTAGCACTTCACCATCTTTGGTTACTTGAGTGTCCTGCCCATATTTTTGTAGACTTTTCACTTGCTCTTTTGGAACATTCAAGATTTTTCTGCAGGAACCAACTGATGCTTATTTAGGTATGTTCACCTGAAGCATATTAAAGATATAAATATATATATATATATAATGCTTTGCATTTGTATAGTAAGTTTACTAAATAAACTAAATTCAGTGGGTATAACTAGAAACAGCTTTAAAACATTAAAATGTAATATAAAGGTTTAAAAAAAATGTCCACAATTGACAATGTTCCTAAGTACTTTTTCTTCCTTACCATCCTTAAGGAGGAATGAACCTTATCTTCAGATCCAGACAAGAGCCCTGCTTGGTCTAAGTCACTCAGGAGAATCCTTTTTCCTTGTCATAGTGATTGATACCAATAAGCCAATCAAAGCATAGTATGCCCCTAGCTACAGAGATTTCATCAGTCTAGTCCAATTAGAGTGAAGCTTGGGACTTTTGTGTGATGGTTCTTAAAACTGGCCTTGGCCTTTGCTCTCCTCTTAGAAGTGAATAGAGAACCACTGTGAATGCTGCTGGTAGTCATGTTAGGAGGCCAGCCCAAGAACAAAGCCAATATTTGAAGGCAGATAGAACTGAGACAACTGCAGAAAAATCGAGCCAGAGCCTGGGCCAAACCATGCCTGGACCAAGCTATGAAAAATCCTATGTTCTTTTCAGTTACAGGAGCCAGTAAATTCCCTTCATTGTTTAAGCCAGTTGAATAGCTTTTCTGTTATTTGCCATAGAAATTATCTCAACTAATAATGCCTATGTCATATTTGAGAAATTTAAATGAAATTTAACTAGTCTCATTTAAAAGACAATTCATTTACCGTTTCTGATGAACAAACACATTTACAGTTTCTATTGCATACACAATGTGAAGGATCAAAAGTAAACCCCCGACCCCAAACATCACTGCCCCAGTCACATAGAAAAAGGACAGTGGAATTTCAAGGAAGACAAACTTTTACTATTAAAGTTGCTTGAAGATAAAGGAAAGTTATAGATGAGCCAGAGCTGAAACAGTTTTTAAAAAATGACAGCTACTTTGATATAAACTTCTGCCAAGCAGAAGAAATGAAGACAAACTGACGCCAGCTCAGGCTCTATCGTTTTCCAGTTACTTTCATGGACATTATCACACAGAGTTCTTACAATCCCCCGAAAGTGCTATTATCCCCTCCCTCCCCCACCTCCACCCCCATTTTTCAATTTTGGAAACAGGCTCAGAAAAGACATGTCATTTGTTCAAGATCATATAGTTATTTAGTATCAGAGGCAGAATTTGAGTACAGATTATACTCTCTCTACAACCTCGCTGTTTCTTTATAAACTATAGCTAGAAAACTACAGGGGCCTGTAATGCTTAACCAGGGTTGGGGCAATTTAGCTGAAACTGTCCTACACAGGTTTCAGAATGCATTTAGTGCTTGCTTCGTGTGCCGGAGGTGTGTTATATTGTGGACCCTAAACTTTAGCTTTTCTTCTGGTATTATTTAATTTACAAAAAAGTCTGGCCTTTAGCCCTGGGAATAGCAAATACAAGGAAAGAATTGGCTCCGGTAGTGTTTGCTTCCACATAACCTAAGCAAACAAAAAATGTCTTATTCTGATGCACTGCTTCCTTCCCGCATTCCTAAAAATATTCACAAACCCGCTGCCAATGTAAGTGTTGGGGGAAATGAGTTCCTGAATTGTCGTTCGAGGAATTGCCTTTTGCAGCTGAAACTTCACCACTTAGTCAAGCCCTCCCCTGCCATCTGCTCGGCTCCAAAACGGCTGCATAGGTTGAGGGGAGCTGCCTACATGAGGAAGAACCTTGTCTAGGATAGAATTTCTACGCCACGGAATCTCTCGTTTTCCAGCTGGCCGGAGGCGGCTGCAGAGGACCCACCTTTTTAGGAGCACCAGGGACTTCTTGAGGGAATCATGTCTTCAAACGCAGTCCTCTCATCAACAGATGGTCGTCCACACAAATGGATCTCGTAATCTGTGGTTGCAAACTTGTCTCAAACGGGGATGTGAGGGAAGGACCAATGCAACTTTGTGCCCCAAGACAAATGTCGTACCTACTGATTTCCCAGAAGTGTTTATAAGGATGACCCAGAATCGGGCCCTGAGCGGCTTGGCCGAGGAGGAACTGAGAGGCACGTTGGGGAAGTTTATCCCCACTCACTCCCCCCAGCATTTGGTTTTACAGGAGAAAGAAGCTTTGGGGAGGCAAATGTAGCCTGTTCTCTGTCCTCTTTCTACCTTCTCTGAATGCTCTTGGGTGACTTTCCCTACATATGAAAATCTGGGAAATGACTGAAATGTAAATTAGTATTTTCACAATGTTCACAGATTTAATATCTTGTTTGAGTGGGCTTTGGAAAGGGCTCAGGAAAATCTTCTGGCTGGTTTCCTTAATAACCAGGCCAGCGGTGGCAGATGTGTGTGGAGTTGATTACCATTCTGACCCCTGCTCTCTCTCCTATTGTCAGCTGTCACTAATCGATCACTGCGTTCGTCCTAAGTCGCCACCACCAATTAGTCAGAATTGGCACATGAGATAAAACCGTACTTTCCAAAGGTGGTTTTAAATATTTCTAAATGTGAGACTCTTATTCTACGTTTTTTTTTTTTTCTTCTTCCTTAGTCCTCATGAAGTAACTGATCAAGGGCCTTGAAGACAGGAACCTGGAGGCCTCACACCAAGGCATTCTCATCAGAGCGCAGAGCACAGAGGTGAGGTGACAGACGGAGCAAAGCAGAGGGTGCATTGGGAAGTCACATGAAATGAACTTGGAATAGGAGGGAGGAGCCAGATTAAGGTGGACATTGGCATCTAAACCAGGATACTGAATGTGTTTCTAAAAGTCGGCGTTCTCAAAGGCTGGCAAGGGAGTTAGGCTTCTCCAGAGAAACAGAACCAATGGGACAGGATGCGCGCACGCGCGCGCGCACACACACACACACACACGCACACAGAGGGAGGAGTGAGACTGAGGATTTGTTCATAGGGCTCTGGCATTTCCATACATTAATGCTAAGGGCATGGGAAAGGAATTCGGCTCAGTGTAGTAAATACTTTGTGTTAGCGTAGCTCAAAGTTGCTTTTGTCTTAATGGCTTGAGAGCGCCACTTGAATCCTGTGATTCTCGTAATACGAGTTCCTATGGGGAGCGTAGACGAACGCCCACGTAATGTGTAGCCTATGAACATGGCCATATGCACAGCTTAAGCAGAGTAATTCTTACCAAGGGTCTGAATAAGGGCAGGTCAACATGGAAGAGACATGAGAACACGGGACAGCTAAAGCGAGTCTGGGAGTATTCTTCCTTTCTCCAAATCAGGTCCCACAGTGAGTGGACATCTGTTAAAGCCCCTCTAATGGAGAGAGGGAAAGACCTCCCCGAAGTCTCTCTGTGGCTTCCAGAATGCTGACTCCCAGGGTTCACAGTGAAACGTGCACATCAGACAACCGTTTCTCAGACTTTCTGAGGTGAAGAACCAGTTTACTTTCTTTTGTAACCCCCTCCCCCAATCCACTGTGGACTGACACTGTGGAAATTATAACCAAAGTAAATCACTGGAAAAATGACACAAAACAAAAACATATAAAATACAAACCTCAGTGTTTTTTTTTATTATTATTAGATTTAATTACTCTGCCAAATGGCAATAAATGCTTCTTTTTAACCATCCTGTTTCTATACTTAAACTGTTGCAGATGGTAAGGAAAATGTGAAAACAGACACTGGTCCACGAACCTGAGTAGCAGAGACACAGACTTGGCCAGCAGTATTCTCCGGTTCCCAGTAATCATTTCAGGAGTGTTCTTGTGACTGCTAGTCCCTTTCAGTGGGATATTGGGATTTTAGTTAAGAACACTGGGACAATTCTGTTTTTCCAGCCAGGATGCCATCTTGGGACCACAGGAGAAGTGGGCTGGGAAGAAGCCAACACTGAGAAAGCAGAACCAAGGAATGGTGAGTCAGAAGCTCAATCTACTACTGTACTGTAGATAAATATAAGCCAATAAAGCATAATGTTGGCCAAAGCCAGAATCCATCTGGTTTCCTATCATCTTGCAAGAGAAAGAGTCCTATGTGACAGTGATGAATTGGCACATTTCTCCATGAGCTCACAACCATCTTCCCTTTTGCCCGTCATCTTCCAAAACAGAGATATGGCCTGGCTGGCGCACCAAGAGGTCACCAGTTCGATTCCAGGTCAGGGCACTTGCCCTGGTTGTGGGCCTGATTCCCGGTGTGGGGCATGAAGGAGATGGCCAATCGATGTTCTTGCCCATCGATGTTTCTATCTCCCTCTCTCTCTCTAATCAATAAAGAAAAAAAAATAGTAAAAAAAAAAAAGGTAGGCCCCAAACAGCTCTGGGTATGCCTTTCTGCTGGTTATGAAAGCCTTAGCTTCCCACTGCCCTCGGTACAACGTTCAAATCAAGCTTCTTAAACTGTCATTCAGTGTTTTCCACCACCGAGTCCCATTCTACTTTTTATTTTTATTTATTTTTTCTTTTTCTTTTTTAATCCTCACCTGAGGACATTTTTGCATTTATCTTTAGATAGAGCAGGAGGGAGAAGGGGGGGGGGGAGAGAGAGAGAGAGAGAGAGAGAGAGAGACATTGATGTGAGAGAGATACATCAAGTGGCTGTCACCCACACAACCCAACCAGGGCTGGGGACAAACTGCAACCGAGGTACGTGCCCTCAGCGGGAACCGAATCTAGGACTTTCTGGTCCACAGGCCGAAGCTCCAATCGCTGAGCCAAACCGGCCAGGGCCCCATTCTACTTTTTAGTCTAAGTTTTTGCTACTGTCCCGAGGCACCTACCTTATGTTTTATTGTGACCAGGCATGTAGTTTTACATATGTCATAGGTTTGCTCATGTTCCCGCGGGCTGCGTAGCACCGCCTCTCCCCACACCCTTCTCAGAGGTTCTAGGAACAGGACCTCGAGGACACAAGGTGTTCATTCCTTTTAAATGTTAAGCATCACGCATCAGTGTCGCTCCTGCTGGTTCAAGGGCTGTTTCTGAGAGTGCTGGCAGATATTTGATAAAAAGCTGCGTTTCAACTCCCAAGGTCTCGTTTCATAGAGAATCTAATATGGTTATACTACCAAAATTTCAGAACGCAAAAGGCTTTGACGGAGTGCAACTGCATGTTATTGCAAATATGTATAAGCAAGAAATGAAAACATATGTCTGCACCAAAACATGTACATAAATGTTCATTGTAGCTTCATTGATAATAGCCCCCAAATGAAAATATCCAAATGCTCAACAACTGACTTATGTGTAAAGAAATTGTGGAATCTCCATACCACGGAACATACTTTGCCATTAAAGATGAATTACTGATTTATGCTACGACAGAAACAAACCTCGAAAACATGCTAAGTGAATGAAGCCAGATACAAAAGGCCACATAATGTATGATTTCATTTGTAGGGAATGTTCTGAATTCACAAATCTATGAAGAAAGGAGTTTATGGATAACTTAGAGCTTAGGGGGAATAAGACGACTGAAGGATGAAAGCTAAAGGGAACATGGTTCCTTTCTGAATGTTGAAAATGCTCTCAAATTGATCATGGTGATAAAGGCACAATTCTGAATATACCAGAAGCCATTGAATTATTCACTTTTAATGGGTGAATTGTATGGTATGTGAATTATATCTCAATAAAATGTCTTTTTTAAATAGAGAGAGTTTACAGGAGCTTTATTCATAGTTGCCAAAATGGGAAGCCATCAGGATGTCCACGGTGAATAAATAAAGCATCGGTGGCACATTCAGATAACAGAATGAATTCAACACCGAAAGAAATGAGCTCCCAAGCGAAGAAGGCCGCCGAGGAACCTTAAATGCACCTTACCACGTGCACGAAGGCTGTCTGAGAAGGCTACGCATGGTGTGGTTCCACCTCGATGGCATTCTGGCAAAGCAAAGCTCTGGCAACAGCAAAACAACCAGCGATCGCCTGGAGTTATGGGAGAGAATGGAACGAGCAGGCATAAAGCAGAGAATTTTTAAGGCAGTGAACCTACTCTCTTTTATGTTATAACGGTGGACACGTGTCATTATACATTTGTTCAAACCCATAGCATGTACTACACCAACAGTGAACCCTACTGTCAACTATTGGGTGATATTGATGTGTCCATGTAGGTTCATCGATTCTAGAAATGTCCACTTGGTGGTGGATGTTGATAGCGGAGAAGCCTGTGCCTGAATGTATAGGACTGTGTACTTCTGGCTAAATTTTGTTATCAAGCCCAAGTGCTCTAAGCAATGAAGTCCAAAAAAACCCCCCAAACGAACCAGAGACATAATGAGGAAGGAGAAGGGAAAAGCCCATCTCATGTGCACCAAGCTTCCCCTGACTCCTCTATCTCCTATGTCCTGGCAAAAAACCAAATTGCTCTTTTTTTCCTATGTTTGCATTGTGTTCTTATTCCTAATTATTTTACAACCCCTACCACTTTACTGTGTAGTAGTATGCAGGTCTCTTAGGAAAAGATTCTATGTACAGGGCCCACGGGAATAATCAGGTGAGGCTGCTTAAACTCAACCTGCCCTTAAACTTTGATAATCCCAGGTACTCCCCCTACCACCAGAGCACTAGGAAGATCAACAGCTTCGCACAGTGTGACTTATCTCAACCTCTGGGTGTGTTCTAGACTGAATGTTTGTGTTCCACCCAAAATTCCTATGTTGAAACCCTAACCCCACGGCGATGGTAAAGATGGGGCTTTTGGGAAGTGACTAGATCATGAGGATGGAACCCTTCTTAATGGGATTTATGCTCTTAGGAAAGAGACCCCAGATGGTCTCCCTCACCATTTTTTGCTTTAAAAGCATGTTTTTAAAAATTGATTTTAGAGCGAGGAAGGGAGAGAGAGAGAGAGAGTGAGAGAGAGACATCAATGTGTCTCACATCGATCAGTGGCCTTGTGCCCTGACCAGTGCATGGGACAACGCTCCAACTAACCAAGCTACACCGGCCAGGGCTCCCTCTCCACCTCACCGTCTTTTGTCACCAGGTGAGGTGGTAGGGAGAAGATAGCTGTCTATGAACTGGAAAGTGGGCCTTGCCAGACAATGAGTCTGCTGGTGCCTTCATCTTAGACGTTCCAGCCTCTAGAGCTATGTGAAATAAATGTTTAAGCCCCTGGTCTATTATATTTGTATTACAGCAGGGAATTTTCTTTTTTTTATTCCTCACCCAAGGACATTTTTCCATTTTTTGTTCAGATAGAACAGGAGAGAGAGAGAGAGAGAGAGAGAGAGAGAGAGAGAGAGAGAGAGAGAAACATCTACATGAAAGGGACACATTGAGTGGTTGCCACCCACATGACCCAACCAGAGCCAGGGACAAACTGCAACCGAGGTACGTGCCCTTAGCGGGAACCGAACCTGGGTCTCTCTGGACCGCAGGCCGATGCTTGAACCGCTGAGCCAAACCGCCCAGGGCAGGATTTTTAATTTTTTTTTTAGAGAGGAAGAGAGAAAGAGAGAGAGAAACATTGATGTGAGAGAGAATTATCAATTGGTTGCCTCCAGTACACGCCCTGACTGGGAACCGAACCTGCAACTCTTTAGTGTATGGGATGATGCTCCAACCAACTGAGCTACCTGTATGGGGCTAAGACAGGGATTTTTATACCTATTAGAAAATTGATGTAGGTGGCTGGAACTGTCCACTTTAGAAAGAGCCAAAAGAAGTAGGGTCAAAATAAAAAATAAAAGATTGACATAATAAGAGAAAACACTTTATTTTGAAAATACTGGATTGGTTTGTCAAAAGATATGTTAGTGTACATGTACATATGCATGTGTGTGCATGTGTATACCATGTTCCGAAAGTGTTTACACAGTTTAAGCTTCACTAACTTCAGAGAAATAAGTGCCACAGATTTACTCCCAGGATCATTTGAAGATTTAATTATTTACATTTATTTTATACTCATTTTGTTTTCGTGAATAATACATTATAATTTAGTTGAATAATACATTATCATTTTAATTATTTGAGTCAGCCCCTCTGATTGAAACAGTAAAAGGTAAATGAAACAAAATCTAAATTTGCTAATCAACATTCAGAAAACTGAGTATAAAAAAACATGAAGTTCTATATCTGGGTTCAAGTAAGGCAAAACATTCTATAGGAAAAACAGATTTGAGGACAGACATGATCCTGAGTGTAAATGTCTGGGTACAAGCAAAAATTCCAGGCACTATTTCAGAGTTTCAAGGTAGTGGAATTGGTGCACCCCGAGTCAAGGTCTCCAAACAGTAAAGGGGGACCCAGGTCGTAATCTGGGTTAGAGATGGAACAAGAAGAACATTCATTAGAGTAAATATATGATGTGATGTTAGGTGGGTTAAAAAATAGGATGGCAGCCTGTTCAGTGTAGCTCAGTTGGTTGGAGTGTCATCCTGTACACCAAAAGGTCATGGGTTCGATTCCCAGTCAGGGCACATGCCTAGGTTGTGGGCTTGATCCTCCTCCTCCCCCATTTGTGCTGCTTGCCAGAGGCAGACGGTTGGCGTTTCTCTTTCACAAAGATATTTCTCTTTCTTTGTCCCCCTCTCTAAAAGTCAATGAACATGTCCTCAGATGAGGATTAAAAAAACAAAAAAGACACCCTGGCCCATTTGCTAAGTGGTTAGAGCATCGGCTCGCGGACCAGAGAGACCCCGGATTCAGTTCCCGAACCTCGAACCTCGGTTGCAGTTTGTCCCCGCTCAGGTTGGTGTCGTCGTTGTGGGTGGCAACCAGTTGATGTGTCTCTCTCACATCAATGTTTCTCTCTCTCTCTTCCCCCCTCTCTCCCTCCTGCTCTATCGGAAGATAAATGCAAAAATGTCCTCGGGTGAGAATAAAAACAGAATAGCAGAGCAGGATAGAGGGACCTGGAGAGAAAAGATGGGTGGAGGGCATCAGCTGGGCTGGTGGGGGGAGGGGCTGTGGACACACCCTCCCCCGCCCTCAGAAACCCTTTGTGACGCCTCAGTGCTCCGTGATGAGCACCTGGCCATAAAGTCAGCTGCCTGCTGTCTCAGAGCTCAGTTGCCTCAGGCAGCGTTGCTACTCGGAAAATGACTTTCAGTCTGTTTCTGAAGTGCGTCCCAGAGCCTTATCAGAGCGTCCCAGAGCCTTATCAGAGCTTCTGCTCACAATCCTTAGATTGTCGCCGCACCCTAATTTATGTCTGTGTGCTGTGGTTGCTCTTCCTCATCTTCTGTTTCCAGGTGGTGTGTTGGTCAACTCGAATCTTCGGGGAAAATGAACACGCACAAACGGTAAGGAACCCTGCACGAGCCCAGCAGAGATTCTTTGGTTTCCATTTCTAGTTTAGTTGAGATAGAGAGACAGCGAAGATGGGATGTCCGAGAGAATACAGACATCACTCTTCTAGAAGACACCAGGCAGGGCAAGGGGTCAGGGAGGACTCAGGTTAGCATCTGAACTCGCAGACCATCTGGGTGTGGGGGAGCGTTGCTGAATAGCCCCAAACTGATTTCATGGCTCTGGATTGGGTTATTTTGAGAGTTTGGGATCTCTGCAGAAGAACTGAATGGCCAAGCACTTCACCATGAGTCGTATTCCCATCAGGCCTCACCTGAGCAGCCTCCCCTTGTGTTGGGTTGATCAGGAGAGCAGTGCTGAGCCTCTGAGAGCCTCTGTGCAGAGGCAGGACCCTGAGCTCTGTCCCAGGTACAGGGTTCCTTCTCTCTGAGGGGACAGAGGTGACTTGGCCTCAGATCCCATGTCTTCCTTGAGCAGAGGGCCTCATAGAGACAATACTACTTTGAGCTTTTCCAAAGAAGAAAAAATTGAAAATATTTTAGAGCCATAAAGATTGATAAAAGAAAGGAACACAAAGTTCTACTAATTAAAATTGAGTCTTGTTATTCCTGGATTATTTCTGTTGGTGTTTCCTTAGGAGAGAAGTGAGAGAAATGTGCTACTTTTTTTCAGAGTCAGGGCCAAGCCAAGAGGAGGAGGAGAGGTGAGAAACCGAAAGGTAAGGTTCTGCCTATTTCACCTGAGCTCCCCAAGGGTGACCCTTCTTCTTTCCATGATAGCCCAGGTCATGATCTCTGAGGTTGTCAGTTGCAAGATATAATCCCACTCAGGAAACAGAGCCCTCAGAGGAGAGGCTCATGGGAAGACAGTCGGAAGCTGAGACAAGTCTCAGAACCCTCCCCTGCTGTCCCTGGGTAAGAAGAAGTGAGGGACGTGGGCAGTGGGTGCTGCCCAGATGTCGAGAGTCAGAATGTCTGGCTCCTGACTTTGTGAAGGAACTTTGACTTCAGGCTGATCAGATTCCTCTTTGTTGTAACCACTGACCTCTCTGCTTCATAGAGTGGTTTTGAGATTCAAATGAGATAATGTATGTGAATGAAGCAGCACACGCAGGAACCTTGTTAATATTATCATTGACCATTTGACGTCATCTACTGATTCTTGGGGCTTCAGAGTAAATATCCCAATGGTCTCCCATAAAGGGATCCTCTGTATCACCTGTGATTCTACTATGACCACTTGTAACCCACTGTCCTGGTTTCCCAGGTTGCAGATACCACCAGAGGGAAGAGGAAGAGAAAAAGATACTGATTTCTATACTTAAAAGGTGACTAGTCTTTCTCTTTCTCTCCTGACCCCTCTTTAGCATGTTCTATGTGTTTCCAGGGGTTCAGTGCAGCCTTCCATAGTCTTGGGACAGGGTTGCCACAGGAACGGGGACGTGAGTGAAGGCCTTGGGGTGAGTGCTGTTGAGTGCATTGTGTAGTCATGGATGTGGGGCCATATGAAGGGCTAGCAGGCTTCAGGGGCCCCACCCCACCAGGTCAGTGGGTCCTCCTTTCCTTGTTCTGGTCCTGGCTGCAGCTTTGTTCCTCCTGTCTCCTGCAGCCCCCTGGGCCAGCGTCATGATTCCGTCCACTTTCGTCAACTGTTATGTCCAGACCCCTCCTGTGAGGTGTGTAATAATGCAACCTTTGAGATGGATCAGCTGCTGTCCTCCTTGGCCTTGGAAGATGCTACTCCCCCTGTGTCCCCTTTGGCTTCCAGAGCTCCTGTGACTGAACCATTGTTCACTCCATCCCCTGCCTTCTCAGCAGTCCCTGCAGGAGACCTCACACCACCTCCTCGGCCCGAGATTTTACCACCACTGACCTCCAATCTCTCACTTAATTCAGTGACCTCCTTAGGTGATTTTCTATCACCATCACCACTGGATCACTCTCTGCCACCAGAGCCTTTTTCTTCCTTGGAATCTGAATTCCTAGTTGACTATTTCCCACCCCAGCCCCTTGACTTCCCTTCCCTCCCACAACATGATACTCAGAATGCAGATCCTGCTGTCTATTCAGAAGCTCATCTGACCAGGAATACAATTTTTCTTGGCTCCTCCATTAACTAAGATACCAACCACTTGTCTCAAACCCTGCCCCAATCCCAGCCTCTACATCTCAGTCAGATCCAATCCCAGGTCCATAGTCAATGCCCATTCAGTCCCACAGACCAGAGTAGTGTCTGTGGAGTTTATTTCCACAGATCCCAGAATGAATCAGACTATCTCACCTCATCTGAAATGCAGAAGCAACAGGAAAGATTGTGAGGTTTGCCTCCTGTGGTCCAAAGATCCCAGAAAGACTTTTGATCCTCTGCTCCAAACCCTCCTTATTGCCAGCCCTCTAAGGCCCATTTTTAATCTCCATCCTTTCTGTAAACTTGCCTCTCAGCAGTGAACTTGCGGAAAAACTAGAGCATCACTTTAGGAAAAAGCTTATCCAACACAGGTGGGGCCTGCCCCACAAGATCCATGAGTCTCGGTCACTGAGAAGGCCTCCAAGAGATTGCTCAGAGATATCTGAGTCAAAGAGCAGATATATGCTCTCTGCTGCTCTGTGTATAAGGGTCAGAGTAGCAAAAATCTAAATGTTGAATTGAGCCAGCCTGGAAGCTTCTATGAGAGGGCTTGGAAATGCTTCAGCTAGTGTAATTCCTGTAATAGAACAGAAATGGGACAGGACAACAAAAATAGAGAAGAAATCAGAACCTGTTTTTATGCTCAACATGTCCAGGGCTCAGGAGCTCGATGCTCTTCAATCCCAAACGAGTGAGGTCTTGACAACTAGAAAGCCGGGAATGAATGTGAATTAGAGTAAGGAGTAACCCTTGTGACCACTGAAAGCCTCCCAGCAAAAAGATCAACTCTCCCAGATCTTAAATCTGCAAACCTTCAGAAGCAACTCATTGCTGAGTCAAAATCTAATTTGGACAAGAGGATGCATAGCCAGGCTCAAGGCCAACCCATGAACTTGTCCCATGACTTAGATAAGTTTGACGTACAAAGTCCATCTGAATCATGCTCAGGGTGTCCCCAAGGTGGACAGAGCAGCTTCCCAGATGCCGCATGTCCATTAGGAGGACCGAGGACTCAGTGTGGAGAAGCAGCAGGAGCCTTGGGTCCCTAAGCATGTCTCAAGGTTGAGCCAAGATAAGAATTTCCCACCAGCTGCAAAGAAAGTAGGCCCCAGAGGCTCCAAATCAGAAGAGCTTGGTGGAGGGGATGCAGGGTTGGGAACATGCCAACCAGGAGGAAGAGATTTCCTGCTCTGGAGGTGATATTAAAGGAGAGGCTTGGGACCAGCAAGAATATTCCCAGGAAAAGGCAGCCCCATATTGTCTGCACAGAGCAGAGGCCCAGTTATAAGTAGAGCAGACATTGGGAAGTTCCTGGAGGAGAAACTGGGGCATCAGCAAGCAACAGGTGGCGCCTGCCCTCAAGAGCCCCTTCCTACAGTGAAGTTTGGGGAAGCTCAGCAGAGCCTGTCCAGGGGCCGAGCCTGTCCAGTGACATCCCCTCAATTCCAGGGCTCCCTCCTGTAAAGTGAAAAATGCCAAGTCCTGTCGCCCTGAGGAAAGACACCCTCAGAAAGCTGTGGTATTAAAGGACCAGCTATTGTCAGAAGCACCCTAAATCAGTGCCCCTCGGGACTGTACCCCGTCCAAGCTCCCCTGCAGCCTCCAGCTGCTCCGGCCTCCAACTGCGCTCACCTCTGCTGAAGGCCCTGTGTTCAGAGACTCCCCTCTGGTGAGCAGGAGAAACTGCTTCTGCAGGATTTGCAGGGGAAAGAATTTCCCATCCCCCAATAACCCCTTCTTCGTGGAGAATGTTGATTTACACTATTAAATGTTTCAGTAATAATAGTGATGTCTTTTCTGTGTACTGTATTGGGGGCATGGGTTTGCGGTATCTCAGAGTTGTGCTTAAGAAAAGAAAGAAGTTACTTCAGCTCCTATTGATCACTTCCTTTGGCTTCTCAAGTGACCATTTCCCTGGAGCTCTTATTGAAATAGATATCATATCTCCCCTCTAACCCCCAAAGCCCATGTCCTCCCTGATGAGGCTGAGGCACTGGGCTCTGTCTCCTGCCTCTTAGCTTGGCCATCATGAACAGGGGAGCCGCCCACACCGCCCCTCAGGGAATGCTCAACATCCATTCCAACAGCAGAGAAGATAGACCTTCTATATCTGAGAAGGTCAAGGACAGGCATATTTTCCAGAAAACAACAGGGAAGAAGAGACAGTGGCTTATCATTATTTAGAAGTTAGTGATCAGAGGATCCCACAGGTGTGTGAACCTTGAATGAGTATGTGTGGGGATATGGCTGCAGTGGATCCTGGGCTGGGTGGGGAAGGTCAAGGAACAGCATAAATCTGCTTAAAGGAAGGGTCACATTAATGTGTTGAGGAAGCGTATTTTAAACTTGACATTTAAGTTAACCTACTGGAAAGTCACTGTGGGGAAGGGGTTCCTGCCCCTGTGTATTTCTTCAGGCTGTGGGACTGATGACTTATTTTTGGCTGAGCAAAAGCATCACTCAGCAGGCTGGAATGCTAAACAGGCAGCCACCTACCTCCCAGAGTAAAATAAAGATGAAAGTAAGAACAAGATGCCTTAGAATGAAGGGGAAAGTACAAACAAATGCAGAGGGGAAAGCATGTCCTTGCTGTTGGAATAAAGGTTTATTGTCTCATCATCCCCACACTATGACCCTCTCTTGCTCCCAACTTTCTCAATCTGATTCAAGTTCCATCTGCTTGAGGCTGATCAGAGCACTGCATAGCATACAAATGCCTTACATCAAAAAGACATGGGCTATTCCTTGAGTACTAAAACAATATTTGCAGGATGTCATTAGGCATGGCATCCCTGTCTTTCAGGAAGGTGATCTTGGTGCCCGCTTTCCATCCATGCTCGATGGAAATATACACGGTCCGGCCCTTAGCGAGTACATTTCACCTATCAGGATGGAGCTGCCATCATTGATATTCATGGTCTTGGTGGATTTATAATCTCCCCCAGGACACCTGCAAATCATGAGTCAGAGGTGAGATCTAGACTATGCCCAGGGTTACAGATATTTGGGGGCTCATCATGGACCTCCACGGAATGTGTTTTTTTTTTTGTTTTTTTTTGCCAAGTTCGCATACATACCCACCCTTACAATTAAGGTCTAGAGGGAAAGGAACCCCACTAGTACAGACTGAAACAAACAAACAAAAAATAGAATGAGTGTCTTGGAGAGCACTTCAGGTAGTTTTTCCAGTAAGCCCTGTGAATCCTGAGAGCAAAAAGAAAAGGAAAGAAAAAAAAGAAAAGAAAAGAAAGCATGTTGACCATAGCCCTCTCTTACTACCACACTTGTATCTTCTTGTCCAGAGTTATGCCATTGAACCTACAATGTCTGAAGATTGGGGTCACATAAAATAATTCATATTTTGGGGAAGCCCTGGGAAGGACAAAATGAGGGATGAGGCCCAAGGCAGGGAACTTGAAGAGGTGAGCAGGCAGTGGAGGGCTCTAACATCCATATGGGCCGAGCAGTCGATAACCCAGCCTCTCAGTTCCTCCTTCATCTCATCTTAGGGTCCTTCCATTCCAGTTACTGCCAGGAACACCTCTGCCATCTGGAATAATACCCTCTTACCTTCCACCCGTTGACCATAAACTCCTATCCTTCCAGCTTGTATGTCCATTGTTAATTTTTCAACTCCATGACATTCATTTTTCCACTTCTTGTCAATGTACCAAGCTTGTCTTCTTCCCTCACCAAAGTAGACTTGAAAAAAACATTTAAAAAGCTCCACTACAGCCCTGGCTGGTTTGATTCAGTGGTTAGAGCACTGGCCCACCAACCAAAGGGCCATGGGTTCAATTCCGGTCAAGGGAGTATACCTGGGTTGCATGTTTGATCCCCGGCCCCAGTGTGTGGGAGGCAACCAATCAACGTGTGTCTCTCACATCAATGTTTTTTTTTTTTTTTTTAATCTCTTTCTCTCCCCCGCTTCCTCCCACTCTATCTAAAATATATCCTCTGGTGAGGATTAAAAAAATAAAATAAAAAAAGTTCCACTACACCTGAGCCCCTTCAAATTCCCTTTAATCCTTCCTGTCTGGCAAAATTTCAACTCTGTGTTTTTCCAGAAATGCCTTCCTATATGTAACTAATCATTATTGGATTAAATCTCAAAATCAATTCTGCTGGTGCCCCAGAACTACCTGGAAACATTAATTTATTCCACAAATAATTATCCCATGTTTACTAATGCGGACAAAACAGACAGAGCTTAGGTCCCTGTTTCCTTAGTCCATTCTCTCTCCAAAGCCGCTCAAATCGATTTCAAATCTCTCTCACTTCAAAAACTGAGTCCCTCTCCACTGGCTCAGCTGATGCACTGGACCCCTGTCCTCAGAGGAGCTAGAAACCATGGGATGGGAACTTCTCAACAAACACTTACACTTTCTTCCTTTTTCCTTCCTGTTAAATGGAAAGAGTTTCCTTCCCAACTCAAAGGAATGACTCTTCCCGAATCACCTTATTGAGAGAGAGCTTAATTCCCGTCTTGATGGACAGATGCACCCTTGCCAGGTATCCTTTGGCCCCTCCCTCTCCTTATGAGTCACCTAACTTTTATTTTTTAAAGCTTATTATTACAGAAATACATAAACGTGTACAAGAACAGATACAACAATATATCTCTTCCCATGTGCCCTCACCCAACTTTCACAATTCATCATTTTGCATATGTATTACTACCCATTTTTTTTTACTTTATGATTAAAATGAAAAAGCCCATTGAAAGACTTATGCTACATGCCCATGTCACAGCTCTCAACATTTCTTTGATATTTATCACACGTGGAACACACTTCTGCACCACAGATGCAAACAGCACTGGTGACGAAAAAGCATTGAGTTTTAAAGGGTTTGGCAATCAGGTTTGCTTTGCCTTTTCGTCAGCCCTGAGGAGTCATTTGAGTGAGTTCTCTCAACTCCATGCAAGAAGCAATCCTACAGAGCAAATCCCATGCACAATATCGCTGTTCCTAATCACACACTAACAATATTAACATGTTAAATGTATAGAAGTAGAAAACTAGGGAATTGGCATCGCTATGTGTGTTTTCAAATATCTACAAAATGCCTTTCCTCTCACACATGAAAATAACTTACATTCAGTAGATCAAAAACTCTAATCTTTTTTCTTCCCTAAATGTCACTAAAAGTAAAAGATTAGAAGAAAAGATGCAGAACATCATTAGCGATCAGAAAAATGTAAATCAAAAACACTGTGAGATAGAACTACATGTACATACAAATAGCTAGAATAAAAAAGTCAGATAAGTGTTGCAGAGAATGTGGAGAATGTGGAACCCTCATATACTACTGATGAGAATAAAAAATGGTACAGCCACTTTGGAAAACAGTCTGCCCCTTCTTCAAAATGTCCCCTACTCCTCAAAATTTTAAACATAGAGCTGCCATATGACCCAGCAATGTCAATTCTAAATATTTACTCAAGAGAAATGAAAACATAAACTTATAAACATTTTTGATTTTATTTATTGAGATATTTATTTATTTATTTATTATTTATTTATTTTCTTGAGTGTGGTTAAAGCTTTTATCAATTTTGTTTATCTTTTCAAAGAATCAGCTCCTGGTTTCATTTGTATTATTTAGTGTTGTTTTCTTAGGCTCTATTTTATTTATTTCCATTTTGATCTTAATTATTTCTCTAATTCTACTCACGTTGAGCTTTGTTGTTCTTTTTCTAGTTTCTTTAGTTGTAAGGTTAGATTGTTCATTTGAGATTTTTCTTGTTTCTTGAGGTAGGCCTATAATGCTATGAATTTTCCTCTTAGGAATGCTTTTGTTGTGTCCCATAGTTTTGGGTTGTGTTCTCATTTTCATTTGTTTCGAGGAATAATTTGATTTCTTCCTTGATCTCATTATTGACCCATTCATAGTTTAGTAACGTTATTTAGCCTCCATGTCGTCATGTGTTTTTTAGCTTTTTTCTTATGACTGATTTCTAGTTTCATGCCATTATAGTTACAGAAGATGCTTGATATGAGTTCAACCTTCTTAAATTTATTGTGACTTGTTTTGTGTCCTAATATGTGGTCTAGCTTAAAAAATGTTCCATATGTACTTGAAAAATAATGCATACTCTGCTGCTTTGCCATGAAATGTTCTGAAGATATCAATTAAATCCATTTGATCTAGTGTGTCATTTAAAACTGCTGTTTCCTTGTTGATTTTCTGTCTGGAAGGTCTAGTCACTGATGTCAGTGGGGTGTTAAAATCCCCTATGAGTCTGTTACTGTTGATTTCTCCCTTTATGTCTGTCAATATTTGCCTTATATATTTAGGTGCTCTTATATTGGGTATATAAATGTTCATACGGCTTAAATCCTCTTTTTGGATTGATTCTTATCATTATGAAATGTTCTTCTTTGTCTCTTAATATAGTCTTTTTAAAAAAAACTTATCTTTATTGTTGAATGTATTACAGATGTCCCTACTTTTATTCCCCATTGACCCTCCCCCCAATCCCACCTCCCTTCTGCCTTCCCCACCCTATTGTCAGTGTCCATTGTTTATGCATATATACATAGAAGTTCTTCGGTTTATCTCATCCTGCCCTCCTTCCCCCCTTCCCTTTGAGAGTCATCAGTTTAATGACCAATTTGTACTTCTTAATTCCTTCATCTTTTTCACCCATTTTCCCAGCCCCTTCCTATCTGGCAAGCAACAAAAAGGTCTCTGTATCTATGAGTCTGTTTCTGTTCTGCTTGCTCATTTGTTTTGTAGATTCAATTGTGGATAGATATGTATTAATTGGCATTTTATTGTTCATATTTTTGTTCTCCTTCTCCTTCAAGAAGACCCTTCAACATTTCATATAATACTGGTTTGGTGGTGATGAACTCCTTTAGCTTTTTCTTGTCTGGGACACTCTTGATATGTCTATCGATTCTAAATGATAGCTCTGCAGGATAGAGTAATCTTGGTTGTAGGTCATTTCTTTTCAACACCTTGAATATCTCTTGCCACTCCTTTTTGGCCTGCAAAGTTTCTTTTGAGAAGTCAGCTGACAGTCTTATGGGAGCTCCTTTGCAGGTGATGAACTGCTTTTGTCTTGCTGCTTTTAAGATTCTCTCTTTGTATTTAACGTTTGGCATTTTGATGATAATGTGTCTTGGTGTGGATCTCTGTGTGTTCATCTTGTTTGGGACTCTCTGTGCCTCTTGGACTTGTATGTTTATTTCCTTCACCAACTTAGGGAAGTTTTCTGTCATTACTGTTTCAAATAGATTTTCAATTTCTTGCTCTCTCTCTTCTTCTGGCACCCCTATGATGTGGATGTTGGCATGCTTGATATTGTCCCAGAGGCTCCTTACACTATCTTCATGATTTTTTGTTTTTAATCCTCACTCGAGGACATTTTTGCATTTATCTTCAGATAGAGCAGAAGGGAGAGAGTGGGGAAGAGAGAGAGAGAGAGAGAGAGAGAGAGAGAGAGAGAGAAACAATGATGTGAAAGAGACATATCAACTGGTTGCCACCCACATGACCCCAACCAGGTCGGCAGACAAACTACAACTGAGGTACGTGCCCTTAGCCAGAAATGAACCCGGGACTCTCCGGTCCACTGCTCCGGTCCGCTGCTCTAACCACTGAACCAAACCGGCCAGAGCTATCCTCATGTTTGTGGATTCTTTTTTATTTTTGCTGTTTTGATCGAGTGTTTTTTGCTTTTTTATATTCCAAATCAATGGTTTGCTTCTTGGCTTTACCTACTCTACTATTGATTTTCTGTACATTATTCTTTATTTTAGTTAGTGTATACTTTATTTCTGACTGTTCCTTTTTTATGGTGTCGATGTTCTCACTAAGTTCCTTGGAGTTCTCCTTACATTCTTGGAGTTCTCCTTACATTCTTGACGTTCTCACTAAGTTCCTTCAGCATCCTTATAACCAGTATTTTGAACTCTGCATCTGATTGATTGCTTATCTCCATTTTGTTTAGTTTTCTTCCTGAAGTTTTGTTCTTTTCTTTCATTTGGGACATCTTTTTTTGTCTCCTCATTTTGGCTTCCCTGTGTTTGTTTCTATGTATTAAGTAAAGTTGCTATGTCTCCTAGGCTTCAAGGGTGGCCTATTGTTGTAGGTGTCCTGTAGTATCCAGTGGCACAGCCTCCATGATCACCCAGCTGGGCCCTCGAGGTGTACTTCTAGTGTGGACTGTACACCCTTCTGTTGTAATTGAGTCTTGATTGTTACTGGCATGTTAATGAGAGGGATTTACTCAGGCTGATCAGCTGCAAGGACTGGCTGTGCCCACCCACCACTGGCCTCTGACTACCTTGGAGGATCAGCTGTGTAGGGGCTCACCACACAGAGCAAGACTTACTTCAACAGGGTTCTGTACCCATTGAGTCCACTCATTGAGTGTGTCACTTGTGGAGGTGGTTGGGTGGTGGTACTTCAATGTGATCTGAAGCTGTCCACTGGGTGTGCTAGCTCTGGGGCAAGGTCAGCCACTGTCTGTGTTCTGTCTGAGACATAAGCTACAAAATGATCTGCTGATGGCTGCTGCTTGTGCTGGGCTTGGAGGTGCCCAGGAAAAGACAAGTTGTAAACCAAGGCTGGTTGCTTCTAGTGCCCAGCCTGAAGGCACTTAACAAGAGGTATGGGTCTTGCTGAGACCAGATGCTGCTTGTTTGAGAGATTTTAGGAAAATCTGAAGCAGGATCCAAGAGAGGCCAATCTTATGGTAAAGCCATTGGAAATAGCTTGGGTGGGCCTGAAAGTTGGGTGGGGACAGGGCCTCAGGGAATCACCAGGGCAGGGCAAACAGTGTGAGTCAGGTTGCTGGAGTCCCAGATATGGCAACCCTCTGCCTGACCTATCGGGGGAGGGCTCACCAAAGGAACAAAGGCCTCTACCAGCATGTCCGTATGAGAGAAAGCTGCCTCTCCGCTCTTCATCCCAAGGCCTAACAGCTTAGTTCTTCCTCATATGTCTCTGGTGCCTTTCAAGCTGTCTCCCCTCCAAGCTTAGAGGGAGCAAGTCTGAGTAAGTCCATGTGTGGGCCCTTTTAGAGGTGCTGCCTGGGGCTCCAGCAGCCTCAGCCTCCCTCTGCGTCAGTTCCCGCTGGTTTTTATAGCCAGAAGTTAATGGGGACTTCTCTTCCTGGCACTGGAACCCTGAGGTGGGTGCCTGGTGTGGAAGGTCATCAGGGAGGATCTTCACAGCCAAGGTGTCCTTCTTGATTTTTATCCGCGACATGTGGATGTGGGACCAGCCTGTCCTTGCCTCTGCCCCTCCTATCAGTCTCAATGTGGCTTCTTCTTTAATTTTGTAGTTGTAGGACTTCCATTCAGGTCAATTTCAGGCTGTTTTGAATGATGGTTGTTCTGTAGTTTAGTTGTAATTTTGATGCAGTCATGGGAGGAGGCAAGTACAACGTTTACCTATGCCGCCATCTTGACCAGAAGTCCTCTTAACATAGTCTTTGTTTTAAAGTCAGTTTTGTCTGATTATAAGTATTGCTATCCAAGACATTTGTTTGTTCATTTCCATTTGTTTGAAATACAGCAGAACCTCACTTCTCAAACTTAATTCCTTCTGGAAGGCTGTTCAAGAAATGATTTCTTCAAAAACAGAATAATTTTTTTTCCATTAGGAATAACGTAAATTGAATTAATTCATTCCAGGCTCCCAAATGATTCTCTGTTTTAAACTTTCGTATATACAATACAGTACATGTTAATGTAGTGTTTTATCTATAAACACTTTTCTTAAATTTATCACACCACCCCCTACTGGCCTTAAATGAATCACTTTCAGTACTTGTTCCAGGAGTGACTTTCAGGAGGTCAGCATACAACATCTTTGCTTCTTCACATGTCGTTACTAATTGCTGTCACTGGCTAATTGCTTTTTATTTATCCAAATTGACAACAGTTTTTCTACCTCTTCAACTGCCTGTGATCATTGTTTCTTTCACTCATTAGCAACATTAGCACTCTTGATTGCCTCTTTATGTTTTAAAATTGTGCTAATCATCCATTTTGGCAGCAACAAAAACAAACAAACAAAAACCCCACAAAAATATTTACAGCACAATTTCCTGAGATGTTAACAACATGAGGTTAAGTGGTAAACTGACTCATACTGGAGCACTCTTTCCTTTGTTTGTGGCCTGAGAGATACTTTTTGTCATCCTAATGTATAACTACCAAAGTGTGGTTAGGTCGAGCACCAACGTTTGTTCAACAAGCGAGACATTTTTTTCATAAACAACTTGGTCAAGAACTGAATTGTTTGAGACGGGAGACATTGGAGAACTGAAGTTTGACTATATCTTTTTCCATGCCTTTTCTTAAAGTTTATGTGTGTCATTTGATCTGAAGCAGATCTCTTGAAAATATATGGGTCTTATATTCTTACCCATTCAGCTAATCTATGCCTTTTGATTGGAGCATTCAATCCATTTACATTTAAAATTATTATTGATAAATATGTAGTTATGGCTATTTTATTATTCATGTTTCTGTTTTTTTTTTGTTTTTTTTTTTTTGTTCTTAAAAAAGTCCCTTTGACATTTTTTGTAATACTAGTTTGGAGATGATGAACTCCTTTAGCTTTTTCTTATCTAGAAAGCTCTTTGCCTTTCCTTCAGTTTTATTTTATGTTTTTTTATTTTATTGTTGAAAGTATTACAGTTGTCTTCCTTTTTTCTCCATTGACCCCATCCTCCCCACCCCCATCTGTCCCCTACTTTCCCCAACCTAATGTCTGTGTCTATTGGTGGTGCATATATGCATATAAGTTCTTTGGTTTATCTCTTCCCTTCCCTCCCACCCTCCATCCCTCTGAGGTTTGTTAGTCTGTTCCCTACTTCCATGACTCTGGATCTGTTTTGGTCTACAGCTTATTTTGTTTATGACATTCCATAAATAAATGACATCTGGTACTCCTTCAATTTTAAATGATAGCCTTGCTGAGTAGGTTATTCTTGGTTGTAGGTCTTTACTTTTCATCACTTTGAATATTTCAATCCAATCCCTTCTTATGCAAGTGTGCCAGGTGGGTAGTAGACTTCTTGGGGGTATCACTTTGTAAATTATATAAATGTCTAACCAGTATGCTGTTCACCTGAAACTATTGTAAAATAATATTAAATGCCAATTGTAATTGAAAAATAAACATAAAAACTAATGTTCATAGAACCATCATTCATAATAAAACATGAAAACAATTCAAATGAGGTTGGAGATGCTGCTGAATACATTTCTCATTTTGTTCAGGTAAAAACACATCATGCATAAGGGGAAGTTGGGGGTGTAAATCCCTGGGAACAGCAGGCTTTCAAAGATTATGTGGGGTCCAAAGGGAGATCACCAAGCAGTAAAAAGTTCCCAGGTACTATCTGGGTAATAGGAGGGATAAATAAAACATGTCACTAATATATGCTATGGGGAATGGGTGGAGTTGGAATATAGTTTGAAGGAATCTAATGGGCCCTGGAGGGATAGACAGATCTCCTGGGGTGGTTGATGGGGGGAAAGGTTGTGAATTCATCTTCTCTGAATTGTTCCCTCCCCCACCCTTAAGAACTTAAGAACTTTACTGTCTGTGCTATAGCTCTGTGATGTGTGTCTAAAAATCTAGTCTAAACATTGCTCTCTATGTCCAGCTTTCTGAGTTACCAATGCACTTTTGATGATGCAAACTACCTGCTTTGTCTGAGAAGCCTTACTGTACCATGGCTGAACTCCAGCTCAATTCCTAGGTATTCCCATCCTTGTCTTCCTGTGTGGGGTGTGTCTCCTCCTTCTGTTACTAAGCTACCTAAAAAGTTATCCATGTTTTCCAGTATTTTGAAAGCAGAGACACATCAATCAGGCAAGTAAAAGCAGAGAGTCCCTCAGAAATATTAAATCTTACTTTTCAAATAAATGCATTCGATGCTATCAACATTTCTCTAAGTACTACTTTAACTGCATCTCACAAAGTTTGTTAAGTTATATTGTCATTTTTATTTAGTTTAAAATTCTTTTTTCTTTGAGACCTCTTCCTTGACCCATTTGTTTGTAGTGTGCAGTTTAATCTCTAATCATTTTGGGATTTTCAAGCTATCTATCTGTAGTTTATTTCTAGTTTTAATTCCATTATGATCTGAAAATACACTTAGTGTAACTTCTATTCTTTTACATTTATTATGATGTGTTTTGTGGAATGGAATGTGGTCTATCTTGGTAAATGTTTCATGTGATCTTGAGAAGAATGTGAATCTGTTGTTGGATAAAGTATTCTAAAATGTCAATTAGATAGAGTTGATTGACGATGCTGTTCAGGTCAACTATAACCTTACTGATTTTTTGCCTGCTAGGTCTGTTATGATAGAGTGGTATTAAAATCTCCAATAATAACAGAGAAGTCACCCATTTCTCCTTGCAGTTCTATCAGTTTTTGCTTCACATATTTTGTTATGTTGTTGTTAGATATTAAGGATTGATTCCTTTATTTTTACACATGTCCCTCTTGGTCATTAATAATTTTCCTTGTTCTGAAGTCTGCTTTTTGTCTAAAATTAAATAGTTAGTCTTGTTTTCTTTTGGTTAGTGTTAGCATAGTACATTTCTTTCTGTCCCTTTACTTTTAATCTCTCATTATCTTTATATGTGGAGTGGGTTTTTTATTTATCCATTCTGACAGACTTCACCTTTTAATTGGTGAATTTAGATCATTAACATGTAGTAAATTTTCAAAATATAGCCCTGGCCGGTTTGGCTCAGCGGTTAGAGCGTCGGCCTGCGGTCCTGAGAGACCCGGGTTCGGTTCCCGCTAAGGGCGCGTACCTTGGTTGCAGTTTGTCCCCGGCCCTGGTCGGTTGTGCGGGTGGCAGCCACTCGATGTGTTCCTTTCACATCGATATTTCTCTCTCTCTCTCTGTTCCTCTCTCTCCCTCCAACTCTACCTGAACAACAACAACAACAAAAATATATATATATAATTGGATTGTTATAACTCCTATAACTGTTTACTGTTCATTATATCAATTTTTTCTTCCCCCCATTTTTCTTATTTTCTTAATTTTAAGTATTTCAAATTTCTGTTTTCTCTCTACTCTTAGCATATCAATTCTTCTTTAATAAATATTTTTATAGTTGTCCTAAAGTTTTTAATATGCACTTACAACTAATCTGAGTCCACTTTTATATAACACTATACCACTTCATAAGTAATGCAGGTCCTTTATAACAGAGCTCCCAAGTCCTCTCTTCTTTCCCTGTAATCTGCTATCATTCATTTCACTTATCCACATACTATAATACTCCAATACAGTGCATTATTATTATTATTTCAATTGAGAATAAGAAATATAAATATTTTATTTTACTTCCATTTATTCCTTCTCTTCCTTCCCTTATGTAGATCCAAGTTATCATTTGTCTTCTTCTTGAAAGCTCATTTTTACAGGTCAAGTCTGATGAAGATGAATTCCCTCAGTTTTTGTTTGTCTGGGAGAGTTTTTATTTCTCCTTTACTTTGGAAGGATAATTTCACTAGATACAAAATTCTAAGTTGGTGATTTTTTTTCTTCTAATACTTTATTCTGATTCACTCTTGTCTTGTTTGTGTGGTTCTCATCAGAAACTCATAATTCTTGTGTTTGTTTCTCTAAATGTAAGGTGATTATTCTTCTCTGGAATCATTCAAGATTTTATCTTTTGATTTCCAAAAGTTTGAATGTGATATGTCTCCATTTAGACTTTTCTAGTATTTATCCTGTTTTGTGTTCTCTGATGCTTCACCATCTATGATTAATGTTACAAATTTTGGAAAATTTTGGACCATTATTACCTTAAATATTTCTCCTCTGTGTTCTCTCTTTCATTGCCTTCTGGTATTTCAATAACCTTTATGTTATTATTTTAACTGTCTAACAGTTTCTAGATATTCTGAGTTTAAAATTTTTTCAAGAATTCTTTTTCTCTCTGCATTTCAGTTTACAAAGTTCCTACTGACTTTTATTCAAGCCCACTTATTCTTTCCCTGCACATATGCAATCTACAGATCAGCCTATCAAAGCCATTCTTCATTTCTGTTACAGAGTTTTTCCTTTCTAATATTACCTGTTGATTCTTAGTATCCCTTTCTCTACTTACATTTCTTATCATCTTGAGTGTTTTCTACTTTTTCCATTAGAGACCTTAACATTAATAATTATTATTTTGGATTCCACATATGATAATTCCAAAATCCGTGTCACATCTAAATGTGGAACTGATGCTTGCTCCTTCTATTCAGACTCCTTTTTCTTGCCTTTAGTAAGCCTTGTAGTTTTCTGTTGAAATCCAGACATGATGTATTTGATAAAGGAATTGGAGTAAATCTTTCTCTTAAACTTTTAAGTTAACTGGCTAGGTATTGGCTGTGTTTCATGTCCGAGGCTTCAATTTCCTCTGTTGTCCTTGTTTTTGTCCCCTGTAGTGTCTTTAGGTTTCCTAAACCTCCTCCTTAAATAAAGTCTATGTCTTACGGCTCTTTCTGCTGTGATCCTTTGTTACTATACTGGAGCTCTGTTGATGTGGTGGTAAGGTTTTGAGGAAGGGGATATGATTAAACCTGTCTTTTAGTGGAATTGTGTTCCTGGGTTGTGATGTTCACAAGTGTTTCTAAGCATCTGTTTTATATTTCATTCTTTAAATGAGACAAGAAAGTTAGAAGGGACTGTAGTTGTGTAATTTCCCTTCTCCTATGTGGGATAAGGCGCTAGTACTCTTTTCCCCAACTGAGGAGGCTCATTATGGAGAATACTTAGGTAATGTTTCAAAACTAGTATCTTTGTCTTTATGACCCACACTCCCTGGCCAGAAACATGAGAGGTTTTTCATGGCTTTCAAGGTAAGAACGTGATGGGGTTCTTAGAGGTAAATCCTATGAATAGGTTGCCTTCTCCCTGGAGATTAGTGACTTCAGAAGTTTCTCTCTCTCTCATGCTAACCCACATGCATCTTCCAGGCATTTTAAAAAGGCTCCTTTTATGTGTTCCTACCAGTTTATGGCCCCAGTGGCTTCTAATCCAGGTCAGGTAATCTGGACTGATTCTCTCCATTCATCCTTTCTGAAAATTTTGGGTAGAGCTTGCCCTAAGACCTCAATTTCCTGATGGCTCAAAGAAAGGTCACTTATTTTTTCATTTGTCCAGTGTTTTGCTTATTCTAAAGACTGGAGGAATGACTCCCAAGCACTTTAAATGTTGAAGCTGGAACCAGAAGTCACCCACCAAAGGGTAATTCTTTATTTTCCTGTTCCTCTTCTTTCATTTCTAAATGAATTTGGTTGAGTCAGAAAGACACCTAAAATGGGAAATCTTAGGCAGGCTGAAATATCACTCTTCTAAAGGAAGAGACCAGGCAGGGCTAGGGGTTCAGGAAGGACTAAGGTTACGATGTGAAGCTCTCAGACCACCTGGGTGTGGTGGCAGGTTTCTAGATAAAATTTCAAGCATGCGGTTTTGTAGTTCTGGATTGGGTTATTTTGAGAGTTTAGGATCTCTGCAGGAGATCGGCATTACTCCTAACTTCATTATGAGTCACATTCCCATGTCAGGTGTCATTGGACCAGGCTTTCCTTCATGTTGGGCTGATCAGAAGAGCAGTGCTGAGCATCTGAGAGCCTCTAAGCAGAGGCTGAAGCTTAAGCTTTGTCCCAGTTACAAGGTTCCAGCCGAGGGAACACAGATGTGACTGTTGGCCTCAGATTTTATACCGTCCTTAAGCAGAGGACTTCTGACTATGAATACTAGGTATAAGCCTCAAATCCACAATTCTTTGAATATTTTTAAAGAAGAAAAAATTTAAAACATTTTATCAACATTAAAATTAATAAAAATAATGAAAGCACATGTCTGTTAACTAAAACAGAGAGTCATATTATTCTTTAATCATGAATGTCTGAGTTTCCTAGGGTGAGAAGTGGGAGAAATGTGTCCCAGCCCCTCATTTTTTTTTTTTTTTGGTTGTTGTTGTTGTTGTTCTTATTGTCAGGAAACAACAAAGAGGAAAAGGAAAGGTGGGACATTGAAAGGTAGGTTCTGCCTTTTCCACCTGAGCTCTAAAAGAGTGACCCTTTCTCTCCTTTCCATGAGGATTTGGGTCCATAATCTTGGAGGATGTCAGTTGATAGGTACAGTCCCTCTCAGGAAACAGAGCCCTTAGAGGAGATACTCATGAGAAGACCGTCAGAACCTGAGACACTTCTCAGATTCCCTGTTCTGCCCGTCCCTGGGCATGAAGCAGTGATGGGCCTGGGCAATGGGTGTTGGCCGCTAGATGGCCAGGTGAGATGTTGGGAGTCAGAACTTCTACCCACTGACTTCATGAAAGTACTGTGACTTCATGGATAATCAGATTTTCCTGTGAGTTAACCACTGAATAATTCTTATAGTGTGGTTTTGAATATTTCATGGGATAATATATATGATATCTCTGTGTGAATAATAAATCAACATATATCTGAGCCTTGTTGTTATTGTTGACCTTGTGACCTGGTATCCTAATTTTTGGTGCTTTCCTAGTCCAATCTACCAAGGTACCTCTAAAGTATATTCTAAATAGCCCCCTATAAAATGTCTTTGCTTCTACCATCATCACTTTCCTAATTTCCCAAATTGGAGGGCTTGTTAGAACAAAGTGGAGGAGGTAAGGGAGGTGCTTTCTCTTCTGCAAAGGTAACTAAATATTACCCCCTTATTTCTGCAGCAGAGTCTATAAATGTTTGGTCTTCAGTGAAGCCTGGGATTGACATGGGAGAAAAAATCTTCGGAGTCAGAATGTGAAAGCCTTTAGGAGAGGGGTAAAAAGGTATATTGTGAGATCAAGGCATCAGAGGACTATGAAAGGACACTATGCAGTGGAAGGTCCTACATTTGCCTGACCTGCCAAGGTCCATTTTTTTGTTTTGGTCTTGGCTATAGCTTTTTTAAAAAAAATATGTTTTCACTAAATTTTTAGAGAAAGAGGAAGGAAGAGAGATAGAAACATCAATATGAGAAATCCATCAATTTGCATACAGTAGTATGCTCCCTACTGGGGATCGAGCCCGAAATCCGGGCATGTGCCCTGACCGAGAATCGAACCGGGATCTCTTGGTCCATGGGATGATGCTCAATCTACTGAGCCACAGCAGTCAGGCCTGTTTACAGGTTTGGACCTCCTGTTTCCTACAGCTCCCTGAGCTGGCCTCATGATACCACTCAATTTTGTTAACTGTTATGTACAGACTCCTTCTGCTGGGATCATTGGCTGCTGTTCCCAGAGGCCCTGAAAGATGCTACTCCTTTGGCTCCCACAGCTCCTGTGTCTGAGTCCTCATACTCTCTGTCTCCTGCCTTCTCAGTAGTCCCACCAAGAGACCCAATCCTCACCTCTCCACCTGAGCCTTTTACGTGGCCACCCCCATTCTTTCCCCTAATCCAATGATCTTAGTAGACTTTCTTTCACCTTTACCGCTGAGTCACTCTCTGCCACCAGAACCTTTTCCGAACCTAGAATCCAAATTTCCAGCAGACTGTTTCCTACCCCAGTCACTTGCCTTTTCACCTCTCACACCGTATGACACTCTGAGAGCGAAGCCTGTTTTCCAGCCAGAGGCCATGTTGTCTCTGAATAACATCTCACGTGATCTCACCCTATCCCAACATATCAACTCCTTACCAAATTTGTCACAGAAAATGAATCCCACTGACTCATTTGCTTGTCATCATGTACAGCCAATGCTGTTTGATTCACTAGACTGTATTTTATTTTATTTATTTTTTAATACTCACCTGAGGATATTTTTACATTTATCTTCAGATAGAGTGTGAGGGAGGAAGGGAAGTAAGAAGGGAAGGAGAGAGAGAGAGAGAGAGAGAGAGAGAGAGAGAGAGAGAGAGAGAGAGATAGAGAGAGAGAGAGAACGAAACATCGATGTGAGAGAGACACATCAATTGGCCACCTCTTGCATGACCTCGACCAGTGCTGGGGACCAAACTGCAACTGAGGTACATGCCCTTGACTGGAATTGAACCCATAACTCTTTGGTCTGAGGGCAGACACTCTAACTGCTGATGTAAACTGGCCAGGGCTAGACTGTACTTTAATGGTAACTCAACCTAATTTGATTTCTATCTTATTGAAACTTATTACAGAGGACTCATCGCCAGATAGTCCTGGTGCATTGTCCATTTATAAATCCTAAGAATCAGAAGCACTGACTATTCAAACCTGTCTTCTCTAAAATCTATTCATTTGTCTCTCCAAACATGCCTGGATGTTAAGGCCAGGAAAAGAATGGCTACTGACTCCCAAGTGTTTTGCAACAGAGACACATCTCTGATGGATGGGGAGAAGTATTCTTGCTGAAAATCAGAGTGTGATACTGTAAGGAGGACTATGTTCTTGTCATAAGCCTGCCAACTGGCAAAAAGCCCGCAGGAATGACTAATATCAAATATCTTCCTATACTTTGAAATGAGTGATTTGAGCCAGATTTAATTTAATTTAGAAAAATTAAGAACTGCTTGTTGTACTTTAATGTTGTGGAACAAACTTATGCTTTTATGTATATTATTCCATTTAATCTTTACAATCCTTTGAAGTAGGTTTCTTTACGCCCTTTTATAGAGAGCAACCTGAAGCACAGAGAATGTTAACACGAAAGAGGGAGGCAAGGATGGAGAGCCCCTTTATATTGTGAGGAATTCTTTGTATGTAAATATAAAAAATACAATACAACTGACTTATGAAAGAGGATCTGTTGACTAGGCCCATGACATAGTCTGGGAGTAATGCCAGCCTTAGACAGGAGGGGCAGGAGGGTTCATACTGGGGCTCAGTGATATCATCAAGATTCAGTTCCCATCTATTTTTTGGCTCTACACTGTTTCTTTTTTTAATCCTCACCCGAGGACATTTTTGCATTTATCTTCAGATAAAGCAGGAGAGAGAGGGGTGAAGGGAGAGAGAGAGAGAAACATTAATGTGAGAGAGACACATCGACTGGTTGCCACCAACATGAGCCCAACCGGGCCGGGGACAAACTGCAAACGAGGTACATGCCCTTAGTGGGAACTGAACCTAGGACTCTCTGATCTGTGAGCCGACACTCTAATCGCTGAGCCAAACCGACCAGGGCTGGCTCTATATTCTGGAGTGGCTCTACTGTGAGATTTTCTGTCTGGCAACATCCTGCAAGCTTCAGGTGCAGGTAAAAATGAGTTGTCTCTCCCACCAGTCCCTTCAAAAGTCCCATTGTGCCTAATTGTCTCTAGTTGGGTCGCCTGCCCATTCCTGACCAACCACTCTTGCCAAAAGCATGGAACAATCTTTTCAGCAAAGCCTGAGTTATATCCATCCCTAAAGTAAGAGTGTTATTAGGGAAAGACCACTCCACTTGCACTTGGACTGGTAATGAGAATGGGGTTAGTTTCCCAGATGGCAGCAGAGGGATTATTTCCAGAAGGTGAGTGAATTTTGGATGTCAAAACAAAACAAAACAAAACAAAACAAAACAAAACAAAACAAAACAAAACAAATGCAAATCAGATGTCTACTACAACCCTCTCTCTCACTGGCCCATTTTTGACTTCTTGTCTGGAGCCATGCCATTGACTGAATCTTATAGTTGCAGGAAATGCTGATTCTGTGGGTGGACCTTTTACCTCCATTCCAGTTCAGTTATGGCCATATCCTAGAACTTATCAGCAGGAACCCTTCTGCTTTCTGAAAATATAGTCTGACATTGAAACTTTATCCTTCCAACTTTTGCGCTCAGAGTGCCAATTCCTCAACATATTCAGGAACTACAAACCACTTTATAATTTCTCCCCGTCTATCTGACATTTTCTCCTCATTTCCTCTCCAAAGAAAACTTCATGGTCTATCACTTAATTCCAGATCTAAACAGTCTAAACAGCCTACTCCATTACCCTTTCATCTGTGCTGCTGGGCAAAATCAACTCTGACTTTTTAAGACCTGCCTTCTAGTAAGGGGCTTATTCCTCTTGGATAAAATCAAATATGCACTTTTGTGCCACCATAAATCTATATTCTACTACTAAGGGTAAGCTCCAATGCTGCCTGAAAGAATCCATTCATTGCTTCGGCGTTTATTATGTTCTAAGCACTTGCACCCAGGAGTGAAGGAAACAAAGCTCCCTGTCTTGGAGCTTACGTGATCTTTCTTAGCCAACTCGCTCACCTGGGCACTGAGAACTAGAACTATTTCCCGTTCCTACAACTTCTCCACACTCCTCGCTCATTAAACATTATGTGGTGAACCAGCACAGGGGAATGAGAGGTCAGCAGAACGGAACTTTTCTTTATAAAAACTCCAAAACAACAAAAAACCCCAAACCAACCATGTGAACCCCTCCGCCCATTGCTCCTTGCCTTCCCACTGTACTGAAAGGTTTCCCTCGGGATGCTTTCCTGGAACCCCCACTCCCACGCCACGAATTACTTGCTAAACATCCTCACTGTAGAATCTTGCACACTTAACTCATTGTTTTCCACTACTCCCAACTTTCTCTTCCTCTTATATTTTCAGTATCAATTTTAGCAACTGGACACCCAAATATAAACACAAGAGCTATTTTATACTGTTTTCTCTTTATTTTCTCCATAGCTAGTCAGGTGGGCGGAAAATTCTTGAATTCTCTCAGTCCATTTTATCTACTTCCCTTAGATTGTAAGATTTTTCAGCTGTATTTTTATAATACATATTAATTATGTTAGTAAGATATGGTCACAGTCTCTGAGTCAATAGTAAAACATTCTCATGAAGGTTAAATATTCGTTCCCAAACAAAAACAAATATATTATTTTATATTAAAATTTCAATTTATCCTTGTTTTTGTTTCCTTGTTATTTATATCAATATAGATTTGTGGTTTCTGAATTGATTCAATTCAAAATGTTACTATTTATATTGGTGCTCAAATTTCACAAATTTAGGTAGTTACTTTAATATGACTTCTGTGTTCTTTTGACGTATCTCTATAATTTCTTACTTTCTGCTGCAAAAATATTCTTCAGGTTGATTGTATAGCTTTTCCTCCATCAGCCCTGGGAAAGTTTCAGCTATTTCTCCAAGTAGTCCTGATTCCTTTAATGGAGAATAGTATTTAGAATCCAAATCAATGTATTAGATGTGCTCATTATTAGGATGTTGCTGCTTCCAGGCACTCTCAGAGAACATAGCTAGGAAATATGTATATGTATATGCACACACACATTCACACATTTAAATATTGATTTGTTTCTGTACCTATGTATGCTGAAAGCCAGGGGTTTACATCAATATCTCCAGTTGCAACCCAACACCACTGGGTTCATGCTCGTTTCCTCTCCTTCAGTGTCTGTAACTTTTCCAACAGTGAGGCATCTGATTCCACTATCTAATATACTGTTCAATTAATCCTCCTGTATGTAAGCCGTCTCTCATCATCACTGTTCCCTCCATGTCTGGTGTTCTCTTCTACCACTTGTGCTGAGACATCGGTGTGTTTGGAAGTTGTGTTATGTAGCAACAACACCCTGGACCAGGCAACCTTCTATGCCAAGCTTTCTTCAACCTGCTTGGGCTATGACACACATCTGGGACATTGCCGACACCCTCTCCCACATCCCCTTTTGGTGTAAATGCCTATTTTGTTTGGTTCAGCTAATGGGCATAAGGCTCAATTATTTAGAAAGGGAAGTGAAAGAGGAATACGTCATCTTTTCTTAGCTGTCTTGAAGCATAATTGACATGCAAAAAACTGCATGTATTTAAAGTGTACTACTAGGTGAGTTTGATAATGAAATTATCATGATCAAAATAACACATTCCTATCTCTACATTCACTATGAGTTTTTTTAAAATTAAACTTTTTTTTGAGATAAATGAAGATTCACATACCATTGTAAGAAATAGAGATATCTCATGTATTCTTTATCTAGTTTTCTCCAAACATAGCATCTTATAAAATTGCAGTATAATATCACAATGCAGATATTGACATTGATATAGTCAAGATACAGAATATTTCTATCATCACATGTGTCCTTCATGTTGGTATGTTATAGACATACTCATTTCTCTCTTCCCCATCCCCCTCTAAACTGTTTTCTATTTTTATAACTTTGCTGTTTCAATAACATTATATATATGGAATTGCATACCATATAGCTTTCTGGGAGTTGCTTTTTTCTTTACTCAGCTTAATTCTGTGAAGATTCATCTAGGTTGTTGTATGTATCACTAGTTCATTTTGTTTTTAATTGCTGAGTAGTATTCCATGGCATGGATAAACTGTTTAAACATCAGTTAAAAACTGAGTTGTTTTCAGTTTTGATTGTTATGAATAGAGGTTCTTTGAATAGGTTTTTGTGTGTACATAGTTTTTGCTTCTTTGTGCTAAGTGCCCCCACAGTGGAGTTGGTGAGTTGTATGTCGTAGCTGCATGTTTAGTTTTTTAAGAAACTGAAATTGTGGGTGTATGTATGTTTTCACATTTCCTCCAGCTACATGTGAGTGATCCAGTTTCTCCTCATCCTTGTCAACATTTGGTGTTGTCACTGTATAAAAAAAAAAAAAAAAAAAAATTGCCATCTGACAGTATGTAGTGATATCTCATTGTGGCTTTAATTTGCATTTCCTGAATGCCAACAGATAGTGAACATTTTTCATGGGTTTATTTGTCATTTATCTTCTTTGGTGAAATGTCTCTTCATGTCTTTTCCCTATATTTCTAATTGGATTGTTTGCTTTTTTACTGTTGAGTTGCCAGAGTTCTTTATGTATTATGGATACTAGCCCTAAGTTGGATATGTGGTTGGCAAATATTTTCTTTCTTCCAGTCTGTAGCTTGTCTTTTCATTCTCTTAATTGTCTCTTGCAGAGCAATAGTTTTAATGTTTGATGAAGGTCAATTTATTAATATTTTCTTTTACAGGTCATGCTTTCAGTGTCACATTTAAGACTTCTTTGCCTATCCTTAGATCCTGAAGATTTTCTTTGCTTTTTTTCCTAACATTTTGTGACCCATTTTGAGTTAATTTTTAAATAGTTATTAGATATAGGCTGAGGTTTATTTTGTTGTTGTTGTTATGGAGGGGATGCATATGGATGTCCACTGGCTCCAGCACTATCTGTTTATTTATTTATATATAAATTTATTGGGGTTACATTGGTTAACAACATTATATAATTTTTAGCTGTACATGATTATACTTTGATATGCTCACCACCTGAAGTCTAGTTTCCTTCCATTACCATGTATTGGACCCCCTTTATCCACATTGGAGTCAAAGCTGACTCCTTTCTCACTGTCATACTCCATAAGCTGTCTATCATTGTCCTTTACAGCATATCCAGAATCTGTCCACCTCCCCACCTCCTCTTTTATAGGGGTTCAAGCCACCATCATGTCTGGCCTGGATTCTTACAGTAGCCTCCCAATGGTCTCCCTGCTTTCATGCTCGCCTTACAGTCTATTCTCCACCTTGGAGCCAGAGCGATTAAAAAAATTCCAAACACATATCATTTCACTTCTCTGCTGAAAACTTCCCAAAGCAGCATCTGTTTCATCTTCTTCCCCTTCTCCTCCTCCTCCTTCTTCTTTCTTCCTTTTCCCTTCTCCCTCTCCCTTCTTCTTTCTTCTCTCTCTCTCTCAACTCAGGAAAAGAGCTCAAAGGCCTGAGTTTCTTCCACATGATCTAACTTCCCTTTACTTCTGTTGTCTCCTCTCTAACATTCATTTCTTTCCTCATTCTACCTTAGCCTTCTTGCTCTTCTTTGAACATAACAAGCACTTGCCTACCTTAGGCCTTTGGAATTATTATTCTATCAGGCTGGGATGTTCTTTACTCTGATATTTGTTTGGCTTAAATTGCTCAGTTCTCTTTCCAGGTCTCTGCTTAAATATCACCTTTTCAGAGAAAACTTGGCTGACTGCCTTAAGTGGAATAGCACCTACCTCTTCAGGCTCAGTACCTCCCTACCTCCTTTGTCCTATTTAATTTTTCTCCATAGCACTTGTCACCGACAAACATATGTTATATGCCATTTAAGTTGGTGAAGAATATATTGTCGGCTTACAGCTCCCATAGAATATATGAAGTCTGTGAAATCAGGGACTTTGGTTTAGGTCCCCAGGGTTTGGAACACTGTGTAGAATGCAATTGGTGTTCCATCAATATGTGTGAAATAAATAAATAAAACCTCATGAGAGAAATAATCTGTTTTATTCAGATTCTAATAGTACCAGTCAAGTCAAGACATTTCCCAAGGCTTCCTTTTCCTTTCTTTGACCTGCCCCATCCCTAAGGGAAGCAGAAGCGAATTTGTGTGTGGAGATGGGAGTCAGGTGGGTAAGAAAATGTCATTTGGGGAAACAGAGCAAAAAGAATACCATACCCTCTTCTACTCTAGGTCTCCCAGCCTGAAAACACTACCAATTTGGCATAGAGAAGACGTTTTAACTTTAAATAAAGATGGTGTTTTGTTTTTTTTTAATAAAGTGTTTTGATGTTATTATTCCAACCCCTCACAGTATCCCTATGAGGTGTAGGTCATGTATGGTCTATTTGACAGATAAGAAAACAGGCTTAGAGCCATGAAGTGATGACCGAGCAGGAGTCCACACTAAGTAATCCAGGACTTGCCTTCTTGTCTTCTCCTTTGTATATAATAGATGATAACAACACAGAATCAGAGTCTAGGTAGGTGAATATAAATGAATTTATAAAAATTCTGGAATAATTGAATATAAAGGAGAAGTAACTTTAGGACAAATAATAAAAAATTTTACTATCTGCTTACCTATAAAAGTAGAAGATGCTGATTTTTTTTGTTTTTTTTTGATGAAGATGGTGTTTTGATTAATAGACTGGACATTTTAATTACTGAGCTAGATTATTTTGGCTCTGCAAGTGACCTAAAAGAATCATGTCTACGAAAACTATGGGACCTTCCTTCTTTCCTCCAACATTTCCTTCAAAGGGCAAGGGAAACATGAGTCTGCAGAAGGGGTATGAAGGGCCCGTGAAGGTAACAGCGTTTTTGGTTTGTTTGTTTTTGCCTGCATGCATTTTATGGAGTTCTGCTTCTTCAACCGAATGGTCACCCTTCTGTTGTGGTCTTTATTATACTGCTGAGTAATCTGCTGTTTAAGTGTGTTTCCTTTGCTAGACTGTGAACTCCAGTGTTTTATTAATTCTGTTAATCTAAGACCCGCGGTGGTGCCTGACACATAGCAACCATTTATTGTTTGTTGAATACTCTCTCTTCTTCATCTCACTGTAAGGATTACTTAAATACCAAAAATGCCTTGAATATGAAAAATTCAATACTGGGTAATATAAAGGAGGCTGACTGCTTAGATATTTAAAGAGATTCCAAGATGTAGATCCCTTTACCATGCTGAAATTTAGCATCACTCCACTCTAAGGGAAAACACTTTGCTTCTGAAACGTATCACAAGATTGGCTGTATTTTTTCCTTCTTGCTCCAGCTCTTAGTCATCTAGTCTGTTTCCCTGTTGCAGCAGGACATGAACATGGTTTTTATGGAGCTCAGTGTTTGGAATAAATGCTAAAAATAATCCCTTTCTCTCCAGATCTGATATTGCTGTGATTCCTCTTAAAGGCAGTGACTGAATCCTTATTATTTAAAAAAAGTTTGAAAGTCAACATGTTCTGTATTTTTGTGACAAATGCAAAAAAATTGACAGTGTTTTGAAAGACTACGGAGGCTGTCTGTGCTTCAGGATAAAAATACAGCATTATTATCACTGGGATCCAGAGATGAAAAGTTATAAAACATTTTGGCTCAAAGAGATGCCACATGAGTTTAATAATTTTCATGTGGATAATCATTTTCCAAACAAACTGTAGCCATGAATTAATCCCTCCTAGAAAGACAGGAGTGTGTCTTCAAACAAACTGCCTAAGCTGTTCACAGTTTGCCTTTTGATTCAGCATGATGGATTATGAGGGGTAACAACCAGAGTTCTGACAGCTTTGGCTAAATCCCACCTGGCATTCAGTCCCTGTTTCCTTTAAAAAGCTCTCCAAGTTCATAATTCTACAAAAGGCTCAAAGTCTGGAAGAGTGCCTTGACTTGGTTGTGGGAAGGGGGATTTCACATGCCAATTAAAAAATCCATTGTTATTGAAAAATTCCTGGGTTGTTTTATTTGCACAGTGAAAGCAACCCAAGTATGATTTCTGTTTGAACCATGGTGCACTTGGGCTGACCATGAAGTGAAGTGAAAACATCGAGGGCCTAGCCTGCTGCCTTTAGGGAGTTTTTACTGGTCAGTGGCAGCCCGGCGAGCCTTCTGGGGGCACAGTGAGGTTGCCCTTTCCTGCCTGTAGACATCATATCACCCATAGCACTCATCCGCGATCATGTTATATATACAGTACCCATGGGAAACCCTCCACCATATTCATCAGGCTGTCTGCTTTCTGCTGTGGTCACCATCTCCTTCATTCCCCTCACCCTGCCTAAAGCCATCAGTAAATAGGGAAGGAAATAAAAATGATGATAGTTTTTCAGTGTACATGAGAGTCCCAAACAGAGGAGTTGCTAAATACAGGACCAAATGGCTATTAAGTATTTCTTCTTTTAGTTCTATGATGTCATTCAAGAGAGCAACCTCACAGTTCTTTGGTCAGAATCCTTTAGTTAGTATCAATCTTTTGAGGCCAACAACTGCCCCCTTTGGAGTAGCAGCATATTGGTCAATCTTCATCACTCAAGAAGTGTGTAGCAGATAATTCACCATTAATAATTGAAATGCTGACATTTAAGAATAAGTTACTTTAAAAAATAGGAGCTACATCAAAGCTATCCTTATTTATAGTAAAATCATTATTCCTTCACTTGCATTGAAGCAGCAGAAAAAAAGGATAGAGTTAGCATGGAGAATTGCTGACTATGTCCAGGGGAGGGTGACATTCCTGGGAGGACAGAATGCTAAGAAACAGAAATTGGCTCAAAGGACCTAAAAGTAGAAGCAATAGATGGCAAAATTAGATGACTTTATAATCTTTCATTCCCTGTCACCATTCTCTGTATGGAAAGTAATTTTGTGCTTGAAACTTACTTCTTAAAGTTGTCTTTGAAACTTGGTTTCTAATATATAATTACTTAGCGTAGATTTGATATCTGCTAACAAGAAAGAAAAACCATCAGTAAGAAATCACAAATGAGATCTTGCTTTGAGAATGAACTATGGATTTCAGCTACTTTTCCACACATTTTATCTGTGTTGTTATTAAGTGCAAACATTATTTGCATCTCATGGCCTCTCTCTTTATGTGAACACATATGCAGGAATACAGGGGAACAAGGGTTGTTGACCTACGGGAAAAGGAAATACATTTTTGAAATTTGGTGTTTGGTCCCTTGACCATTCAAGGGTGGCAGTTTATTAAAATATTGCTGTGTACATATGGTGTCGTCTGTTCACGATATTCCAGTAACAATCTATCTTTGAGAATTCTTTAAACATTTTTTTTTTCTTTATTGATTTTTTTTTAGAGAGAGATGGAGGGAGAGGGGGAGAGACAGAAACATCAATGAGAGAGAACATCGATTGACCACCTCCTGCATGACCCTACTGGGGATCAGGCCCACAACCTGGGCATGTGCCCTGACCAGGAATCAAACTGGTGACCTCTTGGTGGATGGGTTGACTCAACCATAGAGCCACACTGGCCAGGTGAGAATTCTGAGCTTGAAGTTTAAGAAAAGCACAAAGTGAGAATGTGGACTTATGCAACTCACTTTCCCTGTTTAGCTCTTTGATGGGTGTGTACAATAAATTTGAAGCTTTTTATCCTTTGATTATCCAATTTAATTATTGTATTGTGCTAATATTTTCTTGTGCTTTGCACATTTTGTTGATTTTTTTTTCTTTTAGAGAGAGTGGAAGGGAGAGAGAGATAGAAATATCGATGTGACAGAGAACTATACATTGGCTGCCTCCTGCACGCCCCCTATTGGGGATCAAGCCTGCAACCAGGGCATGTGCCCTGACCGGGAATCGAACCAGGACCTCTTAGTCCATCGGACGACACTCAGTTCACTGAGCCACACCAGCTGGGCATGCACATTTTGTACCATTATTTCAGGTCTGTTGGACCTGAGCAGTTACAGGTTTTTGAAATGGTTACATTTTTAACAATACCTTAGACATATATTGGAATCTGTCATAATCTTATTTTCTTATTTTATATTCTTATACTTATTGGTGTCAATTAGAAATTGTGGTCTATATGTATTTATCTACCTATAGCATAAATGCATTTGTAAATATATATATTGAAAGCATATTTATTTCTAGTATATAGAAATGTATACTTATTATTTATGTATATCTAATACTTTTCAGTGTATATATAGTCACAGATATTTTCCAGTGGCATTTGAAATGAAATTTTAATTTCTAAATCTGTTTTTCTTTTATTGATCAGTGTAATTTATTAAGTAATCAGCTTTCATCTTTTTGCATGAGAAATTAATGTTTTCTGCTATCACCTGGCAAGTGATTTTAGAGTTGCTCAAGTTTGGGGAGGGGAAGCAGCAGGGAGTTTTGAGAATGGAACTGAACTCTGAAGTGCTGTGGTGACAGCTGTTTGGCCCAGTCAGGTTCCAACAGCAAATCCTGTTTTGTTACAGTTGTTTTCCTGGTACCCAAGAAAACCAAGATAATTATTTTCACCTACCCACAACTGCTCAAAATGGACTTCTATTCAATAAAGGAAATAAAAACATTTTCTTATTTGTTTCTGAGAGTAGAAATACCCAGGCTGAAAAGGGGAAAGAAAATGAATATTTGTTAAGTGAAGCAAGTCTAACATTATACCAAATAAAATCCGATAACAAATGAAAAATGCCAACCTTTCTTTAAACAGGGACTTACAGACAAGGCACATGTAGGGGGCAATGAATAAATGTGGCGTTGTTTTCTACAGGATTAGAATTGTGCAGAATTTGAGGATATGGACCCCTTGAAAGTCTATTCAAAGAATATACATGGTCACACAACATTTGTATATAATTTTAGGGGGAGATCCAATAACCACTACAATAGAGAACAGGACCTAATTTAAGCCATCCATTCTTCATTGTTTCTTCAGAGTTCTCCATAGGACATTTACTTCTTATATGTTCATTCACAGAACCATTGATCTCACTGTAGAGCTTCATGGTTATAAACTAACATTTATTTTTGTGATTTTTATGCTGAATGCCTGTATCCTTAACTTCTCTGCAAGCTCCATGGGGACAGAAATACATTCTCACTTACTCTTTCACTCCTCACGATGAGCACAGGTCCTGGTGCATTATCATCACACAAATATCAATGGAACGAATCAATAAATGAGTGTGGATTTGACATTAATAATGGAAGTTTGAGAAAAGAGCTCGAGTTACATGTGCTAGAATTGTCAAAGCAAGCTTCCTGGCGTAGGCAGCACCAATTCCATCCACATTTATTAAGCAGCTATCATGGGTAGGGCCTTGAGCTATGCATGGGGTGGGGGTGACATCAAAAGCTGTTTCCAAAAGGTAGGAAGCAGGACAAAGTAGCTCAAGGGTAGTCATCAGAGGAGAGTAGAGGTGCAGGTGGCAGCTGGAAGCCAGGCACACTGAAGCCAGGTGATGGGCTCACAGAAAGGTCAAAGGGATTAGAAGGCATCTTGGCACTGCCTGCTACAGAAGCTATTTGACTTAATAAGCAATAACGATTCATCACAGGGGTTCCAAAATGTAGCAGCACATTTAAAAACACCCGAGGAACTTTTAAAGATAAATTAATGACTGGACTCCATCCCAGATGAATTAAATCAGAACCTCTTCAGGTAGAATTTGGGCATTGTTGCTTTTTAAAAGGAAATGAAAGGATTGGACTTATTATGGGCTCTCGGGCAAGGACATGGCAGAGGATGGAAACAGTATGGAATTTTTAGGAAGATAAGTGGGCAGGGATTCATAGGCTGGAGTGAAGGGAGAAAAAACTGGGGGAGATAGAGCTTGGGCAAAGGCGATGATGTGAACTGTGATGGTGGCAGAGAAAATGGAGATAAAGGAGCAAATGTGAACGATACTCTAAGGAAAAATCCAGGAACTTTGATAGCTGGTTGAATGTGAGGGCTTGGAGGGATGGAGGAGACCAAGGCGGCTCGAAGATTTCCAGGCTGGGAGGCCTGAAGCAGAGTTCTTTGAGGCATTGAGGTGCTTGAACTATGGAAAATCATATCAGCATAGTCTTTTGACATTTTCAGTTAAAAAAGGGAAGATGCTTGCTAGTCATGAGGAAGCTTGTCTTGGGGCCTAATTATATTCTTTGGTCACCACTTAGAAATTCTATGAACTCTTTCAGGCTAAAAGTGATTATTTAAATCTTACGATTCTTAATATGCTGAAACTAAATGTATCTTATGTTGTCTTAGAAATCTGTTCCCGTGGGACTTGGAGCCGGGGCATTTAGAAGATGGCGTTCATAATTCTGCCATACTGTGCCAGTATCACATCCAGCTGATGGGACTGGCATCGGCTAGTTCTGTTATTAATGCTGCTAAATACAGACGTTTGTAGCCATCTATCTTTTCTTCTATGTTAGTCAAATTTGCAGCCCTTGACACACACATATTACTAGATATAAATTTAAAATTTCATTTATTATTATTTTTTGGTACCTGCCCCTAGCGGGAACCGAATCCGGGACTCTCTGGACCAAGGGCTGACGCTCTAAACACTGAGCCAAACCAGCCAGGGTGGGTAGTATTTCTTTATATGTAGAAAGCAAAACATAGTCCTATAACAACTACAGACACTCATTTTGTATAATACTTTTTCAACACATCACATGAAGAATCCAGTAAGATAGTAAACCAGTACCACTGTCCCCACTGTGCAGATGTGGTGGTGGAGGCCAGGAGAGAGAGTGTGACTAGCCATGGCTGCTTAGTGCATAAAGTGGTGGGAAAGAAGTATGAAATCATCTCAAATCTCTTTCCTGTACGTACTGTGCTCACACCCTAAAGCACTAAACAGTGATTCTCCTGAGTTCTGCTTTTCCTCGTGGTGGTCGCTCGGAGTTGGCGATCTCGCTCGCTGAGACTTTCAGTCTGAAGCAGCAGCAGCAGCAGCAGCGACAACATACTAGTTTGATACTATCCATTAGATGCCAGACATTGTGCTGGGCAGTTTCCAAACATTTTCTCTAATCATCTTAATAATCCTTTATAGTAGGTAGGTAAGTAATAACCTCATTTTATAAATAAGATAACTAAGGCTTAGAATGATATTTTTCTTTCACCAATAAGACTAGTTGTATTTTTAAGGCATTACAATTCAAAGGAAAGAAAAAATGTATTTCTAATTTTTAAGTTTGTACTATAGACAAATATTTATTAAAACCGTATTCTTTAAATAATTTTCTTATAAGCATGCTTAATATTTTACATGTAAATATTTCTATTTGATTAACTTTTAATCATGAGGTATTTACAATAATTTTTTTCTATCTCCCCTAAGACTCCTATTTGTTTTTATGGTCTGAATATTTTTGGATAATGAAGTAATAATGTCTGTGGCCAGTTATAATGGACAACTATAGTTCAAAGTTGTGTCTTTATAAAAAAGTCCTCACCCAAGGATATGCTTATTGATTTTAGAGAGAGAGGAAGGGAGGGAGGGAGAGAGGGAGAGAGAGAGAAACATCAATGTGAGAGAGAAAATCAATTGGTTGCCTTCTGTACGTGTATGTGTCCCGAGTGAGGATGGAACCTGCAACCTTGTGGGATATAGGACACTGCTCCAACCAACTGAGCCACATGGGCCAGGGCCAAGTTGTGTCAGTTTTTCATGTTTTATCCTAGTTTTATTCTATGGTTCCTTCTAGGAACTTCCTCTCCTACACCCCATACTCTCCACTGATTTTCAGAGAGAGTGGGAAGAATGGAGGGGTGGGGGAGGGAGGGAGGGAGGGAGAGAGAGAGAGAGAGGGAGAGAGAGAGAGAGAGAGAGAGAGAGAGAGAGAGAGATTGATGTGAGAAAGACATCGATTGGTTGCCTCCAGCATGACCCTAACCAGGGTCAGGGAATGAACTGCAACTGAGGTACCTGCCCTTGACTGGAATTGAATCCACGGCTCTTTGGTCCACTGACCGATGCTCTAACCCCTTTGCCAAACTGGCCTGGACACAATCAGATTATTTCATTTACTAAACCTTAGTGATTGATTCTTTGAGGGATGGCCAAGTAAGGTTGTATAATAAAGAGTTTGGCCTCAGCTCCAGGAGAAGGCTGGCCTTTGTCCCCAGTTCCTAGGAGGTAACCTCTAATCCCTTGGACCTTACTAATAGGAGTGTTTTTGTTAGATATGATGGGCCCATTGGACCACATCTGGTACTTAGTTTAAACAAAGTAAATTATGGTGCTCCCCTCAGACCACATGATGTCAGCCTGACTTTCTGCAAATATGTGGGCTGGAGGTTGAGATAAACCATGTAGGTAATTATTCAATCAATCATATTTACATATTAACCCCCGTAAAAGCTCTGGCCACAGTAGCTTGGGTGAGCTTCCTTAGCTGGCAGTACTCTTAGAGTATTGTCATACATTGGTGCTGGGAGAGCTGGTTCTAACTTGTTTCCTTTTGGTATAATAAAACTGTGATGCTTTGGGTAGTATGGACATTTTAATGATGTTAATTCTTCTAATCCATGAACAGGGTATGTGCTTCCACTTTTTTATATCTTCCTCTATTTCTTTTTTCAATGACCTGTACTTTTCTGCGAATAGGTCCTTTATTTCTTTGGTTAAGTTTATTCGTAGGTATCTTAATTTTTTTGCTGCAATGGTAAATGGGATTGTTTTCTTAGTTTCTCTTTCTGTGAGTTCATCATTGGTGTATAAGAATGCCATTGATTTCTTGATGTTAATTTTGTATACTGCTACTTTTCCAAATTCATTTATTAAGTCTAGTAAATTTTTGATGGCGTCTTGGGGTTTTCTATGTATAGTGTCATGTCATCTGCAAAAAATGACAGTTTCACTTCCTCCTTTCCCATTTGGATCCCTTTTATTTTTTCTTCCTGTCTGATTGCTGTGGCTAAGACTTCCAGTACTTATGTTAAATAAGAGTGGCAAAAGTGGGCATCCTTGCCTTGCTCCTGTTCTTAAGGGAAATGCTTTTAGTTTTTGCCCATTGAGTATGATGTTGGCTGTAGGTCTTTCATATATGGCCTTTATTATGTCTAGACATGATCCCTCTATTCCCACATTGCTGAGCGTTTTTATCAGAAATGGATGCTGGATTTTGTCAAAGGCTTTTTTGGCATCTATTGATATTATCATGTGGTTTTTATTCTTCATTTTATTTATGTGGTGTATCACATTTATTGATTTCAATGCAATCCCCATCAAAATACCAACGGAATACTTCACAGAATTAGAACAAGTACTTCAAAAGTTCATGTGGAACCAAAACAGACCTCGAATAGCCACAGCAATCTTGAAAAAGAAGAACAAAGTTGGAGGGATCACATTACCAGATTTCAGGTTATACTACAAAGCCACTGTAATCAAAACAGCCTGCTACTGGCACAAGAACAGGCACATAGACCAGTGGAACAGAACAGAGAACCCAGAAATGGACCCAAGGCAAATGCTCAATTAATATTTAACAAAGGTGGCAAGAGCATACAGTGGAGTAAAGACAGCCTCTTTAATAAATTGTGTTGGGAAAATTGGACAGCTACATGAAGAAAAATAAAACTAGACCATCAACTTACACCCTACACAAGAATAAACCCAAAATGGGTAAAAGACTTAAATGTGACTCATGAATCCATAAAAATCCTAGAAGAAACTGCAGGCAACAACATTTCAGACATCATACGCAGCAGAATTTTCACTGATACATCACCTGAGGCAATAGAAACAAAGGAGAAAATGAACACATGGGACTACATCAACCTCAAAAGCTTCTGCACAGTGAAAGATATAATCATCAAAACGGAAAGGCTACCCACTGTATGGGAGAGCATAATTACCAATGATATATCAGATAAGGGGTTAATTTCCAATATATATAGAGCGCTCATACAACTCCACAAAAGGAAGACAAAGAACCCAATTAAAAAATGGGCAGAGGAACTAAATAGACACCTCTCCAAATAGGACATACAAATGGCTAAGAGACATATGAAGAAATGCTCAACATCACTAATCATCAGAGAGATGCAAATTAAAACAACTATGAGGTATCACCTCACACCTGTCAGAATGGACGCCATCAACAAATCATCAAACAACAAGTGTTGGCGAGGGTGTGGAGAAAAGGGGACTCTAGTACACTGCTGGTGGGAATGCAGACTGGTGCAACCACTATGGAAAACAATATGGTGTTTCCTCAAAAAATTAAAAATTGAACTTCCATTTGACCCAGTGATCCCACTTCTAGGAATATACCCTAGGAAGCCTGAAACACCAATCAGAAAGAATATATGTACCCCCATGTTTGTAGCAGCACTATTTACAATAGCTAAGATCTGGAAACTGCCCAAGTGTCCATCAGTAGATGAATGGATAAAAAAGCAGTGGTACATATACACAATGGAGTACTACGCAACTGTAAGAAAGAAAGATCTCTTATCCTTTGAGACGACATGGAGGGACCTGGAAAGTATTATCCTAAGGAAAACAGGCCAAACAGAGAGAGACAAGTATCAATGATCTCACTTATTTGTGGAATATAATGAACATAACAGTCTGAGGAATGAGGTACTCCCAGAGATGTGGAAGTGGGGTACAGATTGACAATCCCCAGAAGAGGGGTGGTGGGGGAGAGATAAACCACAGAATTTATATGTATGTATGCATGAACAATGGACATGGACAACAAAGCTGGGGACAGGGCAGGGAGGGAGGGGGAGGGGGAATCAGTGCGGGGAAAAGGAGAAACATCTGTAACAAAAATAAAATAAATAAATTAATTAAAAAAAACAAACTATGTTTTCCTGAGTTCTCTGAGTTTTTCTAGCCAATTATTGAACCTGAGGGTGGTCATGTGATACCCTAAATTTGTAGCTAACTGTCCTGAAGCAAGGGTGGCCTTTTTGGGACCCATGAACTTGTGGCTGGTGCATAAAGTGAGTTAGTCTTGTGAGGACTGTTCCCTCTGATGTTGCATTTTGGCTTACTCACTGCACTTTGTGTCAGAAGTCTTGGGCACACTCAGCCGTCTGGAGAACTGTGGCCTTAACCTTCAGTTTGACTAACCTTAGGTAAGGGTCAAGCAGTATATTACATAAGATTGATATATGGGCAGAGAGGGAAATTCTATTTCTGGAAATGTTAAGCTGGAAAGATGTGGTTGCCTTGCTGAGGCCACATTGCCTACCGTGTGGTGATAGCCTGCACGCAGAATAGTCAGGTAGAGTAACACAATGATGAAATGGAGAGAGAAGGGGGCCTGATAACATAGTTTGAGCTCATTGATTTCACTATGCCAGATGTCATATGTATCCATGGCTTCCTGATTCAGTAAATCATTAAATTTCCGTTTTGCTTAAACTAATTTGAACTGGCTTCTGCCTTTGCAATCAAAGAATTTGTCAAACATCTGTTCTTTGGAACCAGTGATTCTTTTGGGGGATCACAAACTTCCACACGTATCATTGAATTTAGATTTTGACCAGGAATCTCCTTATTTTCATATGATCCTAATAATCACTTAGAACTTCATTTTAAATATATTTTAAATTTTTATTTATTAAAGAATAAACCTTATCTCTATGAAAACATTTCATAAATGGGAACCCATGCTTATCCCCCTGAATTATGCTATCTGTCTCACTATATAGTGTTTGGTGTGGAAATTGAGAATAAGGGGGAAATGTAAAGTCCAAAAGATTCTGAAAATATGTATACTTCCTAAATATCCTTTCTTAAACAAAAGAATTAGCTAGTAAAAGTTTGATGTTCTGGGTGCACAGACTTGAATTTAGAAACAAAATCTTTTGGATTAGAATTATATTATGTAAATTCATGTATGTAAAAGCCCATTTACGAATCAGTGAACAGAATTTACTCAAGTGCAGGTTATACACACATACACATATTTTAAATAATGATTGACTTTTTTTTCTGTTAGAAAGCAAATAATACTTATTTTATAAAATGGAGTAATTAAAAATATTCATTTACTCAAGATATATATCTTTAGCACCTATTATATATTAGGCATTCTGAAAAGATGGCAGTGAACAAGACAGGTGTAATTTTGCTCTCATGGAGATTAAACTTTAGTGGTGTAAAAGAAAACAAAAATTAAACATAATCCTACTCTTTAAATGAACACAGTTAATGTTTTAGTGTATTTTCAACCTATGTGCTTGAATCTGTGTGTGTGTGTGTGTGTGTAACAGTTGGAATTATGTTCTGCATACTGTCTTGGATGCTGCTTTTCTTCCTTCAGCTTTTATCTGCAATCTTACCTTAAGCTATTTAAAATTCTTTAAAGACTTTATTTTTAATAGCTACTAATAGTAAGTCATATTTATTTACTTAAAACACTTTTTTTTTATTACCACACTGTGATGAGTAGTTTTGTTCATATATGTTTGCCTAAACTGTGATTGCTTCATGAAGATGCATTCTTAGAAATGGTTAAAAAGACAGAAATACTTAAAAAATTTGTTTTTATAAATATGAACATTTTTCTAAAAAGAGTGTATTATCCTAGATACCTGCCAAAGAGTTAGAAAATGCTTATTTCATTACACCGTTGCTGTCATTTACTACTGATGTACATTTCTTGCTAGCATTTTATACTTTTGTGTTTGTTAAAGGGTGGTCTTCTGCAATATACCTTCAACTGCTGTCAGGCATATAGAAGATCAGTTGGTATGGGTTCTGCTTTGCTCATTCCTCAGCAGAGGTCTTGGTGGGAGTAACAATCAAACTCATAACTTGCCGTGGCCGGTTTGGCTCAGTGGTTAGAGTGTCGGCCTGCAGACTGGAGAATCCTGGGTTCGGTTCCCGCTAAGGGCACGTACCTCAGCTGCGGTTTGTCCTCGGCCCCGGTTGGGGTCGTGTGGGTGGCAGCCAGTCGATGTGTCTCTCTCACATGGATGCTTCTCTCTGTCTCTCTTCCCCTCCTCTCCCACCCACTCTATCTGAAGATAAATGCAAAAATGTCCTCAGGTGAGGATAAAATAAAACAAAAAAACTCGTAACTCACAATAGGCTTCACCCAGCCTTAAGCTCATCTAGCATTAGGAAAAGATATAGATACACATGAAAGAAGCACACACAACAATTAAGTAGAGGTTTTGTGATTTTCAGGTACAGATTCCAATGTCCCAGTTACTTCCTATTTGATATATGTGTGGGGATGCACATGAGGCTCTGCGGTAAACCATCTCAGCTCAGGGAGGCTGTCATTTCCAGTGTCCTTTCAATTTTATATAGCTTATCAAATAGCCTCTTTAGGGATAAAAGAATAGAGCCCATTCTCCAGGGTAGCCAAACCTTATCAATATACATTCCTCAATACTTGATAAATATTTCCAATAATGAGGTACATGTACTTGGTCCAATAAATTTTTAGCTGGAGATTAATATTATATTGGAACCATTATAGATATACTCCCAACAATCCCTTTAGATAGCTATAGCCATCCATGGAGAAGGAGGAATGGAACCAGCTGATAATAACTCTTCCCTTTAATCCTGTATCTAGAAATGTTATTAAATATTTTTTATACTTCTAAGACTTTTAGAGTTTATCATATATCTTGTAGAAGTGTTGTAAGTAAATAATTATTTCACGTGCAAATTCTGGTACCTGGAAGCAAATTCCAACTTTTGCCCTTACTTAAGTTACTTGAATTTTCCTTGCCTTAACTGTAAAATAAAGATAATAATAGTGTGTACATCATAGAGTTGTTTTATGTACTGAGTTAATGTATGTAAGGCAATTAGTTCCTGACACCTAACAACTGTGTTAGATACTATTTAATATTCTTCCTCCATAATGTAGCTCTTATTTCTATTTAATGTCCCCTTGCAAGCTTAGTTTCCATAGCAATTTTAAATAGTGAATTTTGATAATAAGCATAGTTGTTTCTAATTCTTGTGGGGAAGTCTGTAGCATTCATTGTTAAATAGTTATTGTTAAGTGTGCAACATTACTATTACTATTCTTTTTAACCAGGTAAGGGATGTATATTTCTTAGGTTGGTTTTGGCTGCAAGTAACAGAAGAAATGTCAACATACTAACGAAAGTATGTTACCATAAACACAAAACACTGCTTTCCTATCCACAGGGCTCACTCCATACTTAGATTGGTTTTCCTCATGGTCTTATGGTGGATTCTAGTCATCACACTGAATGAACACTTACATATTCACATTGAGCAAGTGAGAGAAGTCCATTCTTGTGACTTTCTTAAGAGTAAATAATCTATTTCCGTAGTAAATAGGTTTACCTGTCCCTGAACTAATCATTGACTAGCAGAAAGAGATTGGCCTAATTAATTAAGAATTAAATTATTCAAGATAGTGAAATACAATCAGTGTTGGGAGGTCAACCATGATGGTCACTAGCAGGAGAATCCAAATGTTAAAAAAATTATTAGTTAAAATTTAAAAACATATGTTTATTGATTTTGATCAAGTATGTTTCTGCTATCTAATGAAACTTAGGACAACTTGGTAAAAATTTGATTATCTGTTAATATAATTCCTAATATTAAACCATCCTTACAATCTTGGGATAACTCCTACTTGGTCAGAGTGGATGGTTTATTCATAATTCAGTTACATTTGTTATTTTAGTATTTCTTGTGGGATCTACATTGATAAATAAAATTGATCAGTTTGTATACTTACTATTTATATTTTAACACTTTATTAAAATATAATTTATATAACATATAAATCCACTTACTTGATGTATACAGTTCTAAAGCTTTTATTATAATCATAGAATTATGCCTCTCTTGTCACAATCAATTTTAGAATATTTTCTCATCCTTAAAAGAAATCCCTTACTTCCAGCTGTCATCTCCAAACCCCACCCTCCATTCTCCCCAGTCCTGACAACCACTAACTTAACATCTGTCTCTATACATTTGCCTCTTCTGGATAATTCATATAAATGGATTAATAAAATATCCATTGAGATTGGCTCTTTTCACTTAGTATAATGTTTAGAAGTGTATGCTAGTTTTTAAAATTAGAATTTTATTCTATTTATTAATATTAGTTTTAATATTTCTGTTTGGTTCTTCTTTATATCTTCTATTTATTTGCTGAGATTCCTTTTTTTTTTTTTTGTTTTGGTCTAGGGCTCAATTTTTTTCATTTGTTTCCAGTGTGTTTGTAATTATTTGTTCAAACCTTTTATGATGTTTTTTTTTTTTCATATTTAAACCTTATTTTTATTTATTTTTTTTAGCAGTTTAGGTTTACAGCAAAATTGAGGAGAAGGTACAGTTTTCAAGTACCCCCTGTCCTCACACATGCATAGCCTCTCTCATTACCATTATCCCCCCCAAAGTGGGACATTGGTTACAATGATGAACCTATATTGACACATCATAATCACCCAAATTTCATAGTTTACATTAGGGTTCACTCTTAGTGTTGTACATTGTATGGGTTTATACAAATGGCAAATAGGCACGTGAAAGATGTTCCACATCATATGTCATCAGGGAAATGGAAATTAAAACACGAATGAGATGTCACTATACACCTGTTAGAATGCCCAAAATTTAATAACCAAATGCTGGTTGGGATGTGGAAATGTAAAATGGTACAGCCACTTTGGAACAGTTTGAAAGTTTCTTACAAAATTAAGCATATTCTTACAATGCAATCCAGCCATCAGTGCGAACCAGCTATCGTGCTCTGTGGTATTCATTTATCCAAAGGAGCTGACAATTCACGTTCATGCAGAAAATCATCACACAGATGATAACAGCTTACTCTAATTGCCGAAACTTGAAAGCAACAAAGATGTACTATAGTAAGTGAATAGATAAATCAACTGGTACATCTAGACAATATTTTCCAGTGCTAAGAAGAAATGAGCGCCCTGGCCGGTTTGGCTCAGCAGTTGGAGCGTCGGCCTGTGGACCAGAGAGTCCTGGGTTTGGTTCCCTCTAGGGGCATGTACCAAAAAAAAAGAAATGAGCTATCAAGTTATAAAAAGACATGGAAGAATCTTAAATATATATATATATATATGTATATATATATATGTGTGTGTATATCTATGTATGTGTGTGTGTATATATATCTTAACTACATATAATGATATATATAGATATATAGTTATATATATTAACTATATATATTTATTTATTTATATTAATACATGAAGCCAATCTGAAAAGGTTATATATTATATAATTTGAACTATATAACATTCTAAAAAAGGTAAAACTATGGAGACATCAAAAAGGTTAGTGGTCGCCAGGGGTTGTGGGAGGTAGGTAAGGGATATATAGGTGAAAATCAGAGATTTTTAGAGGAGTGAAAATATTTCATATGATGTACTATAATGATGGATGCATGTCATGCACTTGTGTAAATCCATAGTATGATAGCTTTAAATAGCTTTGTCAAATAACATGTCTGTCATCACAGTGTTGGTATATGTTGATTATTATTATTTTCATTTAATTTGAATTCTTCCTAGGTCATGGCACGTAGTGCTTGGCTGCAATAAAGCTGCTATTGTCTAAATGTTTCTGTCATGCAACCTACCCCTTCCTGGTCCTTTGCTTAAAGGGAAAGGAGGTTTTTATCTGGGCATTTTTTGTGGGTCTGCACCCTTTAGCATTTTTTGGCTTTCAGATTCTTCAGCTCCAAATTTGGGACATATGTGTCAACAAAAAACTAAGGGAACCCACCATCATTTCTTTTCTTCAGTCCTGAGGTCTCTAGTTGGTCTGCCTTCTTTTTCTCTACCTTTCAGAGTACTTTTTTATTTGTTTTGTATAAAACATATCCAGGATTTTTTAGTGGTACTTAGCAGGAGAAATGGGAAAAAAGTACATCTACCACACATTCCCAAAAGTGTAAGTCTGCTGGCTCTATTTTGATAACATTTTAATGTTTTTATCTTTAATCTAGTATGTGCCAACACAGTGTATGTGAAGATAGATTTTCTTGTTGTCTATAGGAGTTCCTTTTTAACTGTGATTTCAATTTCTTTCAGTTACCTATAGTCAACCTCAATCTGAAACTATTAAAAATAAAATTATAGAAATAAATAAATGTTTAAAATTGCATGCCGTTCTGAATAGTGTGATGAAACCTCATAACCTCTTGCTCTATCCCACCCAAGTCGTGAATTATCCCTTTGTCTAACATATCCATGCTGCATGAGCTACCCACCCATTAGTTACTTAGTAGCCCTCTTGGTTATCAGATCAACTGTCATGATATCATTCTGCTTGTGTTCAGGTAACCCTATTTTACTTAACAGTGGCCCTTAAACACAAGAGTAGTGATGCTGGAAATTTGAATATGCCAAAGAGAAGATGAAAAGTGCTGCCTTTAAGTGAAAAAGTATGTATGTGTAGGAAAAAACAAAAACGAAACAGTATACAGGGTTCGGTACCATCTGTGGTTTTAGGCTTCCACTGGGGGTCTTGGAACATATACCCCATGGATAAGAGGGGACTTTTGTGCTTGGGAGTTGACTGAACTTAACAGTACTTCAAGATGGGTGGATATACGTAGTTTCCAGCATAAATTCTAGGATTTAGATTGTAGGCATTAACCGTGTTGGTTCTTCTGCGTAAGCCAGGATAGTGTCACCTCTTAGCTCCAAGTCTGGTTCTCTGGCAATCTGAGTTAATGGAGTGTAATTAGTCTTCTAAAAGATACGTTTATTTTTATTTATTTGTTTAATTTTGTTAATCCTTACCTGAGGATATCTTTACATTGATTTTTAGATAGAGTGGAAGGGAGGGGGAAGGGAGGGAGGGAAAGAAAGAGAGAGAGAGAGATAGAGAGAGAGACAGAGAGAGAGAGAGACAGAGACAGAGAAACATCAATGTGAGAGAGACTCATTGATTGGTTGCCTCCTGCATGGCCCTTGACCTGGAATCAAACCCCAGACCCTTTGGTCTTTGGGCCAACACTCCAATGCTGAGCTAAGTAAGCTCTTCAGGGCCTGAAAGATACCTTTAAAAGGCTCTTCTACTCTCTTCTCCCTCCCACATAAAACTATGGAATCACACTACCCAGAATGTGATAGGAGCCTTCTAGTTAGTCCTCCTGGCCCTTTTCCTGTTCTGTCTTATCTTTGAGTGTTGCAGGATATACAAAAGATGTTCAGGAGTCTGAGGGGGGTATGTGAAAACAGTATTATGGTCGTATCACATCTCCTTTTACTCAGTTGGTAAATAATAGTGTTTTCCTGGTTGGATGTAATCTTGTTTCTCCAAGCCAGAGGATCATAAGAATGGATGAAAAAGAAATTTCTCTACCCTCCAGAGTAATGGATGAATCATTTTCAGAATGATGCATGGGTCATTTCATATCCATTGGTTTAATAGTCAAAGGAAATTCCCTTCAAATTTTGCCAATAGCCAGTTTTTAGTGTTGCTCTTCTGCTGGGTGCATATAGGTATTTTAGGAGACGGGAGCCACAGCCAGCCAAATGCCATTTAAAACTAAACATGCCCATGTATGCGTAACCAGTGGACACAGACGGCAAAGCTAGGGACGGTCAGGGGGCGAGATTGGGAGGAGGTGTCAATGGAGGAAAAAGGGGAAACATCTGTAATGAAAATAAATTAATAAAAAATAATTAAGAAACCAAACAAAACTAAATGCTCACAGACTAAACTAGTCTTAAGGGACATTTAAAAGTAAGTCCATCTCTGGCTGCTGTGCTCCGTTGGTTGGAGTGTCATCCTGTACGCTGAAAGGTCACGGGTTTAATTCCTGGTCGGGGCACATACCGAGGTCTCGGGTTTGATCCCCAGTTGGGGCGCTAGATGTTTCACTCTCACACTGATGTTTCTTTGTTTCTCTCCTTCTTCTTTCCTCTCTCTCTCTAAAATCAATTACAAAAAAAAGTAAATCTAAGTGAAAGCAAGTTTTTTTTAAAAATTGAACAATTCAGTTGCTAAAATAATTTCATTTAAAAATGGATGACATATAAAAATAATTTTATTGTTTGAGTTTTAATTCTTTTCAAATCTGTAAATCAATCTCTTCTTGGTACTTGAATAGGTGCCATATGCCGATGTGCAAATGAGGAGATTTTTACATTTGGGCCCAAATTTAATAGTCAATCCCAATAGATGAACATGCAGATCTGTATAAGCAATGAACCACTTGTAGATTTTAACTTTAATACTTAACTAAAACTTACAGACATGGATTTTTTAAAGATACTTGTTCTTAATTATGTCCACTATTCTGTTGGTTAAACGAGGAGCTAGAATAGCAACCAGAAATTTAGAACAGTTAAGTCTGTAACTTATTTGGGTGATTTCTGCTGATTTGGACTGGGCTTGGTGAGGTTCACTGATGTGTTATTGTGTCTGTCAGCTGTACATTGGCTAGGTGACTTTGCTCATCTTGACTCTGTTCTCTCATATGTCTGGGGCTTATCTGGGTCACTGGGCTGACTCACCTCTGTTGCATGTCTCAGCCTGCAGCAGCTTGGTTAAAACATGTTCTTGTGGTAAAGGTGGTGTGGGGAGCAAGCTCAGAAAGTGTATTATAACCTCTTGAGGCCTAGATTTGGATATGGCAAAATATCACTTCCTTTGCATTTTATTGGCTAAGCAAATCATAGGGTTGACAAAATAGACTCCGTCAATGGATGAACTGCAAAGTAACATTTGAAAGGTTCTAGAGTACAGCCAGAGCATTCAATTTCCTATTTTAGAAAAGGATGTGCTGGGGCGAAGACCTTATTTTATGCTTTCAGATCAGGTTTCTTTTTACTCTTCTAGCTTTCTTTCTACTTACTTATATGATGGAGCTAAATATTTATAAGAAAAAAAAAAGTGCCGTAAGGTATATCTTGGTCCTCTAGTACTGACCTTGATAGCTATGATAAATTCACATCTTTTCATCTATTGAGTACTTAGTAGTACTTCGCAAAATCAGGTTTAGAGTATCTGAAGAAAACAGATTTTATATCATTGGAAATGTCTGGTGTTTTCCAAATGCTGTCAGTATAGAGAATCTTGTAAAGGTTAAGTAATATATTTTACATTGCTTTGCCTGTTTATTTCTTTTAACTTTAAGTCTTAGGGAACTAGAGAGATAATATCAGGATTGTAGTACACTGGTTATCAGAGTCTGAAGTTGAGTTCATCTCCCGTATCCTACAAAAACTGTTACTATTTGTGAGTGATTCTTTTTGGAAAGCAAGTTACAAGGTAAGGTATAAAACTTCAAGGTGTGCTTTATCTCTTGTTGAAATTTTTATCAGAGCCCACTCACCATTTGTTACTGTCCTTGCCTGGAGATAGATGAACAGATAACATAGTTATGAAGCTGTGGCTGTTTCAAGCTGTCCTGTTTGTTTGACCAAATCTTTCTAGCAGTCCCCGAATCCCCTCCTGTCAAATGTAGGCTGAGATAAATTACGTATTTTATATATGACATATGTTTGAAAGTAGTAGGAAACGCAGCCAAGATTTTGAAATTAACAAGGAAAATGTTATTTCTCAAGAGCATTTGGGAGCCAGAGTATTTGGCTTAAAACATTAGGATGTTTCATTATTTAGTAAATTTAATAATTAAAAAAATATTCCAGAAGGAACAACTTTCACATTTCTTTCTTTCGATATATATAAATTATTCTAATTTAAAAATTCTTTGCCACAAATTAAATGACTAGTTTAAATGTATCCTGTATAGATTAACTAATATTCTGGTAATCTGTGAAAGGCATTTCAATTGATCTAATACCTGAAAAATGGACAGGAATATGGGTTAGCCAGAGAAAAGATGAGTGAGATAACTTGGTGTGGAGAGAAACATGATTTGGGCTTGCCTTTTGCTTTCTCTTGTCTCATGGCATGTCTATTTGATTCTATGCCAGTATCTCAGTGACCGCTTTTCAATTGTATGCTCCATTAAACTTTTTTTAAAACAAAATAGCTTCATTGAGATATAATTTGCATGTAATACAATTCACCCATTTGAAATATACAATTCAGTGGTTTATAGTATAAGTGAAACCATCACCAGTCAATTTCAGAACATTTTCATCACATCAAATAGAAATTTCATACCCTTAGCTATCACCCTTTTCTCTCACCAATTCCATCCTAAGTCTAAGCAACTGCTAATCTTTCTTTCTCTATACATCTCCCTGTCCATTTTATAGGAAGAAATTGTAGAATACTTGGTCTTTTGTGACTTGCTGCTCTTACTTAGCCTTATGTTTTCAAGGTTCATTCATGTTGTTGCATGCATTGGCACTTTATATGGTCAAATAACATTCCATTGTATGAATATATCATTTCCATCTATCCATTCATCATTTGATGGATCTTTGGGTTGTTTCTACCATTTGGCTATTAAAAATAATGCTGCTGCAAGCATTTGTGTACAAATTAATGTGTGAACATGTTATCATTTTTAGGGAGTATCTACCTAGAGTGGAAATGCTGGGTCGTAAGATAACTATGTTCAGTTGTTGATGAACTGCCAGACTGTTTTCCAAATAGCTGCCCATTGTTATATTCCCAATAGCTGTGTATGAGGCTTCCAATTTCTTGTCCTTAACAACACTTGTTATCATTGGGTCTTTTGATAATAGCCACCCTAGTGGGTGTAGTGTGGTATTTTACTGTGGTTTTGATTAGCGTTTCCCTGATGGCTAATGATGAGTATCAATTTATTTTTAATGGTTATTTGTTATTTGAATTTTTTTTCTAGAAATGTCAATTTAAATTCTTTGCCCTTTTTCAACTGGGCTACTTGTCTTTTTATTAATGAGTTATAAGAGGTCTTTATATATTCTGGATTCAAGTCTTATCAGATATATGATTTTCAAAACTGTTGATTGTCATTATTCAAAGATGCCATATTAGCAAATTTGCCTACTCACTAAAATTTATTTGTAACCCCAATCAATACTTGTGGTACTTTCACATTAAAAGGCATGAAGTTGGGCAGAGTGGCAAAACTGTTGAGTTGCCTGGTGTGCACATTCTTGGCTGAGGTGGCACAAAGCAACCCTTCTTGTTTCAACTCTCCTACTGTAAACAAGTATTCTTTTTTTTTTTTTTCCTTTTTGGTTTATTTAATGTTAGGTTTTTGTATTCTTGTGCTTTTTGTAAGTCCATTTTGCTTTTTAAAATAGCTCACAATGGTAGTGTTGAAATGCTATCAACTGATTCTCAGCACAAGAAGGCTGTGATGTGCCTTATACAGAAAAATATATATTAGATAAGCTTTATTCAGGCATGAATTATAGCACTGTTGGCCATGAGTTCAGTGTTAATGAATTGATAATATATATTAAATAAGATGTCTTTAAACAGAAACTCACTTAAAAAAGGTTATGTATTGCTTGGTTGACAAAAAATGTTTTGACTAGAAGCTCTCAGGAACTTAATCCTATATTTCCATTAGGAACAAAGATTCATTATTTGTTGATTCATAATTTGCCCTGACTTTAGAGAACACAATTACTGTAAATAATGAGAACTGAATGTATTTTCTCTTATTCTGTGGGTTGTTTTTTTTCACTTTCCTGTTGATATGCTTTAAAGCATAAGTATTTTTAATTTTGATGAAGACCAATCTATCTGTTGTTTTATTTTTTGTTCATGTGTTTGGTATCATATCTAAGAATTCTTTGTCAAATTCAAGGTCATGAAGTTTCACCCCCTCCCCCCATGTTTTCTTCTAACATTTTAAAAAAGTTTAGCTGTTATATTCAGGTCTTTGGTTAATTTTTGTATATGGTGTGAAATAAGGGTCTAATTTCATACTTTTCCATGTAGCTATCCAGTACCATTTGCTTGAAAAACTATTCTCCCTATTGAACAGCATTGGCACAATTGTTGAAAATCGGTTGACCATAAATGTAAGGGTTTATTTCTGGATTCTCATTTCTTTTAAAACAGATACATATATATGTTTTCATGCCAGTGACATACTGTCTTGTTTACTTTTGCTTTGTGGTAAGTTTTGAAATCAGGAAGTATGAGTCTTACTTTGCTCTTTCTTTCTAAGATGATTTTGTTCTCCTGGGCCCCTTGCAATTTCATATGAATTTTAGAACCAACATGTCAGTATCTATAAAGAAGTCAGCTGGGATTCTTATGGGGATGACATTAAATTTGTAGATGAGTTGGGGGAGTATTGACATCTGAACATGAACACGAGTTAATTTTTTAAATTATTTAGATCTTGTTTACATTCTTTCCACAATGTTTTGTAGTTTTCAGAGTATAAGTTTTGCACTTATTTTCTTAAATTTATTTCTAAGTGTTTTTCTTTGAAAATTCCATGTCTCAGTTGTTCATTGCAGTTCATTCATTCTTAATTGTTTATAATCTCAATCATGCACCATTGTTTCATGCCTCTGGACCCTCATAGATACTATTTCCTCTGCTTGGAAACTCTCCCCACCCCAAGGCTCATTGTTGAATTCTTGTGTATTATTTAAAACTCAATTCTTCTTCCATTAGTATTCTCTGTTTTTTTTTTTCACTACCTTTCTTTTTTTAAAGGACAAAATAATTGGTTGTTTATTACAGTTTTATTTTTATCAAATTTGAATGTCAGTAGGTAAGTTCATAGGTTTGTGATCAGACACTTCTGGGTTTGAATCTCACTTCTACCAATACCTTCAATTTTGGGCAAATTACTTGATTTCTCTGAACCTCAGTTTCCTTACCTATGTAATGATGGTGAGATGTGTAACTTTTTACATCAATTTATTTTTTCTTTTAATTTTTAAAATAATAAAACATTTTTTTTCACTTAGGGGTAACCTATAATATTACATTAGTTTCAGGTGTACAACATAGTGATTAGATGTTTATATAACTTACAAAGTCAGCATCCCGGTAAGTCTAGCACCCATGTAACACCAAACATAGTTGTTACAATATTATTGACTATATTTTCTATTCTGTGCTTTAAATCCCCATGACTATTTTTCTTTTTCTTGTAAAATTACAGTTGATATAATAGTATATTAGTTTTAGGTGTACAGTCTGTGATTAGACATTTATATAACTTAAGAAGTGATTACCCTGGTAAATCTAGTATCCATCTGACACCATATATAGTTATTACAATATTATTAACTATATTTCCTATGCTATACTTTACATCCCCAAGACTATGCTGTAGCTACCAATTTGTACTTCTAAATTCCTTCACCTTTTCTACCTATCCCCCGAACCCTTCTCCCCTTTGGCAACCATCAAAATGTTCTCTATATCTATGAGTCTGTTTCTGTTCTGCTTGTTTATTTTGTTTTATAGATTCCACATATAAATGAAATCATCTGGCATTTGTCTTTCTCTGTCTGACTTATTTCACTTAGCATGATATCCTCTAGGTCCATCCATGTTGTTGCAGATGGCAAGATTTCATTCTTTTTTTTTATGGCCGGATCATATTTCATTATATATATGGATTACTTCTTCTTTACCCATTCATCTATTGATGGACATTTAGGTTGCTTTCGTATCTTGGCTATTTTAAATAATGCTGCAATGAACACATGGATGCATATGTCTTTTTGATTTAGTGTTTAGGGTTTCTTCAGATAGATACCCAGAAGTGGAGTTGCTGGGTCCTTCTTTGTCTCTTGCGATAGCCTTTGATTTAAATTCTATTTTGTTTGGTATAAGTATTGTTACCCCAACTTTTTTGTTTTCTATTTCCATGAAGTATCTTTTTCCATTCCTTTACTTTCAGTCTGTGTGTATCTTTCAATCTGAAGTGAGTCTCTTGTAGTCAGCATATGTAAGAATCTTGTTTTGTTATCCATTAAACTTCCTTATGTTTTTTGATTGGAGCATTTAATCCATTTGCATTTTAAAGTAATTGTTGATGGATATGTGTTTACTGTGGTTTTATTATTCATATTTTGAATATATATTTTTTTATCTTCTTAAGACATTTAACATTTCTTGTAATATTAGTTTGGTGGTGATGAGTTCCTTTTTCTTTTTCTTGTCTAGAAAGCTCTTTATTTGTTCTTTGATTCAAAATGATAGCTTTGCTGGGTAGAGTAACCTTGATGGTAGGTAGGTCCTTGTTTTTTATTACTTTGAATATTTCTTGCCAATCCCTTCTGACCTGCAAAATTTCTGTTGCGACATCAGCTGACAGTCTTATGGGACCTCCGTTGTAAGTAACTAACTACTGTTCTCTTGCTGCTTTTAAGATTCTCTTTTTGTCTTTAACATGTGGCATTTTAATTATGATGTATCTTGGTGTGCGCTTCTTTGGGTTTACTTGTTTCGGACTCTCTGTGTTTCCTGGATTTGTATATCTATTTCCTTCACTAGGTTAGGAAAGGTTTCTGTCATCATTTTTTCAAATAGGTTTCTAATTTCTTGTTCTTTCTCTTCTTTCAGCACCCCCATGATGCAAAAGTTGGTATGCTTGAAGTTGCCCAAAGGTTCCTTACATTATTTGGATTTTTTTTTTTCTGCTCTGATTATGTTTTCTGCTTCCTAATATTCCAAATCACTAATTTGGAATTAGTGATTCTGTGCTTCACCTATTCTGTTGTTGATTTCCTGTAATATAGTCTTCATTTCAGTCAAGGTACCATTCATTTCAGATGCTTTTCAATGAGTTTTGAGGTTGGAGGCAGTTTTGCAGCTAACTTCCCAAGAATGGAAAAGTTTTTTGGTTAACAATGGCTCAGGCTTGCAACAACCCAGTTTCCATGTATATCTGCAGTCATGGATAGTCAAGAGGTGTCACAGAAAGTGTGTAGTCTAAATGAAGGCTGCTATCCAAATGATTACAGTATGAACAACTCAAATTCTGAGTTGCCTCAATAGCACATAAATATTTTTTTCTAATACAGGCTGTGTTACATAGTATATATCCTTTCTCCATTTTCTCTCAGTGGAAGGCCCAACAACTGTGGGTTGAAAGAATTTTACTCTTCTGTGGTCAACCCCACAGCTCTTTGGACCTTGACTTATAATTTAGTTGATAGTGACTTGGGGAAGAGAAAATGGATTTGGAGGCCTAAGAAATCACCTATAGCTACCACACAAAGAGAAATTCATTGTGGTTCTTCCGTCTGCACCAGCAGTGTGGTTTCTCTACCTTCTGAGCAAACCGGCTGAAATTTTCCTTGAGTTGCATATGCAGTTCTCCCAATAATACGTTGCTGATGCTTGTATTTTCTTTGTGTAGCACAGTTTTATTTTATTACTGTATTGGGAAAAAGGTCATATGATATTCATCGTTAATTGAAGTTGATATTTTCTTGGATAGACACATCCCTGACAGACCAGGGGACAGTGCTGAGGAAAAGGATGGTGAGCTTTACCTGAAGGTGGAATGGGAGATCCCTCTGAGAATGTTTCTCAAGCTTCCTTCATAATATGAGTTACCTAGGGTGTTGGTTAAATGTTCCTATTCCCAGGCTTCTCCTTTGGAGATGAGAATACAGAGGGGTTGGATATGTCTCTTGCGTGTGTATTTTAACAGCCAAGTGATTGTTGTCATGAAGAAAGTGTGGGAACACTGTCCTACAAAGTATGATTTTGAGGTGATTTGAGAAAGGGAAGCCCTGATTCCAAATTATTCTTCATCATCCCCATGAAGATATCTCTCTTTCTTATTACTTTCTCAAGCCTTTATTCTTTACCTCCCACTAACTACCATTCAGTGCCACTTGGGTGTGTTGTTCTTACCTCAGATTTATCATGTCCCCATCACTTCACCCCAGCCTACAATTTCCATCTCATTTCAAGTCACTTTTTTCACACACTTTCAGCCACAGTGGTACCAAACTATTTGCCCTTCCATGCCTATACCAAGCTCTTCAAACCTTTTGACCTTTTTCATGTTTAATTTTATGCATGAAATGCCCCGTTTCACTATTTTTCCCATTGTACTCTTATTTCTTGCTCAGAAACTCAAATATCACCTCCTTCTAGTCCTCAGCTTCCTCAGGCAGAGTTAATTCTTGCCTCTGTGTTTTTCAAAACATTTCTCTTATCTATAAGGTATATCATATTGGAATTATTTATTAATTCATCTGTCTCTCTTAGTGGGCAGCATGGATCAAGACAATGTCTTCATCTCTGTATTCCAGTGCCTAGCAGAGGCCAGGTAGAGAGTAGGGATTTCATAAATACTTGCTGAATTTACCTTTAGACTTTGAAATGATTATTATCAAATACAAAATATGGATTAATTTGTTTATGTAAGTCTAGATATATTCATTCATTGATTCATGCATTTATTCAGGCAATTAGCCGTTGTACCCTATTAGATCTATCTGAGCATTAGCAATTCAGTACTAAGTAAAAATCAGACATGATCCTTGCTTTCATGGAACTTTGAGTAGAGAGAAATGTATTAATAATATTTAATTAATAAAAGATTCACTACAGTGGAACATACCCAGAGGAATAAGCATATGGGGGCAATGAGAGTACATACTGGAGGTGGGGGTGTCAGACCTGATCTGAATTTTGATAATAAAAAGGGATTATCTAGGAAGAAAGGGGAATAAAGAGTCTTTCAGGTTCAGGGAAAAGTCTGTTCAAAGGCCCTGGGGTGAGAGGAAGAATGGTAAGCACAAGGCACTGAGAGATGGATAGTGTGTCTAGAGCAGAGTGAGCAAGTAGACTTATGGCCAGAAAAAAGCTGTCACTTATAGCATATGAGTGTTCATAGGCCCTGTTAAGAAGTGTTGTTTTTATTCTAACTGCTATGGGAAACTAGTGAAAAACTGATTTTGGTGAGTGTGTAATTTTTTTTTTTTTGGTGGGGATTTATATTGGCCAAACGATGAGTTGCTTTACTATTTATTTTTATTTTGACCATGCAATCTTTTGTTAGCACAGGAACCATGTCTTATATATCTTAGTGCTCCCAGAAGCTAGCTCTATACAATAGATAGAGCAGGTGACTAAGAAATTGTGCTTCTTGTTTGATTTCAGATTCTTGAGAGTGAGGCTTTACATAAACACACTTAGAGAGAAAATTAGTTAACCAAATCCGTTATAGTTTATAATGACAACAATTTGTGTTAAAATTGTGAGAAATGTGTTTGACATAGTGAGTGGACAGTTGGTTATCCACTACTATTTTAATCAAAGAGTCTTTTTTAAAAATCTTCACCTAAGGATATTTTTTCCCATTTATCTTCAGATAGAGTGGGAGGCAGAGAGAGAGAGAGAGAGAGAGAGAGAGAGAGAGAGAGAGAAAGAAAGATTGATGTGAGAGAGACACACCAACTAGTTGCCTCCTGCACGACCCCGACCAGGGCCGGGAACTGAACTGCTACCTAGGCATGTGCCTTTGACTGGAATAGAACCCGTGATCCTTTGGTGTGTGGGCTGACGCTCTTACTTCTGAGCCAAACCAACCAGGGCTCAAATAGTCTTTTATAAAGACTGTTTCATAAGTATTGGGGAAGCTAATAATTAGGGTTAATTTCATGAGAACCTTTTTTTCTTGTCCAATAAATTTATTTTACTCCTCATGATGCTTGAAATCTTACTTTACAGAATCATTGCTAGGCCTTAAAAACCCTTTGGTCTTTAAGAGTCCTCTCTGAAAATGTAAATACCTAATTGTGGGTAAGAGATATATTGATATCTATCAACTGATGTATTTGGAATATTTTGATGTGGATTCACTTATAAAGGAAATATATATACCTGGTTAGAAGTGAAGTTTGCTAAGTTTTGCGTCTATTGTCACTTCTGGAAACAAAAGTTGTTTTGTGAATGATGGCAATGATTATACTACTGCCTGTAGCTGTATCTGTCTAGACTCTGGTTTCATTATAAAATGGGGGGTACCATTTTTCTATTTTCTAACCTTTAGGACACTGAATTTTAATAATATCATGAAGGACAGTGCAGAGAACTTTGGGAGAGAATTTGCTTGGTCATACAAGCTGAGCTGGTGGCACTATCTACCCAAAGCCATGTGTTTCAATGGACTTCTCAAATCAGCTTTTTAGAATCAAGTTCTTTTTGTAAGGCCAGGATTTTCTTACTCATGTACCTAATATTAAAAAAGTACTTTCTGATCTTCCATTAAATTTTCAAGACTTCTGTATTTGCCCTACTACTCAATAAATTTCTAGTTGCTGGAGGGTACATGAATGAGAGAGTCTTTGTTGAGGTTTTGGGTTGAGAGTCTTTTTCTCCAGATTATTTCATGATGGCTTGAAAAATTAAGACCTTTGTGCCTGATGGGGCACATTCTCATTACATGCATTGCATGAGAATTTTCTGATTTCTCTCTAGGGCTTTCTCCACTCTGCCTTATGGATTTCTACCACATTATTTTCATATTCTGTAATTGTTCCTCATTGAATGGATTGTGGCTATCACAAATCTTGTGTTAAAAATATTTTTAAATGAATAAAGCCATTCTGTTATTAAATGTAACAGCTTTATATCCTCACATACTCACAAGAAATGCCATATATATTATTTGGAGTTTTAATAAATTTTAAAAAATCACCTCTGAGGAATAAGGTTCTGATTATTCAAGAGACCACACTAACCAAAGACTGATTCACTCATTTTTTTTTTTAACCTCTTCCTTTGAGAGATGTTCATCTCAGGTCCTAATTTGTCTAAATGAGTCTAAGTCAGGAATCAGCAAACTACAGACCAAATCTGGCCAGCAGCCTTTTTCTGTAAATAAATTTTTATTGGAACATAGCCACAAGCTTCTATTTAAGTAATGTCTGAGAAACAGTGAAGAAATAAAATGGAGTCACCATAGTTAAGCTGCTAAATTACTAAAATCAAGTATGTTGAGGCATGAGGAAATGGTTCTATTATTGTCTCAACTAGCCTGAGAACTTAAACTTTTGAACTTTTCAATTCTGAGTCAATGCTCAGACATACACCAACCCTCCAGATAACCCTCTGATAACTCCCTGAAGGACTAAGGAAAGAATCTTCATGCACCCAAACTGCCTGACATCCGTTCTCCAGATGACTGGTCATTGAGAGAACGACCATCTCAGACCAATCTTGAGGCTAAAAATGTAGGACATATTATTTTCAAGAATGTACATTTCTTTCTTTTTCTTTTTTATTATAAGAACCTTAGATTTCCCAAAAGTATTTATAGGGAGGTCGCAGTGTCAGCCACACCGAGGAGTAGCTGAGAGGGCAGCTGGGGAAGTTGTATCCCCACTCACTCCCCCCACAGGCAGATTCTGCCTTGACATTTGGTTTTACAGGAGAAAGAGGCTTTGAGAAGGCAAATGTAGCCTGTTCTCTGTCCTCTTTCAACCTTCTTTGAATGCTCATGTTTGACTTCCCCTACATATGTAAATCTGGGAAATGACTTGAATATAAATTAGTTTTTTTTTTTTTTTTTAAAACAAGTTCATAGTTCTAATACCCTATTTGAGTAAGCATGGGAAATGGCTCAGGAAAATATTCTGGCGGGTTTCCTTAATAGCCAGGCCAGAGATGGCAAATATGTACACAGTTTATTTCCATTTGGTCCCTTCTCACTCTTCTATGGTCAGACATCACTAACAGGTCACTGTGTACTTTCAGATAGAGCCTCAAAATCCTGAAAATGGTCCAAGTAGCCACCACCAATTAGGCAGTATTGGCACATAAAACAAAACCTTACCATGAAAAGCTATTCAAAGTGGTTATTCATATTTCTAAATGTGAGACACACACTTATCTGCCTTTTATTTCTTCCCTAGTTCCTCATGAAGTAATTGAGCAAGGGCCTTGAAGACAGGAACCTGGAGGCTTCAAACCAAGGCATTCTCAGCAGAGCGCAGAGCACAAAGGTGCAAGGCGAACAGATGGAGTAAAGCAGAGGGTGCATTGGGAGGTCACATGAAATGAACTTGGAATAGGAGGGAGGAGCCAGATTAAGATGGACATTGGCATCAAAGCCAGAATATTTCAATGTGTAAAACCAGTGTTCCCAAAGACTGGTAAGGGAGTTAGGATCCACCAAAGAAACGACCAGTAGGATAGGATACACACACACACACACACACGCACACACGCACACACGCACACACGCACAGGGTTGGGAGTGGGCATTTATTTAAAGGAATTGCCTCATTGATTGTGAAAACTAACTGACAGGCTCAAAATCTGCAGTGCAGGCTGGCAGGCTGGACCCTCCCCAGACACTGATGTTGCCCTCTTGACTCTGAGGGCAGTCTGGAGGGAGAATTCCTTCCTCTTCAGAGGACCTCAGTCTTTTATCTCAAGTCCTTCAATTGATTGCTTGAGACCCACACACATTATGGAGGGTCATCTGCTTTACTTAAAGCTTACTGATTTAAATGGTAATCACATCTAATAAACACCCTAACTGCAGCATTGACTGTGTTAGGCCAAACAATGGATTTCTATAGCCCAGCCAAGATGACAAATTAAAATTAACTGTCACAGTAGCATAGGTAATTTTCAGTGGCAGACAAATTTATGTTTTAAAATTTGTATTATATATTTTAATTTTATTTACAGAGAACTTCTAATTTCACAGAAACAGTTAGAAAAAAAGGTATATTTATTTAAGTAAAACAGTTGATGTAAAGAAAATTAATAAATAAATATTGGATGCAGATGGTATATAAATGTGATGAGTATATGAATGTTATACTGAAATAACTGAGATTAGAGAATTGTAAGCATCAGAGAATTGCTTTACTCTGATTACAAGAACATATCATAAGAAAATGGAATTTTAGGAATATTAATTCTGTTGCCTTGGACAAAGGCCATGAATAAAAACCCCACATTTATTAATAAATAATAAATGTAAAAATTTATCACTTGCTACAAAAAGGCTACCTGTTTGCCATCATTTCTGCTAGTGTTGTTGGTGTATTTCTAATTGCTTATGTTACTTTTCTATTTACAAGCAGAGGTTGTAAATGTTAGGTAACTAAGCAGTTGAACTTTTGCCTAATGATTTCTTAAAAAGATTTTAAACTTAGAAAGTCACCCTGCATTTTAAATCCACAAATATAATACCTTGTTTGAGGAGGCATTTTGAAAAGGATGTTTTAAAAATATTTAACTTCTGTGGATCCAAGATAACAGCAGTGTAGATGGAAGTTATACTCACCTCCTCCCAGGACCAAACTGGAATCACAAGTAAATTATAGATTAATCAACCCAAATAATCAACTGAAGACTCACTGAACAGAAGTCTCCTAACCAGAGAACTACAAAAGAAGTCACATAGAGACTGGTAATGAGTCTGGAGGTGTGGAAAGGGCTGACCCTGCACCCACGTGTGGCGGTTGAGAAACTGGAGGGATATCTCAACTGTAACAGTCCCCCCGAACAGTGATGGGTCTCAATCCCACGCCAAGCTCTTTAGCCCTGAGCACCAGAGACAAGATGAGGAGCCCACATAACATCTGACTGTGAAAAACAGCTAGGATTCTATGTGCCAGAGAGAGAAGGGAGTCTGCTGGAAACCCAAAAGCCCTCCTAAAGGGCAAGTGCAAAAAATCTGTTCTTTGGCCACTTACCTGGGGCTCCAGCAGAGGGAAAGTGAGTCAGAGCAAACTGGAGTCAAACAGGGAAGAACTGGGTTGCTGGACCCTGAGGAGAGAACTAAAGGATCAGCAGCCAAGATTCATGTGCTAAGTCCCTGTCCCATACTGCCCACAGATGCCATCTTCCCTGGGTTGAGCACCCCTAGCCATACAACAGCCTGACTTCCAGTGGCCCCACACTGCCAAACTCACACCCTGCAGAAAAGTCTGCTGGCTGCATCCAACTTTGGCCTACAGTGTGCTCTGCCTTGGGGATTTTTAAGGAGGTTCAGATGAACTCCAGAATTATTGGAGACTCTGGCAGACATTGAGTTGTGCCCCCAACAGGAGATCCAGTAGTCTTGTCCTTCTGACTCCTGGAGGCCCCACCCTGCTGATCCGGCACCCTGCAGAAAAGTCTGTTTCTGCATGCAGCCTGGACATGCTCTTTCTTGGGGAGCTCTAGTTGAAAACTCAGACAGACAATGAGTTGTGTGGCTTGAAGTGGGGGAACATTTTTCCCACCCTGCGTGCCATTCTGGCACTTCCTCCTCTGAGGAAACCCACTAGCCTGTCCTCTTGACTCCTGCTGCCCTGCAGTGTTGAGTTCTTGCCCTGTGGAAGAGACTGTGGGCTGCAGCCAGCCTCAGTCACCTCAACAGACTTTTTTTCAGAGGGCACTCATGGAAGTCCAGGCAGTCACATAGGGTGGCAGAGCAGCTGGCAGGTGAGGGCAGATCTTGGCTGCCTTGGGCCTTTTTCTGACCTGCTCTGAGGCTTGGAGCTGGTGGAAGCCATCTTAGGTACGTACCATGGCTCTTCCCATGGGCACTCAGTAGAGGGAGTCGCAAACTGTGGACCACTTGATACCAGTTACAGACAGTGTCTTACATTGACCTGCACCAGAGTTCCTCTGAAGATTCACCAGAGCCAACAAAATTGGTGGCAAGCTTCAATCCACAATGGAGCACACCCCAATTAGCCTTATAAGTGGCACACCAAAGAGAGATCTTGGCAGGTGCCAGACCTTTCTAGGGCCAACTCCACTTTGTGGGGTCAGCCTGCACACAGCAGTTTGTACACTGTGTTTGGGGTTAGTTCTTGTATTCAGCTAGCCTTAGGGTCAACCCCACTCACAACTGAGCCAACAGCAATCAAGACTCAATTACAACAAGAAGGCTCATGTATCCACACAAAGGACATTCCTGGAGCACCTAGCTCAGGTGATCAGGGAGATCGTGCCACTGAGCCCACAGGACACCTACTGCATATGGTCAGCATGCCAAGATTGGGATACATAGTGTATCTACTGAATACACTAAAACAAATACAAAGAGGTAGCCTAAATGAGGAGACAAAGAAACATGCCCCAAATAAAAGAACAAGAAAAATTCCCAGAAAAAAAGAACTAAATGAAGTGGAAGCAAACAAGCTACAAGATGAATAGTTCAAAACAGTGGTTATAAGCATGATCAAGGAACTTATGGGAAGAATACATGAACTCAGGGAAAACTTAAACAAAGAGATAATAAGCATAAAAAAGGATGCAGAAATAATATAAAAGAACCCATCATAAATGAAGAATACAATATCTGAAATGAAGACTACACTAGAAGGAATCAATAACAGGCTAGATGAAGCAGAGACTCAAATTGGTGATTCTGTGGACAAGATAGCCGAAAACACCCAAGCAGAGCAGCAAAAATAAATAAATAAATAAATAAATAAATAAATAAATAAATAAATAAATAAATAAAAGAGTAAGGAAAATCACCCTGGCTGGTATGGCTCAGCAGTTAGAGTGTTGGCCTGTAGACTAAAGTGTCAAGGGTTGGATTTTGGTCAAGGGCACATGCCTTGGTTGAGGTTCAGTCCCTGGCCTTGATTGAGGTCATGGGGGAAGCAACCAGTTGATATGTCTCTTTCACATTGATGTTTCCCTCTCTCTCACTCCCTCCCACTCTGAAAATAAATGGAAGAATATCCTTGGGTGAGGATTAAAAAAAAAAAAAAGAATAAGGAAAACCTATGGGACCTCTCAGACAACATCCAATGTAACAACATCTACATCATAGGGGTACCAGAAGGAGAAGAGAGAGAGAGAGCAAGATATTGACAACCTATTTGAAGAAATATGGCTGAAATGTCCCTAACCTGGTAAAGGAAAAAGACACACCAGTCCAGGAAGCGTAGAGAGTTTCAAACCAGATCAACCAAAAGAGGTCCACACCAAGACACACACCACACACACATCATCATTAACATGGCAGAGGTTAAAGACAAAGAGTCTTAAAAGCAGCAAGAGTAAGGCAGTTAGTTACCTACAAGGGAGGTCCCATTGGACTGTCAGCTGATTTCTCAACAGAAATATTTCAGGTCAGAAAGAATTGACACACAATATTCCCAATGAAATATTCACAATGATAAAAAGCAAAGACCTATAACCAAGACTCCTTTACTCAGCAAGACTATCATTTAAAATTAAAGGAGAAATAAAGACTTTTCCAAACAACATAAAGGTAAAGGAGTTAATTAACATCAAGTCAGTATTACAAGAAATTTTAAAAGGAGATCTTTAAGAAGAAGGGAGAGAGAGAGAGAGAGAGAGAGAGAGAGAGAGAGAGAGAGAGAGAGAAACCTAATTATAAAGAATAAAATGGCAATGGATACATACCTACCAACAATCACTTTAAATACCACAATCCAAAGATAAAGTGTAGTTGAATAGATAAGAAATAAGAAGTGTGTGTATGTGTGTGTATATATATATACATACATAACCTCCATAAAAATCTTGGAAGAAAACATAGGCAGTAAAATCTTGGACATTTCTCATAGCAATAGATTTTTGACATATCTCCTATGTTTTCTTCTATGTAGTTTATTTTTTCAGATCTTATATTTAGGTCTTTGATCCATTTTAAAATATATATAGTCTATAAGAGACCCACTTCAGAATGAAAAAAACACACCATCTGAAAATAAATGAATGAAATAAGATATGCAAATATAAGCAAAAAATGCTGGGGTTGCAATATGCACATAAGACAAAATAGGCTATAAGAAGAAAAAGCAAACAAAAGACATTGCATAATGATATATCAATCAATCCAACAAGACAATATGACACTAAAAACCTGTATGCACCTAACATAGGAGTACCTAAATATAGAAAGCAAATATTTATGGACATAAAGGGAGAGAGCAACAGCAATACAATCATAGTATGGGGCTTTAATACCCCATTAAAACATCTATACCACTCAAACCAATCTATAGAGTCAGTGCAATTTCTATCAAGATACCAATGGTGTATTTCACAGAACTAGAACAAATACTTCAAAAATTTATATGGAACTACAAAAGACCTCAAATACCAACTGCGATCTTGAAAAAGAAGAACAAAGTTGGAGAAATCATGCTACCTGATATCAAGCTATACTACATTGCCATAGTAATCACAACAGCATGGCACTGGCATAAAAACCAGACATCTAAATCCATGGAACACAATAGAGAGCCCAGAAACAAACCCATGCCTTTATAGTCAATTCATATTTAACAAAGGAGGCAAAAATATATAAAGAGGGTAAAGATAGTTTATTCAATAAGTGGTTGGAAATACTGGACCAATTTTTTTTTTTTGTTTTGTTTTTAATCCTCACCTGAGGATAGTTTTCCATTTATCATCAGAGTGGGAGGGAGGGAGGCAGGAAGAGAGAGAGAGAGAGAGAGAGAGAGAGAGAGAGAGAGAGAGAGAAACGTTGATGTGAGAGAGACACATTGACTGGTTGCCTTCTGAATGACCTGACCAGGGCCAGAGATGAACTACGACTTAGGTACGTGCCCTTGACTGGAATGGAACCTGTGACCCATTGGTCTGTGGGACGACTCTGTAACTGCTAAGCTAAACCGGCCAGGGCTTAGACCACTTTTTACACCATACACAAGAACAAACTCAAAACAGACTAAAGACTTAAATGTTAGGCTCATAACCTCCATAAAAATCTTGGAAGACAACATAGGCAGTAAAATCTTGGACATTTCTCATAGCAATAGATTTTTGACATATCTCCTATGTTTTCTTCTATGTAGTTTATTTTTTCAGATCTTATATTTAGGTCTTTGATCCATTTTAAATTAATTTTTGTACATGGGAACATTCTTTTGCATGTGGCTTTCCAGTTTTTCCAGCACCATTTATTGAAGAGGCTTTCTTTTCTCCATTGTGTGTTTTTGGCTCCTTTGTTAAACATTATTTGTGCATATAATGTGGTTTTATTTCTGGGCTCTCAATTTTGTTCTATTGGTCTGTGTGTCTGTTTTTCTGCTGTTTTGATTATCGTAGCTTTGCAGTATAATTTGAAGTCAGGTAGTGTGATACCTCTGGCTTCATTCTTTGTTCTCAGGATTACTTTGGGTATTTGAGGTCCTTTATGGTTCCATACAAATCTGATGATTTTTGTTTTATTTCTTTAAAAATACGTTGGAAGCTGTCGGGCAAAGACATCCAGAATCATGAAAGTAAGGAACAGACTGACAAATCTCAGAGAAATGGGGGTGGGAAGGGAAGGAAAAGATAAATCAACAAGTGTTGGTGGGGGTGTGGAGAAAAGGGTACTTTAGTACACTGCTGGTGGAAATCCAGACTGGTGCAGCCACTATGGAAAACACTATGGTGTTACCTCAAAAAATTAAAAATTGAACTGCCATTTGACCCAGACTGAAACACCAATCAGAAAGAATATATGTACCCCATGTTTGTAGCAGCACCATTTACAATAGCTAAGATCTTGAAACAGCCCAAATGTCCATCAGTAGATGAATGGATAAAAAAGCTGTGGTACATATACACAATGGAGTACTATGCAGCTGTAAGAAAGAAATATCTCTTATCCGTTGAGATGACATGGAGGGACCTGGAAAGTATTATCCTAAGCAAAACAAGCCAAACATTGAGAGACAAGTATCATATGATCTCACTTATTTGTGGAATATAATGAACATAACAGTCTGAGGAATGGGGTAGTCCCAGAGATGTGGAAGTGGGGTACAGACTGACAATCCCCAGAAGAGAGGATGGGGGGAGAGATAAACCACAGAACTTATATGCATGTGTGCATAACCAATGGACATAAACGACAAAGCTGGGGACAGGGCGGGGAGGGAGGGGGAGGAGGGTATCAATGGGGGAAAAAGGAGAAACATCTGTAATAAAAATAAATAAATAAATGAATGAATAAAACAAACAAACAAAAAAAACCCAAAAGAACCTATTTGCCAGTGATACATGTGATAAAGGGTTAATATCCAAAATTTTTAGAGAACTTATAGAACTAAAAAAACAAACAAAAAAACCACCCACACAATCCAATTAAAAATGGGCAGAGAACCTGAACAGATACTTTTCCCAAGAATACATACAAATGGCCAACAGATAGATGAAAAAGATGCTCAACTTTACTATTAGGGAAATGCAAGTCAAAACTATGAAATACCACCTCACACCTGTTAGAATGTTTATTATCAACAAGACAGGTAATGACTAGTGTTAGAGAGGTTGGGGAGAAAAAGGAACCCTCATTCACTGTTGGTGGGAATGTAAACTGGTACAGCCACTATGGAAAACACAGTGGCAGTTTTTAAAAAAAAATTCAGAATACAGTTACCATATGACCCAGCATTCCCTTTTCTGGGTATTTACCTGAAAAACTTGAAAACATTTATTCACAAAGATATATACACTCCTATGTTCATTCCAGCATTATTCACGGTGGCCAAGACTTGGAGACAACCAGAGCATCCTCCAACAGAAGATTGGATAAAGAAGATGTGGTACATATATAAATGGAATTCTACTTGGCCATAACGGAAGATAAAATACTGCCATTTGTGAAAACATGGATGGACATTGAGAATACTATGCTAAGTGAAATAAGTCTGAAAGAGCTAAGAACCATATGATTTAACTCACATGTGGGATATAAAATGGAAACCCAGATGACAGTATGGTGGTTACCAGAGAGTGGGAGTAGTAAAGGGTAAAGGGGGCCAAATATATGGTGATAGAAGATGATTTGACTTTGGATGGTAGGCACACAATGCACTCTGCAGATAATGTATCATAGAAATGTACACTTGAAACCTATGTAATCTTATTAACCAATGTCATCTCAATAAACTAAAAAGAAAATTTTTTTCTTTATCAATTTGAGAGAGAGAGAAAGGGAGAGGGAGAAAGAGATAGAAACATCAATGAGAGAGAACATGGATTGGCTACCTCCTGCATGTCCCCTACCGAAGATTTGGCCCACAACCTGGGCATGTGTCCTGACCGGGAATCAAACTGGTGACCTCCTGGTGCATGGGTCGATGCTCAACCGCTGAGCCACACCGGCAAGACTACCCCAATACATTTAATAATAATAATTTAGAAAACCAAATAGATTTGACATTTTGTGATTGGCCAGTTGACTGATTTGAAGGAAATGAATCCTCCATTTGTACCTGGCTAAGGAAGTCCAGTTATACTGCAAAAAAGCTAAGAAATGGTCAGAGAAAATGGGGAACCACCAACAGAAGAGATAAAAACTGGAATAATGAATGTGTAAGGAACAGAAGAAATAGCAACCTTTAGAGTTGGTGACATCCATGTTTAGATTATGGTGATGACTGTTAACACTGCTGGTCCTCAGTGGTCCACATCTCAGTGTTTGCCCTTGGGTAGTCCTTTCCCTTTGAACCTGAGATGAAATGTGACTGATTTGAACTAACTGCACGTGGCAGAGTGATGCTGCAGGAGTTCCTGGTCTAAGCCTTAAGTTCTGCCTTTATGGTCTAAGGAGTTCTGACCTGCATTACAAGAATTTTGTTACCATGATGGTGCTACATGGAGAGGCCATCGGGGAAACCACATGAGAGAAAGGCCCTGAGTCCTGGCCAGTTTGTCTCAGCAGTTAGAGTGTCGGCCCGTGGATCAAGGAGTCTTGGGTTTGATTCCGGTCAAAGGCATGTACCTCGGTTGTGGTCCCCGGCCCTGGTCAGTGTTGTGCAGGAGACAACCAATCGATGTGTCTCTCTCACAATGATGTTTCTCTCTCTCTCTCTCTCTTTTCTTTCTCTCTCTCCCTCCCTCCCATTATGTCTGAAGATGGATGATTTAAAAAATAAATACATAAATAAATACATACATACATAAATAAATTTTAAAAAAGGCCCTGAGAGAAAAGCCCAGTCATCCCCGTGTCCCAGCTAAGCCCGGGCTCCTGCTGACCTACCAGCTGGGTGAATCCACATGAGCGACCATTGGCAAGATCAACAGAAGAATCACGCAGCTAAGCCCACCTAAGATTGCAGAATTGTAGGCAAAGATGTTCACTGTTTGAAGCCAATAAGTTTTGGGGTGGCTTTTTACACAGTAAAAGATGGCTGCTGTATGATAATGGAAGTTGCAGGCCTGGGACCACAGCAAGCTCAGTTCAAACCTTCACTTTTCTGCTGTTTTTATCTCTGTGGCCTTGGACAAGCAATTTAATATTTCTGGGGCTCAGTCTTGTTATCTGTAAAATGAGAAAACTATTTCTTCACTCACAGGACATTTAACCAATAAAATGAGGGAATTTGGGGGAACTTATTAAGTACCCAGCAGACATTGGTTCTATTTCATTTCATTTCTGTACTTCCCTCACCCCTTGAGGGGATAAAGTGATCTAAACTACATGAATTCTCTTAAATTAAATTTTTTTTCTCATTATTGATTTTAGAGAGAGGAAGGGAGAGGGAGAGAGAGAGAAACATGGATGAGAGAGAACATCGATTTTTTGCCTCCTGCGTGCCCCCCACTGGGAATTGGGCTTACAACCTGGGCATGTGTCCTGACCAGGAATCAAACCAGCGACCTCTTGGTGCATGGGTCGATACTCAACCACTAAGCCACACCAACTGGGTATTACATGACTTCTTAAGGGTAGTCCTATGACCTAGTACAGGCAGTTCTGTCACAGTGTCACAGGTCTGTTTTTTTTGTTTTTTTTTTTTACTGTGTGTGTATATTGGATAAACAACCATTGAGTTTATATGAAAAATGGTAAATTGCTAAAATGCAAGTAACAAAATTTTTTTAATGATGACAGGTTTGGAACCACTGCTGAAGTCCATGTACACTTGTGTCCATATCCGGACTGTCTACACCTGCTCTTCTGGAGGACCGCAACTGTTTATTAGACTAAGCTTGGACTGTCAAGGTTCATTGATATTACATTTAGCTTATTTTACTACAGAAGGTATGAAGGTATATATTATATATCCATTCAGTTTTCAAAAAATGTATTACTATTTCAACTGTAAAGTTCACTTAGGCAAAAATTACACGTTTTGAGGCAGTACTGGGTAAAACTCAGAGCTTTTTGAGTACTTATCTGTGTATTGGAAGGTGATTTAGAGCTCTGGGAAGAAAGAAGTCTCATATTGTCTAAATTGCTAACACTGTGCAGACACCAAGTCTCTAAGCCAGAGAAAACCAGAAACATGCATGCATACACACCCACACAGACACATGGACACACATAAACAAACTCACACACACACACACAAGTGAAGGATTAAGGAGAAAAAATCTGTTCTGGACACACTTTTCTTTTCTTTTTAATTAAAAAAATGTTTTTATTGATATTTTAGACAAAGAGGAAGGGGGAGAGAGAGAGAGAGAGAGAAACATTGATCAGCTGCCCCCTGTGTGCCCTGCACTGGGAATCATGCCTGCAACCTGGGCATGTGCCCCTATTGGGAATCAAACCAGGACCTCTCAGTTCATGAAAGAATGCTCAATCCACTGAGCCACACCAGCTGGGCTCACTTTTCAATTTGTAAAATGAGAAAGCCAGACTAGAAGGTTCTCCAAGGTCACCTCCAGCTCGGAGTGGAGCAGACATCTCCAATCCTGTGCCTGTATTAACCCTTGATGGACAGTCAGATTAAAAACACAGGTTGCTCTCCAGCAAAAATTTAATTGAAGAGCTTTAAATACTAACAGAATCAAAAGGCTCTTTCAGAATCTGTTTTTAAACATTTTATTTTTAATTGTGTTTTTATTTCCATTTTATTTGAAAAGAGAACTGAAATCCGGTATTTGCCAAAATGCTACATGTTTCCTTGCTATACAACCGCTCTAGCTGGTTGACTTAAAATTATATTCTAAAGTGTCCTTTTAATGAGAAACTTCTATCTTCAAAATTTGTCCCACACAGTTTTTTTACCCCTCAGACCTCTTATAGTGTTCTGCAGTTTCTATGCCTCAGTGCTAAGAGCATGGGAAAGAAAAGAGGATCCGTTTTGTAAGTACCTTGAGTTAATTTAGCTCAAAGTTGCTTTTGTCTCAATGACTTAGGAAAGCCATTTGAAAACTTTGATTCTAGCAATAAAAGTTCTAGTGGGGAGGGTAGATGAAAGACCATGTAATGTTTAGCCTATTAACATGGCTGTATGCAAAGCTTAATCGGAGTAAATTCTTGCCAAGGTTTTGAATAAGGGCAGGTCTACATGGAGGAAACATGAGAACACAGGAGAAATAAAGTGAATCTGTGAGCACCCTTCCGCTCTCCAAATTAAGTTCCACAATGACAGTGGACATTTGTTACTGCCCCTCTAGTGTATCTGGTCTTGTGTGCTTCCAGAATGCTGACTCACCCCAGGCTCCACGGTGGAGCATGAGGATTACCCAGCCATTTCTCACACTTTCTGTGGTGAAGGACCAGTTTGGTTTGCTTCCCATACCCCCACCCACTGTGGACTGACACTGTGTAAAATACAATAAAAATGAATCACTGGGAAAATGACACACACACCCAAAAGTACAATATACAAGCTTCAATTTTTTTATTATTACTCTCGAATTACAATAAATGTTTCTTAACATCCTTCATTTCTATACTCAGCTTGTAGCTGATAATAGCAAAAATGTGAAGACAGGCATTGGTCCACAGACCACACTTGGAGTAGCAGTGACACAGACTTGGCCGATAGTATTCCCTAGTTCCCAGTAATTATTTCAGGAGTGTTCTTTTGACTGAGCTAGTCCCATTCAGTGGGATATTGGGACTTTTGTTGAGAACATTGGGACAACAATTTTGTTTTTCCTGCCAGGATTCCATCTTGGGACCACAGGAGAAGTGGGCTGGGAAGAAGCCAACACTGAGAAAGCAGAACCAAGGGATGGCGAGTCAGAAGCACAATCTACTCCTGTACTGTGGAGAAATATAAGCCAATAAAGCATAATGTTGGCCAAAGCCAGAATTCATCTGTTTTTCTATTGTCTGCAAGAGTTTAATTGTCATATTTCTCCATGAGCTCACAACCATCTTCTCTTTTGCCTGTCATCTTCCAAAACAGAGATCTGGGTATGCCTTTCTGCTGGTTATGAAAGCCTTAGATTCCCACTGCCCTCGGTACAACGTTCAAGCTTCTTAAACTGTCATTCAATGACTCGCACAATTCAGTCCTCTTCTACTTTTACAGCCAAATTCTTTGCTACTCTCATCTTTAGGCACATAACCTTATGCTTTACTGTGACCAGACATGTCCTTTTATATATGTTATATGTTTGCTCATGTCCCCTCGGGCTGCATTGTACCTCCTCTACCCACACCCCTTTCTGACTTTCTAAGAATAGGACCTTGAGAACCTAATGTATTCATTGTTTGTAAATGTAAAGCATCACACATCACCATCATGCCTACTGATTCAAGGGCTAACTTTGAGAGTATTGGCAGGAGGGCAAATTGATGACCCTGATATTTAATAAAAACTACATTTAGACCCCAAAGATCTCATTTCCTAGAGAGTAATAATCATACTACATATATTTCAGAAAGCAACAAGCTTTAACAAAGTATGACTTTAAGTTGGCACAAAAATAAATAAGAAATGGAAACATACATCCGCACCAAAACACATACCCAAATGTTCATACCAGCTTTATTCATACTAGGCAAATAGTAGAAACACTCAAATGTTCAACTGATTAATCTTTAAACCAAATTTGTTATATCTGTATAATGAATGTTTTCTATAAAAAGAAATGAAGTAATGATATATGCTACAACAGAATCAAACCTTAGAAACATGCTAAGTGAAAAGCCAGATACAAAAGGCCACATATCATATGATTCCATTTGCATGAAATGTTTGGAATAGACACATCTACAGAGAAAGTAGACTAGTGCTAACCTAGGGCTGGGGAAAACAAGATTGAAGGGTAAAGGCTAAAGGGAACAGAGTTTCTTTTTAAAAGTTTTTTTAAAATATGTTTTATTGGTTTTTTAGACAGAGGAAGGGAGAGAGACAGAGAGAAACATCCATGTGAGAGAGAAACATCGATCTGCTGCCTCCTGTATGCCCCCTACTGGGGATCAAGCCCGAAACCCAGGCATATTTCGATTTCCTGACCGGGAATGAAACCCGGACCTCTCAGTCCATGGGATGATGCTCAATTCACTGAACCACACAACCTGGGCCAGAGTTTCTTTATAGTGATGAAAATGTCTTAAATTTGATTGTGGTAATAGATGCATAACTCTGTGAAAGTACCAAAATCCACTGAACTATGCACTTTTAATGTGACTTGTATGCTATGTGAATTATATATCAATAAAGTAAACCCAAAAAAGATAAAGTTTATAGGAGTTTTATTCATAGTTGCCAAATTTGCAATCAACCAAGATGTCCAAGGTGTATGGATAAATGGACTGTGGTACATCAAGACACTGGAATATTATTCAGCATTAAAAAGCAATGAGCTATTAAACCATAAAGAGACATGAAGGAATCTTAAATGCATATTTCTAAGTGAAAGAAGCCAATCTGAAAGGCTACACACTGTGTGAATCCACTCAGATAAAATTCAGAAAGTAGAAAAATGCAGAATATAGTAAAATGACCAGTGGTTGCCAGATGGTAAGAGGGAAGAATGGGATGAATGGGCAGTGTGTAGAGGATTTTCAGGCCAGTGAAAATACTCTGTATGATACTACAATGGCGAACACATGTCATTATACTTTGATCTAAACCCACAGAATGTATGACATCTGACACCAAGACTGAACGACCCACAATGTAAACTATGGACATGGAATGATAATGATGTGTCCATGTCGGTTCATCCATTGGAACAAATGTCCCACTCGGGTGCTGGATGTTGACAGTGGGGGAGGCGGTGTGTGTGTGGTGGGGTGTCAGAGGGTAAATGAGAACTTTGCACTTTCTGCTATATTTACTGTGAACCTAAAACTGCTCTAGAGAATAAAGTTAAAGAAGAAAGAGGAGGAGGAGGAGGAGGATGACAAGGACCAGGAGGAAGGGGAAGACCTCACAATGTCCATCTCAGTTGGCACCAACTCTGAGGTTTGCCGACCCCTTTTTCCTCTCTGTCCTTGCACTACATTTAATTGTTTCTTTATCTGTTTTGAGTTCTTATTTCTCCTTCATGTCACTTCATTAAAGTTGTTTCTAGGTTTAACATAGCACATAAGTCCTGCCTGAGTGCAGAGATAAGACCTTATTTTGTTAATATTTCTACTAGAAACACTGTACAGTGGGTTTCACTAAAAGTTTGTCATGTGAATGAACATCTTGCAACTGTTTTAAATTATTTTGTCCCAGAATGTGTTTTTCAGCCTTTTTGGTGTCCTGAAAAGTGTGCACACATGTGGCTCGCCCCAGGGACAGTGATCAGGATGGAGAGAGAGCACTGAGCACCGTCCCTGGAAAACTGAGAACCTGAGAGAACCTAAAGTAATGACTCATCTCTAACGGGCCTCCTCAAATAGCACGTTATTCCAGGAGAGCTTTTGGAAAATCCTCCTCCTTGGAGACAATATAACCAAGTGCAGGGTGAAATGTATTTCTGTGTGGTGATGGACCCTAATTGGGAAGATGTCATGGGGTTGTATGGGGATCTCATTCTACCAACCACCATGTTGGCCAACTCCACGCTGCCTGAAATGCCCTGGGGAGAGCGTTATTACAAAACCTCGGGGTTAGATGAATGTAAAATATGTGAGGTATATTCCTCAGAGAGATCATATTTTAAACTTTTATTATTCATTTATAATTTACTGAAACAATGAAAATTTGACATTCAGCATTCACAAAACTAAATACATGGAAAATAACTTTAAGTTCTGTATCCAGGTTCGTGTAAGGCATGCTTCTATAGGAAAGACAGATTTGTAAATGTCGGGGTACAGCAAAAATTCCAGGCAGTATTCCAGACTTTCAAAGTCTGGACCTGGTGACCCAAATCAAGATCTCCAAACCTTAAAGAGGGACTCACATAATTATGAAGTTACAGATGGAACAAGCAGAATATTTCATTAAGGTAAATATATGTCATACAATGTGGGTCAGAAAATAGAAGAGTAAAGCAGAGGGACCTAGACACCCATGATGGGTGGAGGGCTTTTCTGGGTGGGTGGAGGAGGGCAGGGGCCGTAGACACACCCTCTGGAAGGTATGCACCCCCACCCTCAGACACCCTTTGTGATGCTCCAGTGCTCTGTGACGCAGGACTGGCCGTACAATCAAGACTTGCCTGCTTTCTCAGGGCTCAGTTCCCTCAGGCTGTGTTGACATTCGGAAAATGACTTTCAACCTATTTCTGAAGAGCCAATCTTTAAGCTGTTACTGCACCCCAACTTACATCTGTGTGTTATGGTTGCTTTTCCTCCTCTTCTGTTTCCTGGTGAGAATTCCATCAACTCAAACCTTCTGGAAAAATGTACACACACAAACGGTAAGGAACCCTGCACAAGCCCAATAGAGATTCTTCATTGTTATTTCCATTTCTAGGCCCACATTTACACATGAGTTTAGTTGGGTCAGAGAGACACTTAGATGGGATGTCCGAGAGAATACAGACATCACTCTTATAGGGGAAGAGACCAGGCATGGGCGAGGGGTCAGGGAGGACTCAGGTTACCATCTGAACTCACAGACCATCGGGGTGTGGGGGAGCGTTGCTGAATAGTCCCAAACAGTGATTTCATGGCCCTGGATTGGGTTATTTCGGGTTTGCTATCTCTGCAGAAGATCAGGGTTTGTTGCACTTCATCATGAGCCACATTCCCATGTCAGGTGTCACTGGTCCCAGGCTCCCCTTGTTGGGCTGATCAGGGGAGCAGTGCTGAGCCTCTGAGAGCCTCTGAGCAGAGGCAGGAGCCTGAGCTGTGTCCCAGGTTCAGGGTCCTATCTGGGGGAGCAGAGATTTGGGACTGTTGGCCTCAGATTTCATGCCCTCCTTAAGCAGGACTTCTGACTGAGAATTCTAAGTATGAACCTCATGGACACAACAATCTTTGAGTATTTTAAAGAAGAAAAAACAAAGCATTTTAAACCTTAAAAATTGATACAAAGAAGAAACATAGTTTCCTTAATTAGCCATATTATTCTTGGGTAATTAATGTCTCAGATTTCTAGGCAGAGGAATGACAGAAATAAGTCCCAACCCCTCAATCTTTTCTTTTGTTCTCAGCATCAGGGCAGAGCCAGGAAGAGGCGGAAAGGACGTACCCCTAAAGGTAAGGTTTAGTCCACTCCACGTGAGCTCTCCATGGGTGACCCTATCTCTCTTTCTGTGAAGATCCAGGGTAATGACTTCTATGATGTTACTTGCTAGACACAGTTCCTCTCATAAAAATACAGCCCTTAGAGGAGAGGCTCATGGGAAGACAGTCAGAAGCTGAGACAAGCCTCATATCCCTGCTCTGCTGTCCCTGGGTATGAAGCAGTGATGGACCTGGGCAATGGGTGCTGCCCAATAGATGCCCAGAGTCGGCACTTCCCTCTCCTGACTTTGTGAAGGTGCTTTGACTTCAGGATGATCAGATTCCTCTTTGTTGTGACCACTGACCTCTTGCTTCACAGGGTGGTTTTGAGATTCAAATGAGATGATGTATGTGGAAAATCTTTATAAATAAAGCAACATACACGGGAACCTTATTAATATTATCGTTTGACCATTTGATGTCAGCTACTGATTCTTGGGGCTTCAGAGTAAATACCCCAATGGTCTCCCATAAAGGGATCCTCTGTGTTACCTGTGCTTCTACCATGACCACATAAGACCTACTCTCCTGGTTTCCCAGGTTGCAGATACTATCAGAGGGAAGAAGAGGAGGAAAAGATGCTGATTTCTATCCTTAAAAGGTGACTAGTCTTTCTCCTTCTTTCCTGATCCCTCTTTAGCATGTTCTATGTGCTTCCAGGGATTCAGTGCAGCCTTCCAAAGCCATGGGAGGGGGTTGCCATAGGAACGGGGACGTGAGTGAAGGCCTTGGGGTGAGTGCTGTTGAGTGCATTGTGTAGTCATCATGTGGGGCCATGTGAAGGGCTAACAGGCTTCAGGGGCCCCACCCCACCAGGTCAGTGGGTCCTCCTTTCCTTGTTCTGGTCCTGGCTGCAGCTCTGTCCCTCCTGTCTCCTGCAGCCCCCTGGGCCAGCGTCATGATTCCGTCCACTTTCGTCAACTGTTATGTCCAGACCCCTCCTGTGAGGTGTGTGAAAAGGCAACCACTGAGATGGATCAGCTGCTGTTCCCATTGGCCTTGGAAGATGCTACTCCTTCTGTGTCCCCTTTGGCTCCCACAGCTCCTGGGACTGAGCCATCGTTCACTCTGTCCCCTCCCTTCTCAGCAGTCCCTGCAGGAGACCTCACACCACCTCCTCTGCCCAAGTCTTTACCAGCAGCACCTCACTCTGTTCTCTGCCCTAACCCAGTGACACCTTTAGGTGCTTTTTCAATGTCGTCATTACCTCTATCTCTGCCCCCATATCCTTTTCCTCCCCTGGAACCTGAATTCCCAGTGGACCATTCCCCACCCCAACCCCTCACCTTTCCCTCTCTTCCAACACATGACACTCAGAATGTGAAAACAACTCTGACCCTGAATGCCATCTTTCTTGAGTCCTCCATTACCCAAGATCTCAACTACTCCCCAGATTTGGCCCAGACTTTGAGTCCCGCAGCCTCAGTGACTTATCCTGTACCACAAACCTTGTCTGTTTCACCACCACCAGACCCCAATTTAGCTGCTACTCAACCTAAATCTATGTCCATCTCATCAAAGCCTGCTCTGGGGAAGTCATCTCCGGACAGCACTGGTGCACTGTCCACTTCTGTCCCGCACGGCACTGACCACCCAAGCCTGTCGGTTCCAGACTGTTCCTGGAGGGATGCTCGTGTCAGAGTCTCACTGCCTTCCACCTCGACACGATGTGACTACAATCAAGATAAGAAGGTGGGGTATGAGTCTGAGAAGGACCTAGACAGTTACAGGATGGGTCTGTCGGGTGAAAATTCAGTGGTGTCGGGGCAGAGTGTAAGACAGACACAACTGGAAAATGCCCTGACAGTACATTTGAGCAAGAAGCTTGAGGAAATCAATGTGGTTCAGCTCCCAGGGACTGTGCACAGTTCATGGCATGTTAACCAGCAGACACTCTCTGTGCAATCCCACACTCCAGTGAAACGGAGAAGTCTGTCACGATCAGAGGGTGGGGACTCCTGCCTGAGCACGTCCCAGGAGCTTTCCTCCCTGGAGTCCCGTGCACAGCAGATGCTAGAAGCCCACATTACCACGTTTACTCCGAGGGCAATGTGGACTCTCCCAGCCAAAGTTCTTGAATCCATAGAGACCTTCAGAGATACTTCCTCCCACTCCCTGTATAATTCTAAATCATCCTCAAATAACCTGACTTCTGAGGTGGACTCCACATCAGGGAGCTTCACGCCCCAGAGAGGAAGCTCTAAAACCCTGACTCCTCCTCCCCCTGCCACCTCACTTGTGGGCAAGGAAGGTCAGGGGCCCCTGAGACCGTCACCCTCCGACATCCCCCATGGGCTGGCAGAGGAGGGTCAGAGAACTGGAGGTGCCAGACACACTCTTCTGCCTGTTACAAACAGCATCATTGGCAAAGCGAGTCACAGACGTCCTCCAAGAGCCAACATCTGCCCCCGAAAGCCGCCCACGCAGCAAGCCGGGGCGGCACACGAGCCAGTGGATCAGAGCGTGAATTCCGGTCAGGGCCAAAAGGTGAAGAAATCAGAGCCTGTTCCCATGCCCAGCGTGTCCAGGGCTGAGGAGCTCGATGCTCTTCAACCCAAAACGAGTGATGTCTTGACAGCCAGCAAGCCGGGAATCTCCCAAAGGATAAACGTGAATGAGAGTCAAGGAACAACGACTGTGACCACTGAAAGCCTCCCAGCCAAAATATCAGCTCTCCCAGATCCTAAATCTGCAAACCTCCAGAAGCAATTCCTTGAGGAATTAAAGTCTAAATTGGAGAAGAGAATGAATAACCAGGTCCAAGGCCAACCCACGGACTTGTCCCATGACTCAGACATCTTGACTTACAAAGCCCCCCTGAGCCATGCTCAGGGTGTCTCCAGGGTGCACAGAGCAGCTCCCCAGGGGCCACATGTCCATTGGGAGGACCGAGGACTCAGTGTGGAGAAGCAGCAGGAGCCTTGGGTCCCTAAGCATGTCTCAAGGTTGAGCCAAGAGAAAAATTTCCCACCAGCCACAAAGAGAGTGAGCCCCACAGGTTCCAAATCAGAAGAGCTTGGCGGAGAGGATGCAGGGTTGGGTACATCCCAAGCAGGAAGGACGAGCTTGCATACTCAGGACCTGGCATTAAAGGAGAGGCTTGGGAGCAAGTCTCCCCAGGCCCTATCACAGAAGGGACAGTCTCCTCCTGACAGCTTTTTCAGAAATAAAATAAACCATTTTTTTCCATGGCTTCATTCTGGAACAAAACGCAAACAGCAAGAATATTCCCAGGAAAAGTGCAGCCTCATATCATCTGCACAGAGCAGAAGCCCAGTTATAAGTAGAGCAAAGATTGAGAAGTTTCTGGAGGAGAAACTGGGGCGTCAGCAAGCAACAGATGGCGCCTGCCCTCAAGAGCCCCTTCCCTCTGCGGTGCAGTTCGGGGAAGCTCAGCAGAAGGCAGCAGTTCAGGCCGGGGCAGAGCCTGTCCAGGGGCACCCTTTCAACTCCAGGGCTCCCGCCTGTACAGTGACAAACACCAAGTCCCACCTTCAAGAAGCTGTCTTCAGAGACAAGGACAGACACCCCCAGAAAGTTGTGACATTTAAGGACCAGCTATTATGTCAGAAGCACCCCCAATCTGTGCCCCATCCAAGCCCCACCTGCAGGCCTCGAGCTGCCCCGGGGCCGCCTGCTGCTCTAACCAGAGATAAAGGGATAGTAGAGATCAATATCTACTACTTAGACAGTAAACGGTGCTGCAGAATTTTTAGTGAAAAAATAATTCCCACCCACAAATAATTCCTTCATTGTGGGGAGTAGGGATTTTCCCTAATAAATGTTTCACTAATAATAGTGATGTCTTTTCTGCATACTGTGTGGGACATGGGTTTGTGGTATCTCAGGGCTTGCGCTTAGGAACAGAAAGAAGTTAGTTCAGCTCCTACTGATTGCTTCCTTTGGCTTCAACGTGACCAGTCCCCTTTAGCTCTTGTTGAAAATAGATATCATGTGCCCCCCCCACCCCAATAAAGCCCACTTCCTCCCTGATGAAATTTGAGGTGACGGGCTCTGTCTCCTTCCTCTTAGCTTAACCTTGATGAACATGAATAGCAGCCCACACTTACCCTGCAGGGAATGCTTAATTTCCTTTTGAACAGTAGAGAAGACAGTCCTTCTATATGTGAAGATCAAGGACGGATATTTTTTAGAAAATATTAGTGGAGAGACAGGGGCTTAATCGTTATTTATGTTAGTAAATAGAGGACCCCACAGGTGGGTGAACCCTGAATGGGGGGATAGGGCTGCAGTAGATCCTGGGCTGGTTGGGGAAAGGTCTTCAAAATGTGTCTCATGGGTCATGTTAATGTGTTAGGGAAGCATACTTTAATCTTCACACTGAAGTATGCCTACTGGAAAGTCACCTTGAGAAAGTGGTTCCTGTGTCTGGGTCTCCTTCTTCAGGCTATGGAATTGGTAACTTCTTTTTTGCTGAGCAAAAACACCATTCAGGTATCAGTAGGAGGAATGTTAACCAGGCTGCCACCTACCCCCCAGGGTAAAACAAAACATAAAGTAAAGGAAAGATGCCTTAGACTTAGTGAGAAAAGAAGAACAAATGAAGAGGGGATAGAGTAGCATTGCTGGTGGAACCCAGGTTATGCCGCATCATCCCCACACTGTGGCCTGTCTGGCTCCCAGCTTCCCCAAACTGATCTGAGCTCCACCTGCCCTGGCCGAACAGAGCACCTCACAGCACACTGAAGCCTCACACCGAACACGCAGGGCTGCCCCTTGAGCACAGAGATGACATTTGCAGGGATGTCCTCAGGCACGGCCTCCCTGTCTCGGTGCCTGCCTGCCATCCTGCTCGCTGGACAGATGCAAGATCTTGCCCTTAGTGTGGACATTTCACCTCTCAGGATGGAGGTGTCACCTTTGATATTCATGGCTTTGGGGCAGCTATAATAAGTGTCCCCCAGAACACCTGCAGCTCATGAGCCAGAGGTGAGTTCTAGACTGTGTACCAGGGTTACAGATATTTGGGGGCTCACCATGGACCTCCATGGAATGCTCTCCTTGGCTAACCCTGCACACATACCCACCTTTAACATAGAGTTCTGGAAGGGAGTCATCACTACCTATACAGACTGAAACACAAACATGGAATGCGAGTCCTAGTGAGTACTTCAGGCAATTTTCCCAGTAAGTGTTGTTGATCTCGAGACTCAAGAAAAACACAAAGAAAAAACAAACAAAATAGATGTCCAACACAATTCTCTGTCACTACCACACTTGTATCTTTTGCACAGAGTTATGCCATTGACGCTACAATGTCTGAACCTTGAGGTCACAAAAAAATGCACATTTTGTGAAAGTCCTAGAAAGGATGAAAAGGTGGAATGGAGCCCAAGGCAGGGAACTGGAAGGGATGAGCAGGCATTGGGGGCTCTAATATCCACGTGGATCCAGCAGCCAGTACCCCAGCCCCCCTTCCCTCCATCATCTCGTGTCAGTGTCTTTACTCCCACTCCGGTGCACTTACTGCCACACTGGGTGTAGAGCTTACTGCCAGGAACACCTCTGCCGTCTGAAATAATCCAGTCTGACCTTCCACCCTGGACCTGAAACCCCTGTCCTTCCAGCTGATGTGCCCCTTGTTAACTTTTCAACCCCAGGTCACTCATTTTCCCACTCTCTCCCTGTCAGTTCACGAAGCTCCTGTTTCCCTCCCTTACGAAGATAGACTTGAGGGTCCATCAGGTAACCAACTTTTTTTTTTTTTATCCTTACCCAAGGACATTTTTGCATTGACCTTCAGATAGAGTGGGAGGAGGAGGGAGGAAGAGAGAGAAACATCGATGCGAGAGAGACACATAGAGTGGTCGCCACCCACACGACCCCAACCAGAGCTGGGGACAAACTGCAACTGAGGTATATGCCCTTCACGGGAACCAAACCCAGGATTCTCTGGTCCACAGGCCAACGCTCTAACCGCTGAGCCAAACCAGCCAGGGTGGGTAACCAACTTTTAAATAGCTCTACAACAAATGGGCCCCTTCCAGTCCCTTTTAATCCTTCTTGTCTGGCAACATTTCTACTCTGTGTTTTTCCAGAAATGTCTTATATATGTAACTGATCAACATTGGATTAAATTTCACAATCCATTCTACTGGTATTCAAGACCTATCTGGAAATCATTCATTCATTCCACAAAGAATCATCCCTTGTTTACTAACATGTGAACAAAATAAATGGAACTTAAGTCCCTGCTTCCTTTGTCCGTTCTCTCTCCAAAGACCCTCAAATCGATTTCAAATCTCCCTTACTTCACAGGCTGAGTCCCTCTCCACTGGCTCAGCTGATGCACTGGACCCCTGTCCTCAGAGGAGCTAGAAGCCATGGGATGGGGGCTTCTCTACAAACACTTTCACTTTCTTCCTTTTTCCTTCCTATTACATAGAAAGAGGTTTCCTTCCCAGCCCAAAAGAATGACACTTCCCGAATCACCTTATTGAGAGAGAGCTAAGTTCCCGTCTTGATGGACAGATGCACCCTTGCCAAGTATCCTTTGGCCCCTCTCTCTCCTAATGGGGCACCTAACAATTTCCATTTTTTGAAAGCTTATTATTACAGAAAGACATAAACATGTTCAGGAGCCGATACTACAATATATTTTCCGATGTGCCCTCACCCAACTTTCCTAATTAATCATTTGACATATGTATTACAACCTGTTTTTTTTCACTTTATGATTAAAGTGAAAAAGCTCATTGAAACATCTCACCACCCATCTTTCAGACTCATGCTATGTGTCCATGTCAGAGTTCTCACATTTCTTTGATATTTATCATGTGTGGAACACACTTCTGCACCACAGATGCAAACGGCACTGGTGACGAAAAGGCATCGAACTTTGAAGGGTTTGGCAATCAGGTCTGCTCTGCCTTTTCATCAACCCCGAGGAGTCATTTGAGTGAGGTCTCTCATCTCCATGCAAGAAGCAATCCTACAGAGCAAATCCCATGCACAGAATTGCTGTTCCTAATCAGACAGTAAGTATAGTAACATGCTAAAGGTACAGAAGTAAAAAACTACATGTTGAGTTGGCATCACTATATCTGTTTTCAAATATTTAGAAAACATTTTTTCCTGTCACATTTAAAATAAGTTATTGTGTTTTGAGTTAAACAATGTCAAACGTGTTTATCCGCTCTCATTTTTACATGCCAATAAATGTAAAAGATTAGATGCTCAGTATCATTAGCCATCAGAGAAATGCAAATCAAAAGCACTGTGAGATCGCACTACATTCACAAAAGGATGGCTAGTATAAGAAATTCAACTAAGTTGGTGAGAATGTGTGGAAAGTGGAACCCTCATACATTGCTGTTGAAAATAAAAAATGGTGCAGCCACTGTGGATAACATTTTGGTAATTTCTCAAAATGTTAAATATAGAGTTAACCTATGACTGAGCAATTCCACTTCTAAGCATGTTCTTTCTCTTTCCAAGAGAAATGAAAAGATATGTCCATACAAAAACTTATAAACATTCTTAATAGTCAAATGGTGGAAACCACCCAAATATCCAGCAACTAATAAAAAGGTAAATAAAACATGGTATATCTATAAACTGTAATATTTTTGGAAATAAATAATACTGATACATGCTACAATGTGGATGAACCTTGAAAACATTATGCTAAGCAAATGAAGCCAATCATAAATGACCACATATCAAAAATATACAGATAAGGAAATCTACACAGACAGCAGATTAGTGGTTTCTTAGGGCGGTGAGGGGAAGGGGAGGAGAGAAACGATAGCTAAAGATTGTAAGTTTTCTTTTTGAAGCCATGAAAATATTTTATTTATTTATTTTTACTCCCCAGGATATGTTTTTTTTTTTAAATTGATACAATTCTTTTAATTTATCTTGAAAGTATTACAGATGTCCCCCCATCTTCCCCCACTGACCCCTCCACCCTGCTCCTGCCCTCCTCGCCTTCACCACACTATTGTGTGTGTCCATAGGTTATACATATATGCATATAAGTTTTTTCATTTATCTCTTCCTGCTGCCCTCTCCCTGTTTCCCTCTGAGGTTCATCAGTCTGTTCCCTGCTTCCATGTCTCTGGATCTATTTTTTTTGTCAGTTTATTTTGTTCATTAGATTCCATATATAAGAGAGAGCATGTGATACTTGTCTTTCTCTGACTGGCTTATTTCACTTTGCCTAATACTCTCCAGGTCCCTCCATGCTGCCTCAAAGGGTAAGAAATCTTTCTTTCTTACAGCTGCGTAGTACTCCATTGTGTAAATGTACCACAGCTTTTTTATCCACTCTACTGATGGACACTTGGGCTGTTTCCAGATCTTACCTATTGTAAATAGGACTGCTATGAACTTAGGAGTGCATATATTCTTTCTTTTTTATTGATTTTAGAGAGAGACACACACACACACATTGATCAGTTGCCTCCTGAATGTGTTCCGACCCAGGATGAGATCTGCAGCTCAGGTTTTGTGCCCTGACTGGGAATCAAACTTGCACCCTTTTGGTGTATGGGGAGATAGTCCAACCAATTGAGCCACCTGACTAGGGCTGAAGTCATGAAAATATTCTAAAATTGACTGCGATGATGCACATGTCTGTGAATGTACCAAAACTCATGTAATTATGCACTGTAAATGGGTGAATTGTATGGTATGTGAACTATAATATCAATAAAGCTGTTAGAACAATTAAAAGATTTAAAAGAAACATGTGCTTGAGAATGACAAGAAGGGGATAGGATAGAACAAAAGACATCAACGTAACTCTGGAAAATGGAAATCCAGCTGAGGTGTGGTGAGTGACCAGAAGAGCAGAGGAAGTCTGGCACACCCTGTCACTCCACAAACCCCAGGAGATGGATGATCTGGTGACACCCTATACAAACGAAATTCAGGGTCCCATGCAATAGACATCTTGAATTTTTTGTATTTTATATTGTGTATAATTTTAAAAATTCATCTTTTATGAAGGGCATGGGATGCTTTTCAGTATTTTGTAGAACCCTATTAAAATGTTAGCATGCTTCAGCCTTGGCCTGTTTGGTAGAGGTCATGCTGGAGGTAACCAAGCGATGTTTCTCTCTCTCTCTCTTTCTCCCTCCCTTCATCCTTCCCACTCTATCTGAAAGTAAATAGAAAGATATCCTTGGGTGAGGATTAAAAAAAAATGTCAGCATGCTTCACATGTACAGAGGACCCAAGGTTTCTTGCCTGGGACAGAACCTGGGACATTGCACACCTCTGGGTTTGGGTGTGGTGGTGGTGGTTGGCTGTGAGAATCAAAGGCAGAAATCTCAAACTTCTGCTAAAATTCAGGACAACAGTCTGTGGTCCATTTTGTAAAATAAACGTGTGGAAAAGTTGCATGGATGGTAAAACCATAAACCCTTTGTCTAGATTTACCAACAAATATTTTGACTCATTTACTGTCTCCTCCCTGTTTCTGTCTCCTTCCCTCCCTCCCATTTCTCTGTATATGAACACACACACATGTACATTAATAAAAACTACCCACACATAGTGGAATATCTGAGAATGTTTTATACATCATGCACTTTCTCTTTTTGTGTATTTCTTAAGAAAAAGCAGTGTCTTATATACAAGGGTAGTTATTCCCTTGAGCAAATTTAACATTTGGCATAAAACCTTTAACTAATTTCCCATTATTATTCTATTTTTGTCAACTTACTGAGTAATGTCCTTTGTGTGCCCCGCAAACCACCTCCATTACAAGATTCTATGTAGATTCACATACTACACTTAGCTGTCATGTGTCTTTAGTCTCCTTTAATCTGGAGAAGTTTCTCGGCCTTTCCTTTTTATGACAAGGCCATTTTTTTTCTTTTTTAAAAATGTATCTTTATTGTTGAATGTATTACAGATGTTCCTCATTTTTCCCCCATTGACCCCCTCCTCACCACTCCCACCCCACTCCTGCCTTCCCCACACTGTTGTCTGTGTCCATTGGTTATGCATATATGCATATAAGTTCTTTGGTTTATCTCTTCCCACCTCCCACCCCCTCTTCCCTTTGAGGTTTGTCAGTTAACAACCAATTTGTACTTCTTAATTCCTTCAACTTTTTCACCCATTCCCCAACGCCCCTCCCATCTGGCAACCAACAAAATGTTCTCTGTATCTATAAGAATGTTTCTGTTCTGCCCGTTCATTTTGTTTGTAGATTCAATTGTCGATAGATATGTATTCATTGCCATTTTATTTTTTCATATATTTTATCTTTTTCTTCAAGAAGACTCTTCATATAATAATAGTTTGGTGATGAACTCCTTTAGCTTTTTCTTGTCTGGGAAAGTCTTTATATGGCCATAGATTCTAAATGACAGCTTTGCAGGACAGAGTAATCTTGGTTGTAGGTTCTTGCTTTTCATCACTCTGAATATTTCTTGCTACTCCCTTCTGGCCTGCAAAGTTGCTTTTGAGAAATCAGCTGACAGTCTTGTGGGAGCTCTCTTGTAGGTGACAAGGCCATTTTTGAAGGACATATCCTATGTGCCAGTTTTATAACCACTTCTCACCTGGAAACTTCTTGGTGGAGCTTACCTTGCTTATCCTTTAAATGATGTTTTTACAGTTGTGAGTCCTAATGACCTTAGAATCAGGACCAGACTTGATATAAAAAGAAAATACAAGAGAGGCATAGATGTGTGGAGGGATTTTCTGAACAGAGATACCTCCGGCAGTCAGGGGAGGACATGGAAGTTGGGGGGTGGGGCTTGAATTGCGCCCTGCTTTGGGTGGAGACCATGGCGAAGCTGCAGAAGCAGGAGTAGACAGGCAAAGAATGCAGCGGTGATTACTGGTAAAACATCCTCATGTGGAAGGGAAAGGACTGGAGGTCTGGGGCCAAGACTGATTCATCAAGACTCAGAGAGGAAATGCAGGCAAGCAAAGTAAGGAATTGACACAATAGGCTTCATTTAAACAATTTATAGCTAAATAATGAAGCTGAAGGAGTTATAATTATTGCCCAGTTGGTGGGGCTCAGTGGACTGAGGGTCATCCCATGGACTGAGAGGTCCAAGTTTTATTCCCAGTCAGAGCACATACCATGGTTGCAGGCTCCATCCTCAAGAGGGGGCACACAGGAGGCAGCTGATCGATGTTTCTCTAACACATCGATGTTTCTATCTCTCTCTCCCCTCCTCTCTCCCTAAAAAAAAAATAATTAAGAAAGAGTTATAATTATTAAATGATTAGCTGGCATAAAAAGATGAAATAAATACATATACACTGTCAACAAAAAATACATTATTATTTTGAAAGGTACAGAGAAGCCAATAGGAATTTTGGTGAAAATGTGAGAAAGTAGATTGGGAAAAAATATCATAAACTTTTCATGGAAGAAGTAACCATAGGTGTGATCCAAGAAACATGAACATGTACTTCTAATGAGTTATGCTCATTAAAAGTTATGCTAAAGAGAAGCCCATTCTCTAAATCAAGGTGAGTTTGGTTCTGTGGGTTGGAGGCCAATACAAGTGCTCTGTAAAATGAAGAAATTAAGGGTTGCAGGGAGAGAGAGGATTTGCCACAGAGGAGAAAGAGGGGAGAGCAGAGAGAGATAATGTATGGCAGGAAGGGACTGAATAGCCTAAAAGAGGTATTGGAAGAAAAATGATCTGTAGATTTTAAAGTTATTTAAACCCATAGGTCCATGGGTTTGCCATGTCTTCTCTCTTTTTCATGGTTTTTGTTCACTGTTACAGGCTACTCTGTCCTCTCATATTTTTAGTGAATGTGGATTCTTTGGGGTGATATGAGGGTGGGGCTGCTGCTGAATATATTTCTCATTCTGTTTAGGTAAAAACACATTATGCATATGGGAAGTTGTAGCTGAGGACAGAGTAGATCTTGGGGGTATAAATACCCTGGCACAGCAGGCTTTCAAAGGTCACTGGGGTCCAAAATGAGATCCCCAATCAGTAAAAGGGTCTCAGGTATCACCTGGGTAACAGGTGGAATAAATAGAAAATTTCACTAAGGTCAACATATGGTATGATGAATGGGTAGAGTCGGAAGTTAGGTTGGAGGAATGCCATGGTCCCTGTAGGGATGGACAGATCTGCTGGGCTGGATGATGGAGGGTGGGTTGTGAGTTCATCTTCCCTGAGTTGTCCCCTCCCCCACCCTCAAGAACCTTTGGAGTCCGTGCCATAGCTCTGTGATGTGGGCCTGGGATTCTAGTCAAGAATGCCCTCTCGACGTCCAGTTGCCTGAGGCAGCGAAGCACTTTCGATGATGCCAACTACCTGGTTTGTTTGAGAAGCCTTACTGCACCATGGCTGAACTCCAGCTCCACTTCCTAATTATTCCTATCCTTATTTTCCTGTGCGGAGTGGGGCTCCTTCTGTCACTGTGCCACAAAAAGAAGAAGCCTTCTTTCCCAGTATTTTTGAAACAGGGAGACATCGGTCAGGTAAATATTAAATATTTCCAAATACATGCATTTAAGGTTATCAGTTTTTCTCTAAGCACTGCTTTAGCTACAGCTAATAAACTGAAAGTTGTATTTTTATTTTGTCTTAGTTTAAAATTCTTTTTTCTTTTGAGACGTCTTTCTTGACCCATGTGTTTGTAGTATGTTCTTTAATCTCTAAACATTTTGGGCTCTTCGAGCTATCTATTCATAATTGATTTCTAGTCTCAATTTCATTACAGCCTGAAAACATACTTTATATGACTTCTTTTATATTTGTTATGTTTTATGGCACAGAATGTGGTAGATCTTGGGGGATGTTTCATGTGTGCTTACGCAGAATTTGAATTCTGTTGTTGGACGGAGTTTTTATAAATGTCAATTACATCATGTTGATTCATGTTCAGGTCAATTATATCCTCACTGGTTTTCTGCCTGCTGAATGTGTTCTTTTTGAATAGATGGGTGTTGACGTCTCCAATAACAACAATGGATTCATCTATTTCTACTTGCAGTTCTACGAGTTTTTAAGTCACATATTTTGTTAGACGTTAAGGGTTGTTATATAATGCTTGGTTTTATCCCTGATAACTTTCCTTGCTCTGAAGTCTGCTTTGTCTGAAAACCAACAAGAAAAATAAACAGACAGACAGAAAACTCCTGTTTTCTTTTGGTTAGTGTTAGCATTTTGGTTAGTGCTAACCATGTGTTTGGTTAGTGATGCATTTTTCTCTTTCCCTTTACTTTTTTTAAACATCGACGTCAGAGGGACACATTGATTTGTTGCCTTACGAACAACCCCAACTAGGGCCGTGGACAAAATGAAACTGAGGTCCGTGCCCTTGACCGGACTCAAACCCGAGAGTCATTGGTCTGTGGGCGGACACTCCAACCACTGAGCCAAGCCGGTCAGGGCTCTTTCCCTTTACTTTTATGTGCATCTTATATTTAGAGTGGGTGTTTTGTAGACAAAATACAATTGGCCCTTGTTCTTTAATCCACTGGCAATCTCTAACTTTAAAAGAATTTTTTTTTTCCTTCATTGATTTTAGAGAGAGAGGGAGAGAAAGACAGAAACATCAATGAGAGAGAAGTGGTGAATTTAGAGCACTTACATTTACTTTTGAATTAATATCTACTGCGCCTGTAACTGTTTACTTTTCATTGTATCTCTTTCTTTTCTTTCCCTCTTTTCCTACCTTTTCTTGTTTAAAATGAGTGTTTCACGTGATTCCATTTTCTCTCTTCTCTTAGTGTATTGATTCTTCTTCTTTAACAACTATTTCAATAGTTGCCCTAGAGTTTTTAATATACTTATACAACAAATATAAGTCCACTTTTATATAACAATATACCAACTTCATAGGTGATGGAAGTACTGTATATCAGGGCTCTCAACTCCTCCCTTCTTTCTCTGTAACATTGCTATCATCTGTTTCACTTATCACCGTACTCCAAGAGATTGTCATTATTATTTGGTAAATTGAGAATAAGAAAAATAAAAGTTTTATTTTATTTGCATTTATTTCTTCTCTTTATTTCCTACATAGATCCAAATGATCACCGTACTTCTCCCTGAAGATCTTCTTTTAACATTTATTGCAAGTCAGGTCTGCTGCTGCTGAATTTTCTCAGTTTTCATTTGTCTGAGAAGGTTTTTTTTTTTTTTTCTTCTTCACTTTAGAAAGATAATTGAACTAGAATTAATATTCTAAGTTGGTATTTTTTTTTCTTTCAACACTAAATATTTTACTCTACTCCCTTCTTGCTTGAGTGGTTTATGATGAGAAGCCCATAATTCTTACGTTTGTGCTTATTTTCCTCTGGATTCTTTCAAAATTATATATTTTAGTTTCCTAGAGTTTGATTATGATATGTGCAGATACAGACTCTTTTAGTATTGATCCTACGTGGTGTCTTCTGAGCCTCCACAATCTATGGTTAATCTGTCATAAATTTTGGAAAATGCTTGGCTATTATTACCTCACACATTTCTTCCAATTTGTTCTTTTTTTAATCTTCTGATGTACCAGTTACCTGTATGTTACACATTTTAAGACTGTCTCAGACTTATGGGTTATTCTGGGTTTTACAATTTTAAAAAAATTATTTTTCTATTTTAGTTTACAAATTTTTTATGGACATATATTCGAGCTCACTTATTCTTTCCTTGCAAATGTGCAACGGAAAGATGCGCCAAGGAAAGGCGTTCTTTGTTTCTGTTATAGCATTGTTGGTTTCTAATATTGCCTTTTGATTCTTAGAGCTTCCCTCTCTCTGCTTATACTCCTCATCTTCATTTGTATTGTCCACTTTTTCTATTAGAGCCCTTATATATTAGTAATGGTTAGTGCAGATTCCATCTATAATAATTCCCAAATTGGTGTCATATCTAAATGGGCGATCTGATGCTTGCTTTGGCTATTCAAACTGCTTTTTCTTGCTTTTAGCATGGCTTGTCATCTTTGTTGGAAGCCGGACAGAATGTATTGTGTAACAAGAACTAGGGTAAATAGACTATTAGCATGAAGTTTTATTTTTTCCGGGTAGGTGTAGACTGTGCCTAATATTTACTGTAGCTGTAAGAGGCTTCAATTTATTTATATATTATTTATTTGATCTCTTGTGTTGTCTTGAGGGTGCCCCAAGTCTCCTCCTTAAAGAGACTCTATGCCCTACCGCTCTTTCAACTACTATCTCCTTACTACACTAGAGCTCTGTTGATGTGGTGGTAAGGTCTTAGGGGAGTGCATATGATTAAATCTTAGTGCACTTGAGTCCTGGGTTGTGATGTCAACAAGTGTTTATAACCTTTTTTTCTTTTCTTTTCACTCTTTAGACAAGAAGGCTAGAGAGGGCTGCATTTGAGTAACTTAACCATTCTCCCAAGTAAAATAAGGCTCTAGTAGTCTTTTTGCCAACTGAGGAGGCTTCTGTGATGGAAAACACACAGGAAATATTTCAGAATGTTGCAGAACAGGGTTATCTTTCAGTCTACTCCACATCTTGGCCAGAAACAGGAGAGTTTTTTCCATGGCTTTTCACCATGACAACCTAATGGAGTTCTTGGGGATAAAATCCATAAACAGTTGGGGCCCCCCCTAAGATAGTGATTCTATGAGTTTCTCACTCTCATGCTAATCTACATGCATCCTTTAGCAATTTGTCAATATGTCTTTTAAGTGTTCCTACCAGTTTATGGCTCCAGTGGCTTCTGCTCCATTTAAATTGATCATGACTACGATTCTCTGCATTCACCCTCTCTGAAACTTTTCAGTAGGGGTTTGCCCTTTGACCTCAGTTCTCTGCTGGCTTTAAGTAAAGCAATTACTTTTCCATTTTTCAGCTTTTTGCTTCTGCAGCCTGGAGACATGACTCCTAAACTCTTTAAATATCAGAGTTGGAACCAGAAGTTTCCCTCCAGAGTATGATTCTTTATTTTCCTGTTCTTCTTCTCACAGTTATAAATGAGTTTATGTGGGTCAGAGAGCTACCTAAAATGGGATGTCTGAAAAGGGAATAGAGAACGTTACTCTCCTAGGGGAAAACACCAAGCAGGGCTAGTGGTTTAGGGAAGATTAAGGTTTCACAGACCATCAGGGTATGGTGGCATGTTTCCAGGTAAAATCCCAAACTCAATATATCTGTAGCTCTAGATTGTGTTATTCAGAGAGTTGGGGATCTGTGCACTTCATGATGACCACACTCCCATGTCAGGTGTCACTGGACCATGCCTTCCCTTGTGTTGGGCTGATCAGGAGAGCAGCGCTCAGCATCTGAGAGCCTATGAGCAGAGGCAGGAATCTGAGCTCTGTTCCAGGTTCAGGGTCCTGGCCTCAGATTTTATGCCCTCCTTCAGCAGAGGACTCTTATTGAGAACACCAAGAATGAACCTCATAGATATAATTCCTTTTTTGAGTTTTTCAGAAAAGAAAACATAAAAAATATGTTATTCCCCTTAAAAATTAATAAAAGATAAATATTCAAGTTTTGTTCATTGAAATAGAGGGTCGTATTATTCTTGGATCACAGTGGTCTCGGTTTCCTATGGAGAGGAGTGAAAGAAATGAGTCTTAGCCCCTCATTCTTTTCTTTTTGTTCTCAGTATCAGAGCAAAGCCAAGAGGCAAAGAAACAGTGGGGCGCAGACAGGTAAGGCTCTGCCTATTTTACCTGAGCTCTTCAAGGGTGATCCTTTCTGTTCTTTCCATGAGGTCCCAGGTCCACAGTCTCTGAGGATGTCAGACACTAGTTATAGTCCCTCTCAGAAAACAGTGCCCTCAGAGGAGAGGCTCATGAGATAGCACTCAGGGCCTGAGACACGTCTCAGATTCCTTGCTCTGCAATTCCGAGGTATGAAGAAGTGACGGACCTGGGCAATGAGTATTGCCCATAGGTGGCCATGTGAGATATCAAGAGCCAGAACCACTGTGTACTGAGTTCAAAAAGGACTTTGGCTGTCTGGAACTCAGATTCCTCCTTGAAATAACCATTGACCAACGTTCCTCAAAGGGTTGCTTTGAATCTAATATGGGATAATATGTGTGAAAGCTCTTTGTGAATGATAAAACAATATACATCTGAGCTTTGCTCTTATCATTGAGCATTTTTGGGCCTCTCCAAATCCAATCTACCAAGGATACCTCTAAATAATATTTTAAATAGCCTCCTATAAGATGTCTTTATTCTCCCTTCATTACTTTCCTGGTTTCGCAGGTTGGAAAGCTTGCCAGAGAGAAGTAGAAGAGGCAAAGAACGTGCTTTCTCTTCTGCAAAGGTGACTAAACTTTACTGCCTTGTTTCTGTAACTCCCCTCCCCCCCTTTGTTTAGCAGAGTCTAAGAATTTCTGGGGCTTCATTGGAGCCTGGGATTAATATAGGAGGGAAAATCGTCAGAGTCAGAATGTGCAAGCCTTTGGAAAAGAAATAAAAGTTATATTGTGAAATCAAGAAAGGAGGGAAATTGAAAGAATCGTATGCAGTGTGAGGCCCTACCTGTGCCAGACCTGCCACGATCCCATATATTTTTCTGGTCCTGCTATAGCTTTGTCCCTCCTGTCTCCTGCAGCCCCCTGGGCCAGCATCATGATACCATCCACTTGCGTCAACTGCTATGTCCAGACCCCTCCTGCGAGGTGTGTAATCATGCAGCTGCTGAAGTCAACCGGTTGCTGTTTCCAGAGGCCCTGGAAGATGCTTCTCCTTTGGCTCCCACAACGCCTGGTACTGAGTCCTCATACTCTCTGTCTTCTGTCTTCTCAGTAGTCCCGCCAAGAGACCCAATCCCCAGCCCCTTGCCTGAGCCCTTTCTACCATTATCTTCTGCTCTAAGCCAATGACCCCTTAGCTGACGGTTTCACCTTCACCACTGGGTTACTCTCTGCCACCAGAACCTTTGCCTACCTTAGAATCCAAATTCCCAGCGGGCCATTCCCCATCCCAACCTCTTACCTGTACCCCTTTTCTACCACGTGACAATAAGAAGTCTGGTCCTATTATTCAACACGTATCTACTTTATCTCTGAATATCATCTTCTCAAGTGATCACACCCTTACTTAAGATATCCCTTACCAGGTTTGTCACAGTCAACGAATGCCACTGATTCATTTGCTTGTCAACACATCTCACCAATGCTGTCTACTTCACCACCATCAGACTGTCCTGCTGTGATTCAATCGAAATCAATTTTCACCTCATTGAAGCCTGTTCCAGAGGACACATCTCCAGATAGTTCTAGTGTATTGTCCACTCATGTCCCAACAATCAGAGACACTGACCATTCAAGCCTGTCAATATCAGATATTTCCTGTTGGCAGGATTATGCCAGTAACATGTTTCTCCCCACATTATCACACTCTGATTTTCAGCAAGAGCATGTTTTTCTCCATCTACCAGAGACCTGTCTCTGGGGAGATTCTGTTTCAAAGCATATGGAGACCAGTAGCCTTTCTTTCCTTGGCCTTAATATCCAGGCACTCCTGGAGAGACAAGTAAAAAAGACAAAGGATTTTCAGATTTTAGAGAAGAAAGAAAATGAGGACAGACCATTTTCAAAACAAATTTGGTCAGAATACCAACAGACATCTTTAGGGAATTCATTGCAACCACTTGATGTACAGGACACCACAGTCCTCCAAACTGGCTGGAACATTGAAGACAAACCAGAGCAGCTGCACAATAGCCAGCAGCTCTTTTATGTCAAGACTTTGGTGGGAAACTTGCAGCAGAAATATAACCAGCTCTTCTGGGGTCTTCCCTCTTTGCACAGTGAGTCCCTAGTGGCTACTCTACTGGGTTCCAGAATCAGCTCTTCACTAGAAACTCACTTTGTCTTATTCAATGGAATTTGTAATGCTCCCATAGTCAAAATGCAGCATCAAGGATCTCCATCAGTTTCTCATTTTCATTTTCTTCCCCTATTCAATGTAGACCCTAAACATTTGCTTCCAATCAAATCGCAGTCACAACATTTTGCTCAGGTCCAGCCCCAGCTCCACTTTCAATCCCGACTCCCAATTCTACCATCTTCTTCTCCATCCCAGATTAGGGATTGTGGGGTGTCTTTCCCTGGATCCCAGAATACGTCAGATTCTAATATCTTGAATGAGAGTCAACACATGAAATGTCATGTGTTGCAGAAGCAACAGGAAAGTTTGTGTAGTTTACCTACTGTGGTCCAAAGATCTCAGCATGCCACATGTCCGCGAGCTCTCAACCGTCCACTGTCGAGTCAATCGTCCCATGCCTATTTACCAGTCTCCATCCTTCCTGGTCATTTTCATACCACCAGCGAACCCCAGGAGAAACAGCAGCACTATATTCCAAGGAGGGTAATCCCACTCGGGTGCCCCCATGCCAGGAGGAATGTAGGGCTTCTACAGCTGATGGCATCTCAGAGCAAATTAACAGAAACCTCTCAGCAGAAAGGTAGGCAACTTTCTGAGCTTCAGAGACAGTGTAGCAAGTCACTAGGCAAGAGTGAATTGAGTTTATCAGGACATGTCTGTGAGAGGGTTCCACAAAACTTTCAGCTAAGGGAGGATATGAAGAGGAATCTCGGGTATATCTTAGAGAAGAGCCCAGAAGACAGCCCACAAAGGCTCTCAGAATGCCACCTCGGGAAGGTTCTGAGAGCTGCCTCAGAGACAAAAATTAACTGTGTGGGTCACTCAATGAGTTGCTTAGAAAAGGAATTATTAAATATCTCAAGGAAGGATATAAACCGGAATAAAATAAAGAACATCCTTAGATTACATTTGAGAAGGAAGTCTTGGCAGATCACTGAAGGTAGAATCCCTATAGTTGTATGTGATTCATGGGTAGCTGAGGACAACACACCACCTCCTTTTGGGAGTTCCCAGACCAATAAGGAAAATACAAATTCTAAAAACACAGTGGTTGGTAGAGTCTACAGCCAGATTACCACTCCAGAGCTTTCTTTTCTTGATTCCCACACTCGACAAGTGCTAGAAGGCCATATTATAAGGTTTCGTCTGAGTCAGAGGTGGGGCCTCCCACTAAAGGTTGTTGAATACATGAAATTCTATACATTGAAAGAAGCCAAAACATGGCGTCTTCCCCAATTTGACCTTTCCTCCTCAGCCACCAGTATTTCTGGGGTAGTTTCCAAAGCTGAGGTTTTCAAGCCCCTTGAGAGAAGCTCCAAAACTTTTCAGAGAAACAAGCTGAGAACAATAAATTTAGTCCCCATGCTGGATTGTCCTCTCCTGGCTTCCTCAAATGTAAACAGTGAAGGACAGGGGGTCCTGAAAACATCACATGCTGATATGGAGGATGAGCTTGCAGAGAACATCCAAAAAACTGTGTGCGGCAGGCAGACTTTTCAGCAGCCCCTCACACACAGCACCACCGACAAATGGAATCAGAGTGATACTGTACTGAACAACAGATGCAGCCCAGAGGTGCCCAGGAAGCAACCTGGGGCCGGACATAAGCCAAGGTATGAGAATGTGAGTTCCAGTGTGAGAGCAGAAGTGATTGAGGGCAAGAAGACAGCGGAGGAAAATTTAAAACATTTTCCAGTCTCCAAAATGTTCACAGAGATATTCAAGGACCAGGAGCTAGGTACAATTAAATCACAACCTTGTGACATCTCGACAACCCAGGAGTTGGGAGGCTCCCAAATGATGAATGTCAACATGAGGAAAGAAGCATTTCCCCTGACCACTGAATGCCCCTCACCAAAAATGTTAGAGACCCAAGATTCAAAACTATCTAACCTGAAAAGGCAGGTCCTTGATGAGTTAAAACTTAAAATGGAGAGCAAGGAGCAAAGCCAGGCTCAAAGCTGTTCCACTAACTTGTCCCTTGCTTCAGATAGCTTTTCTTCCATATCCTCACAGGCTCCATTCCAGAACATCTCTGTTAGGGACATGAGAGCTTCCAAGGGGGCTCTTGTCCACTTGGCGGACAGTAGGATCAGCACAGAGCTGAGGCCGGAAGCTTGGGTCTCTAAGAATGTCTTATGGAAGTGCCAGGATAACAGTTTACCACCAGTGGCAAGAAAAGTGAGAACGGTGAGTTCCAAAACAGGACAATGTAGAAGTGAGGAGTTGGCAGTAGAGACATCTGAAGGCAGAAAGAAGAGCCATTACGTTGAGGACAGAAAATTACAGGGTACTTTCCTATCTCTGCCACAGAATGAAGAGTTTCCTCGTGATAGTTACTTCAGAAAAAAGACAAGAAAATTTTATCACTGGATGGATTCCAAAGGAAAAATCAAAGAGCTGGAACATCCCCAGCAAAAAGCCAAATTCATGCCAGCCTTTGCCAAGGAACATGACCCAGCTGAAAGTGCAGCTGTCTTTTTGAGTTGTGGGTATCCTGAAGCCCATGAGCTTATGACAGCCATTGGGAAGATCCTACAGGGAAAAATGGCAAGTAGTCATGAACTTGAGTCCTTGCAGTTTAGTCAACAGAAGTAGGAAATGCAGGCCTAGGAAGAGCCTGATAAGGGACATTTTTCCAACCATCGGGGGCTCTTTCTGACCCACACCACAAAGAATGTGTGAGTATCCAGTGCTGCAACCAAGAAGCTGTCACTGTTGACTAGAGGTTTCTTACATGTACTATAAAGAACAGAGTCAGGATCAGACATCCCTATACAGTTGTAGCCTTCAAGAACCAGCTATTGTGCCAGAGTCAACATCCTTCCCCACATGCTAGGTAGCCTGGGTCCCATCCAAGACCCACCAGAATGTATTATGCCCGATCCCTCCAGCCCCTCTCACCCCTGATAAAGACATTGCTCAGAGATTTGACTCTTCAAACAGAAAACATTTTTCTAGCACTACCAAGGAGAGAAAATTTGCTCAAAGAAATCATTGGGTCTTTGTTGAGAAAGCCTCACCAATTTCATGACAACATATCCTCCAATAAGAACAATCTTTGTTTAGAATAACCAAAGACATTGATCCTGCTCAATAAATATTTTTTTAATGGAGTGTGGTGTTCTCTGGGTCTTGGGTTTTCCATATCCCTGGACTTGTGCTTAGGAAAATGAAGGAGCTATTTCAGCTTTACCTGATTTCTCTTTTTTGTTTCTAGAAGATGACCAGTCCCTTATAGGGAACCTAGATGGCCTTCTCAGTTTTATCAAGGCCCCTTTATTTGATGTTGCACTGATTTCCTGTAGTCAAAACACTATTTTCTTATAAAGAGTACAAAAAGTTCACTCTAAAATGTTTCAGACATTTTCAAAGTGAGAAAAACCCTGAAGCCTAGAACTTGGCTCACACTGTCTTTTTATCACCTCCCTCATATCCTGAACTATACATACACATGTAGGGTGGGATGAGATACTCTGGCATAACATAGCCAGAATCTTTCCTTGTTGCCCCCTGAAAATTTTGCAGTTGGAAGTGGGAAAAGGGTGCGTTAGGAGCTGAGGTTAGTGGTAGGGAGAAATCTTCCTCTTAGATCTCTTGGTGAAAAATGAATGTCACCTGTTCTCAGAACTCTTCTCTGCCTTATGAAGTTTGGGGTGACAACTCATGTTTCCCACCATTAACTTATTCTAATGTAAATGTATAACAGTTCACATTTTCCCATTCTTCCACACTGACTGGAACAAGAGGGAGGACAGTTTGCATTTCTGAAAAGAACCAGAGATAGAAATATTTTCCTGACAATAGCAGCTAACTTACATTTAGGAAAAGCTCCTCATTCAAGAGTATCTCACAGGTGGGTAGTCATTGAGTGGGGTGTACATGAATGGGTTGTGTGATTGTGGATACTGGGTTGTCTAGGGTAGGGTCTAATAACTGGGTGGGTCTGGCTGATGAATCTGTTGTAAATGGGGTGTGAATCTGTCTGGAAGGCACATTTTGAGCTCAATGATGAGGTCTTGCTGCTTGTGACAGTACCCTGAGGAAGAGGACAAGCTCTTCCTGCTCCTCAGAGGCATCTCTTAAGGATGTCTAGCTTGATAGCATTATTGCAATAACAAGAGATCACCTGGCCATCACTTGCAGGAGTGGTCACCAGGTAGCCACCCAGAATTTGGGGGAAAGGGAGACAAAGAGTAACAAGAATGTAATGGTAGAGTGAGTTGGAAAGAAGAAAAAAAAATGAGGAGAAAAATGACCTCCTCATTACAATTCATGACCCCATCCTGACCATCCATTCCACCAAACACTATCTTACCTCCAATTCACCTCCTGCACACTAGGGCTTTATAGAGTACAATGATACCATGTTAGCATAAGAATATGTGGCATAATGATTGAGTATGAAGACAGTATCTCCAGGGATGTTGTCAAGGAGGTTGTCCTACTTGGTGTCTGCCTTCCCAAAATTACTGTATCTTACACCAACGTTTTAGTAATTTAGAGTTGTTTCAGTTATCTCTTGCTGTATAATGGATACCCCAAAAATTCAGTGCCTTAAAAAATACATATTTATCATTTCACAGGTTTTGTGGGTCAGGAATGTAGACAAGGCAAAAAAGAAGAACCCCTACGTGGGTTCTCTGCTTCAGAGTCTCCCAAAAGGCTGCAATGACAGTGTCAGTTGGGCTCGAGTTTCAGCCAAAGGCTCAACTGGACAAAGTCCCTCTTGTGTGCTCACCTATGTAGTTGATGTCAGGATTCAGTTTCTTAAGGTCTATTGGATTGAGGTCCTCAATTCCTTGCTGGCTATTGGCTGCAATTAGTTAGAGTCCAACCTCAGTTCCTTGTCATGTAGGTTCCTCCAATATGGCAGCTTGCTTCATCAAACCAGGAGTCTGCTATAAAGACAGAAGTTACAATCTTTTATAAACTAATAATTGAAATGACATTCCATCACTCTTCACTTATCCTGTTAGCCAGAAGCAAATCACTAGGTAGCCTACACTCAAGGGGGAGAGGGTAATTACTCATGGTGTGACTATCAGGAGGTAGAGATATATTGGAATCTTCCTAGACATTTTCTTAAGACAAGGACTTCTTCCTGGACGCCACACTACGTTCAGTGAAACACAAGTGGCCAAAGTTGCCAAGTGGAGCCTCATCCTCAACTATACGAATGTCATCAAGGTCAAAACTGTGTATTTGCTAAGTGTTGTGGTGACTGGTAAGAAAAACATCCAAGAAGGAGGGACAGGTAACATGGGAACCATGCCATGCAGGTAAAGGTGTTGTGGGATCATCATGAACGGTCAAGGGTTTGATCTGCTCAGATCCACTCATATGTGGATTTGTTTTCCAACTGACTCTCTCAGTTCTACTGATCACAGTTCAATTGACCCTGGCAGTTCAAAATGCGTTGCTCAAGGTTCAACTGGCCGCTGTGAATCCGTGTGCACGTGCAGATTTTCGACTGTGCAGGTGGTGGGCGCCCAACCCCAGCGCGTTCCCGGGTCAGCTGCATCTACCTTCTGAGAGCACAGACTCGAGGTCCTCGCATCACAGCCCCGTGCACCTGGCGCGGCTCAGAAACCACCGGAGGAAGGAACCAGACGCCAGGGGAGCTTCTCCCGGGAGGCTCCCCACAACGGGCCTTGGGGGCGGGGCCACGTCCAGGGCTTTGGGCTTCCAAAGGGGCTGGGCAGGTGCTGAGACCACACACCTGGCTGCTGGGTCGTGCTTTCATCATTTCCCAGAGAGAAGAATTGAGATTGAGCTCAGAGGCTGTCAGGAAGGTCCGGGGCTCCCCAATGGCTTCTCCCCACTTCTGCCGGGTCCCTCCCTCAGTCCCCCTTTCCCATCCCCGCCCCCAGGCCTCAGGAGCTCTCATTCCCTGAACCCTCGGGAGGCAGAGGCCCCAGGAGACGTCAGAGGCCTGGGGCTGGGCTCTGCCAGCCAGACGAGGTCCTCCTTCCAGGAAGGACTCCCCCAAACCCCACGGAGGGTCATAGTCATAAAAACCGCGGAGAAACGACCGTGCGAGGGCGCCGCGGTGCCCTGGCCGCCTGGCCTGGCCAAGTCAAGTCTCCATCTGGTCTGTTAGGTGCGGAGACACCAGTGAGGACGAGGGTTTGCTCTGAGACCCGGGATTAAGGAGCACAGCGCCCACGTGAAGGCGTGGGCCAGGCCGCTGATGCAGTTGGCTCGGGGCCCTGGGAGCGCCTGCCCAGGTCGGGACAGTGAGACCTGCAGTTCCCAGCCCACACTCTAGTGAAGAAGGCGTCATCTCTGATGCTCTGCGGACCAGTGACCACTCTGGTGGTTGTTTTCGGGGGATCCAACAAGAGCTTTACCTCCCCTGGGGCCCGTCAGTGACTCCTCCTGGGAACCCGGGTAAATGTCCATCAAAGCATTGGTGTCACTGGACGGAGAGGTAGACGTAGATCATTTTGTCCAGCCCTGCAAGATGCAGGACAGCAGGACATGAGCCTCTCCCGCTGACAAGACTGCAGGCTCTCTATGGGGCAGAAAATCTCAAGTAGCAGACTTCACTGCAGGTATTGATACATTTATACATTTACTGAGGGCCTACTGTGTGTCTAGGTTCTTTGTTATTTAGAAACTGTCATGTTTATCAAAGGATGATGAAGGAAATCTTGTGACTTCCCAGGTAGAAAATATTATGTAACAAATTTGAAATATGTGCAAAGGTAGAAAAATTTCATAAATTTCCATCTTTAAAACAATTTCTGTTAACTTTTTAATGCATCTTTCTCCAGATTTTGCGTGCTTTTTTTCGTTGCGTGCTTTTTTTCACATAATACATTCTTTAAAGGAAAAACAGTATCATACACATTTTATGTTATTATAAAGTTTCATTAATAACTTTTTAAATGATGACAGCCTATTATGTGGTAGAATATTGAATTCTACTTTAGTTGACATTTGGGTAGTTTCTTATTAATGTAGTTAGGCATCCACTCATGTGGTTATTTATTTCAGCCCTAGATTCTCCTCTGAGTTTCAAGCTCATAAAACCAGCTGCTTGCCAAACATCCTCGGTATAAAATTTTCCAAACTTAAGCCATTGTTTTACTTTACCTTCTCTTCCTCTTATATTCCCAGCATCAACCAGTAGCACCTGGACACCCAAGCAAGAAACATAAGAGCCATTTACATTCCTCTTTCTTAATTTTCCTCATTGTTAGTCAGTTGTTACATGGCTAAGCTGGAAAAATGTGATGGGAGAGAAATCCTAGAGTTGTCACAGTCCACTACATTCCCCCCAAATATGTATGATTCTTCAGGTCATGAGCTATATTTTTATAATCAATTTTAATTATGTTACTAATACATGGTCAAATTTTATGGGTCAAAATTAAAACACTCTCAGTAAAGTTAAATTTCCATTCCAAAACAAAAACATATGTTATTTCACATCAAATAATCAATTTATTCATTTACTTACTTTCTTTCTATTTATATCAATATAGACTCTTGGTTTCCTAGCTAATTTACTTCAATCTGTTACTAACACTATTTCACAGATTTAGCAAATTACTTCAATCTGACTTCTGTGTTCTTTTGATTTATCCATGTAAGTTCTGACTTTCTGGGATAAAAAAAAGTTTTCAGGCTGATTGTATACCTTTCCCTACATTAGCCCTGGGAACATTTCAGCAATTTCTCCAAGTAGCCCTATTCCTTTAACGGAGATTGGTATCTACAGTCCAAGGTCAGGGTGTTAGATGTGCTATTATTATTAGGCTGTTGCTGCTTCTAGGCCCTCTCAGAGAACACAGTTAGGGATTATGTGTATGTTTACACATATTCACACATTTAAATATTGATTTATTTCTATATGCATGCTGAAGATCATGGATGTACATCCGTCCCTCCAGTTGCAATCCAACACCACCGGGTTTATTCTTCTTTTCTCCCTTTCCATGTTTGTAACTTCTTTCTCCAACAATGAGGAATGTGGTTTCATTATCCTTAATATATTTACTTGTTCAGTCAATCCTCCTGTATGTAATCTGTTCCTTCCCCTCCATATATGGGTGTTTCCTCTATGTGTGGGTGTTCCCTCTATGTATGGTATTCTCTTCTACCACTTGTGCTGAGACATCAGTGTGTTTGGAAGTTGTGCTGTGGAGCACTAACACCGTGTACCAGGCAACCCTTCTATGCCCAGCCCTCTTCACCCTCTTTGGGCTCTGACACTTATGTCTGGGACATTGCCAACACCTCTCTGAACTGCCCATCCCCCACTGCAGCATTTGCTTTTGGTGTGGCTGCCCATTTTGGTTGGCTCACCTAATGACTATAAGACTGAATTATACAGAAAGGGAAAAGAAAGAGAAATACAGCATTTTTTTTTCCTCTCCAGCTTTCTGGAGGATAATTCACATTCAAACTAATATTATAATGTATTCTATGAATATATATTGTATTATAATGTATAACTTGATGAGTTTTGATAATGAAAGAATCACAATCAAGATAACAAATACATCTATAGTCCCTCATTCATATTGAGTTTTATAACATTAAACCTACTTTGAGATATATGCAGGTTCACACGGTGTTGTAAGAAATAGAGAGATCTCATCTATACTTTATCCAGTTTCTTCCAAACATAGCATCTTACAAAGCTATAGTATAATATCACAACCATGATATTGACATTGATATTGTTAACATAGAGAATATTTGGCCATTTTATAGATGTACTCCTTTCCTTAACGTCCCTATCCCCCTTCTAATCTGTTTTCCACTTGGGTAATTTTGCCATTTCAAAAATATTTTATATACATTGTGGGAATGCAGGTTGGTGCAGCCACTATGGAAAACAATATGGAGTTTTCTCAAAAAATTAAAAATGGAACTGCCTTATGACCTAGTGATTACACTTCTGGGTATATATCCAAGGAAACCCCAAACACTAATTCTAAAGACTATATGCAGCTCATGTTCATTGCAGTGTTATTTGCAATAGCCAAGATGTGGAAGCAACCCAAATACCCATCAATAGGTAATAAATACAAAATTGGTGATATATAAAAGAGTGAAATCTTACACTTGCGACAGTATGGATGGACCTAAAGGGTATTATGCTAAGTGAAATAAATCAGTCAGAGAAAGACAAATACCATATTATTTCACTAATATGCATAATGTAAAGAACAAAATAAATGAACAAACAAAATAGAAACAGACTCATAGATACAGAAGACAGTCTGGCGGTTGCCAAAGGGGAAAGGCATTAGGGGACTGGGTAAAAAAGGTGAAGGGATTAAGAAGTATAAATTGGTAGTTACAAAATAGTCATTGGGATGTAAAGTACAGTATAGAGAATATAGTCAGTTATATTGTTATAACTATGTATGATGCCAGGTAGGTATTGGAATTATGGGGATAACACTATGATTGTATAAGCACTATGCTGTACACCTGAAACTAATACAAAGTCATATTGAATGTATAATTGAAAAATAAAATTTAAATTAAAAAAATAAAAATAAAAATATTTTATATAACTGGAATTATGCAGTAAGTAAGTAGCTGGGATTTGCTTTTTTTTTTTTTTTTTTTAACTCATCCTAATCTCTGGAGATGCTTTTTTTTTTTTTTTTAATCCTCACCTGAGGACATTTTTCCACATTTTTATTCAGATAGAGTAGGAGAGAGAGAGAGAGAAGCATCGACGTGAAAGAGACACATTGAGTGGTTGCCACCCACACGACCCAACCAGGGCAGGGGACAAACTGCAACCGAGGTACGTGCCCTTAGCGGAAACCGAACCCGGGTCTCTCTGGACCGCAGGCCAACGCTTTAACCGATGAGCCAAACTGGCCAGGGCTGGAGATGCTTCTTGTGTGTATTACTGGCTCATTCTTTTTTTTGCTGAATAGTATTCCAGGGTATAGATGTACTAGAATTTGTTTAACTGCCAATTGAAAAACTGGATTGTTTCTAGTTTGGTGGTATGAATAAAGCTTCTATGAACAGCGGTGTTCAGGTTTTTGTGTGAACATAAGTAAGTCTTTATCTGTCTGTGATAAATACCCAATAGTATAATCACTGGTTGTATGGTAGCTGCATGTTTAGTTTTTAAAGAAACTGAAACTGTGGCAATATATATGGTTTACATTTTCATCAGTGACATATGTGTCATCCAGTTTTTCTTTATCCTTGTCAGCATTTGGTGTTGTCACTGTTTAAGAAAAAGTAGCCATCTGACAGTGTAGTGATATCTCACTGTGGTTTTAATTTGCATTTCTTGAATGATAAATGATAGTGAACATTTTTCAAGGGGTTATTTGCTATCTGTCTATCTTCTTTGGTGAGTTGTCTCTTCATGTCTTTTACCCATCTCCTAAATAAATGATTGTTTGTTTTTTTACTCTTGAGATGCCAGTGTTCTGGCATATATTGTTGATACCAGCCCTATGTTGGATATGTGGCTTATGGATATTTTCTCCCGGTCTGTAGCTTGTCTGCATTTTCTTACCTGTTTTTTGCAGAGCAACAGTTTCAAAGTTTAAAGGTCAATTTTTTCTTTTACAGTTCATTGTTTTGGTGTCCAATTTAAGAACTCTTTGCTTATCCTTAGATCCTGAAGGTTTTCTCTTTTTATTTCAAAAATCTTTATAGTTTTATATTTTACATTTAAGTCTGTAATCTATTTTGAGTTCATTTTGTTGTTAATGATCCTCACCTGAGGATATTTTTCCATTGATTTTTAGATAGATAGAGTGGAAAAGAGGGAGGGAGGAAGAGAGAGAGAGAGAAAGAAAGAAACATGGATGTGAGAGAGACACGTCTATTGGTTGCTTCCCTCATGAAACCCAACTATGACCAGGGACCGAACCCACAACCAAGACACATATCCTTAACTGGAAATAGAACCCCATGACCCCTCGGTCCATTGGCTGATGCTTTAAACACTGAGCCAAACTGGCCAGGGAATATTTTGAGTTAATTTTTATATACAGTTTAGTAATTTAATATAAAGAGATTTAGACTGAGTTTTATTTTGGGGGGGGGGAGGGACATATGGATATTCATTTGCTCTAGTCCTATTGAAAATCTTTCTTTATTGAATTGTTTTTGTAATTAAAAAAGTTATTGACATATTTTTGATGTATTTATTTCTAGGTTTTGTAGTCTCTTTCATTGGTGTATAATCTGTCAGTCCACATCGTCTTGATTACCGTAGCTATAATAAATAAGTCTTAAAATTAAATAGACTGATTATTCTTGCTTTAGTCTTTTTTATTTTCATAATTGTTTTAGCTATTCCAGTTTCTTTGCCTTTACTATAACTTGTATAAATTCTTATCTACAAAAAATCTGCTGAAATTTTGTTAAATGTGTATATCAGCTTGGGGAGAATTGACATGTTTAGTATGTTGAATCTTCCAACCCATGAACATAGTATATCTTTTCATTTATTTAGGTATTCTCAAATTTCTTTTCATCAACATTGTGTAGTTTTCAGTATTTCACTTTTTTCAGTTATTGAAAACAGTAGTGAATTTTTAATTTTGTGTATGTGTACTCATTGATATTATATAAAATACAATCAATTTTGCATGTTTATTTTATGTTTTTTGATCTTGTTGAACTCACATATCAATTCTACAAGGGTTTTTTGATAGAATCCTTGAGATTTTCTATATAGACAATCATATCATCTACAAATAGGAGCAGTTTTGTTTCCTCCTTTCTGATCTCTGTTTCTTATGGAATTGGTTAGAATATCCTAAACAGTATTTAATAAGAATGTTTAGAGCAGACATTTTTGCCTTGTTTCCAGTTTTAGGGTGGAAGCATTTAGTAAACTACACAATGTTGATGAAAAGAAATTTAGTATTTAACTGTATCATGTTAACTGTAGGTTTTTTTGTAGATGCTCTTTATCAGGTTGAAGTTACCCTCTTTTGCTACTTTTCCTGAGAGTTTGTAAATATAAACAGGTATTGAATTTTGTCAGATATTTTCTTTGCATTAATTGATATGATCCTGTGATTTTTTTCTTGATTTAGTCTGTTTATGAGGTGGATTACATTGAGTTTTTAATATTGAAACAACCTTGTATCCTGGAACAAATGCTTTTTAGTATGTGTATAATTCTTGTTATATATTTGCTGAATTCTGTTTGCTAATATTTTGTTAAAGATATTTCCATATATATTCACAAAGAATATTGATTTGTAGTTCTCTTATTTTTGGAAAGTGTTCCCTTTTCCTTTATTTTCTGGAATAGATTTTGTAGCATTGGCGGTAATTCTTTAAACATTTGGTTGAATTTTGCTTCAAAATCATAGGGTCTGGAGATTTTATTTTGGTGGTGGTGGTAAGTTATTAAATTAAAAATCAATTTTTTTTATATTAATAGCTATTCAAATTATTTGTTTTATAATGGGTTGTTGTGATAGCTTGTGTTTCCTAAGAAATTTATCTATGTCACCTGAGTTTTCAGAGTTATTAGTGGAAAGTCATTCAGATAATTTCTTTATTGTTCTTTAAATGTGTTTAAGATCTGCAGTGATATCAGTTTTCTCATTTTTGATATTGGTAATTGGTTTCTTCTTTAGTTTTTACCTGATATATCTGGCTATGAGTTTATTAATTTTATCAGTTCAACTTGCGACCTCATAGTGCATGGATTGACGCTCAGTGACTGAGCCACATCGGCTGGGTGAGAGAGTGCTATTTAAAATCTTTGACTATAATTGTGGATTTGTTTATTTGTCCCTGGAATGCTGTTTTTTCTTCATACATTTTTAAACTCTGTGATTTGTATACTAATATTTAAGATTCTTATGTATTATTAATCAACTCTTTAAAAAAAATATGTGACTTTTCTTTTCTCATGTAATCTTTACTTCTCTGAATTTCACTTTGTCTGATACTAATGTAGGTACTTAAGCTTTCTATTCCTTTCTGTGTCCCAGACTGGTTAACTGATTTAACACATCCTCACATTTTCTGATTATTTCTTTAATCAACCCAAACCTGTTGTTACACTTCTCTAATGAACTTTTTATTTTAGTTATTGGACATCCCAGTTTCAAAATTTTTGCTTGTTTTTTAAAAAATAATTCTTATCTCTGTATTGATATTCTTTATTTGTTGAGCTATCAGCTTTCTAATTTTCTTTAGCTCTTTGTCCATGGTTTTATTTACCTCTTTGAGCATATTTAATATAGTTGATTATTGCAGGGCTGGTGTGGCAGTGGATTGAGCATCATCCCATGGACTGAGAGATCCCAGTTTGATTCCTGGTCATGGCACATGCCTGGGTTGAGGGCTTGATTCCCAGTAGGGGGTGTGTAGGCAGCAGCCAATTAATATTTCTCTCTCACATTGATGTTTCTATCTCTCTCCCTCTAAAAAAATAAATAAAAACATTAAAAACAAAAAACAAAAAAAACACAACAAAATAGTTGATTTTAAAGTCTTTGTCTAGTAAGTCCAGTATCTGTACTTCCTAGGGAGAGGTCCTGCTAATTTCTTTTCCCCTTGTGAATGGAGCATAATTTCTTTTTTCCCAGCATGCTTCACAGTTTTATGTTGAAAACTGGGCATTTTGAGCTGTGAAGCTATCTAGTGTTTCTAAGCACAAGAATGCTCTCATGTGCCTTATGGAGAAAATATATCTGTTAGTTAGCTTTATTTAAGCATGAGTTGTGTAGCTGACCACGAGTTCAGTCTTAATGAATGAACAATAACTACTAAATAAGTTTCTATTTAAATATAAACTCATGTAAAAAAAGTTATATATTGATTGGTTGATAAAAATGTTCTGATCAGAAGCTCTCAGAAACTCAATCTTTTATTTCTCTTAGGGGTAATGATTCAATATTTGCTAATTCAGTATCTGCAGTGACATTATAGAACACAATTACTGTGAATAATGAAAATTGAATATATTTTCTCTCATTCTATGGGTTGCCTTTTCAGTTTCCTGGTGATGTGTTTTAAAGCAGGGGTAGTGAACATTTTTTTCTGCCAAGGGCCATCTGAATATTTATGACATCATTTGTGGGCCATACAGAATTATCAACTTAAAAATTAGGCTGCTACATTTGGTCAGGTTAATTTGGTGAAGCATGTGATGTTAGCTGGTATTGATTTCATGGGCTGTCTATGACCTATGGGCCAGATATTCCCCATCCCTTTAAAGCATAAATATTTTAAATTCTGATGAAGACCAATCTATCTATCTTTATCTTTTGTTGCTCATTCTTTTGATGTCATCTAAGAATCCTTTCTCAAATGCAAGGTCATGAAGATTTATGCCATGTTTTGTTTTAGCATTTTTAAAAAATATGTTTTTATTGATTTTAGAGAGAGACGAAGGGAGAGAAACATCAGTTGCTTGCCCTCCCTAAGCACCCCAACCAAGGATTGAACCTACAACCTGGGTATAAGCTATGACTGGGAATTGAACCAGTGACCCATCAGTGCAGGGGCTAATACTCAACCAACTGAGCCACACTAGCCAGGGCTTTTTTAGGATTTTTAAAAATTTAGCTAGTACATTTAGGTCTTTGATCCATTTTGAGTTGATTTTATATGGTGTGGAGTAAGGGTCCAATTTCATTCTTTTGCTTGTGGCTAACTAGTTGTCCCAGTGTCATTTGTTTAAAAAAAGTATTTTTTCCCTATTGAGTGGCCTTGGCACAAATGTTGAAAATCAGTTGACCATAAATGTAAGGGTTTATTTCTGGACTTTCATCCCCCCCCCCCCCCCCATTGATCTGTATGTCTCTTATGCCAGTAACATACTGTCTTGTTTACTGTTGCTTTGTAGTAAGTTTAAAAATCTGGAAGTGTGAGTCCTCCTATTTTGCTATTCTTTTCTAAGAAGATTTTTGTTCTTCTGGCCTCCTTGACATTTCATATGAATTTTAGAATCGACTTGTCAATATTCATAAAGATATCACCTGGGATTACACTGAATCTGTAGATCAGTTTGGGGAATAATGCCATCAGAACAATGTTATGTTTTTCTATTCATGAACATAGGATATTTTTTCCCAATTATTTAGATCTTGTAATGTTTTTCAGTTTTTATATGTTTTGTATTTCTTTTCTTAAATTTATTCCTGAGTATTTTTCTTAAAAAAATTAATTTCCCAGTTGTTCATTGTAGTCCATCTATTCTTGATTGTATTGTCTCAGTCATGCTTTGTTGTTTCGTGCCTCTGGACCCTCATAGATCCTGTTTACGCTGCCTAGAAAGTCTCCCCACACTAAGTCTCATTGTTGAATTCTTATGTATCATTCAAGGCTCAGTTATTCTTTTATAAAATGTTCTATATACTTTCTACTACCATTTTTTTTTTAAGGACAAGAGAATTAAGAGATGATTATTGATTCCTTTATCAAATTTGAACATTAAGATAATCTAGCTCAGTAGTCAAGAGTATGGATTTTTAATCAGACACTTCTGGGTTTAAATTTCACTTCTATACCTTTAATTTTGGGCAAGTTACTTGACTTTCCTGAACCACATTTTCCTTATTTATAAGATGACAACAAGGTGTGCAAGTTTTTGGATCAATTTCCTTATTTCCCAGGCTTGTTGAGAGGATTATATGTGTTAATATATGTAAAGCACTTAGAACAACAGTTCCTGGCCTATAGTAATATTTATTACTTTTAAGTACCTACTTCTTAAGCCCATGATAGTTTTACCAGTCTGTATTGTTCACATAACTGTATTTAGTAAATGTTTGTTACTGGAAAAGCTACAGTGATGATGATGGGAGAAGTTATGGTGGCAGCTTTTTTTTTTTGCTGGAACATAGTCCTAAAGGAGAATATTAAATGCCTTTTTGTTTTTCCTAATGAAAGTATCAGGATAAAATGCAATTACTTCATCATAAGCCACATGTCAAGGTTTTCTAGCTGTCATCAAAGAACTGCCTTATTAGAAATGACTGCCCTTACATGAAATACATTTAATGCTATAATTTTTTGATTTTTAAAAATTGTCAGCTGTCCTCAGAACTCAAGTGGCTATTACAAGTCAGTAAAATCTAAGGACCATAACTTCTTTGTGGTCTAGTTCTGAGTATTACTCACTTTCCACCACTCCCTCACTACCTGGTAGTGCCATGGACACACTGAGTTTGCATGTGATGATGATTTAAGTAAATGACGCCAGGTATAAAATTCTTAGTAATTCTCAAGAGCAAATGATTTGAAAGTACATTGGAAAATATACCTTTTCCTAAAGGAAATCAAATTTCACTCATAGTTTTAATAATCTTCTCAATTTGCAGTAAATGTAGACCTCAGAGGTTGCTCTGTGTCCCCATTCAAATGAATAAGTTGATGAAAAAAAGTATAACTGTTTAGGTTCATTTATAAAATATATTTGATTTACACTGATTGTGTGTGATTTATACCAAGGGCTATCAAAAATGACTTTGTCTCTCTTTTGGACAAGATACCACATGATTTGCCAAAAGGGATCTTCTGTGCTACATATGTTATGGAAAATAAACTTTAGAAATGACCTAAACCAATTCTGACTTTGGAGTCAAATTTTAAAATAGCATACCTAATATATTATGAATTTATTAAATAAATTTAGACAAACATTTGTTCACCATATTCTTTCTTTCTTTTTAAAACTAGTCTTATACCTCTCTGGTTGGCTAGAACCCTTCGTCTAGAGATTATGGATTATATTAATGCAAACTAGTGTGACATATTTTTCTAGAGTATCATACCACTGGGCACCAGAATCTTATGAGTGGTGTGACCATGTAAGTGGTTTATACACCTCTGAGATGCATTCAGTCCTCCAGTACTCATGCACACTCATGTATACATTTTCTCCTTTTGTTATTCTCAAAGCATTCTTATTTACCTGGACATAATTTCCTATGGCATTTTTCTTTTATTGTTTAAAGGCTCATTTTACAATGATCAGGTTAAATCACTTCTGAACAAAAGTGTTTGTGACATTTCTTAGTAGGGTATTAATGTCAGTGAAGAACTAGATTATTAGTTTTGCCTTACAGTTTTTGTTTTATTTGTGCCCTGTGACAAACTGGATATTCTATGATACAGATTTCTTGCATTCCTTTATTCATTCATTCATTCATTCACTCATTTATTAATTCATTCTCCCATCAAAAATAGTTATTGTTGTAAACCTTGTGCCATGAATTCTTAGGGACTTTGAAGATATGTAGATAGAGAGAGAGAGGGTCTGTTTGTTTAGTTAGTTATTTACCTCTAGATTCCTGTATCCCCAATAGACTGTACATATTATAAGGCAGAGACCATGTCTGTTTTGTTCCATCTGATATGTCCTGCCCTTATAATGTCACTTTTAAATAATTAATTGATTGAATAACTTGAGAGTCCATGGAGAATTTCTCAATATTTTAAATACCTGAAAAAGGAAAACAATTATTTTATAACTTATTAGGAAGAAGGACAAATTGGGCCTAACAGGGAAATGATTTTATTCCTTTGTCAAACTCCATTGCTATCTTTGGTAGAAAACGTAAAAAGAGCATTAGAGTTTGGAGTGTCTTAGTAATCAATTAGTAAAGTCCCTCCTTCCCTTTATAGAGAGGCTAGAAAAATGAAGGTGATTAGCCCATGTCCTACAGTTGTCACGCAACAGATCTGGGACTTTAACCCGAGTTTTAAGAGGGTCAGATCTTTTATACCACTATGCCGTGACAGTGCATGAGGATCACTTCCAGACAGTGAATCTGTGTTTTACACTTTAACCTTTATACACCAAGGTGAAATTATATTACCCTAGATAAAGCTCTTAACCATGGAGAGAGATCCTTAAGTAAATCAGGATAATCAAATGTGGCAGATGTTACTTGGCATCACATTTCGGGAAAGAATAACTTGAGTTGGCTGTGTTCTAGAGCTTATCTTGTCTCTTGCTTGAAAATGTTGCATGAAAATGTGTTGGGGCTTTGACATGTGTGGCAATCAGTTCTCAAAAGAGTGAGTCACACCTCCTCCTACTCTGCAACTGTCAGTGCTGGCTTCTGGCAAAAGGTAGGAAACCTTGCAGTCATGTGGGTTGGCTTGCAGGAAGGGAACATGAGCCAGGAAAAGGCATCACTAGGGGAAAGTCAGGAAGAATATGAGACAGATGAGGGTCAAAATGGAGCCCCAGAGAAGGAGGCTGACCACTGGAGATAACGTCCAAGAAGGAAGGAGTCTAATCCAGAGCGTTTTCTAAGATCTATCAGCTTTAATTTCTACAAAGAGAAATGATATATTTTGAAAATGCATGTACAACTTTACAGGTATGATTTTGAAGATGCAGAGTATGTAAAGGGTTTTAGAGTGGATTGCGTTATTCAGAGAAATTATTTGCAGGCCATCAAAGGAGAACAGGAATAGGCAGGCAAACTGGTTCTAAACAGAGAACTGGGACACAAGATAGAGCCCCTTTTAGATAATAATCCTTTGGGTTGGCTTCCAGTGGATGGTATCTTGGGAGTATCCGGCCCTCCCTCTGTTAGCTGGGAGCAATGAGTCATCCCACTCCTGCTGCTTATGGGACATGCATACTGTTAGGCTACTGTCACTCGGTTCCTCATTGACTCTAGGGTAGGGTTATGGCAGGGCTGCTCATGCCAAATAGCTGAGATAGGGCTAGGGGCATTATGGGACCTGACTGTATAGCTCAGTTATAATCCCGAAGCATTTTGGAGTGAAGCTTTCCATGGCTACTGATTTATAGGTCACCGTAGTTAGGATGTTAGGGGAAGATACGAATTTTTGAAAATACAGAGGAAAGCTATACACAAAGAAAATGATTTATATATGTACAGAAGCAAGTAGTAATGGCAGCTTAATTGTCATGAAGTAAGGTGTATGTATAGGGGTAATGGAAAAGGAGTGAACAACCAAAAGGCACTTGCTACTCGTATTCAGAGTAAGTTGAGCTCTAACCCAGGCAGAAGCATGTATTTTTGAGTAGATCAGCACATATATATGACTTTCCATGTGAGAAAGGAACTAGAATTCTAAGGCTGGACATATAACATTAAATTCATCACACTTGTGTAGACATTCAGTGATTATAATTCTTTTTATATGCTTTATTTTTTTCTTGTGCAAAACATGTGACTAGGTATTATTTTATTCTTATTTTATAGATGCAGACATTGAACCTAAGAATCATATGTAATTGTCCAACGTCATGTAAATACTAAATCAGGGACTCACCTCAGGTCTTATGATCCCAAATGTTAGTTTTTCTTCCAAGATTCTACAGTTTCACTCCAGTGAAATTCGTGCATTGCTCTGAGTGGTCTTGGCTAGGGCCATGACTATCTTGGTCATAACTGTGCCCTCAGTGCCTAGTCTGATGCCTATCACATGATAGGCACTCAGTACATGTATTATAGGGAAACATAAACAAACAAATGAGGTGAGAAATATAGGTGATGCTAAGTGATGATGTGAGTTAGACATTTGTCCCAGTAAACACTCCTAGGGATAGTGCCTTTTCATCTACCACCACTGTTGACTACCTGACCCTCTTCTTTTCAGTTACAGTGAGGAAAAAAACAAAACAAAACAAAACAATGAAAAACACAAGGAGGGGTATAGGCAGTGAATCCAGAGTTCATCTAGTATGTGATTCAAATTTTGCGATAAACATTAGCCCATATTAAACTACATTATGGATCAACATCCTTCTTCCTACATTAAACATCACTGATATAGAACATCTATTAGCTCATGTAATATTTTTTTTCTTTCTTCCTCTGTCCCAGTGAAATAGAGTGATAGCTTTATTTATTTCACTAATGTCTATCCCATCATTTCTTTACATTAAATATTCTTTAATATTACTGAAAATAATACATATATTTCTTGGCATTTTAACATTGATCTGTGTTGGAATTTCTTTGGGAAAAGGAAGCTTGTTTTCTGCTTCTTTCATCTCTCCCACATTTTAAGATACAATGTTAAGCACTTAGTTGGCTCTTAATAAATACCTGCTGATGGAGTAATTTTCTGAAAAGAAGTGAGTTATTTTCCTTAATTTTGTTCTTCTCTGTCATTGTATAATAAAAGTTGTACATGTCATAGACATATGACTTTGCCTGTTATGGGAGGAACCTAGTTTTGATATCATACACAGCTATGTTTTCATCCCTGTGTAGCACTTACATACCTGTGGGACTTTGGGTGAATTTTATAATTCTCAAAGTCTCAGTCTGTGATCTGTGAATGGGAATATAATTCCTGTTTTACTGGGTAATTATGATAATTACATGAGCAAATAGATGAGAAACCACTAGAATACTGTATAACATAACAGGCATTCCGTCTTTTTTTCTACTCTACTCTTAAAAAGTATTCTGGGGGCAAAACCAGTTTTAACCTTAGCTCCCACATTTATAAGGTATATAATTCTGGACAAGCAATTTGACTTCTGTAAGTTGAGACAGAGAGCTCATCAAACAAAATAGTTAATGAGAATGGATTTTGTAAACTATAAATCCTTATACAAATGAAAGATATTTACTACCATCATATTTTATTGGCTGTGATGAAGCACTAAGAAAAGAAATTGTGTCTTTAAATTTCTTTCCTCTTTGAGAAAAGAAACTTGGACAGTGAATTAAAGGTTTTCCAACCTAACTCAGTTTTAGGACACCTGGCCTCAAAGAAGAATATTATCCTTTACCCCTGGTCAGTCAAACTATAATGGAGTCCTACTTATCACCATATGCATTCATTATAAGTGCTAAATATAATATTTTCAGTGTTTTTTTTTACAGCAAATACCAGCCTTTTTTTTGCTGATAGATATACTCTCAATTTATTGACATAATTTCAGAACTACTTTTTTCATCCCTCTTTCTTTCATATCTTCTAAAAATGATTTTTGTAGTTGATCAAAGTCATAAACATTTATCAGAACTAAGAGACATCAAACATGTTATAAAATATATATTTCTAAGCTTTAATTTCAAGAATGGAATGAGCAACACTTATAACAGTCCTTCATAAGAAATATGAAAAGAAGGTAGATACATAATGCTCATTTTCTTAAGGCATTACAGGGAAGATTTGTACATGATGCAAATGCAAGGCTAGTATCAGTCTTAGCTCTTTTTGAACTCAAATGGTAGCATGAATATTTGACTTCCATTCACTGAACTTCCAGAACCTCCTTAGCAAGATTTATCTTTTCACGTGAGACCATTAATCAAGACAAATTCCATCACAACTGTTGTCACACATTTCTTCCCATGTGCTGTGTAGTTAGTTTACCCAGAGCCTACTTCAAAGGACTATAATTTCAGCACTTCATCACTTCAGCATTTCATCTGTCGTTCTGGCAATATTTGATGTCTCTTTTATCTTTCAGTTTTTTTTCCATATAAACTATTAATATATATGAAAATGCATGTGTCTCTCTTAGACTCTCATTACCATCTTGCTTGCACTGCTAGTTTTGCATGCAGCCTGCAGTAAATTCAGTGTGGATGGTCTAAGTAAGTTATGGAAAAGCCACATGTGATTGGACAGATTCATAAAATGTAGTCAGGTTGTACACTACTGAGTATATATTTCTTTCTCTTCCCTCTGCACCCACACACAAGGCAGCATGCTTGCATATATACATATTCTATGGGAGAAGTCTTGGCCACACGTAAATAAGTTGATGAAGTCCAGGAGTCATATAGGACTTACCAGACATTGAGTTGCAGCTCATGAATCAGCTAGAGCTAACTATAAATAAATGGCCATGGGCTCATTACTGTTCTGGTTATGGGTCTTTTCCGGTGATTGGTTTTTAATCTAAAAATGGGGACCAGTAGGCTGTTTCAAATATTTCATGTCAAGGGAGTAAATACCCATAATCAACTGCCTCCTTTTTTTCTTCTTGAAGGAGGACTCATTGTTAATACATAATGGCTAGGAAGAGTGGTTGACTCCAGGCTTTCTAGGTTGTAATTTCACCTCAGATGCCAGAGCACAATGTCTTATGTGACTCTACCATCATGATTTATCATCCCCGTGTTCCTGTTTACTAAATTTCTGAAATGCAATCATGTCATATGTCATAAAATTAATCTCAGCTAGTTAGCTGGTTGGTTTACTTTCTGGACACCCATTCCATTTTTCATGATTCTTTAGCTTTCTTGTGCAGTATATTTGTCAAAACTCTTTTGGTTGCAAGTGATGGAAATACAATTTGAAGTGGTTTAAACATCAAGAGAACTGTTCGACTTACTTGCTTTCTTCATCTGATGGTGCTCCAACCAAGAACAGGGCTTGAGAGGGTAGTCACATGATCTCCCTTCTCACAAAGAAGAATCTTACCTATTCTACTTGAAACTTAACATTTCTTGGTTCTGCCAGGTCTTCCAGTGGGTTCTCCAGAGCCTTTATCCTAGAACATGAAGGCTATCTAGGTCCTTTACATGAGAATTTCACACAGAGAAAAGAGCAATGGGAGAAAGATATTCCTTCCTTTTGTGGGAGGAGACAAACAAGTCTTTTCATTTTCTAACAAAGGCCATGCTGGGCTTAAATCAGTTAAGGTTATCAGGCCTGGTCTTTAAGGGACCAGATGGTCTCAGATGGGATTTGCTTTATCTTAAGTTTCTTTGTGTAGCTGAGGTCTTTACATTCATGCAAGTAGGGATTCAGATATGTATAGGGAATGTTTAACAAAGTGATGAGGCAGCCTGCCAGGAGGCTATTTGATTGGGCTAGTTTGCAAGAAATTTTTATTTGTTTGACTACCTCCCTTTCCTCCCTCCCTCCCTTTCCTCCCATCCTCCCCCTTTCCTTCTTTCTTTCCTTCTTTCTCCTTCCTTTCTTTCTTTCTTCCTTTCTTCCTTTCTCCCTTTCTTTCTTTTCCTTCCTTCCTTCCTTCCTTCCTTCCTTCCTTCCTTCCTTCCTTCCTTCCTTCCCTTCCTTCCTTCCTTCCTTCCTTCCTTCCTTCCTTCCTTCCTTCCTTTCTTCTTTCTTTCTTTCTTTCTCTCTCTCTTCCTTCCTTCCTTCCTTCCTTCCTTCCTTCCTTCCTTCCTTCCTTCCTTCCTTCCTTCCTTCTCTCTCTCTCTCTCTCTCTCTCTCTCTCTCTCTCTCTCTGGTTGGAAGAGATGGAGGAAGCCTAGAGAATGAAGGAATGAGGATTACAACACAAGGTCTGTTTTTTCAGGTTGATCCCTAGGTCTAGCACCATGGATATTTGTCTAAACATTTTTGAAGAGAGAGAATATAAGTACAAGCCAAGGGGGCCCTTTCTTGGCCCTCCGTGAGACAAATGGTCATCTACTTCACTACTTTAGTTCTTTTGTGGTAAACAAAGTTAGAGAGGGGAGGAAGCACAGTGTCTCCATTTCTGCATAAAGCACAAGACTGTTTCAGAGCACTGAAGTCTATGGAGGAAATTGTTACCTTTTTTTTCTTAAAATTTCACAGGCAGCTTTGCAAGCAACAGGAGGCAGCGTCCTTGCACAGACATCAGCATCTCCGTGGTGGCTGCTGCTGCATTGCATTTAGTATACCGCCCTTGTTATTTCTCCAGTAGCAGACATGGGATTGGGATGGGAAGAACATGGTGGGCCCTACTTGATAATAAGAAGGACTGCTCACAAAGTCCTAAAAGACACATTTGAAGGACTCCTAAGAATTACTGAGATCCTATGTGAACAATTTAAGCCAATAGTCAGAGAAATAAGAGGTATTATTACTTTTGATCAGCCCACAGTCATATTCTATGAGGCCTGGCAAACAGTTTACTCTTGAAAAGATTTTGACTTCATCATTAAAAACAAAGAGATATTGTAAGAATTGTTTCAGATATCCTGAGGAAAAAGACTTCAAAGAAATTGCATGATGCACTAAAGATGAATACTTACACACAAAAATATACATGTATAAACATACATATACACACAAAGAGAGAGAGAGGGAGGGAGGGAGAGAGAAAGAGAGACAGAGAGAGAGAGAAAGAGGAAGTAAATTTTAAAGAATGATTGACCATAGCATGATGCCAAATTTGGACTAGTTTGATGTATTTTCATCTCTTTGTTCATTATTTCTTAGATGTATGATTCACATAATTACAGATGTTTGGAAATATTGCTGTATAGTAGTCTGACACCGTAGTCAATTTTTATTTATTTTTATAGGAAATAAGCTATGTGTGTTCCAAGAAATATTCTTTAATTCTTGGGAATGTTTGTTGAGGCAAACCACATATCTAAGATCTACACATAACTGGGGTTTGAGGAAGAAAAGGCTATTCTTACTATTTCTCCAATGACCTGAGTTAGGGCCATTGTTTTTATCTGCCTAAATTCTTTCTTTTTTTGTTGGTGGTGGGGGAATTAATGTAAAATGGATGTGCCCTGGACAGTTTGGTTCAGCAGTTAGAGCATTGGCCCGGGGACCAGAGAGTCCCGGGTTCGGTTCCCGCTAAGGGCACGTACCTCGGTTGCAGTTTGTCCCCAGCCCCGGTTGGGGTGTTTCTCTCTCTCTCTCTTCCTCTCTCCCTCCCACTCTACCTGAAGATAAATGCAAAAATGTCCTCGGGTGAGGATTAAAAAAACAAAAACAAACAAACAAAAATGGATGCTATCAGTACACTCCATACATAACTCTATAACTTTATCCAATTTAGAGTATTTAATTCCACTTACTAGGTGTGTGGATTTGTTTCACAAACAAATTTCTACTAACCCATCTCATAGTAGCTCTCTTCCAGCACATTCTTAGGTTTTGATTTAGTCAGCCAATTAACTAAGTCACATTTGCAGCCTGACCGTTGTACAATCTTAGCAATGTCATCTTCATTATTTACTATGGACGCTCCAAGAGAACATATTTTTTTTTTCTGGAGTTGCCAGGAGTTTGTGTTTGGACATATTGAATTAGTTTCTACTTCATTGGCTGTGACTTGCATTTATGGGAATTTTTTTTTTGGTCAGATATTCCAAAGATTTATATAAACACAGCCAAGACAAAGCCTTCCTTTCTTGAAGGACATCCTCTAGGAATAGTAATATTTATGCTTTAGCTTATTCCTCTCTCTTCCTCGGTACTATGCTGACAGCCATGAGAAATGTGTTTTCTTTAGAAGGATCAGATGTCATTCTTCTCAAGTCATCAGAGCCTCCTCCTGCAGAACTTGGCTTAGTTTTCTTACCTTGAATTTCCCATTGATGTTTCATTTAGTTATAACCAGGTCAAGCAAAGCTGACTGAATCCAGACAGGACATTATTTTTTTCTTCCTTTGGCACGCCAACTTTAAACGTTTTCATCAATGGTTATATCCAAACCTTCTTCTGTCTCTTTAAACCTAAGATCATATGTGTCCTTTAAGACATGTAAAAATAATATAAGGAAAAAAAATACATTTAGTGGAGTTTGGAAGTCTTTCAAACACAGAGAGCTTGACACGAGAAACCAAATCCAATCTTTCTATATGCAGAGATTTTTGCACATGATAAAATGTGGCTTCCTGTTTATAAGGCTAATCCAAGTTCATGGAAATCAACTTGGTTATCAGAGGGTTCTTGCCAAACTCTGTTTTGGGTGATGTAATTTCAAGTGATTAAAAAAATACAGTCATAAAAAGTTTAGTTAAGTACAGAACAGGAATATGGACATATTCCTTGCTGAAATATATTTGAACAATATTCCTATTGAGATGTAAATCATTCTAGCTCAACTTCTTAGATAGTAAAAAAATTAACACATTTATTTACTCATCTATTTTATTTTCAACCCAATGAAAACTCTAATTTTTCTCAAATCTATTACTTGATGTGTTAAATAATCAAACCTCTGCAGGAGCAACTTAATGCTCATGACAAATGTAGGTTTTGGAAGGTGTAAGCAGATTCTTTTTTAAGTCTGTCCCTGTGACCGATTCAAAGCAAATAAACTATGTAAAGTTTAAAATAGAGCACATGTATTTAACATTATATGCAGAAATATATTTAATATAAAAATTATATAAATAAGTGCTTCAAAATGCATATGATATCAATAGTTATAAAGTAACAAGTTTGGTTTTCCTGTGGTGCTTTCATAGTCCTAGGCTAGCATGATCAGGGGAAACCACATCCAACTGACCTGTGGAAAATACCAGTGTACGCATTTTGCAGGTGATAGATGACCTTCTGGGGCAGGTACAGAGATCCTGGGATGTTGGGAAAGGTCAGTGTGTCAGGATCATCAAGGTACATAAAGATTTAAGTATATGGGTCAGTTGGGGGTCTGCAGAGATGGTCAGGGTGCCTTTGTACAGTTCCATCCTTCTTTCTAGGCCTTACTGGTCCAAGAGCAGCCAAGACCAATATAGCAGTAGGGTGAGGGTGGTGGAATCTTGCAGCTCTTATTAGGAAGGAAATCTATCTTCTGGCCTAATCTCTCCTACCCTACCCCATTCACATTTATTTTTTTTGAATCTATTTGTATTTTTAAAAACTCTAATAAACAGGTTTATCCATTAAGTAACAATCATCTATACTTCAATTATAGAAAAGAGAAATAAGTTACAAGAAAATGATATATTTATTTCTTACTCTTTTGATAATCTTCCCTTTGTTTGCTCTGTTCTCTTTAGAGTTTCTATTGGTCTATTTATATTTGACTTAAATTGATTTTCTCTCTGTATTTTTCTTTTTTTTTACCCTCTTGGTCTTTTTTGTTCCACATTCTAGAATATTTCCTCAGCTTTATCTTTTAAACTTCTGATAGAATTTTTAATTTTTTTCATTTAATTTTTGTGTTTTTTCATGTTCTCATTTTTCCTCTTCTTATTGCATTCTGTTTTTCTTTTACAGACCACATGTCTTCTTGAACATTTCTTAGTATAGCTATGAGAAATTAAAAAAATTTAAATCAGTTTTTCTCTAGGTTCAGTTTTTCTATTTATTTATTTATTTATTTATTTATTTATTTATTTATTTATTTATTTTTACTTTGTTCTTAATTTTCATGTAGTTAGTTTTCCTTAAATGAACTTTGATTGCTGGGTGTCTCTTTATAGAATGAAGAAATAAGAAGGCCTCTGCGAGCTCAGCGTGTACAGGGAAGACTTGCCCACCAGCAGACTGAACTCTAATATGAGAGGGTCGGAAGCTTATTGTCCTGTATGAAGGTGTGAGAATAGGGTGAGGGGTCCATTAGGATACATATAGATCTTATATTAACTCTATTTTTCTAGACCACTTCCAAGTCCAATCCACTGATCTGCTGATTTGTATTTCACTATATTTTCAAGATTCTGTTCCCTCCACCATTGAAATCTCCTCTATAAATATTCTAGTCTGCACATTTCTCCTTTCTATTGCACTTATTGACATTCTTTTTAAAAAATTAATTAATTTTTGTTACAGATGTTTCTCCTTTTCCCCCCACTGATTCCCCCCTCCCCCTCCGCCCTGTCCCCAGCTTTGTTGTCCATGTCCATTGCTCATGCACACATGCATATAAAGTCTGTGGTTTATCTCTCCCCCACCACCCCCTCTTCTGGGGATTGCTTATTGACATTCTTTTATTTGTTTTCTATCTTATATATTTGTTGAAATTTACTCTCCCTGAACATGTTATTTATTCTGTTATAGCATTATACCTTTAACATCATTTTAATAAGTTCTGGAGAGAGAGGAGGGAAAAACCTATACTCTTAGTTGACACTTTCACCCAGAAGTTTTCTCCATACCTTACTTTTTAAAAAAAGAAAAATCCTGACTTTACGTGCTCTGCTCAGGAGGAATATCCAATATTATTTAACTGATGAAGGGATCTTCTTTCATGTAGTAACATCTGTATTTACTGTATTATCAGTTTTTCCAGCTGTAAGCTCTTAAAACTAAAGATGGTTTAGCATCTACTGAGACAGGAATGAAATACTCATATTGAGGTACTAATATGTTATCCAGATAGCACTACATTATGGAATGTGGCAGGACTGTTATAATCCCCTCTCCCAGCATTCCAGGGACTATCTGATATATGGAAGAAGAAATCTTACCATAAATATATATAATTATGCTTAATTAACATAGACAGATTCCTTGTCAGTGGTTGGTATATTAATATGGAAAACCCCTTTTCTCCCATCTTGCTAAATATCTGATTCCTTGAAAGTCTGCCAATCTAGTTCTTAATGGCTCTAAATATGGGGAACCCTTCATTTAGATTGTCCCGAAGCAGTGGCCTGCTTTCTTGCTGCTCTTATTCTAATTCTTTCGGATTGTTCTATTTCTTGCTCTCCCCTGTTCAAAACCCTAGAAAGTCACTTTCTTTCGCAGTGGGTAGATTTGCTTGGTCTGCTCTCAAACCCAGCTCATATTTTGCTAAGCTCTCTTTGAATTCCTCAGGGGATATGGCTGGCCTGTCCTCACACACTTTTCCCTTTTCTGCTGTAGATACCTCCACCTCTGTGTCTTCACCATTACCAATGTGTCCCTTAGATTCCTCTTGAGAGTGTTCACCTTCACTTTCCCTGTGTGTCACTTTTCAAAGTGCACTGAAGGGGGTATTTACACCCCCTTTTGGGAACACAGATTACATAAACAGCAGAGGATCTTAGAAACCATTTGGACTTTCACTTTTAGCAACCTTAGATCATTTTGGGGGTGGGGGGAGGAATCAAGATGCAGGATTAATAATTTTTTAGAAAACTGAAGTATCTTTCTCATTCTATTAATTTTACTTATATTCATTCAAGAATATACATGGAATCCCATTACATCCTCATGTACTTGGGGTATTACAGTGGTCAAAGAACATGTATAGTTTCTATTTAGGTATTAATAACATAATCACACAAGTAATTATAAAATTGCATAAAAGCTATGATGGGGAGGGACGGTGCTTTGAGAATGTATGATCTTAGTAGCTGGGGAAGGGTCTTAGGAAGTGATATTTGAGTACAGGAGGAATGACATGACTGTATTTGCATTTAATAAGATTATTCAGATTGACTGTTTTGGATGGGGGAGCAAAAAGAATGAGGGAGGAATAATGCAGGTGAGATATGAACGTAGTCTGGTCTGAGATTGGAAATGGAGAGAAGAGTTATTTAGAGGATAAAATTAATAAGACCTGATGATTGGTTAAATGGCATCAAAGTGGGAGAGAAGTATTTCATGGATAATTTCAGGGCTTGAGTAGATAAGTGGATGATGGTGCCATTCATTGGGGTAGGTAGCAGAGAATGAAAGCCAAGTTTGGCAGGGAGGGAGAAGATCATATGTTGGATTCCAGACACGCCAAATTTGAAGACGTTTCCTTATCTGAGTGGAAATTCCATGTAGATATTTAGTTATAAATAGGCAACTAAAGCTGTGGTTCTGCAAATTTTAGATTTCTGTCTCTCTCTTTCTCTCACTCTCACTCTCTCTCTCTCACACATATGGTATTGGTTCTCTTCTCTAAGGAACTCTAACTAGTACAACTAATATGACCATCTAGTGACTAAAACAGGATAAAATCAACTAATGAGTGTAACTGTGTTATATACATTTCAGAGTATCACACTAAAATATAAATTACACAAAACCCAAATATATAGATACAGAGCCTTTCCTATACAAAGAGTGATTATTTTCTTTCTTTTTTTTTTATTGATATTTGTTTGCCACATTCCAGTTTTAAAAATTGCTATAAGGTAAAAGAACAGATCTGGCAATTAAAAGTGAGCTCTGGGTGGGTGGGAGGTCATTGAAAAGTTAGAATGGCCCTGGCTGGTTTTGCTCAGTAATTAGAGCGTAGGCCCAGGAACCAGAGAGACCCAGGTTTGGTTCCCGCTAAGGGCACATACCTTGGTTGCAGTTTGTCCCCAGTCCCATGGGGTTGTGTGATGTGTCTCTCTCACATCAATGTTTCTCTCTTTCTTCCTCCCTCTCTCCTTCCCACTCTCTCTGAAGATAAATTGAAAAATGTCCTTGGGTGAGGATAAAAAAAAAAAAAAGTTAGAATGAGGGTCATTGAAAAGTTGGAATATGTTGGATCTCAGAACTTGAAAGAAAAGAGGGAATTGGTTATGAGCACAAAGATAGGGATGAAATAAAGGTTTCTGGGTTTAGTCATTAAGAAGTAACAGATGATGCAGTTTGTCCCCGGCCCTGGTTGGTCGTGCGGGTGGCAGCCACTCCATGTGTCCCTTCATGTCGATGTTTCTCTCTCTCTCTCCCTTCCTCTCTCTCCCTCCCACTCTATCTGTACAAAAAATGGAAAAATATCCTCGGGTGGGGATAAAAAAAAAAAAAAATGTAAAAAAAAAAAAAAAGAAGTAACAGATGACCTGTTATGGAATAGGTGCTGTAGACTGATGGTAGTGGATTTCACTTGTATGGACAAATCCAGAGCCACACAATGTTTTCTTGAAGGTTGTATTTTCAAGTATGCTCTAAAAAAAAGAGTAAGTTCTAGGACTCGTATCCTGTAGAGTTATCTCAGAAACATTTATTTTCAAAAGATATCATCATCAAATGGCCAGGACAATAAGTTAATCCTACAGGGTAAGAGGTCTACATGTGAATTTAAGAGTGGAGAAGGCATTTTAATATCTTACTTCTTTGTTCAGATCTCTCTTCAGATTGTGTGGAAAATTATTAATAAGGCAGTTAAATACAGAGAGTGAAGAACTTTCCTTAATATACTATACACATCTGATGCTATCAAGATCGGCAAATTTCCTCGAGCAAAAGCTGCTATTAGCTCACTGTTTCTTTCGCAACATATTTTTATTCAGATTATCTACTATGCACTGACATGCAAGAGAGATATCAATTCCTAATAAAATATGGCCCTATACTATCTAATGTGTTATATCTACGGATCATCTCAAGAATACAAAGTTTAATAGACCTTCTTAAGTACTGTACGAAGTAAATATTTCTTTTTGCAGTAACCTCACGACCATATTTATTTTTAATTGCTGAAATATATGACTTCTGTTCACATGGTTTTAGATAGATCCACCCAGGGTTGATTCCTTGATTCAAGTGCTGATGTGCAAACATTAAGAGGCTGAATGCATGCTCAATCAATAATGCATCTAGAGGCTCTCAACTGAGTTCAGTCAGAGTATCTATTAGACCTCGTCTCTCTGTAGCTCATCTCTCTGCCTCATTATTCAAACATTCCAGGGAACTTGGCTGCAGTAACCCACCTTTCTCTGAGCAATAAGGAAAAAGAAATTATTCTCAGAGGGATAAAGAATATATGTCTTCAGTGGCTCCACACATATTTGAACCTATGTCTCAATGACTATGCACAACAGCACGTACTTCAGAGTCCTTTATTTATTCACTTTGATTAAAAAAATGTACTAAGTGCTTTCTAGATGTTGGGCATTGTCAGGGATAGAAGACATGTACTCAGCTGTTTTTGTACCATTTAGTTCGATGAGACAGAAAATAAACCAATAAACAACATACTTTTGTTGTTGTTGTTAATCTTCATCCGAGGATATTTTTCCATTGACTTTTAGAGAGAGTGGAAGGGAGGGAGGGAAGGAGGGAGGGAGAGAGAAACTTAAATGTGAGAGAAACATACCAATTGGTTGCTCCTGCACAACCCCTACCGGTGCCAGGATTGAACCTGCAACCCAGTTAAATGCCGCGACCGGGAATTGAACCTGCAAACCCTTCAATCCACAGGCCAACACTCTAACCACTAAGCAAATTGACTGGGGCAATAAACAAGACACTTTATAACTAGTAATAGATAAGTCCTAAAACATAATGAAATGGGTATTATAATGTGGGGAGTAGGGTTGGCGGGGCTAATTATGTAGTCAGGGAAAGCCTTTTCAAGTAAGTAACTTTAAGCTGAAGATTTAGCTGAAATTTTCAAGGTAGAGGGAACCATAATTCAAGGATCCTGAAGTAGGATTTAATATGTTGAAGAAACAGAAAGGAATATAGCCCGGCCTGAGTGCAGAGATTAAGGGTGAGAGGAGACGAGGGAAGATTGCAGGATCTTGAACACTGTGATTGGGAGTTTGGATTTTATTCTGACTATATTTGGAAGCCATTGGAGTGTTTTGAATTGGGGATTGACATGATCTGCTTTTTCTTCCTTCTGCTATTTTTTCCTTGCTCTTGTTTGAGCACCTAACATTCAGCTTTTTCAGGGGTTTTCTGAGTCAATATTTCAAATAATATGTTCTTTGGATAGTTCCTGTCTGTTCATGTAGCACCATCCTGTGACATGGTAGTTGTAGTATTACTACTCTTTTTAAAAAAATAACTACTTAATTTTTAAAATGATTTTGGTTTAATATCACATGAACTATGATACTGTAATATTTCATGAAGTAAAATTGAGTTGGTTCCATTATATTAGAGTATGCACACTGATAGCTGATGAGTCAACATTCAGTTCATGACATTTTATTTGGTTCATTTGGAATTTTATAATTTGGAAAACTTAACATAAATATCTGGAGTAATGAAATGAGCTCATTTGCATATATCCAATGGCTCACATTTGGAACATAACATTAGAGAAGGAATTTATAAGAAGGGACTTCAGTTAAAGCTAAAAGATAAACAGGCTGGGGAGGCACATTTTACAGAGCCACAGGTGAAACCCTGAAGACCATCATTCAGTGTATATGACTTGCAGTATTTGGAAAACTGTCATGTTATATAGAGCTAAAGGGATCTAATAATTATATGTAACAAACCCATATTGCAGAGGTTCAAATCCCAGTTCTAATACTTTTTAGGTATATGATTTTAGACAAGTTACTTTATCTTTCTCAGCTTCCATTTCTTCTGTATCCATATGAGGATAATAAGTACCATTCTCATCGGGTTGCTGTGAGGATTAAATTATTAATACAGATGAAGCACTTAGAACAATGCCTGTTACTTATAACATTCAATAAGCATTAGCTATTATTATCATTATCATCCTCATTTTACAGATGAAAATTTGACACTCAAACAACTAGTTGATATAGAAGTTACCCACCAAGTTAACGGAAGAGTCAAATCCTGAAACAAGGTCTTTTAAGCAGCTCTGTGGGAGATAACTATTTCAAGAGCAATTTAAATGGTTTGGCTTGGGTACCAAAATTGCCAATTTTACCTCTGTTTAGCCCAATATTTTACCTAAAACAACAGTTCTCAATTTTTAAAAAATCTCAAGATGCTTTAAAACTCTTAAAAATTATTGAGGATCCCCCAAAAGCTTGTGTTTCTATGGGTTTTATCTATGTATTTACCATATTAGAAATGAAAGCTGACAAACTTAAGAAAATTTACTCATTAATTTATTTAAAAAACCAAAAATAAACCTATTACAAGTGATCATAATGAACATTTTTAATGAAAAATTACCATTAAAAATTTAGTGAGAAAGTAGAATTATTTTACATTTCTGCAAATCTCCAATGTCTGGCACCAAGACAGCTAACTAGATTTTCTTACCTGCTTTCACATTCAATCTGTTTCAACATTACTCTGGAAAACTCTGAAGTACATATACCTTCTTATTAATATGAAAGTAGTTTTGACTTGAAAGCCTCTCAGATAGTCTCAGGGACCCCCAGAAGTCCTCAGACCATACTTTGAGAATCACTGATATGGTAAAATCAGGTATTTGAGATGGGAAAGGTACTAGTCCTGCCCAAGTTTGACCCATCCCGCAGGTCGAGCAACAGGTCGAGCAACGAGGACTCTAGAGGGGGAATGAGGATGAGGAGGGACAAGAGACATGAGAAATGGAGACAAGACAGGGCTCTGATCAAGTCTACTTTATTCTGGGGAGATCCACAGTATATATAGGGCAAGAAGCAGAAAAACAAGAACATTTGTTGCCAAGCAGTAAGTTTGTGGTAACCACCTCAAGCAGTTTCAAGTAAATATCACATAAATATCATGGGTGGAACAAAAGATAAACAGAGCATAACTGGCTGAGTAAATGGTTACTTAAAGGAATGCAGAAACATTGTATACAGAGATATCCTGCCTTGGAGCAGGAGATGACAGAGCAGATTTTAGCAAAATGGATGCCATGCAAACAGTCTCCCACACAAGTTCCCAAACTTACTGTAGAGGTTGGAACTCTACAGCAAAGAACTAAACTTTCCAGGGAACAAACACTAAAATCAAACATTTATTGCCTTGTGTAAGATTAGTGAGTCAAGTTATATATCATTAGAACAAATACTTGCAGTTACCCCAAAATATTAATTGCTTTGTCAAACTATGAAATATTGTCTCTGTAACTCCTCCCCTCCCAATTGTGTGTTTGAAAGAGCTTATGGTACTCAGTTGTTCAGAAGGGAGTTAATGAGTAAAAAGATGTTCTTTGAATTCGTAGGAAAATGAGAAATATGCTATGCACTCACCTGTCTTCCTTCTTCTCGTCCTTCCAAGCTCCTTGGCCCTCCTGAGTGCTCTATTAGTTTGCTTTGCAGTGGGAGTTGGGTAATTCCAGGGGCTCCTTTCTGCGGCTGATGGGGATGGATGGGGTATTTGAAGGATAATTTCCACTTGATAACAGACCCAATGATCTGTGAAGAATTCAGTTCTCTTCTTATCTATTGTATCTTTACAGTTCTGAAGACTGGCTGTTACACTGACTGCATTTAGAGAAAAAAAAATATAACCACCCCAGCAAAGCACTGATATTTTAGGTTGGCACGTAGAAAGATCTTTGGGTGAACCCTTTTTTGTAATGGGGTCTATTTTGATGTGGTCATTGTACTAGTGGACTCTTGAACGGCCAAGCATTTCATTTCTCCAGGGAAAGCTTGAAGCCCTGCATCGTCGATGAGTGCCGTCTGTAAGGTTTTCATTTATTCATCTGACATTTGTTGCCTCGCTCCTGTGCCACACAAAGTGCTAGATTTGGATGAATGTCCTAAATTTATACATTTGAGGAGTTAAGGACATAGGTAAATAAGTACGTTATTTTAATATATGTGAAAAACATTGTGACAGAGACATGAGCAAGAGGAGACTGATTCTACCCGATGACTCGTGAAAAGTTACTCACTGGAACTGGGTCCTTTAGAAAGTAGAAGGATTCAAGACAAGAGAGAGAAGGACATTACTGCCCAAGGGTACAAAGTAGGTAGATGCTAGGAATTAGGAAAACGCATGAGGCATGCAGGCAATAATGAGAAGTCCCATGAGACTTCTCATTATTGGTGCACCTGATGAGAGGCTCAGGCAGGACTGAAAGAAAGGCTGTGGCCACACTATGACAGGTCCCAGGGGCTGATAAAAAGGGATTTATACTTTATGGCTCAAGCCACAAAGAACTATCAGTGGGCTGTTTTCTGTTGAGATGTATATTTTAGAAATATTTCTGTGGTAGTAAATGGGGCAGGAAGGGGAATGAGGGAATGGAAGCAAGGCCCAAGTCAGATAGGATAGTTTCCTTCACTAAGACAATTATTGTGGGAACAGAAAGGAAGCAGGGGAACAGAACTGAGTTCTTTGGAAGCTAGGATCAACCATTGTGGAGATTGGATCAACAATAGGAGGTGATAGAAATGATGAGTGGACTCTAAACATGCTGAATTGGACCAACTTGTGCCTTATCTAGGTGGCACTTGGAAATACAGATCTTGAAAGAGAGGTTGGGAAGAAGTTTGCGCTTTTCTTCTAGACATTTCTGTAACATGCTCAGTCTATACTACATATGAGATGATGAAAACGTTTACTTTCATTTCTATGGGTGTCTTGCATTTTGACTTCAGCTAGGACTAAAATTTTCAAAGGCTTCCAGATATTTTGGGTCCCCAGTATTACTCTTTTAAAACAGAGATGATGGAGTCTACCTCTTTTATTTTTTCACCATGCCTAATACAGAGCTAGGCACAAATACACACACACACACACACACACACACACACACTAAAGGCTTTCTTTATGGTTTGAAGACAGAGTCAGAGACTGAAGACAATAAAGAATATTTTAGAAAATTGAGCAATTAATGAAATTCAGAGAATTTAAAAAGAAAAGAAATTTCTTAGAAGAATTCGTAGTCAGAAGTAGGGAGAAAAATGGAGTTCAGAAGATATAAGGAAAGATAACAGTGATTCTCTTTTATTTTTGGTACTAACACTAATTGGAAGAACAATGTCTGCTTTGATAGAACTTTTTTAGAAGCTATTTTAAAATATATTTGTAATTACATATATAACATCTAAATAAAAACATCATTGAGGGTTAATAAGGCGATTGAACTTGATAATTTAAGTAAAAAAAAATCTTGATCTCTAAACATATAGACACAAAATCAACGTGTTATTTATTATAACTAAAATGAAGCAAAGATTGCCAACTTAAACACCTTAAAAATAATGTTTGTGGGTTTTACGCTCCATGAATAGAGGATACAATTGACTGCCTAAAGGGTAAACTCTTACTGCACAGAAATAGATATAGGCTCAATGGAATGTACTAGGTTTTTTGCTATAGTTATGATGATAACTTTGTCAAGTAAGTTTATTTTGTTCTGTTTTCAGGCTATATGTTGTTTTCTCTACGTATCATATATCATAACTGTATCTATGGTTTTTTAAAAAAATCTCTTGTTTGCTTCAGAGACTGTTAAAAATCTAAGTTCTGATCAGCTCTGGGGAACACAGTTTTTAGGTGGTGCATATCTGATCCATATTTAATTAACTTTGTTAGATACTATTACTATTCAAGCAGAAATAACGGAAGAGAACCTGCCAAATGAATGAGATGGTGTCATCTCTTTTAAATAAAAATCTTGCTAAGGCTTGCTCCTGGAGAAAGGCTACTGAGATTAGAGTGGATGACTCTTCCCCTCCCCCCCCCCCTTTGCTCTGTCAAGCATAAGAAGAGGAGGGTCTGAGAGGCCTTGACAAGGAGAGCAGGGACTTTAATCGGGAGCAAGGAGGGCTCAGACCCTGTTTCGTAATTATAGATGTTCTTTCAGACATCAGAGGTGCCAATCCAAACACACTGCAATTTGCTAGAGGGTAAAGCTCACTTAAATGAAGGACCGTTTGCTTCAAAGAAATCCAAAGGGCTTTTTCTTCAGCCAGGCACCTACATATTATATTCTTGTGTCCTTGGAGAATTTAAGATTCTGCATGGGGAGCTGCACCTTGCCATGTTTTCCATACTAAGATCTTCTCCAGGGTGCGTGTGAATATGTTTGTATACGTCTGCGTATGGTTTCAGTTTGCTTCTCAGCACAGAGGAGAGGCTCCTGATGACCCATACTCTTCACATGTAGTTGCTATCACATATATTACTTTTATAGCTTCCATCTTGCTATTTCAACGAATAAGAAATATGATCACAGGGCACCCGGAGTTAATAACCAATTTTAGGAGAATATTGCTTAAATGGTTTCTCCATTGTGTTCCACTTGGCTCCTTGTGTGGATAAAATGAAAGCCCCCTTAATGGTAGAGTTTGCATTGCAAAGTTCAGTTGAAGTTTGAGGATTCTTGCTATCATTTAACATTTAATGGCATTCAATTTTCCCGACGTATATTCTTGTCATATTGCTCCACATTTCATCTGTCATGGATACATTCATTAGCCTCTGGGTCTAATGAACCCCACCTATTAAATTTTATGGTGTACTGTTCAATTGTCCTTTTATTTAGTACGTCATTATTAATTTAATGAATCTGGACCTGGTCCCTTTTACACATGGTGCAAGAGGTGGAGGAAAGATTCGAATGTTCCACAGTGTTGATGAAGATTTTTTTTTGTCATGTGAGTTGAGTCTTGCTGGCCAAATACAAAGCCTTCTAATTAGAAGTATGTGATGCTATAATGAAAACATTATCGAACCAGCTGTACTGTGTGTACAGATTTTCTATTTTTATTCATGTGTGTGCATCTATTACAAACACAGCACAAATAGAATATAAAAATAAGTTAACACTTACAGCCAAACCTGTTAAATTTAGTTCAACAAATTGCATGAAACCCTCCATCTGTTTGCTGTGTTATCCTCACAATGATAATAGGCAAGGCAGATTTGCTAGCTGAGTTTTATAGAGAGAACGGCTTGTTCAAAAAATATGTAATAAGCTCCCTTAAATGAAACCAAACCAAACAGCATTATTTTCTCCTCTGTGGCTTTGAGTGCTTATGATGTGAGATTACATTTACACAGATGTTATTGTTGATCTGTTGTGCTGAAGGATGATTCTGAAGCTCATTTATCAATAATTATTGCTTTGGCCAGTGTGAATGTTCCAAGAGAGCAGACAAGTATAAGGAACAGATCTGTTGATTTCTTTAGTAATGGCTGTTTTCTGCCGTTTGTAGCTTTCTTCCATGGTTTGCTTTTGGCATTGCAAGCACAACATTTATATTTTCAACAATACAGCAGGGCCACAAAGGTCTTTATCATGTAATACTTTGTAAATGGACAATATTCATATCCTAGAGTGGCTGGGGTGTGTGTGAGACAAAGACACGCCGGCCCGAGAGCTCAGTTCTGAGCGGACCGAGGATGTTGTTTCCTCCCGGGACCGCATCCCATCAGCGCTGACTGCCATCAGTGGGGACATCTCAGAAGTCCTCCTCCAGAAAGTTAAAATTCTTCTGACTATCGTTTTCTGAACTAACTTAACTCCCAGATATCTCCCTCATGATAATTTTTAACACCTTTTCATTTTACATGAACAATTAGCCAGTTTCTATGATGTTCAAGCCTCTGTGTGCTGGAGATATAGGGGCCAAAGATAAAGGAATCACAGTCTGTACAGGGTCGAATGTTTACTCGACTGGTAGGCACACGTTTATTCCATAAACACCGATTTCCCTTTCAATTTTTGAATATTCTGACTGTGTCTGAAAAAAAATTTAAAACCTGTCAAGAAGGCATAGCTACATGTCAGACATCTAACGTTATTCACTATTTTCATCATCTTTTTTTATTATTGTTAACTTCTTAAAATATAAACAGGGTGGGCAGCACTTGGTGGAAATGAGAGCTGAGGAGGAGATGGAACAGGGCTCGCTGTACCTGCCGCCCTAGTCACCCGGGTCCTGGGCGCCAGGCTCCCTCCCCGGCTGTCCCCGAACACCCGCAGTACCAGGCTCCCTCCCCGCTGTCCCCAACACCCGCAGTACCAGGCTCCCTCCCCGCTGTCCCCAATACCCGCAGTACCAGGCTCCCTCCCCTCTGTCCCCAACACCCGCAGTACCAGGCTCCCTCCCCCGCTGTCCCCACACCCGCAGTACCAGGCTCCCTCCCCGCTGTCCCCAACACCCGCAGTACCAGGCTCCCTCCCAGCTGTCCCCACACCCGCAGTACCAGGCTCCCTCCCCGCTGTCCCCAACACCCGCAGCACCAGGCTCCCTCCCAGCTGTCCCCACACCCGCAGTACCAGGCTCCCTCCCCGCTGTCCCCACACCCGCAGTACCAGGCTCCCTCCCCGCTGTCCCCAACACCCGCAGCACCAGGCTCCCTCCCCGGCTGTCCCCGAACACCCGCAGTACCAGGCTCCCTCCCCGGCTGTCCCCGAACACCCGCAGTACCAGGCTCCCTCCCCCGCTGTCCCCACACCCACAGTACCAGGCTCCCTCCCCGGCTGTCCCCAACACCCGCAGTACCAGGCTCCCTCCCCCGCTGTCCCCACACCCGCAGTACCAGGCTCCCTCCCCGGCTGTCCCCAACACCCGCAGTACCAGGCTCCCTCCCCGCTGTCCCCAACACCCGCAGTACCAGGCTCCCTCCTCGCTGTCCCCACACCCGCAGTACCAGGCTCCCTCCCCGCTGTCCCCGAACACCCGCAGTACCAGGCTCCCTCCCCCGCTGTCCCCAACACCCGCAGCACCAGGCTCCCTCCCCCGCTGTCCCCACACCCGCAGTACCAGGCTCCCTCCCCGCTGTCCCCGAACACCCGCAGTACCAGGCTCCCTCCCCCGCTGTCCCCACACCCGCAGTACCAGGCTCCCTCCCCCGCTGTCCCCACACCCGCAGTACCAGGCTCCCTCCCCGCTGTCCCCAACACCCGCAGTACCAGGCTCCCTCCCCGCTGTCCCCGAACATCCGCAGTACGGTTCAGCACCGCCTGAAGGCCTGTCTCCACGTTCTCGTTCTCCAGGCCTGGGGACTCCTGAGGCTCTTGTACACGTTCACCACGTCCCACTCTGCGTGTGCTTGCAGCCTCTGTTCCGGTTTTCTCAAGTCACATCTGGGGGCTCCTGGCAAAGTTCTCCAAGCTACTGCCGTTCTCCCTGACTCGGGAACACTGTGAACACAAACCCTTCACCAGACTCTCTAGCACATTTCACCAACTCTACCGAAGGAGTGCAGATAATTTAGGAAACTACAACACAGAAAAAATTTAAACTGGATTCTCCATTTGTAGCGTCTGCAGTTCCCAGGTCATGCTCCTGGGCAGGTGCTCTGCCCTGCTTGTGTTTCTTTGCCCCAGCCCGTGGGCTACACTCACCTTCACAATCGGAATGGTCTCTTTGGCCAGGTTGTTTCCATTCTGAATCCTGACACCCAACTTTCTCTTGGAATAACTGAGAAGGAAAAAAATAGTAAAGATTTCCTGTCTGCTCCCAGGCCATGGTTCGTGCCACAGCAAATCCATACCTCATTCTTGATGTAACACTGCGTCCACGGAAGAAAGTCTTTATAGCCCTGGCTGGTTCGGCTCAGGGGTTAGTTAAGAGTATCGGTCTGTGGACCAAAGGGTGCAGGTTTGATCCCCAGCCCTGGTCGGGGTCCTTTGGGAGGCAATCAATATCAATGTGTCTCTCTCACATTGATGTTTCTCTCTCTTTCTTCCTGCCTCCCTCCCTCCCTTCCGCTTTTATCTAAAATTCAGTGGAGAAATATTCTCGGGGGAGGATTAACAAAAAAGGAAAAGAAAAAGAAAGTCTTTATATTATTAGGTGGAAGAGTTGAGCATCTGGTTTTCTCAACCCACTGTTCCTGAAAGCAAGGTTCACCAACTCAGATCTCTTTGCATTAATGGGGGATGTGGGCTGGATATAAGAAAAAGTAGGTTGTCCTCAATTTTTTTCTAAATAAATGTTGGTATGCCTCTCAGTGTATCTTTTGTTATTCAGCCCTTGATAGAGAAGGTTATAAGAAGTATTGATCTTTAGTGTGATGACTGTGTCACCTGACACATACAGTGAGCAGAGACAGATGGGGAGGGTGACCAGGAGGGCATGCGCTTCATCTGGGGAGGGCTCAGCACTCGGCTTTCTGACTGCACCACGAGAAAGCTGGAGCCAGTGTTCCCAGCTCTTCCAGCTGTTCTGAGAGACACCAGAAATCCACAATCCACTCTTTATGTGATAACTACTTATTAAAAGACTGTTGCTTTTTAATTTGATAAACTCCAACATTTTAAAAACAGTGGAAGCATTAGTAGTGTATATTTCTTTCTTTTTTAGTGTTTTTATTGATTTTTTTAGAGAGGAAGGGAGAGAGATAGAAACATCGATGTGAGAGAGAGAGAAGAGACATTGATCAGCTGCCTGCTGCACACCCTCCCCTGGGGATCGAGCTCACAACCCAGACATGTGCCCTGACCAGGAATTGAACTAGGACCTCCCAGTCCATGGGACAATGCTCAATCCACTGAGCCAAACGGGCCAGGCAGTAGTGTATATTTCAATTAAACATATCTGCAGCCCGGATCAGACCTGAGGCTGCTTTCTTGAAACCTCTGTTGAAAAGAATATGGTTTTACCTTTACCAAGAGTTTACCGGAATGTTTTTTGTTTTTGACTTGCTAGGTTATCTGCCCCACAAATAGTGTTTTATTCTCCTTTGGAGCTACAGGAGCAAAGAGCTATGATATTATAATAGTATGTTGTCCCTACCACAGAGACAATGTGTAGGTTTGGGGAAGAATGGTGGCTTACCTGAACATGTTTGATTTGGTTCTAGGAGTCAGTGTGGAATAGCAGCAAGTTACATGAGGGGTTTGGAATCACACAGATCTAGGCATAGACCTAGCTCTGACATTGAGGTGTCACTCACCTTTCTCATTTGTAAAATGGGAACCATAAAGTTTAGCTTACAACTTAGAATAAGGCCAGCTAATTCATACAAATGTCTAGTTCACGGTAAACTTTGAAAAGATATGACTTCCTTACTTTTCACCTCTACTTACTTGGTTTTTCATTACTTTCTTCATTTTCCAATGCCAAACTCTTAAGTTTGCTTTGTTTCTGTGTGAGTCTGGCAAATGTGTTGAAGTGGAATGACTGTTTCCACAAGTCCCAATGGAATATTAGTTTCATCAAGTGATAGACTGTCCGGTCTCTTGCCCGGGCTCAGATGGCACGTCCCCAGGACATTTTATCCTGTTCTGAAAACTGAGTTAATCCATCTCGCTGTGCTCACTTGATGTCTAATGGCTGGTCCTGCTGACACAACCTTATTTTGCATCCAGAGCAGCCAAGTGGCTTCTTCACCAATTATACATTTAATTGTCATCCTAGTTGCATGTATTTCTCTGTTACATTGCCATTCTTATCATTCTTAGAAATTTGGGACAGAAAAGCTGTCATCTGTTTTCCCTTTGCTTGTCATTATTGTTTTGTACAAGACAGTATGAAGCAGTCTAGAGAAAGCACAGATTGGGTATCAAGAATGCAGAGTTCTAGTAGCAGAAGGTCTGTCATTAACTATAAGCCATTAGGCAAGACACCCGATACCTAGTTGCTTGATTATCTCTTTTATAAATCAGAGCTAATAGTGTTTGCCCTGCTTATCTCTCTGGGTTGTCATGAGATAATAGATACAAGGAATTTCACTGTATAAATGTAATGTGATTGAAAAATAAAGGTCATCATTTTAGACTTTTAAGAAACAGAGTAGAGGTTCTCAGACACTGCTGATATTATCATTACCTGGAGAGCTTTACAAACTCCCATGCCAAACACAACCAGTAAATAGCCATTAAACCAGACCCTGGGGGTGACACCAAGCATTGATATTTTTTAAAAAATCCCCAGGTGATTTAATGCACAACCAAGTTTGAGAACCAGTGCGTCAGTATCTTGCTCATAATCCCTTACCAAGGGTTATCAGCATCTGAGAGTTTGTTGAGCAGAATGTCAGGGCCACTCTATTGATTTAGAATTTGCATGTTAACATGGTCTTCAGGTGATTCCTTTGCATATTAAAACATAAGAAGCATTGCTTTAGAGGCTGTTTTATTTTGCAATTGAAATGTAGAGGTTTTAAGAGATTTTCCAAGGCTCACAATTCTAGCTAGTGAAGCCAGGATGAGAATTCAGGTTTCTTGACTTCTGAACCTGTGTTTCTCTCGCATTCTAGATGTGGACATGTGCTCTTCACCATATAGAGGGAAAGGGTGTGGATGACTCGTCACTAGTGCGCGTACGTTTTGCTTCTACTCAGACTTTTTCAGACGTGGTTAGTGGATTTGCTGTAATCAATTTTATCTTCCCAGACCCATCCCCTTTGAGAATAATGTTCACGAGATGGAAAAAGCTGCTGAAAATTGCACTTAGATTGCTGTGAATATTTTGGGAGAAGTGGAGTAGTCGGCAACTTAATTGTGCTTGTCACTGAGTTTTTTTCCTAAAATATTTTACCCCCCACAAAGCACAGATTCTAATAAAAAATATTTAAGAATGGCTTTTCTGCTCTTCATTAGCTGATGGGTTAGCCTCAAAAAACTGTTGCGTGGGATAAGAATCCTAATATGGAGCACATTTAAAACTTTTTTAAAGTAACTGACTTGGAGCTTTTGGGAAGGGGAAAAACCTGGAAATTTGAGGGTGCCGGTAGTTTTGTAAAAAGCCAGTTGAAGATTGTCAAGACAGAGCTTGTGCTGGGCTCTGTGCTCTCACTGATCTAGCCAGAGTATCATGGAAGCTGGGGAGAAAAATGCAGCTTGTTTGTTGTCGATCTGTCCAATCAAGCACCACATGGATGTAGCAGATGTGTGCCATGCACATTGAGCTGTGCTATTTTAAACTTCCTGGGGCAGTACTTGTTAGAGAGAAGCAGTATGTTGGACTCATCAGGCTTCTTAGTAATATGTACCTAGCTCGCTCCTCTCTGCACCTGCTGTGCCACTGATTATACTGTAAGTAATGGCAGCTTTGCCTTGGGAGGTTATGGATATGCTACAGATGGGGCAACCCATCAACGAAGGTGTGTAAATTTCAAATTGCTAGTTGCAGCTCCTTGCAAGAGGGCCCTGGGGAACGGGAGGGAGAGAATCCTAGTGGGAGTGACACCCAAAGCCACAGTAATTTCTGATGATTAACCTCCAGTTTTTCACATCAGCTATTATGTGTGTTTCTAGGATCCCAGACAAAATGATTGCTTTGCTGTTTGGAAAACCTGGCACTATAAAACGATCTAATTTTCTTCACGTGATATCATAGTACCTCTGGTAACACTGTTTGTAGCTAGTTTCCCTCTCTGCCTTCTCTTTCCTATATTTTTCTGTATTCGACGTTCCTTCCTTTCATTCATTAATTGCCGAGGGACTTCAGCCTAAAGTGAATATAGTGAATAAAATGAAAACAGCAGCAGGCCCCAGGGCTTCCTGTTCCCATAGTGAGAAAAGTGCGAATGTGTGTGTGTGTGTGTGGTTGTGTGTGTCTGTGTATCTGGTTGAGAGGGTTCCTAGAGACCTAAAATGATATTATGAAAGCTCGAATACATTCGGAAAATTCTAATCAAATACATGTAAGGAGCCAGGCAGGTAGTGTAAATGAGTGACGGGCCAAGAGGTAAGAGGTGATGGGGACGGTGGTGGACTGGACAGCTCCCAGGCTGTTTTAGAGGGCAGCCACCAATCTTTGCTATTGGAGTGACAGGCCAGTCCTGCGAGATCCTCCCATGTTTTTAAAGAGATGAAAATTCTGATTTTAGGTGTTATTTTCTGATATCTAAATGTTCATGAGTAATTTAAGTTTCTTTTTGCTACTATGGATACCAGCAGGTCAAAAAAAATATCCAGGGGCAAGAATGGGCCTGCGGGATGGCAGTTTGTAAACCTGATTTAGTCTGAGGTCCTCCTTTCACAGGAAAAGAGGGGTTTGTCCAAGCCCTTGGCCCGGAGAGTGCAGGGCAGAACGAAGAGTGCAGTCAGGAGGCCTCCCCTCTCTCAACCCTTCAAGGCACCTACAGTAGGATTTCTGCGACAGGGGCGGGGCTGGTCCGGGCTGGGCAGCAGGCATGGATCTGGTCCCCAGTGGGGTCACGGTCTGGCAGGGTGACAGATGAGCAAGCCGATAACGATAATTTCCTCAGGGCGTGTGCAGCAAAGACGCACCTATAGATGCAGAGGCAGCAAACAGGAGGGGGCAATGTCCCGTCTGGAGAAAGAAGGGCATGGGCTAGAGAGAAGGTGAGGAGTCCCCAGAAAAGGTGCTAGACTTGTGTATTGACACATCAATATTTTAGTAATAGTCACAGTGTTTTGTTTGCTTGATTTTTTTTATATTGGTTAAGCAGCTGGTTTATTGCTGTGATTCTGATTAATTTTGGGAGGCAAAAATTATCTATATTAGTTTTTTGATTTAAAGTTCACACATGCCCTCTTAATTGAACCTCAGAAAATTTTTGTGGGGGGAAGTTAATAAATAGGGCAGATATTAACCCAATTTTTCAGATGAGGAAATTGTGGCCCAAGAAGCAGAGGGTTACCTCATAGTACAGTGGTTCCCCACCTTCCTAATGCTGCGACCCTTTAATACAGTTCTTCATGTTGTGGTGACCCCCAACCATAAAATATTTTCATTGCTACTTCATAACTGTAATTTTGCTACTATTATGAATCGCCATCGGAAATATGTGTTTTCAGATGGTCTTAGGTGACCCCTGTGAAAGGGTCATTTGGCCCCCAAAGGGATCGCACTGTCATAGTTTGTGCAGAAGCAGAACTGGGCAGAAAGCAAGTGTTTCGTGTTTGCAGTTGGTGCTGTTTGCACGCAGGGTTGTGACTTAGTGCAACACCATTGGGTCTGGGCATGCACGATCCACCCCATGCCAAAACCCAGTTCCGAGTTCTCGAACCCTCAGGAGATTTGGCCTCAGCCTCCCTGGGAGATTGCTGAGTCAGGGAGCAGGATTCCTTGGCCAGTGGTCAAACTTCCAGTTTTAGAAGTGCCATAAGGTCCCGTTCTTTTCCAGTTTTGTATCAAACCTAAGAAAATACTTTTCTGAGTCCCTGTTAATGATAATAGCAATGCCTATATAATTCTGTTTCAGAAATAGGATTTGGAGAACTATCCTTACTGTTCCGGGGACGTAAGGTGAAAACAAAGGACTGGAAAGACTGAACTGGACCACAGAAACACTCAGGACAGGGAGCTTCTGCCAAGCATTGGAGCAACTTCAAATGTACACTTTATTTTATCAATTCTTCGGGGTGTGGTCCAACTTCTCAAAAGAAAATGAATCAACAGTAATAGGGCACCTGTATTAAGTGTTCACCAGGTGTTTGCAACTCTGCTAGGTATTTCTGTATCTAGTGATATACCACTTAGCTTAACCCTCCAGGAAGTCTGAAACATGAGCATCATCAACTCCATTTTACAGAAGAAACACTGAGTCTCAGAGAGGTTATGTGACTTGCCAAACGTCACACACGTGGTTACTAAACGGTGGAGCTGGGATAGAAGTCAGGTCTGACTAAGTCCAAAGAACATGTGATATGAAACTTAAGCAATGGGAATGCATTTTCTGTGTGAATAAATTCATTTCAAATTATTTCACGTCATGGTTTCATTTGCGTACGTGCACACACATTCACACTTATATGAATATGGTATGATGAGGTGCCAATGGAGTAAGAAAGGTGGAGGAAAGAACCAAATAAATGAATTTATTTCTAGGCCAAGTCATGATGTTGGCTATTTACCTTCAATTTCTCTGCCCTAATGGAGGTAAAGAGTCTGGTGGAAAAATCTCAAAAGTGGGTAAATGAAATTATATTTGGCATTGGTGTGAGTGTGTGTAATGGTTTAGAAAATTATTAAACAAATAAAGAAACCATTTAGTCAATATTCAACTTGGGAGGAACAGAAAAGCTGTGCATTTCATCAACTCTTTTAAATAACATCTCTCCACTTCCTTCCCCACATAGCAGTGTCTCTTGGGCAGACACGAGTTGTCCTTACAGAGGGGACTAATTTTCCCTCTCAGTGTTGATAACACTGGATAAAATCTTTTTGGCCTTTTCAAGCCTTCCTGTAGAAGTTAAGGTAATTAAATAGCTTGATAGAGCTGAGGAAATTTCCAGCCTTCTTTTCTAATTTCTGTTAGACTGTGGCCTACAGTTGTAATAAAGACTACAATTGATTCAATCTAACATACTGAACACCTAACACGTGCGCAGCAGTGTGTTCACTTCTGGGGGGTGCGCATATAAAATGACACAGGCAGATATGCAACTATGTTGTGGTTGGGCTGTAACAAAAGCAGGTCTAGACCATACCAGATGAAGATTCTGGGAAATCTAATAATTTGATGTCTTCTAAACTAAATTAAAAAACAATTTTTAAAAAAAATATTTATTTTGTAGAGGCAGGGTTATTGGCAGCTAGGATCTTTCCTTTTCTGTTCAAGTGTATCATTGATGCTATTGTAACTAACTTGGTTATTACTAACAGAAAAGGAGCAAAGGGAAGGCCAAATATTACAGGATGTCATCTAGGCAGCTTCACCAGGAAGCTACAATTTAACACTCCCCAGGGAGCCACTGGTCCATTCCCCACAGATCCCTGGGGGAAAGGACTGGACAGGGAGGAGACAGACCATGTCCAGTAAAGTTGGGGGGACTAGCAAAAGTGCTTGCTCTCAGTTGCCCCTGAAACAGGTCATTGGCCAGAATAGGCATGGCCACCGCAAGGGCACGGAATTTGGGGTACTTAAGTCCCTAACAAAGGAATTTGCTCTCTGGTTGACTCGTGGCTGGCAGGTTCTCACTCTCCTGCTCCCCAGCATTTGCTCCCCAGCATTTGCCACATGGCCACAGCCATGCGGACCTCACACACAGTGGACTAGTGGACTGTAACTTGCCTGATGCTGAACTGGACCTGGCTGCAAACACGGAATGGAAACTCTGGACACTGGCTTTGCTTTGACCTCTACTGAATCTCCAGCTGCACCTCTTCCAGGAGCACACGAAGAGAAGTGGGACTTTGGAAACCCAGGGATATAATTCCACACAAATAAAAATCACTCATCCTCTCATGCAAGTCTCAGAAATTTTTTTTTTTTTGAGATACCATAAGGACTCTACCCCATGGATCCGTAAGGAAAGGGGTACCCCACTTCTACCGATAACACTATCAGCTTTGATTTGCAAGGTCAGTTTATGTCGTCCACTTTGCCATTTTGATCCAGTGAAAGCTCCTTTTGTAGATTGTTGCCTTAGACCGCCACCAGCTGTCCCAGCCCTGTATTCTGCTCTCCAGGGAAGAATGCAGCTTGTGGAGGCAGGGAGGGGAGACAGAGGAGGGAAAGACTGATTCTGATGGGGGACGGAGCCAGGCCTCAGAGAATGACTAAAGTTTCTAAAAGCCAGGAAACTCCGGGCTCAGATAGGGTGGGTCTGTTAGAAAGAGAGGGCCCCAGAGGCAAAGGCCCAACCAAGCTAAAGAGCCAGGACTACAGACTGAGAGCCACATTTGGGTTGCCGCTTGCTGACGGCACAGGCAGGTCTGATGAACGATTTCTGGAAGATTCAAAGGTTTTATTTTCCCTGTGATGCAGTTCCACTCACGGAGGAAAACAAGGTTGAAGCTGAGATGCAGTGGGTGACGGCCAGGCCACACTGCTTCTGTTATTGGTGGTCATGGTCACGCCCTTTAAGATATGCCTGTCCTTGAGCACAAGCTTCCAAACTACCCGAGCTGCTCTGTACCTTGCTTCTCGTACGTGGTTTCTCTTAAAAGAATGTGCCATTTGGTGGCTCTCTGTTATTTATTTATTTTTTCTCACACTTCTGACTTAGGAAGTGGCCCATCTTGAGATCACCTAAGGACTTGAGCTAGTTTGCTAGCTTTTACGACAGCTATGGCTACGTGAACTAATTTAGGGCAGGGAAAGCATATGGCCTGAGGGCCTAGCGGAAGGGAGGGGATGTCTGAGACCCCCCAGGGACCCCAGAGAAGTTCATCCTCTAGGCTGAAAGAACACCTGGCGGTCTGGAAATGCAGTCTTGTGGGGAGCTCTGACACACCGTATTGGAGATGGTAGATATGACTTTAATTATAACTCCACTTGAGCTTCTTGGCCTTCTCATTTAGAGACAGACCACTTTTTGTACTGTTTCTCGGTTAAACATGAATGGAACCACAGTTTTCGCCTTACTTCCCACCACAGGTGCCACACAGGCACAGTGACTGTGGCTGTCTACAGGCACTGAGAGAGGAGAATATTTAAAGAGCAGGGTTACCTGGGGAGTTCACTCCAAGAGTATGGGTGTTGAGAAGTTTTATTGTCATCTAATTTTCTATCATTTTTTTTTTTAACATTTTAAGGACATTTTTCTAGCTCAATATTGTTAAAGGGGTATTTGGTAGAACAATCAATAGTATTTTAAAAAAGTAAAATGATTCTGTAGCTAAATAATTTTGGGAAACGCTTAGGTTAAAAACGTTAAACAGAATTATTTTTTGAAGTGCAGGACTTATCAGATCTTTACATATGGTAATGTGTTGTTTTGTGTGTTTATAAGAGAGTATGTGGTATTCATTGTTTTATAGCGAACCAAAAGCTACTGGCCACAATATGGAAAGTATTTCTCTTGTCAAGGTAAGAAGCATCAAACTTGTAGAGAATTTTTATGAGTTTATTTGAGCCAAACTGTCAACAATTGTCAGGAAGGAAAATCTCAACGGATTGAGAAAATGCTCCAGAGAATGACAGTTTTGCACCTTATTTCATACATTACAATAGAAAGAGAAGACGCAACTGGGCACATGAATTCCATTGGTAATAGACTAGGGAGGTGGGAGGAAGCAAAGAGGGGGATCTTCTGGGACTGGATAAAAAGTAAAATGATAGACACATGTATCTCTTACATAGTTGGCTAGGGTAGTTAACAGCCAACAATTAACACTTGATAACAATAACAATGAGGGGTTTGGTCTCTCTGCCCTAACGTGGTTGTGCCCAGAGAAGTCTGGAAAAGGGAAGTTACCTTGACACTCACTTAAGGTAAAGATAGACTTATGTCGGCAAAGATTCTAGCCTAGGACAGGACGACCTGCCATAAACTGCTGTTAGGGGGAAGGTTTTAATTATTTCAGACCATACTTTTTTGTTCCTGTAGGTCTCTGAGTTTGTAAGGCCACCATACAGGCCTCCCCCGAACTTGTCAGGTTTAGTATGTGACCCCTTTTCTCCCACACTCCAGATCATAATTTACATGTGTTCTATTGGAAAAGTCATTTTCTTGCTAAACTGTAGTTTTGTAATGTGCAAACTGACAGAGAGAGCACTTGGGATTGTAGGAGGACCACGTGGGAGCTTGAGAACTATACGGTGCTGGGCAAGTGTTCGTTATTGTCGCTCCACAAAATGTATGTCTCAAAAACAGAACATTTTAGAGTTGTTATTTGATGCAATAAAATTTTAATGGTACTTCTATTGTTTTATTGACTGCAAAAAACAAAACGTTGAGAAGGAAGTTTAGAGAATACCAATGGACGTTTGAGCTCCAAGCCCCAGTGTTCTATTTCTCCCAAGTTCATAAAGAAGGTACTCTTAAGTGTTTCAAGATAAAGTTTATTTAAATAGGAAAATAATGATAGCTTTGTGGGGCTGGAAATAATTTACAGATATTACATCATAGAAGTTTTCAGGGAACCAAAAATACTAAGAAGTCCAGGTCTTATCATGCAATCAAACTCAGCTCATCAATCCAGAGATTTCACAGATGTGTCAGTATAAATAGAAGGAATGTAGCATAACTGGACAATGGAAAAGTGAGAAATAAAAGAGAGCCCCTTAATTCCCTGATTATTAGCATGAAATTTTATATGTTTAAGCTATTCTAGATTGGGGACTGAGTCTTACATCATCTTATAGTGTTCTCCTAGCACCTGGAATCGTGTTTAGTACATTTTAAAATACAAATTAAAGGACAGATTGGGCCCTGTGTCTGCTTCCTGGAAAAGCACAGTTTAAATTAGATCATTGTTTAGTGGGTTCATACCTAGCTGGCAATGAGATTTGTAATGATTCAATGCCAATATAAGAATATTTATTAGTTGAATAAAACTCCACATTGGTCAGTCTTTGGACAACTCAGGGGCAATTCATGCAAACTAATTCACTTAAAGAATGAAAAAGAATCCCACGTATCAAGAAGATAGATTCCTTACTGTTTTTGAGTAAGTATACAATAAAAAGTAGCTTACCATCAAACGTCACATACTGAGGAAGGACAGCAAGGCCGATTGTTACCAAGTCATGACGTTTAGGGTGCAATTAATGGAGTAATCAGGTGTTTGCCTATAGAGGTAAATTTCTGAGATCTTTGGATATATCATTTTCCGAGAACATAGATAACTTTTCCAGCACTGCACTAATTTATCCAGGCCTTTTTATATTAGGCTAGGATAATGCTTATATTCTATTTGTCTTTATTTGTAGAGTTAATTGCTCCCATGTCATTGCCCTTAATGGCACCAGGGTGCTATGTGTAAAATCAAATGATCCAGATTTTGGAATCAGTTAGATCTTTAGTGGGCTATTGTCTGCATTTGGAAGATACTATAATTAAATGAGATGATTAGAAAATAAATGCTGTCCAGAGCTGCATCAGCCAGGATGCTAACCACTGGCCGTACGTGTCTATTTAAATTTGAATGTACATTAATTAAAATAAAGAACTCAGTTCCTTGGTCTCACTGGCCACATTCTAAGTTTTCAGTGGCCACCTGTGGGTCATTGCTACCATGTTGGACAGCACAGCTGTGGAACATTCCCATCACTGCAGGAAGTTCCAAGGGAGAGTGCTGTTCTGGAGAATAAAAATGTAAATGTTAAGATGTAACTATGTGGGAAGATTTGAGTTATTTAGCCTCAAGGAGAGACCTGGAATAGAGGTTAAAAGTCACTGGCTATACAAAGAGCTATAGAAGTATCCCGCAACGTCAGAAAGAAACAATTAATTAAGCTCAGGTACAGTTGTAGCAGGATTATACTTCTTTGAAGAACTTCCTGCCTTTGAGGATTAAGAAGCCTTGGAATAAACAGAATATGCAGATGACAGGTGTTTTCTGGATTGTTGATAAAAATATGTAGAACAATACTTCGTAACAGTTTAATGTAAAAAAAAAAATTAGATGTATGGATGTCATTTTTTATAAAAGTGTACTTTAAAAACTATTCACAAGTCATTGTCCCCTGCTCCCAACCCCGAGTATAATATTGCCTTTAGTGTCTGTTGTTGAGAAACCACTTGAGGAAGAAAAACTACTATGAAATCTGCTTAACACTTTGAAATCAGTATCTAAATACAGTTTTAAAAAATGGTATTTTGTGTTTCTGTGGGACATACTGTTTAGACATCCCCAGCCACCACTGGCTGCTCGTGTGGATTCTTAGACCCTTAGTAACTCAGAGCCCTGTGGCCCAGGTCTGTGGTTCACGCCTGGGTGTGAGGGGGTTCAAGGGAGCTGGGCTGGAGGCTATAGGCAGAAGCAAATGACTTATCAGTGTTATTTTTGGTCAACTTCATGATTACTTACCTCTGCTCATATGTTTGAATTCTGCTCCTTTTTTTTTTCCTGGACGATATCTGAATTTTTACCAATTTGATCTGAAATGAAGATTTTCATTTGATTTAAAAAGCAGGCCATTGTGGGCTTTCGAAAGCTCAATGATAGCTTCTCATGTCTTATCTTTAGTACCCTGAAAGATCATTTTATTAAATATAGAGCCAGATGATCTCCTTTATCTAATATATCCATTGGAATAAGCAATGTGCTCACATTGTACGCCTGGCAGGACCTTTCGTTATGAACATTTAAGCGTGAAAATCTTGAGTTCCCTTTTTAGTCATGCAATCTTGAATTCCCTGAGAACGTGATTGTTTCTTTCTTTTTTCCCCCACTTTTCTTCAAATCTACGTTGATAACACAAGTCTGTGAATATCTCATTGAAAAGGATTAGCCCTTAGGAGAAAAGGGATTTGGATTCTTGACTTGTGCTTATCAGCCCAGAAAGGGGGGAGTTTAGGGCCATTGGTTAAAGTTATGGTGACTTGGTCATCCTGTGTGTGATCCCATGTGGACAACAGAATCTGTTGGGGAAGCAATTATGAAGGTTCATTTCCTTTTAATCTTGTTTTATTCTAGAGACTGGGCTGTGGTGGCAGGTAAGTAGATTCCACAGTCCAGCAGAGACAGCCTGCATCGTGGTTCAGTGAAAGCCCAAATCCCTCAGTCACCTGCAGAACAATGTTTCTCTCAGAAGTGCCAGACACAGTGTGCAGAAATCAGCATTCAGGTCATTTTATCTATAAGAGTAGCCCTATCTATCCTGAAGATGATATGTATATTTTTCCTATAGCCCTGGACTAGTCTAGGAAGAGAGACATTCTTTTACAGAGTGGAATACAAAGACATATTAATGATGGAGATGAGTTGCCGTCAAGTTTTAGGGTCCATAAATTCTTAAGAATGAAAAAAGAAGAAAATATTTTAGATATTGTGTACTTTAAGGCGATTTATTATCAACTCTTTGTCAGGCACTGAGGATATGATGCTCTTTAATGAGGAAGCCAAACAAGTCAACATGCAGTTACAACATAGTGCAGTTACATTTAGTGTTAGAATAGTGTAGCACAATTCATGTAGCAAAATGTCATGGTAGCACAGAGGAGAGGCCTCCAACCCAGCCTGAGTCAGTGAGTGGGGGCTGGGATTAGGGAAGTCTTTCGAGATGACTTAGTATCTAAGCAAAGTCATGAATGATTTATTTGATTTTTAAAAATTTTTTTAATGGTAAGGAGACACAGTTGGGGGAAGATGAGATCATAAGGACGACATAGTACAATGTGTGCAGAGTGCTATAAAATGTTCTCTTCTGGTAGAACATAAATAACAAATTGTTGAGTATCAGGAGAGTTAGAAACAAATAACGTCACACACTTTCCTGAACACCACATGATCAACTCTTATTAGCTCAGTATGCCAAGGGAAAATAACTGAACTAAAATACATACATATGCACACATGCACACATTTTCCTAAAGCAAGGAAAGTGGGTTCTCTGACAACAGTAAAGACAGGATTTGAAAGAGGTTTGGCTGAGGTCAAAATTAAAGCCATGAGCCCAGAAACCAGAGCCCCAATCTTGTCAAAGCCCAAGAAAGGAAAAGTCTCAAGTGCTGGTCGATTCATGAAAGTCAAGAACTTTCCCCTGCAGTAACTCCTCAAATGGCCTACCAAGCATTTCTGGGCTTTTTGATTACTCAGTTCGAAGGTTGTGATGCAGAAATAAGAGTAGAACCAGCAAAAAGAACAATTGTTCCCTTCACTTGAAGGGGGCAAGCTTTGTTCTGTGATGCTGGAGCCTCTGCAGCAGACAGCAAACCACATCCATGCTCAGCCTCATGTATAGTTTGCTGGGCTCAATCTCCAGCATAGACTTGGCCAGAAACAATGCCCCCACCCCCTCAAGAAAGGTATTCTCTCTGTAAATAAAACCCCATCCTGTTACTTAAAGGATTTGGGCAGTTCAGTCCTTCATTAGCAAATTCTTTGAAGTACGGATCCCAGCACATGTGTAAAGGGTCTTAGACTTTTCCGAGGCTATTTTTGGATTTAGAACAAATTTAACAATTTCTATAGCATGGATGTCTCATTGTTTTCTTACAAACCTTAGGATTAGAAAAACATCTCAATTTAATTTTTCTGTGTTTTAGTCAGAGACTGAGGTTTCCATACTGGTCAGAAAAGAACATTTCCCCAAAGCAACAGCTATGTGCAAAGCCAATGATACTTTTATTTGTTTTCTCAGCACAGCACGAGAATCGGGAAACTCTTATGAGAACTGATAAAGGCTACAGAACGTGTTCCTTGCCTCTTGGCAAAAGAAGCTTCTCCTGTCCCAAGTGCTGTAGTTGAGGGAAACATAAATCTACCCCCAAAAGAGCCCAAATCACATTTGGATTGAAGTGGGAAACCACTTTGCTGGTCACGCTTGGGTGGCATCCTTTGGCTGGTTCGGGTGACACCTTCCTCTCTGTGGAAGGCTTCGAGTCCCTCTAAGTGGGTTGAGTATGTTATGCCTTTTCACTCAAAGAAACTCAATCCACATATTTTACAGAAGCAGGAGGTTGTCTTTGGAGGCTGCTTGGGAAAGAATGTCATGGCGAATATCAAGCCACCTGAACAAACATGAGCACAGTATGGATGTCCCCAAGGGGGCTTTCTCAGGATGGAAGGTAGAGAGGCCACTGTTTTCATCTCTCGAAAAGCTGAGAGGAGTTTACTTTCTCATGAGAGAGATGGCTCCATCTGGGCCTGACTTGTGCCTTGTCCAAATCTTTGGAGGGAAAGAGGGGGCAGGTATGTCCATCAAGCCTGCTATGAGTCCGAGGGGCTTACTTCAGAAGGGATAACAATGTCAGATTTAGGAATCGGCCTGTAGACACTGTTAATTTTTCACCAGCTCCACTTTGATCACCAGAGAGGAAAGGACAATGGGGCGAGAGAAAAACCAGTGAGGTAGGCATTAAACAACACATGTCTTTTAAATTGGGAAACTTCCTAGGTTAGTGTACTTTCCAAGATAATTATGGCAGTTAGCTATGGGTATTCAGATGGAACAACACTATAGCTCTCCAGGAAAGATTACTCTTGGTTTGGGGTTTGGCTGCTCATGGAACAAGGTTATTACAATCAGACAAAAATAACTGCCCCCTGCCACCCCCCCCCCCATTATCTACCTCCTAATCCCTGGGGACCACAGTGTTAGCTTATTTGAAAAACAAGGTCTTTGTAGATATGACTTAGTTAAGGATCTTGAGATGAGAAAATGATCCTGTATTATCTGTGTGGCCCTAAGTATCATCACAGGTAGCCGTATAAGAGAGAGGTAGAGAGAGATTACACAGACAGAAGAGGAGGAAGCAATGTGACCACAGAGGTGGAGATTGGAGTGATGTGGTCACAAGCCAGGGACTGTCCGCAGCCACCAGCAGGCAAGGAATGGATTCTCCTGTATAGAGTATGGAGGGAGTGTGGACCTACCAACATCTTGATTTTGGTCTGTGTTACTGATGTTAGACTTCTGGCCTCCAGAACTGTAAATAATACATTTCTGGCGTTTTGGGCCACCAAATTCATGCTATATTTCTCCCAGCAACCACAGTAAACTCATACGGACCTGGAATGAAACCACTGGCGAGTTACGAGGAGCTCAGTGCCTTCATCATGGTGATATGTAGTAAACTAGGGAGAAAGGCGGCTGTGCAGGAGGTCGTGAAGTAGTCGACGGGAGCCCAGGGTCAGGGGCAACAGGCAGGCCAAAAGACTGGAAAGACAAAGCAAGAAGAGAAAGGATGAAGTGCAGCTGAGGAACAGGACAGGCTCCTAAGAACACTGGATTCTCGCAGCGTTTGTGCGTAGTTTTGCCTGTCCCTGTAGGTTTGGGAGACGAGCCTGAGGTCACATGCCTTCAGACACTGAAGTCACAGGGCCTCATGGAATACAAAATAATGCCCTCCTTCCTGGATTGTCCCCAGAAGAAGCAGTGCAGAACAGTCCAAGAGGGAATTCGATGTCCCGAGATAAGCATACCTCTTATCTCCTGTTGTCCAAACAGCGTCCCCTCCATCCTCCTCTGTGCCCACTGCTGGAGGAGAGTGCACGTCTCAACTTCGATGCCTGAGCACGGCTTGGACTGAAACGACTATATCCATAAAATGAGCCCTTGACTCTTAGTTTGCTGATACATTTTCCTGTCCTACATTCACTTATTTTCTCTTCTGTTCACTTCATGTGGTTTATTGCTACATTGGAAGGGTTGATACTAAATTTTAAGATGTATTTTACAGCACTCTAATTGTTTTAAAGGAAAGTATTATATTAATATCTGTCATCTATTCATTGATTGCCTATGTATCTATCTATAATGAAGTCCTAATAAAAACAAAATCCTTTGTACAAACTGATTTGGGGATTATTGTAAGTTTGAAAGGGCTTCAGAGACACAGTTTTTGGAGCAAAGAAAGCCGGAATGGATGAGCTCCCATATTTTCCCATTTCCCATACTGTGGGGGTTCAACCTAAAGTGTCTGTCTCAGCTCTTCCATTTTGGTTTACTTGTTCACTCACTTCTTTGTTCTTTCACTCATTCATTGATATAAGCACAGGTAGTGTGCCAAGTGTGTGGACTACAAAGCCTGAGAAACTTCTATCCTGTCTCTGGGGGGCTGCGGAGGCTGGGATTTGGTGGCCTGCTCAGTGTTCTCTTTTTCAATTGGGATTTGCATGCTTTTAAAACTTTTACCTTGGAGCTCATCTCTTCCTACTGTGTAATACACAGATGACTTTTTATAGGTACATCATCCGTCCAGTCCCTGAGGACAACAGAGTTTTAGACACCGACGTAAATTCTATTTGAGAAGAAGAGTCTCTGGGACTGCCCTCATTTCAGACTTTAATTCTTGAGTCATTATCAATCTCCCATGGCAACTGGAGCCATGGAGTCTGGCAGCCCAGCCGGGAGTGAATGAGTTGATGGCGAGCACCTGAACACGGACCGAATGAGGAGATGGCAGCAGCACTGCATGTCCTGGATGGAGACTGGAGCTGGGTACCAAAAACTCAGTGCTGCAAAGTCTAATTCTGGGTCCCAAGAGAAAGACCTCGTTCCTAGGGGAGATCTGGGAGTCACACTTACTCTCTTAGGAATACAAGAATCCCATGGACAAAAATACTAACACTGGCATTGTCCCCTGCCATTTGTACTTATGTGTGGCGATGGGTATTAACTAGACTTATAACAACAAAGAGCTAGTTCCTGAGGGTTATTCATGACCTGCGGCAAGTTGGCAAAGACTTGGCAGTGTCAGATGACAAACCCCAGCATATTCTGGGTGTGAAGAAAAATGACTGACAGGTATGAGAATTCAGGTTTAAATCTTATTGTAATCCATGTCTCTGACAGTGCCTGGTGCATAGTAGGTACTCTGTAAATACCTGTCGAATTGAGTCGTTTTGTGCACTTGGGGTGGATAAATTGGAGGTGTAATGAGGCTGGGCTATTTTTTAGAGCTCATGGAATTCCCCCCTTTTAAACCAAGGTTTATTTCTAAAAGGCAGAAAGACAAAAGGGAGTAACTTAAGTAACTGTTGCCCAAGAGCTTGTGAGTACAAAGAGAAGCACGTGGTTTAACTTCCCTAACTTTCAGTTCCTCTCTGTGACAGAGGATAAGAGGAAGTTCCTTGGGAAGGCTGCTGCAAATTATTAGCTTTAGGGACCGGCGCGTGTGGCTCAGTGGATTGAGGGTCATCCCATGGACTGAGAGGTCCTGGTGTGATTCCTGGTCAGGGCACATTGGGGGCTAAATCCCTAGAAGGGGGCATGCAAGAGGCAGCTGATCAATATTTCTCTCTTACATCGATGTCTCTATCTCTCTCTCCCTTCCCCTCTTTCTAAAAAAATCAATGAAAACACACACACACACACATACTCACACTCACACACATATATATATTTTAAATATTTATTGTTGAATGTAGAATGTATTACAGATGTTCCTCTTTTTTCCCCTTTGACCCCCTCCTCCCCATTCCTGCCCCCCTCCCGCCTTTTCCCACACTATTGTCTGTGTCCATTGGTTATGCATATAAGTTCTTTGGTTTATTTCTTCCCCACCCCCAAACCCTTTCCCTTTGAGGTTTGTCAGTCTAGCAATAAATTTGTACTTCTTAGTCCCTTCACCTTTTTTAACCCATTCCCCCAACCGCCCTCCCATCTGGCAACCAACAAAATGTTCTCTGTATCTATGAGAATGTTTCTGTTCTACCTGTTCATTTTGTTTGTAGATTCCATTGTTGATAGATATGTATTCATTGCCATTTTGTTTTTTCATATATTTTATCTTTTTCTTCAAAAAGACCTTCATCATTTTATATAATAACGGTTTGTGGTGATGAACTCCTTTAACTTTTTCTTGTCTGGGAAACTCTTTATATGTCCTTCGATTCTAAATGACAGCTTTGCAGGATAGAGTAATCTTGGTTGTAGGTTTTTGGTTTTCATCACTCTGAATATTTCTTGCCACTCCCTTCTGGTCTACAAAGTTTCCTTTGAGAAATCAGCTGACAGCCTTATGGGAACTCGCTTGTAGGTAACTAACTGCCTTTCTCTTGCTGCTTTTAAGATTCTCTCTTTGTCTTGAACCTTTTGCATTTTGATGATGATGTGTCTCGGTGTGGATCTCTTGGGGTTCATCTTATTTGGGACTCTGTGCTTCCTGGACTTGTATGTCTGTTTCCTTCACCAAGTTAGGAAAGTTTTCTGCCATTATTATTTCAAACAGGTTTTCAATTTCTTGTTCTCGCTCTTCTCCTTCAGGCACCCCCAAGATGCGAATGTTGGCATGCTTGAAGTTGTCCCAGAGGCTCCTTACACTATCCTCATTTTTTTAAATTCTTTTTTCTTTTTGCTGTTCTGATTGGGCATTTTTTGCTTTCTTATATTCCAAATCGATGGTTTGCTTTTGGATTTACGTACTCTACTATTGAATCTGTGTAAATTATTCTTTATTTCAGTTAATGCCTCCTTCAATTCTAACTGTGCATCTGTGATATCTGACTGGTCCTTTTTTATGCTCTTGAGGCCCTCACTAAGTTCACTGAGGTTCTCACTAAGTTCATTGAGCATCCTTATAAGCAGTATTTTGAACTCAGTATCTGTTAGGTTGCTTATCTCCATTTCGCTTAGTTCTTTTCTTGGGGTTTTGTTCTGTTCTTTCATTTGGGACCTGTTTCTTTGTCTCCTCATTTTGGCTGCCTCCCTGTGTTTGTTTCTGTGTATTACTTAACGAGTAGTATGGGACTAGCTGAGACCAGATGCTGCTTGTTTGAAAGAATTTAGGAAAAACCTGAAGCAGGATCCAAGACAGGCCAATCCTATGGTTAAGCAACTGGCAACAGCTTGGGTGGGCCTGAAAGTTGGGTGGGGCAGGGCGGGGCCTCAGGGAGTCACCAGGGCGGGGCTACCAGTGTGAGCCAGGTTGCTGGAGTCCCAGATATGGCGGCTGTCTGCTGCCCCAGGGAAGGGCTCACCAAAGGAACAAAGACCTCTGACAGCACGTTTGTCCCCGAGGAAGCCCCCTCTCCAGCCCTAGCTCCAGTGCCAAACAGCTCAGTTCTTCCCTGTGTGTCTCTGGTGCCCCTCAAGCTGCCTCCCCTCCGAGCTTAGAGGGGGAGAGTCCGATAAGTCCGTGCGCGGGCCCTTTAAGGAGCTGCCTGGGGCTCCAGCCACTTCAGCTTCCCTGAGCCTCAGTTCCTGCTGGTTTTTCCAGCCAGAAGTTATGGGGATTCTCTTCCTGGCACTGGAACCCTGAGCGGGGCACCTGGTGTGGGACGGGAACCCCTCAGTCCTCAGGAAGGACCTTCCCAGTCGAGGTGTCCTCCTGATTTTTATCCGCCACACGTGGGTGTGGGACCAGCCCGTCGTGCCTCTACCCCTCCTACCAGTCTGGATGTGGCTGCTGCTTTAATTCCGTAGTTGTAGGACTTCCATTCAGCTCGATTTCAGGTGGTTTTGAATGATGGTTGTTCTGTAGTTTAGTGGTAACTTTGATGTGGTTGTGGGAGGACGCGATACCGCGTTTACCTACGCTGCCATCTTGACCAGAAGTCTCACACATATATTATAAAGGAGAGTTAGGGGTGGGGTGGCCTAAATGGGTGAAGGTAGTCAAAGGTACAAACTTTCAGTTATAAAATAAGTAAGTCCTGGGGATATATGTACAAAGTGGTGACTACAGTTAATAATACTCTATTATATATTTGAAAGTTGCTAAGAGAATAGATTGTAAAAGTTCTCATTGCAAGGAAAAAAACATTTGTAACTATGTGTGGCGATGCATATTAATTAGACTTACTGAGGTGGTCATTTTGCAATATATACATGTATTGAATCAATTATATCTCAATAAAATAAATTTAAAATAAAAGAATTATTTCTCCAGGAATGTGCAGTATACTTTAAAAGACATACCCGTCTTAGATATAATATTAGAGGTTTGTGGATATTACAGGCTTGTACGTGGGAAGTGGTGTTTTTAGTATCTGATTTTCTAACTCCCAATCAAGTAACAAATGGAAGAAAGTAGCTCTACACATAATCCAGATTCAATTTAATTCAGTTACTTATTGGGCAACGACGGTGGAGGTCAGTACAAAACTGGATGCAAAATGACCCTCAGGTAGCTCAGAGTCCATAGTTCTACACTATGCTCATCTAACTATGTAGTATAAAGTAAGTGCTACAGCAGGAAGATGGGCTGTGGAAATAAAAACATAGGTAAATAGGAGGACCTCTTTGGGGAAAGCTGACTGACTGTGTCCCAGGAGTCCATACAAGGTGGCATTATTTTGGAAGATGTATTGGAGTCTGGGTTTTATCTTGTTGAATCTGTTTCTCAGACTCATATTAAACAAATCCACAAGACTACTATGAAACCCTGAAATTAAAGATTATTAATTTATAATGAGGAGTCTAACATCTTATGGAACTAGACCCTCTTTTGTTAAAAAGGAAAATATAGTAAAACTTATACATGCACTCTATAAGGATAACAAATATTATATTTTCCATTGAAAACCTAATAGAAGGCAAATAAGATTTTAGGACGGTCTACCTAGTTATCACCTCTAAGTTTTTGTAGATCAGGTCCATCAGGAAACAGCTACCATTGAATAACAGTGGCAGTAATAATAAACATAATAATGAGCAATAGTAACAAAAACTACTTACAGGACAAGGCAAGCCTGCTTTCAGCCAACTGCTATAAGCTCTTTGCCCACATTCATCACTGTATTTAAAACTTACAGCAATTTTGAAAGGTAAGAATAGTTCTTCAACTTTGATAACTATGGAAGCTGGGACTCAGAGTAATTAAAGAACTTGTCAAAGGCTCCATAGCTAGTAAAATACACGAGGTAGTAAATACAAGTCAGTTTTGTTTCAGATATGCAGTTCTTATGTTGCATTACTTTCCCCCCCACCCTGTATCCATAGGTAGGAGAAAAGAAGAGGTTCATTTTTTAATGTGTCACGTAACTTATATAGGGTTGTCTAATCTAAGCCTCAAGACATTTTTGCACAACAGATAGTATATTGGAAATAGTAGGAACCAGTTCAGAGAGGCAGTGTAATTTCCCTAGAGTTACAACAGGACTGGGACTGGAGCTTAAGTCACCTTGACTCCAAAGTCAACCTCTTTCCATTATGCTAATAGATTTTCTACTTATTGAGCATCTTCTATGCGTTAAGCACAATACTAGGTGTTTTTTTTTGGAAAGTGTTGCTGATTCTCACAAATACTCCATCGGGAATATCTTTTGAGCCCCATTTCTTCAGTGAGGAAGATGTTCAGAGAGTGTAAGTAAGTGGCCTGGTATCGAAAGTTAAGAAACGTAGATGTGGCGCAGTCCCTGAAGCCTCCCCTATAGCCACGTTAAGTGATTATTTATATGACATCATTTGAAAAGTGCTGAGGACTCTCTTATGCATTTTTCTCTTCCCCATATGCTTGCTGAGGATCATCATTCTACCATTAGACATTTATTTGGGCTAAGTAATTTCTCCCTAGGGTTAGAAACAGTTACTACGGAGATAGGGATTCTGATGGAGAACATAGAGAAAGGGATCTTTTTGGGCTGTGGGGTTCAACTTTTAGAGAACTGGCCTGAGAGGGGAGCCCCAAATGGGGGCTCTAGGAAACCAGAGGCCAGCAGAAGGCATGGCATATTGTAGGGAAAGTTGCTTAAAGCAGAGGTTCTCAGATAGGAGAATCATCCGAAGACTTCTTAAACACAGATTTCTGGGCTCCACAGATTTCTAATTTATCAGGTCTATGTTGGGATCTGTGAATTTGCGTATCTAACAAATTCCCGCTGATGCCAGGGTTGCCAGTTTAGTGGTCACACTCTGAGAACAGTGGTTCCGTAGCTGGGTGCTGAGAATCATGGGGTAAAGTGGTCTTTGACGGGGAGATATGCTTGACACGGTGGTGTTGGGTCGCCTTCTGCTATGTATTGTATACAAGGGGCAGTAGGGGAAGAGACATAGATAGGGCAAGTGGAAGCCAATAGGAATTTAAGATTTTCTTTGCATTAGCACCAGATATTTTACATTATGACTATTTTTTTTAGTCCATATACAGCATAGCTAAAGCTATATAAGGAAAACACAGTTAATAATGTACTCCATATGCATAAGTTCAGAGAATGCCAAAACAGATAGGATTGGCATTTAGTACACGTATTAAAAGGAATCAAAAGCAATCAATATACATATACCCAGATAGAACTAAAACAGTCATTTACTAATTGGAAAAATCCCAATTTCTTCCTTTTGTAGATGGACCACATCATTGACTCTAAAGTCAGAAAATAGAACCTAATTATAATGCATTTGTGTAAAACATAAATTAGTCTTCTCTTTAATTATGTCCTTTACATTGAGCAGGTTTTGGTTTGGCCCTACATTGCAGACATTTGGCTTGCCCGTGTGGATTTGCGGTACAACAGGTGGCTCAGAATTCTTGCCTGTCTACTTCCTGAATCCCAGAGTCGTGTGCTCAGTGCCTGGTGATGTGTGATGAGTTTTCAGTGAAGGCTTCTGGGTGGACTGTTCTGACGTGGCGCTCAGAGAGAAGCCGGGACAGAGCGTACGGGAGAAGCTTGCAAATCCCTTGATGAAATTTTTAATAAAAGCAGCTTTGAATGCACCCGTTTCTCAAATCACTGCATCTGACCATTTTTGAGCGTCGACACAACCAATCGAGAGGGTGAGCATTAAGAATGCGAAACAGACAGCAGAAGTCAAGAGCATGGCACGGCTGGGACAAGCGAAGGCCAGAAAGTCGCTGTGAACCAGGGTCAGGAAATGTTCATGGTGGCCCGTTCGCACTGAGAGTTGTGGGGTGCCTATCTTTTTCCTTAACCTTGAGCTGTAAAAGGGTGTGGTAGAACTTTGTACTCGTCAGCACCACCGCACTACACCACGCTGCTCCTCGAGTTGTCACATGAGAGGAAGAAGGCTTTGTGCGGGAGTCGTCCAGGGCCAGCCTTTTCCAGGAGAGCAGTGGGAAATGGGGGTGGATGAGGAAGTAAGCTGTCTGGAGGTTCTCCTTGAGAGCCAACGTCTTTGCTCTCCATGCCGGGGAGAGCCTCTTTCCAGGTGGCAGTGAGGTCATCTGGAGGATTTCATTATTGCTAGACAGACGTCAGGCTCTCCCAGGCAAAGGGGATGGCGAGAAGATGGCAGGGGTCAACTGGAGAGACATCTGTGGTACCTGGGCCCCTAAATTGCTCTGACCTCTCACGGTGAAAAAGGCGAGGGTTTGGTCTGAAATAAGGGTTGACAGCCACTTTTTTTCCTTCCCTTTCTTTAAAAACAAATACTGTTTTTAAGTCTTCCTCAGAGCCAGGACACAGGTATGGATTGACCGCAGAGGTCCTCGTAGTATTTCCTGACAAATGTCATTAAATAAAAAAATCAGCGGTGGCAAGCCCGGGGAATGCGAGAGACAACGAGGGCAGGCACAACTGTCTTCTCAACAATTATTTGCAGACATCGTTAATAAATTCCCCTCTGAAGTGGCAATCAAGCCAATTCTTCCTTTGGCAAGATGTTTAACTGCTGCACAGAAAAAGCTGTAATCAGACCGAGATTAGAACAGAGGGAGGCTTACTTTATGTATTTCCTCCTGTAGTTTTTGAACAAGCGTATGCGGTGCCAGGCAAGTAGGTTTCCCAACAGTCCCCTGTATGTGCCCCTCAGGAGTCCTCATTCATTGACATATTTATTATTTGTGCAGTGGAAAGTTTCCCCTTGCCCCATTTTTGAATCTTTTGTGCCTTATCAAAAACAGAATGAAATACCCTCCTGTATGTTTACACCGAAAGTGTGTGTGTGGGGGGGTATCTCCAAAGACCCCACCGAGGTGTAATTCATTGCAGGCAGTTTTATGGGGGAGAGAAAAGAAAAGAGATGAGGAGAAGAAAGACTTTTTTTTCCCCTCCAAAAAAGGATTTTGTGGTTTTTGGCGCTGCTAATAATTTGTGTGGAAAAATCATGTTTTCTTGTGTGTTTAATCCGATGCCAAGGCAGCTGCTGGTGCAGTAGCGTTCTGCAACAAATTAGAGGCAGTTAAAGCGAGATTTTCCACCATCAAGAACAAAGCAAGGCCAGTTAGCATGAGGACAGCTTGTTCTAGTTGCTAATGTGCTTAAAAACTTGCTGCACATAATCTGAAACAGCTTTTGTGTGAGGATGCCGCTCGGGTTTCTGAGGTCTAGTTCTAATTCTAAATCAGATGGAAGCAGCTGAATTAGAAAATGACAAGCTATGCACTGACATCGTCTGTCCTGGCTACAACAATACTTCTTTCCATCCTTGCTATTGATACGAAAGTTAATTCCCCTCAATATTAAAATATTTAATGGATGACAGCTGTCTGAAGTATGAAGCCCGCAGCCCTCTTTACCGAAGGAGAGCTCTGGATAACTGTGTAGCAGCTCTAACACACTTACAAATTATTTAAAGATGTAGTACCTTTGCTGGTAAGGAAGCAGATGTTAAAAGGATTCAGTGCCTCCTTAAAAGTTGATCTGAATCTCAAGAGTTTTAATCAATGTAGCTTTTTATTTCACTGACTTGGAATTAAATGAGATTCCTTGGTTGAAATGCATTAGCAAAGAGCATGCTGTAGTCCAAATACTTTTCAGTGCCTAGAATGTAAAACTTTCATTTGTAACTCAGCTAGACTGCAGAGAATTAAATCTAAGTGGGGGAGAAATAGGAGAAGGCAGACTTTCTGTTGGAGTTTTTGCCTATTTAAACATGGGCTGGGCACCACTCGAGTGGTGAGAGTTTTCAGACCCTGTGTGAGGAAGGAATAAGAATTCAACTCCTAAATTCATATTCATCAGGCTGAATAGTAAGTTCTTCTTAAAGGCCAAGTGCACTGCCAACACTCCCTCTAATAGGATATCAAATGCTATAGTTGTAGCTATCCTAGAAAGTACTAATGAAAGACATTAAGGTCCAAAGAAAGCCTTGAAGAAATCACAGAGGTCAACATTTCTTGGGAGACTGTGTATATTTAAAGATAAGTGAGAGGATTTTGGCTACAGTAAATTCAATAACAGAAGTTTATTCAAAAGAAGCTTAGGAAACCTATCTTTTATTTACATAGTACCATTAGCACCTGGGATTTGGAAACTTACAGTTGACTGTTTAACAAAGTGGGTGTTGGGTTGTTGACCCCCTGCACAGTTGAAAATCTGTGTATTGTTGGGACTTCCCCCAAACTTAGCTACTGCTGCCATGCTGTTGACAGAAACCTTACTAATAACAAATGCCAAGTAACACATATTTGTTTGTTACATGTATTACGTACTATATTCTTACAATAAAGTCAGCCAGGGGAAATTCACTTACATGCATGTATGCATGACCAATGAACATAGACAACAAAGCTGGGGATGGGCGGGAGGGAAGGGAAGGAGGGTGTCCATGGGGAAAAAAATAAGAAACATCTGTAACAAAAACCAATTATTAAATAAAAAATTAATTAACTAATTAACTAATTGATATTTTTAAAAAGAAATTCAAATCTGTGCTCTTCAAGTGTCAACTGTATATGTACATTTTTGTCTGGATAATATCAAATATGGGTTTCTCTGGATTCATTTTCCTTTAGGAAAATGTAAATTGGCCAAATATTTAGTATTTATAAACATTTTTTTATCTCTAGTGAAACTGAAGTGAACCAGAAATTAGGAATTGGAGTAGAAAACATATGGGCAGGGCCTCTTCACACACAGGAAAAGGGAACAGCCGCTGACTGGTGAAGAGCTCCTGGGGCTGTACACTGCGCATCCCAGGGGGTGCTGGCCAGCTGGGTCCCTGTGGGCGGTGTCAGAGTTATGTGGTGGGCGGTGTCAGAGTTATGTGGTGGGCATCCTGTGCCGCCGCCATGCCCCTGCCTGGGTGGTGTGATTTTAAGGTGCACAAACAAACTTATCTGCCAAATCTTTCCCTGTGGAGAATCACAATCCCTGTCTAACTTGTCCAAGTACCATTCTAAGAGATAAGATTTAAATAGTTTATATCAGGAATAGCATCTGTGAAGAATCATCTTTTAGTTAGCCAACACATTAACTTCCCCATACTTTTTTTTTTTTTTGGTAAAAGAGACATTGCCTCTATTAGAAATCAAGATGCTAGAAGAAAGTATTATAGGAAAGATCAATTTTAATGGTGAAATAGGAGAATACTAGCAGCTTAAGGGGCAGGTTAGCTGAGGAATAATAACAACATGGTAGCATAAGCAGCAAAGAAACTGGTTGAGAGCACTGAGGAGCTGGGTTGAAATAATACAGAAAGGAGGAAGAAAAGCTTAGCATATTTCAGAATTTTTCGTAGGGCTGTCTTTAAAGGAACAAATATTTATTTAAAATTTCTAATTATTTTTGCCTCCAGATTATCTTCTTATCCACTTCTAAAAGGCTAGTTGGTTTTTGCAAGATTCGGCATTTCAACAAATAATTATTGAGCGCCTCTTATTAGAGAGATGTGCTAGAGAATACAGTGGCACATGTCATAGCTCCTGAGGGGTGAGGGTGTTGGGGAGCTATTTACCAACTCCTGTCTCTTGAGTTGTTCCAGGCAGTAACTTCGTGGGACTTTGTGAGCCAGTTGAACATGTTTCAGTTGCTAGATGTGGCCTTCAGGTAGAGAGATGTAGGAAGCCATTGGCGCATAAGGGAAGTACTCACAGGTGATTTATAGGAAGGCTGATGGGATGTGGGTGCGGCACCGGCAGTGTCGGCTATGGTGTACTCCTTACAAACAAGAAGAAGAAAGAAACAAAGATTAGGATTCTGTGGTCAGTGCAGAGCTGAATGGAGTAAAAGAAACTTCTTTACCATTAGACTTCTCAATAATTTTAATATTGGTTATGAATATTCTAAAGGGACCGATTATATAGGTTTTATTGTTTACTTGAACATAGAACACATATTTAGAGAAGCATCTTGCAAGGTTAATGCATGGAAAATATTTCATAAATATCTCATACCTGCTTTTATATAGAGTCTCTATGTTCAAGTCATGCTCCTAGTCCCTAGATGGGAATAAGGAGATGTGGAGGTAAATGTGTCTTGAATCTTGCCTTTAAGTTGCTTATGACCCATTAGGGAAAATATGTGTGACAACACTAATAATGTAAATTAATAAGGGATGGAAGGGATATGCTAGATCAAAGAAAATACAGATTATTTCTAGTTGGGACACAAGGAAGGTTTCCTGGATAAAGTGGCATTGATCTGGATCTTGAATTTGGGGTGGGCTTCGAGAATTTTAAGACAGAGGATGGCCTGGCTGGTGTGGCTTAGTGGATTGAGTGTTGGACTGAGAGGTCCCATGGACTGAAAGGTTCCGGTTCGATTCCCAGTCAGGGCACATGCCCAGATTGTGGGCTCAATCCTCAGTAGGGGGTGTGCAAGTGGCAGTCTATTGATGTCTCTCACATCAATGTTTCTCTCTCTCTCTTCCTTTCTTTCTTTCTAAAAAACAAAACAAAACAAACAAACAAACAAACAAAAAAACAAGAGAGAGAGCAAATTATCCTAGACTAAGAAAGGGTGAACAAAAACTTGAAGGGTGAAATTAATGGAAAACAGTGTTGAGAAAGGTCTTTCTTTTAGAGATGCTCTTGAAGTCTACAAAAAGTAGTCTAGAAAGCATGAAAAAAAACACAATGGAAAACGTATCTCAGTAATAAACTGTGTGTGTGTGCTCACATACAACAATTACAAAGTTTCTGAAAAACCTTTCCATGTTGACTTGGAAAACTTGATGCTCTTAGTTGCTGAATCTAGAAAATAGTTCAAAATGTCATGGAACTGCCTGGTACTCTCTAGGCAGCTCCTGAGGGATCTCTTATTGCTCTCATTAAATCTGTGTCTGTTACAGCTGCAGGGAGCTTCCCTCTGCAAAAAAACTACTACTTCCTGGAGCTACTGCACTCCAGAACCTGTCCATTTAAGCCCCAAACTCAAAAGCATTGCTTCCACTCCTTCAGCCTAAATGGTCTTTCAAATGCTTAGGTGTCTACCTGTAATGAGAGGGCAAGGTGTTTAATTCAGGTCTTATGTTAGCCAGAGTATAAATGATTGATTTCGGTGAAGCTCTGTTCCTGGTAAAACAATTCAAAACACATGTAATTATGTTGTTAAGAATATAGCAAAAGCTTCATGGAAAAACTTTAATAAGATCACTTTTCATTTTTTAAATGCTGCCTTCTTATCTACGTGTATACATATTTTTTCTATTTCCATAAAATCATTTCAGTGATATACAGTATTCTTATTTATTAATGTACCTTATTTTTTGTTTTTCAACAGTATTTTCTTTGTTGAAGCATATTTTACAAAAAATTTTATCTTTATTGTTGAAATTATTACAGATGTTCCTTCTTTTTTTCCACATTGACACCCTCCTTCCCCCTCCCTCCCCCCTGTCTTAAAGGAACTATTATCTGTGGTCATGGGTTATGTATATGCATATAAGTTCTTTGGTTTATCTCTTCTAGCACCTCCCCACACACACCCCTTCCCTCTGAGGTTTGTCACTCTGTTCCCTACTTCCATGTCTCTGGATCTGTTTTGTTTGTCAGCTTATTTTGTTCATTAGATTCTGCAAATATGTGAGTTCATGTGATACTTGCCTTTCTCAGACTGGCTTATTTCGCTTAACATAATACTCTTCAGGTCCCTCCATGCTGTTTCAAAGGGCAAGAGAGCCTTATTTTTTTTACAGCTGCATAGTATTCTAGTATGTATATGTACCACAGATTTTTTTATCCACTCATCTACAGGTGGACACTTGGGCTGTTTCCAGATCTTAGCTATTGTAAATAGTGCTGCTATGAACATAGGGGTGCATATGTTTTTTGTGATTGGTGTTTCAGGCTTCTTAGGGTATATTCCTAGAAGTGGAATCACTGGGTCAAATGGCAGTTTCATTTTTAGTTTTTTTGAGGAAACACCATATTGTTTTCCATAGTGGCTGCACCAGTCTGCATTCCCGCCAGCAGTGTATTAGAGTCCCCTTTTCTCCACACCCTCGCCAGCACTGTTGTTTGTTGATATTTTTATTGTAGCCAGAATAATTTGATTGCTTTTGCAAAATCTTAAGTGTTAATTGTAAAAAATGTCAATGAAAACACAAAACTACAAAAATAAAGTAAAACAAACTCAAAATTTTACCTCTAAAAGTAACTGTCATTAATATTTATTATACATTATTCTAGCAAGAAAGGCAGATAAAGTGAAACTGGTAATTACTGAGCTTTAGATAAATCTCTTTACACAATTATGAAGCTTCCTAAAGTGTCTCTTTAAAATTTCTCATGAAAGCAGTATGGCTAGACTAGAAAAGAATTTTGGAGCCTTTTTTGTGCTCTGTATACCAACTTTGACTCTGCATTTAAAGATGAGACAACCAGACTTCCTATTTCCCCCATGGATTTTTATTTTCTATTATTATACTATTATTTTAATATCATCAAGTTATATTTACATTCTATTCTGTAACCATATTTTTTTCTTGTTGTTGTTCAGATAGAGGGAGGGAGAGAGAGGAAGAGACAGAGAGAGAAACATCGATGTGAAAGCTACACATCGAGTGGCTGCCACCCGCACGACCCAACCAGGCCCGGGGACAAACTGCAACCGAGGTACATGCCCTTAGAGGGAACCGAACCCGGGTCTCTCTGGACCGCAGGCCGACGCTCTAACCGCTTAGCCAAATCGGCCAGGGCTGTAACCATAATTTTTATAGTCCTTAATTTTTCCTTTTGATTCACCTCTTGGTTAATTGGATAAAGATCTCTTAAGTTTTACACACCTGAGCTTTCTTGTGTTTATGAAAACACTGTTCAATAGGGTTTTCTTGATGACAGAGATGCTCTGTCTGTGCTGTCCACTGCAGCATCTCCTAGACCTGTGCGGCCGCTGAGCACTAAAATATGGCTCATATGGCTAAAGAATTGAATTTTAAATTTTATTTAATTGTAATCAATTAATTAATCAATTTTAATTTTAATAGCTACATGTGGCTAGTAGCTACCATATCGGATAACAACTGTCTTCAATGCTTTAGTGTATCTTCAAATCTTTTTTATCTTTATATTAAAGATATAAAATCTTGGAAAACAATTTCCCTCAGAATTTTGTGGGCACTGTTTCTGTGAAAAATTCTGAGGCTGTTCCAGATTTGCCTTTCTTGTTTGACAATATTTTACATGTTGAAAGAGCCCAGGGGCAGGTGGAGGAGGCTGTCTAGGGTTGTTATGAAGGGCAGGATCCATGATATTTTGAACTATTTTTATATTTATCAACCAATACTAATAAAAAGGTTGTATGTCCACATGAATATGCCAACATGGAAAGGTTATTATATCTGCAGAGTTGATTATTATCCCAGTTTCACGAAAGATACATTAACTTACAAAAGTTAAATAATTTTTTTAATGTTACACAAGCAGTAAATGGCAGAAACAAGACTGCTTTTCTATTACTCCAGTGATTTAATTTTTTTAGCAGCAAAAAATTCTTTCCTGAAAATGAAATCTTGTATTAAATCATAAAATATAAGGTATTTAAAATTGCTTTAAATTCTGTATTTTAAATTTCAAATGGAAAACATTAGCTATTAAAGAGATAATGCATAAGAACAGTTAGACTGTTTTAATCAACACTAAAATTTGAAATCGAAGCTTGTGACTAACAGTTACAGCCTTCCATTACTCAGCATTCAACGTACTTCAATTTCGTTTGGTTTCCCCTGTCATGTAATCCATTACTCGTGAAGACACATAACTGTAACGGTCACTCTTTTCTCAATGGCATGTATTCAGGTCAGGACATTCCTCAGTTAAACTGATCCAGAAACTTGAAGAGCAGTAGAAAAAGTTTCGTTTTAAAGTTGAGTCATAATCACATCTAATAAGTGCTTGCATTTCTTACCTTCAATAGAAAAGTCAGCCCCAAACTTATAGTAAACATCAAAGCTACACGTAGTATGTGTTACGTGTTACTGGTTCCATTATAACTGACTGACTGCTGAGTTATGCGAAGGACACAGGCCAGGTAGCCTTGTGTGAGTCTTTTCTGGGACTTGACTGAGCAGAACATCTCATGATGTAGTAGGTATTCACCTCGCTGCTTCTACATGAGTGAAATTTTTTAAAAGGTGGTTGTAGACCTATAACTTTTCTGAGTAATGATACATGTACAAGTTCATGTAATGCATAAAGCTAGTACGGGAGGCTTTCTTCTGATATGTACAAGAAATAAAAATGTGTTAAATTGTTGTGATTTTCAGAGTCACATAACCTGATAATTATATATTAAATTCTGAATCTTATTTTTCAAAACATTTCCAGTGATTAAAATATGACTGGAAATCTACTTGAACCAAATAACCTATGAAACACTGCTGAATACAGTTTGACATACTTTGAGGCCTCATTATGAAGTCTCATAGGCCTTGGTAGTTGCAAATATTTATGTCGGTGTAACTTCTATCAAAAAACATTGTCCCAAGCTTTCATGGTTTTGCTCCTAAACTCATTATTCATGTTCTTTCTTTTGTAGCCAAGATAAAAATGGTAGCCCATTTGGATCTGCTTGTTCTGACTTGGCAAAGAGTTAGAGAAATCACTCTTCCTGGGTTCAGATCTTATGGACCTTGGTGCAAGGGGTGTGTGTGTGTGTGTGTGTGTGTGTGTGTGTGTATGTATTATAAAAAGGTGATACAAATTACTGGGGTCAGTGGCCCAGAAAATGGTCTAGGCTGATTATATTGCATATTAACAAAAATCCCATGTAAAGATTCTTAGCTAATCAGTTCTTGCTGGGAGGGGTGCCCAGATTTTTTTTTACCATCATGAATCAACTTTTGGCAGCTCTGGAAAGAAATCCCAGAAGTGGACATTCCTCTCCTCTGACTTTTTCTTTAGTTGAAATTTTATGCTTCTGTGGTTTCTCACTCTATTTTTAATCTGGGGCCATTTCTTATCTCCTTTACTAAAATAAGAAAGGTTCATACAATCAGAAGGAACAGAGATCAGATGCGTGGAGATGGTAAAGTCTGAAGTACGTGGAAGAAAAAATCACACACTCTGACTTCATGTGTGCGTGAAAGCAGGGTTGCGCTTCGAAGTTTAGAAACAGCCCAAGTATTGGTCCAGGTTAGAAGTCCTTTTTGACAATATGTGAAGAATAACTTCCAGAGGTTGAGCACCAAAGAGTGTTATTATCGCTTAAAGATGTCTCCCATGTGCAATCTGAGATATGGGATAGATTTGATTGAACGAACAAAGGACCGTGGAGGACCTGTAGTCCACTACCTTCATCTTACATATGGGGAAACTGAGTCCCAAGAAAGTGCAGTGGATTCTCTAAGGCCATAGGCCAAGTAAATGCCAGCTCAGTTCTCACTTAAGTACTTACTGCTTTTTGTTTGTTTGTTTGTTTGGTACATGCCCCTAGCAGGAACTGAACCTGGGACTCTCTGGTCCGCAGGCCGATGCTCCAACTGCTGAGCCGAACTGGCCAGAGCTAAGTACTTACTGTTTAGCCAGACATTATCCTTGATTCTTCAAAGTAGAAATGGTCCCTGTCCTCAAGGTGCTGATTATATTATGTGGGAGTAGGCACTTGAAGAGAAATTTCAGTACAGAGTGCTAAGGGTAGAATCACATTTTCCTAATGTGATTTTATCATTTTATTTAATCTTTTAAGGACCTACTTCTGTAACTATTTCTGCATCTGTAATCACCAGCCAACATTTATATGCATGATTATTTTATTCCTCAGAAAGGTCCTTTAAGGTAGGTACTGTTATTTCCCCCATTTTATAGATAAGTAAACTAGGCTATGGAAAATAACCCACTTGTCTAGACAAGTTTTCTTGTAAAGCATCCTAAAGTAAAAGAATGTGACTGCCTAAAATCCCCTCTCCCCCTCAAAAAAAGATATATTGTTAAGAGAACAAGAAGATAAACTACAGGCTGGGGGAAAATATTTGCAAAAGACACATCTGATAAAGGATTGTTACAGAAAATATATGAACTCTTCCAATTCAATAATAAGAAAATGAACGGCATGATTAAAAAATAGACAAAAAACCTGAAAGATACCTCACCAAAGAAGATGTACAGATGACAAACATATAAAAACATGTTCAATATGATATGTCAGTAGTGAGATACCACTGCACACCTATTAGAATGGCCCAAATCTAGAGACAGACAACACCAAATGCTGGCTAGGATGTGGAGCAACAGGAACTCTCTTTCATTGCTGGTGAGAATGCAAAACAGTACAGCCACTTTGGAAAACTGTTTGTCAATTTCTTAGAAAATAAACATATTGTTACTGTATGATTCAGCCATCATGTTTCTTAATATTTACCCAAAGAGGTAGAAAACGTATGTCCATGGAAAAACCTTCACATGGATATTTATAGTCACTTTATTCATAACTACTGAAACTTGGAAGCGACCAAGATGTCCTTCAGGAGGTGAATGGATAAACTGTGGTGCCTCCAGACATGGAATAGTATTCAGTACTAAAAAGAAATCAGCTATCAAAGCCCTGAAAAGACATGGAAAAACCTTAAATGCATATTACCAAGTTAAAACACTCAATCTGGCCCTGGCCGGTTTGGCTCAGTGGTTGGAGCGTCAACCTGCGGTACAGAGAGACCCGGGTTCAGTTCCCGCTAAGGGCACGTACCTCGGTTGCAGTTTGTCCCCGGCCCTGGTTGGTTGTGTGGGTGGCAGCCACTTGATGTGTCCCTTCACATCGATGTTTCTCTCTCTCTTCCTCTCTCTCCCTCCCGCTCTATCTGAACAAAAAATGAAAAAATGTCCTCGAGTGAGGATAAAAAAAACAAAAAAAAACAAAAAAAAACTCAATCTGAAAAGGCTCCTTACTGTATAATTCAAACTATATTGACATTCTAGAAAATAAAACTATGGAGACAGTAAAAAGATCAGTGGTTGATGGGGTAGGGGGGAGAGAGGGCCGAATAAGCAGAGAACAGAGGAGTTTTAGGAGAGCAAAACTGTCCTGTATGATACTAAAATGGTGGCTACATGTCATTTTACATATGCCAAAACCCACGGGATATACAACAGCAAGAGTGAACCTTAATGTAAACGATGGACTCTTGGTGATAATGAGTGTCAGCATAGGTTCATCCATTGCAACAAATGTACCACTCTGGGTGGTATGTGGGGGCAGGGAACTCTCTGTACTTTCTATTCAATTTTGTTATGAACCTAAAACTGCTCTGAAAAGTAAAGTCTGTTAAAACAAATATTGTTAACTCTTTTGTTCAGATTCATCAAGATTCTATCAGGTTAGCTTAGCAAGCTACTGGCCCCGGTTTCAGGGTTTTCTTTTGATTCACATTGAGGGTGATGTTTTATTCAGCTGAGCTCTAGGTACTGCTGGATCTGCTAATCCCTCCATTTATTTTGAACTCCTTTACAACTTTGGGTGGAAATCAAGAGATGAAACTGAGGGAAAAAACCCTCAACCAAGAAGAAAAAGGTCATTCACCTTAAACATTTTTTTTTCTTTATGAACTCTCACTATATTAAACTTCCTCAATTGAAAAATGTATTCTTAGTGGCCTTTTCCCTCCCACAGTTGAGGGTGGGCAGATTATTACCAGGTCACACTGACTTTGAACAGGGCATACATTATGGGAAGGCCCCACTGAGTTTATTATTAATTCTGTATATAATAGGAAACAAAACAAAACCCTCTACACAAGCCTGACCCTTTGTTTCCTGTTTCATTATTATTTGTTGTGGTGTGCCGCTGTCTGACCCGATGTAAATACCAAGTTCACAGCCCTTTTTTGAATTTAACAGTGCAACCATAAATCGTTTGTCCATTTATAAATAAAATAAAACGTGGGATATGATGGAGCTCGAGAGAGTCTATTGTCTGAAACTCTTGGATCACACTCTCAGCACAAATGTGCCAAAGCTGTTTGGCAAAGTCTAAATTGAACTGGATGTTAGGGCTATTCACAGCCCTCTGGGGGCAGGTGGGCTGGCTACTTGGCTGTGACTGCCTCGGAGCATTAGAAAATGGCAATTGCCTAAGACTCCATGCTCTCCCCTGAAGCATTCCTCTCTTTCTGGTTTTCCAGCATAACTGCTAGGGTTGATTTGAAATAGCCAGGAGTATTGCTGATTGAAAAACCAACTTAGAAATCATCATATTCAGACAAAAAGGAGACCTCTGTCTTCTCTACAGGAACAGATGTAGAGAGAAAGCGACATGTATTTCTCATTAAAGTTTACTCTTCCAATTTTATTCAGTTGAGAAATGCTAAGAGGCTCTTGAAGATTAAATTCCACACTGGATGCATTACTTCTTTCTATGTTAGTGGTTATCCCATGGAATCAGAGTGGGATATGCAACCTCATAAATTAGAGCTAAGTGGCCATTGAATAATGGTGTGGGAGTGACTTGGGAGGCAGTCCTGTGTTATGAAAAGTGTGGTAGCATCTGGAGACCCCGGTGCTGTCTCCGGTTCTGCTACCAGTTAGTGTTCTGAACTGAGTGGGACACTTACATTTCGTGGCCGCTGATGCCTCTTTTGTGAAATCTGGGAAGAGAGGAAGGCGGGAGGGCTAGCCTTTGGTCACCAACATTTCTGCTGGTTCTAACTTTCTATAGTTCTGTGAAAATGAACTGGGACACCAGGTGTCAGCTTTGGATGTCTTCCTTTGAAGAACCTTCCCTAGGCTTGTCTATCAATTTAGTGACAAGCTATCGATCCTCCACTGTCTGCTACAGAACACAAGGCCTGAAGGGGAAGCCTGCCTCTCTTGTGCTCCATGGGCTAACATTTGTAGTTTATAGAGCACTTCCGTATGGGTAGCCCTCTGAGATGGATACTGTTATTGTTCAGAGCTTACAAGCGAGGACACTTTCAGAGAGACAAAGTGCTTGCCCAGAGCATGTGAAGTCATCCCAGGCAGTCATGGACTGGTAGTTAAATCTCGCCTTAGGAGTCAAGACCTGGGTTTGAATCCCGACTCTGGCATTTATTCATTCTGTAACCTTGGGCAAATTATTTAATCTAAGTTTCTGCATTTATACAAAGGAGATCATAATACTCAAAGGAATGTTTTAATGTCATATGTGATGGGAGGGAAAAAGAATGTTTTTATGTAATGTATGAAAAATGCATTACACAATACCATCCATGGACTAAATTCTTAAAAATAAGAGCTATAATTATCATTTTATTATTAAGTGGAGGCTCCAGGCCTTCTGATCCATGATCTTTCTACTATATCCGGAATCTACTGACGGAAGAGACATGTTTATAATCTTGATCACATTAATGTCTGGAGATCAGTTTCTCTACAAAGTGTCAGTTTATGGTCAAGAAGGTCCTTCCTGTGTGTATCAGGACCTGCTGGGAGGGCTGCATTCCCCTGCTACCGAATGCAGTGAAAAGGGGCCATAGGTCTGCCTGAAATGTAAACAAAAGCAAAAACCAGTGAACAACCAACCCTCACATTTTTTTTTAAGCTATTCTTATAAAATTAATACAGTTTATTTAAAATATTTTTGAGTTTGGCCATTGTGGCTCAGTTTGACCCATGCACTAAGAGGTCCCGGTTTGATTCCTGGTCAGGACACATGTCCAGGTTATGGGCCCGATTTCCAGTGGGGGTCACGCAGGAGGCAGCCAATCAGTGTTCTTACTCATCTATGTTTCTATCTCTCTCTCTCACTTCCTCTCTCTCTCAAATCAATAAAGGAAAAAAGAAATTAAAAAAAATTTTGAAACAGTGTAAATAAGGAAGAAATTAACAAAACATATTACACATGTTTCTATCCTTTATGAACAAATATTACTCAACTAATGGTACATTTTCTTTGCAGGGAATTATTGTTATTGTCTTTTTGTTGGTCATAATTACCATCAGTTGCAGGCACAATTCAGATTCCTAAAACTATGGGCTTCAGCTCCTGCTAATCCAAATTATTAGCGACTGTGTCCTAGGCTTGAAGGGGAGTGGGAGCACATATTATGGGATGGGTAACTTGGCAGTATTTTTAAGTCAAATTTTCAGGCTGCAAAGGAAAAATCACAAAGACTGAAAATGAAGCTCAGGTCTGTAGTTGGAAACCTAGTTCCAGCGTGTTATTGATACTCTGTTACCATGGACAGGACAGTTGTTTCCTTTGCGCCCCAGTTTTCCAATCTGAAAATTACAGAATTGGATCTTGGACTTTTTAAGATTGATTCTGAATTCCTAAAGTATCCTGATATGTGACTCCAAAAATATAGTGCTTATCAACCTCACAGGCCTGTTCGGAGTTCACTTCTGTGTGGCTATGGCTGCCTCCTGCTGGTCTCTTACCTACTGAAGGCAACCTTGTGGACATTATATCAGTTTGCTATTGTCACAAAATATGCTGCATGAAAACCATGTCGGTCGGTGGCTAATACTACACGTATTCATTCTTAGAGGTCTGCAAGTCAATTGAGGATTGAATGAAAGAAGCTGATCTTGGCTGGGTAGCTCCATTGCTCTTGGCCAAACTCACTCAGATGTCTGGGGGTCGGTTAGTTGATGTTAGGTTGGGCTCAGCTGAAGCAGTTGCATGCTGCTCCCCAACTTTCTCATGCTTTCGCTTGAGCCTAGCAGGGGCATGTAACAACAGAGACATGAGGGAGAAGACCAGTTACACAAGGGCTTTTCAAGCCTTTGGTAATAACACACTCGCTAACATTCCATTGGCCAATGCAAGTCACATGCTCAAACCCAAAGCCAAAGGGTAGTTAGAGGGCTGGCAAAATAGCAACACTGGGAGCTTGTTGTAGCAAATTCCTTGGCCCCCATCAACATACTGAATCAGAAACTGTGGTGATGGGGCCCAGGAATCTGGCTATGACAAGTTTCCTTGGTTTTTCTTATGTTCACTAAAATTTGAGAAACACTGGGATGGACTGAATCAATTCTTTGCCATGATGTTCCTGGTAGCCTTATCTCGGTGTGATGTTGCCTTCTCTTGCTTTACTGAGCTGCCATTATTCATTTACCTGACCCTGCTGTTGGATGTTTCAGGATGGCAGTTACTATCCCAAAGTAGCAGCCTTGTTGACCATACCTGAGGCCAAAATATGCTTCCTGATACTTTATTCCATCTTGAGTCTGGACTTCTAGACCAACATCTGTGGAAAACTGCAGAACAGACTGCTACCCGGTTGGCACACTGAGACTTTATGTCAAATACAGAAACACAGGAATAGGAAATCTCAGGCATATGCAGATCTTAAGTTTGTACTCTGCCCAATAGGTACATATGTGCCAGTAGACGTCACATTTGTGCTACCTCACTAATTACATGAATCATTCAGCTTCACAGCTAGAGGTGAAGAGGATGAGAGACTGCTTCCCAATTCTTGAAGAGAGTGAAAGTCACATTTTATTGGGTTGCAAAATTATTGGAGAGGTGGGAAAGTATTGTTCCTCTGTCTGGGACTATGTCAGTCTTCTTAGTAGTTTAATGACTCTTCTGAGGTAAGAGATTTCACATCTTGTTTCCATTTTAGCAATTAATGTAACTATGCTGTATATTGAAATTATAATACAGAACAGTAATAGGCGATGTGATATGATGAATGAAACCTAAAAAAAGACTGCTTCCTCTTTATCATTTTAAGACAGCAGAACTGAGTTTTATAAGGTTTAGTATCAACACTTAACGTCCCTATGATGAAAATATCTAAAGTGTCATAACTCAGCACAACTGTCTGCTAACTGTATACATTGTGTGTCATGGGGAAAGAATGGAAGGAAATAAAGGGAAAAGAGGTGATTGCTCACAAGATAGAGGAAGATATTATCCTGCCAATTCCTTTCTGGAACTGTATGCATCATGTCCTGTGTGTGTGTGATATAGCACAGGGAGTCATTGCTAACAGTGAATAACATTATTGGGATGACAGCAGTTTAAGTGCAAAAGAAATCTGAGTTCTGACAAACCAGGCAGACACACACAACATGAAAAATGTATAACGCATTACCATGGCCAGTTGTGTCTGTGGCAGTTAAGATACCAATACTGATTGAGAGGCTCATCTGTTCGTTTGACTGTGTCTCATGGTTTGAATCTCTGTCAAGGGTGGAGGGTGGTGGAGAGAGCTAGTTTGCTCTGATTGATGGCGCAAAGAGGGGGTTTGGTCTGCTTCTCATTTGTACGTAAGGAATACATTTGCATTGACTTTATTATCAGAGATTATAAATGGATGCATTTTAAAAAAGGAGAGGAAATGTGAAAGGCTTGAAAGGTTTGAAAGTTGCTATGTGAATGCACAGCCCATTACAGATACCTTTGCCAGTGTTGCTGTCACTGTGTATTTGATAACTTGATCCTTTATGGAAGAAAACTTGGGAGTCGAACTAGATTTTTCCATTTTCTCTCACACCCAAATCCATGGGATCTGCCAACTTTTTCTTCTCAGTGTTTCCAGAATACTTCCTCTTTCCTTGATTCTTGCTCTCACTGCTCTGTTCATTCTTAGTCTAACCATCACTCACATAGTCCTTTGCCTATGCCTCCTAGTGTCCACCTCCGGCACTGGATATTCTATACTGTAGTTGCCACCAGTGATCCTTGTACCTTTTGAATCATGAGCTCTTCCACAGTGCGCCAGCCATCACCACGGCACTGTTCCCCAAAGAGAGTGTTCAAGATGACCTAATGAGTCACAGGAGGAAATGTTAGGGTACGCACACACACATTTCTAAAGAATTAAGGACTGAAGGTGTATTGTCATTCAATATAGCAGGTGACACTGATACCCATACTCTGTCCATGTGTTGTGTTTGGAGTTGAGGTAACCCAAAGAAAGAGAGGGAATTCCACAGCACAGAGTGGTGGAAAGCAATGCCCTGTGAGTCTGCTTAGCTGGATTTGCAGATTAATTATGTCATCTAGTTTTAACCAAAGGAACTTAGAAAACTGGGCAAGTGACTTATAAAGAAATAATAAGACAATGGCAGAATTGTCACTTTGCCTTCTCTTGGTACAAGCCCTTTATCAGCCACATTATGGGGCAAAAACAATCATGGTCTAATTAGATCTAACAAAGAGTCAGTTAAAAAGAACTAGAAATGATCAAGAAATTATTTGAATTGTTAATAAATAACCACTCCCACAGTGTGCTCTCTGCCTTGAGATATTAGGTAATGATAATAGTAGATAGATGTAATAAATATAGATTATGCTTGTATACGTAACATTTTTAAGCTGATGAGATGCACAACGAAAAGCCAGCTTTCAGCATAAACTTCAAGCTCCTCAACGTGACATGCCAAACTGTCACACCCCAGCCGCTAGCTCCAATCTAAGTCATCTTCTGTCTGCTCCTTCATCCTATTGGGCTCCCCAGAGGCCCTGAATTACTTGTTTTCCAGAGACTCCATGCTGCCTATGCCTCCATGTCTGGGCCTTCCCCTCTACCTGAACAAGCTTTCCCCATTTTTCTCCTGTCCAAATGCGATGCCTCTCGTGAGGCCCACAGCTCAGGGGCTCTTCTGGGAGGACATCTTTGTCTTCTGTAGTGCCTCTCAAAACCTGGCTTGGGGAGCTTTAAGAAATACCTGCTGCTTAGGCCTCACCCCTGGAAAATCTATTATTTCAAAAGATCCCTGAGTGATTACAAAATCTGATTAACTTGATCCATCACTCTGATTTACAATACCAGCGCATATGCTTGTTTGCCAGGTGTAAGCATCCAGAGGACAAGAGCTAGGTTACTCTTTTCTGTATCCCCAACACTTAGGACACTATCTGGCTCTTAGTGGATGCACCACACATTACTATTGATCCATATCAGCAGTTCTTAACATGGTCTGCACATCGGAATCTCTCGGGGAGGCTTAAAATATATTAATAAGGTCTCGTGTGGCTTAAGCATCAGAATTTTTAAAAGCTCCTTATGATTTCAGAGTTGAGATCCACACTGAACTCTCTCGCTACTGATCTCAACCAATCAATCAAACAATTAGCATTTATCAATAGCAATTCAAAGCTAAGTCCCAGCTCTTATACTAATTAATTGTATGACTTTGGGCAAGTCACTTAACCTTTCTGGGTTTCTGTTAACTTACTCTCAAGATATAGAAGTAGGACTAGAGGTTTTTTAAAGAGATTAACAAACCTATACTTTGTCACTCTATGTAACACCAGCTAGGAATGATAATTTTTTTTACATATAAGTGGGGTTTTTTCTTTAATTTCCATACATTTTAGAAATTTCCCTATTTTTGATAGGAAAATGCATTTAAAATATATCACAATGTCTTCACTTTCTAAACAGAACACTGAACAAAATGTGACTTTCTCTTGAGGTCTTAGAATCATTAATACACAATTCCCTATTGCACTGTCTTCTTATATAGTATTAACTTTAAGTGCCATTGAATTATTCAGTTTATTTGCCCCAATGCTAAATGGTTTCAGACTGCTGTGATTTCTAATTCCCATATGTGACTTTACATATTTTTTCTTACTACCATGTTGTGAATTGGTACTTCATACTGCTTCATTACATACCCCCTCGTCCAGTCTCTCTGCTTTCAACCAGCTGACTGTAAGGTGGCCACGGCTGGGGAGCGGGACCTATGTCTAAAGTAGGAGCACTTGCAGGACCATTTGATCACTGTACTAAAGGGAGTTGAAGTAAGACAGGTTCATGTCTTTTTGAACCATATCTCTTGTACACTTCAGCATCCTCACCTGCTAAGTGGGGATAGTAATCGTATGCATATCAAGGATTATGAGATACTGTCTGCAACATGCTAGTAACTAAACACTGATGCATGTTAGCAACATCAATCAATAATAACATCTAATGCTTATTAAATGATTTCTATGCTGTTGGTACTGTGCCGGGTGCTCTATATAGATCAACTCATTTAGTCCTGACAAGCACCCTGTACGATTGTTTCCCATTATTCCCACTTTACCTACTAGGAAACTGAGATTATAGAGGTGAAATAACTTGCCCCAGATTACATACCTTGGTTCATTAAAGTTAACATGGGGCTGGCCATCACGTGTGGGGAAGTTGCTTTTCCACCACTGATCTTCAGCCAGGGTTCAGCCGTGGCGGAGCCTCCTTGACTTTTATGTTCCTCAGGGCTGACTGCTCTGTTTCCACCTGCACCTCTGCTACGTGCCTGGTAAATAACACCTACAGGGATGTTCTCGCCTTTTAGAAATTCAGGATTGTCACTTTATAGTGAAATGCTCGAGTCAGGTTCTGTTTTTAGTTATCCCTCACCTCAGGAACTGGAAAATTGTCCAGTTTATACAAAATATTCTGCATGGGATAAAACTTAAGGCACAATCAGTTTCCATATGTTTCTACGTTCTAAAAAAAAAAAAAAAGAAAAAGAAAAAATCACTCCAAATCTCCAAATCTCTTTAGTTCTTGGCATTACAAGAAGCTGAGGGAAGTTGGGATCCCGGAAAGAAATCATCTGTCAGGAAACAATGTCATTCACATTTTCCACTGTGGTAGTCCACCTGCTGTTCCTATAGCACATTAACAATTCTGGGAATAGGAGGATGCCTCAGACAGGTGTTTTCCAGGCTTTGGCCTTGATGCTTTGGCCAGGGAGGAGATGGGAGGGGGAGGGAAAAACAAGAGCAGGACTGAAGCCACTCTTCAAGAATGTATCACATTTCAGAATTACTATGCAAAATGCCACTTCAGCCCCAGAAGTATGTGGAGCATAGCTCGCAGCTGGACTTGAATGACAGCAAGATATGGCTAACTATTGGGGGGTTAAAATGACCTCTTGATGTGTCAGTCCAGAGCCTGGAATGATGATCATCTTCTCTATCTGTCCTTGCAGTTGGAAAGCTGGAGAAGCAGAAAGGAGGCTGATCCCATCTGTTCCTACAGGGAGCTGTGGTTAGATTGGGGGATGAAGTGGGCAACTTAACTGTAAGAAAGTGAGCTTTGAGGAGTGATATGCTCAGTCATACTCCCCCCCCTCCTCTCTTTTCTCCAACCCCCTCTGTTTCTGCCTCTTTCCATCTCTCCCTTGTACTGCCCCCCACCCCCAATAATTGAATGCAAAAGCTACTTGAGTGAAATGACAGGCTACAAATTTAAACCCACATAAGCCAGAAACTGCAGAGCTGAAAGTCCTTAGGGTGATGTTAACTTTGGCACTTTTATATCATTATAATCATTATAGTAAGCTATTTATTTAATAGCCTAATTTGTAATCACAAATACCATAGGAAGTTCTGCTATGTCAAACTCTGGCTTTAGCTTTCCTGACTTGATTGGTGATTTTGAATGCTGTACCTTTCAGAAATGCATATTTTTAGCATTTAGCAGTCTAGATAATTGGCAGATTAAATTACTTATTACCCACATTTTTCTCAGCTCTATACCCTTCCTGATACATGATAAACTTTGCAAAGTCTAATGAGGGCTAACCCACAAAGAAAAGATTAAATAACCCCAATTGTGCTATTCCCATTTGTTTAACTGATTTGTATGATCTAATAAAGGAGTATTTTTACCTATAGGATAGTTATAAGGGGCCATGAATTAACCGGTATTAAAGATTTTGTATAGAATTAGTCCCTAAAAGACTCCTCTGGTTGACTGACTGCATTATGGGCCCCGATTAATGTGCCCTTACTCTTTGTCCTCTGAGTTGGTAGCTCCTTCTCATCGACAGTGGGGTAGATCATGTAATTTACTTTGGCCAGTGATTTGCTTTAGCTAATGTGACTTTAGCAGAGGCTTGAACAGCACTTGAAATTTTCCATTGCTCTTCTGAGAACATGCCTGGGCTAGCCTTCTGGATTTATAAAGGAGAGCCAAGACCATCCAGACAAACCAACCTCTGGCCCACACACCGGCTGACTGCAATTGCAAGCACATGAGGGAGCCTGGCCAAGACTCCCCAAACCTGGTCTGGGTCAGCAGAACCTTCCAATCCCCCTGCAGAGTCAAGATGAATAATAAGCTACTATTGTTTCAAGCCAAATAGTTTTGACATGTTTGGAACACAACATGCTTGTGACAATAGATAACTGATATATCCCCTGTAAACTTTCTAACATGGGAAAATGAACAGTGTGCCAGGGTTTCCTTTTCTTCATATCCTCACCAGCACTTGTTGTTTGTTGATTTATTGATGATAGTCATTCTGGAAAGAGATTTGACTTTGGATGGTGAACACACAATGCAATATACAGATTATGTGTTATAGAATTATATACTTGAAACCTAAATAATTTGATTAACAGTGTCACCCCACTACATTCAATAAAAATAAAATAAATAAATAAAAATGTTAAAGGCAGAGAGTTTCCATATCACACTGGCAGGGAAGGAAACCCTGTAAGAAGCACCCTCTCACTTGACAGTACATCTTCAAAGGCTTCATCAACAGCTCCAAGTACTGCCAAGAAGCACCCTACTCTTCAGAATGAGGACAAATTGTCTCCTCTCAGCCTGATTCAACAGTCCCAAAGCACTGGATTTACACACCCCAAAATTCATTTCTGACTAGAGAGGGTTTTAATGATTTTATTATATGCCTCACAATCTGTTCCTAAATCTATCCCCATAGAGTTTACATTTACCAATTAATCATTGAAGTTGAGGGCTTTGTGTGAGGGATTAAAAATAATGAGGGATTAGGTTCCATTAGAATGACCAACTTTGATGAAAGTGTAAATTGAGGATGTCTGATCAAGTATACTAGATTTATTGTTCAAGACCAAATGTTATGTATATTATCTGAGTCTAGGGGAGAACCCCAGCCTAGACAAAAGCATGGTAAGTCTCTATTTAGATGGAAGGCATCTATTCTTCTATTGAGTGCAAATATAGGAAGTTTAGCATATTTTAGTAAAACAGTGAAGTGCTCCAAAAGATGAGTGTAAAAGGTACTTGGGATTTTTCAGAAGTAAGAAGATCTTCTTTTCATCAACCTTGGCTTCTTTTCTCAGTATGGAAAATGCAAAAGGCAAGAAGAACTCCACAAAGAAGTCAGGGGGAGCAAAAAATTCTTGCAAATCCAAGTAGTAGGAGCTAAAGAGAAAAATGAGGCTGCTGATGAACCAAGTACACAAGGAACCTCAGGGAAGGAGACCAAACGGAAGAGATCTATGAAAGATGACAAAGCTGCCTGTCCACAAAAGATGGAGCTGGGCAATAAAAGAATAAGAATTCACAAGAAGATACCAATTCCTCCACTGCCCATTAAATTGCCACCAGTTAACCTGCTTCGCCGAGACATCGTGAGGTCTTGGTGCCAACAATTAAAGCTGAGCACCAGAGGCTCGAAATTGGAAGGATATAAGGGGCTGTGTGAATATGCTTCCCATGATCTAAAGGATTTTCCCGCCACAGCAAAGGAAGCCAAGATGTTGACAGAATCACAAAGAAAACTGGAGATGGAGAAGGGGGAAACGACTCTGGACAGTTTGGGTCTTCCGGAAGTGATTGCGCCCCTTGAGGAGGGGTGCCTGCTCTTGAAGGGGCCACTGCTCTCCTTGAGGGCACGGACAATGTTTTCCTGACCTCTGCCACCCGAGGCTGTGTTTGCCTCCTGGAGCAGAATTGCAGCCCAGGCTGGGAAGGTGGAGCCTACAGCATCACCACAGGAGGCCTCTGAGGTCAGGTGGTGGTGGTCCATGGACGAAGTCTCCCTGCAGACCCAGACGGTTGGGTTCAGCTGCAGTTTTATGCTGGGCAAGCCTGGGTCCCTGAGAAACAAGGCACAGTGTGTGCGCTCTTCTTGCTACCTGCCTGCACCTTCCCACCCCCGCACCTGGAGGACAACATGCTGTGCCCCAAGTGCATTCGTAGGAATAAGGTATTAATAAAAAGCCTCCAGTGAGATTATAATGTCAAGAAAAAGAGTACGGTGATGATTATAATGACTACAATCAACTCCACGGTGCCACTGACAGGCCGAACCCCAGGCTGCTCGACACCCTCCATGCTTCCTGCGTCCAGGGCCCACAGACCGGTGCGGGAGATGCTACCCTCAGACTCCCGACAGTGCCTGCTGCTCCGTCTGTTAGGGGACAGGCATTCATGGTTTAAAATGGACAAGCATTTCACAAATTATTATTCATTGCAGTTAAGATGAAAAAGTCACTCACACCATCCAACGGATTCCCCGTCTGAAACAAGGGACCCGGCAGCCCTTTCGCAGCGGGAACCTGAAGTCCCCTTGCGAAGGGAGTGAGGAGACCAAGGTGCGCTCCTGCCTGGGTTCCTGCCTCGCCTGCTGACTCCGTGCTGACTCCGCGGGTTGCTGCCTCCTGGTTCTCAGTTGAATAACTTCACACTGCTGGTTATCTGAAGCCAAAGCTGTTACCGTCTTAACTCCCAAAAAACACCTTCTTAATGTACAAAACATTTTTCAAACTTTTCTGAACCTGAGATTTCTATGATGTGTCTCTGGGATAAAAACACAGGGCGCTGCTCGGCCAGTGTGGCCCAGGGGTTGAGCGTCGACCCAACCCCTGCACCAAGAGGTCGCGGCCGTTCTGTCCCAGTCAGGGCACATGCCAGGTTGTGGGCCTGCTCCCCAGTGGGGGGCATGCAGGAGGTGGCCAGTCTATGTTCTCTCTCATCCCTTCCTCTCTCTCTAAAATCAATAAAAGAAAATATTTTTTAAAATAAAAAATCTTTTAAAAAAAATCACGGCACTTTGCCAGTGTTTTTTCCCATTGTAACTGTTTTGTGTATTTTTGCTGTTTAAAAATGTTCAAGGTTATTTCTGAGTCATAATATGCTTAAAATGTGTATGTAAAGTAATTCATCTGTGTTTTGGAAACTGTTGTATGCACATTATTGTTAATGTTCTTAATTCAGAGAATTAAGCCGAAAGGCATGATTATTAGTGTTCATTTTTTCAGTGTAATAAATAATATATACTTTATTCCTTAAAAAAAAAAAGGTACTCGGGTCTTTGTCTGATGGGAGGTTGCTAAATGCCAGTCATGGGTTGGCCAAGCATAAAAGAATGGTCTACAGACTTGTTTGGAGCTAAGTCCTGCAAAATGTAGAGGTTGTGTGTAGTCTGCCTGAACTTTATAGAGTTGTTTTCTTACTACCAAGTTGTTAGCTTGTATTTCACACCTACTTTATTATGTATGCTCTCTTCTTCCATTCTCTCAACTTTTAACGTGCTGACACGATGGCATGGGCTGGGAGGAGAGACCTATGGGGTTGTGCCCACACAGAACTGATGGGCAGGTTTACAGTCAGCGGGACCTGTGTTCAAATTTGCTATTCACCATTCATTGACTGCATGATCTCAGCTCTGTGTTTCAAGAAATCTCATTTGTAAAATGGTAAAATGGGAAGATAATAGCTAAGATGGATTGATGATCAAATAAAATAATGTGTCTGGGGTGGGGTCTGGAACAGTATAGGCACTTAATAAATATTCAAGACTCATCTTGCCCCTGCTACCCCCCTGTATTCTAATATTTAAAGAAGCTCATGTATGCTGTGATACAGAGGACTGGGAGTATGGGATAGTTTTTAGTACTCAGAATCCTTAGGACAGCTCTATAGGAAGCCTGCAGCTAGCTAATGAAACCTGATTTCTTGGGCATTTGCCTCTTACGGCTGACTGACTTGGTAACTGAATTATTCAAAGATTCTTATAATATGTTTGAATTTCTTATATCCATCCAGTGGCTAATGATTCCTAGCCAGGCCTGGAGCCTCAGTGGAGAGAGAAAAACAGCTAGGTTCAAAAAAGGAGAATTTTTTTTTTTTAATTTAAGAAAATGATTATTATATCAAAATGATTATTATATCCTGATGGATATCTGCAATTATTAGTTTGGGATTTATTGAAATGGGAGGACTGGATGGTGACAGTGAATTTAGACAGATAGCCTGGGAGAGAAGCTGCTCCCCGTTCATGTCCTTAGGAATCCCAGGAGCTGGTGATCCCAGAAGCGGCAGAAGTGGGTGTGGCAGTCTGCAGGGAGCCCAGTTATGCTGGACATTTATTTTTTTAATTTTTTTTTTTAGTTGATTTTAGAGAGAGAAGAAGGGAGAGGGAGAGAGAAACATAGATGAGAGAGAATTGATTGGTTGCCTCCTGCATGCACCCCACTGGGGATCGGACACACAACCTGGGCATGTGCCCTGACCGGGAATCGAACCGGCGACCTCTTGGTGCATGGGTGGACGCTCAACCACTGACCACACCAGCTGGGCAATACTGGCTATTTTTAATCCAGAAAGGAAAGTCGGAACCATTTCCACTTGTCTGACTGCCCACTAACGCCATTCCTTTATATTTCTATTAAGGTTAAAATGCCATCTATAAAGATGTCCTATCAATTCATGATGTTCCTGCTATAAACGCTCATCACACGTGTTGAGCTCTGGACTGTCACCAAGAGGTGCTCCTTAGATGCCTCTGACGTGTTATGTGTCTGTTTTTAAGTACAAATAAGTCTAAGGTATTCTTTGGGTTATCTCCAGAGAGACACCTGTGCAACTGAAAAATGACCCTATATGAAGTAATTGCTGGATTTACATTAAAAACACAGTGAGGAGACATTGTTCCTAACTTTGCATGGGTAACACTTTTCTCTTTTAATAAGAAGGAATCGTGAATTGAATATTTCTAGAATAAGGAAGCTTTTCTCTTCTCTATCCCAATAGGGTTCTTTTCTCTATCAGAAATGTTTGTGGGATATAAAACAAAACCCAAACTATTTAACAAAATGTCCACCTTTTAAATTTTGACATACTCTCAAACCAAAAAAAATGTTTCCCCCATTCATGGGCTAGTTGGCCAAATAGGAAAAGGTTCGTCTGTAGGTGTCTTCCTGTTCATAGAAAGGATGCGGGAAAGCCAAGTGCCCAGACTGAGGTGGTACATACATAGCTGACCATTTATCGAAGTGAAGAGCTTTACCTCTAAAATCCAGGTGCCTTGTTAGCAACACATCTCTGTGAGCCATTCCTCTCAAAGTGCTGATTCCCCCGCCTCATGCCCATCCTCTGAAGATTGTTAGTTTCTTGAAAATTGCTTTAAAAAATTATGTATTTATTCCATTTGCTCTCAGCGATATTATCTGTCAAGAGCTGCAGTGTTTTCCAGATTGTTGTTCTTCCCCGAGAAATAGTGTATTTTGAGACGATTTCATCTGAAGAGAATGTAAAGGAGAAACACGTGTGCCAGCTCAGTGACTCCCATCCGGTGGGACGTGGGCTTTGATGGTGAGGAGCTATGGAAAGAGTCCAAATGTCTGTAAACCTCCACATGGATGTTTCCATCCTTGGTTTTTGTTTTGTTTTGTTTTTTTAATCCTCACCCGAGGATATTTTTCCGTTGATTTTCAGAGAGAGTGGAAGGGGGGGCGGGATAGAGAGAGGGGTTGGGGAGAGAAACATCAGTGTGAGAGAGACACATTGATTTGTTGCCTCCCACATGTGCCCCAACAGGGGCTGGGGATCAAACCTGCAGCCTGGTACATGCCCTTGACCAGAAATTGAACCCACGACCCTTCATTCCGTGGGCTGGTGCTCTAACCAGTGTGCATACCAGTCACGGCTGCCCTTGGTTTTGAATGTATATATGTACTTATTCTGAATAATAGACAAGTTCATTTAAAGCTATTGCTGAATTTTTTTTTAAATCCTCACCAAGGACATCTTTATTGATTTCAAGAAGAGGAAGAGAGAGAGAGAGAGAGAGATGTGAGTGAGAAACATCAATTGGTTGCCTCCTGTATGCACCCTGTCAGGTGATGGAACCTACAACCTAGGTATGTGCCCTCATCAGGAATTGAACCTGCAACCTTTTGGTATATGGGATGATGCCAACCAACTGAGTCACCTGGCGAGGGCTCTATTGCTAAATTCTTAATTGCTTTTTGCCACTTTATGTTTTACCAGTCAATGGTTACTAAAAGAACACTTTTACACCCAATTTTTTAAAAAGTAAAAATGAAGCCCTCATGTTTAGAATATTGGGGAGCCCCTGTCTTAGAATGAAAAAAAGTGGAGATAATTATGTTTAGAAAAGCCATCAGCAAATCACAAGAGAGAAAAGAAGTTTGTGTGAAGACCAATGGAAAACTAGAGAACCAGAATCATGAAATGGGAATGGCCAAAATAGGCTGGTGAACTGATTTTGTGGGGTTTTAGTTATCTACTACTATGTAACAAATGGCCCTGCTGCTTAGTGGCTTTAAGCAACACCATCTCCTTGAATTCCATGGGTTGACTGGGCAGGGCATGGCTGTTCTGCTCCGGGTGATGTCTGGGCTACACTCATTTGAGCACTTAACTGGCTGAACGTCTACGATGGCCCCGAGATGTCTGCCGCTTTGGCAGGGAAGCTGAACTGCGGGCCTCTCTCACTCCGCTCTCTCATGGCTTCTCCCCTGCATGCACTCTCTCCAGAAGGGTAACCAGGCTTCTCAGGTGGCGGCTAAGGGTTTCCAAAAGCAAAGTGGAAGCTTCCAGGTGTTCTCAAGGTTTAGATTTAGAAATGCGACAGCATCACTTCCTCCTGGTTGGTTAAAGCAAGTCCTGTTCAATCCAAATTCGTTGTGGGAGAGGACTGTATGAAGGGGGGTAACACCTGGAGGCCAGGCTCATCAGGAGCTCTTCTGGAGACCAGATACCAACCCAGTTATGGTCATAGCAAAAGAACAGAATGGCTGTGACGTGTCTGCTGGACTTGCAGCCACTGTGTCCTCTCAATGTCTGGTAGTGACTCGAATCTTTACCTTAATTGGCTACTGCTAGTAATCTGCGGCTGCTGGTCATATTTTAGAACAGCACAGCATTTCAACATCCTTCCTTCAAGGTGCTTGGATTGAGTGGGTGCACATGCCCGTGACTTACCGTCAGGGGGCAGGGAGAGGGACTGTGTGTATCTCAGTGCTCTCTGCTGCAGGAGGCAGAGAAGCGTTTTCTAAGTCTCATGACCATATGTCCCGGCTCGCCTGCAATAGCCCTGGTTTATGTTCATTCTTACCCAGGATTATTAACATCACCCGCTTTCATTCTTAGTAGTTGTTCAATGTGGATGATAAGTCATTAAGTCATCTGGTCATTATATGGCCAAGACGCACACAATGGAGGATCCTTCAAAACTAGGGAGGGGATTCAGATTGTAGGTGACCAAAACATTAAAAAAAAAAAAAAAAATTCACACTCCTGCCCTCTATTGGCTGTCCAACATTCCCATAGACTCTTCTTACTGTACTCATACCCTAAAAAGACAAATGCATCCACCTAAAAATGCACCTAACTCTTCCTTGCAGAACTAGAAGTATAGGCCATTCTTAAATATATATCCCTGAATCTTGTCAGTTGCTTGCTTCATTCCGCTCCAGAGTAGAATCTCTCGGGTCGTCCACGCTTCTCTCGGTTTTGTTGTGATCCTGTTTCCATTTTCCATACTGTAATGAATACACTGTAAAATTAACTCCTTCTCACACAGTCCTTATACAATAGTTAGGGGAAAGGGAGAGGAAAGAAAAAGAAAATGAGTTAAAATGTATAAGTATGAATATGACAAAAACAATATATTGGAGGCTACCCTTCTCATATCGGCATTTGGCGCCTTACCCTGGACTTTCAGTCCTGGGTTATGAATCCTCTCTGACTGCCCCTTCACATTTACCTCCCTCCCTTGAGATTCGAAGGAGGAGGTGCTTGCATCATGAGCAAAGGCCTGTCCTGCCCCAGGGAGGGGAACAGCTGTCTGCCTCTCCAGGTGGGAGGCAAGGTACTGCTTGCACAGGACTCACGTAATCGTGGGTGCGCCCAGATAGGAAAGGGAACACATGCTTATCACCCCCTTTTATCTAACACTTTATTGAAAGTTGAATTAAGGGACATTGATAGGTAGGGGTGAGGGAGTGGCCCTAGCTTTTAAACTGAGTATATAGGGAATTTGCAAGCCTCAAGATTATTAGCTCAGGCCTGGGGCTATTGTCTTGGAATAATCTAAGATAAGATGCTCGGGCAAGCTGGGGGAGAGTCTTGGCAAGGTGAGAAGTGTGATAAAGTGGGGGAGGAGGAAATACTAGAGAGGTTGGGGAAACAGAGGCAGGGAGTGTTCTGAGGGGTGTGGATTTGGCAGAATATGTAAAGGATGCTGTAAAATTTAGGGGATAGGCAGGGCACAGAATCAGGGTGTATCTCTTCCTCAGTCTGATAGATGACTATCTGTGCCGGGCTGAGGACAAGGTGGGGGGACTGTCTGGGGCTGAAATAATGGAGGAAACACAGGTCAGATTCTCATAAAGGGTTAAAAATGATCTCAACACTTAGTAGAAGTCCTTTGTGTTGGATCATGAAACCCAAGTCCTCCCCTAAGTCTGCCTCAGATTGGATGCATTACTATATATAGTGCTTATTTCTTAATTCATAAACTAAGGGATTTAGATTAGATTAGTGAGTCCTAACATGGAGCCTACACATTCCAAGAGCTCCTCAATATAGAACGGGGGTGGGTGGGGTGTATTTACACAGAAGTTAGTTTTTTATATACATAGGGATTCATAGATTAACTAAAAAGGTTAATTCCTGTACAGAAACATTAAACTTGAAACGTGATGATGAATGCTATGAGGGAAGTGTGGAGAACATGTAAACACACTGCGGGAGTCTCAGCCTGTCCCAGGGCTCTGGGTAGGTCTCCTGGGGGAAGTGATAGTTAAGTTGAAGGGGAAAACTAAAACTGAGTGTACCACGACGCTCAGGAAAAACTCAGTCGTGGGGAATGACAAAATTCAACACATACAGAGAGTGGATATTTCCTATAAATGTCCTAGTTCTAACTCTGAGGAAGTCAGGTTGTTGGAGAGAGGTTTGTTGCGGGTGAAGAAATGCTACACAAACTGTGCAGGGTAATTTCTCAGCTCCTGTCTCTCTTAATGAACCCCAGTCCCACAGCCCTGCAGCCCTGAGGTGCTCTTGGAACTTCACATAGAAGTGTACCTTGATTTTGGACTTTGAAGCTATTACAAAATAATTGTTGAGATGTTTTATATAGATCTCATTAAGGTTGGTATATGGCTCTGTGCCTTTCTGTCATGCCTGTGGAAGTGAAGCATGGTTTTAGATGTATAATTAAAGTTAGTGTAGAAAGCATGATGAATCAGTCACCAATTTTATTAGAGTTTCAAGAAGTTGGCCACAGACCTTCATGTGCCTTCTTTCTGCTGCGCCTCCAATGTAATTAATTTTTTTCTCGAACGTTTTGCTGCTGAAACTTAATGGAGATTCTATAATTTGTCCATTTGTGGTACTATTATAGCAAGGTTTTCCTGGCAAAATGCCCCTCCCTTCCTTTGGAGTAATTGTTGTTTAGCTTTTGCCAGGGTCTTGGGGAGAGCTGATTTAATAATTATTAATCCTGGTCTCCCAAGTTGATGTCTTCCCTACAAACCTCGCTATTCCTGAATAAAATCCTATGTGACTAGTGAAAAAAGACACTTCTGTTGTCTCTTCTACAAAAATTAAAAGTCTGTCCAGCTGGTGTGGTTCAGTGGTTGAGTGTCGATCCATGCACCAAGAGGTTGCTGGTTCGATTCCTGGTCAGGGCATATGCCCAGGTTGTGGGCCCCATCCCCATTGGGGGGCATGCAGGAAGCAGCCAATTGATGTTCTCTCTCATTGATGTTTCTCTCTCTCCCTCTCACTTCCTCTTTCACTAAAATCAATAAAGGAAAAAAAAAAAAGTCCAACGTAGCAAAGGAGAATATTACATGTTTTTATGAAATGCAAACTACTTGTGGTGTTATGTCCCTGGACTTTTTTATATACTAACAGCTGTTATCTTTTCTGTTCAAGTCTCTTTCCTTGCTTCTATGCATTTGGAACATTCTGGATCAGCTGTGACCAGTACTTCCTGTTTCATGTGTCAGGGCAGTAGTAAGTGCCTGTTTTCCACTCCACTGCCCAAGCTGTGGACTTTCTGCTCAGAGGGACGAGCAAGCATAACGACGCCCATCTGGGAGGGAGCTTAAAATAGTGCCCGTGCGTCATTCTGCAGTTAGGAATCTGAATATGGCTAATGGGGTGTTATCAATCAGGAGATAAAATTAAAATCCTACGTTAGGAACTGCTCCTGCCAGAAAGAGTGTGTTTTGTAACAGCTGTTTTCGATTAGATGCTATTGTGTTCTTTAACAGCAGATTACATAGATCAGAAACATGCGGTTAACAGTTTCCCCGAGTGAGGCTGTAAATGAGCCTGTTGTCCTCTGAACAAAGATATTGCAGGAAGGAGAGGAAGCTCTGAGCAAAGTGTTGGTGGACTTAATGGGGCAGTTTTCTGCTCCCCCTTGGAGGCAAAATAGCTTTCTCAGAAGGGAATAAATATATTTTTGTGATCCTAGTGTAGGGAAGTGACCTTTTGACCTGTGAAAGAGAAGATATTAAAGCTTTTACCTGGCTAGTCTCTACGAACAGCTAGCATTTGATTGATTCCAGAATTCATTAAATCTTAAGGGAGAAAATTAACTGGGGTGAAGGGGAGGGGAGAGAGGAAGCTCTGTACCCAACAAGCACCAAGTGTCTCGGCTCCAAATGAAGATAAGTTGTTTGAAATGAACAGCCAGGAGACAGTCGGTGCATTCTCCTGCTTATTGTGACTCAGAAAATTAAACTTAGTATGCTCAGAGGCTGGCTCCATACTGACGTTCCTGCCGTATGGAAAGTAACGTGCTTTCTCCCCCCTCGTTTCCCGTCTCTAACAGATAACAGTAATAATGAGAACGAAAATCACTCAAGTTAGCGTATGAAAGGAAACTGTCTACTTATAAAAAATAAAAAGACATCTTTTGGTGCCATCTGCTGAGGTACAATAATGTTTTGTAACAGGTTTTGGAAGACACATTAAAAGGCTTCATCTGTGCTTGTCCTTCCCAGTTAGTCAAGATATAGTTGTGTGTCTCCTGTCTGATGTGGATTCATGAATCATGTAATTATTTCTAATTTATCTCTAAAATTAAGTGTCTCAAATACAATTTTAATTGGGATTTCATTAGGTACTTATTATACCATGTGTCAAATGATAGTTGATTATTCTGAGCATGGATATAGAACCTGCAAAAGATAGCGAGAGAATGACGGTACCTCTGAAAGCGGATGGTGCTCAATAAATGTCTTAAAAATAATCAGTTGATATATAATTAACATAAGTAATTACTGCAATTAAACTCTATTTATGGAACCCTGCTGTGTTATTTCCCATCCTAAGCTTAAACATGATTGTTGTTCTTTTGCCCAAATAAAATTAATGTAATGAGAGGAAAAACAGAATAAATATAGGTCTGGATATCAGAGAGAGGAAAACATTTTTTTTTTCTTTATTGGAGAAGGATGGCATGAAGAGAAAAATTAATTTCATAAGGGAATGGTATATGAGGCTTTAAAAAAGTCCTCTTCTCCTAAATGTACTAGGCACATCCAATGCACAGTGAGAAGCAATAGGACTAATCAGCATGTGGATCTGGATGAGGGAAGACCAAAGAGATTGCCCATCTGAACGACTGGACGCTGAGAAACCAGGTTGGTCACATACCCCTTCACCATGCGGATGCTGTTTTAATTTGTTTCTATGTCCTTAGCAGAGAAGGCAGTGACTAGCCATAGTAAGTACTTTTAAAAAATTTAATATTACAACGTTAAGACTGGGTCAAGCCTGTCTTGAGTGACAATAAATGTATGTGGTTCACAGAGGGGTGATGGAAAAACAAATGAAGGGGAAAAATAAATGGACAACTTAATGTATTCCTTGTCAGAATAAGCATTCCTGACTCTGCTTCTGGGCAAGATGGGACAGCAGGTATTGGATTTGCTCTCTCACCTGAATCAACTTGAAAAAATAACAGACAAAATATGTGAAAAAAATGGTTTCAAGACACTGAACATCAAGCAATAAAGGACAATTTCCTGAGATATGGGAAGCAGATAAGAAGGGCCATGTGATTGTTCAGTTTATGCCGGGAGAGTTCCCAGGTGGCACAGTGAGGGGGAGAACTCAGGTGGATCTGGGTAATCTCTCTGAGTTAAACAGATAGAGCAGGGCATCTGGAGAGACCATGGCAGCTAAAGTTTGCAGGACAGGGGACCAGAGAGGAGAGATCTGTATAGAGAAAGAACTTCAGAGATCTAAAGGTCTCCTTTGAGGGTTCAGCTGAATAATTATTAGCACAGGCTATTGAGGAAACATTCTGAGGCCGTGGAAAGCACTATCCGAAAGAATTAGAAAGAATAATTACCAGGACATACATAGGGCTGGAAATAGTTCTTGTTCTTGCCAGCTAGAATAGTTCTTGTTATTACTCACTCTACAAAGGTGAGAATATCAGGTCATTTAATAAAGTATTCAGAAGGGTTTTAACATGGTAATGTGGCAAAATTAGCTGTAGACTAAACATTGCTCTGTTTCCACCTAACAAAGCTTAAAAGAAAGACTCAAGAAGATCATGTCTTAGTCAGTCAGGCTTCTATAACAAAAATACCATAGACTGGGTGATTTAAACAACTAACATTTATTTCTCACAGTTCTGGAGGCTGGGAAATTCAAGATCAAGGTGCAGTCAGACTCAGTGTCTAGTGAGAGCTATCTTTCTGGTTCATAGATGGCTGTCTTCTCCCTGTCTTCTCATATGGCAAAGTGAGAGAGCTCTCTAGTATCTCTTTTATAAGGGCACTAATCCCATTCATGGGGCTCCACACTCATGACCTAATTACCTCCCAAAGACTTCATATCCTCATACACTGGGGGTTAGAACTTCAACATATAAATTCTGAAGGACACACAATTTAGTCCATAACAGATTATTTTGTTTCCATTCAACTTAACTGTGTCCCAGAACAAGGCTCCAGAATATGTAAAGGGATATGTAAATATGTAGTGCCTAACAAGGTAAAATCCACAATTTTTGGCATCCAATGTAAAATTATTAAGCATTCAAAGAGGCAGGAAAATATGACCCATAACAAACAAAAATCAATCAATTGAGAAGCCTAATTTCCCTTTGCATTGGGAGGAGAGAGGCAAATACTCTCCCTGAAAAAGGACTATAAAATTGGATAATACTATCAAAAATAAACATTTCATGGCTCTTGAAATCCATGGCAAAACAATGAGAAACAATTATTTATGAAAAAATTCTATCAGGTAAGAATATTGGGAATCAGTTGCATTCTTGCCTGGAGATGCTTCTATCCTTCCCATTTTGGTTGGCATGATAGTTCTACTATATGGTATAGACCATGAAAGCCAGCAGCTTTGCTGTCAGAAGGGACTCACTTGATTTTGTATAGAAGGTGAAAAATCCACTCTCAGCATCCTCTGTATTCTCAGTAAGAGAAATTATCTTGGAAGCAAGCAAATGAGGAAGGCCAACAACTGACTTGTTTGATGTGTAGACCCATTTGGGAAAAGCAGTGGACCAATTGACCAAGCAGAAATTAAACAAAGAGATCCTAGATTTGAGACAGCCATAGAGGGGGTTGATAATATCTCTATATATCACTGGCTGTCTTTGCTATATAAGTACATGGGATCCTGAGATCCCTGGATAATTGAGAGACCATAAAACTATGCAGAGCATATGAAGAGAAACCAAGAGAAAATAAATGCTGGTGTAGGACAGAAAGTTCTTGAACTGTGAATAAACCCACAGACTGTTAAGCTATTCAGACTACAGGGATGACTTCATGGAAGGCAAGATAAAAAATAAAACAAAAATTTTAAAAAATTACTGAGAAGAGACATTAGGCATGACACATGGCAGGGGAAACCAACTCCATAGATTTACAGGAGGTAAGTTTCTAAACAAACAGAAAAACTCAGCAACAACAGCAACTCTCAGGGAAAATATCAGAAGCTAGAATTATAATAATACATTGTCTAAAGTGTTCAGTTTTCAACAAAAATAATAAAACATTCAAAGAAACAGGAAAATGTGAGCCATATTTAGGGGTTAAAAAGCAGTCAACAGAAACTGAGTGAATTCAGATGTTAGATTTAGCAGAGAAAGGTTTCAAAGCAACTATTATAAATATGTTCAAAGAGTTAAAGGAAGTAATGCTCAAAATTAAAAGAAAAGTAGGATGACAATAGTTTTAGTAATTAGAGAATATCAATAAGCAGATACAAAGTATGAAAAAGAACTACACTGAAAAGTTGGAGTTGAAAAATACAGTAACTGAAAAAAGTCACTAGAGGGGCTCAGAAGAAGATTTAAGAAGAATTAGAGAACTTCAAGTAAATCAGTGGTAATTATCAAAACTGAGGAACAGAGAGAACAAAGATTGAAGAAAAATGAACAGAACTTTAAAGACCTGTGAGTCAATGGCAAGTTCAGCAACATAAATATATGTGTCTCTCAGAAGGAAAAAGAGGAAGAAAGGGAAAAAGAAGAAGAGAAAGGGGTAGAAGAATATTTTAAAAAATAATGGCAGAAAATGTATATAATTTGATTAAAATACAAACAAATGACTCGAGATCCAAGAAGCTCAACAAATACTGAGTAGGATAAGCACAAAGAGATAATACCTAGTCACATCATAGTCAAACTGAAAGACAAAGACAGAGGAAATCTTGAAAATAGCAAGAACAAAAAGACTCACTAAGTACAAGGGAACCCCCCCACCCCTGCAAGAAGATTAACAACTGACTTCTCATTAGATATAATGAAGGCCAGAAGGCAGTGAAATGATATATTCAAAGTGCTAAAGAAAGAAAAATAACTGTCAACCAAGAATTCTGTATCTAGTAAAACAATCCTTCAGAAGTGAAAGTGGAAAAAAAGACACTCTCACATAAACAAAGGCTGAAAGAATTTATTACTACCAGACTTGCCTTACAAGAAATACTAAGGGAAGTTCTCTAGACTAAAAGGAATGTCATAAGATGGTAACTAAAACCTACAAGAATGAATAAAGAGAGCTACAAATGGTTAAATATGTGAATAAACATAAAAGACTGTTAAATATTTTTTCTTCTTTTTAATTCTTTAAAAGGCATTATAGGCCCAGCTGGTGTGGCTCAGTGGATCGAACATCATCCCATGGACTGAGAAGTCCCAGTTCAATTCTCAGCCAGGGCACATGCCCAGGTTGCAGGCCCGATAGTACGGGGCGTGCAGGAGGCAGCTGATTGATGTTTCTCTCTCACATTGATGTTATCATCTCTCTCTTACTTCCTCTTTCTCTAAAAAAATCAATAAAAACACATTTTAAAAGGCATTATAGTCTATAAAACAGAAATTATAACTGTATTGTTGGGTTTATATTATACCAATAACACAAAAGGAGGGTGTAGCAAAAATTTTTATATTTTACCCAAATTAAGTTAGTATTAGTTTGAACTAGATTGGGATGAGTTAAAATGCTTATTGTAATCCATAGATCGATCACTAAGAAAAGAACTAAAAACATATAGTGAAAATATCAACTGAGAGAGTTCTGCTTCTCTAAAAGACAGAGAAACAGAAACCAGATTTACCTGTCACCTAAAGTAACCAAAAAATAAAAATAAAAAAAAAAGCCCACCCAGTTAAAATGTATGAAACAGTGGTTTTCAAGACACTGAACATCAGGAAGGAGGAATTACAAAGGAGTAGGACACTTTTGAGGGTAATGGCTATATTTATTATTCTGATGGTAGTGATTCTTTCACTTGTGTGTACAAATATCAAACTGTTCACTTTATATGCAATATATATCAATAATATCTAAATAAAAGTGTTAAAAACATTTCTGCAAATCATGGATCTATAAACTTAAGACACATATGCACAAACATGTACAATATGCCCACCATTTTGGGGGGAGAGGATATAAAAGTAATTTATGTTAACTTGGAATTCTTCTTATGGAATACTTTTCCATAATTTGGAATAATTTTTTTTTTTATCCTCACCCGAGGACATTTTTCCATTTTCTGTTCAGATAGAGCTTGAGGGAGAGAGAGGGAGAGAGAGAGAGAAACATTGAAGTGAAGGGGCACATCGAGTGGCTGCCACCCGCACGACCAACCAGGGCCGGGGACAAACTGCAACCGAGGTACGTGCCCTTAGCGGGAACCGAACCCGGGTCTCTCTGTACCCCAGGCCGATGCTCCACCGCTGAGCCAAACCGGCCAGGGCTGGAATAATTTTTTAAAATATTTGGAAAATGGATAATTTGAAAGATGCAAACGAGTAGTTACAGTATATACCCTGGGAACTCGAGTCTCTAAATCTAGGAATATGTTGAAAAATATTATAAAATATAATTTGAAAAGAATATATTACATAATAACTCCACTGGAAAAATAAACTTAGACTTGCTTAATTTTCTTTTACAACAGACTAATATATGGTGAAAGAGGGAAGGACTGGCCTATTGCATTTATTTCAGGCAAGCGTACCAATTGTGGTGTTAAGTTTGGGGAATAGGTTAAAAAGGATTGGAATACAAAGAATTTTCATGGCATAGTAACTAATTTTGGTTCTGGAGGTTAAAGAGAAGAAGTCAAAGGTTTCCAAGGTCTCTACCTTTGATGACTTGGTAGATGTGTTGTCATGAGGTAAGATAGGGATTCTCAGAACAGCAGGATGTTTGAGAGAAGAAAGAGATGATCTTGGTCTTAAGAATAACATATAAGAAGAAACATCTGTAACAAAAATAAATTAATAAAAATTAGAAAAAATAAAGAATAAAATAGAGATTTTCTTTTGCATTATGCATTTGAAAAATACATATGCATTGGTTTCTCAGATCTTTTTCCTGAAGATGTTCATTCATTTAAAAAATGGGTTTAAGCAGAAAAGGGTATTTTGGCAGGTCCTGAAAATGGCGGTTCTCTTCTGTAGCAATGATGGAGATTGAACTCTAGGATGAACTCTCTGGGGGCTTCAGTAATCATGAGTCAGCACATATTTATTGAGATGTTCTTTATGCCAGAACAGTGTCAGGTTCAGAATAATGAGCTAGATAGACATGTTGCTACCTTCATGGGCCCTTTTCCTGGGGACTGGGAAATTGCAGAGATATTAATTTGGAGGTCAAAATGGAACATTTCAGCTCTTCTTTTTACAGTCACTGTTAGAGATGGAGACAAGTGGTTTGGGGGCATGATCCAGAAATATAGAGTTGAGATTCTTCATGCGATCAGGGATCTAACTCATATAACAGCTCTGATTCTGCTTCCCTCAGCCTCAGGCCTTGCTCCATTACACTCAGGAATATGTCTTTATTTCCTAATTGCAGAAGGCAGGGGAGAGTATGTGGAAGTTCTGGGTACATTGAGCCTTTTCTTTAGAATCAAATTATGGTATAAGTGTTACCACAAAACCAGGCTACAGTGATCCCAACTCCAGTGACAGTCATTGAAAGGCAGAATGAATGTGCTGAGCTCTTGTTTTGTGCAGTAAGACTTCCCTACACACGACTGACTCAGTATCTGTTTGGTATGAATGGTATCGATGTTGAACTTGTGCTAGAAAAACAATTTGGATTTGTGAGACACTCAGCTCTAAAGTGGCATTTTCCTGAGACCTTCTTGAATTTCATTTATTAAACATTCACCCAAGCTCCTTATTCTGGGGAGAGAAAGGTGGTGTCGTTATTTTAAATAATGTAACACTCATTGCTCCCTTGGTAGATTTGATAGCACAGGGGCAATTATTACATTACTTTTGCACATTTTTGATTCAATAATTTAGATGACTAAATTGCTTTGAATAGGTTTCATCTAACATTTAAATGAGATAAAACAGGTTTTGTTTATTTATTAAGTGCTAACTAATTATTTCAAACATGTTTTGGTTGCTTTAAGAATGGCATACAATTACCAAGTCAGTCAGCCCATTCTAAATATTGAAATATTTCTACTAGCTTTGAATTTGTTGATGCTTTATAAAGCTACCCTGAATTTAAAGACATTTAAATAAATGAGATTTTGTGGCAGATTTTGAATACTTCAAAACCCCAATGATATTTGGCAGCAGTGAGAGGGTCATATAGATGTATAATTCTGAGATTAGTTGTACTGCAAGTTTTGAGGTTCAGGTCACAATTTCAAGCCAAGGTCATCTTCATTATGACCATTGCTTATTACCATCTGAAATCTACTTTTTGGTATTTGAAATGATTTGATGGTCTCAAAGTAACCTTTCTAATTACATATTTCTTACCATTTGTTTTTCCTTTTAGTGAAATAGGTTTGAAAGTATTAGAGTGACTTAATTTTTTTTATGTTTAAAGCTCACAGCTGTAACTTGGAGAAGGACTACATATTTATTTGCACTTACTTCAGAAAGAATTTTAAATAGTACCATTACTTAGGTCCAGCTTTTAAAGTTTGGTGGGTTTCATTGTCTTTTTTCTTGCCTTTTAGTTAGAGGGAGACTGTGTCAATGAAAATGTATCCTTAGAGAAGAAAAACATGTAAAAAGTCACTTCAGAAAATGTTATGATTTTATTCTGTTCTCTTTGGAATTTAGGATCTAAGTGTATATAACTATGCTCCAGAAAATCAGGTTCTTTGCCTTTTAAAGTGTTATACTTATTTAAACCAGAGTCGATACCTGTCAATAATTTGGGACTTAATTCATCATTGACAGGAAAAATAAAAGTCTTGTATGCACTAATCAGGGTAACTGGTTCACTGCTGTTCAGTGTGCAAACTCTACAAGTCTATCCAGTGGTTTATACAAGGGTTTTATCTTACATTTTATTTCATTTCTATCTGCCTCGTTTTGTACGCCTTAATTTATTCAGAGATGCACGATCCTAGCATTTAATGTTATTAGACACTGGCCAATTATTTGCATCCCCATTGCTTCATTAGATATGAATGATCCGATTTTGGATTTTCAAACAATGCCCCAGGCAGTGAAAATGCCCTTCACCTACAGCACACACGCACACCAAAAGCACAGTTATTGTTTCTGCAACACGCCGTAGCATTTATTTATTTTAAGCTCCCCCAGGACACTTTTCCATTCTTTTGTTCAGATAGAGTGGGAGGGAGGGAGGGAGGGAGGGAGAGAGAGAGAGAGAGAGAGAGAGAGAGACATCGACGTGAAAGGGACACATCGAGTGGCTGCCACCCACGCGACCAACCAGGGCCGGGAACAAACTGCAACTGAGGTACGTGCCCTTAGCGGGAACCGAACTCGGGTCTCTGGACCGCAGGCCGATGCTCCAACCGCTGAGCCAAACGCCGTAGCATGTAAAGCAGTGCTTCGTTATCATGGAATTGTTTTCTTTTCTTCCTCCTGTGATTTTTCTCTCTCCTGGTGTCTAAGTTTATGGCAACTTAATAGCTAAATATTGATTTGAAATCACGATGTGTTATTAAACAAATAAATAGTAGAAAATGGAATTTAAGAACGATTAACCCGCACCTAACCTTTTTTCCTTTCAATATACCTACATTCCCAGTGTTAAAAATCCCAAATTTGCATATGACATTTCTTCTGGAGTGTCTCTTCAAAACAATGGTTTCTAAAGATTCTCCCACATTGAAGCATCTTTATTGATTTCATAATTTGTCTGCCTCCCAAGTTAGGAATTTTCGTGTCTGTGTTGGGTGGTCATTCGTTGCATTTGCAGTTAGAAGTGCAGACCGAAAGTGAAGCACAGGACCCGCTCGTCAATCCGTCAGGTCTCCGAACTCGAAACCCACTCACACCTGTCTCCTTGCGCTTCCCGGTGTCAGGTTTCTGTGTAACCTCCTCTCACAAACTGTAACTTTCGTTGTTCTCATAATGACTGGTCTATGCCATAATTCCTGTTATTACTTCTTCCATTTGTCTAGAGGTATAGGTGGCACTTTGCGTCTTCGTTCTCTTGGCTGTAAGTTACAGGGTTACCTCTTGAGACTCAGAAAAAAATCACGCTTCTTTAAATATATCCACACTGCTTGGGCGTTTTAGGATTCATTCACTATTGCTTCCCACTGATATTTATGCAGTTCAGCAAAACCATCCTGTTAGCTTTGCTGGGTTCAATTCTGGATTTGTGCTTTTATCAGCTGGGGGAGACGCCGGGGAGTGATGGCGAGCGGAGGACTTGGTCTGTGTGGAGAGGCACCAGGCCTTCTGAGAGCGTGTGGGTGTGGTTGACTGAGGCGAGGCAATAATATCACAGGTTAAACAAAAGGCAGCGTGAGATCGGAGAAGGCATTATAGCTGCAATCCATGTCGGTTGTACTCATTATTACTGTGCAATTCACTGGTAGAAGATGTACTTGGGATAAATTCACAGGCCTGTACTAGATGTCCCAATAATTAATGAGGGAAGAATTTGAGTAAGTTAAGGGAGGGGGGCAGGTACACTGGAGAAGGAGCCCGGCTGTCCTTCCAGCTCCAGTCAAACCAACACTTTCTCTCTAATTAATTCTTTATTATTTTTTCTTTTGAATAATCCTGTTGGAAGCTAACTGTTGTTGGGGACAGTTTGGACTGTGTGGCAGCTAAATTCGTCTAAGAGAGCAGCAACAGACTAAATTGCAGGACGGTGAAGGGGTGCTCTTACAAACCGTTATCTCTCACTAAACTCCACGTCTAGTATGGACATGTCCTTTAATTTATAATCCTGTATTTCCAGCTGCCTCCTGGGCACCTCTGCATGGACAATGCCACTGCAAACTCAACATGTGGAAATGACCCACTGTGCTCATCTGTCAATTAACTTTTCCTTGACTTTGTGTTTCTATAAACAATTGAATAATTTTCACACATACCGAGGATTAAAACTTGTTACATATAACTTCTTCCTTTTCAATCACCATATACAATATATTGAAAATCCTAAAGATTATCTTAAAATATTCTTCCCATTCATTACGTGTCTCACATTTACCCTGCCAGCCTTTTATCCCAGGCCCTTAACACTTCTCAGATGAACCCTTTCAACAGTTAGATAAAGAATATCAACCCTCACTTGCCTATTTCCCTTCCATTTCATAACATACAAATAGGCAGATTAATCTTCTTTACTAAAATATGGCTACTGTTATATTGCCCCCTGTCAAAAAACATTTAATGACACAATTGCCCACCAAATTAAGTGTTAGGTCCCCGATCCTGCATTTTAGACTTCAAAAATAAACTAGCAACATATCCATTTAGTTATAGCACACATTTCTTGCCTACATAAATCTTGTATTTCAGCTAAAATGGACACTTTGGAGTGACTGGGACATTGATTGTGTGGGGACAGGAAGGAGACGGTTCATGAGGAAATGGGGCAGGGTTTAGAATTAGAGTATCATCAAGTTTATGTATATCACATGAGCATATGTTTATTCTCATCTGCTGAGTATAAGGGAATATGAGCTGGTAGACAGTATGTGATAAGAGCACGCAAAGGAATGTAAGGTGGATTTCCCTTTCCATGAAAAATTTATATTTTCGTTAATGATATACGATCACATGAGACATTAAGTAATAAAATATTTAAATTTATAAGAAGAGATGTCCTCATGCAAAACATAATTGTTTGATGAATGTTACACTTTCTATAAATTTTAAAGGACATAGAGATCAGTGTAGACTGAGTGAGCTTTATGGAACAGATGGGATTAGTTATATGGTCATGAAAGAGATGCAGGGTAGGGACCAGGACCTGCCCTGTGGAGGGGGATCCAGGTGAGGTCAGTCATTTGCTAAGAAGAAATGGTTAAGAGCTTACTGGGGAAACTTCAAGCAAGACAGGTTAGAGGAAAGAACTGGAATCAAGACCTTGACATTTGCCTTCATATTCCATATTAAATCCTTTAAACCCCATCAGCTTTTTCTTCAAAATATGTTCCCAAACACCTTTCTGCCTATCATCTGGTCTAAGCCAACATCATTTCTCACCTGGGCTATTGCAATAGAAGCCATCTGGCCTCTTCTTTTGTTCTTATCCCCACTCCTATTCCCTAAGCCATAGTCTGTTACCACATAGTAAGTAGCCTTAGTTTCCTTTCAAAAAGTGAACCAGATCATTTCATTCCAGAACCCTCCAGATGGTTCATTATCTCACTAAGAATGAAAGCTCAAGTTCTTATCGTGGTCTACAGAGCCCCACGCGATCTGGTGTTCAGCTACCCGCTTACCTCATTCCCTCCCAGTCCCTGCCTTGTTCACTCTGCCTGCCGCTCTCGCTTTCTTGCTTCTTGAACACACTAAGCTCGCTCCTCTTCCGAGCTTTAGCCTGTGACAGCCTCTCTGCTCGGGGCATTCTTCTCCAGTCAGCTGTGTGGCTCCCTTCCTCTGTCCTTCAGGTCACCTCCCCAGAAAGATAGTCCCTGATTCCCCACCAAAAATTCATGCTTGCTGGTCCATCATGTTCTATTTCCTTATCTCACTGCATTTCTTTTCTCATATTGCTTATATGACTGACATGATACATATTTACTTATTTGTTTATCACCCACCTGTTTCCAATAAAATGTAACTCCATGAGGGCAGATACTCTTTTTTTCTCTGCTGTATACAAGCACCTAGAATAATGCTTGATACATACTAGGTACCCAATAAATATTAAATAAGCTGAGAGAAATGCTAGTGAAACAGAGGAACCGGAGGAAATAACAATCCTAACTCTCAAAGGTCGAGAAGGTGCAAATTCTAGATGGCGAGAAAACAGTGTCCTGCTCCATTCTCTTGGCAAGACACAGACAATAAGCACGTAAACAAAGATGATGACTTTAGAGCAATAGGTCTGTAAAGAAAACCTCAAAACCTTCAAAGCAGTAGAAAGTGATGGGAGTAAAGTGTGGGCCATTAAATGGGAGAGTTAGGAATACCTTCTCTAGGGAGATGAGAGTTGAGCTGAGGCTCGAATGGTAAAGTTTCAGCCAAGTGACCCCTTAGGAGATGAGATTTATTTGCACTAGGAAGAACAAGCCAAGGGTCTCAGAGATCCCTTGTGATACTATACCAGGGCTGTCTCTCTTTTTTTGCCATAAATGATACTTGCTCACTCATGGGTGTGCTGGGGAGGAGGGATAAGGAAGTGGAGACACAGGATTCCGTCATGCCTTTTTAGATTTATGAGTTCTCTTGACTGTCACCTGAAGACTCTGTTGGGGACATTTTGTATGAAACTCTTGAGTGAGCCTAGGCAAATACCCAACTGCAGAAAGGAAAGGTTAATATTATTGATAATCCCCTAGATTAATCGAATACACAATTTAAAGCAAGGAGCACAATGATAAAAATAAAACATTTTACTTGTTCTTTTATCAACCACATATTAACAGGATTTTAAGCACCCTTACCTCCTCCCAAGTATGGGGTCCCCAGGCGCTCAGTTGTATTCAACAATAAGACCTACTGTTTGACATATCTTCTTATCTTCATTTGTTCAAGTCTTTATAGTGGCATTGTACAGTGTTTTTTTTTTTCACATACATTATGATATTTTGTTATGTTTATCCTGGGATATTTTATATTTTTTGTTGTTATTATAAATAGGCTCTTTCTTCTTTTATATCTTCTATCTCATCATATAAATGTAAAATGCTATTTTATGTGTTTATTCTGTAACTAACCATTTTGCAAATTCTCTCATTATGTAATCATTCTGGGACTTTCCTTTAAAATGTTAGTCATCATGCCCTGGCTGGTTTGGCTCAGCAGTTTGAGTGCTGGCCCTCGGACCAAAGAGTCGGGGGTTTAATTCTGGTCAAAGGCATGTACCTCAGTTGCGGTTCGGTCCCTGGCCTTGGTTGGGGTCGTGTGGGAGGCAGCCAGTCTCTGTGTCTCTCTCACATCGGTATTTCCCTCTCTCTCCCCTCCCACTCTATCAGAAGATAGATGGGAAAATATCCTCGGGTGAGGATTAAAAAAAAAAAAGAAAAAATATTAGCCATCATTTCAATATAGATTACTAGCCGTATTATTAGAAGATTCCAATGTATTTATTTACAAATATTCATTAAATGTCCACTCTCTGCCAGGGAATCATCAAGGCCCTGGCTATCAGAACCATCATTAGCCAGAAAGATATTTTGTGAGAATTAGCTTCCTCAAGATATCTATGTTTACTGGAAAATTGACCTAATATCTTGATTTTCTTTAGAAAAGTTTTTATGCTGCCTTTGTTGGATAAGTTCAGTAGTAAGCCTGCAAATCTATAATGTCTCCAAACTGTTTCCCATGTGGTTGGCGGTGGGGCCACTTTGCAGCGCGTTATCTGCACATGGAAATACAGCAGCTGTGGAAACAGCAGTGAACAGGTACTCAAGGATTCTGCTCTCTCTGGGCTTACCTTCTGCCAAGGAGAGAGCGTTTGCCAGCACAATGAACTTGCAGGACCCACCGAGTATTCCTACAATCATCTTTAGTTTTGTCTCCTGCAGTCTCTTTAAATCTACTTAGAGGAAGTCATCCTTCCCCTAACTTCTGCCTGAACACTCTGGCAGTTCTATGACCTTTCTTGTACTCTTGCTAATAAACTATTTTCGTCATTGGAATCTCAGTTTGGCTTACATCTTCCCTTCCCTAGGTGAAAGGCTGTGTTTGAGAAAGAGAATGGTTGGCTCCCTGTCTTTCTGTCATTGACCTTTTCCTCCCACTCGTTAGGTTCGCTGCTATTCTGACTCCGATTGTGGAGCATTACAGTGGAGGAGATGAAAAGGGTCAGAAAACCCTTACTTGACTGATGATGTTGTGAGACAGCTTCTTGTTGCCTGTGGCCCATTTCTCACATGTTTTTTTTGCTGACAAACTCTGGGAGTTTGTGCTGACCCTAACATGGCCGCCTGTCCTTGGTTCCTGCCATTAGAGCAGCCACTGGCTCAGTCTCTGGTGTATTAGGTTTCTCAGAGGAGAGTCACACTTGGTCCACTCTCCACTCGAAGTCTGAGGGTCACGTAGCAACTCCAGCAGGTCCAGTTGGAGTCTTGTGTCTTAGACTTGGGGTTTGGCAAGCAGTAGTCCTCCACATATCTCTCTCCTGTGGGGGGCCCAGGAGAAGGGGTATCACACCTTAGTGCTCAACAAATTCTCAAAACAATTCTCTTTCTCCATTCTTTCATCTCTCTTATTTAGTTGATACACATTTATCATGTAATCCCTTGCTACTCAAAATGTGGTCCATAGACCAACAGTATTAATATAACCTGGGAAATTATTAGAAATATAGATTTTGTGCCCACCCCAGACCTGCTGAATCAGAATTTGCATTTTAAAAAGATTCCCAGGTGATTTATGTGCACATTCAAGTTGGAGGAACACTGATCTAACCTACTTTAGCTTCTTAATTTATTTGAAAGTTTCTGGTGGTAATCTTCCTCATACTTCATATTGATACCTAATGTCATAATCTGGTGCTACAATGGAAATTTACAGTTTAGCATCTTGTTACGTAGACAACAAGCAAAAAAAAACAACTTTTTTTTTTTTTAGAAAACTCAGATTGGCATATTTTCTATAAAGAAAATGTAAAAGTATAATTGTTATGGATTACATTGTGACCTCTCCCCCTAATTTATATTTAAAGTCATTTCCACTACCTCAGAATGTAACTTATTTGAAAATAGGGTCATTGCAGATGCCATTAGATAGGTTATGGTGAGCTCATACTGGAGTACAGTGGGCCCCTAATCCAATATGACTGGTGTCCTTATAAAAAGGGGAAGCTTTGGACAAAGACATGCACACAGGGAGTCCACCATGTGAGGATGAAGGCAGAGATTGAGGTGATGCTTCTACAAGCCAAGGGATGCCAAAGATTGCCAGCCAACTTCTCGAAACTAGGAAAGGGGCATGGGATGGGTTTCTTCCTCACAACCTTCAGAGAGAACCAACCCTGATGCCACCTTGAATTCAGACTTCCAACCTCCAAAACTGTGAGATAATAACCTTGTGTTGTTTAAGCCTCCCACTTTGTGATAGTTTGTAGAGTGGCCCTAGCATGCCTTGTGAGTTCGAACTGGGAGGGGGAGCATAGGAGATTATAACAATTTACACAGGAAGGTCAAGAAACACGGAGGAGTTAAATCAAGTGTCACCCACAAGCCCAGGAGACCCAAGAGTGGAATCTGCTTCTTCTAACCCCCAGTTGCATACAGTTTCTGCTAGTTCATCTGCAGCCTCTGCTAGGACCTCTGTAGGCAGTGAATGGCTATTTGTTGATGTGACAACATCAAAACAGTGTCTTGCTTTGGAAAATGTAAAGTGAAGGGGAAAAAGGCAGTTTCTGGTAAATGGAAGTAATTTTCAGCAGGCTGAATTTTCACCCCGTTAGCACTAAGGAATTTTGTTCACGTAGTGAGAATAAAAGCATATTGAAACAACCCAAGTTTTTTGTTGCAGTTCTGAAAGAGGGGGATTTGGCTCGTTAATAATATTCTCTGCTTAATTGCTCCTTTCTTTTGTGCTGGAGATGAAAGTGCTCTGTGGTCCCACTCAAGCAGCTGCTCATTAATCTTCAGACAGGGCTGGATGAGTGACCATGTAGTGTGTAGACTGCAGGGTGGGGAGACATGGATCATTGTTGGGAAGCCCAGGAACATGGCAGCAAAAGTGGGAGGCAGGTGAAGTTCCCTTTTCTGCAGGTACCTCATCCCTTTAGAAAGACAATTAGTTTTTAATGATTGCCATGCATATTCACATTGAATTCTCATAATACAACTTGATGTATTATAACCTGTAGTTTCCTAAATAGGTCCTTGGGGCTCAGTGGTTAAGTCACTTAATTTATGGGACATTATAAAGTTAGCATCAAGTTTGTTGAGGATATGGACTCTTTGAGCCAGGCTGTCTGGATTCAGATTCCAGCTCTATCCTTTACAAAGCTCTGGGACTTTAGGCAATTACTTAAATTTTCTGTAGCTCAGTTTGCTCATTTGTGAAATGAGAAAACGATTAGTTCTTATCTCCTAGAGCTGTTGAGAGGATTAAATGGATCGCCATTGTGTAGTATTTGGAACTTCACCCAGTACATGAGGATAATGTAGGAGGAGCATGGATCCCGACCTGTTCAACTCCAAGACCAGTGCTCTCTTCACGGCGCACAAGTGACTCCTCTCGGTGTCCAGCTGCGCTCACGGCCCTTGGCCATTCTGCAGACCTTTCTCTCCTTTCTTTCCCACCACACCTTACTTCCTCTGTACTTCCGTTCCTCAGGAACTGCCAGGTATTCGGATTAGTTACCCCGATACATTTCTGCAGGCTGAGGTGCTAATGCGTGCTTCTGTCTTGGTGGCGTGCTTTTGTGTGGTGGCAATCTGGGTTGTGCAGACTCGGGGTGGGCTATTTCATAAAGCAGAGGGTGGACAGTCATTGTAGAAGGACTGGAACAGAGATAGAGGAGTTGGAGAAGGGTTGGCTCTATTTCTATGCAAAGGGAAGACTATGTGGGAAGTGCAGCCATTACTACAGACTCTAGGAGACAGATCTTTGTGCCATAAGGCTTTTGCTTGCAAATCTTGCCATTTGTTAGAGACCTTTTCTTGCATAGAGATTGACAGATTGGGATGGAGGCACTGGAGAGGGTGGGTGGCAGCAAGTTATCTGAATAAAAGTTCCTCACTTCATGAAGCTTTGTAGAAATTGATTTACCATTTTCGCGATCTTTTGTTATTTTAACCATTCTAGATTTCCATTCATAGATTCACATATTTTGGGGGGTGGTTTTCTCAAGCCAAACATGATTTATTTAAAAATTTATCTCAATCTATTTCTCATGAGTAGATACTCGCATTGTATCTCACCAAGTACACAATTCCTTGTTCAAAAGGTAGTTTCTGCCTAAACCTTACCAGGCCAGAGAAAGTTTTGAATGTAAACCCAGCCTGACCTCCTAATGGTGCAAAGCGAGTGTACTCGACAGAAAAATTTGGCAGAAATCAGAAAAGAAACAAACTGACTTAGCCTACTGCTAAAAACTGAACTAAGAAGGGGAGTGTGGGCTCAAGGGCCACGGATCTTTTAAGGAAACAAAGTGTGTGTGTGCAAATGCATGCATGTGCTTTCTTTCTGTTGACAGATGGGTCTTACCAAACTTGGAAGAGACATAGGCAGTAAATCAGTTTTCCCATTTCATGACAGTCTTTATCATGAAAGATGATTCTAAATGTAAACACAGTGGGTAAAATGCCACTTAGAGGGAATTTAATAAACATACTAATTTAGACCTCAGCAAGAGAGCACCTAAATATCAAACATAATGATATACCACAAATCAAATATTCAGGATATCTATTTTAATCTAAGAGGAAACAGAACTCTTTATTCTAATCTTGCTGTAAAGCCTTTGGCTTCCTAAAGTATGTGATCTTGTTAAATTAAAGGATTAGAGTGAATGCATCCTTACTTTGGTATGTACTTACAACTAAATAAATAACATGCTTGTTATGACTGCAAACAAAATGAATTAAGTGAAACAAGACAGACGGCATGGACTTGCTGATGTCTTTGTTTTTGACAGCCTCTAATCCTGGAAACAGGAAGATATCGAGATGAATAAACATTTCCTGCCTATGTGAGCTCCCAAGTGGTTAAGTCTATGCCCAGATTCGTGCTAAGAAGTTCAGAAACTGAAGCATCTGGAGACCTTGCATATGTATAAAGGAAATCTCTCCCTTCCATTGTCTTCTCCGTTTCCTGCTTATCTGAAAACCCATTAATGCTCTCGCATTTTGGGTCCTGAAATGAGTAAGGTTGGGGTGGAGAAGACAAATTTCTCATTAGACACTTTTGAAGAATTGTCCTCCTTGAACAGCTGTCCCAGTTTAGTCTCCATTAGCTGTCACAGAACCTTTCCAAAAACAAAAAAGGACGCAGTGCTTTCAATGAAACCTCATTTCCATCAACATCGAACCCAGAGTTCACAGATGTGTCCCCTTTCTTCGTGGAATGCTGTCTTAAACCCAATATGCTAGCAGTTAAACAGCCCACGAACACACCACAAGTATTTGTTTATTGGGAATCAAAATGTGGAGTGGGCTACAAAACTGGGGGCTGGATTATTAAGACCAGATTGAAGAGGGCTGTGGTGGTGCTTGGGTAAATATTGCTAGTGGTACAATATTGAAAAGATTGGGAAGTCATCAACCAGTCCTTCAGAACTGGAACACATGATTTAACCACAAGCTGTACTTTATGAAATCTTAAACTGTAACACGAAGAGTGGCCTAATTTAATCCATGTGGGCTACATTTTGATGTCAACAGACTTTTCTTTTTAAACCAGTCAGAGAATGCAACGGGGTCTTTAGCCTTTAATAAAATCCAAGCTGTTTCCTGCAAAGTCACTTATCTTGAAGGATTAATTATTTTTACATTATGATTGATATTCCATGGGTTTTCCTATACCTCTTTGTACATGTCCACTTTGCAAGGGACAATTAACCCTAAGTCTGCCAACGTCAGTCTCTCACAGGTGTAATGGGGATGTAGCAGCAGATTCCGAAGCAGACAAGTGCTTCTCTCTCCCTGAGGGGCTTTTAAGAGACAGAATGAAGACAACAGTTGCTGTCATAAGTCATATCTGTGATATGTGCTTCATACAGAGGCTGATTGTGGACTTGACAGGTGAGCACATATAGAAAAACGCCTCCTATGCAACTATTCTTAAAACACTTTGAGATTTGACTTGGGCTGGAGCTTCCCATAGATTAGATCCATCAAACATTTCTTTTCATTAGAATGAGATTATCTCAGTATGACTCTAAATTGTTTTTTCTATCAGATGAACAAGTTAAGGCTTCACTTTTTTTTTTTTTTTTGATATTATGACCATTAACTGAAAATACCAGATGGGTACATTTTATAAATGTCTTTTAAAAGGCTCAGTGTGACTAAAATTTCTGCGATAGATGGTAGTTTCAGTCCAGACTGGAGTAGTTGGAAGTGATACAGTGTCTGCCCTCAAGTAGCCCAGAGACTGTTGGGTTGATAAAAGCAGGGATAACATGACTAGATTTTTAAAATAAAAGTTAAGCCAAGAACTCAGTCCTATGTCCCATCACTATCTATGCTGTTCTGTATGACGTCCCTACTCAACATGATGGCCCATAGACTGTAGCATCAATGTGAGGATTTGCTGGAAATGACTCAAGAGCTCCTCCCCGGACCTACTGAATCAGAAGGTGCATTTTAACAAGAACCTTAGGTGAGTCAGTCACCTTTGAATTTGAGATGTAGAGGGCTTTGGGCATGGCTATCAGAGGACTTAACTAGCTTTAAAAAATACTTCATAGGATGAAAATTTCCTTTGTTGAATGTAACCCTGAAACATCAGAACTGATGAATCAGTATCTGGTACATATAGGATGGGGCAAAAGTAGGTTTACAGTTGTGAGTATGCAAAATAGTTTATTCTTGTATTATTATTGATTAATTGTTGTATTATTTTCCAAAGGAACAACTGTAAACCTACTTTTGCCTCACCGTGTGTGTGTGTGAGTGTGTGTGTGTGTGTGTGTGGCCATGTTTCTAACTCAGTAGTATAGCATGGTGCCAGGTATCAACCACAAGGAAGAAGAGCCACTTATTTATCCCTCTGTAACACCGGAGGCTGAATACAGGAAGAAAGGCAGTAGGCTGGGGGCATTCTTACCTCAGTTTTAAATAGTTTTAAAATTGAACTCTGCTCTTTAACTTTGAATTTGAACATTCAAATACTCTGAACAAAAAGGATGCTTAGAATTCTAAGTTGTTTCTGTAAAAGCAAATAAATAGGAAGGGAACTTTTTCTTGGGGCCAGGCCTTTAACACCTTAAAATACTTTGGTTAGTAGTACGTAAAAACACACACATATTCTGCATGTTAATGTTCAATCCAAATTATAAACTATTATTATTTATATTAACATTGACATTTGTCTTGTGTAGCAAGAGGAAATATATTCTCATCAGATGCTTTCTATTTTTTATTAAAAATTAACATACATTGGCAAGGTCAAAAATTCAAACTATAGAAGTATAAAATGAAAACAAAAAAACCTTTCTTTCTACCGCTTTAGGCTCCTTTTCCAATACTAAAAAAATTATTATGGTTATTAATAGTTTATTTTCAATATTCTTCCAGAAGTTATCTTATTTTTCATTTTTTCTTCTCTCTTTCTCTTTCCCCTCTCTTCCTTCCTCCTCCTCTTCTATCTATATATCTATATCTATCTATATATCTATATGTATATATACATATATATAAACACACATTTATGACAATGTGTATATATATATATTTTTTATTGATTTTTAGAGAGAGAGATAGAACATTTATGAGAGAGAACATCGATCGGCCGCCTCCTGCAGGCCTCCCACTGGGTATCGGGCCCACAACCTGGGCATGTGCCCTGACTGGGAATTGAACCAGCGACCTCTTGATGCATGGGTTGATGCTCAAACACTGAGCCACATTGGCTGTGCAACAGTGCATATATTTTTATCTGAGAGAAAGTTGCCTACATCATTACCCTTTATTCCTGAATCTATCAGTGTATATTTCCTACAAATAGGGAATTCTCTTACATAATCACCCATATTGTTCTCGATTTCAGTAAATTTAACATTGATACAATACTTTTATCTAATCTCCCATGAATATATTAATTTTATTAATTGACCCAATTGTCTTTTTTTTTTATTTTTTAGCATTTGTTTTCCTTCAGTATGGGATCAAGTATAGGACCAGGTATTGCATTTAATTCTGTTTTATTGTTTTTTAGTTTTCTTTAATCTGGAATATTGCCTTAGCCTTATTTGTCTTTCTTGACATTGACATTGTGGATAATATAGCTCCCTGCACCCCCTGCTTTTAAATAGAAGACTTCTTTTTATGGGTTTGTCTGATGTGTCCTAAGGACTAAATCTAGACTCTGTACTCCTGGCATGACTGTATAAGTGACGTTGTTTCCTTTTCATGATGTTACATGTGCAAATACATGATATCCTCATGTTAATTTTGATTACCCATCAAAAGTTATCAAATTTCTCTGCAGTATTTTCCCTTTGCAATTAATAAGCAATCCATGAGGAGACACTTTAAGACCGTGCAGTCCTGCTGCTCATCAACATTTCCCCCTAAATTCCTTGATCACCTCTGGTCCTTCTGGTTTAAGAGTGTGCAGCTGGCAGTTAGTAGATTTTCCGTGGGATCCACAGTTGGTGGGCTTGTTAACAAGGGCTCAGGTGGGTATAGATTCTGTCTGTTCCCTGGGTGGATTGGACTAGCTTTATTAACTTGCTTAGCTGAATGGCACTATGACAAGGGTCTACTTCAAGGTTCACAATTGGGTTCCGAGTCAGTTGGTCTGCTACCACATTCATGAACAGGTGTGGGTCTTGCTAGGTCCCTGGTCAATGAATGGATCCCCGGGTAGGCAGGACTGGCCATTTACCATGGCTGAAAGGGGCTGGAATCCAGCCCCAGGTCTGTTTCTGGTTTCACAGTCAAGATTGACATCTTTAGACCTGACCACAGAGCCATAGATGGGCATGTCTCCCCACTAGGTCTGTGGATCTGTGGGTGTGCTTGATTGTTCTCTGATCATGGCTGGAGGGGCTGGAGCTGAGCTTACGGCCCTTTCTGGATTTCCTGAGGTGCAGTTGTAAGAGTCTCCCACTGGGTCCTTTTGGCAATAGGACTGCTCATGGACTATGGCCGAGACAGGCTGGAACTAAGTATAGGGCCCTTTTAAGATAACCAGGGGCATAGATGGGAGTGTTTCCCAGTGGGTCCGTTAGCTGGCAGTTCTGCTTGTGAACTGTAGCTGGGTGGGATGGAACCCAAAATAAGCCTTTTCATGATCTTTGGAGACTCAGATAAGTTTCTCCTACTGGGTCCCTGTGCTAGACCACTCATGAAGTGTAGCTGAGAGGGCTGGAACTTAGTATAAGGCCCTTCAGGATCTCTGGGAGCACAGACCCTCAGGATTGCTGGCAGACTGAGGCTGGGAGGAAGCTAGAGCTGACTTTAGCACTGTTTTAGGATCTTCAGGGATGCACACAAGAGTATCTCCTGTTGGGTCCCTATGCCAGGTAGGTTTGCTTGTGGACTGTGTCTGGAGCCTAGTATTGGGTCCTTTGTGAATCCCTAAGGTTGCAGGTCCCTGGGATTGTTTTCCACTGAGGCCCTTGACCCTCAGAACTATTGGAAGACTGTTTGAGAGAGAGCTAGACCCAAGTATGGAGCCCCTTTTTAGGATCTCTGGGGTACAGTTGTGACTCTCCTGCCAGGTCCCTGTGCCAGCAGGACTGCTCGTAGTCTTTAGCAGAGAAAAGCTGGAGCCCAATTACAAGGCCCTTTTAGAATCCACATTGACTGGCCAACTGTGGTGGGTTTTCTTCCAGGGGCTCCTGGACCAAAGCCAAGAGGGGCCGGAGCCAGTTCACAGGCTACTTCTGGGTCCACAGCTGGGCCCAAGCCCTGTAAGCCTATTACCCAGTGCGTGGGTGGATGTGACTCCTTCTGGTCCCTTGGTGTACCGTGCTTGACAGGACCATGCCAAACGGGGCTGTAGCCTAACCCTCAGTGTTACAGAGATTTTTCCACGTCTTCTTTTCTGGGACCATGGTCAGCAAATCACCTGCCTTCTCAAAAGACTCTCCTTGATCTTGAACTCTAATGAGGTTTCACAATCACCTACCTAAATCTCAATGCTCCCACAAAGGCACTTTTGTCCGTGGATAGATGCCAAATTGTTGTTCAGGCAGAATAGTAGAGGGAGGCATCTCATTTGGCCATCTTGTGGATATCACTCCCAATATTTCTCGTAGAGTAGATTGACTGAAAATAAATTCCTACAGTTCCTATGTGCCTGTGAAAATTTATATTTCTCCTCAGTTTTTGAAAGTTATTTTTGCTGGGGATTGAATTTGCAATTGACAATTTAATCTTTTGGTATTTTAAAGATACTACTCCATTATCTTTTAGCTCGCAAAGTTTTTGAAGAGAAATCCATTGTTTTTATTTCTTTCTTTGCATGTTATATATCTTTTTTCTCTGGTTGCCTTTAAGACCTTCTGTTTGTGTTTCGTCTTTCGTAATTTAAATATGATTTGCCTATGTGTGTATATTTTTTACCCTGTGTTTTTTGGGTCTGTGGCTTGGTGTATATCATTAATCTTGAAAATTATTGGTCATTATTTTTCAAATATTTCCTCTGTCCTGTTCCTATTCTGTCTCTCTTCTCCTCTGGGATTCCAATTACATGTAAATTATACTGTTTGATACAGTCCCACAGTTCTTATATGTTCTGTCCTTTTTTGCTTTCTTTTTGTCTCTTTGTATTTAGGTTTGGATAATTTTTAAATACCTATTTTCTAGTTCACCAATTCTTTATTTGCCTGTGTTGACTCTTCTTATGAGCCCATTGAAGGCATTCTTTTTGTCTGTTAGTATGCTTTTGATTTTTAGCATTTCCACTTGATTCTTTCCTACAGTTTCGATCTGTGTGCTAATATTATCCTCTGATTTTAGGTATCATCCAGCTGTTCCATTAGATCCTTTAACATACTAATCACAGTTGTTTTAAATTTTACATCAGACATTTAACACCTTTGCCATATTTGACTCTACTTATGATAATCACTTTGTCTTTTGGGACTGTTTCTCATGTCTTTTTATATTCTCTCTCTACCCCCCCCCCCTTTTAAAAGATGAATATCTTACGTAGGCTATTAGATATTGAGGTTAATTTTATCCTTAAAAATGGGAATACATTTCCTTCAGCCAAGCCTTTAGTACTAGAATTTGTTAATCTAGTTAAGAATTCAGCTAGGTTTGAGGTTCATTATTGCTGTGATTACTCTGAGTGCACCATGTGCTTTAAGTTCCTCTAGGGATATTTTCTGTTTTGAGGGCAGTGCTTGGTTTCAGGAAAAAAATTTTCTTTCAATGATTGCTCTATCCTCAGCCTTACGTCTTTCCTTTATGCTATGTCTTAGAGAGATCTATCTGTCTTTTGCATTTACTTGTGACTCAGTGCTTATTAGTTATTAGCCCGAGAGTGGAGACTGGGGGTGGTGTGGGTATTCTCTACTGTTTTACTTAAGCCTTAGTCTTCGGCAATCACTGTGTCCCCGCATCTTGGGGATGTGGCCTTATCAGTGATCCTGTCCTCCAGTGATGTTCTGAACCTCGCATATATTGCTGCTCCTCCTTCAGGTCCAGGATTATTTCCTGTTATCTCCCCCCAGCTGCAATGGGGTTTTAGTAATGTGCTAAGTGTGATGGTGGGTTTTTTTTTTTTTTTGCCTCTTTCCCTCAGAGTAAAGCTTGTTTTTTTGCTGTTGTTGTTTTTTCTGTAGGTTAAAAGGGAGAGAAGGGTCTGGGCAAATGTCTTTCCCTCTCTGTGGTAACTGCTGTTCTCCGATTCGTTTCACACCAGAAAGGAGACTCTTTCAGGCTTCTCCCAGTCATTTCCGTGTGTACGATGAGGATTGTGGGGGGAAAGCCCTTATATTTGCTGCCATTTAAGCCTTCACCCTCTCACCAGAAATTTGCCTATCTCCCTAGATGAACTCTTCTTACTGCTATTTGACTTCTACTTTAATCTAATTAAACTTACTTCTTACTGGCATTTGAACTACATAAGTTATTGTTCCTAACTGTCTCTCCCTGTAGGTGCCTCTTTCTCTCTAGATTCGGGGCCCGTTGGTTGACATTAGCACACTGATAGATTTGAGAAAAATCATAAATTTGTTTTCTCCAGATTTTTTTTTTCCACCAAATGTTGGGAGTGATAGTCTTTCCAACTTTCTATGTCTCTAAGCAGAGATTGGATATCTATTGTTGTTACAAAAATTATGATCGTGGATTTATATATTAAAATTTTTTTTCTCTTTATTGATTTTAGAGAGAGAGGAAGGGAGACGGAGAGAGAGATGGAAATATCAATGAGAGAGAATATCGATTGGCCGCCTCCTGCGTGTCCCCCACTGGGGATCGGGCCCACAACCTGGGCATGTGTCCTGACTGGGAATTGAACTGGCCACCTCTTGGTGCAGGGGTCAATGCTCAACCACTGAGCCACACCAACCGGGCGTGGATTTATATTTGAAAAAAGAAACAACATAGCCCTGGCCGGTTTGGCTCAGCGGTTGGAGCGTCGGCCTGCGGTACAGAGAGACCCGGGTTCGGTTCCTGCTAAGGGCACGTACCTCGGTTGCAGTTTGTCCCCGGCCCTGATTGGTCATGCGGGTGGCAGCCACTCAATGTGTCTCTTTCACGTCGATGTTTCTCTCTCTCTCTCTTCCTCTCTCTCCCTCCCGCTCTATCTGAACAAAAAATGGAAAAATGTCCTCGGGTGAGGATAAAAAAAAAAAAAGAAACAACATAGGACAAATTGTTCATCCCTCGAAGACAACTTCCCACTGTCGGGAGGAGCTGGGGCAGAGTGCGGTCGGCAGGTAGGACAGCAGTGCAGCGACATTCACAAGAGCGGCGGAGGCTGCATAGTGTGTCCTAGGGGGACCAAAAGGCAGTAAATCTGGACTCTGGTAGACCTGCAACCAAAGGGAAACACATTTAGCACGGATTCTTGTTTTGAGAACTATTCGTGAAACTTCTTAGAAATCAGCGTTTTGCGACCATGTAGACGAACGTCGGAAAGGAGGTGAGACGTCTTCCCCAGCTTCTCAGTCTGCATCACTCATGCTTTAGTTTTGATCTCTGAATTATCATTAAACTCTAAATAAGTGTTATTTATTTTTGTTCATAAAATAACTAATTTGTTTTTTCAAAATCATGCGCAGACTGTCCAATAAATTGTTACCATAATTATACATAATATTAATGAAGAGAAAGCTCAGCACACAGGGACAATAGGAGGGAGGAAGAAAGATTCACTCAGGAACATACATATATTTTTAAACAAAAAAATACTTCTCTCTCACTGAATGAGTCTTCTTAACTGAGGACTGGCAGATTGGTGGTTAGTGGAGAAAGACTTGGTCTGAGAACTAGGAAACTAGAGCTTCCTTTTCTTTGTAACTTTAAGCGATTCAGTTAACATTTTTAGATCTCAATTATCCCAAATATCAAAGGAGGGGTTGGGTTGGGTTAAAAGATCTTTAACATTCTTTCTACCCTAATGATCGCTGGAGTGTAGATTGTGTTTCCTGATAACCTGTACCTCTCTATGGATACCCATAATAGGTTATTATCTACAATTTATTTTACGGCTTCTGGAGCCAGTTCCCCAGGCTTTTCTACATTGGGGGTTCCTACCTCATGACTCACCTGGTAGCACATGAAATATCTGCAGCTCTCAGACTTCTACCCACGTTCTTGGTTAACGCAGGAGAGCGCCACCAGCAGTTAGATTCTCACTTTGTTTGGAACGCAGCTGAAGCCGAATTTCTTACAAGTGTGAAGAGCCTTCTTCTGTGGAAAGTGCCACGTAATTCACTGCCTTGAGCCTTTGCGATAAAAAGACTGTTGGAGCGCACATGCTCACCCGACATCATAGTTTCTAGGTACCCAAGTCAAACATAGAATTTCACAAAGAAAACTTATTTAAGCACTTTCAAAGGAAAATGAATTATCCATCCCCCCAAACTAAGATGATCTCAACTATAGAAACACAAGGACTGGGTGGTATAATCTGCAGACCCAAAGGAAAATATTCGAGGCTGCACAAATGAAATAGGCACGAGCTATTTGAGTGCTCTTTGCAGGAGGAAGCAAGATGAGCAGGCGTCACTGTGGAGAGGAAGAGACAGCCAGTTTTTCTGTACATACTCAGAGTCAGGAGCACCTATAGGACACCGGAAAGGTGTTGTCCTGAGAGGAAGAAAAGGGGAGTCTTTGGTTTATGGGACCAATACACAAGTTTCAAAGCTTTTGCCCAATTTATATAGAAACATGGGTTCCCTTGAAAGAAAAACTGGAAAATGGCAACATTCTAGCCAGACTCGCAAAAGGTATTGTTTCCTGTGTCTTATTTGGAATGGGACGGCTAGAAGCTCCGTGTTGAAGGTTTGGGAACTCACTGGGCTTAGTGTGAAGAAGTGATGATCAGTTAGCAATGCCTGCTGTGAGTCCAGGAAGAGTCTCTGATTCCTAGGCCATTGGAATATCTCTAAGGGGGTTGAATTTCATTATTGAAGGTAAGCTGGGTACATTGCTTATATATCAGTTAGGGATGAAAAATCTATTTAAGACATTTTAAATGGTTAGAGATCTGATTTCAACTATACCCCTGACATTTTTCAATACTCAGGTTTGTTCTACTTCTCTGCTGCCTAATAGCCATTTTCAATGAACTCTTTCCACTATTACCCAGTTAAGAAATGTACTTTCCCTTTTTATTCTTCTGTATACCTGAATGCCAGAAAGCATTTAAAAACCCTTATTTGACACAGCCATCTCATCTTTTTTGGCTACTATACTAATTTGACTGTGAACTCTATTCACCAGTATTATTTAAAGCCTTGTAGCTACAACAACGAAGGTGAGACCTAGACTCAGCAGAAAACAATAGAATGTTTGCATTGCTGTCTGGATGTTCATCCACCAGAAAACGGTGCCAGGTTCACACCTGCTGATCTGAAGATGCGAGGGAGACTGTTGTGTTAACTGTTCAAACCCCTTCCCCGCATACTGTTCAGTGGTTAGGGACAACCTGAGGTTTTCAGACAATGTTGATGGCACCTCAAAACTATTTTTACTGCCATGGGGGCCATCTATACAGTGTCTTAGACAGGATCCCCAGACATCTCAATGTATCTTTCTTCACTGAGGTTCTGTAGTTGTTCATTTATCTCGCTCCCCACTTGCCACTGCTGGTTTCACCCATTTTTGATTATTTGAAGGACAGCATAGCATAAGGTCGAAAAGCTAGAAGCTTTATTTCATAAGTCTCTTAGAAGCAATTTCATTATAATACCAATGGTTCTTGATGTTAAAAGGTGTTGAACTCAGTACTTATTTAATTAACATAATTAATCTATTATGCAATAAAATATTGGCAGTGTGCTCATGTGCCCCAAATATCATTTTTGGGCAGTATTGTTTTAGACTTTATGATGGACATAAAAGATGAAAGAATGTTATAAGAAATAGGGGTATAACAACATAAAATGAATAAATGAGTGTAAACCAAGTAAAGAAATTAAGGAGGCCATTTGGAGGTTTTATGTAATGGAACTAGTAATCCTCATGTGTACTGTGTGTCACTCACTTGATCTCCCATGGCACTTATTTCAAAGAGGTGGCAATTATTTGTTTATGTCTGTCACTCCCATTAGACAGCAGATTCTCTGAGGACAGGCACCATACCTGATTTATCTGTACCTTATAGCAACTGCTGCAATGCCTAGCGTGTTGTACATAGTCAATAACTCTTCATCAATGAATAAGTGGATCTATGAGCCCATGGAAAAGTGAATATAAAACAAGTTTAGGGAGTAGAATATAAAGTGTGAAGAAAAAAAAAAGATTAGATGGGCAATAAGAACTTTCTCCATATCAAAGGAAATGAAGAATTCCTTATATTTTGGTAGCTGAGAATAAATGAAGGGCCTGAAATTTCTAGGAAAAGCAAAACATTGTATAAGAGGAAATTTTCTCAATGTGTCATGATTGTTTTTCTGTTATATTGCATGCTGATTTGGCTGATGGTAGATTTTAATCTTAAAATAATTTTTCCTCAGAAATATGAAGTTTTTGTGACATGTGTTGTTTTGGATGAAAAGTCTGATGTCAGTCTGATTCTCATTTTTTGTAAGTTGCCTTTTCTCTCTGGTAACCTTAAGGTTCTTTGTGTCCATAAGTTTGGAATTGTCATGGTGGATATCTTTTGCTGTGCTGGCCACTCTTGTGAGGATTTGAGTCCTTACGTTCTAGAAAAGCATTTTTTGAGTTCTTACTTGATTTTCTCACTTTCGTTTTCTCTGTACCCTCATTCTGTGACTCCTACCATTTGAACTTGAGAGTCTTGGACTTTCAACTCTAATGTGTTTAGATTTTCTTTCATATTTTCAACCTTTTGGATCTCCATTCTGAATGATTTATTTTACTCTACTAATATTTTTGGCAACCACATTCTTTATTTTTAAGAGGTCATTCTTTCTCCACGATTGTTTCTTTTTTATACAATACAAATCCTGCTTTATTGATGCAGTTTTTCAAATATCTCGGAGGATGCTAAATCAATCTCTTAAAACAACAACAACCACCAAACTATTCTTAATTCCCTGAGTAGTTTGTTTCTGGTACATATCGTCCCCCCACCCTTACCTTCTTACTGGAAGAAAGTGAGGCAGTGAAGATCATTAGGATTTGAGTGTGTTGATGAGATGATCACCTGCAAGGCTTCTCTTTGGAGTGCACGGTCTGGTAGAAGATTGATACGTTGAGAATCCTCTGTGTGAATGAATGTGAAGATACCTTCTTGAATCATCCAGTATCTTTAGAGATCTCCAACTTGTTGATGGTGAACCCTGTTTAGAAAACAGCCACTCCTATGTATCTCCTCTATTCTCAATATGCTACTACACCATCACCTGACTTCTGATTCCAGATGTTTGGGGTTTCCACATATAGATAATACTGCCACGCCAGCTGGGTGTCCTATAATTTAACTCAATTCTTGTACCATCTTCTTGGAGATAGTATCAGATCCCACAGGTTAAGTGTTTATTTCCACAAGACTCCCTTCCACCCTACTTCAGACAAAAAAATCTCAAGTCCAGTTGTAACTGGTGCTTCTCATCCACCAGTTATACTGCCTATAAACTCAGAGGTTTCTATGACCCCCGACTTAAGTTCAACTAATTTGCTAGAGCGGTTCATAAAACTCAGGAAAACAGTTTATTTACTAGATTATTCACTTATTATAAAAGATATTAAAGGATACAGATGAAGAGCCAGATGGAGATACCTGTCATGAGTTCAGGAAGGGTTCCAAGTGCAGGAACTTCCTTTTGTCCCCCCGGAGCTCTGCTACCCTTCTAGTGCATCAGTGTGTTCCTATACCCGCCGGAAGCTCTCTGAACCCTGTCGTTCAGAGATATTTTTTGTAGGCACAATTGATTAAATCATTGGCCGTTGGTGATTGATTGACTCAGTCTTCAGTTCCTCTCCCCTCCCTGGAGATTGAGGAAGGAGGAAGTTAGGGGTGGATTTTTCAACTCTCTTGTCTTGGTTGGTCATCCAGGCAACCAGCCTCCATCCTTAGTTTACCCAGGAGCTTCCCAAAAGCCGCCTTGTTTACATAAACTTAGGTGTGGTTGAAAAGGGGCTTGTTATGAATAACAAGACAACTTTATGGCTGCTGTAATTAATTCCGAAGGTTTTAGGAGTTTTGCACCTGAAACAAGGATACAAATCAAATGTATTTGTCTCATTACAAATCACAATATCATAAACCACAATTTATGGTGTATTGTGGGGATAAGAGGGATGTGGCTACTGATTATTTCATTTAGAAACTTCCAATTAATGCTCTGTTTTCATCTCTATATCTCACTTCTGGGCTACTTATTCCTTCCCCACAACATGGTATGTATGTATTTTATTCTTCTTTTTTTTTTTTAATCCTCACCCGAGGACCTTTTTTTTTTTTTTTTCATTTATCTTGAGATAGAGCGGGAGGGAGAGAAGGAGGAAGAGAGAGAGAGAGAGAAACATCCATGTGAGAGAGACACATCGACTGGTTATCACCCACACAACCCCAACTGGGGCAAGGGACAAACTGCAGCCGAGGTACCTGCCCTTAGCAGGAACCGAACCCAGAGACTCTCCGGTCCGCGGGTGGACGCTCTAACTGCTGACCCAAATCGGCCAGGGCTGTATTTTAGTCCAGAGCCTTTTTGTGTTTCTCATAGATCATGGACAGAATTCTTGACTGGATTGCTCTTCATACATTATCTGTCTCATATCTTCTTCCCCTATTCCTGCAACTGCTTTGATTATGTTTTACAAATGTGTTGAGACCTCTTATTAGCTATTGGCTCTTTTATTTTCTTTATCATTGAAAGTTTAACCTTATTTTTTTTTAACAATAATTTAAGTGAACGTTCCAGAAGGAGAGGAGACAAACATGTGTTGCATATCCATCTTTAACTAGAATGACAGAGTTTCTAGGTAAATGTGGTTGATAGAATTTGGAAGTGCTGTATCTTGTGGGCTGTTCTTCATTGGGTATTCATAAGGTATGTTAGCATGTTAGTAGGGAGGAGAAGTCCTGTCAGAAGTAAACGTGTTTAACCATGACAATCTCAATGTTTCTCAAACTTATTTTTACCATGGAGGGGTTCGTGGGAAGAAAACCTATTAAAACCTTGCTAAATGCAAATTCCAAAAATTACTATTTCGGAAATAATGCTCTAGGTAAACAACTAAATAATTTAGCAATAAGAAAAAGATAATATACATAATTAGAAAAAAATAATTGTAGGTCTAGAAGGGATTATAGAGAACACTCTACCAACTATTCTTCTCCTTTCTAAAAGATGAGAAAATGAAGTTTTATAAATTGTAATGACTTGTCCAATATGTTGACTTACTTTATTCTGCCAAATATGAGTCTTCTATCTCTCTGAACAAGACCATGCTTTACTTGATAGCAGTGATTCGAAATGTAGGACACCCTGAGTCAGAGCCCGTTAATCCCATCTGTTGCGGTGTGAGATGTAATCATTCAGCTCTTAATCCCACAGCCCTGGAGCTGCTGCACGGTGAGCTGACTTGGCAGAGGAGCGGGTAGCTGGATGTGCTACCTATGACCTTCCTTCCAGCCCCTGCAGGGCCACCGAATCACTGCTTAGGATGGTTTTGGGGAAGAGTGTTTCTACCTGTCATTATCAGCTGTGCTCTTCTTCCTCTTCCTCCTCCTGTCTTCCTCCCTCCTTTTCCACTGTCTTCCCGTCTTCCTCCTCCTTCTCTCTGTTTCTCCTCCTCTCCCTCCTCCTCCCCTGTGTCCTTCTCTCTTTCTTCTGCTCCTTTATTTGGGATATTGATGAAAAAACTCCTCCACAACCTTTTTCATAGAAACTTTAAAGCAACCAAGTAACATTTTTAAGGGAATGAGGTGCTGTTTGATGGGGGATTTGCAAACATTACATGTAACCTTTCTCTTGGAAGAGACATAAAGATCTTGGCATACTTTGCTCAAGAACAATAGTCATTATCTATTAATTCCATGTGTTTCTTCTAAGGAGTAAAATTATTTTTTAAATGCATTGTGGGCCTCGGGTTTTATGTAGCAGGAGATTTTCCCGAGGCTGTCCATATTACATCAGGGTCATAAAATATGTTTGAATCCCAGTCAGGATGTTCATCCGTTTCCTAAATCTCAGCCCAATTTTCTTTCTTTACCATATATTGTTTTTTTTGTTTGTTTGTTTTTTTTATTTCTTAAATTCCTAATAAATTAAAGCATATTTTTTTCCAAATTACCAATGAATTATAGACTCCTCTTTGTTTTAATTTAGATTGTTAGGATGCATCTACTGCTTTAAGCTCTATACTTTTCAACATCCTAAAGATGAAGAAATATCCTAATTGTGCATTCATTAATTTATTCAATAAAAATTATTTATCAAAAGAGGCACTTTTCTGGGTGCTGGTATTAGAGCAATGAACAAAAACAATGATCTTCTACCTTCCAAGAGTTTACATTCTGACGAGGGGGCGATAGAGAGATACAATGAATAAATATACAAATTAATATGTAGCATAGTATCATAAATTTATAAGTTTTATGAAGAAAAATAAGTCAGGATGAGGGAATGGATAGTAATGGATATGCTGGACAGTTACCATAAAGGTGGCCTTTGACTGAACTTGTTTTAGTACCTTTATGATGTTGCCGAATGTGACTTTTTTTTTTTTGATAAGGTGGACAGAAAAGGTTACTCTAATGAAGTGAAATTTAAGCAGAGACTTGAATGAGAAAAGAGAATGAATATGCATATATCTGGAAGATGAGGGTTCAGGCAATAGGAATGGCAAGTGCAAAGGCCCTGAGGTGGGAATGTGCTTTGCTATTTTTGAGTAAAAGCAAATAAACTGGCGTGAACTGTAGTGGAATGCACAAAGAGGAGAGCGGTGAGAGATGAGCCAGGGGTAAAGCTCATGCTGGGCCTTGAAGGCTAAGGTAAAGTCTTCAGAGATTTCCCCCCTCTTACCTAAGGGGTCATTGTAAGGGTTGAGGAGAGCAGTGACATAGTCAGATTTACTTTTTGAAGTATCACCCCAGCTCCTATGAAAAGACTAGAATGCAGAACAGGAATGAAAGCAGTGAACCAAATAAGAGACCCTCACAGGATGGTGGCTTCTCTAGGTCATAAAGGAGAAGTTCTGTATTTGGGACACATTTTAAAGGTAAAGCCAATAGCTTTCCTAATATTTTGGATATGGATTGTTAGAGAAAGAGAGGTATCAGGGATAGCTGTAGAGTGTCTTTTGTGAGCTCCTAGATGAATTTATTGAGATGAGTAAAACAAAAAGTCAGTTATAACATGTTAAGTTTGAGATGACAGTCAGCCCCTCAAGTGTAGATTTTTAAAGGGCATTTGGATACAGAATTATGGAGTTCAAGCAAGAAGTTAGTGATGGAGATACATATTTGTAAATGTTCAGAGCCTTAATGATGCGTAAAGTCATGAAATTGAAAGAGATCATCCAAGTAATGAAAGTGGATCAGGAGGAGAAGCTGTGCAATGACTGGGCTAGGACACTCCAGAAGTTTGAGGTCAACTACATGAGGAGGAGCCAGCAAAGAGACAAAGAAGGGATGGCTGGTGAAGTAGGAGGGAGCCCAGAGGAGGGGTTGTCCTCCGTAAGTCGAGTGACATCTATGAGCTTCTCTATTCTCTCTCAGTAATCTTTGGCACAGTTGATGTAGTTCTTTCTTTGCTGTCAATAGCACCTTCTGTTTAATTTTTAACTTACTGGTCCTCAATCAACCGTGTCTCCTAGTAGTCAAAAGCTTGTGTAGTCCTCACCCACGTAGATTCTGGGGTTAGATAATCTGATGTTAGCAAGTATCACGCAAGCAGAAGCTTGATAAACACTTTTGGATTGAGGTTTATTAGTTTGGAACACTCGCTCTGGGAATCCAGTTTGCTGTAAAGGTGTTGCAGCCAAGGAACTATGGATGTTCCGGCTCTACTTGTTTTTTGACTGAACCTGCATGAAAGACTCCAGCAACACCTGCTGAAGAATCTCCCAGGTGGAGCTCCAGTTATCCCACAAGATTGTCAGCAATTACAATGATTGTTGTTGTAAGCCACTAACCTGTGGATTTTTTGGTATGCAGCGATAGGTAAATGAAACTGCATGTAGGTATACAGTTGACCTTGAACAACAGATTTGAACTGCATGGGTCCACTTAGATGAGGTTTAAAAAAATAAATACTATGAATGTCTCTTCTTTTCCTTAGGATTTTCTTACTAACATTTTCTTTTCTCCAGCTTGCTTTCTTGTAATAATGAAGTATAATATATATATATATATATATTTAACATTCCCTCCTACTGCACCAGCCTTTCCTTCTTTGTTAAATGACTGTAAGGCCAACAGTAGGTCAGCAGTAGGCTATTAGTAATTAAGTTTTGTGGAAGTCAAAAGTTATACGTGGATTTCTTACTGCACAGGGGGTTGGTGCCTCAAACTCCCGTGTTGTTCAAGGGTCAGTTGTATATTGATTTAGGCAGCAGCATCAGTATATCTGAACATCACTGCATTTCTTAAATGATTATGTCTAGAAAGGTTGAAACATACATGTTTAACTGCCTTTATCACCCACCCTCCTGTCATTTATATAGATATATAAATTTGCATTAAGACAAAGGTTTTACTGGGATTTGGCTCTAGAAAGAAATTGTGTGTTGGTTGTATGTTTTCTATTGTATTGATAGAAATTTTTCTCCTGCCTCTTACTGATTTCCTTCTCTTAGCCCCTCTGCCCCTGGAGCTCCACCTCCCAGTCCTGGCTCCTTCACTGAAAAGTTCTGTCGTCTTAGAGACATTTCATCCTTTCTTGGTTTTGGTTTTCGTTGTACAAAGAATAAGAATTTAAAAATCCCTTACCAGGCATAGATATTTGTTGATGTTAAAATGAAATATAGGCAGCTTGCCAACAATTTTCTAAAAGTGAATGTGTAAGTCAATTTTTTTTTTAAAATCTAGAATTTCTCTTTCTTATAAAAACAATGTTATAATTTTGGAGTTTACTGTTTAAGGTGTATTTACTGTTGATCAACCATTATCTTGACCATTCAGTCATTCATTCAACACGTTTTGAGGCTTCCTATTCTCTTAGTGCTGTGCTAGGTACTGGTGAAGCAGGGGGGAGCCAGGGAGCTATGGTCCCTGCCCTTGTGGGATCTTAGAGCAGAAAGACATAAACCAAGTAACTTCTTACATACTAACTAATTGATAACAATGGTGACAGGTGCCATGAAAGGGGAGCCTAGAGTGCTGTGAGTTTGCATAGAGGGACCTGACTTGCTCTGTAGGTCAAAGTGGCCCATTCAGGATGTTGCAGCTGAGATTTGCAGAATGAGTGGGGCAAGAAAATTCAGAGTGGAAAGTCCCAAGAGGGTGAGACTCTGGACCCCTGTAGGGATATAAGACCATAAGAGCAGAGAAGTACAAAGATTTTAAATAATACCATATAGTTGTCTAACTTTTGATAATCTTCTATACCATACTTATCTAACAATGCTAATAAGATCAGAATTACTTTTTAATTGCTTATTGCTTGCTTGGATGTGAATACCTTCCTTTCTTAGGCCACCTGAGTTCCCAAACAACATTAAAATAGTTGTATGCACACTGAAGTTTTCTGGGACAATATATGAGAAGTGGTCAGCAATGGGTACTTCCGGTTTGTGGAGTTGGGGTTGAGGGATGGAAAGGAGGCTTTTTAAAAAAATCTTTTACCCTGTACTCTCTGTACTTTTGGAATTTTGAAATTCCTATCTTGACCATATATTGTGGAGGAAAAGAACAGTAGTTGTGGTTTTGAGGAATATTTTAGGAAATAAGATCCACAAAGGACTGGGGGAGGGGCAGGAGGAAGAGCACACCGGAGAAAACTGCTGTGTTCCTGACGTGCACAGTAGGGCGAAGGGTGGAGGTAGTCACACAGGTGGAGAAGGCTGGAAAATGCAGAGACAGAGAGAGTGGAGCCCAGCCTCTCTCTTGTTGGCATTCCTGGTCTTGGTCATCAGTAGGACAGGTTACTCTTAAGCTCATGTCCCTTCTCTTCCAAGGGGCTTTCATTCAACAAGAGAACATGAAAAGTAAATTAAGTGAATCCAGGAATAAATGATGTCTAATGAAGAATATGAAAGTATCCAGCCTGAAAGTTTCCAATAGGAATATTATGTCACGGGGCAGGCATTTTTTAAAGTGATGTTTCAGTGCAGATATGCATATTTTCTTCAAAGTTTTTTTGCATTTGGACATAGTTGTAGCTACATTGGGGGATTTATATGGTAACATTAACTAGATTTTAAGTTTCTTGTAACAAGAACCTTGTTTCAGACCTCCATATACAGTACCATCTTGTCCCAAAGTAGTTACCCCAGAAAAACTCAAAGAATAGATTGAACAAATGAAATTTCTATGAAGAGTTATATCATCTGAGTTGATAATGCAAAGGGGATGGGCTTCATTATGAACTTTGTGGATGTGGAAGGGTACATGTTGGTTCTTCACAGTCCATGGTCCAAAAAGGACCTCAGTAATTCTGAAATCTATTAAGTTACCAAGTGCCTATCATGAACGTGGAATTTAACTCAAAGAATCTGTGTCCATCACCTAAAACGTTAAGTACTGAATTGTTATGCATAAAGAGATAGAAAAATGTAACCGTATTTTATTATGTTTGCTATCCATTTCTGTGAAAAAATAGAGATGTAAGGTTGCTCTAGGTTCTACAGAACAATAGAACAAATTCTCAGAGAATATTCTTTAGTCCAGACTGACATAAATCTACATAGAGAGGATTTTTGTGGTTTTTCTTTGCAGCTGAGGTTAGGCAGGCAAACTCTTCTCATTTCATTAAACACTGGCATGCCCCATGTAGATAATTCTCAGCCAGGGTGACACTTTGAACAGGGGTAGAGCTATTCCATTTCATCTTGGCTTATTTTGAAATGGCTCTATCCTGGCCATCAATGACAGAGGTTTCTGACCCTATCTGAGCATTTGTTCCCTCTATCCCCGTGTTGGTCATATTGAAACAGCATTTGAATGATGTGGGGAAAGATTCTTTTCTTCTCTTCATGATTCTAGAGGGCGTCTGTTGCACACTCTGCAGGGGCTGCAAAGGAAATCATACAGGTTTCAAAGAAGAGAAACTTCAAATGTAGTGAGAATAGAGGGATGGAAAAAAGTTTGTATTAATCAGACATATCTGAAAAGGGCCCCTACAGGTTGGCAAAGCATACTATCTATGTCTAGATAATAAAAGAAGATGAAATAATATAGTAGCATTCAATTTTAAAATTTTAAAATAATGGCAATTTAAAAAAATTATAAAAGTTATACATTTTCAAGGTGAGAAAAATCCAACTATTAGATGAATATAGGTAAAAAGAAAAGACTGACTCTAGGTGGCTCATAGCTGAGGTAACAGTCTAGAATTTCTGTGTTCAGTTATGTTCAATGAAGATGTATATTTAGCAATTCTTTACCTGAGAGCCTAGCAGAAATATTCAACAATGACATTGACAAAGGGTTTACTTTCTTTAAAAATGCTGTCAATTGAATGATGGAAGAATGTTAGGCTCATGTTTGTTAGTATTACCTTGTAATGGAGTGATCTACTGAATCTAAATGATTCATCAGTGATCCCAGAGACCCCAAGCTTTGAGATGCAGATGCTGTGATATGTATCACGGGACAGATGGTTACAGCAACTCTGTCAAGGGTGGGGAACCTTTTTTCTGCCGAGGACCATTTGGATATTTATAACATCATTTGCAGACCATACAAATTATCAACTTAAAAATCAGCCTGCTATATTTGGTCAGGCTAATTGGGTGAGGCCTGTGATGTTAACTGGTATTGATTTCACTGGCCTTATATGGCCCACAGGCTAGGTGTTCTCCACCCCTGCTTGTAATACATGAGCTGCCACACTTCTCAGTCATGTGTGTGTGTTGGAAGGTAAATCAAATTTCAGTTCAGTCAATATGTATATAGCAGGGCTACAATCCCCCTCCTGACATTCTCAGGTAAGTTCTATACTATAGTTAAAATTTTAGAAAGGTGATACAATATACCCACCATATATTTTGTAACATCCACAGAAGCGTTGGGACAATATCATATAATCAAACACATTAATATTTCTACAGTGACATAGAGGAACAGAGTTAGGTTTTGCTGCCAAGTAAATTATGAAAAGAGCTTTAACGTTTCAGAAACTTTCCTATTTTAGAATTGTGGACTGGTGAGATACCCTCTTCTTCAATCCTGACATTGAAAATGAAAAAAAGAGAGGGTGCACCCAAGAGATGCTGACACTAGATTGAATCTTTTTCTCAAATAGGGTGCGCTCTTTTGGCGTTGAGGAATATGAACTCCAGAAATATGAATATCTAGCATAGACCACAAGTTGGTCATTCAGGTAAACTACTGTATGGGTACACAGAATGGAGGATGAACACCATGGGTGTGTTCAGTAGCCTCTGGTGAGTAACCCCTCTGGTAGAGAGCCTGGCGTAGCACAGAGGAGGGTCGTTTTTCAAAACAACAAAATCTAGTTCTGATGGAGTAGCTTGAGCTATTATTTGGAAATTAAAGGAGTTCCTTCTGTGAAGATTTTTGGCTAAGAACACAGAACCTCTCAAGAGAGAATTTTCTGAACTCGTGCTTTTGTGGCTTATCCCAAGTGGGGGGCATGTTTAAATGGAATGTCTCATGTAAAACTGAAGCTTGTTTTTATGTTTCAAGTAGCTGTTTAGATACCTGGTCTCTATTGTGTGATCCTCTGATTCGAACATAGTTTGTCTTTTATTTCTATCCAATTTCCATGACTCAAACCCTTATGTCAGGGTAGAATATGGTAATAGAGGTAATTATGCCATTGAGTATGCCGCCCAGATTAAGGTTTTGCACCTGGGTATCATTATTCTTTCCCATATCAATTTATTATTTAAGGACTTATTATTTGAAAGCCCTTATAGCACATAAGCAATTAGAGTAGCTGAGAGTCTGTCTGTATTAAATGTTCTTATTTTGCTTTCCTCGCTTTTATGCCAGAGTAATTAAATCCCCTTCTGATGTGTCAATAGCAGACTGTTTTGAAATTGACAGCACTTTCCCTCTCTCCTCTTCAGTAAGAAAAAAACAGAGACCGACAGACAAATAATAAACTTAAAAAAAGAAAACTGAACACATGTTAGTTGAGAGGATATTATCCCCCAAATCAGCAACAATTATTGAATATATCTGATATATTTTTTTTTTTTTTCTAAACAGAGTTTACAAAGGCTACTGTTTTCTTAACTATGTAAGAGACAACTTACTCCTTGGAAGGAGTATTCCATGCAGCAAATTTGCCCAATGTAGTGTGTGAGTAACAACATACCGTCCTGGAGCGGCTGGAACGCAGTGACCTCGTCCACGGGACACATGTCGGGAAGGAGACAGACTGGCTTGACCTCACAGGAATATTCATTTGCATATGCTCTGCATGCAGTGAACACTTTGCAAATTTTGAATTTTACCTTGTGGCGTGGCTGCTCCTGCAGAATAGCCGGTCTCTTCTCTGAAGAGTATATTTGCATATGATAGTTCCACAGCTTTTCCTTTTTGTTCCTAGAACATGAAGTCAGTCCTGGAAGAAAATAAATTAAAGGTGGCTCCTTACAATTTGAAAAAAAAAGTATAATTTGAAGATAAGAGCGAAGTCTGAAAAGCAGCTTTTGCTTCCGAAAGCTCGGTCTAAGAATTTGTAATATGTTCCAGTAGAGCTGTCCCTGGTTCGTGGTGTTGGTTGTGTCACCAGAAGCCCTGGGAAATGGAAATGACGCACCACAATCTTCCTGGTCTATTGTTTGTCTGCCTAGTGAAGTCCAGCCCTCAGCATTTACTCCTTTGGTTCAGCTTTGGACCCTTTGTTTAAAATTCAAATATTCTTGGGGGGCAGGTGGAGGAGCTCAGACAGGAGTGCTTTCTGAACATCAGTGATGAGCTCAGATGCTCCATGGAAAAAAGATTCTGGGCTTAAAAAAAGATTAAGAAACTGCAAAGTGCACACTTTAGGAGGGTCACAGTATACATTAGAGTATTAAAAGACCCTTATTCCATGGGGGAGTGGGAATTCTTCTAATTTTTTTCTACCTGTTTTAAACATTTGACCTTGGGATTATTTCCCCCCATGTAATATCTATCAGAGTCCTCTAGTAACCCCTGGAATACATTTTGAGATATTATGCAATTTTCTGAATAGCATCTTGGAATTGTTCACTGATTGCTCAAAGATATTCATTTTAGCTACACAAGAAGATAATTTCCCTGGAATTCTTTCTAGTGATGGCTCTCAGTAGACTGTGACCAACCAGGGACCATAGAATTCTCTGTTTCACTGCAAAGGAGGAAATTGACAGGTATTGGCCTGGCCAAGTGTGGCTCAGTGGATTGAGCATCGTCCCATGGACTGAAAGATCCCAGTTCGATTCATGATGAGGGCACATACCCAGGTTGCAGGCTTGATCTCTACTGGGGGCATGCAGGTGGCAGCCGATCGATGTTTCTCTCTCACATCGATGTTTCTATCTCTCTCTTCGTCTTCTCTCTCTGCAGTAGCAATTAAAAAAAAAATATTCGGGGCACTGGAACTACTGGATTGCTTCTTGAACAGTCTGAGTTCAGTAATCAGGAAGCTGATTGACATTTTTAGTTTTGCTTATACTTTGACAAATGTTACATAGAAAACCTTTGCTAAGCTTTTCTCAGAATATATATTCCATTGGAGCACTGCCAATTCTTTTAGGTGACATTTTCCTTTACCAGACTTTGTCTCTTTAAATATTCTGAGGGACAAAATGAGGTTTAGAAATCATATGCAGAAACAGGAGAACTGCATTTAAAAATCTCCATTAGGTTTTCTTACGTAGATATTTGTGATTATTCTTCTGCTAACGTTGACTCAGTTGTTTATGCCTCTGATTTTTTCCCTTTATATCTAGAAAAGAAGCTAAGTGACACTGGGGCCATTTTCAGGTTAATCAAAATAGAGGGACCCAGGGAGGTTCATTCATATTTTGTATTTTGTGTGCAAAACTACTTCAAAATCATAATTCCTTCCCCCATTTGTGGCTACATGGGCCTGCAGTGGGTCCAGAGGCCTCCGCACTAGCAATTAAACAGTACTGCACTTTTGAATGAAATCAGGGAATTGAGGTCAAACTCACAGCATAACAAAAGTCTGTTATCCCTGAGGAAATTCATACTATTGCTTCTAACTAAAAATAAAGACTGCGTTCTGGGATACAAGGAGAATGGTTTAAAAAGCCGTAGAGATGGCCCTGGCCGGTTTGGCTCAGCGGTTAGAGCGTCGGCCTGCGGTCCTGAGAGACCCGGGTTCAGTTCCCGCTAAGGGCGTGTACCTCGGTTGCGGTTTGTCCCCGGCCCTGGTCAGTTGTGCAGGTGGCAGCCACTCGATGTGTTCCTTTCACATCGATGTTTCTCTCTCTCTCTCTGTTCCTCTCTCTCCCTCCCACTCTACCTGAACAAAAAATGGAAAAATGTCCTCGGGTGAGGATAAAAAAAAAAATCAAATAAATAAATAAATAAAAAGCCGTAGAGATGGTGGTGTCGATCTATTCATGAGGTGAAATAGTAGAACAGAATACTTTAAAAACACCTGTGATCCTTTCCTAATTACTTTAATTGAAAACTGCCTTTGACAAAACTCTCATTCTCTTAACAAATTAGTTATTATATTATTAAAATATAATGTACTTGAGGCATACTTTTGAGGAGCCGATTGAAAAAACAAATTACACATAGATAGTTCTGTCACACATTTGGGCATTAACTTACATACTTAACTGGTAAATTTAGATCAAGTCATATGGTCAAAGGACACATAGAATCAAATGAGTTCAACATGGAAACAGTGATCTCTTCTGTCCATCAATTCCAAATAAATGCAAATGTGCATTTCAAGAAAAATAATGTAGATCACATGAGCAGTGTTCCCTTCAGATCCAGAACATGCTTACAGGATGCCAGGAGTTCATGAAGGTTTAAAACATGGTCGTGTATCTAGATACTTGGAATCACTAACCCTGTTAAAGCAGACGCAGAGTTTGCTCTTGCTCACTGTTTCCCAGAGTGCAGTACTGTCCTTGGCGGTTAGTGCTCAGCACATGTTTACGGGATGGATGGATCCGTGGAATATTTGCATATCTCTGTTTTTAATCCTGATATTTAGCATTGTATAAACACAATAAGAGCATGCTTTCAACTCTTGTGTGATGTGTTGGTAGTACGGGTGCCTGCTAACCTAAGAAACAACCCTTCTGACTATTGAAGTTTCTTTAATTTTTCAAAACAAACACCCTAAAGATAGGGTTCCAAATAAAATACAGGATGTAAGGGTCATACTTCTACTAAAAAATGTTTATTGTTGATCTGAAATTCAAATTTAACCGGGTGTCCTGTGTTTTTACTTGCTGGTTCTGACAATCCTACAAAGAAAGATGTTACTAGTGTCCAAAGTTAGTTTCTATAGAAAACTCAGTTGGGGCCCCATCCAGATGCCCTTGAAGCACTCAGTGCACTCATTCCCCAGCTGTTCCCGGATTTGCTACTATCTGCTAACACCTTCAGCCTAGCCCTGGGGATGACCCTCGGGCACTGGAGTCTCCCTGCTCATTAGGTGAACTCTCCCCCTGGGATCAGGCTGAGTGTCAGGCTTGATCAGAAAGGAAACCTCAGCCTTGCTTGGCTTCTTCCTTTTCCCTGCCCTGCTTCTCCTCTCCCTTACTGCCTTTGGACAGGGATCTGGGAGTTGTTATAGCTGGCGATCCTGGTTCAGGGTCTTTGGCAAGGTTGCAGCTAAGCTATCAGCCAGAGATGTGGTTTCTGAAGACCTGACTGGAGCTGAATGACTCACTTCCAAGCTCCCTCACATGGCTGTTGGCAGAAGGCTTCAGTTTCTTACCATGTGGGCCTCTCCTAGGGCTGCCCACCACATGACTCCCCCCGAGCTAGTCATCTGAAAGGAGAGAGTGAGATGGAGCACTCATTCACAGCCACCCAGGATGAGAGCTGCAGTCTCTCCTAACCTAACGCCGGAAGTGACATACTGTTACTTCTACCATAGTATGTTAATTAGAAATGAGTCTCTAGGTCCAGCTCACACCCAAGGGGAGGAGAATTAAACTCTACTTTTTGAAGGGAGATTATCATAAAATGTGTGGATGCACTTTTAAAAGTACTGCAAGAGCTCTTCCCCAAAGTAAAAATGTTTGAATGGGAGCTTTTCATTCAACAGATACTTAAAGAATACAGTCTAAGAACCTGAGATAAAAAGATGAATGAGACAAAATCCCTACCATGAAGATACTCATGCCCACTGGAAGAGTGAGCCATGTATTATTACCTTAAATACACTTTAGTGAAGAGGTTCTCACTAACCCTCTCTATACAGAATCACCCAGAGAGCATTTTAATTAAACTGATATCTGGCCCCACACAGACCACTGAATTAAAATCTTTGTGGGTGGGCTCTAAACATCAGTATTTAAATTCCTCCCAATTATTATAATATGGAGCCAGGTTGAAAATTCTGTTTAAAATTTGCTCGGGTCCTAATTATAGTGTAACTTAGTTTGAGTGACTCCAGGAGCCAACCTTATGACAAGGGTTTTAGCACAGGTCATTCACTGGGAAGTGATTCTAGAAAGCATGACCATGGAATGGGGACATGATTCAGGCAAGGTAAAGAAGCCAATACAGGTGTATTAGTGAACAGGTAACACTATGGTAGGAAACTTCGGAGAGAGTATAGATCTCTATGGTGTTTCCCTAGTGTTTGCTCCATTCTTAGTGTTAGGTGTTTCCTTTGTACTATGTCCCAGGGAGGTCCTCTTTTCATGTTCCTTTCTCTCTTCCAGCAGGACCCCAGGACTACTTGTTATTAGACACCTGTTAGCCTGGTTTGGGGTGAGTACATGAGAGGGGCATTATCTTGCTGTGATTAAGCCTCACTTTTAAGCAGGTATTGCTTCTCCGAGTCTCAGAGTTGTGGCTTTCTTAAGATGCTTGCCCCATTCCTAACTGTGGGTCTGGGTCCAGCATGTATTCCTGTCCCTTCCCTATGGGTAAAAGGTGTTTTGTTTGTTTTCTTCACATAGTGGAAATGGGTTTTCACCGAGGTCCTAAGGGTAACAGTGTTTATTACTCTTTCCGTAGCAATCGGAGGCTTTGGTTCTATAGAGGAGCTTGGGGAAAAGAATTTAAGTGACTGCTGTTCACCTCCTCTCCCCTGCACTATGAGGAATTTGTTCTACAGATTCTTTGCAATCTCTTAGTGAGGTCTGTGGATGTAAAATTCCTTTATACCTGGAGTCCCCAGGGGTCTATATTCTCTCCTAAGCCCATACTTGGTCTTTACCAATATGTCGTATGTCTTTTTTTTTTTAGTTCTTTCCAGTGTCCAGCTACATCTGCCTTAGATAAGCAAGTGTTGGTATCCTGACTCTTCTTTCCTTGCATTTCTAGTTAGTTTGGTGCCCTGAAGTCTCAGCTCTCTGATGAATTCCAGGAAAGTTATGAATTTTCAGATTGCCCAGTATGTTTTGTTTTGTTTCAGTAATGGTTGGAGCATTATTTTTTTCCAGATTTCTACATCCCAAACATACGTGGGAAGTCCCATATGTCTCCCAGGGTAAATTTTATCTTGTTAATATAATGTAGAACCAGGATAGAAATCAGACGGTTGATTCCATGTCCCATAGTCTTAACCACAGAGCAACTGAGTTGCTTTATGTCAGTGATGCTGAGGTTTGCAGGGATTTTGCTGCTGGCCAGTGATGCTTTTGGTCTCTGCTGTCCAGTGCAGTAGACACTAGCCACACATGACTGTTTAAATTTAAGTTAATAAAAATTAAATAAAAAATTATTTCCTCAGTCACACTAGCCATATTTCAAAAGCTAATGAGTGACATGTTTTGGTGGCCACCATAGTGGACAGCACGGATGACAACGTCTCCATCACTGCAGAAGGCTCTATTGAACAGCCCTGCTCTAGAACCTAATGACAACATGACAGTCCCTTGAAATAAAAGAGAGAAAGAGAGAGAAAAACAAAAAACCCACTTCCCCTCTCTTTGAGCTATGCTTGTGCCCAAAAGTGTAACAGAATTTAATGAAATGTTTTTTCATTTGATCAACATAACAGTCTCTCTCCCTGGCCACCCATGTGCCACCAGGGTGTGGGCACAACAGCGTGGATTCCTAGGAACGCTGAACCACTGCTCTTGAATTTACTAACTCCTTGTAACATTAGGTGCACTGTGATGTTTCTGCCCTCGACATGAATTCTCTTTCAGGGGCCCCATCACACTTGACTGAAATTTGGCTTTCTTCAGGTTTCTTGTAGTCAGTCAGACGAATGCATGCACACATCTGTGTTTCATATATACACATGGAACACATCTGTATCGGTCTGCACTGAAACTGTGTTCTGAAGTCAAGTACCTTTCCCAGCAGCCTCCTTGGTTCACATGCAAATCAGCAGACCCAGACATACCAGGGGGAGGCCTGCCACCTAACCCCACTCAACTACCAGGACCAGTGTTGTCATTAGATACCATCTATAATGTGCCATCAAGTCAGTTCATTCAAACTTGTCAACTAAGATATTGTTTAAGAATATTAAAACACATAGACCTTGAATTTTACCTCTGAAAGTTGGAAAGCAACATAAAACTTGGAATTTCCGTTGAATATTTTTTATCACTGCCTATCTGTTAATAAGTTCAGCTGATCTAAAACCTTGCTTGTGTTTAGTTCTCTTTTTTATTACATGCCCATCTGCTTTAGACATTTTTCTTTTTCCCAAAGCCTCGCTATTTTGTGTGAAAAAAAAAATAATAGCAAATATGTGGATAGCACACAGCATATGTTAGACATATACCGATTTACTCCTCACCGGGGTCCCATGAAAGAGATACAATTTCTGTCTCTGTGTATCGATTAGGAAAACTAAGGCCGGAGAGGTTAAGGTGCTCAGCTCTCGTATGGTACATCCGTGATTTGAATCATGATTGTCTGGTTCCAGAGGCCAAGCATTTAACCTAAATGTTAATTATCTAAAGTTACTAATTACCTACTGAACATTTCCCTATTTTTCTTGAAGACTAATTGCTCTGAGCATCTTCTGTACTAGGGAAAACTGTTGGCCATACTTTCCAACACAGATGTTCTCGGTCTGGTAGTCGCGTTTGCTCTGATCCCTTATTTTTCACACGTCACTCAAATGATCCATTCCCTAAGAGTCTAGCCTCTGACTCTCTCTCCTTTCTGACTTTGCCCTGACCCAGGTGTTGTTGTTGTTGTTGTTTTTAACTGGGGTTTCTTTTTGTCTGTTTGTTTAAAAAAATAAATTCTCAATATTTTCAATACACATTCTTTTTCCTAATACCTTAAAGCCTTAACCTAAGTAGAATTTAAATGAATATATACTATGGTGTTTTTCCTCAAAAAATGGAAAGTCTTTTTTTTTTTTTCTTTCCATATGCATAAAAAGGTAAAAATGTAACCATGTAATTAAAATCATATTCATTTTTATATATTCCCTAGGAAACTTGAGTGCCATGTTTGACAGAAAATTGTTAAACCATGCTATACATTTAGTTCTCTAAATTCTGATAACGATGAAATAATTCTTTTTTCCCCCCTACCTTTATCTATGTTTCCCTTATATCACTGCCATTTTTGTGTACATCACACACTTTGGTTTAATCAGACTTAGGGTTTATTTGTAATGAAAATATCTAGGTGCAGTATTTATCATATTAACATTATAATATGTAATAAAAATGAGATCTAATAAAAATGGAACAAATAAGGTGCATTCATGTTACCTTTTAAAATGAATAAATGCTAAGAAAATTAAGGTGCTAAGCATGCTCAGTTTATGTTTATCAAGTGTATGCACTTGGTGATATTGCCTTCTAATACATATTAAGGCTAGACTAGTCACTGTGTTGTCGTTTATCTAAACACGATTTGTGACCTTAAACTTCCCATTTGTTCTCATCCAAGCTCACCTTAAGAGTCAAATTTAATATGTTTTTTCCCCTAGTACTAGTGCTTACAGAAACCCATATTCCTTGACATTTAGAAAACAGTGTTGCCTACAAAATCCATTAACATCTAAAGAGATTAAATTAAAATTCATTTAAAGGCCTCACATGTTCCCTGAACATTCTTATTTTAAGATTTCAGTGTAAGGCGAACTCTTCCCAAATTCCTGGTTAGTTATTTAATATTATAGGAGTTAAACTCACCTAAACTCAGTTTTTCTCCCTCTCTTTCTCTTCTTCTTCTTCTTTTTTTTATCCTCACTGAGGACACTTTTCCATTTTTTGTTCAGATAGAGTAGGAGGGAGAAAGAGGACGAGAGAGAGAAATATTGACGTGAAAGGGACACATCGAGTGGCTGCCACCCACACAACCCAACCAGGGCCGGAAACAAATTGCGACTGAGGTACGTGCCCTTAGCGGGAAAAGAACCCGGGTCCCTCTGGACCGCAGGCCGATGCTCTAACCACTGAGCAAACTGGCCAGGGTTCTTCCTCTTCTTAATAGGTGCTGAAATAACAACTCAATTGGGAAATATGACTAATTGCCATATTTAGATATCAGACAGACATTCTGATATAAAAACACTCTTAATTATCTAAATATAGTTGAGAAACTAACTTTATTTCTCTTCTCCTCCCTCTTCTTCCCTCCCCTCCCCTCTCTTCTCCTCTCTTATTGTTTTTGCCTGGGAGGAAGTGGGACATGGAGCTAAGAACCGTAAGCTTAATATCATAATATTAATATTCTTATTTATTTTTTATTCTTCAAGTGTTATATATCCACTTATGCCAAATTCCTCTTTTATGATTTGCCTAGGCTATTAAAATGTCAAAAGAAGTACAAACCCCCAAAACAGTAGGTCATGTTAATTATTTATACCATCCTGATTAATATAGCAGTAGGCTTAAAAGCATATTCGAAGAATATAATAATCACATCAACTAAAACCAGTAGGAGATTAAAGAAGAAATTTAGGTGAGACCAGATAGAGACATCATTTAGGTGGGATTAGTAAGGTGATAATTATATGCAAGGACCAGAACAGGAGTGTGAAATATGTGCAATAAACAGTCTGACTAGAAATGCAATCTCTCTGCCACAAAGATGTAAATAACTCCCTTGTTCTAGGGGTCAAAGAATTGGAATGAGAAAAATAATGCCCTTTTACTAAAGGACATCCAGCTGTAATTCAAAATATTTTAATATCAAAATATGGGCTCTGGAATCAGTCTGGCAATCAAATTTCATCTCTTTTCTAATTGTGTGACATTGAACAAGTTTCTTATGACTTCAGTTTCATAATCTGTAAAATGGGGAGATTAAGAGAGTAGCCATTTTATATGGCTGTGTGTAGAGTATGTCACATACTTCCTGGTACATGGCAAACACACCATAAGGTAACTGTTATAATAATAATAGCAATTACAATAATGGTAACATATAACATCGTTAAAATCCTAAAGTGAAAGATCATTCCTTTTCTTTCTTTAGGTGTATCAAGTTGCTTTCTCTATTTTCTGACTCTGTGGAACTGTAATCAACTGGAATCCTTTGCAGAGCTAGGAGATTAACTATGATAGAGCTGAATGGGGATCCCCCTTGGCATGTGACTCTTCTAGATCATCATTAGCTCCTAAGTTGGTACACTTTAATACAATTTCTCGCACTGAATGACTGTTCCTCCAGATTTAGTTTTCATGCCCTCATTTTAGGAACTTTTTATTTTTTTAATTTTTAATTGAAACAATTTTTAAAAATCAAGGAACTAAAATAATCGAGAAGCTGGAAGACTTTCCCATCTATTTCTGGTTCTCTTTTCCTGAAATGTTCTTTCCGACTCTGTTCTCCCACAACTTGTCTATCTGGCTAACTCTTTTCTATCTTTTAAGTCTTAGTTTAAGAGTTAATTTCTTTAAGAAGCCTTCTCAGTCTACACAACTGGGTTACATGTCTCTTTTCTGTTTGCCTATATCACCACTACACTTATCACCCTGGATTTTAACCATTTAGTTATTTGTACACACACCTCTCTCTTTAGGTGGTGAGTACTCTGAGGGCAGAGTATTTAGTAGCTATATCTCAGTTAGATAGCAGAGTCTCAATAAATGTTTGTAGAATTAAAGATTTTATAGTAAAAATAGAGTTTAAAGGAGAAATTTAAAAAGCCAATAAGCATATGAAAAAGTACTCAAGATTATTTTTCATAAGGATATGCACATTAAAACCCTTGTGAGATACTCGTGCACATCCACCAGAAGCTTTTATACAGTTTGGGGGGGGGGGTATGTTGATTTGATCACTTGGGATAATTGTTTGGCAGTACCTATTAAAGCTAAACATAAGTCTGCCTAATAATCCAGCAATTCCACTTCTAGGTATATAACCAAGAGCGAATGCATATGCCCACCAAAAGACAGTATAAGGAGTTCATAGCATTTTTAGTGCCCAAATGGAAGTACCACAAGTGTTCATCAATACAAAGATGAATAATTAAACAGTAATATATTCTAAAAGCAATAGAAAAATAATGAACTCCTTATATATGCAACAATATGGATCACTCTTAAAACATAATGTTGAAGGCAAGAAGTCAGACACAAAAATCTATAGGATTTTATTTTATAAAGTTCAAGAATAGGCCAAAGTAATCTATGGTGATAACTGTGATAAAGTCACAATATGGGTACCTCTAGGGGAAGAGTATAGACAGGGAAAGGGGTTGTAGTAACCTTTTGGGGTGATGGGAATGTTATACATCTTGATTTAAGTGGTAATTACATAGCTGTATATTTATACAAAATTCATCAATCTATACACTAATATTTGTACACTTTATTATATGTAAATTATATCTTTAACAAAACACTAAAAAAATCTTCCAGAATCCTAAATTTCTAATAATTAAACTTAAATTTTTTCCATACTCTTTTGCAGTTTTTGTTCATGTACGAAATTGTGTATATTTCAATAGCTCTTTTAAATATATTTTACTCCAAGATGGTTATATTTGATAAACCGACTGCTAATAAAGACACTTCAGAGTGATACCACCAGGAATGGCAGAGTAAGGACCTATGAAAATCCTCTCCTATATAAAAGCTGTAAGAACAGTGATTAAAAAATCATCATGGTCAACTTTTTCATAACTATGGAAATTAACCAAAGGCTTGCAACAATCTCAGGAGTGTTTAAGAAAACTAATTGAATCTCAGTAAGAACAGTGAGTTTTATGCCATTTTAAATTGCCTTAGGCTCATTTCCTTCTTCCTAGTCATGTGGTAGCCTTAAAAACCAATAATATGATAGTCATGGTGAAAACCCTCAGCCTAGAAGCCTGTGGAAGAAGAAGCAAAAACTCTGGAGGAGGGATTGGAGCTCTTCCAAGGCCCAATTCCCTTATAACTGTCATTACTTGACCTGTCTGGCAGCTCCCTAAAGAATTTCCTCTTTTAGGATTTGTCTTTATTTGACCTAACTCAGACAAACCACCTTTTTCTGTGGAGCATTTATCAAGAACAGTCAGTTCCAACTTGTATTATCACAGTTGCCTGAGGTGGTGATAACAGTTGGGGCAAAACACAAACTGATAAAAAAAATTTAAAAGGAAAAGCTGAGGAATGAGATGTCACAGAGAGTTTTTAAAGCTATGGCATATTCCTGGGAATCTAGAAAGCAATATTCACGTGTAAGGTTATGTGCATGCCCAGGAAAGACCTGAGAAGGCCTTAAGCTTTCACCTCTAGCTGACCTTGGGGATCCATGAAAATATGAAGTGAAGACTAAAGCAAAGTAACGAATACCTGTGGATTGAAGTCATGCCCCAACATATACACAGAGCTACTCAGTAAAGACTTTAAGGAATTTAGAGGCCTGGCTTGTGTGGCTCAGTGGTTGAGTGTGACCCATGTACCAAGAGATCATCAGTTTGATTCCCAGTCAGGGCACATGCCCAGGTTTTAGAGAAATATCTGTCTAGTCATTAACTAACCAAGCTAACTGAACAGACTTCAGTTGCAACCCATGACAAAGAATATTGACCTTATAGAATTAACTAAACAAATTAAAAGTAGCATCAACAACAGTCACAAAAAACTACAGAGAAACTGGAATCTGATGTCCACAGTTGCTATATTATATTATGTAAATATTTAATTAGAGAGAGACAGAGACAGAGACAAATAAAGAAGGTAAGACTTATATACAGGAAAAAAAGTCAATTTAAATTTTCACTGTGGGAACCCAGGCATTGGAAATATTAAAGATTTTAATTCAGCTATTTAAAATATATCCAAAGAACTAAGGGAAACCATGTCTAAAAAATATTAAAAGAAAGTATGAGAATGATTTCTCATCAAATAGAAAATATGAATAAAGAGAAATTATGCAAAATAATTAAATAAAAATTCTGATGTACAATAACTGAAATTAAAAAAAAAATTACTATAGCCACTTAGCCATTTTTTTTATCAGGCTGAAGAAAGTATCAGTCAACTTGAAGATAGAACAATTGTAATTATCTGTCTGAGGAGACAGAAAGAAACAGAATGAAGAAAAATAAACACAGCCCTGAGCAGTTTGGTTCAGCGATTAGAGTGTTGGCCTGCAATCTGGAGAGACCAGGGTTTGGTTCCTGCTAAGGGCATGTACCTCGGTTGCAGTTTGTCCCCAGCCCTGGTTGGGTCGTGTGGGTGGCAACCACTCGATATGTCCCTTTCACGTCGATGTTTCTCTCTCTCTCTTTCCCGCTCGCTCTATCTGAACAAAATATAGAAAAATGTACTTGGGTGAGGATAAAAAAAAAAAATTAACACAGTCCCAGATATCTTTGAGACATCATTAAGTGTACCTACATATGAATATTTGCGTCATGGAAGAAGAAAAGAGAGACTAAGGAGAAAAAATATATTTGGAGTAATAATGGTTGAAAAAATTCCCAAATTTGATGAAAAAGGTTTAGTACATTCATCCAAAATGTTCAACAAACTCCAAATAGATTAAGCTAAAAAAGATTTATACCTAGACACAATATAATCAAATCATAAAAAGACAAGGACAAAAAGAAAATCTTGAAGCCACAACAGGGAAGTGACTCATTATGTACAAAGGAGCTTTAATAAGATTGACAGTTGATTTCTCAACAACCATGGAGGCTTGAAGGCAGTGTGGTGCCATATTTAAAGTAATCAAAGAGTGTCAACCCAGAATCTGTGTCTTGCAAAACTATCCTTCAAAATAAATGAGAAATCAAAATATTCCTAGATAAGCAAAAATAGAGAGAATTAGTTACCAGCACACCTATACTACATGAATTATTAAAGAGAGTCTTTCATGCTGAAATGAAAAGATCCTACACAGTAACTCAAATTCATGTGAAGAAATAAAGAGTATCAATAAATGTAACTACACAGGTAAATATTAAAGAGTATAAAAGTGTTTTTTGTTGTGACTCTATTCTTTTTCAATCTTATTTTTAAAATAACTGTATAAAAAATATTTATAAATTCACTGATAACACAAAGTGGGGAGAGGGGATCTATTCATAAAGGATCAACATTTTAATGAACTATTGAACTTAAGTTGGCATTAATCCTCAGATGAACAAGTATAAAAACTCGGAATATATATATGTGTACAATATGACAAGACACCCTACTGTTTATAAGAGACATACTTTAGATTCAAAGACAAAAACAGGTTGAAATAAAAGTATGAAAAAGATGTATCATAAGAAAGCTCAAGTGGATATTCTGATATCAGACAAAATAGACCCTAAGACAAAAACTATAACTGGAAACCAAGAAAAATAATATAAAGTGTCTACCATCAAGAAGCTATCATAGTTATAAACATTTATTCTTAATAGAAAACCTCCAAATAAATGAAATAAAAACTGACAGAATTGAAGGGAGAAATAGTCAACTCAACAATATTAGTTCAGTATTTTATTATGCCACTTTTAATAATGGTAAGAACAATTGGACAGAGGATTAACAAAGTGTTAAGGACTTGAATAGCTCTATAAACCAACTTGAATAACAGTATAAATCAACCAAATGTACCAAACATCTATAGAACAGACACCTAACAATATCAAGTCTAAAGGGCACATCTCCAGGAAAGACTGTATCGTAGGTCATAAACAAGTTTCAATAAATTTGAAAGGATTGAAATCATACATAATATATTCACCAATTACAATAGGTTGAATGTAGAAATCAGAAAGAGCAGAAAACTTATCAACATGTGAAAATTAAAGAACATACTTCTAAATAACTAGTGGGTCAAAGAAATCACAAAGGAAATAAAAAAATTTATTGAAATTAATGAGAATAAAAACAATATACTAAACTTAGAGGATGCAGGGAAAGCAGTGATTAAAAAGAAATCATAGCTGTAACTGCGTACATTAAAATAGAAAGATCTCATTTTAATAACCTAAACTTTCACCATTTATAAAAAATAAAAAAGAAATCCAAAGTAAGCAGAAAGAAGAAAATATTAAAGAAAAATGAAATAAATAATAGAAAAACATACAGAAAGCATAACTAAAATTGATTTTGTTTTTGAGATTTAAAAAAAATGGATAAACCTTTGGTTAGACTGGCAAGAAAAAGAGAAAAGGCTCAAATTACTAAAATAAAGAATGAAACAAATAAAAAGTATCTAAGGAAATACTAATATCATGAACAAGTGTGTGCCTAAAACTAGATAATTTAGAAGAGGGGACAAATTCCCAGGAAGACACAAGCTACTAAAACTGACATAGAAAATATGAATAGACGTATTACAAGTGAAGAGATTTAATTAGTAATTAAAAAATAACAACAACAACAAAACCTTCCCACAAAGAAAAACCCTGGCTCAGATGACTTCACTGATGAATTCGATCAAACAGCTCTTAACAAACTTCCAAATAACAGAAGCGGAGGTGACAGTTCCCTATTCATTCTGTGAAGTTAGTATTATTTTTATACCCAAAGCAGAAAAACACTTGCCAAGAAAACTACGGACCAATATCTTTTATGAATATAGATGCAAAAATCCTTAACAAAAGACTGGCCATATATATATTTAATTCATCTTTATTTTTGAAGCTATTTAAGATGTTTCCTTTTTTCTCCCATTGACCTCCTCTACCCTAATCCCAGCCCCCACCCCCCACTCTCCAGACCTTCAACACACCAACAACATATTTTAAAAGTTATATACCTTTATCAAGTGGCATTTATTCCAGGAATGCAAAGTTGTTTGATTTTATGAAAATTGGTCTATGTAGTACACCTATTATGGTGTAGAATAAAGGACAAAATCCACATGGTCATCTCAATAGATGCAGAAAAATTATTTGACAAAATTTAACATCCTTTCATGAAGTAACAATTTTAAAACTAGGGCTTGAAGGAAACTTCCTCAACTAATAAAAGGCATCTATACGAAATCCGAAGTTAAATCGTCCTTAATGGTGAAAGAGTGAAGGAGTTTCCCTGAGGTCAGGAACCAGACAAGGATATTTACTTTGAACACATTCTTTATGCAATATTTTACCTGACTTTCTAGCCAGATAAATTAGATACAAAAAAGTAATAAAACTCATTCTGATTAGAAAAGAAGTAAAGCTGTCTTTGTTCACAGACAACTTATCTTGCGTCCAGAAAATCCTGGACAAAAACTATTCACAAAAAAACTATTCAGGCTAATAAGTGATAACAAGGAAGTTGTAGGGTGCAAGATTAAATACAGAAAGTATTAGTATCTTTCTATACTAGCTATGAATGATATGAAAATAAAATTATTAAACAATTCCATTTACAATAGCATCAAAAAGCATAAAGTATTTAGGAACAAATCTAATAAACACGTGTGAGAAGTGTACATAAAGAATCTGTAACACATCAATTTAAGAAATTAAAGAGAACCGAAGAAAATGGAAAGATCCATGTTCATGGATCGGAAGAATTAATACCTCTAAGGCAGAAATAATTCTGGAATTCATCTGTAGATTTAATACAATCCTTGTCAGAATCCTAGCCACCTTCTTCTTCATCTGCGTCGTCTTCTCCTTGTCCTCCTCCTCCTCCTCCTCCTCCTCCTCCTTCTTCCTCTTCTTCTTCTTTTTGTTAATCCTCACCCAAGGATATTTTTCCATTTATTTTTTTGGATAAAGTGGAAGGGAGGGAAGGAGGGTGGGGGAAAGAGAGAGAGAGGGAGAGAGAGAGACATTGATGTGAGAGAGATACATCAATTGGTTGTCTCCTGCAGGACCCCAACAAGGGCCAGGGATTGAACCTGAAACCCAGGTATGTGCTCTTGACTGGAATCAAACTGAGACCCTTTGGTGCACAGGCCCATACTCTAATGGCTGAGCCAAACTGGTTGGGGCTTTCAAAAATTTTTTAATTTTAATTTTTATTGTTGGAAGTATTATAGGTGTCCTCCCTTTCCCCCCCATTGACTCCCGCTGCCCCCTCAGGCCATCACCACACTATTATCTGTGTTACATACATATGTGCATGTAAGTGCTTTGGTTAATCTCTTCCTGACCCTGACCCCTTTCCTCTGAGATTTGTCAGTCTGTTCCATACTTCCATGTATCTGGTTCTATTTTGTTCATCAGTTTATTTTGTTCATTAGATTCCACAAGTGAGATCATGTGGTACTTGTCTTTCTCTGACTGGGTTATTTCGCTTTATTTTTGGTAGAAGTTGACAAGCAGATGTTAAACTTTACATGAAAATGCTAAGGATTAAGCATAGCTAACACAATCCTAAACAAGATGTACAAAATTGGAAGATCCACACTTCTTGACCTCAAAACTCACTACAAAAACCACAGTAATTAAGAATAGGTAAAACTAGCATAAGGACAGACATACATATGAGTGGAGCAGAACCGATAGTCCAGAAGTAAACTCTTATATTTATTGTCAATTGATTTTTGACAAGGGTGCCAAGACAATTCAATGAAGAAATACTATTTTCAACAAATATTACTGCAACAAAATATGAAGCTGGACCTCTATCCTATACTGTATACAAAAATTAACTCTAAAATGAGTCAAAGACCTAAACGTAAGAGTTTAAGTTATAAAACTTTTAGAAGTAAACATTGACCTAAATATCTCTCTGGATTAAGTAATGGCTTCTTAGATATGATACCAAACACACAAGCAGGAAAAGAAAAAAAATCAATTAGACTTCATCAAAAGTAAAAGTTTTGTGCCTCAGTGAACACAATCAAGAATGTCAAAAGTTGGCCACAAAATGGGAGGAAATAGTTAGAAATCACATACCAATACAGGGCTTGTATCTAGAATAAAGACTTCCTATAACTGAACAATAAAAAGAAAACAACCCAATTAAAAATGGTCAAAGTAACTGAATAGACATATTTTCAGTGAAGATATGTGGATGGCCAATTATCACATGAAATATGCTTAACATGACAACAGGTGTTGGCAAGGGTGTAGACAAACTGAAGCGCTTACATGTTGCTGGTAGGATGGAAAATGGTGCACTTGCTTCGTAAAACAGTCTGGCAATCAAGAAAATGTTGAACATAAAGTTACTATATGACCCAGTCATTTCACTTGTAGATATATACCTTAGCTAGCTGAAATATATGCCTACTCAAAAATGTGTACACACATGTCTGTAACAGCATTATTCATAATAGCCAAGAAGTGGAAATGACCCAATTGTCTATTAACTGAATAATGGATAAATAAAATGTGGTTTATCCATGTAATGCAATATTATTTAGCCATGAAAACAAATAAAAGTACTGATAAATGTTATAACATAGAAGAATCTTGAAAACATTATACTGAGTAAAGGAAACCAATCAAAAGGCTACATATTATATGATATCTTTTCTAGAAAATGACTAAAACATACACATTTATAAAGACAGAAAGTAGATTAGTAGTTTTTAGGGGCTGCTGGAGGTGTGAGGGAAGGAAGGGCCGGGATGAATAAATACTGCTAATGATTACAGGGGTTTCTTTTCAGGGTGATGAACATGTTCTGAAATTAGATTTTAGTGATGATTGAACAACTTCATAAAAATAATAAGACCCACTGACTTTTAGATTATAATGGGGTGAATTGTATGATATATGAATTATATTTCAACAACAACGAACACAAAAACACTTTAAGGACACAACCTGCTATTGGCATAGTCTGAAGCCACTAGCCAATATCTGTCTAGATCAAAATATGGATTCCAGTCATTTTGTGAAAAGTTCTCAGTATAATTGACTGTTGTGAAAGGATGTGCTAATAATGTTCTTCTGCGAGGCAGGGTGCCCTGAGTGTCCAGCACATTTGAGGTGTGTCCTGTCAGTGGGTTGTCAGGAGGGAGTTCAAGGGCACAGCATACTATGTTTTTTTTTTTTTAAACTATTTAATGACAGCCATGGCATTTCTGAAATCTCCTTGTTCAAGGGGTGTAGCATTAAAAAAAATGATTGAAAGTTTGCCCAGTGAATGTCTTTCCAAGTAATTGCTGTTCCTAACAGTTTTAGAATTTCCTATTGAAAGCACAGCAAGGCAGGTGGGAAATCACAATAAGCTTAATTTGAGGTACTTAAATTTTGATCTGCATTATGTTAAGCTTTGTCACTTTACAAACTGTGGAAACATATTTGCTTTTAGCTCTTTCCCTTCGAGAGTTATGGATTTTTCTCAACAGTTAATCAACAGAACCATCAGGTATTCAATAAGCAAGGTTTGGAGGGAGCCCAAGAAGCATCGAAAATAGAACTGAGTTCTAGTCCACCAACTCAACTGCCTATTTGACAAGAATATCTGTTAAGCCCTCTACCAAAAAGCAATTATATTTCTGGTGGGAACTTGGTTATTTGTCATGCATTGCAGAGGCCACTTTAAAAGAAAAAAAAAAAATCCACTAGAACTATCACTCAGATTTAATGTTATGTAAATCACATGCTACTGAGCAGTCATAGGGTGGGCGGTTTGAATGGTAAATTTGATATATAGAACGTCTTTAGATTTTTGTCTTCATTGTATTTATTACACGTTTCCAAATCCTAGATTTTATGTAATTTGAGAAGTAGTGTAGGATCTACTTATTGTTAGTTTTTTTTTTTTTCAATCGCTTTTTTTAAAAAAGTATGTTAGTTGAATTTCATTTGTAAATATAAAACTAAGGGTAGAATTAGTCTAGGATTTCAGACTAAAAATGAATTTGAAACCGTTGGCAGAGTAAATAAATGGGAATAGCATTAAAAGGGGATTTCTAGGGGAGAATCTGTCATTTCATGGGAAATTCAAGACAACAAATACCAGTTTTCCCTAAATGCAGCCCATTCATTGTGTCCAACAAAGTCTCTTAGATAATGTCAGGCTTTTTCTTTTTGTAGAATTAAAAAAAAAAATTGCCAAAGGTAAGAAAAAAAATGTGGCTATACATGCAATTTAAATATTTATTCAAACTGTTGCATGGAGTATCTTTCATCTTACCATTTTACTTATTTATTTTATTTTATTTTTTACAAGATGATAGTTTTAGGTAATACTCTATATTCAGCTAACATGATTTTACCGGTGCTGTGTGATGCTGTAGAATCATAAAGCAAATCTCAGAGTCTAAGGATTTGAGAGAGGGAGGGTGTATATTCCAGTGATGACTTAAGGATTGACAAAAACACAGATAAAAAAAGCAAAGAATAAACAAAAAAGAAAACTTTTTGGTTTTCTCTTTGGAAAATTACCTCAAATGAATTCAATTTATGATCTTAAATGTTTTTTCCTGATAACTGTCTGAAAAGCTAAAACACTTTTTGATAACTATCACCATTCAAATGCAGAGGGATTACTGTGTCTGACCCCCTTTACATTATGGGAGTTGGATATCAGTAGTTAGTTACACTCTACCATGTGAAATATTTGTTTCTTATTCTCACATTCTAAACTACTTTAGTACAGTGCAGTAGAAAATCAGAAGTTTCCAATATATAGCGACAGCGATGAAAGTCGGTAAGGAAAACCAAGTCATTGCAAAACAAAATAAAATTCATAATGAGAAAAAGAGTTTTTTTTGCCACAAATGACTTAAAAGCTTCTCTGAGCCCGGCCATTGTGTCTCAGTGGCTGAGCGTCAACCCTTGTACCAAGATGTCGCAGGTTCGATTTCATGTCAGGGCACATGCCCAGGTTGTGGTCCCGATCCCCAGTGTGGGGCATGCAGGAGGCGGCCAATCGATGTTCTCACTCATTGATGTTTCTCTCTCTCTCTCCCTTCCTCTCTCTCTAAAATCAATAAAGAAAAAAAATATTTTTTTAAAAAACAGCTTCTCTGACATATATTTGCTATTTTCTCTAAAATTGTATTTCTACTACTTTGTTTCCACATTTTTCCATTATGTAAAGACTCACCTTTGCTCAAATTGAATTATTAAAAATAATTTTAAGTCTTGAGAATTTTTTTTAAATTTCTAGATTATGGTAAAAGGGTGTTGTTCTTGTCAGTCACACATGCCAGAATCAAGTTAGAACGGATCAGACTTGGGATGTTCAAACAGATGATGACTTTTGACATATTCTTCTCAGAGAAGACTGATAGCAAGACCATGAGCTTCTTCTTTACCTGTCTGCTCTCACCTCTCTAAACTTCTCATTTTTTAGGATTCTCTTGGGGAGATTCCCCTTTTGCATTGGAATTTTTTTGTCTTGGAAATTTATCATTTCCTAAGTGCTCTCATCTATTAAAATAATTTTAAAGTTGTGTTTTTATCAACACTTGAAGTGGATATTATCTTTATTTTGCAGATTATCAACTGAGACATAAAAGGTTAATTGAATTTCTCAGGGTCACAGTAAATGACAATCTTAGAATTTAATTCTGAAGACATGATGCTCATTTACCTGGAATGTTGCATGTAGTGTAGACCTTCACAATGTTCAAGCAGCAATATACTCTTTGTTCCTTTGTTATTCTTTCCCTTTCTTTTCTGCCAGTTTCTTTGACTTCTCAGTTTTCACCCATGTTCAAAAGGCTGCCACATTTTTATTTATTGCTTCTTCTGATTCTCTCATTAAGCAAACTCTACGATCACTTACGTTATTCCACCCTGATAGTTTCGCTTTCTTTTCTGGACAGAGTTTGGTCACATACACTGCTCTTCGTTTTGCCCTTTCTGAAATTCTCATTGCTCAAGTCTACTGGGGTTCCTTGAAATCCCATGGCTTTTGCTTGTGTACCATGGGGGTAGCATCTATTCTTGGCACCACATCCCTAGGTGGCTCCCCCTCTGAAGACGAGGCTTCTTCCAGGATTCTGCTGGGACCTGTGCAGAGGTTGCATTGCTAACAACAGGTTTCTCCCCATCTCTAAGCTCAGATAATATTTTCTCCTGTCTTGCTGCTTTTATTTTTTTATTTTTATTTATTTATTTTTATCCTCACCCGAGGATATTTTTCCACTTTTTGTACAGATAGAGTGGGAGGGAGAGAGAGGAAGGGAGAGACAGAGAGAAACGTCGACGGGAAGGGACACATCGAGTGGCTGCCACCCACACGACCAACCAGGGCCGGGGACAAACTGCAACCGAAGTACGTGCCCTTAGCAGGAACCGAACCCGGGTCTCTCCGGACCGCAGGCCGACGCTCTAACCGCTGAGCCAAACCGGCCAGGGCCTGTCTTGCTGCTTTTAAAAAAGGTTTCTCTCTATTCTCCCTCCAGGCTGCCTCACTTTTGAAATATATTTAAAACCTTAAATTCACTGCTATTTCCTGAAGTATCAGCATTTGGGTATTGTATATTAGCTTTTTGATTAAAAAAAAGGCTTAGCATTTATATTTCTTCATTATTCTAATTTTCCTGCTCCCATTGTCCCATTACAGTCCTCTGTCATAATTTTTTGTTAAATCAGTTGTTAGTAGTTATAATATTATTACCTTGTAAATATTATATATTGCAGAGCGAAGTAATATACTGTGACTTCTTTTATTTTAGGGTACAATTTTTTCTGTAGTTAAAAATTTCTCAAGTATTTGTTTTGTTTTCTGTGAATCTGTTGTTATTTTTTCCCAAATCATCAACTAGTTCTGTTGCAACATTCAAAATATATCTGTGTAATAAAACATCAAATATTATATAGTTAAATGTTTCCCCCCAGGTACCCTCCTTTGACATCTCTCCAACTTATTCTAATCTAGTCTTTCACTTTATCCTTCTGTGAGAAAGTCACCTGCCATTCTGAGACATTGTTTCCTACCCTCCCGTGTTACCATCCCTGTATCTTGGATTTCATAAAGACAACTCCTACATTCTGTATCATATCCTTCAGGAGCTTTCTGGGGAAAGGTACATTGAAATTATTATCATTATTTCTTGCATGTCTAAAAATATTGATTGTTAATATGACCAGGTCTCTGAGCTAAAAATAATTTTACCTTAGAATTTTGAAAATACAGCTTTATCATCTTCTAGATTTTATTGTTGTTAGTAATTTTTATGAGAGTCTGGTCCCAATTACTTTTTCTACATGAAACCTTTTATGATTTTCTCTTTATCCATGATGTCCTAAAATTTCACGATGATGTACTTGGATACTTTTTTTTTTCATTCATTGTTCTGGGCTTTAACTTGTATGATTTGAAATGCATGTCCTTCAGATTTTGGAATTTTTCTTGTATTATTTGATAGTTTTTAGCTCTTTCTTTTCTTTTCTTTTTTTGAAACTACTCTTAACGAAAAGGTATAACTCCTGAATTAATTATCCAATTTCTGAAAAGTCTTCAATTTTTCTAGCTTTACCTTTTTATTTTATTACTTGAGAGCTTTTTCTTGACTTTGTCTTCCAACACTTATAACATTAATATGTTTATTTTGATTAGGGTATTTTAATTACTTTTTCTTGTACCGTCAGTATTTCTGCTTTTCTGCTTTATAGAGCCTATGGTTATTAACATTACCTTTATTACTTCGAATATTTGAAAAGCTTGAGAAGTCTCTCTCTTTGAGCACTCACGGTCACTCTGGAGCTTTTTCTCCAACGCCCAGTGACTCGTAGGTATTAGTGAATACACGCATCAGAAAAGTAAAATTGATGGGCTATTATATTTGTCAGAATTTTTCAGTTATGATTTATAGAAACTCAGTTTAAACCAGGTAAGAAGAAAAGGGAACTCTCTTGTCATAGACAACCATAAAGCACAAAGTAGTCTTTGGAAGTGGCTGGATTCAGGAGCTAATACAACATTGTCACAACAACCTTTCTTTATCTTGTGGTGAGGTCGGCTCCTCTCCGACATGAAGTGAGTGAGAGGAAAGAGCGAAAGAGCAGCTCTGTATCGGAAGAAGTTGTGGGGGAAAGGAGACCTTGAAAGAGAAAAACCATAGCTGTTCCCCGAAGTCTCATACAATGACAGTGCGACTCAGGACCCTAAAGAAACCACTTTATTTTATAGATGAGTTATTATTGCTCAATCACAGAGCAAAATATATTCCTTTCCAGGATTATGATCTGTGATTCTCCCACATACCTTACTGAATAATATCTACTTCTCTTCTGCCCAAATATACACACACACACACGTGTGTGTGTGTGTGTGTGTATATATATATGTGTGTGTATATATATATATATATATATATATATATATATATATTTAAGACAGTGTAGTCTTATATATTTAAGACAGTGTAGTCTTGACCCAGAAATTCTTTTTCTTTTTTTTTTGGTACGTGCCCCTAGCGGGAACCGAACCCAGGACTCTCTGGTCTGCAGGTCGATGCTCCAACCGCTGAGCCAAACCAGCCAGGGCCAGAAATTCTTTAAGACAGAGTTTCTTGAGCGTTAATAAGCAGATGAATCCTTGGAGTTCTGCTTAAATGCAGGTGCTGATTCAGGAGGCTCTAGGTGGTGTCTGAAATTTGGTTTGTGTGAAAGCTCCCAGGTGCTATTGATGCTTCCCAAGGGCTTTATGTGGGTAAGCTAATGCTTCCAGGATGAATCACTTCCACTGACCAGGGTGAAAACAAACAGACGATGAAAAAAATAAGACCTCTGGGAGGGATTTACATTTTCTGACTCTCCAGTACCATAGACTCTTGGCTTCTGTGTGAGCCCAGACCTGAAAGGAAGTCTCTAGTCTATAAATGTGACTACGAATAGATGTGAGATTGGCCCAAATCAATTGCCTGCTGAATAGATGCTATCTGATTATTTTTACACAGTCTGGGATCCATGACGTAATTAGGAAGGCAGCTAAGGATGAAATCTTAGCCTTAGTAACTGGTAAGAAAATGGCCCTATCTTGAGGGCATGGGTGTTCACAAATAGTAGGAAACACGTGTCATCCTGTAACAATGGTCCCCGATTTACACACGTCTTCCATTATTCCAACAGTGTGACTTCACTTGTGTGGTATTATTACCTCCAAATTCAGCATGTATTTTTCTCCATGATAAGGATAGAAACTTGAATAATGGCAGCATATATTTTTCACTGAAGTCTCCCCGAGTCTTTTCCATATCCTTTTGCGTTCCTCAGAACTTATATTTAAGCATGCCTCACATCCCTGAAATCTTTAAATAACAAATGAGAGCACTGCTATGTGTAATTTGGCCCCAGAAACAATCGGGCTTTGGCTGAGAGGTGTGGAGTGACACAGGCTTGAGGACTGGGGACCTTTGTGTGCGAACCCTGACTCTGACATCACTCCTTCAGGAAGCAGAGTTAGATGCCCAGCTCAATTGCTGCCCGCTGAAATGGTCAGAAGGCTGATAACACTTCATCTGTCTTTTGCAGAGAGAATTAATTAACTGGCAAAGCAACTTTGGGTCGGGGTTGGCGAAGGAAGGCCCATAAAATACTCAAAATACGTTATGTAAGTTCTGTGAGAATGTGTTTATTGGACCGCATCAACCCCAAATGCGGTTTGCAAATGTCTATCCAATTAATAATTGCTAAAATTTAAGAGAGCAGTTAACACATCACATTAATCATAATAAGGAGTATGTTTACACTTTGCATACATGTTTATGTAAACCGGAGGGTTATTATGAGCACTTGTGATATCATTTCACAATTCATGGATTTACAGATGGAAATAACCTTAGAAATGGACAAAATGAGAACATAAGACCTGTAATAACATTCTCTGTTTTCCACAAATCATGCTGCAGTGTCATCTATAGCCTACCCAACACATCTCTGAAAACGCAGTCTCAGAAAATTCAGCCTAATGCAGATGCTTCAACCCAAAGGCTTCACCACTTGAAAACCTATAACCCATTCATGGGCGTATTTTACTAATTCTACCTGGTCACCTCTTAGTGTTGTTGTAGACTCTTGTCAGTCAGTTACAGAAAATCAGTTTTCCATGTAAGAGCCTTAGCTTGTGTTTACAAGCTGAGAAAAATTTAATTTGCCCTCTGAATCTCTTAATAAAACATTCTGTATGAAGCACATGTGCTCCGTGGTTTTCTTGGCTGTATATATTCCCAGACTTATTATTAAGAAAGTTTTTAAAATTATGTGATCAGTAGTCATGAAATTGTTTTGTCGCTTAAGAGAAACATATTCGCAATACTGAGCTTATTAAGAACATATCAGTGTTGAGAATGATAACAGAACAGTTCAGGAATTTCTGAAACTTTGGACATGGTATATATTATTCTGATAATTTGTGCATTAACCACTTAGCATTACAATTAGCTTGTTAAATAAAGCTCCACTTGGATTGTGAATTTGGTATTTGGCTTTGGGTATTTTTCCAAAGGAAAATCATTTGTAGGAACCTCAATCAGAGCAGTCTTTACAAACTTGCTATTTCTATTAGTTATTCTATAAATCATCATCACAGATCCTTTTTAATCAAGGAAAGTGGAGGTTGGTTATGAATTACTACTCAGTGAATCTGAACTATTTCTCATAGCAATTCTGAAAATTCAGAGAAATATCGGAATAATCCAATTGTCTATTACAATGGTCCAGAAATTCAGAATCATCTAAACTGACTGTTAAGAAAACCACAAATTCACAAAGTTAAATATGTAGTTCATTCACTTACTTCTGCTTTGGTTACACTGACACGGCAACTATGATTGAGAGTGTGTTTTTGAGACTTTTTCATTTATATCATTTACCTATGACTGTCCATCAGTTTATCCCAAAATATAATTGTTTAAAACAACAGCCTTCTTTTTTGCTCGTGATTCTGTGGGTTGGCAACTAGGGCTGGGCTCCGCTGAGATGGCTGGGCTCTGCACCAGAGATGTTGGACTAGGCTCAATCTCGTATTTGGCCCGTGGCTGGGGCAGCTCAGGTGCTCTCTGTACTGTGCTCTCTCGTCCCCCGGGAGGCTCGCCCAGCCTCTCCCGCATAGTGGAAGAGCAGGCAGAGAAGGTAAGACCCACTGCAGAAGCCTTTATATCACTTCTGCTTGCACCATGTTTGCTGATATCTCATTGGTCAAATAAGTCACATGGCTCAGCAAAATCACATGGGAGAGGACTATACAGGGAACAGATACAGAGAAGAATGACTCTCTAGGCTCATGTGGAAAGGAGTAACAATCCGCCACAAGTACTAACGCAAACATCCACGCAGCCCTTTCATCTTTTAGAAAGTGAATATTAGATCAGATCAGGTGTGGGCAAATTATGGCCTGTGGGACATAAACTGTGGTTGAAACACTGTAATGTCCTTTCATTTATATATTGTCTATGGCTCTTTTATGCCACAGTGGCAGGGTTGAGCAATTGTTACACAGACCACATGGCCCACAAAGCCTAAAATATTTACTCTCTGTACCTTTACAGAAAATGTTTGCCAAGCCTTAATTAGATAATTGACCTCATTTTAGAGGTTAAAGTTGAAGTGGCTTTTGGGGAATCGAAAACTAGGATGGGAAAAGTTATAGTCCCAGCCTGTGACTGAAGCAATGGTACTTTTCCTGGGAATGAAGGGCATGTAAATAGGTACTTCCAAGATAGCCTGTGAGATATTATAGACAAAGATCAGAGAACTAACCCTTTCCCTGTGTGTGTGTATGAGTGTTTGTAGGTATGTACCTTTTAAATCTTACTGACTAGCACGGCAAGTCAATTCATGAGAGAATCAATCCTTCCCTCTGACACCCCAATCTGAAGAGTTTTGCACTGCTTACAAACATACACAGGGCATAATTGGAGACAGTAGACAAATGAGTCTTACTAGGTTCTGTACGACAAGAATGGTGAGCTGGTCAGAGGAGCGAGATATACATACACACATAATTATGTGTGTATATGCATGCAGGTGTCAGTATAACTAGATTGTTATTTTCTGTGTTCTTAGTTCCAGTGGAAAATACTTCACATGCATGTAAAATAGCAAGTATAATGTAATAATTTAATATAGTATGTAATATATAATATATGGTATAGTATGTAGAATAGTATGGAATAATATATGCATACAGATAGATACGTAGATAGATGAATCTATCTATAGTTTATGGGTTAAATCTACCTATACTTTATAAAAAAGTCTATCTATAAATCTACCTATAATAACAGTGTCACCAGGCTGTGAACATTTCCCCAACTCTTCCTCATGCTTACGACCATGTGACAAATATGCATCTGATGGTAGTCCAAGAGAAAAAAATTCTGGGTTTGTAATGCATAATCTTTCTATTTTGTTGAAATTTTTCATCAAATCTCACTTCAAACATCTTTGATTCAGCCTAATTTCTACCATGCTCTGAGTCTTGAGCACCAATAATGTGCTTAAAACTATGTACGTACAGGTTAATAATATTCAATGTTGGGCTAATATCAACATTAGGCTGAGGTATTATTTAATATTCAAGAGTCAACATAAACCAGGAAAGCAGAACACACATACTTTAAATGTGACCTCCAACCTAGGACTATTTTATTAATCTTGAAAGTTTAATAGTTAACATCTTTAAAGTTTGGTATGGAATTTTCTTTGATTTGATGTTAATGTTGTTGTGAGGATTACATTTATTAGCCTATGTAATGTGTTTATAAGAATCAGGGGTCTGTTCCAATCTTTTGTATATATTTTAAATTGCCTGTTGAGTTTTAAGAGTTTTTTTTTTTTTTTGTATATTTTGGATACAAGTCCTTTATTGAATATGTGTTTTGCAAATATTTTCTCCCAGTCTGTGGCTTCTATTTTGTTAACAGTGTCTTTTGTAGAGCAGACGTTTTTACTCTTAAGAAGTCCTGCTTATCATTTTTTTCTTTTATGGATCATGCTTTTGATACTGTATCAGAAACATCGTCACCAGGCTGGTCACCTAGAATGACTTCTATGCTATCTCCCACAAGCTTCTTACGAGTTATTTAGGGAAATGATTTGTGTAGCACTACAAAACTTGATCTTCCTTAACGCTTTCTTCTCACCACACAATGCCTTTCCCTCCTTTGTTTTTTACTTATCTGGAGAAATCTTAATCATCCTTCAGAGTAAATTCAAGGCTCACATCCCTCAGAACTTGCCCTGACTACATCAGGCTACTTTGATCTCGTCTGTCTTTGAACTCCTAAAGCCATGGTAATCTGTACTATATTGTTCCTTACCGCATTATACTCTGTTTAATGGTGTTTGAAAAATTATTTCCATGTATTACTCATATTTTTTAGGCAAGAGAGTCAGAAATTATGCATCCTTTAGAACAACCAGCAAACTTAGTGTGGATTGGACCCAGAACAGAGTCTTTACAAATGCCTGGAATCAGAAGGCTGCAAAGTGAAAATTTTAAGGGTCTGAGATTTGAAGTCATATTTATAAGGTTTTTATTTCACCTCTGCAACCAGTACCTGTATGATCTTTGGCAAATAAGTTACCAAACCTCTCTGACTTGAGAATATTTATCTGTAAATACAGGGATAAGAATAATACCTACCTAATAGGGTTGATGTGTATATCAACAGAAGGTACATGCATGTAAGGATCTTAGCAGTCATCCTAGGACATGGCTTGTGCTCTATGTTGTTGTTATTATTATATTATTTATCCTATAAATCAAGTAGGCTAACTAGAGTATGGATGAATTAGGTTGATTATAATGAAGATGCAAATATGGAAATACTTTGTGACCTCTGTGTCTCGTTATTATTATTAATATTATTATGCTTAAGGGTACATGATGTATAGAAGAATATTAAACTGAACTAAGAATCCCAGAACACCACATTGCAAATCCCGAGTTCGTCTTTGTTCTTCCAAATTGGATCCAGCTTCCATAACTGCTCGAGCATTTGATTCAGTGACCACATCTACCAGCTCTGTCATCCTGGGAAAGCTGTGTTCCTCCTTTCATCCCTCTCCAGATCCTGTTTTTTCCTGTTAAAAACCTACTGAAACTATCTCTCAGGACTGTTATAAGGGTTTACAATAAAGACTGTATGTGAAACAATAAAGGTTATTATGTCAAAGTAGCACAATGTCTTAGATTTTGTGGCTGTTCAATACATATTACATTTTGATATTTTTTCACGGTGAGTATCCTTTACACATTTTCATAAAATTCTCCTTTACACTCCGTCTTCTGCCAGTTGTCAGAATGGGCCACCCAGAGTCGCAGACCTGCCGAGCTGCCTCTCTGTACTTCAGCGGCCTCCTGCCATCGGGCAAGAGAGTCAAAGCTCCTTAGTTCCCCGTTGCAGGCTTCCGCTCTGCCCTTCCGGTATGACCCCACATCCTGCATCTCTGTCTCATTTTAATAATATGAAGTGCAAGTAATGTCTGTTTCTGTGTTCCATCCTTCCTACTCTTATACTTGGCTTGTTCTTTGAGACTAAGTTTAGTTATCTCATTTAGGAAGACCCTGGGCACATCCTTCCCAGGGCCAGGCTGGCGTGAATTTTCTGTTTTTCCGTAGCACCCGTTAGTTATTTCTAGGTCCTCTTCCCAGGACTGGAAGCTCAGGAGGACAGGATTTAAATGAACTTGCAAGGTTTTCACAACTCTGTTTTCATGTAGAAGATTCACATAGTACCAATATGGTAACAGATTTAACATTAGACACAAGGCACCTAATAAACATATGTAAAAATTATATGGCCGTAGAAAATGTGGACTGTAGATAGTAACTATATCTTCAATAAAATCTCTAGAACGAATAACTCTAGGAATAGGCAATATGTTTCATGTAAATAAAATTATTTTGTATTCATCTACTCAACTGGGGAGAATGCTGAAGTGCTTCATAAACATTTATCTCACCTACTCTGTGCTGTGAGTTGATTAGTCCCTTTCTCGTCACGTCACTTGGATTTAGTTCCAGTGTCCACTCGCTAATAGCTTATGTTGTTCAGGGGCCCCTGATAGGATGTCTAGCTCTAAGGTGGGTCCAGATGACTCTAAGCCAGTGAATATATTGTGAACATCTTTTACCAGGGATTGGTCCTGGAAACAAAATTTAAACCAATCAGCATATGCTATTTCCCCAGGGACCATTAGAGATGAGTCGGGAGCCCAGTGAGCTCAGGCAGGCTCCAGGCAGGTCCTTGCTCTCCTTGGTTGAGGAGAGGATCTCTCTTTTTTGCTGAAAAGACAGAAACGAGAAAGAACAGAGTATTGTTTGATCTTCGAGCCCTGAGGGGAGCCAACACCAAGGTGAAAAAACTGCATAGGCAAGATAACTTTGCTTATTGTTTAAAGATAATTTTGAGACAGATTGCCTGTTACTTGCATCTAAAAGCAGCCAGGCTAGTACCTATTTATAACTTTTCTCTGCTTCATATAAACTAAGATATAGAATAGTCTCTTTCTGACTCAGCAGTGAAATGAGTATAAAAACCTATGACCACCTCCCCAGGAAACGAGGGTCTAACTTACAGTATATGCATGAGATTTAATCAGAGAACATCGCTTCCTCCCCTGAAGGTGTGAACTGCTGTTAAATCCGCAGTCCACTGGTCTAGAGGGGAAAGAGTACAGGGGCTCTGACGTGAAGGTGACATGGGGAATCACCGTGGAGAGTGGAGAGTGATGTATCTTTCCTGTAGCCAACAGAGCTCAGTGTCGTCTGCCTGGAGGTCATTTCACTTTCTTCTCTAGCTTTTCTAATGGTAGCTGAGAGCACAACGTGTCCCTTAGGATGTCACCTCCCATCAGCTGAGGAGCCAAGCAATCACACGAGGGAGAGGGAGCAGGGAAGGAAGGCGGTGTGCTTTCCTGGAGCTGTTAATAATATACTGGACAAGGGCAATAAATAATTGATCGTTGTCACCTTGCTGCTTCTTGGTTATTCATGGGCTTCAAGATGGTCCTTTATCTTAGCACCATCTAATCGTGTTACATCACACGCACTCCTCGTCGCCGGCATCACTATGTCTGCCAGTGACATGTGCTGGCTTTTCAGAGCTTTTCCAAGCTGCTGATCTGCGCCAGTCCGGAGCAATGCAATTGTCACCGGTAGACAGAAATATTACCGCCAGACAGAATAGTGTAAATAATACAAAAAATCACCCCCAACACCAACGACAAATCTCCATAATTAGGGAGCAGTCTCTTCCATCACATCCGCCCTGCAGCTCCCCTGAATGAGAATTGTGGTAGTCTGGCGGGAAGTGGGCTCAATTCAATCAGGCTAAGCACCTGCACTTTTTTGATTATGTACACTGCAGAGACAGGGTACGTGTGGATTCTGGAGCAAAGCCATGGGAGACTGTGAGTATATGAGATTTTTGTTCCCGATGCCTTTACATACACCTGTAGAGGTATCACAGCAACCTAGCGGTGATTGCCTTCCATGGCAATGTGGCCACATTAACCCACATACGGCAATTCCTAAATTTTGATTACAGGCTGAATGAGAGTAGCAAGTAGAAAGGGAATACATCCTGAAAGGAAGAGAAGGCAAGATACGTGCTGTAACTGGAGGCTAAAACTACCTAGACGTTACACAGCTCATTTTATTCTCAAAGTGTTCAAGAGAGTGTTATCTGATGGATTCTTTTTACCAGATGCTGCAAGATCCCCATGCACCTGTGGCAAACACTATCCGTTCCTCCTCTTTCTTGCCAACAGAATCCCAATTTTGAACAGGATGGCAGAACGCCTGGCTAAACGCTAGCTTCCTCAGCCTCCGGGTAGCTGGGTATGGGGTGGGGTGGCGTGAGCGGCCGAGTTCCGGCCAGTGAGACATGGGTGGAGGACTGTTGGAGGTTCTGAAGATATTGTTGTTTTCTGAATAAAAGAGGCAGATGTTTCTGGAGCCACCCTTCTCTATTCCACCTTCTGCCTGCATTGACTGCCTGGAGCTACAGCAGCTCCAAGTATAGGTGAAGAGGTGCCGAGGTGCCAAGATGCAGACCTGACCTTAGTGAGCCATGAAACAATGCCAAGTCACCAACCTCTGCATCACCACAGGTCGTGTTTTGTTTTGTTGCTTACAGATGACCACATTCCTAACTATAGACCAAATCTAAAACACCCTTGCTATAGCTATAGCATTAAAACAAAACAAAAATTTAAAAAATCCATTTAAAAGTCACGTGGAACAGTGACAAGAGACAGTGAGGAATACAATGATGAAACGAACATTTATTGAGGATGTGCAATGCACCAAGCACTTTTGTAGGGCCTCCACACGTATCAACTCATTCAATTCTCACAGCAACCTGGAGATGTATGCTTTGTTATATACCCATTTTATAAATGGGACAGAGGCATGCGGAGGTCGTGCAAATTGTCTGAGGGCCGACAGAGGGGATAGAGCCAGGACTCCAGATTCCGGAGTCTAGGCTTTTTTAACCACTGTATTTTCTGATTTATATTTTTCATTTAGAAAAGAAGAAAGCTAAGTAAAAGTTTGAATTGATGAATCCATGGCTATTTAAGGCCCTTTGTGATGAGTCTTGATTATTACTAGAAAAAAGATTATTTTTTGAGATATGATTTCAACCAATGTTTGCTTTCTGTAGTATTTTTGTTTTCAGAAGCTCAAAACAAAAATTCAATCTATCCACCTATCCATCATATGGAAATTGCTATGGCAACTGTCTGCATTGCATCTAACATATTTGCATTGATATATATTACACTTGCCCAGTTCTTGAACTATGGCATTAAAGCAACACATTCTTTAAATTTGGATCATTTTAAAGTGGATTTGAAATCTAACTGTTTTTGTTTTTTCCTTCTCTGAGGGCTAGTGCATCTGCTTATTCATTTACTGTCACTGAAAATGAGATAATGCATGTCAAAATGTTTTGGAAACTGTCAAATAAAAATCCATAAATATAGATAATTGTTATGTCATAGAGGTATTTTGATGTGGTTGAACAAGAATTAGGAAACCCACATTCTTCTGGCTGGCTTGGAATGACCACGTGACACGGGATGGGTCAGTTATCCTTCCTGGGCACTGTAGACCTGACTTTTGTGTTCTGGGTCAATATAACTCCCTTGCTTCATATTCCTACCAGCTAATAAAAGGGAGCTGAGTATATTAGTCACATGTTTGGATCCCTCATGCAGGAACTCATCCTTCCTTCTTTCCAGCTTGCTATTTGATCTCATATAAGTACTGGTCCAAATGAGACTCTAAATTTAATCTCAGGATTCAAATAATACCCACCTGTGGCCACATGATAGGAAGATAGATATTCAAGTACACGTATATAGAGTGTTTTTTTAAGCTTGAAATCTCACATTAAGTCACACGCATATATACACACTCAAAAACTTGTTCGTATTTTAAATCACTTTTTATTAAATACATATTTAGATGACTATTTGACAATTTGGGTATCTTTTTTTTTTTTAATAATTTTTCTTTATTGATTTTTAGAGAGAGAGGAAGAAAGTGGGAGAGAGAGATAGAAACATTGATGAGAGAGAACATGGATTGGCTGCCTCCTGCGTGGGCCCCACTGAGGACCAGCCCACAACCTGGGCATATGCCCTGACCGAGAATCAAACTCGCGACCTCTTGGTGCATGGGTCGATGCTCAACCACAGAGCTACACCAGCTGGGCTTTTGTTTTTAGTTAAAGAGAGGCAGAGTAAAAATTAGCCACATAAATGAACGCTGAACTACCTCTTTCATCTCTACTTCTCAGAAATAGATACTATCTCAAGCTGTCTTTCTCTGGCTTTTGATGATTGTGGTGCATAATACATTAGACCTATGGGCAATTGTAGGATGGGGCACAGGCTGCTGGTAGGATGCAAGTGGGATCACTGATGCTGAAGTTGAAGTTATTTACTGGCGTGATGTCACTGCACAGGTGTTGACCTCGCCATGTGCCATTAACATTGTTTCTCTTTATTGACTTTTCTATTGCAGTTGTGCATATTTACCTCAATGTTACTGTAGTTTTAAATGAGAGGTCTTGTAGTCACGGACCTTTCATGCATTGGTGTTGGAAGTCTTTGAATCAGTATTTCCTTCTTGAAGACTTCATTTTTCCCAGACGTCTCCCTTACTAGCCTCCTTTCCCTCACATGCAGAGGTATAAGGCCATAGGATTCTCATCAAGAAAAGAAGTTCCCGCTTGTTCCCTGCTTTGTCTCACTAAAGATGTTGTCTTTATTCTTAAAGAATGTTTTGATTTACAAAGAAGGTTTTTACTACTGTCCTTCCAGGTTTAAGGTTTCTAATCAGTTAGAAAGGAGATAAACAGCTTTTTAGTTGGGTCAATGGGAAAACAAACAAAAGGTGATGTCAGTTAATATGGGGTTTTACATAGCTTAAATAAACTCTTTCAGGAGAACATCTGCTAAACAAATGAAGATGTATCTCTGTTCAGAGTAATGTCCATTGCTTTAGTTTAGCAAGAAAATAGCTTTCTAACTTCCTAACCTTGTCTAGTTTGGTCTGGGAATCTGTATCTTCTCCTTCTCTCTCTTGCTCTCTTCTCCCCCCACCATCATTTTCCATATGCGACATCTAATTATTCACATGAAGATATTATTTCAGTAAATTAAAAATTTAAGAAGCCCTTAGAATGAAATGTCAGAGAGAACTCAGAAAATTAAAATTCTACCTAAAATAGTTTGGGTCAAGTTTATTGGAAGGAATTATGCAAAATGTAGGCACAAGATTAAATGATCTTTTATCTGACAATAATTGTTTAGGAGTTTTGGAAATACTTTTCTTTACCATGATTACATTAGAAGTAAAACCTCAATAATTCATGATGTACTAATACATGGAGCAACTCTCTGGTAAGTCTAATAGGACACGGTGTCTGAGTGCGTCTGTATAATGTCTTATAAGGATAGCCTATGAAGCCAGATTTCATGATTTCAAATCTTGTCATTTAAACTCAAAAGCTGTGTAAGTTAATTTTTTTTCTGTCTCTATTTCTCAAATAGGGTAGATGAAAAGTTCTTACCTCAGAGGGCTCTGTGGAGTACTTGTGAATTAATATCTATAAATTACCTAGAGTTGTGCTGGTACATAGTAAATATTCAATAAATATTAGCTTTAAGAAACCCAAATTATAGATCTATATGCTTTTGAAGACTTTTTGTTTTTTCTGCAGTATAGCTGGTAACTGCAAATCTTTAAAATATATTTAGACTTTTCTAGCTGACAATTTCTATAACAATACATCATATCACTGTAAATTGTGATCCTATACTGTGAAATATAGAAGGCACATAAAAGCTTAAAATTTATTAGGCTATCTCGGCTACTTATCAGTAATACTGTAGACAGCGTAGTACATTAAAGTGACAGCAAGTTTCACTATCTCTATAGTAACCATAGAATTCAAAGTTGTGTAAAATTCTTAAAAATCTACTAGTTCTCGTCGAACTGTAAATGTGGTATGGATCATTTTATTTATTTATTTATTTTATTTATTTTTGTTGTTGAAAGTATTATAGACGTCCCTCCTTTTTTCCCTGTTGACCCCCCACACTTCCCCCAGGCTAATAGAAGAAAAGGTCTTTTAAAGGCGTTCATGGATAAAAAGCCAAAAACTACTCTAGATACAAAATTTTTATGTATTACTTGAAAACACATTTTCTGAAAGAAGCAGTTTGAATACTTAAGAATTCGGGTCTTGAGATCAGAAGCTGAGTTTGCTTTCTTGGTGTATGAGGAGCCATTAACCTATCTAGATCTCAGGTGTTCATCATCTGTACAATGGAGATAACCCATAGGTTTTTGACTGAAATTAGATAATGTATATGAAAGCACTGTTGATATTATGGCATTTCTTAGAGCACTGTGTGATTGTGTGTTTCCGAACAATGAAGTTCTAATAGAAGTTACTTTAATGCTCCATAAAACCAGAAGTTCTGTGGTCACATAAGTTTGGGAAACACTATGTTCTTGTAACAGCTATACTGGAGGCTTTGCACGTATTCCCAGGCCTGCCCACTTAGTGGAGCAAAATCAATGCCAGTGTGTAAAAGCTCACACGCTGTCATTGGTAAACATCCAATTAAGAGGAAGCTTACACTCAGGGACCTAGGTATTCACTTTTTTATGGAAAATAATTTTTCAATATTTTTATGTCATCAAAAGACATTTAAAATTATAATTTAATACATTTAAGATAACTCAGTGCCAGCCTCTGCCAGAAATTCACACTTTTTAATCACTCAAATTTGCCAGTTTATTTGCTTAGCATAGTAAGTTCAAAGATTTTTGTTTGTTTCATGACTGACAGCATATCTATGGTTGTGAGCAACGTGACACCCTACCCTTAACATACCAAACTGAACTTGTTCTGTTTGTGAAAGTTATAAGGGATTAGAATCATGTTATGTTTGAAATATTTTTAATGAGGTTTATTTTATTTTATTTTTTTAAATCCTCACTCAGAGATATTTTCCCATTTATCTTGAGACAGAATGGGAGGGCGGGAGAGAGAGAAAAAGAAAGAGAGAGAGACACATCCATGTGAGAGAGACACATTGATTGGTTGCCTTCCGCACAAACCCAACCAGGACCAGGGACCAAACCACAACCGAGGTATGTGCCCTTGACTGGAATCAAACCCGAGACTCTTTGGTCTGTGGCCGACACTCAAACCTCTGAGCCAAACCGGCCAGGGCTAATGAGGTTTATTTTATAAATAAACAAACAAGCATGTATTCTCATTTGAAATATTTATACAATAAATCTTTTTTGTTTTGGATCAGAATAGTTAATAAAGTTTAGCATGAAAGTAAATTATGCTACTTTCTGCCTCTATAATTACAAATAATTCCCAAAGTAGGAAATAAGGAACTCACACTAATTTGTGTGGCTTGTCCAGCTCTGTTTTGAAATATCCTGGCACCTTCTCAGCACTGAGGCTCATGTATACAACACACATTTGAACACATTTTAGCAACCTTTTTAATAGAAGCCCTAGTTCCTTGTGTTTTGTTTGGGCCATTTCTTTTGCACTCTCATTGTAGATATTACATTGTTCATATTGATACAATGGCAAAAATGGGTCTAAATGCTTAAACCTTTCTTTTCCTATTGTGTCTTTGTGCAGCCTTTATACAAAGTAACAAACCTGTCTTGTGTGTTCCTCCAAGAACTTGTTCAAAATTGAATAGGAATAGCTCTGCAATATCTTTATCCTTGGCCAATTGATTTGTAAAGAAATATGTTAATGGGGACTTCAAAATAATTCTTCATGTACATTCTGGAATTTTTATCTGGATTATATTTTTCACATGAGGATACTAGTTTTATTATTTAGCTCTGTGCCCCTGACATAACATGCATTGGAATGCCAACAGAGCAGGTTTTAATAAACTCCACCTGAATCACCTTAATGCTGCATGCTTCTTCGTGTGCAATGCGGTTTCTTACTTTGAATGATTTTTTAAATGCATTTTCATTGTCAGGTTTTTAATTTTGCTTGTGTGTCTACAAAGCACACATACAAAGTGCTTGGGTTCCGTGGGAACATTTTCACATCTCTTACTCATAAGGAATTACCAATGGAATTGAAAGTGAGGTTTCCCGAGTGCTTCTCCTCGCCTTTATTTTCCAGGAATTAAATTTGTTTTTTAGGGGGTCAGTTATAGAAGACTTTTCCTCAGACTTTTCATCTGTGAAATAGAATTAATGCTGACCTAAAATCAAATATAGAGAGGAACAAATAAATGCCTAAAAATGCCCTTTGAGGCCACGAGGAGACCAACTATGATGTTTTAAACTAGAGGGACAGATGGGTAAATTGAGTAGAGAATCAGCAAAAGTGATTCAGTCCTGATTTAGGTAAGAGTTCTGAAGTAAAATTCATTTATTTCTGTGTGCATTCAGCAAGTAATTACTTATGACATGTACAGTCTAGGTTCTGAAAATCCATTTTCACATACTACAGTCTTCAATGTTATGATGAGAAAGTGCCAGGTACTGTGGGGGCACAGAGTTGGAGATACTAACATGGTCTGGCTGGTTGCGGTGATAGAGATTATTTCCAGTAGATTAGGATATTTATACCATAACATTTCATTCCACAGCAATTGGGATCCATAAGTTAGAAGCAGTTTTCTCAGGTGAAGGGAGCAGTTATTATAGGTCATGCATCTTGGTCGAGTCAAAGGTGTTGATGTCAGCACTGTGTCTTGGTTCATGTATTTTATTTGCTCAAAACAAAGTCCTACCTTAAGGACTGATGGTATCAGTGGCTCTTACAGAGAATTTAGACCTCTAGTTCAAGCTCAGATCCCGATCATTATCTACTTCACATACAATCTGTAGCGATGACTGTGAAATAACTGGGACCATACCACAATAGTCAAATAGAGATAATGAGCCGAGCCGCTGGATACTAGTTTTAGCATATACGTATCTTTATTTCTATCAGAAGACAAATAGTCTTTCAAAGAATGAGTTGTTTCAGATCCAGGATAGCAGGGACATTACGAATAAGAAAACTGCTTCAGAAAGAAGTCTTCTGCAGATATTTAATCTGCCTGGTATTGATGATACTGATGGTAACTTTTCTCTCACCTTATTAATGAGGATTTAAATATGTAATAAGATGTCTGACTTTACTCCTTCTAATTTCTAGTCTTGTAATTTTAGACTTAGCTCTTGAGGTTTCCTGATTGTGATTAATCAGTGTTTTTAAAAAGCCCCACACTATTTCCAGTTTATGAAAGAAATAATCATATGCTGTAAGTCAGACCTTAGTGTGAGTTCTCTAATGGGCTGCTGGAGGATATCAGGCTGAACACCAGGGCAAAGGTGCTTTGTGGTGGTGTGTCGGGGCCAAGAAGGCGAGTGGGCGGATACCGGACACTCCTTTCTATCTGCTTTGTATTTTTCCTGGGACTGGGCTTGCATGTGGGATAATTTAAAGCTCAACTTTCAGGTCTTGTTATTACTGCTGTAAAAATTTGCATATGCCTGAATTAGAAATGGAAAGCCAAGGGGGAGTAGCAGATGGAAAAAAAAACAAAACTTGTCAGTGTGTAAAGGCGTTTTTGAGCATTTCTGAGATCAACCAATCCATTTTACAGATGACATAACTGAGGCCGAAAAAGTAGATGTATGTTTATTGTTGAAATCAGAAATGAAAATCAAAAGTCTGTTATTATTTATCTTGAATCACCAACTGACTTTTCCTTTCCTTTGCCCTTTTCTGAGAACATTAGAAAATCACTTGTTGAATTAATCTAACCTTGGGTAAATAGCCACAAGTCTCCTATGGTGTGTGGTCTCTAGGAGTTTTACCATTTCTGGGTCTTTAGGTCATGCAATGAGCTAATGTTTGTATGTGTGTATGTCGTGGTGGGTGGGGGTGTTCGTGGTGATAGCCACACACATGTGTTTAGAAAATCCATAATGTATTTGGCCCTAAGCAGGTCCCTCCTCCCCTCGTTTCTGAACCCATGTGTATTTCAAGAGAATCTTAATCCATATGTTCTCGATTTACTTTCACTAAGTCATCTGTATGTTGTTGGTAAGAGTCCTTTGATGTCTAAGAAGACTTATGAGCAATTTTTATGGCCTCTCTGAGCCTTTGTTCTTTCCAGAGGCAAGCTGTGCTTTGCCTGAATGGATGATACTCTCATTGTAACAATCAGAAAATTTTCTGAAATGTGTAAAGGAGACAGAGTGAATCCTAACTTTGACCAAAGGCCCATTCTTTTTTCCGAATGCCAAAACCATAGAGGAAAAGGTCTTGTCTGACTGAAGAAAAAAATATGCTGTCAATATTCTGCATCCCTTTATTTTGTACTTTGATCCTTCTGTGTTCGGGCAAATCAATTCCTCTTGACTTGTTGAGAAGATAGTTTATTAAAATATTAATTTGTGCTTGTCATCTTTTTATTTATTTATTTTTCTTCCTCATTTTACACTTGTTAATCTTACCCTTAACAATTTCCTGACTCAGAATTTTTTTTTTTTTTTTAATAGGGCTGAGAGAAAAGTCCTAACCTTATTAAAGTCATTATGTAGGCACTCCATTAAAGTCATTATTTGGTGCCCCAGAGAGTAAGAAAGGGAACTGCCTTTCTTTTTTTTTTTTTTTTTTTTTTATCCTCACCCGAGGACATTTTTCCATTTTTTGTTCAGGTAGAGTAGGAGGGGGAGAGAGGAACAGAGAGAGAGAGAGAAACATCGACGCGAAGGGACACATCGAGCGGCTGCCACCCGCACGACTGACCAGAGCCGGGGACAAACTGCAACCGAGGTACATGCCCTTAGCGGGAACCGAACCCGGGTCTCTCGGGACCGCAGGCCGACGCTCTAACCGCTGAGCCAAACCGGCCAGGGCGGAACTGCCTTTCAATTCAGGGAGTTCAGGGAGTTAATCCCTTGGCTGAGATGGGAAAAGGGAGTGATTTAGTCCTTCTGGATTGGGGCTTATATCTCATTCTTGGCAGAGTCCTGGGCAGATGACAAAATCCCAGAAGTGATGGCCCGCTAAAGCACTGGGAACTGTACCCTGAGTTCAGGAGATACAAACGAAGTCCAGTTGCTTACATTCCATTCCAGGTAAGGGAGCAGCTAAGCTGTCTGTGACCTACAAGAATCAGATGGCTGCCACTGAGCATCTCAGTTGCAACCAGTGTGGAGCAGTGTGAGAATTCCCCAGGGCTCTGGTAATAAGCAAGACTCTGGGACTTTCCCCCCTTGGACAGGTAATCATGGCTGATACTGAAATTTCTTCAGTATAGCAGGATAAAGGTGAAGTCACATTTTAAATGATTTTAAAAAAATTTGGGCAAGTGATAATTCTGGAACTCCTGAGTTTGTGTACTAAGGTTAATTTGTGCTATACTCACTTATTTTTATTTTAGAGTATGATAGATACCTGTGTACAGGCATCCCCACAGTGGTGCTATTTTATAATAGGTTCTGGAGTGGGCAAAGTGGTTAATGATATCAAAGAAGATTCCATCTCTATCTTCAAATTGCTTAAAATTGAGTTGTAAGCAGAATCAAGGTTGTCACAGGGGGTTTTATAAACTTTTATCGAATGCCTTAATGAGTTCCAAGCGCTAATTGCTTTAAGTGGATCATCTCATTTAATTTTTGCAAGATTTTAGAAGGCAGAGACATTTATTATCCCCATTTTACAGATAAGGAAGCTGAGATTTAGAAGGAAGACAAGTTATCCAAAACCATACAGGTAGTAAATGATCAAACCAGGACCTGATTTAAGTTATTTGATTCTGGTATCCATGCTCTTAATCTCAACTCTATACTGCTTTCAGTAAACTATGAAATAGTTGATGTAATTAGGGAAAAAAAGAGAGACTGACCACCTTCAAAAAGAGGAGTCAATGAAGGCCGGAGTGAGCAGTGATGGGTTCAGGAAGTAGTGAGATTTAGAATGCGTCATAGCCGGGCTGGTGTGGCTCAGGGTATTGAGCCTTGTCCCATGGACTGAGAGGTCCCGATTTGATTCCCAGTTCAATTCCCAGTCAGGGCACATGCTGGGATTGTGGGCTCAATCCCCAGTAGGGGATGTTAGGAGGCAGCTGATTAATGTTTCTCACATCGATGTTTCTATCTCTCCCTTCTTCTCTTTCTAAAAAATCAATAAAACATATTAAAAAATAAAATGAGCCATAGAATAGTAAGGTTGTAATGGAACTTAAATGTCATTTAACCTGTCTCCTACTCTTTACTAATGTGGAAACTGAGCCCTTATCCATTGACTGAATTCAGACAAGCAGAGGGTAGAGACAGAACAACAAGATTGAAATTACGGATATGGAGATAATTACAGCATCATTATTTTTACAGAAAGACACCAAGCCAGAGAAGAATAGAAAGGGGAAGGGAACTTGCCATGGCCCTTGGGGCAGTATAGGGTGTGGAAATTATAGAGGTCCATGACTTGTGAGCCGTGACTCCGATCCAAAAAACAGTATGCTTTTTATATCAAAGTATATTTCCTGTCTCAGTGTCAGTAGCTTGAATTTTTGTGAGAAAGATTTCTTTCTGGATAGCATACCATAGCTAAGTCAGAATTTTTATCTTGATAGGAACTGTGATTCTGCATTTTCTCCAAGGCTCACATCCCAGCACCCAGCGATGCAGGTATTCACTGCAGTTTGAGGGCTATTGCTGTGGACAGTGGGGATCAGGTACGTGGCAGACACTGAAGACTTTAGAATAGAGAGGAGGCCTATGAGGAGTTATTAGGATGTAGAACATGGATTGCAGACCCCAGAGATCAGCCCAGATCTGAATGTCAGTTACAGTACAGAAAAGGGCCTATTGTCTTGGGAACAAATGAGAAGAGCTGAATACGCCTCAGTTTGATAAAAGATCTACTAGACTTAGTGACCAGCTAGGTTAGAGTGAACCAGTCAATTGTTAGCCCTGTCATCTCTACTCAGACATAGTTCTCAACTCCTTCCAGCTTTCTCTGTTCTCACACCTCATGCCGCTGCCTTCTTGCTGGTTTCTCTGACCTAATCCTTGTCCCATCCCCCCTTCCGTCCAATCCCCAGCTTGTGAGAGGGATCATTCTCGATGCAAAACCCACCATGTCATTGTTCTTCTTAAAGGTGTTAAATAGTTTCCCTTTGCTCCCAGAGTCACTTAGATTTATTTGTAAAGTTTACAGGGCCCTTCCTAGTCTGGCCTCTATTACTTCTAAACTACTTTGTCTCTCATCACTCCCTGAGCCTCTTGGTCTCAACTATGCTAAACTTGGATCCCAGCCTTTTTACAGCTCTCAGTTTTGCACATGTTCTGCTCACTCTTTATAGTTTCCCTTCCCTCTTGGCTGGTGAGTTTAGGTTTCATATTCCTCAGGAAGCCTTCCTTGACCACCACCGCCCTGCCCAGATTGCATTCGGAATTCCTATTCTGTGTTGCCATCGTATTTTTTTTTTTGCATTTAATGTGCAAGGTTCTTGAGAGAAGGCCATATCTGATTTATGGTTGTAACCAGCATCTGGCATAGTACCTACCCATGGTAGGCCCTCATGATGAATAAATGAACTAGTGAGCGATTGAAACAGAGAGAAGAGCCCAGGACATCACCAGTGTTTCACGCGTGATTACCTGGAAGAGTGGTAATGTCAGAGCTCGCTTACCCCTTCAACAGCTTCCATCCTTAACCTAAGGAGACATGGGGACCTTTCCTTTGTCAGGGCAGAAACAATAATGACAAAATCTCCAAGACCTAATCTATTTTAACTGAATCTGTTTCCTTGACACTTAGAAGTCAAGACAGCTCTTCCAATCAAGGAAATAATGGTCAGATTGTGTGTAACAAGACTGAAACCAGTATCTATCAACCCTATCTTAAATGAGTCATGTTAGGACAGAGGGCTACGGAGTTGTTCATTAAATGGCAGCTTTTATCATTTAAAAGGAACCTTTGTTTCGCTGGGAGACAGAGGCAAGGAACAGGGTGTCTTGATCCTGAGGAGAAGCAACAACCTACTTTGTGTGTTGACTTTCTGTTTGTGAGATATATAGTCAGCATTTCTAATGAATCTGCTGGAAGCGGCTGGAATATTATGATTTATAGCACCTTCCCACTCTCTATCATAGCATTTTATTAGATGGATGGGAAGCTGGTAGTAATGAGGTTAGGAATGAGAAAACATCCATCAAGCCCTGCTACATCTTCTCAGGAAAGACAACACACTATCTCATATGTCACAGGCAGTGATCTAGGTCACGATGATATAAAATGCGTGATTAAAACCAAGCATTTGACACTAGATAATAGGCATCTAGTTAAAAAATAGCTCTAGTGTTCCCAACTTTTAATTAAACCCAACTCGTAAATATGCACTGTGGTAAATATACTGCAAGATGGGGCTTGTTTATATTCCACCACATAACAATTACCTCCAGAATGGGTGCTTTATTTCACTACATGGTGCTATCAGTCAGGCCAAGGACTGAAATACAAATGTTAGGCGAGTGATGTCAGACAGGCCTGCCACAGCAGTGTCACCACCCCACTCCTGCCTCCCCCCTTACCTTCCCTGGTATTTCTGCCTTCCTCCTCCTCCAGCGTCCTCTCCCCTTCTCTCCACCAGAGTTGTCAGTCTAAAAACAAACACGTTTAATCACTTCCAGCCACCTCTCGCAGCAGCACCTTTGCTTGCATCAGTACCGCTGGAAGGGGGAGATCTTTAAAATACATAACCTGGCCATTCAGTAAATCTGTTCCATTAATGGGTTTATTCTTTGACAGAGATGCATTTGTGAGAAAGTTTAGTTCTAGAACACTAATAGAAAATTGAATGGGGAGGAGTTAGGAGACAGACTCATCGAGCAGTTTTGTTGTATTTTTAAAAATTTTATTAGTTATGTGGCAGTTCTTGAGTAGTAGCTTGGACCTTGGAGAGAGCAGTGATCAAGGAGCTAGGAAGTGTAACTCAAACATTAACTGGTCCTCTGACATTTACTGCCTCTTAGTCATGCAAATTTAGTGAGCTTGTGAATTTGAAAAATGAGATTAGCTAAAACTTTTCCAAGATCTCTTTCCCTCTGGTGGCCTATGAATCTCTTGGGGATCTTGTTAAAATGCAGATTATGATTCAACAGGTGTGGGTGGGGCCTGATATTCTCTTGTGTATTTCTGAACAACTCCCAGTGACCCCATAGCAGCAGGTTTATAGACCACATTTTGAGGAGCAAGATGTAAAAATACAAGGATCATTTCTCACCATTTTAAGTTTTCAAGGTCTGCGTGTCTCTCTCTCTCTGTCTCTCTCTGTCTCTCTGTCTCTCTGTCTCTCTCTCTCTCTCTCAGTACTGTGCCTTATTTTTTATGTAGTGCTCATCAGTGGAACTCCTACGTTCCCTAAGCAGCATATTGTTAGGACTGCTGTCTTTGGCTAACAGTATGATCATTTCTGAATATACCACTATCCTGATGAAGTTCAGTTCAGTACATTTAATATTTCTGTAGGGTCACAATCTAATTTGGTAATCCATTCCTGTGATCAGACAACTCCCTGTCAGTGATTCTTCGTCCCTTTAAATTCCACATGTTCATGTTTAAGCTCTTCTTTCTTTCTCTCATCTCAAAGGAGATGGAGAACAGCTGATCACCGGTGGATGTAACTTATCCTAAATTAGTATGGACAGACCATGTGCCTCAGAGTAAGAAAATTCTGTTGGTAAACAGGAAGCCAACCAGTCAACCCTGTCCCCAGAGATTTGGGTATCCCCAGAGCCAGGGAGCAAAAGGTTTCATGCCGAGGACAGTCCAGGGGTTAACCAGCCACAAACAGCCGTGAATGGGCTGGTTCGAGACGCCTGTGTGCATTTGGAATAAGAAAAGTTTCTTCCTGCATGAGATTTAACTTATTACTTTATTTCTTTTTAATATGAAGATCAGACCTCTATTCTCTTTCTTTTTATTTTCCTTCAGTTTTGATGTAATTGCTATAATTATGTGTCTGCTATTACCAAGCACATTCTAATTACTCCACTTATTGCTGAAATGACTGTTACTACATACTGCTTTGTTCATTAGTGAACTCTGAAGGGACTTTCTCGCACATGGCGGGCACGGTTTAGAGACAGTATGATTTTACGTGATGCGTGATACTCAAAGGCATCATTATTTTGAACAAATTCACACAATTAACGTGTGATTTTCAATTGGATTTTCTTGACTAATGCAGTTCAGTATTTCCCATTTCTGAATGTGTTGTTGCTAGGAAAAATAACAATCTTATTATTTGACAGAAATACAAAAAAAGGGGAAAAGTTATAAATCAATATTTTGCTTTCAACTCTTAAAGATAGCACCATGGTGTTTTAATTTTCAAATCACTAAATTCTTTTATTGATTTTTGTTTTTGACTGTATGAATTGGTAGGCTTTGTGAACTGTAAACTCGGCTTCTCTATTGACTTAGAGTGTCTTGAGCAACTGGTCAGGTGAGCCTCCCTTTATCTATTTGTAAAAGAGTTTGAATAGAGCTATCTTTTGATCTCCTAATGATGTTGTGAATTTAACATGTCGATTTTATATGTAAGACGATGTCAACATCCTCAAATCTTTGAAAAACAATTAAATTTAACAAAATTTTACTGATTTTTACTTACTGTATTCTAAACTTCTCATTGAAAATTAGTTGTGTATCTCTTCACTCAGTGAATATATAGAAATACAACCTAATTTTGCATAATGTTTGTATACTTTTATACACGTAATTATTTCAGTTTTTATATTTTTTAGGATTCTAAAATTTAATTAAGATGTTATTCTCATCTCTCCCTTTCATCACACACTCTAGTCTAAAGTAACCAGAGAAAAATAAAGTAGATCTGGAACCTAGGGATAAGTGTTTATGAAAAGATTTTTTTCAGCCTAAGAGGAGTAAAACATCAATCCTGAATGTAAAGAAAGAGAACACAATTTAAGGGTATTGTCTGTAGGTATAATTATAGACACCTGTGTTGTATTTGCAATAAAGTTTAAAGATCTTTGTTGATATTAAACATTAAAGATGAGAAAGAATGACATATTGACATGAAGAACTGAGAAGAAGAGGTAGGGAGAATTAAATAGGGAGCTAAGTAAAATGAATTTTTAAAAGGGAAGAAAATAAGAATTAATATCTGCAGAAAATAAAATGAGAAGTGTGGAGAACAAACTTGAGAATCTAAACTAGAATGCAGAGAGATCAGTTGAAAAGGGAAAAATATCTGTAGAAATGGTTATAGATATGGAGGTCACAGTAAGTGTAAAGAAAACATAATGTTTATAAAAGATGAAAATGGTTATGAACAACAAAAACCTTTATGAAAGACTCATTAGAAACTAGAAAATGTATTCAGTGAGAGAAACTTGTAGGCATATTCTGAAGAAAGGATTAAATTTAAGTATAAAGACAGATCCTCCAAGCATCTAATCGGAAATAATAAAAAACTTTCCTAAGAAAACAATTCCATTTACAACTGCATAAAACAAACAAACAAACAAACAAAAAACAACCTATGAATAAATTTAACCAAGGATATAAAATACTTGTACTTGGATAATTATGAGATCCTGAAGAAAGAAATTGAAGAAGATACAAATAAAGTGGAAGCATGTACCATGTTCATGAATAGGAAGAATTAACGTTATTAAAATGTCCATACTACACAAGCAATCTGCAGATTCAACACAATTCCCATTAAGATACCAATGACGTATTTCATAGAACTAGAAAAAATATTTCGAAAATTTATATGAAACCAAGAAAGACCCTGAATAGCCACAACAATCTTGAGAAAGAAGAACAAAGATGGAGGGATCATGCTACCTGATATCAGACTATATTACAAGGTCATAGTAATCAAATCAGCATGGTACTTGCCTAAAAACAGACATATAGATCAATGGAACAGAATAGAGAGCCCGGAAACAAACCACATCTTTATGGTCAATTAATATTTGTTATAGGAGTCAAGAATATACAACAGGATAAAGACAGCCTTTTCAATAAATGCTGTTGGGGAAATTGATGCAAAAAATGAAACTAGACAACCTTTGTACACCATACACAAGAATTAACTAAAACATAAATTAAATGTTAAAATTGAAAACATAAAAATTCTAGAAGAAAACATAGTCAGTAAAATCTCTGACATTTCTCTTAGTAATATTTTTTTCTGATATATCTCACTGGGTAAGGGAAACAAAATTAAAAATAGACAAATGGGACTCCATCAAATCAAAAAGTTTTTGCACAGCAAAGGAAACCACCAACAAAATGAAAAAACAACCCGCTGAATGGAAGGACATATTAGCCAATGATACATCTGATAAGGGATTAATATCTAAATTTACAAATAACTTATTGCCATTCAACACCAGAAAACCAAACAATCTAATAAAAAAATGGTTAAAGGACATGAGTAAACACTTCTCCCAAGAGGACATACAGATGGCCAATAGAATGAAAAGATGTTTAATGTCACTAATCATCAGAGAAATGCATATTAAAAGCACAATGAGATATCACCTCACACCTGTCAGAATGGCTATCATCAATAAATCAACAAACAACAAGTGTTGCTGAGGATGTGGAGAAAAGGGGACACTTGTGCACCGTTAGGGGGAATACAGATTGACGCAGCCACTGTGAAGTTACCTCAAAAAATTTAAAATGGAACTGCCTCATGACACAATTTCACTTCTGGGAGTTTATTTGAAGGAGCTGAAACACTGATTCGAAAGATGTAGGCATCCCTATGTTCACTGCAGCATTATACATAATAGCCAAGATTTGGAAGCAGCCCAAGTATCCATAATAGACAGACAACAGTATGGTGATTACCAGAGGGAAAAGGGGTTGTGGGGAGGTAGAAGATAGCAAAGAGGGTGTAAATGGTGGTCGAAGGAGACTTGACTTGGGGTAGTAAACACACAATACAGCACAGAGATAATGTATTAGAAAATTGTGTACCTGAAACCTAAGCTATTTAAGTTTATTCACCAATGTTACCAACAAATATTCAATAAAAGAAAAAAGAAAAAACCACAATGGCATATCACTTCACACTCACTAGGATGGCTATATCAAAAAGGCAAATAATAACCAGTGTTGCTGAGGATATAGAGAAATTGGAATTTTCATACATTGCTGATGGGAATGTTTAAATGGTGAAGTTGCTTTGACAGTTCCTCAATAAGTTGAACAGAGTTACCACATGACACTACAATTCCACCCGTAGGTATATTCCCCAAAAGAAATGAAAACATGTCCACACAAACTCTTGTGTAAAAATGTTTATAGCAGTATTATTTATAATAACCACAAAGTAGAAACAACTCAAATGTCCATCAACTGATGAATGGATAAACAAATGTGGTATATCCATTACAGAGAAATATTATTCAGCAATAAAAAGAAATGAAGTCCTGAAATATGCTACAACTTGGATGAACCTCGAATACATTGTGCTAAGAGAAAGAAGCCAGTCACAAAGGGTTATACAGTGTATGATTCCACTTGTATGCAATGTCTAGAATGGGCACATCCATTTAGATGGATAATGAATGGAAATTTGGGGGAAAATGAAGAATGACAGCTAATGGAGGTGATAAAATATTCTAAAATTGTAATGATGGTTGTAAAGCTGAATATATGACCATTGACTTGGACACTTCAAGTGGGTAAATTTTATGGTTTATGAATTATGATAAAAACTGTTATTTAAAAATTTTTTTAAATTTGTAAACCAAAAAACAACAAACACAAAAGAAGTTTCCCATGTGTTTCAGCCTTTTCCTCTATACAAGTAGTGTTAGTGATGGAAGACCATAAAATAATAAAAGTTTCATCAGAAAGAAGTTCTATTCCAATAATTACACACCACTGAAATCATCATTCATGGGGGAAACAGACCAACAACATCAGATTGTCAAAGACAGCTGAGATGAATTGAAAACAATTATAGGGAGGAATACTAGCAGTAAATTTAAAACCATGTAAATTTACTATTAAATAAGGTTAATTGTAAATAGAGTCACTAATGAGAATATAAATAGTATCAATAAGTTTTGAAAAAAATGATATATAATGTAAAAAACATTTTGGTTTAGAGGGTCAAGTATATAAACTAAAACAAAATAGTTGAAAAAAAGCTAAATAGAATGAATTTTCTTATTTCACATAAGAGAGTCAATCGATATTGCTAATTAGAGGATAATATTCAACTGTGCTTAGAAAAACTTTGACTTGAAAAAAAATCAATAACTTATAAATTATTAAAGAAAAGATTTTAGAAATGTTGAAAACGCATAAACAACAGATAGCATAAAACAGAACAACAATTTTTTATTTATTATTCAAGAAAATAGATTAATTTTGATAAAATATTGCTACTAAAATATAACCAAGGCTGGATAAAATTCAGCTCTATGCTTTACATAAAAACTTTACCTAAAATAAAATTATAGAGAGTAGTTAAAGAGTAATAGCTGCTAAAAGTTAATAGGCAAATGCAAAAGAATAAAATGGTTTTATTAAATTAATATTAGTGCAGATTTCAAGGCGTTATTTGACTAAATGAGTGTAAACACAAGGCAAATAACTATTAAGCCTCATTGTTTTACATTGCAAAATTGTATAATCTGCAATGAAGTATGGATGTCATGAACTTATTTGATAAATAACAAACAGCTTAAAATGGAAATAAAAACTATTAGAAATACAAAATGTTGATATAATCATGATGTTAACACAAATATTACATATTACTTCTAATTCTTGACAGATGAAAAAGGAAAAATACAACTAAGAAAATAGAGGATGAATATTAAAACAATACTATTGATTTAATAGAAACATATCTAACTCAACAATTTACATAAAGTACATTTTCTTTTGGGTTGGCCTAAATGTTTTTACAAAATTGATCAGGTGTTATACAATATTTCAATAAATTCTCCAAATCATACATTTTTAAAGACTGTATCCAGGTCAAAATGTAATGTAAATATTAATAATATCAACAATAAAGAATAAAAAAACACACACAAAAGGAAATTTAGGTATTTAAAACACTCTCTTAAATATGTTATGATTAAGAAGTAAGTAACATATGAAATTACATACTAATTAGAAAATAATGATGAGAGTAGTTCACATAATGTTTTCTGCTAAATGGCATAAATTATAATTCCAGAAGTAAATTATTTGTTTAAAGTATTTAATTGTTAAACAAATAAAGTCCACAGATTTAAAATTTAATACATGGAGCAGATAAAGAAAAACAAAACAGTAGCAGAGGGAATTACTGAGTATAAATTTAAGAATTAATGCCTATAAAATAAGTTCAAAACTGATTCTTACAGAAAAGTGCTGATAGCCTTTAACTGGCATGATAAATATAAACGAGGGGAAAACACTCAAATATACATAATTTGCAATTGATGACTAAATCTTCCTCAATAAATTCTTCATTTGGCTTTTATGATACTCTGACACTGCATTTCCTTCTAGCTCCCCAGATATCCCTTTGTTAACTTTGAAGTTTGATTTTCCTCTGTCACCTCCAAATATTGGAGCTCCCCACAGTTGATCCTTAGCTCTCTTCTTTCGTGGCTTTGAATGGCATCCACTTATCTGTGATTTCCACCCTTACATTCTGACTGAAATATGTTCTTTGAAATTTGTATATCCATCGTTCTATTTTGGATTCTTCTTGAAGATATGACGTGCATTTCACCTTTATTTATTTATTTTTGGGGTAAAGTAATCTGCATTCTTTTACCAGATTTTTTTTCTTTATTATTAAAAATATTACAGGTGTCCCCCTTTTCATTTTCAATGGTGAAAAAAAGGAGGGGCTATATCACCTTTAATATAGAGAAAATTGAACTCTTGATTGTTTCTTTTCCCTCAGGCACGTTTCTCATCATGATCTCAGTAAGTGACAAACCATCTCCTAGTTTCACAGGTGAGGAATCTGTTCCTATTGTTTTACCCTCTCTTTACCCCCTATTAATCTCCTTCCATATTATATAGCCCAGTGCATCCTCTTTCATCTCCTGAGCCTCAGCTGGTCCAAGCTGGCAGTGTCTCTCTCTTGCCTGGATTGCTGCAGCAGCCTCATGACTAGCCTCTCATCCCCTCACGTGCCCCCTCTACGCTAGTTGATCTCCACACAACAGTGACAGACGGTCATCTTAAATAAACACATATTCAACATTCTCCGATGGATTGCCAGCCCAGCTAAAATGCTATCTAGTCCACACAAAAATCTGCACATGAATGTTTATAGCAGCCTTTTTTCATAGTTGCCCAAGCTTGGAAGCAACCCCGAGGTCCTTCAAGAGGTGAGAAGATAAATTGTGGGACATGCAGACAATGGAATCCACTTCAGTGATAAAAAGAAATGAGCTCTCAAGCCATGGAAAGACATGTAGGAAACGTAAATGCTTATTGCTAAGTCAAAGAGAAGGCTACACATTGTATGACTCCAACTATACGACGTTCTGGAAAAGGCAAAACTTTGGAGACAGTAAAAACATCAGTGGTTGCCAGAAGCTAATATAGAAGGATGGAGGGAGGAATGGTTGGGTGGAGCATGGGATTTTTAGGGTGGTGAGGCCATTTTGCATGATACTGTAATGGTTGATGCATGGCATTATATGTTTGTCAAAAACTATAGACTGTACAACACCAAGAGTGAATCTTGATGTAAACTATGAATGTTAATAATACTGAATCATAATTTATTCATAATTGTCCTAACTTTCATCAGTTATAACAAATGTAGCCATTAATGTAAGATGTCAGTAATAGGGGAACAGGGTGGGAGGTGGATGGGATGGTGAAGGGGGCAGTGAATGAGGTGGAGGGGAAAGGTGTTATGTGGGAGTTTTCTGTACTTTCTGCTCAATTTTTGGGTAAACCAAAAACTCATAAAAAGTAAAGTCTAGGAATTTAAAAAACCATCTACACTCTTTGTTATGATCTACAAAATGCCTGTTACAAGTTATCCCATTGTTGGATATGGATGACTGAATTACTTTTTATTGTGCGTAAATAACTTTGCAAACCTAGTCACAATTTCCTCTTTTGTTTGGATCACCAATACCTAATCTCCTTTATAGAAACTTCCTAGCAACCATGCAAACACCCACACAACCCATTACCTGCGCGACTCCCCAAACCTTTCTCAAGGGCCTCTCCCCACCACGCCCTGCGTCCCAGCCACTTCTACTTCATTCAGTGCCTCAGACACAGCAGGTTCTGTCCAGCCTTGGAACATTTTGCGATTATTTTTTTTCTCTTCTTCGCAGAGCTGTTTCTTCCTAATCTTCAAGGTCTGGATTTAAATGTCACCTCACAGTGAGGTGTTCTGAGACTTCTCTAACTTTGATCTCTCAAAAGTCCTGTAACCCTACACCAGTTATTTCCTATTGCTGTGTTTTAATACATTTGTACCATCTATTATAATTTATTTATGTCCCCTGAGCAGGAATCGAACCAGCAACCTCTTGATGTGTGGGTCGACACTCAACCACTGAGCCACATCGGCCAAGACAATTTATAAGTATTTATGTGTTTGCTTACTTGTTTACCATTGTTCTTCCCCACCGGACAGTGAGATCCTAAAGGGACCTGAAAACATATATGTTTGCTCATCAGTAATTACCTAGTAATCTGAGTAGTGTGAGGCACAGAACGTAAGGTCAAAAATGGGGCAAATAATAGAGAAAATGATTTTAAGGTCAGATATGGAGCTGATAGAATACTGTAAGTGAATGTTATGAACAACTCTTTATTCTAATTAATTTGACAAACAATAAAATGGACAATTTACTAAGAAAATATGAAGTTTTAAAAATGATTCAAGAGGGAATAGAAAATCTGAATAGTCATGACATAATTTATAATGTTGTTAAAGACCTGACTCTGAAGAGGATACCAAGCTAATAATATTTTAAGGATGATTTTCTCCAAACCTTCAGGAGAAAAGCAATTCCTGTATTATTTAAAATGCTATTGAGCTTAGAAAAAGATGAAATGATCTACAATACACTTTGTGAATTGCAAAATATATCCAGTTCATGTAAGAATAAAGATTCAAAACCCCCAATAAATAATAGCAACTCAAATACAGACTATATTAAAATAATGATATACTATGAACATTTTATTAAGTTTAGAACAAGATGGATTGATCCCCAACTTATTCTATGAATTGCAAAAATGACTAGCTCGCTTAAGAATAAAGATTCAAAGACCCCAAATAAAGAATGGCAACTCAAATGCAGTATTATATTAAAATATTAATACACTGTGAGCATGCTGGCTTTATCACAGACATGCGAAGAAATTTTAAAAGTAGAAAATTTATTAAAACAATTCATCATATCATGAGATCAAAGAAAGTGGAAAAATTATGTGATCATCTCAATTGATGTTAAAAAGGCATTTGAGAAATTCAACTTCAATGTATGAAGAAAACTTTTTCTTTTTGTAAAGTAGAAATAGGAGGCTATATGTATATTTACCATGGTAAAAACTATTCTAAAACCAAAGCAAATATTTCAACTAAATGGAAAAAGCAAAAGGAAGTTTAGAGTAATATTTGAGAGTGCATTTTTTTAACCTCTCTAAGTCTCAATTTTCATATCTGTAAAATGGAGATAAATAAATGAATTTATTTGGTTGTGATGAAAATTATATCATATAAGGTATGTAAATAGCTTTACACAGTACCTAGCACATAGTAATAGAAATTAAATTTGTGTTTATTTTTCCTCTTCATCATTAAAATATTGAGGGTAGTTTCATTTTGAATGATGACTGTGTAGAAGCTTAAGGCAACTAACAAGGAAAGAGCTGAAGTAAGACAGTCCAGAAGGGTGTGATACTAGGTTTTGGATTATGAAAGCCCGGAAAAGCAAAGCTTAGGAAGAGGGGCCTTGGATCTAGAGGTTCACATTCACAAGCCTCAACACTGAACTTCACAGTAAATGCCTTAGAAAAATGATGCCAGTAGACCAGAAGAAAGGAGTTATCATAAGGGATACTCTGAGTTATTCCAAAGAACTGCATTTCTCTGGCTTACCTGGCCAGGTCATACATGCTTTGTGTCTTAAGACCTCATCTGGTTAGACTTTCTGAGAATCAAAATCATGTTGCCTGTGGCTTTCCTGAGGGTCTTTTAGTTATGATTTGAAGTAATTTTGTGCCATTTTGATGCTTTAAAATCTCATGCTCCATCAGTTTTCTAGGGAAGATGCTTCTCTGATACACCTCAGGATACTGATAAACCCTAAGAGGACCAGGGACTACCTAACAGTGTATCCAATGGAATACTTTCCATTCTAAGATCTTTTGATTTGAGGCTGGCCCAGAGCATGTTGGTCTGGGGATGATGAAGAGTTGACACCCCTGTGATAAATATTATGTGTCTATTTATTAATAATGCCATAAGCACTATTAGTATTACTTTTTAGTTTTTCCTGGGAATTTTTATCCAATAAAATAATATAGGAAAAATAAATTATAAAATTAGAAATATAATTATATTTAAGTAGAAATACTAGTTATCTAGAAATTGTAAAAGAATTTATTGTAAAACCCTGAGAACTAATAATAGAAACAGAGTTTAATAAGGTGGACTTATCACAAAAACATATATACAAATTCACATAGTTTTTAGAGATCAGCAATAACCATTTAGGAAATATAGAGGGGAAATGCCATTCAGAATAGCAACACAAATTCAAACTTAAAATGAAATCTGGAACATCTATGCAAAAAAATTATATGAAACATTTACTGAGAGACTGAAAGGAAAAATTAAACAATTGGAAAAATTAAACAATTGGAAAGCCCAGACAGGAAGAATCAAGATTTTTGAAGATGTCATAGTACCCCAAATTAATCATAAATTGTAGAGTACAATGCAGTTTGGGCTGTGAAACACAAGCAGCTATAATAACAAAGAAAGAAATATTAATTTAGAAAGAATTACATGTATAACATCTATACTACCAAATATTAAAATGATTGATAAAGCTATAATAATTAAAACAGTGTGTCAAAAACAGATCAATGGATCAAAATAAAATCTAGAATTAGACCCAAGTTTATGTTAAAAACAGCATAATAAGTGGAGATTACATAAAAAATCATGCTGGAGACAGCATGGAGGGACCTGGAGAATATTTCACTAAGCAAAATAAGCCAGCCAGAGAAAGACAAGTATCACATAATCTCACCTATATGTGGAATCTAATGAACAAAGTAAACTGACGAACAAAACAGATCCAGAGACATGGAAGCAGGGAACAGACTGTGTAACCTCAGAGGCACGTGGGGATGAGGGGTGGGAAAAGATAAACCAAAGAACTTATAAGCATATACATATAACCAGTGGACACAGACAATAGTCTGGTGCAAGGGGGTGGGGAGTGAGGAGGAGGGTGTTAATGAAGGAACAAAAGGGGGACATCTGTAATTCTTTCAACAACAAAGATACATTTAAAAAAATGATGTTGGAAATTTTGGCTAACTAGTAAGGAAAACAAAAATATCAAAATATATCTTACATTATATAATAAAATAAGGTTTAAATTTTACATGGTTTACGTATTTAAATATAAGAAAATTAGGTTGTAAATAAATACTTATCTGAATCAAAGATGTGGAAATCTTTTGTAAACTTAAAACAAGCCTTTAAAAAATATTATGAAAGAAGTCGATTGCTGTATCTCTAAATGGCATCAATAAGAGAGGTGGATTATGTCTAAAGGAAATTTCTTCTCACTAGCAATGTTTAAGCTGGATTCACTAGCTGACCTATTAAAAGAAGTTCTATAGAACCATTCAATTCAGTGGTGTTTGTCAAGATAACTTCTACAGTTACATAAATTTCTCGAAACATTTAATTTTTAAAAATATTTTGAATCAATGTTTCCTTGATGTGTAAATGATATGACCTCATGTTTTAGAAGTTTTGTTTTTTGCTTTTTATTTGCAACAATAAAGAACACTTAAATACCCGCCAGCCTCACAGATATATGATTATAACCTTAGCCTAACATGACAATTTCATGCTTGTCATGTATTGATCATTGGCGTTTACCAGCCAACCTGGGCTGCAAAAAGAAAATGTGATGCAACTTGAGTGTGTTACTGAGCTTGTCTTGGCTGTAAATAATAGTTTTAGAAACAAAAAAGGTCAGTGACGACAGAGTGTGAAATCCTAGGGATCGCATCATATGTGCCTTTCTTTTTGTGTCTATTGCTTAGCTCAATGCCTGGCAAATAAAAGTACACAATTCATATGGGTTTATTTTAAAGAACTGCTATTTCACAATAATCATAGAAACTGTATGTCATCAGTGGTAAGGAAGACTCTAGATTCATATTTACATGTTTGTTGGTATACAAAATTTCTTGTAGGCGAAATTTACTGTGAACTATAGGGCAGAAGGAAGCTGTGTCAGGTTCTGGCAGAAAACAGAAAGATTTGGAAGTCAGTGGATTAGTTTTGAGTACATGATAAACACATTATAAATGCGTTACAACTCTATAGAACGCACATTCATTTTTCAGAGTGCAGAAGCATTCATGAAATACAGAAAAAAGGAATTATTGGAAATCATTTTGTTGAAAGCTTTTAATTTCTGACTTTTGCCAGCCAATTTCTCTCCACTCCAAAGGATAATATCAGTAATTTATATTTTGAATTGCATATTATTTGAAATGACTTTCAAGTTAATTATTAAGGTCTACTTTGATGGCTTTGAAAACTAAGTTTTACCAACCTTGCCACACTTGGGAATTGTGGTTTCAAAAGGAATTTGTATAAAAATTCCTTTTTTTGCGGGAGGGTACTGGCAAATGTCATCTATTGAAGCAGGTATTCATTCCAGACACTAAGATAAGTGTTCTTGATTTGATTATGGGGCAAGAATAATTCTATGGAAAGAATAAGTAAATTCCTAATGCTTTTTTGATGCCACCATGATCCTCATGGCAAGAGTGATTTATTATGTTGGATTACATTGCCCAACTCTTTTTTCAAAGAAATAAATCACATGCTTCTATTACTATGATAATATGCAAGCAACTATGACCACTGTTGAATGCTCTCTCAGCCACATCTTTTATACTGTGCCAATTAAGCAGAAGGTGGGGAATGTTGGCAGGGGGATTTAAATGTCTCATCTAAAGGTCAACACCTAACAACAGGACGGCGTTTATCCTGAACTGGACTGTAGAGTCAGCACTGGGATTGAGCCCAGTTGCTGTTGGGGGACCTAAATATACAGTTCTCCAAATGAGAGCAGGTGGTGTCAAAGGAGCTATACTGGTGTTCAAGACACATCCTAAAATAGCTTTAAGCTTCTCCATGACCTCATTTTGCCATGCTGGCTTGCTTACGAGTGTGTTTTTGGGTGGTGTTAATGTTCTAGCATTAGCCATTATAATTTATGGACTGACATAGTATCGTTAACACTGAACATGGATTGTACTCAGTAGCCAAAGCATAACTTTTTCCCCTCTATGTTTCCTGCAGCTGGCCAGTGTTTTGTAACCAGGGCACCAACCCTGGAGCCAGTTGGTAACTTCAGATGTTTGATTGGGTGTACTATTGGCATTACAGACATGGTTAACCAAGGATAATATTAGACTATGCATGACAGTTTCAAGGTTTCATGCTATTAGACAGAACTAGTTGTAGCACAAGAAAAAAACCAGACAACTATATCTGTTATAAAATTGTATTTAATAAAAATGTTTTATGCAAGGTAAAACTAATTGTGACTATTTAGCCTTTGAACAGGTGAATGAGAGAGCAAATTTTTTTAATTAAAAATTTATTTTCTAATCAAAATAGTCAATGTATATGGTCTGTTGTAAAGATTAAAAATGTTGGAAGACATGTTGAAAACAGCAGGCCCTTCCCTTGACTTCTCTACCTGAAGTCCTGCTTCCAGGGGCAACTACTCCTCACTTTTTTTAGATATTTCTCCTGGATTTGTCTCTATGTTTCTAAATAACATGATTATACTTGTGGTTCTTGAGACTTCAGTTTTAGAAATTATAGAAAGATGAATATTTGATTCTTGTAAACTCCTTTGCCCCCAACACACATTCTTTCCTCCTCCCATCCTCTTTGTCGTAATTTTTGTTGAAATTAGTATTAGATACTTTTCTCCTTACAACAATTCATCATCATTGGTTTCCAATGGCAACAGGAATAGTTATTTTAATACATATATATATATATATACACACAGATATATATATTTAAACTGATTTTAGAGAGAGAGGAAGAGAGAACGAGAGAGAGAGAAACATCGATGAGAGAGAACATCGATTGGCCGCCTCCTGCATGCCCCCCACTGGGGATCGGTTCCCACAACCTGGGCATGTGCCCTGACTGGAAATTGAACCGGCAATCTCCTGGTGCATGGGTCAACGCTCAACCACTGAACCACACCAGCCAGGAGGGAATAGTCATTTTTAAACTATACTTAGAGTAATTTCGGTTAAGGGGTTTGATGCCATTAAGGTGATGTGCTGACATGGCTGTAGAGACAGAATGATATGCAGAACATGAAGAAACCAGCTGCTTCCTGAACTCAATTGGAACACAGCAATAGCATAAAGACTGGGCCAACAAAGGGAAATGGAGAGTGGATGCTCTGCTGGAGAGGGGACAGGCAGGTCTGTAGTCCCTGACCTAGGTGACTCCAGCCACTTTTGTTTTAGTTTTATAATATCTATGAAACCTAAAGCTTGCTGCTCGAAACGATCCCTGGACATTTATTTATGACTCAGGCTGAGACCACAAGGCAATTTCTCCTCCAATTGTCAGCACGCGGCAGGAGTGGTGAAGTCAGCTATTGATTGAACTTAGGCAGCAGGTTAAGACCGGCAGTGGCTGGAGCTATTGCAACCCTTGTTAACATTTCATTATTTAGAACTAGGGAGAGACTGAAGAGTTGAAGTTAAATATTACAAATGCTTACACGGCTACAATAATCCACTGCTGAAGTCAAGGTGGATGTGTTATCGCATGCATTACGATGGCAAAAAAAAAAAAAAAAAAGAGAGAGAGAGAGAGAAACCCCACAATTTTAAGGGGTATCTTGTGTATGTGTTGAAAAAGTCCTTGAAATGGTTTTATGGACTCTTACAGTAATCTCATGAGCACCTAACACAATGCCCAGCACATGCTAAGAAATGATCGTGGTTTGTTTTAGGTCTTAGCTGTGTGAGGTATAGTATAACTTCCTGTGGAGAAGCAGGCCTTCTTCAGCTCCAGCCTTTCATGAGGGCCGTTGCAACCAGCTACGCCCCCTTGAGATGCTGGACGCTAGGTGTTGTCATTTGCATCCTCTGGTCATGTTAATGATACCAAAAAGGCTCTTTTATTTGCAGTAGAAATCATTAATTGAGAATGAGTGAACATACACAGTAGTGAATTTTATATCACTCATGGAATACTTTATTTTAGCAAACATATAATACAAAAAGCTACAAATGATATACAAAGTGGTTTGGGTATTTAATTCATTCCTACTCTCAAGGGAATTGATGAAATACCTAGATGATGTTAAGAGAAATCTCTCTCCCTTTGATCTATTAGTTCTTTTCTTCTTTATTCTTTTCTTATGTTATTTGTTATTTTTTGTTCATGCCCTCAGTCGGTCTGTATCCTGTATCTGTTTGTCATTATTCGAGTTTAGATACTAAGCACTGAATCATTATAATCTACCTATAGGTGAATAGGTCTATAGGTGAATATTTTATTTAATAACTTAAAAAATTAAATGTTAAGTGTTGAAACACTAGACTACAAAGAAGATACAGCTGATCAAACAAAAAAAAATCATAATCCTTCTGCCCCAGAGAAAGCCCTTTTAACACACTGTTGCAGTATGTCATTCTCTTTCTGTGAATGTGCAGGGTTTGTGTAGGTAGGGGGGTTAAAAATTGAAACCACACTATTTTGTAGCCTGCTTTTTTTTTCACTTAACATTTTCATATCTCAAAATCTTCTTTAATAATGTTACTGGTAGGAGTTGAATTATATTTATTTCTTTGAATCAGCAGCAATTTGCAATAATACATCCATACTGCTGAGATTTTAGCAGGTGTCCCATTTTTTTTTTTGTAATTATCTCTATAGCTTCTGCTATTCCTATTCTTCTGTATTACTACAAAGCCTTGGGAAAAGCTGGAAACAGAGAGGTTTGCCATTCTCTAATGTATAGACTGCAAATATGCTATGATTGCTAGGTCCTCTAGCATGCCTGTCCTCTCTCCCTTGCTCTCTCACTTTTCCTACCATGTGTTAGGAGGACTATTCAAACCTCCCAGGATTCATTTGGAAAGAGTAAAACTTCCTGTTTGGGGTTTAGCCAAGAGATTCCCCTCTGCACAGTTATTGCTAACATTTTAATCACAACAATACGAAGGTACCAATTTGGGATTTGGTGATTTAATCATTTTTAGCTCAGTCATGTATATTTTTTCTCATACTTATATAACTAGCCTCCCTGGGCTCCACCCTGTTCTATCCACAGTGGGTTATAGTGAAGGTACAAGAAGAAGCCTGTACCATTCAAGGGCTTGGGGATGCTGTGGAAGCAGGATAGTGTAGTGGACAACCTGCCTGTCAAGATCTTTGCAAGCTCATCATTGCCTCAGTCTCAGCCTCCATTTTGTCATCTGTAAAATGGGTATAATCATACCAAATTATAAAAATTTCGTGGAGATTAAAAGTGGAAATATATTTATTGCAAATTTAGCACATTTTCTTTTACAGAGTATTAATGGTGGCCTGATTACGTTCTGGTGAAGTTTCAGATGGCAAGAGATATGCTGATGCTGTCTATGTTGAGGAGCACAGCCAGAGAGACTAAGCCCAATGGAAAAGGATCCTTAAAACAGAGTCTTTATTGGCCTATCCTCCTTCATACATCTTGGAAATAGCAGCCCTTTCAATTCGTCTTTGCTCTGTCCTGAGAGCTAATATGATACTGATCAAAAGAAAAAAAAATCACTAACGACCTGAAAACGTACAGCTCCCGCATTTGTTGGAACTTTCCCAGTAGATTAGTATTCATTTGTCCTACTTCCCACTGCCTACTGCCCGAACTCTCAGTTTTGTCATTAACAATAAAGGCTTGATTCATGGACAAAGCAGATATGGGCTTGGTCTTAACTGATTTTTTAACCCTCATTTAAAGTTATTTCTTTTTGCAACCTAGGGTATCTCTGGTATTTGAACAGAAGGAAAGGGATCTGAGCAAATGAGTTAAATAGCACATTGTCTTAAAATGAACCCTTTTATTACCAATGAGCTAGCTCCGGTGCACAGAGTAGCATCATAACTAGGGTTATATTCCTTCCCAAGGTCACCACATTTAATTACTCAGTAGTGTCATCAGCAAAATGTTATAAATGAAGATAGCCTCATTATAAATCTAAGTATAATTTCAAGTGGTAAAATGTTTCAAGTCCCATAAAAGGAGCATTAATAAACCTTATACATTGATTATTCAAGGGACTTTTATGAACTATAAAGTGTACATATAGCACATAAAGTAACAAACTATGTCATAAATTTGGCTTAGCTCAAATTAATATGCTTGCTATGACAAATGTTAACATTTAAGTCACAACTTCAAATTTAAATTCATTTGGAGGCATTATTTGAAAGATCCAAATAATTTAAAAAGCTATCAAAGGAAGTTTGAACATTTAAAAATAAATATTTTGCTGTAGCAAATAGAAGCATTTGGAATCATTTTATTGACCTTAAACTACTCTCAAATTTGAGATGTTGATTTTTTTTTTTTTAATTTTAAAGAGCCATTGAGATATCTAAATATTTCAAAGGTTCTCTAAGGATTTTCACTGGGAGAGTTTGAAGAGCAGCAGTCTCTTAAATCTTGCCTTTCTGTTCATGTTCTTTCTCTCTTCTCTCAGCAACTGTAACGGCAGAACAGAGTAAGAAAAGAAGTTACAGCAGGGCCCCGCAAGCCAGGGGAAGATGGGGTTGGGGAAAGGCAGTCATACCTCCTTGCCTTTGGGTTCAGAGTATTGATTGGCTGATACATGCATGTATGTATGTATGCATGCATGTATGTATGTATGTATATATGTATGTATGTATGTACTTATCTATCTAGATATATAACTATATGAAGCTCTGAGGCTGATGTATAAATACACATACACATGAATATATAAGTTTACAGTTGGAATATGTGAAATGCAGAGTTTATTCTTGTATTGTCATTAATTATTGTATTATTTACTTGTATTACAACTGTAAACCTACTTTCCCCACTTTTGTATATACACACACATATATATGATATACCCTATGCTATATGTATATACACACAGAGGAACACACACACATTTATATCTCAGCCTCAGGGTCTTTGATCTTTTTCGACCCCATCTAACAGAGTTGCTGTCTTTTCCAGATTTGATTGTCTGGTTTGGCACTGTGTTGCAGAAACTCATAAGCAGATGTCACTGAAAAGTAAAGAAATTATGACAGACAGGCTAGTTAATAATCCCCATATCATAACCGTCTAAGTCTATGATTTTGAGCATATTATTAATCTCTTAAGCATGAATTTCTTCACCTATGAAATAGAACTTATAATTCCAAATCTTTAAGTTTGATGTTTACATGAGAAAATACATTGACAAGTATATAACAGAAACTGGTCATAACAGACAAGGTGCCCAAAATGGTAGTTGTTACAGTTATATTTTCTATTATGATTACTCCCATTAATAATAGTGTTAAGTTAAATTTATCACACAAAGTGTTGACTAAAAGGGATTGACTTTACTATGCTTTAAGTATTTGCTTATTTTACTTAACTTTCTTGAAACTATACATGAAGCATAAGTTTATTTATAAATATATTTCTAACCTGGGTCCTAGTTAGAATTTTTTTCCTAAGCAGTTATTCTATTCCACATTTGTAAAGATAAGCAAAGTGCATGTGGAAGAGAAGAAAGGAACTAGACCATAAGTGCCTAATCTTTTTAGCTTTTGCCTATAACCAGTCCCTGGGTAGCATATGGGAAAGGCCAGGAAGATTAACCAAAAAAAAAAAGAGTCTTTCCAGAGGTTGTCTAAGGAGGGTCTGGAAAGAATTGTAGCCTCACTTGTTCTGATGTTTATTAAAATACCACAAAAATCATATTTCTCCTTTGATCTTGACTCAAGAGAATGTCATGAAATTGGCACCTAATTTATCAAGTCAACTATATGTGTCCACTTGGGTGCATCTTGCAAGCAGGTGAGAAGGTAGAAGAGGAAAGATTTGATGACATACATCTCTTTTGAAAGTGTAATATCACCAAGATTTTGGAAAGAAAATACAATATACACCCTGGCATTACCAGTCAATGCCCATCTAATTATAAGAGCTTCAGGAACCTAATATTTTATTTGACTTCAAACATGTAAAAGGCTCAAGTCACTCAACCTGGCATAATGTTTTGTGAGGATTTGGTCAGATCATTTTCTTGCCTCAAATATTTCATTGAGCCAGTTGTGGGTAATGAGGTCTGCTTCTTGACAACTCAAGTACTTTTCACACCGAGTTATCCCTAATCATAAGTTATATGTCATCTTTGGCCTTCTGCACAGGCAGACGGGAATGTGGTGGGACAGTCCGCGAGAGCGCTGGGCCACAGTCAAGTCCTGACTGTTTCACAACAGGCTGCTCTTCAGAACACCCACTCAGGCCCGTGGCAATGCAGATATTAGAAGACCTGGCAGAGTCTGCAATCTTTTGGCCTATGGTTAAGTTATTATTTTAACCCTTCTTTTTTCTGCTTTCCACTGATAGATGATTTCAGTTCATTTGTTCGTTTTTCTTGTAGTTTTCTTAAAGATAACCCCACTTTTCTGGAAAGGCAAACGGAACAAAATGGTACAAAGCACAACACAATTTAACAACAGCAACAACAAAACGCTGTGTAATCCACTGGCCTAGTGTGTTGCGGGGTGGCCTACTGATGTTTTTCATCGCAGGAAAAATCCTCAGCCCTGTTGCATAGGTATAAAGTTCTGTGAAAGCTCAGGGCTTGCCCTGAGCAGGGTTTTTCTCTTACAAAGGAAAGATTACAGAAAAGTACTCCGGTTAAAGAAAAAGAATAGTTGGAGAAGTCTTCTAAAAATTTGCATAAGAATAATAACGGATGTTATTTAGCTGTAAGAGTATTGCAGTTTTTCCAAAATGGAAGTGAATCCAAAAAGGGAAAAAACATTTTTACAGATTGTGTTTGGAAGAAAGTAAACTGGGAAAGGAAAGATGAAGAGGCCAGTCCCTCTATGAATGTTTGATGCTTGGATAGTAAACACATCAGTAGCAATTCTGCGTTTTGTTTTTCTTCAGCAACACGCAGTGCTGTTTTGGATGCAGTCAGTCCTCGGTCAGACCTTTGGACCCCAGATTTCTTGTCTCACGTTGGCTATGTATTAAAGCTGCCCTTATGGCACACACTCTGTGCCGTTTAGAGAGAGGTTTTTCCATTGTGGAACAAATTTGAAAAAATAAAGTATTTTTATAAAAAAGCAATTTGCTTTGCTAGGCTTGGTCTGTATTCCCAGCACCACTGCCTAGACCGCGAGGGTTTGAAAATGAACTCTCTTCCCTGTGACCCCCTCGCCCTCTGTTCCAGTCTCTTGTGAAGTCATAATCCTCTGTTTGCCCAGTAAGCCCGTTGCCATGGAGATTAATGTTATGTTACAAATTTGCTATTATTTATGAGTTCACTGCAGGATGGACCTGAATTAGAAATTAATTATTGATTTCCCCACCGAAGATTTGGTGAGACACAGGAGAACAGGTGAAGGCATTTCAGCTTTCACTTCTTAATTGGGAGGCAGAGGTGCTTTCGTTGGTGAAAAATATGAACATCTAAGAAATAATGATTGTTAAAAAATGTTAAAATAGATATTTTTGAAGAAAAGTTGAAATATGTGAAATACAATTTATTTCCACAAATACGTGGCTACAGTTTATGTTCTGTTTACAAACGATCTGCCAGGAGCTGCAAGGTCACCTCCTGGCGGGGAAGCAGCGCCCCTGACGCCCCTGAACAAGTTTCTCTGCGCTGCCACGTTTACCTTCTGAGCAGGGAAGGGCGGAACAGGGAGACTCCGGAGGGTAAACCCCTCGACCACGGAGATATTGAATTCTGATCTTTAATAAACCAACACTGATTTACTTCACTGCTTCTATTTGCTCAGTTAAGCTCCATTGGCACAGGAAAAGGCACACATAATTTAATCAAATTGCTTTTCTTCATTTGATTTTTTATTAGTGTGCAAAGAGGGCTCGAAGCATCCAGAATTTATGTGTGCTGGTAAAATCTCTTTCTTCTCTCTTGGAGGAGAAGTTCGAAATTACAGTTAATTTTATCCCTCACTCTTAATATGCACAAAGACAAAATACAACCAAAGATCTGGTTTTGGGGTGTCGAACTTAACTTTCCCTTTTGAAATCAGGGTCGACTCTTGTAGAATCCTGTATAACATCTAAACACGATTGAGCTTGGATATTTTCAGATTTCAGATGCCAATAAAGAAGTGAATATCTTCAACATTTAAAATTAAACGACATTTTGTTTTGTGGAACTGAAATTTTCCTAGTCATCTAATTTGGCTAGTTAGTAGGTAGAGAAACAGACTGGGAAAGGTGAAATGAGTAATCAAAGACCAGGAGCTGATCCGTTGACAGTTTAGGGGAGGAACCCAGGCATTATGAGAATTCAATTCTAGATTATCAGTGCCACTTGAAAACTACTCTTAGTTCTCCTCTTAGATTTTTTTTTTCAAATTAGAAAGTTAAAACTCATTTTCCTAACTACAAAGTTTTCTAAAATATTTTTTACATCTAGATTTTATCAATTTTTTCAAAAGACACTGGGCGTTTAGTTTCCAAATGAAGATCCTAGTTATTTCAATGGGAAGGAAGTCAGTGAATTATTTGAGAGTCAGTGGGATTCGTGAGATGGCTTGTGACGCTGAACTTCTAGAGGCTTCGCTGGAGAACTACCAGGTCAGAAAGTTGTGAATGCTGTCTGCCTGCACGACGCACTTCCTTCTTCTGAGTCTCTAGAACAAGGTGAAAACATGTAGGAGTATTACATTAGCTTTCTGGAATTAGTCTAAACACCGCTGTGCAGTTTTATGTATATAATTGTTTTGAATTATATTGAACTAGAGGTATTTCTCCATTAACAGACTCTCTCCTTTTCTCATCTCCCAGAGTTTGAAGAATGGGGAGGAGTTTTCCTCTTCCGTGATGCAGACAAGGAAGCATTTTACCTCTAGCCCGATGGCAGCCACCTCCTTACTATTTAGACAATTAAGGTCGAGTGAATGGAAGGCAGTATATATGGCAGAATGGAGAGGTGGAGAGACTCTGTCTGGGACCCTGATGAATGTATCGAAGGGCTAAGTTAAACAGTCCTAGAACATGAACTACTTTTGGACATCCTTTTACGTGAGATAATGGATGCCCTTAGTACTGTACTGGACAAGTTGATGTGGCTTCCAAATCTGCTCAGCTCCATCTGCCTCCCAACCCTCAACCACGCCCTGATTGCTGGCCAGAGCAAGGGCCAGGCTGTGGCAAAGAGCCCACTGTGCTTCGTGGCTGGACCTGCAGTGCACAGGTGCAACCCAGCCGGCCCCACCGAAGCTCTGGCTTTCCTCCCAAGTAGCTGCCTAGAGGGACGAATAATACAGCCCACATGTGAGAAGCTGTTAGATCAAAGATGAGAAGGATCTGGCAGGTAGATCACTGGCCTGCCCCACCCCATGGACTACTTAGAGATGTAATCGTCCTATACAGCAAACATCCTGCCTGATTAAGCAAACCAGTGGTCTTTCCATAAGGCTGCGGCCAGCCAGGTAATGCACCACCTCGTAAGATCCTCTTTTGTGTTTTGTTGCATTTAGCCCTCACTCCTGCTTCTCTGGGATGACACTCCCTAGTCTTAATAAAATGTTAAGCAGGTAAACATCACCTTAAGTTCTGTTTTCTAGGAAATCCAGGCTAAAAAGTCCCTTAGAACTCTGATATTAAGAGAGACCCTAGAAAACAGAGGATGTTGGATGGCCCGCCTAGCAGAGGACGAGAGGGGCCTGCGTGCTACTGGTGTGGGGAGGGACACTCGCCTCTGGCACGCGTGGCCTCACAATCACTAAAGTGTTCATTGGTGCTGAGTTAAGGTGATGCCGTGGCTACTGCACTTAATTAAGAGATGACAGAGAAATAATATATGAATTGTGTCCTGAGGTCTTGATGGCAGTGGGGGTCAAATGATTGTTTGCATAAGGTATTCTGTGAATGCCAGAGGCCTTCTGTAGAGCCCTAAAGAATAGCTAAAAACAAACTAAACAAAAATCAGACTTAGGATCTGATTATAACTATCACAGACAACTGGAAAGGAAACAAAATAAATATATGTCAGATCTTCTATGTCAAAATCAAGGCCCTGATCAGGAAAGAGTAGGCACTGAGACTAGAATTTAAGTGCATAAGAATCTTGAATCATTCTGGTTCCCTCAATATGTCCAGCTTCTGAAACAGTCCCTTTTCTCTTTCTAGAGGAAAACGGAGTCACAGTATCCAGAGACTGCAGTGTTTTACATAAAGCAGTTTCCTAGCAAGATGATGATGTTCTTCTCACTATCCATAACTACTGCCCTCCTTTAGGCAGGTGATTGAAGTTGTGTCAGTAACTAATATGTACCAGGAGGGAATGCAGGTGAGTGTTTCGGGGAGTGGATACCAATGGGCCCTCTGGACCCACTGAAACTGGCTTACCATCTCAGTAGCAGAGAAAATAAAACAACCCAGAAATAAGTGTAAGTGAATTTACCATGGAGTGAACTGTAATCAGTGACAAACAAACTTCTGGCCCATTCCCCCCTGGATGGATCACTTAAGATGCAGTGGTTTCATATGGCCAACATCCGGAGCAACTGAGCAAATCAGCTGTGTTTCCTTGAAATGCCATGGCTCTCAACTTTATCTGGGTGGTAAACTTGTGGGGTGGGGGAAAGAATATAATGCTGGATGAAGAGATTGCATTGTCATGAAAATCACCTTTGGCTTGCCATTTTGGCAAGGATTCTTGGAGCTGGTTGTGGTAATTTGCTGGGATAGTTCCTTGAATCTTGTAAGCAACATTGATTGGTGAATTATTAAATACAGTTAACATGTCAGCACTTCCTTGGGTGTGCTATAAAGAAAGGAATCAGAAACCTCAGAAAAATGAGAATGTATGTCTGTGTTACTATATACTCTCTGAGAATCCATCACATGGCTGTGTTCCCTGGGGATGAGGCAGGGGACACTATCTCCACTTAGGCAATAACGAATGTACTGGATGGAGAGTACTAGAATCTTTGAGAAGTCTAGTGATGGTTGCCCTTTGCAAGGTGGACGTGTTAATTGGAGATGTTGCCATGGTCCTGGGCTCCCTAAAATCGACGAGGATTAGAACAGAGTAGTTCAAGTGGTGGCCCTCAGCTGTCAGACACAAAGTTTATGTGTTTACTCTAAAGGACAGCAAAGGCAGAGAGGCACTCATGGTGCCTTTGCCCACAGGAGTCTATGGCAATGAGTAATAGATTATGATGATGTCTTTGGGGTGATAGTTCCCAGAATAATGCTCAATTTTTATAATACATCAACAAAACACTAATAATGACCCCAAAAGTGCTGAGCACAAGGCTGACACCCACCATCACGATGGACAATTGTGGCTCTTCATTCCATTTCGACATATAAGTAGGTTTACAGTTGTTCATATAGAAGACACTACAATAATTAATAAATAACAATAAATAAATAAACTGTATTTCGAGTACTCACAACTGTAAACCTACTTTTGCCCCAGCCTGTATATTAATTTACTGACTCATAGCTCAATGATTGAAGGGAATATGGGTTTCCTTTAAAAAGATTCTGTAATTTTAACAAAAGTACATATGGAAAAATATTTCTCTGATTGTTCCCCTAAGAGTAACTTCTCCCTGAGGAAAGAGGGTACTAGACTTTCAAGGGATTACTAAAATGAAGGACTGCATGGACACATGGCAAACCAGATTATGGTCAAGACTTATAGAAACCACATGATAAATGGTGTTACCTGGATCCTAAAACTTCAAAGAATTATTCTATGTCTCCCCAGTCCAGGAGGGTATAATTGTGTATACTATACACAGAAGCTGGCAGAACCCTTAAATTGGTTTCTTGACTTAGGAAAGAAAACCCATCATGGTAGAGAGCATTGTGAAAGCCCTAAAACTGTCCCGACAGCTGCCATATAGTCATAATAATACATAAGAAGTAATATTGTGCTTGGAATGAATCACAGAAATTAGTACCATTATCAAGGATGTGAAGGATATTTGCAGTGGGGCTCCTTATCTTGATCCCTGACAGTAAAGAAACTGCCACTCTGTGGGTACTCGGTGGTGTCTTCTCACAACTCCCCATCCCGAGCTGACCTAGGCTTTGTCTCCTGTTCCCAGAGTTCAGCTTAGTCCTTCCTTCCTTCCTTCCTTCCTTCCTTCCTTCCTTCCTTCCTTCCTTCCTTCCTTCCTTCCTTCCTTCCTCTCTCTTTCCACTAACCCCTTCCTTCCTTCTTTCTTTGCTTCCTGCCCTCCTTTCTGGTGTATCCTACACTATATTTTTATTTTCAACTTCCCTACCCTTTTTTTTTATCCTCACCTGAGGACATTTTTCCATTTTTTGTTAGATAGAGTGGGAGGAAGAGAGAGAGAGAGAAACATCGACGTGAAAGGGACACATTGAGTGGTTGCCACCTACACGACCCAACCAGGGCCGGGGACAAACTGCAACCGAGGTACGTGCCCTTAGCGGGAACCGAACCCGGGTCTCTCTGGACCGCAGGCTGACTCTCTAACCGCTGAGCAAAACCGGCCAGGGCTTCCCTATCCTTTTTATAAAATGAATATATCTGGATCTTGACAATAGGTTTTGCTGTCACTCTATACTGTGGTTACGCATGTTTTGTCTTTTAGTGCTGTAATAGTTACAATTGACCCACACATTGGAAAACATTTTTATCTAACTCTCAGGATGTATTGGAACAATTAAAATGTAAAACTTAGAGTATTCATTGGAAAGGAAGTCTTCTTCCTATAAGTAAATATCAGCAAAGGATCCATGAACCAAAGGGAACTGTAAAGCCCAGTAAAGCAGTTGATTGTGGTACAGTATTTCTTTCCAGTTTTGGGCTCATAAATTCATTGTCCTTATACTATCTCTGGATGAGCAGCAGTTATTAATTTTAATGTAGTTGATGTTATGTCTTTTTCTTTATAGTTTGATCAGTTTGTGTCCCCTTACGAAAACCATCACCCTAAGTTTCTAAAGATATATTTCTTCATAATCTTCTGAAAAGACTTATAGCTTTATCTTTCACATTTAATTATGTATTCCACTTAGAATTTATTTTTATTTAAAGAGGGGATCCAGTTAAAAATTTCCCATAGATGACCAATTATTTCAGCAACAGTTAATGGCTAGTTTCTCCTCTTCCCAATTATTTATAATACTAGCTCTTTTCCTGGAATAACTTATTTTTTTGAATTCCTCACCTGAGAAAACTTTTTCCATTTATAATCAAATAGAGTGGGAGAGAAGGAGGGAGAGAGAGACAAAGAGAAACATCAATGTTATAGAGCCACATCAACTAGTTGCCTCCTGCACGACCCGAACCAGGGCCAGGGATGAACCATAACCAAGGTACGTGCCCTTGACCGGAATCAAACCCATGACTCATTGGTCTGTGGGCTGATGCTCAAACCACTGAGCCAAACCGGCCAGGGCCTGGGGTAACTTCTTTATCATTGGTCTACTTGATTAATCTTACACTATAACCATGCTTAACTTTTACAGTTTTATTGTAATTCTTGATACCTGGATGGGGCCAGTATCTGTATCCTGTTCTTTTCTTCAGTAGCATTTCTAAAAGCTTTCTCTTTCTTTAACAAACCAACTCGGTCATTTTATAGACATTTTTCTTACTAGTATGTCATGCTTCTCTTATTTCTTTCATTGTTTGAGCTTACTTATTTTTATATTATGAGCCTGATAAATCCCACTTCCGGAGTCTTGTTGTTTGTTCTAGCTTCTCTCTTTGTGCCTTCTTTCCGTGGGAACGTTGCAATTTTTGACATTGAGCTCCTGTTCAGTGGAACTCTATATCGATGCTATGACGTGTTCTTGAAGACACATTCATCCCAAGGATTTGCTTCTGCCAGAAGCCAAGGGCTATCAATAACCCAAGATAAATTTAATAAAAATTTTGGTTTAAGGGGCTTTGGGATTACCCTGAAGATGTGGCTGGCTCATGACGATCAATTCTCAAAGGAGACTTTCACTTCATCCAGTGCCAAGGTTGAGAATATAAACTTTTCTTATCTTTTTCTAGGGGTCTGAGTTATTTCTGCTCCATTGCTATGCAATGGGTAGATCTCTTTGAGATGACTACTTTATGTAGATGTGTCTTAGAACTTTCTTGTTGAGCTGGTCTTATGCCTTGTCGCCTGTTCTCAGTGCTCTTATTTGTCAAAGCAGAAACTCAGTGTGTCCAGGGTTGAGCAGATGTACTCGGGGTGAATATTGCTTTGATATCTTGTCTTTCCAGATTCTGATTTTACTTCATTATTGACTTTTGAAGTTTCCCTAGCTTACTTGGCAACTCAATAATTTAACATGCTTTTTTCCCTTCCTTTTTTCTTTCTCTATATATTTTTTCAACATTTTTGTTGTTTTAAGGTTGGAGGGTCTAGTCTACCATGTTTTAAAATGGAAATCTTTACGAGACCAATCTTTAAGAGCTATGAAAGGGTAACTTCAAGGTCATGGACATACGCATCACTGACCATAGGATCCAGTTCTTGGCCGATTCAGTGTCTGTTTCTGTAAAATACTCCTGTCAGCGTTGTTGTGAGGTTTGAATGAGGTTATGAGGGTTGAAGCTCTGAGTATTGAACTGACACACACTGAGTTTTCATAAATTATTGCTAAACTAAGCGTGATGAATTCTACAACTTCCTCAATCCATGTTTTTAAGAATTTTTATTTTTATCTCACAAACATAAAGTGATAATCAGGTAAAATATGCTATGGCTTATGAAACATCAATACCAGGATGTTGAAATAATGGCTTCTCTTTAAAATGTTGGCTGTTAAACTGAACCACTGGAAATAAACACAAATCTCCACAATAACTACATATTTAAGATAAGTTGTATAATTCTTGCTAAGACAGCTCTTGGAATAGAGGCGCAGTTGCCTTCTGTTTAAAAATACACACGTTTTCGAAATCTCGCTAGCACCTGATAGCTCTGTGATAAGATGTTAGCAGAAACTAACAGCAGTGGCTATAGATTTCCCACCCAAAAATTCGGTTTCTTTTATAAATTCTCATTAGTGCACCATCTGTGGAGAAGACTGAGCATAAGTTCAGTGTACTCTGATATTTTTAGCCTCCAGATTGTTTTGAAAAATATTTATTTATTTACTTACCAGTTTACGAAATTCTCTATTTTTTCCCTCTCTACTTGGAATGACAAACATTTTAATGATCTCTGATTAATTCTAGAGCAGATACATTTTGGTAATTGCAAAATATACTTTTAGGGGATAATTGTTTTGATACCCTGGTTATAGTAGAAAGTTTAACCAGGAACTTCCAGAAAATAATTATGCAGCTTGTAGAATACAAATTAAAAGTATACAGGTGATTGTGGGTTACTTTAGATTCATATTTCTAGCCCTAGAGAAAGTTAGCATTTGACTTGTATTCAGAATGATCTATTCACGTGTCTATTTTCTAACAATATTCAGAGAGAACTTTAGTTTTAAAATGTTCCCACCTGCATTCACAGTGTGTCAGAATTGTTTTCATCCTCTTAATTTTCTTCCTAGAAATTAATGTAGTGCATTCAGGGCAACCTTATGAGTATCTCTACTGTATTTCAAGAAATATGCTTATTTTCTTAGAATATTATTATCTTTTGATATATAGCGGTGCCCAAATGCACAAAGCCCATATTATTTGTAGCAATACTAATAAATGCAAAGAAATTCTCATGTATAGTTTTTTTCCCTGAGTAATAACTCAAGTTAAAGAGCAAGCAGCATTGTGCTATGTAAAAGTAATAACCATAAATATAAATTAGTAATGGTTATTGAGAACTTACTAGGTGGTCTCTATATTATCTCATTTAAAACAACTGCCTGTGACGTGAACACTACTGTGGCCACATCAACACGAGGACACTAAAACACACTGAAGATAAGTGACGTGTGGCTTTAAGTAGCAGAGCCAAGATTTACCCTCAGACAGTCTACTCCCAGGCACAACTTCTTAAGTCCTCCAGTGTATGTTGTTTCATATATAATAAGGGTTATTGTCTCTAGTATACACTACAGAGCCAACCTAGGAGACATGAAGTGACTTCGCACACCGCAGAGCAGAGACCTGGCTTGGACTCCAGGCTCTTGCCTTCTGTGGTATCAGCACCTCCTTTATCACATGGTAAATGAATAAGAAATTACATGCTCAGGACTCAGTTTACAATAAGTTAGTTTGGTCTTAAAAATATTTTGGAGTGAATTATAAAAATACATGCCATATTTTTTCTGGCATTTTGAATGAGGTTTTGTATGTATGAGAGTGTGTATATGGTTTTAACCGTGCTATTAACCAATACTGTGCTTCTTCTCCAAGTGTGGAAGTTACCAGTTGGCAATCCTTCAGATATAAACTTTTAAGTATAAATATCGCTCCACTTTCCATTTTGGGTTGATTAAAGTAGTTGCCCTACGAGTTGCTTGTTAACTCTGAAGTTTCAAATACATATAGGACCTAATCAGAACAACAACAACAAAAAACTATTATAAAGGTTTAAGTCCAGGTGTCTCTTTTACATTGTCTAAGGAAGCACTCCTAAGTAAATATTCTTGGTGAGAGTTCCAGAGTGACCAATTGCTTCCAATGTTCTTTTACGGCTTGATTTCATTTGCTTAGAATAGGTCCCAAATGGGAGATCGAAAAGGCACTGCATAATCTTTGAAAAGTATCTCCTCCTATCTTCACTAAGATTTATGTGGCAGACACGTTAACGTTCTAAGGCCATTAGTGGGAGTGGTACATAATACCTGATGTTTAAGATTGGGAGGTAAAGAATTACTGTTTACCATTTTTGTGACATTGGACAAGTTCATAGAATCTTCCAAAGTCATATTTTCCTTCTCTATTCAATACCTGTCCAAAATACCTGTTAATCCTAAACATGGATGCTGTTGAAGGAGTTTCATACGTTAGTGGAAACAGAAGCAATTCATAAATGAGTAAATGCTAATAAATAGCAAGAGCAGGTTGGGGCTATGAGCTTCGGAGTGATTTGTTTATTTCAGTCCTTAAATAGGCACTTCAGCATCATTCTTTAGCTGCAGTGAAAGAAGGAAGAAAGACATAGAAAAGGAGACTTATATAGAGTGGGAAATTCATTGACTTTCAAATAAAAATCTTTACCATATACAAGTTAATCATGGGTCTCTTATTCAATTATTGCCTTTAGAAAGAATAGAGAAATAAGGCTTAGACAGTGGTTCTCAACCTTCCTAATGCGGAGACCCTTTAAAACAGTTCCTCCTGTGTATGTGGGTGTATCTGCATGTGGGCGGACTCACCTGGAGACGATAGAGGAGCGGTGTCTCGGTGCCTAAGACCATCGGAAATATGTGTTCTCTGATGGTCTTAGGTGACCCTATGAAAGGGCCATTCGACCCCCAAAGGGCTTGCAACCCACAGGTTGAGAACTGCTGGCTTAAAACAACCCTCTTCAGTGTTTCTTTCTTTACAAAAGGATGAAGGAAAGACATTTTGGTGTCTCATTTTTAATTTACTTATTTGTGATTGATATAAACAGTAAAGTTTTATTTCAAAAGATAACTGCAATCTGATGAACTTGGCTTAATGTGTCCTCTTGATTTGTCTAGAGGGTGAATATATCTTTATTTCTAATGACAGATTACAAACCACATCCTTTTATTTCAAATGTAAAATTTTGATATTTCCTTGGGTGCCTCATTTTTCTGTAGACGTAGGTGATATGTAGATGAAAATAGAAAGAGAAATTTCAAGAAACAAAAATGTCAGATTTCCCTACAGACTAGTGGACTAGTTACTTCTCGGTAAGGTCCTCATGGGCCATCTTAGCTTCGCTATAGAATCTGCTGTCTTCCCCTCATGAGAAGTTTACTAATGGGGAATCCCAACAAAATTAAAACTCTTTCTTGAGAGCAAGATGCTAGTTGCTCTGAAATGAAAATTATTCAATTAGAGAAATAGACACACATGGATATTGCCATTATATTGGAATAGGCACAAATTTGGAAGAATTTTACCTGCCCAAGTCCAGGACTGTCTTTGGCATTGTAAGGGGTTTTGGCATAATTCTTCAATCAAAATGCACTCTCAGTCACTCTCATGTGAAAAATGCATGCCTTTAATAATTTGGGCAGAGCAAAGATACTACCAAAACATGCAATAACAGGAGGTCTTATATTTAATGTAAATATGTGACTTGAAGTATCAACTTCTCTGTGCCTTGGTTTTCTAATCTGAAAAATTAGGATTTTAGAGTTTTTTAGCCCCTTTCTTCTGCAATGATACTATTCACATTTATAACATGCTCCATTCAGTACCATCTCATATTCCATACAGTGATTCTTTTGTTTTGTTTTGTATTGTTAATCTTCACCAGAGTGTGTTTTTTTTCCATTATTTTTTTTACAGAGAGGAAGAGAGGGAAGGAGGGAAGGAGAGAAAGAAAGAGAGATTGGTTGCCTCTTGCACACATGCTAACTAGGGCTGGGGATTAAAACTGCAACCCAAGTACGTGTCCTTGACCTGGAATCGAACCATGACCTTTTGGCTCGCAGGCTAATGCTCTAACCGCTGAGCCAAACCGACCAAGGCCATACAGTGATTCTTAATAGAAGTGTTCCCTGTCCGTGCCAGGTTGAGAATCACCTCTAGATAATCTGTAAGGTCACTCAGGACTCTTAAATTCTATGTGACCCCGTCCCAGAAAGGTCGGGAGCTCAGAGCAATTATTTTAGGCAACATTTACCCTTCATATTGCTTTCATCCTCTTAGCAGGAGAATGCTTCTGTTGTTAAACCATCATTTTGTTGTATTATAAACAGCTTAATTTTCTCTATGGTTTGTCAGACGCACATACCAGCGTCCACTTCGAGGATGCCTCTATATAGTGTAAGAAGTTTAGGGTCCATAGAGCTACATTTGCAGCTTGAATCCACAATGAGAAGAGCATATTCACTGCCGAAATTTGCACTGAGATACTTTTACATTCATGTGGAAGGAGCCAGGGAAGGTTTAAGAGGACATTATAAACTTTCATTAAAGATTTATATTGGCCAGTACTTTAATTTACATTTTTTAAAAAGATTTTAATATATTTTTTGGTAGAATTTGCAGTTAAAGTACTATTGTTAAGAGAAGTGATTCTATTGTTAAAGTCCTCTAATCATAATTATACACTATTGGTTGAATGTCCATAAATGAATTCTAATTATTGCTATGAAAAGAGCAATGTTGTTATTCAGTAGGTATCTTTATATGAAAGGATATTTGGGAAGTGAGCCAGCACTGCTCCCCTGCCATTAAAAGAAAGCGGTCCATTTTACTTCGGCATTCAGAAAGAAGAAATTATTAGCCTTTCAGATTAGCCTTGCTATAGACTGAGGTGCACTTATCTCCTCCCTCGCTCACCTCCCACACTCTCAACATTGCCGCAGAAGAAGGAAATGTGCACTGTCCAAATGGAGGATAATTGGAGGAATTCTTCTGGCCTTTGTTCCTATACACCCTCCCTCATTTCTTTACGGAGAAAGGAGGACCATTTCTCCCGATGGGCGGTATCTGGACATGTGTTTGGTCTCTCCGTTTGGAGCTGCTTGGCTTTAGGAACCTGGGGTCTGCGCTTGCTCCTACCTACATGTTTAGGCACATGGTGAGGAGACCAGGGTCCACACCTGTCTCTGTCTCCACCCCAGGGCTCTCTGGGCTCTACCTTAAAATTCTGATAAGACTGGTCTTCCACTCTAGGCCCATGTTCTTTATATGGATGTCTGAAAGTCCAAGCTTCAGGTTGGGGGTGAAAATATTAGAAGGAGAAAAATATTAGAAGGTCAGAGTTTAGTCACATGTCTAAGTAACAAAGGTTATGCCTTCCTTTCCATCAGTCTGGTTCTTATTTCTCAGTTGATTTCTTAATTGGTTTGAAATTTAAATGGGACATGAATGTGAACAATTATCACCTTAAAAATCCCAGTAACCTCTTTTACTAAGTCAAAAACAAGGTAGAAATGATGGTTATTAGAGATGTCCACATTCTTTATTTCCATCATGTGCATTAGTTCATTTTAATGTTTTTTTGGTGTGATTTTTTTATGATCATTTTTTTTTTAGACCAGATTTAGATCTACAACAAAACTGACTGGTGCATAGCAAGGCTTCAAATAAAAGAATTTATATGCTGTGAAGTTTAATAATTCGACAACTGTTTATTAAGTTTTAAAAAAATTTTTAGTCCCCATTATTGTGCTGGGGATAGAGTGAGATCAACATAAACAAACTCCCTCCTTTCATACATTTGTGAATGAGATGATTTCAAAGGATAGTACAGTACCACGTATAATGAAAATTACATCTGAAGATGGGCTAGAGAGTGACTGAGGGATGAGGAAACAGCTTTATATAATCTGTTAACCAATGTGCAACAGTCAAAATAGCCTAGATTATGCTGTGTAACAAACAATCCCCAAACCTTAGTGGGTTAACAGCATAACGGCTTGTTTGGTTCAGGCCACATCATCAGTACAGGTCGTAAGGTGGCGGGAGGGTTGTGTTCTGATCATCACAGTCTGGAGCAACACAGGTGTCAGAGACTCTGTGATCACCAAGCAAGAAAAGGAGCTATGGGGAGTCACACACTAGCTCTTCAAAGCTTCTTCCTGGAATTGACAGGTGTCATTTGTGTGTAAAAGTTCTACATGCCACATTTGCTCACATTTCATTGGTCACAACACATCACATGGCTCTGCCTAACCTCAAAGGTGGTGAAGAAATCCAATCATTCAAAGTGCCTAGAAGGAGGGGTACTGAAATATATATGAATATCCCTAAAGACTATCAGAGAAAGCCTCTCTGAAGAGGTGGCATTTTAGTTGAGACCTGACCAGCAAGAATAAACCAGCCAAACATAGGTGTAGGCAGTGATTCCTAACTCTTGCTGCCTATTAAAATTACCATGAACAAAAAGGTGAAGGGATCAAGAAGTACAAGTTTGTAGTTACAGAATAGTCAGGGGGAACGGTGTCAGATAGATAATACACTTATCAGGGTGATAACTTTGTAAGTTATATACATGTGTAAACACTATGTTGTACACCTGAAATTAATATAACATTGTATATAATTGAAAAATAAAACAATTATTTTAAAAATCACCATGGGCAGACACTATACTCCATTATCTCACTGCAATACTGAGATTCTATTTTTTTCTCTGTTTTACAGGCGGAAAAAAGCCTGAGATGTAGGGAGGTTATATTACATTGACAGGGTCACACACACAAAATAAACAGAGGAATCAGGATTTTCACCAAGATGGTCTGACACCTGTACTCACAATCTAAACTATCCTATTATAGTCCTGTTTAGATTATATAAATTATGGCCTTATATATAACTAAGTTAAAATCAAGAGTGCTGCTCCCTTGGGGTGAGAGAGAGAGAGAGAGAGAGAGCGCACACGTGTGCCTACTTGCACGCACACACTCCAGCCCTTAGCCAACGGGACTGCTTTGTGTCATGGCCACCCCCGTTTGCTCCATACAGACACGCTGGTCTCCTTGCTATCCCTTGGACCCGTAAAGCACCTTTTAACAGCTTCTTCTAGCTGGAAACTATTTCCCCAGGTAACTAAATGATTCACTTTCTCCCCTTCTTCAACTCTTTGCTCAAGCATCACCACTTCAGTAAGGCCTACCATACCATTAAAAAGTGCAACCCTTCCTTGGCCCTCCACATCTCCCTTACCTGCTTTATGTTTCTCCATATTATGTATCTCCATATAAGCAAATATATTTGATTTATTTAATATGTTTTATGTTCTTTCTTCCTCTATTATACTCTAAGACACTCCAGACTACAAAAGGACAAGGATTTTTTTCTTTGATCTCCAATGTATCACCAGGGCCTAATGATGACTAGTACATAGTAGGAACTCACTAAACATTGGTTACCTGAATGCTTCATGGGAACTCAGGCCTGAGAGTTGGCCAAAGAAGGTAAATGAAATTGGATGCCACCCCGTTGCTGCAGCACATGGGGGCTGAGCGGAATGCCTATCTAGGAGATGTAGGATGATTTCATCAGACGGGCCTGCCAGGGCTGTCCCCATCCCAAAGAGTCCATAAACAAACCCGAGCAACGGTCACTGAAGCAAAGGAGAGGAATATACTCTTGTACTGCCAGAAAGGAAGTATTTATGTTCTCCTCTTTATCTTTTACTCTTGCCCAACTCATGAGAGATAAACACTGTGAAGGGTGACAGTGCAGGAGGTTGGGTAGATGGGTGGGTGGGACAGATAAACAGCTGACCATCCTCAGCTCAACTCCACACATTCTGTCCCATCCTAGGGGCGGAGAGAACTTGAATGAGATATAGGATTGAAGTTTAACACAGAACAGGTCTGTCTTCCAATACTGAGATAAGATTGTTCTAATAAACAAAATTCACTGAAAATCTGTAAAATCTGTCACAGTTTCATTAAGGGACTTACTACACTGAAAGAAGGGTTTGTTCTGTCACTGGTGGGGGTCAGGCCCGGAGTGTGTGGGTTCTTGACTTCATGTGGGAAAGGTTTCATGGCACGAGTCCAGGTGATTTTGACAGCATGTTTATTAAAGCGGGGACCATGAAACAAAGGAAGGTCTCAGGGTAGAAGAAGCAACAGGAGAGCCTAGGCGGTGCTCTGCTGTGACTCCCTAGAAACATGTAGGAAAGAAGTGAGCCACGGTGGGGCTGCTGTTAGCCCACTGGGAAGTCTGAGAAAAGGGGGCCTTGGAGACAGGGTCGGGGGATAATCCCAGGACCAGCTGCTGCTGCCTGCTGCTCCCCTGGTTGCAAGTATCACAGGAATTTTACAGTTTTGGGGAAAAAAGTAAAGAGGAATGCCTGAGAGGGAAGAAAGGCCTGGACAGCATCCTTTGTCTTGAAGGGTTTTATCCTTCCTCTGCAAGCAGGGATCTTAGGAGAGGTCTTAGGGGAGGGTCTTAAAAATATTCATTAGTTTTCTAGGTCGTTCAATATGTTGGTTCATCAAAATGAGCACAGAAGGGAGTTTGGGATTCTTCTCTGGTCAGCTTCACTTCTTTACTTTTATCTTGGGTCTATCTGGCTCTAATCTGGTTTTGTTATTTGTTCCCTGACTCCATCCGTCCTTGGGTTTGGCTGACACAAAGGGCACTGATTGGGTCTCTGCTACCAATTTCCCTGATGAGGGTAATTTAAGCTATTTATTCACTGGTGAAGGAGGAGAGGTATAAACCGTTTGCTCTCAAGTGTCCTTGGTTAGGGAAGATAAGGTCTTGCAATTCAGTAGCTGGCTGTACATTGTTACAATTACCTTGTCTCAGTTTCCCCATTCTACTGGCCAAGGAACTGTGCTAGCCTCTTACTACCCTGCCTCAGTTCTGTGTGGTGGACTTAGAGGAATGTATGGAAAAAGATGTAAAACTTGATGGTTTATACCTCAGAAAAGTAATACTCCTCAATAAATCAGTTTAGTTTTAAACTATATATTATTATTTTATTTTAGAGAAGGTAGAAATTAAGGTTTAGAAAGCTAAACATTTAAGATAACACCAAGAAATAATTAGCCAGGATTAAATATCAGCTCTGGCTGGGTCCCATAGCAATACTGGACTGCTGAGGATGCTTTCTCACCAGCAATGAGCTGGAAAGAAGAACCGAAGGAAAAGACATACACATAGACACACACACAATCTTTTTCTGCCCAACTCATTTTACATTGTTCTTACGAAGTGCTAAAGCTAGGTGTTATCTCCATGTGAATCTTCTTAAACAGTTTAATCCCTATATTTATGCCACTGGCATAAAATCCAGCAGCATCAAGAAAATATTAATATACTAGGATGGACACTGGTTGTACTCACTCTGTGTAGTTTTCCTCCTTGTTTTTTATTTTTCAGTAACATTTTTATTAATAACCAGCATTCAGTTAAAAGTTAGAATTACTTCATTAGCTTAGCCAAATTATCTTTTTATGCTGGTGATAAATGAGCAACAGTTATTAGCAATGACTCACGTTTGTCCCATGGTTTCAAACAGCTAATTTCCTCCTTAATGCTTTATGGCACTCACACTGATACTGTTGCCCAATGGTATTCTTGAAGAATACAATAAATTTTTGTTAGGACTAGGCTTGGTAGAACCTACTTTATTAGGGGCGAATATTTTTGTTTAGATCTCTGGGTTGGTTCAAAGGCCTAGGTGTGGAAGACAGACTAACTGCTTTGAAGGTTGAATGCATTTTCAAGGTCACAAATAGTGCAGGGAGAGGCAGTCACCCTGCGGAGGAAGGAGTTAAAGGCCCCAAAGTCTTGTTCACTCTCTGTCACCCTTTTTCTTGTCCTTTGTCTTACCTTTCCACTTTGTTTCAGCGAGAAAAAGAGACTCAGACTCAGGTAGCTTCTTTTTATAGTTTAATGTATCATTTGTAGAATGTAATCATCTTGCCTTTGGGGCTTAACCAAGAATATGATTGGCCCTGGGAGAACTTAAGTTGATGTTCAGTTAGTTATCACACTCAACATATACCTGTTTTATCTATAGAACATTGAAAATAGTCCTTATATAATATCCAAAATGTTCTACAAATGTTATCAGGAGGAAATTAGCAAATAAAAGTAAATTGAAAGAACCAATTCTCCTGTGTTGGTTGGTGGCTTTGAGCTCATTAGATCAAGTTTCAAAGGTAAAATTCTTTCACATGACTGTGATGTTTGCTGTTACTTTCTAAGTTTACACTCGTGATATTCTTCCTTGATAACTATATTTGGCATCAGTTGAACAATGGTGGCATGGTCTAACAAGCTAGGATTCTTTGAAATTTCTCATCAGAAATAATCCACATTTGAAATTTATTTTTGTTTTGCTTTTATATAAAACCATTTTTAAGCAGCTAAATCTAATTCTAGTTCTAAAAATGTATTTACAAAGGATTTTAGAGGAAACTATTAAATAAATGCTTAGATATAATTTAGTACTTTTCTCACTAAAGTATAACTGTTTCCTCCTGGGTTTCCTTCTAGTAGAGTCAGTGTTTCCTCTATTGTTTCCAATTTATTTTTAATCTCTTAATTAAGTCAGAGCTTTTCCTGTTTGTATTTTGCTTCAGAGTCTTAACCAGGCTGCTACACTGTAGTCTTACTAAGATTCACAGCTCTCCTTATTCAGAACCATCTAAGGTTCATCCATGTCTGATTATGCCATCTGAGTCTTTTATTGTGGTTTTAATGGAATACAGAGCCTATTCTCTTATGAATACAGTTTGAATTATTTTTTATCCCCCTTTATTGATTTTAAAGAGAGGAAAACTGAGAGGGAAAGAGAAATAGAACATTGATGAGAGAGAACATTAATTGACCGCCTCTTGCATGCCCCCCACTGGGGATTGGGCCCACAACCTGGTCTGACTGGGAATCGAACCAGTGACGTCTTGGTGCATGGATCGACACTCAACCACTGAGCCACACTGGCCGGACTGTATTATTTTCTTAAAAGATAATTTAACAGCTTTATTGAGATAAATTCACCCATTTCAAATATTCAATGAATAGTTTTTGGTACATTCACAGAGTTGTGCAAGCACTACCACAATCAATTTTAGAACATTTTCATCACCTCAAAAAAGAAACCTTGTTTCCTTTCGCTATCTAACCTTCCAATATTTCTATCTCCCCCAGGCCTAAGCATCCACCAGTCTATTTTCTGACTCTGTGTATTTCCCTATTTTGAATATTTTATATAAATAGACTCATATAATACATTGCTCTTTGTGAGTGACTTCTTTTACTTAGAATAATATTTACAAGATTCATCCATGTTCTCACATGTATTAGTACTTCATTCTTTTTTATGGCTGGATAACATTCCACATTTTGTGGATATCCCACATTTTGTATACCCATTCAACAGTTGATGGATATTTGAGTTGTTTACATTTTTCACCTGAAAATTTTATGCCTAGTCAGATAGCCTCAAGGTTTTTCTGCTACTTAGCCCTATTACCTTGAAATCTCAGAACCAGAAAAACCTGTTACACCTGTAAACTTCAAGATTCTATTATGATCACTCTTCCCCAAGTCACTTATACAAGCATAAAAGAATTAGTGTCTAAGTTACTGCTCTATTTATATTATCTTAACCCTGAAAGAACTTCCTTATTTCTGTTCTGTCCCTAAGCAGTTCTCTATTCACATATTGTATTGCTACCCATTTTCCTCAATTCTAAGGCATCACAGTAATAGGAATCATATGCTGTTGAAAAAGAATTATTTAAAAAAGTGTTGCTTTAATATTTATTTATTTATTTATTTTTATTCTCACCCGAGGACATTTTTCCATTTTTTACTCAGATAGAGAGGGAAGGAGAGAGAGGAAGAGAGAGAAACATCGATGTGAAAGGAACACATCGAGTGGCCGCCACCCACACGACCCAACCAGGGCCGGGGACAAACTGCAACCGAGGTACATGCCCTTAGCGGGAACCGAACCCGGGTCTCTGTGGACCGCAGGCTGACGCTCTAACCGCTGAGCCAAACCGGCCAGTTCTAATATTTAAATTTAGTCATTCATTGAGCACTTATTATGTATTACATTATTTTTTGTCATAGTATAGTGGGGACATGCATTAGGGAATAAATGTTTATGACATAATAAGATAAATGGTCTTTTAAAGTCTGGCGGCCCAGAGGGAGGAGTGATGTATGGTTACATTGAAACTTTAGGGATGTTACAACAGTGAGTCAGAGAGAAGAACATGCGAGGCAAGAAGAGTAACATGAAAAAGAAAAAAACTATGGAAGTACCATAATTTAGGGGAAAGTGAGGGGAAATGACTAAAGTTATAGATGGAAGTTTAATTAAGGACAGATTTCTGAGATCAGGGAGGATTATTCTGAAATATTTATAATCAATGGATAACCATCAGTAGGTATCTGTTATAAAGTGATTTAGAGAGGGAGTAATGCAATCGATAGTTTCCCATGGTTTGTTAGAAACTTGACTATGATAGGACTACAGACATTGGAAGGTGACTGAGTAGCCATGGTGATCATCAGAATCACAGAGCTTAGAAGTAGATGACAGCAGTGCAAACGGAGAGAAGAGGATTTATTCAAATATTTGAACCAACAGGAATTGGTGACCTTTCTTGAAGGCATGATGTTAAAGAAGACAGAGAAATCGAGGATGGCTCTGGTGTCTCAATGTGGATGAAAGGCAGTGTCCTCCATGAAGGAACACATCATCATGTCTAAACTATATGTTGTATTAGTAGCATATTACCTCCTCTCTAAAATATACCAATAAACAGAAAAAAAAACAACACAGTAATCCCTAGTTGCCCATTGTCTATAGATGATCCTTTTTGACCTTGACAATGCCATAATAATGCTATATAACAAACTCCAGACCCAGTGGTACATAAATTAGCATTTTGCTCACACATCTGATGATTAGTTGGAGTTCACCTGGTCTAGGTGAATCAGCTGGGCTTGGTGCCACACTGTCTCTCAGCCTCCACCGGTTAACAGCTACTGGCGGCATTTTATTCTCGTGGCAAAAGTCTGGGGCACAGGAGAGCAAGCCCATTGTGCATGAACATTCTGAGCCTTTCTTTGTGCCATGTTCATATTATTAGCTAAAGCAAGTTACATGGTCAAGGGGCAGGAAATACATTCTCCCTACTGCGAAGCTATGACATAAGTATGGAAGTATGATACCATTACAGGACAGTGAAATATAGAGACCCAAAACTCAATCTATAATACTCCGTATGGGTGTTTTTGTTACTCTGGGAACCAAGATCCTCTTTTGTCACTGAATAAACATTAGTCAAGGTTCTGTTGTTGTTAATCATGATTGACGATGAAGGGTCATCACAACGAAAGCCTGCAATTGAGCCTGATTCAGTGTGTGTGCATGATGCTGCTGAATGTGGGTGACTCCTTTTCAGTAAAGAGGTGTCTAAGGTGGATGCCTGTTCCTTTTAAGCATCCCACTCATCGGAAATCCAACTACATCCCCATCCCTCCACTGCTCTAGTAAATCTTAATATCTTCCCTAGAGATCAGCCAATTCCAAAGTATTGATTGGCCTTGATCCTGTTTAACTTATGAGAACAATCAAGTGCCCCACTTTAGGTGATACAGTATCGCAGTTCTTGGGAAAGAATGACTAAGCAAATGTCAAGGAGAGGAAGCGATAAGAGGCAGTGTCCACCTCTGCCCGTAAACGCTGTGTGTCTCTGTGTCGGTTTCCACCGTCACTTGGAATGCTTTTACTTGGCCATTCGAGGGTTTCCGCTGCAGTCTGTTTTTGCTGTCTCTTGCATCCCTTCCCATAAGGTAGGCAATTTACAGTAAGAGCATTGGAATGAGGCTCTGCTTCAGGCAGGAAAGGTTAAACATTTTTAAAATGCAAACCAGATAAAATTTTAAAAACCTCAGAACAGTCTGGGTGCCACAGCGCCTGTATTGCCATCCCCAACCGTTCTCTTAACAAAAGAGCTCCTCTCTGATGCCCACTCCTCGTTTGTCAGAGAAGAGATTTCCCCATCTCCCCGGCAGCACACTGTATAATTTAAGGTGACTCACTGTACAGGAAAGTTCACCTTCCATTAGCATGTTTTCTTTAGTAAGCACTCTCTTGCAAGCGCTGTAGTGTAAACATGAGTGCCTACGAATATGAACATTTATTAAATAGCACTGATGAATATTTCAATACCTTGGGGAGAGCAATTCACAGCTCAATCATTCAGGCTGTTTTAAGTGCAGCACAGGACAATTCCACTACATCTTCCATTAATATTTAATTGCCCATTTTATTCTGTTTACCTTTTTGGTTAATATATAATTTAAAGCCCTTCTACTAAAAAGGGGGGAAAAGAGAACAGCTGTTCATCTGCTTTTAACAAATCTCTGGTGAGAGCTTTTACCTCATTTAAAATTCATTGCAAAGGGTTTTTATTTAATATCAGTAACACAAAACCTCGGGTATTAAAAGTAAAACTTGGAATCGACTCTCATGCAGAAAGCCGAGCTGTGACTTGGGTTTGATTACAGGTGAGTGGCAGGCATTGACAGGAACCGTCTGAATCGCCGGCAATGGCGCCGTGTGTCATATCCTCATGAAACAGAATCACAGTAACTCGACCTGACACATTCTGACAACATGTCGGAAAGTTGTAATGCACCCTGCGGAAAGTGAGTCCTGTCATCCAGCAATGCAGATTTCACTGACGGGATGAAACATGGCTCTGCTCGCTAAAGGACAAGGGAGTCAAGTATGTGCGTGGCCTCCAGCAGCCCGGGAATCCCTGATGCACTAACCACGTGGTTCTCCTCCGCCGTCCCTCGGCAGATGCCATCAGTGTCTCTCTTTGCTGCCTTCGGATTCCAAAAACTCATCTCTTGTTATTTTAGCTTTTCTTTCCTCCCAGTTGGATGCAGTTGTGTGTCACAGGTCTGTCCCTAAACCCCACCTGCTGGCAGGGACCCTGATATTTACTGACAGGTGTCCAGGTTCTTGAGGGCTTCCTAGTGAGTAAAACCTACCCCAGACCCACCCTAGAGAGGAGTCAACTGCTTTCTAGGACCATGAGCTGCCTAATCTCCTGGTTTTTCTGCTCTCTTGATCTTTGGATTATTCTTACCTGTCTATGTGCTATGGCCCGCTTAAATATTCCCAGTAGGACCAAACCAGCAGAAGCAGAAACCTCAAACACATCATTCCCGTTGTCATTTTATTTCAGTTCCAAAGTTTCTGCTCCAGGGTAGAGTTCTCCTAGCTGCTCTGCATCATTTCGTTATTGCTTTCCCCAGTCTCTGTTGAATCTGGTTCATGTTCTCCATTTGACTCTGTTACTAGAGGCTCTTATATAATGCTTCCTTTCACTTATTCATTTTATCATTCACAAATATTTATTAAGGATCTGAACCAGGTATTGTTTAATGGGCTGGAAATACAGGAATACAGTAGGGTGGGAAGGAAAGAGAAGGAAAGATAGAGACAGAGAGGTCCTACGAGCCTTCAGGAAGCTTACATCATTTGAAGAGAAGTCACTGGCCTTGAGCTCTACTGACAGTGAGTACAGGCAGTCACACTCTACCCTTGCCCTAGAGGCTGGGATGCCTCTCTGAATGTGCCCAGAATTATCAATTGATTGCAAAGACATCCCTAGTTGTTTCCAGCCCACCCCACCTCATCCCCTCATACAACCCCATCAACACCCTCTGAAGCTTGTCTTATGAGGTAGTCTGTTTCTCGTCTCTTGACTCTGGATTGTTCTTGTGATTTGCTTTGGCCAATAGAACGTAGATTGAAGTAATGGTGTGCCAGTACTGAGCCTGGGCCTCCAGAGGCCTGTTTGCGTCTGTTTTCTCTTGGACTCTGCCCCTGCCTGGGCCAGCCTGCAGGAGAATGAGTCTTTATGAAGCACCGATGCAATATCCCTGCCGAGTCCATCCGATACTGGCTGAAAGTTAGCCCACTCCTGTACACGAAAGGGCGCCCAACCAAGATCAGCAGAGTGTCTATCCAACACGTAGCTGACCACAGATGTGTGAGTGAATAAGATAAATGGTCTTTTAAAGTCTGGCAGTCCAGAGGAGGGCGTGATGTATGATTACATTGGAACGTGAGGGATGCTGGAACAGTGACTTAGAAAGAAGGTCATGCTAGCCAAAAAGAGCAACATGAAAATAAAGGCCATGGAAGTGAAAATATGTGGAGTACCATAATTTAGGAGAAAGTGAGGAGACACGACTAGAGCTATAGATAGAAGTATAATTAAGGACGGATAGCATTGATGACTATTTCAATATTCTGCTAGCTGAGACCAGCAGAACCACGCTGATAGGAAGGCCAAAGGCCAACCCTATTATATACTTGTGGGCACTAAAAATGCATTATGTTTTAAGCCATTACATATAGGGGTGTTTGGGTATGCCGTAATAGCTAACTTATTCTATTGTTCAGTTAGGTGAGTTATATTCCTATACTCCCTTATCTTTTTGCAAACCCTACTCAGCCAGATCTTAGGATTTGACAGTTTAGACTTAGTTCTAATTTTTTTTTTTTCTTTTTAAGTTTCAGAGCCAGGCAACTGAGTCAGATCCCTCAAAAACTGAGCTTAGACCACAGTGAGCTAGAAATGAAATGAGAGCCCAAGGCTAAAAGACGGGGAAAGCTATGGTTTAAATTTATTGCAACAGAGAACTGGAGGACTGTTTGGATTGATTTGTATCTCATCAGAAAGGGCTCACATATCTCTGGGTATAGTCATTTACCAGTTTGAGTGGAAAAACTGATGCCATGATGTAACGGTACACAGCTCCAATTGTGGTTACGACTCACATTTCCACCCTCCTCACCCATTATCCTCTGTATTAATTCAATCACAGAAGTTAGGTGGGTTGGTGGGGAGACCTATTAGGTCATCTTTCTTTTCCCCAAGAGCCATATCTGAATTTCTACCCATGGTATATTTTCAAATGCTTTCTCCAATAAAGTTGAAAATGGCTTGAGCAATGGTTCACCCTAAAAGCTTTAACTGGAAGTATATTCTTTAAGCACTTTACCGGGAAAGAAATTAATGCAGCAAAAAATAATTGGAGTTTTAACTGACCAAAACCCACACAAGCAAGGAAATTCAGAGTGATGGCCAGTTTTTCTCCCCTCTCTGCCCCCCTTTTTGCTTTGTGTTCTGCTGCAGAGAAATCAGATACCTCTTGGTGGAGCCTGAGACACATTAGGGTTAGGGTCAGGCATAACAGAGCCAGGGGCCACCTGAATTACCTGGCCAATCTGACTTTCTTAGATATGGCCAAGTCCCCCAAAGTTTATCAAGATCAGAAAATTTAGATGATTTCAACCACAGAGAATCACAATATTGTATTTTGTTATAGCTGAGCTCATTCAATCTGGGTTTTGGCCCTATTTTTATTGCTTCAACTATGGTTAGTCTACAAATATCAAAATGGAAGAAGGGAATCCGTATGAATGAATTCCTGAGCTACATAGATTGCCATGGGGACAGCCTATGGAGTTGGGAACACTCGAGTGAGTGTGGATCCCACATATAGGTAGCATGATCTTGGTTAAGGTTACCTAAGTATTTGAAGTCTCAACTTTCTCACTTTTAAAATGAAGAGAATAAGATATTTTCCCTAGACTTGTTAATAAGATCAAATGAGATAATGTATGTTAAAGGAGATACACCGATATTCCCCCAAATGCGTTCTGCTTAATGTCAATAGGGGTTATGTATAAGGAAGTACTCTCTATGATCAAATAATTATGGAAAACCGTGTCAAGTGAGATTAAACAGTTGTCCATACTGTAGCACTTCTCAGAGTTTTAAATAGACTAGTAGTCAAACTGAATCTCATTTTCTAGGTGTATTTAACTGAGATACTGTAATACTACTAGGAAAAGTACTGTGGAAAAAATAGTAAGTATCCAGAAATGTTAATTTTCTTTTCTGCTATCCTTTTCCTGGGCTGGTCTCAGTTACTTGGTAAGAGGGAGAGCTACTTTCTAATTCTCTTCATCCCATCTTCAAATTTCCTACAGTGATGAGATGAAGAAAACAAACCTGGCCAGCCCTTTAAATGTAAAAGTGGATCCTCACATCATACCAGATGATGCTTGTTAGCATTTAAACAATTCCTGTGATGGGGAGATTCAAATAATATTGAAAGGTGAGATACAAACAGTCAAAGTCTCACTACATACCAATTAGAATGACCACCATCTAAAATACTGACAGGCCTAAATGTTGACAAAATGTGCAGCAACAGGAACTCTCTTTCATTCCTGGTGGGGAACCGAAATGGTACAGCCACTTCGGAAAAAGTTTGGTAGTTTCTGACAATACTAAACGTACTCTATATAATCCTGCAATCATGGTTTTTACCCAAATGAGCTGAAAACTTATGTCTGCACAAAAACCTGCACAGGACATGCGCAGGAATGTTATAATTGCCAAAATTTGGAAGCAACTCAGATGTCCTTTAGTATGTGAATGGTACATCAGACAGTGGTACATCAGACAGTGGAATACCACTTAGCTCTCACAAGAAATGAGCTATCAAGCTGTGAAAGGTGTGGTGAGGAAACTGAAATGTGTATTGCTAATTTAAAAAAGGAATCTGAAAAGGATACATACTATATGATTTCAAGAGTTCTAGAGACAATAAAAAGATCAATGCTGCCAGGTTAGGGGGGAAGAGGGGATGAACAGGCAGAGCACAGAGGAGTTTTAGGGCAGTGAAATTATTCTGTATGACTTGTGGCTACATGCCATTGCACATTTGTCAAAATCCATAGGCCGTATAACAGCAAGTGTGAACCCTAGTGTCAGCTATGGACTGGAGGTGATAAGGATCTGTCACTGGGGCTTCATCAGCTGTAACATCAGCTGCTGTGGGATATTGGCAGTGAGAAAGGCTGTCCCTGTGTATCCAGAAACTCTCTGTACTTTCCACTCAATTTTTCTGTGAACCTAAAATTAAAGCCTATTTAAAAAAAAAAGTAAAGCCTCCCTTCCCCACATTGTTAACCCTTTCCCAAGATAATCAAGTCACCTTGACTGCCTTTTCAGATACAAGTATTATACATAGACCAGGAGTACACATAAATATGTGTATGCATGTGTGTTTCTATATATAAAATACATATTCTTTTTTTCTTTTAATCTTCACCCAAGGATATTTTTGCATTTATCTTCAGATAGAGCAGGAGGGAGAGAGGGAGGAAGAGAGAGAGAGAAACATAGATGTGAGAGAGACACATCTACTGGTTGTCACCCACACGACCCCAACTGAGGACAACTGGCAACCGAGGCACATGCCCTTATTGGGAACCAACCTGGGTATCTCTGGACCACGGGCCGACACTCTAAAGTTTAGAGTCTAAACACTTGAGCCAAACCGGCCAAAGCAATACATATTCTTTTATTACATCTATCTATCTATCTATCTATCTATCTATCTATCTATCTATCTATCTATCCATCCATCCATCTATCTTTCCATCCACCCACCAACCTACCTTTCTTGGTCATTCCAATGGGTAAAAATGGCATCTTTTATTTGTTTGAGTTTACATTTTGAGTTTTGAATAAGTTGTAGCCTCTTTTTATATGATCGTTGTTCATTTGCATATATTTTCTTCTGGGTGCTCATTCTTTGCTCATTTTCTTATTGTTACTTTTATTAAAAAAAACATTATTGATTTGTGTAAGCTCTTTTCAAATTAAAAAACTTATCTTTATATTTAACACATTAAATTGAAGAAATCTATTTTATAAATTATGTATTATAAAAATGTTTTCTATTTTGCCATTATCTATAATTTACTTTATTTTTGTCATATAGAAATAAAAAAAGTTTATACTGCTAAATCTATTATTCTTTTTTATGTGTTCTTAATTATGTGTCCTGGTCAGGAAAACCTTCTCTAGTATAAGATTATAATAATTTTAGTTGTGTCTTTTTTTTTTTTTTTGAGAATATTTTGGGATTCATTTTTTCATATTTAAATTTTTGATATAGCTAGAATTTATTTTAGTATGAAGAGTAAAGGAGAGATTCAACTTTTATTTTTCCAAACAGTGTTCCAGTTGTTTTACCCCCATGAAAAGATAATCCTGCTTTTCTCCATTGACGAAAAATGCCACATTTAATTTTCTGTATGTATTCATTTCTATATCTGAATTCAGTTAATTTGTATACTTTTATTTATAGCAATTCTTATCATCATTTTTCTACATTAGATTTTCCAGGAATAAAATAAACATTTTTAATAGAATAACTTATGGTTTGTATATTTATTTTAAGAAAAAAAATTTCAAGCCTAACTATTTACTATTAAGATGTTTAGGCATGATTGAATTAGGAAAGTGTCTATGTGTGTGAATTAGAGAGAGAGAATGGAGATCATCGTTTCATTGATATAAGAACTTACCAGTTGCAGGTAAAAGGAATGAATAGTAATACTGGTTATTTCCATGTATTTCAAGACTTAGTTCACAATAGGTAGTTTTGGCAGGTTGCTCTGATTCTAAAAGTAAAAATAAAATAAAAATACAAAACTGTATACAAATGCCTAATATTTTTCTTTAGAAGTTGGAAACAGTGAAGTCAGTGCAATGTGCACCATATCTTCCCCAAATTTCTGTGTGGTGAATCAGTCTTAGTATTTCCATTTAAAGATGGCAGAAAAAGTAAAAAGAGGAAAATGTGATTAAAGCCCCAAATGAATCAATGCAAGGACTGGGAAAAAAGCTTCAAAGAGATGCCACGTGCTCTTTATACAGCTGTCCTCATGAAGAAAGTGAGGCTGGACACTTGTTTGGCTTACATTTTTTATTGCTGTTGCTAAAGAAAAGAAATTTAGAGATCACAGCTGACAGTGAGACCGGACCAGCATGTTCAACAAAGCTTCCCAAAATGGCTTAATTTTACTTCCAGCATTCAACTGTGGGTAAAATGATCCCTGAGAGATTATTAAATCAGAAACATTTCAAATAAATCAAACTGAACCTTTAGAACTATGAGGTAGGGCCAGGAGTATCTTCTTTATCTTTGTTGAGTTGCAATTATGCCTGTATGTTTTTATCATTTTCAGATAGGAACTTGGGAGTAGATTATAATCTAATAGTTCATTTCATATATCAAAAGGCACAGTACATATGTTTTTTCCTTTCTGATTACATCTTTTCTAAATGTTCTCCTTTCACCAAAATTAAATTGCCTATTTGGTTGTTATTTTTCTCAAAGCAGAGGATAATTCCATGCAGGTATTGCAGTCACTGAACCCCTTGCTTTTTATGAAAATAACACAAATTCAAAAGTGAATCTCTTAAAAACCTTGGTTCTTTATTTCTTATTTTCTTCTGATGCTTCTTGTCTGGATTTATCAGATGAAAGATATTCTATCTTTATCAGCAATACCACTATTATCTACCTACTTCCGAATACTCATGCATTCAGTGAAAGAAATCTGATCCCCAAATGGGACAAATCTCTAGTCTTTTGTATTTGTTAAGACAGCTGCAAGTAATTGTTTAGTGTCTCTGCTATTTCCTTTTCCATTGTCTCTAATTCCCCCTGTTATTATTATAAGTGCATACAATTTTTCCTTGATGTTTGTCCTCTTAAATATGCATAGTGCTTACAAACATTTAAAATTTTTCTTTATTATAATGTTATGCTTACTATTTAATTTGCATGATTTAATTTTTTATTGCAATTCCTACTTTATAAACCAAATTGTTTCCTTTTACATTAATGACTGTTGTTGTTTACCTTTGTCAATATGGGTTATTCAAGACCCAGAAGAAAGGAACCAAACATCTCTCCTATTTTATCTTCACTTCAGCAGCTTTGTCTTAACTTCAATCCCCATGTGACCCCAGGAGGCCTCTTTCCAAGTGACCAGCAAAAATACAAGAGTTCCAAGGCCCTAGGGCAGCTTCTTTTCCTTCTCATTCATCTCTGCCAGCCTGAGTATGCTTTGTGCTGGCTGCCTGCCAGGCTTCAGCAGGACCAGCATCGCCACACATTAGGATCCTTCTATCCCGGGGCTCACTCTGGCTGGCTTAGTTCTGGGGACACTTAGTTCTGAGCAAGATTCTCCCAGACTCTGAAATTCTGCTAATAAGTAATTTGTAAATCTTGCACCTCATTCAAATCACTAGCTGTAACTTACCAGGTGACTAGTCTGGTTCTGGTTCAAGCTGTGCTAGGGAAGCACCATGCGTACTCCTGCTACCCCACATCATCAGTGTCCTTGGCACTTCCTCACTTTCCACACCACCTCGCTGGGTCCGGAAGTGGAAGTCACATCGAAGGGATGTCGAGCCCTCCCAGTAAGTCAGATGTGATGTCTTAGCAACATGCTTATGCTTGTAGCTCCCCCACTGTACCATGCTGTCACTATCTACCTCGCAGCCTTGGCCCATGACACCCCTCTATTGGTAACGCTCTCTCCCCTGAACATTTCAACTAACTCCCCTCTCATTCCTATTTGAAGACAGTTTTCGTGTTATCAAATATGCATGTACTTAGTTCAAAAGGTCAGCTGCTTCTACCGGGTATGTCAAGGCCAATATCAATACCTAGTCTCCTGTTCCTGATCCCGCCACCCTAGAGTCAATCTCTTTCCACTCCTTCGCCTTATTCTTTCGGCATTTACACTTTAGGCATAGTTGGTTGACTGCCCAGGATTTCGTTTCCCTCTGCCATATTAGGGTGCCAATATGGTAAAATTATAGTTGGATTTAGTAAATTTAATATTTATCTTATTATTACATCATTCAGACCCAAGTCATAGTAAACTGGAATCATGTTTCCTTACCTGTGCTACCTGTCCCCCCACCCCACCCCCAGGGTATGAGACGTTCTTTTTTTTGTTTGCTTATTTTTCTATATACTTTAAAGAGGACAAGGCTGAATTCTCTGCCAGTTACCTAGATGTCTCAATACTTTAATTCACATCTGTTTTCCTAACAGTTTCATCTTCTACAGTGAGCTCTCTCAGAACATTCTGACCTGCTTTACTCGGTACAGGTTGCCCTCCATACCTGGTGCACAACTGCCCTGCTCAGATTCCCACTTGCCACTATCCCAAGGATTCCATTTGCCTCTGATTTGTATTATATCTTCTGCTCTTGTCTCAAGGTTGCATTATTCTCTCGTATTACTCCAAGGATATTAAAGATACTCTTTATGAGATTTTCTTCTTCTTGAGATCTTCTTCTCTTGAAATTCTCTTCCTTTATTTTTTCCTCTTCTTCTTCTCTTTCTCCTCCTCCTCCTCCTCTTCCTCCTTCTTCAGAAATAGTAAATCTCTGTTTCTTCTATGTTGCTTTTTTTTTTTTCCAGTTTATTTCCTTGGATATTCAATAGTCCTGGATGTCTGCTTATGTTTAAGAGTAGGGGAATAAAGCTTATTTGAAGCTCTGGGCATGTGAGTGGAACTAATAGACAGTAGCATCATTATAGGGTAATCTGGTTTAGCTGATGTTGGAGAACTAATTTCAGTGCTGTTTTTGTCTTTTCTCATTGACTGAACAGTTTCTCCAAAAGAGACTCTTGCAACCTCCTACTTGGGGGGTGCAGGCACAGCAGCCAACATTTGGAAGCAGAGTATATATGTATTAAATTTTCATTTTTAGTAAAGAGTACCTGCCCTTCCCTGGATCTCCCAGTCCAGAGACCATCTACATTATCTTTTCCAAAAAGTAAATCTCAATCTTCTGCCAAGGAAGGATGGTGCAAAATGGGGGTGGAATTGGAGAGAGAATTTTTTTCAACAGCTTTAAGCCAATTTTCCTCTTATTAGCTCATAATTTTACCCCATTTTAGATGATCTTGCCAGTTATTGGGTCTATTGAAGATCTGATTTTAAGTTCCTGTTTTAAAAATTGTCTGATCTGTGTATTCATATATATTAAACATCCTTGAGTCATTGTAATATATTACTCATCTTTATGTGAATTTACTCAATTTGCTAATATTTTTATTAGGACGTTGTATTTGTACTCCAGAGGTAGTTTGGACAGCAATTTTATTGTTTTATCTTTTTCTTATGAAATTTTGATAATCAAGTTTATACTGTTTTGGGAAGTGTTTCCTCTTTTTCTTGTCTCTGGAAAATTTGTATAAAATAGGTGTTATTTCTCTATAAATATTAAGTGGAATTTTTACTACCAATTCAACTTTTTGCATAAATATGAGATTATTAATATTTTCTCTTTTTTGTCAGTTATAATTACCTATTTTATTTGAATTTTCAAATGTATTGGCATAAAGTTTTTCATAGTATCCCCTTATTACCTTTTTAATTCTGGAGGGACTATAATGATGCCTGATTTTTCATTTCTCGTATGGGTTCCTTTTTACCTTCTTTCTTTGTTATCTTCACTTTTGATAAAATGTTTATAAATTATTCCTCTCAAACAATCAAACTTGTTATTTCAGTCTTTTCTAGTATATGTTTATTTTGTACTTCATTCATTTTTTCTTGTTTTTCTTCTACTTTTGGGGGTATTTAATTTACTATTATTTTTATAACTTCTTGGTAAGATAATTTTGGTACTAGATTTTAAGCTTTTTTTTACATAAGCTTTAGCTTCATTTTACAAGTTTTCATCATTTTAAAATGTTTTATTTAGTTCAAAGTATTATCTTTTTTGTTTTTTCTTTTTCTTTTGCATATGGGCTATTTATAAGTATTCTGCATGAGTTCTAGACATTTGGTGTTTTTTTTCTCCTTGTTATTTTTAGTTTAATTGAGTTATGATCTGGAAACAATATAACCATAGTAAGTCCTCCCAAAATTAGTTGTTATATTAATGTGTGACAATAGTTATTACTTAACCATGGTTCACCCCTACTTAGCTCATTAGTTTTCATTTTTAAGTTCTGAGGCTTTGGAAAAGTCACTTTTCTTCTCTCAGACTTATTTTATACACTTTGAAATAGAAAGTTAGAATGATAAGCTCTAAAATCCCCTTTATGGTTCAAATATTCTATTATTCTAAGTTACCTTTTATCTTCCTAACTAGATCTTAGCAACATGGTGTTAGAAGGAATCCACGGAACAAAATTCATTATTTGTTCATACACTAAACAACTGTAATTGCCAAAACAGTGGACGCTTTACTGAAATGTGGATGACATTTTATTTAATTAATAATAAAGCATTATACTTACATTTTTAAAAAGGGTATGTAATAGTTAATGTGTGCTGCCCTTGACTGTTAAGGCATGCCTGATTTTATGAGATCATGAATGGAAACATTGAAATACCCCATGGAAAGCTATAACCTTATCATAGAGAGCCTGAGTAAATTCAGGAAATACTGGAAAATTGCAAGAGAAAAATGATCCTATCACAAATTTTAGCCTCGAGTCACAGAGTGCTCTCTTCCAAACACCGGTCGCTCTTGACCCATTTGGCTAATGAGCACTGTGCTTCACTATGAGTAAGGCACGGTTATTTCAGACTCGAGAATATTTCCTTCTTGCCCTGTGCTTTGGAAATACTTGCTGATCTTCCTTCTGATAATGAAGTGGACTTTTTTGGTTTTGTTTTTGGATTTCTATCTTGGAGGAAGGCATCTGGATTAAGATGATTTTGTTTTGCTTTGTTAAGAGCTTTAGAGCTTTGCTATTTTTTTCAGATTAAAAAAATAGTAACTAGATCTCCCAGCTTGTGTTAGGCATTGTGCTAAAGCACACTGATTCTTTTAGGCCTTGCTTTTTGGTACATTGAAAATTGTGATCATTTCTTTGTATTTGATACACATATATACATATATTCATTATAAAAGGATTCCCCCCCTCTAGTTAACTGTTGACCTTAAACAAACAGATGGCCAGATATTTCTCTAGCAAAATGAGTTTATTTGGGAACAACAATGAATTTCAATTTGGGACATGTGGTCTAGTGGCCGACCAAGCATGATTGCCCAGAAGCAAAGGAGAGGAAGCTGTCGGAGAAGAGGAAGCTGGGAGAGCTGTTATAAACCCAGGGTTCTTCCTCCTGGGCTCCAGAGATCAACGTTCAACTGAGGGCATGAGAGCGCCCCCTTCTGATCTCCAAACTTTATTTTAAATGAGGTTTCTGTTCATTAATTTTTACATTAATTAACACATCAAATCACCTCACATATATATATATTTTTTAATGAGAACATTTAAGTTCATCTACTCACTTAGCAAATCTTAATTATACAGCACAGTGTTATCAACTATAGTCACCATGTTTTACAGTAAATCCTCAGACCTCATTCCTCTTATATCTAAAACCTTGCATCCTTTTACCAACCTCTCTCAATTTTCTCCACCTCCCAGCCCTTGGCAACCACCTTTCTACTCTGGTCTCTTTGCTCTTCTAGGGTCCTGGTTGACTTATGTACCTTCTATTTTAGTTTTACCTGGAAAATCTTGGACACAGAAAAGCTTAAATTCCATGTTAGTAAGTAAAATAGTAGAACCTGTGGAAATTGACCTAATGCATAATCCTACCTACAAAAACATGTTTTATTTTCTTAAGTTATAATCTAGTTTTTCTCCTTAAGGTAAGAAAGAGAAAATTTAAGTCCACAATTCTGTAATATTCCTTATCGCCAAACTCAAAACAAGATAATGAATTATTTCTAACAGTGTTCTCACCAAGTCATACTTACCTGTAATAACTATGTTATCATGGCTTCTTTACCACGGCTTCAGGCTTTCCCTTCTGAACCCCCACCCTGCCTGTCCACAGCAGCATGAAAGCTCTCTTTACCTTTGGTATCTGCTTCATGTCTCGTGTCCTGTCTTCTTTTCTGAACTTAACATTATAGAGTGTCCCTTTCTTTCCTTTGCCTGGGCTTAACATTCCCTTACTCCTGTTTCCTTGCCCTGTGGTTATAGTCAGTAAAACCACCCCCATCCTTAACCCGGACTGCTCATCTTTCCAACTCTAATTCAAAGTCCACGAAAGTAGGTTTCAGAGAAGTAAAGTGGGTAGACTTTCACCTTTCAGGGCCTCCTCTTTTCCAGGAGAAGAACTTGAACACAGATAGAGTTGTCTTCCTGTTGGCATTTCTTATAGTTTAAATGGAAGAAAATTTAAGAGGAGGAGCCTGGAGAAAAATGAAGCTGATTTGCTTTATGTTTAGGGTCCAAATCCAGCTACCACCTTGAGCCATTGATTTAAATTTCAGAAGCTTAATAATCTGTGACTCCTTGTCAGATCCTTTTAATTTACTCTAGGAATTCTTATCCTCAGAACTTGGAACATTTTTCTGCCTAGGTAATTTGAAACTGCAAATAACAATAGCAACAACAGAACAAACATAACATTTATTGAGAAATAACTCTGGTCCTAATCACTTTGATATGCATTCTCTCATTTAATACAACATAATGAGCTAGGCCCTTTCATAATCCTCTTTGGAAAGAAGAGTAAAGAGGTTTAGAGAGGTAAATAAATTGCCTAAGGTCAGTCACATAGCTAGCATATGTTGAAACTTGGAATAACATCCAGTTCTGCCTGATTCCAAAGCCCAACTCTTAATTACTAGGAATTTTGCTTTTTTCTTTGCTCCATGGTTTAACATTCCAGAATGATTTCTGAGATGTGCGGTTTGGCTTCATATTAATACCAAATTAGAGGTTTTGCATTAAATGGCTTTTCTTTTAGGGAGGATGTGACCAAGAATGTCTAAGCAGTATTAACATTTTACATGCTATTGTATTTGGCCTTCATATTGATCCTGTATGGATGCCTGCTGTAAAGATGAGAAGTTTGATTTTTAGAGAAATCGAGGAACATTCATTCCTGAGGTCACATGTGAATGGTAGAATCAGTACATGGGCACAGTCTTTTGACAACTTCTATTCTTCCCAATACAAGAGACTATGTTACTGCTTACCAGAAAGAGTCCGAAGTGTCTTGACATGTAACTTCAGCTGTGAGCTAACTCTCGTACTTTTTTGGAGGTGATAAAAGGAATCAGTTATGAAAATATTTCCAACACTTTACAGAAGAATTCTAGTTTCCATTCATGACTCTGTGTGCCAGGAGGGAGACAAAATGCTTTTATATCCCTAAGACTTCATGAAGAAATCTCCCCTTAGTCAGCAGGAGACGGAGACGCTCGGATGCCTTGATACCCACTATTCCTTCCACACCTCCTGCACATTATTAGAAAGTCAGCCTTCTACAGGCTTCCAATTGCAGCACCTTCTGTTGTGGCACTTGGTTCTGCTCCACCGAATCTATGGTAACGTCTTGTCACAGATTTCAGTTTTTGTCCTGTGTGATATGTTAAATTGCACTGACAAACGGTTTTATGTCTGTTGGGGGGTACATCACTTTTCCCAACTGTTGCAGCAGGTTGGAGTGATTTGCTAAGTGAGAGGTCAAAACTTTTTCTGGTGATGCCACTTTAGGCAAAACAGAAAGTGCCTACTCCTCAGAACCCAGGCAATTCACAAACTCACGTGCAGCGAGTATTAGCTCTGCTTATGCGAAGTTTCCAAGGTGGGTTCGCAAGACCGTTCTTCAAAATACTGGCGCAGGTGTTCCCTCACTCTTCAAATCCCGGTCAAGGTCATCCCGACAAAGAGCCTTGTATGGTTGTCAAAAGCAACAGCAAGGGCAGATCTTAACAAGTGACTGATCATGAAAGTGAAACCATTGCTAGGGTTTTCTAGGTATGTCAGTAAACTGTCTTTGCAAAGTCTTCAAGACAGCAAAGGAAAGGGAAAAAGCTGGATAGTCTCAACCATTTTGCACGTTACCTAATTTTCAGTAATGAGCTAGGGAATCAGGTTCTGGGAAGAAAAAATGCACTGATTTGTAGTTTTTGCCCACTTCTGTGGTCTCAGTATTCCCACCATAGTCAATTCCAGGCTATCAACATGGTGTCACCGCATTCCGAGTTTAAAAGAAACACACGCATTTGTTTTCCATGAGCAGCAAGAGCTTGATACTGCACACTGCCGGGTCCTCACAGAAACTTGATGAGGGAAGTGTTATTATTAGAGACGTTTAAGCCATTAACCCATAGTCACAACGGCTGGGAAACTGTAGCAGTTGAAGTGAGGTTGGAGTAGTCAGATATGCCCGACCATGAGTTTTATACTTCTTACACCCTATTCCACTGTGCCTGGGGAAAGGGGTGTGCACTGAGAGCCTTCCCTGGGCCGGGCATTGAAGACACATTGCTCGGGCAATGCCTCAGCTTAATGAAGAAGGAAGGCACGAAGCATCCACACTTGGCTTTATGTTGGTTCTCTACCCACACACATGGGAAATGGGAAAGAAGTCTTCAGGATTTCTTCTTCTTTTTTTTTAATCCTCACCTGAGGATATTTTTTCTATTTATCATCAGATAGAGTGGGAGGGAGGGGGAGAGAGAGAGAAACATGGTCGTGAGAGGGACACATCAACAGGTTGCTTCCCGCAAGATGTGACCAGGGCCGAGGATGAACCGCAAATGAAGTACTGCCCTCGACGGGAATCCAACCTGTGATTCATTGGTCCCCGGCTGGTGCTCTAACCACTGAGAAACAGGCCCGGGCTATCTTCAGTTTTTCTAAGAGAGATACAGTAGAAAGAGGTTTCCTGAACTTAAAATTTAATGAAGTGGAAAAGAAGTATCGGATCTATCTTCCAGGATATTTCTTTCTTTTTCTATTTTTTTTTGTATGTACATATATTGCTTAAAATAGTTGGAACCTGAATTGTGTCCATAACATTCTTGAAATGGAGAAGAATTAAGTGTAATTATGTCCCCCATTCCCTGCTATTTTGCTAAAAACATCGGAGTCCATTTTGCTTTTCTGCCCTGTCTCAGGAAGAATTGGTAATGCCACAGGATAATAGAAGACAACGAAGAAATGGGCCCATTTTCAGGTCCCACCCATGGTGATCAAAGGTGTTTCTTTTTATTTTGATTGACCTCTCATCTGTTCCTAGTCCCTGATTAATTGGAAGAATTGGCAGAGAGTGCTTAGTGTCTAAACCTGCTAGAATCAATTCCGAGTTTTTTTAGAAAACTCAGATGAGTGCTCAGGCTTGAAGAAGCCTTGGATGCTGGACTCCTTCTAATTAGGCTGCCTGGAATAAGTGCTTTTCCTAAAATTGGGCTAGAGTCTTGCAAGCAGTTGCCACATTGCCTGATAGATGCCCATAGAGGTTTTAATGCCCCAGTGGCCTGAACGATTGAAAGGGCCTCTCCAAGTAGCTCATTTACCACCTGCCTGATGCTGTGTCCATGTCAGTTACACAGTTGAAAGAGCTAAACTGTGTCTTCGCCTGCAGCCCCTGGTCAAGCTGATTCCGTCCCTGGACTCTTACAGCGTATGGAGAGACAGGCTTAAAGGCGCAGAGAACTGTGACTGTGGGTGAAAATCATGGGGTCCAAAAATGACGGCTGGGCTATCTGGATTCTGAAGAGAAATTCTAGGAAATCTTGAGGTTTGTGTGGACAATATGTGGGTGTCAGATCATTGAGAGAAGACTCTCCTGAAGGTCTTCAGGTTTCTGATATTGACTGTTTTGGTTGAACTTTGGTAACAAGGTCAACAGACACCAGGGCGTGTTCTCTCTGGAGTCAGTGAGATTTGATGAGGAAGGGGCCACGCCCCTTCTCTCGCAGACCTAACGGGAAGCTTTCCCCAAACCCCTTGACTGTTCTTCATGTGGGCTGACCCGCCAGGGCCATATCAAGATGGGTGAGGGTGTGGACTCTGAAATCAGAGTGTCTGAGTTCAAATTCCAGCTATATGATTTGGGACAAGTCACTTTACTTCTTTGTGCCTAAGTGTTATCACTTGAAAAACTGGGATAGTAAAAAGTCATAGACTTGCATGTAATATGGCTGGAGGTAAATGCTATATGAGTGCTAATCCGGTAAATCTGCCCAAACTGGGCACTGTAGCAGATGATGTCAATGTCTGGGCCATATCTCCTAGGTGTCACTCTACCTGGTGAAGACTGCCATGGCAAGCCACAGCCCGGCTGTCCAGCATGAAAGACCAGCCAGAAGTTCTGAATGCTCCTAGAATAAGCCCCAAGTCAATGACAGGAAGGATGTTGTTGGATAAATGCCCAGGTTCCTTGTCCTTCAGTTGAGATAATTCCGGAGTATATTCCATGTTGTCTCCTAATGCTTTCCAGGGAGATTATGCTCAAGTGGTAACTGGTTTGATAACACATCTTTCACTATCTCCTCTTCCTCTTCCCTCCCCTCCCCTCCCCTCCCCTCTCTTCTTCCTCTCCCCTCCCCTTCCCTTCCCTCCCCTCCCCTCCCCTCCCTTCTTCCTCTCACCTCCCCTCTCCTCTTCCTCTCCCCTCCCCTACCTTTTTCCCCTCCCCTCCCCTCTCTTCTTTCTCTCTCCTCCCCTCCCCTTTCCCCTCCCCTCCCCTCCCTTCTTCCCCTCCCCTCCCCTCCCTTCTCTTCTTCCCCTCCCCTCCCCTCCCCTCCCCTCCCCTCCCCTCCCCTCCCCTCTCTTCTTTCTCTCCCCTCCCCTCCCCTCCCTTCTTCCTCTCCCCTCCCCTCCCCTCTCTTCTTTCTCTCCCCCTCCCCTCCCCTCCCTTCTTCCTCTCCCCTCCCCTCCCTTCTTCCTCTCCCCTCCCCTCCCCTCCCTTCTTCCTCTCCCCTCCCCTCCCCTCCCCTCCCTTTTTCCTCTCCCCTCCCCTCCCCTCCCTTCTTCCTCTCCCCTCCCCCCTCTCTTCTTCCTCTCCCCTCCCCTCCCCTCCCTTCTTCCTCTCCCCTCCCCTCCCCTCCCCTCCCTTCTTCCTCTCCCCTCCCCCTCTCCCCTCTCCTCTCCCTCTTCACTCCCCTCTCCTCTCCCTCTCCCCTTTCTTCCCCTCCCCTCCCCTCCCCTCCCTTCATTTCTTGTCCCACTGCTGTACTCCCCCTCCTATGGTTTCTTGGAATCACTTCTCAAACTATTTGCATATAAATAGTTATGAATTGGGAACATAAAAACTTTCATAGAGATAATATACTTTCTTGAGAATCTCTAATAGGCTACTATAGGTCTTTATGCTTCTGTATTTGTATATACAGATTTATTTTTTTAAGTGGGAAAAGTTCTGGACTTAGAGACAGAGGACCTGAGTTACTGATTAACTGGATAAATGCATTTTTAAAAAGTTCTCAGTTTTATCATGTGATACTACACACACACACACATCATATTGTAATACATGATGCAATGTACATAAAATAATTCTGCAAAGGCTACATTTACTGTATCATTAGCAGTCATCTCATTGGGGCTTTGTTTTGTTCTTAGAATTTTTACCACTTGACATGGATTCTTTATGTGTAATTCTACAAGGTAAAATTATTTATTAATGTTAAAAATAAATATTTTGGTCATATTATTATGACCTACCTTCTATTTTTCAATTTTGATTAACGTTTTAATTTCAACTTTTCAATAGCCTTAGCTTCCTTATCATTTTGGCAGCTACCTGATGACCTAGCCTAGTTTGGGTGTCTAGTAACAAGCAGGGCAATGGATTTTCAGCTATGTGTCCCAGATTCTGGGATCGAGCTCTAAGTTGCAAACTGCGTGAGACATTTCAATTAACAATGTTAAGAATATTTCTTTTTCCATTATACAAGCAATTCATGTGCTGTTTGACTAATGCTTATGCCAAGTATGAGTTTACCAAACTACTAAGCCACCGGCAAATTCAAACCTTATTATATATAGCTTTTTCTTGTGAGCCAAAAATAATGAAAAAGAAATGCATAATCATAAAAAACATAAAGAAACATTACATTGCTTGTTATGTTAGCTAGTTCAGGAAAAACTGATCATCAAGAAGTTCAACTATTTAAAGAAATTAATTTAGAAAAGTTACAAAGTTAAAAAGCAATGCATAATTAATTTTGAAATTTTGCAAAATAACAATAAAATAATAAGGGGAAATGGGAATTGGGAACCACTGAGAATTGAGACCCATTTAGACAGAACAACAATACTATTTTGATGTATTTCCTTCCCATTTTACATATTTTTTACGGTATTGATGGTATCATGTCATGTGGTTTTCATCATAACACACATATCTGGGTACACATCTGGGGTGACTCAGCAGGCGACTCTCACGGTTACGAACTATCTTCCAGGTTCTCGCTTCTTATGTCTTCCAGACCCTGCTGAACTGCGTCTCTCTTTCCACTCTGGCTTCCTGCCCCTGCCCCACCCCTCGCTCCACACCTCTCAGGGTGCTGCCCCTGGAGCAGTCAAGTGTCTGAGTTCTGTCACTTTGGTACCATGGCCACAATCTGCAGACTCAGCTTCCATGGGCAGATGGATTCTGTCATCCTGGGCACTGTGGGCACATCTTGCCACACCACCGCGTGGGGCGAGCAGGACGTACTTCTGTCTTCTCCCCTTTCCCCTGGGCCGCTGTTCGGGAAGGGCGGTTATGAGGAGAGGGCAAACTATGGAGAGGCCCTGCCAGAATCCGCTCGACCCTTCAGAATGGGTGTTCAGATTTTTATTTGACCGATTGTTTGAAAACATATTTTTAAAATTATTACCATAACAAAGGGACTGGTGGGAGAAAATTTAAAAATAGGGTACAACCTCTTTTGCTAGAGACTGACCCAGTAAATCACCTTAAGAATAAAACTTCTCATGAGAAAGTAAGTATTGAGTGGCTTGGCTTCGCATGCAAATGCTTGTACAGTCTGTGCTGGGTTCTGGCCTCCTGGACATGCAGACCAGAATGTTCTGGTTTTAGCAGAGTCTCCCCTTCTTGTCCTTCACCCTTTTGTGAACCGACTTTTCATCAGAAGTCAAGAAGCTTTTTGAGAGTGAAGACAAATCCCCCAGCTCCTCCTTAAGATCTGGCATTCAACACCTTTGGAGGAAACCACAGTGTCCCTGGCTGAGGCTTCGTGACAGGAATAACCACAACAGTGACAGGTGAGAACTCATGGTGAGAAAAAGACAAGTTTTAAACAAGGTTCTAAGACAGGTCTGGCTTTGGCAGAGCCTGTCCTGAGCCTTCGGATGGTGCCAGGCTCGGCCAGCTTGGCACTGGGGTCATGACGAGGCCCCAGCAGCCTGGCCTAGGGATCTGAGTGTACACAGGCTTCCCTGCAGCGGGGGACCTCCTGCGGTTTAGTCATCTCACTGGTGACATGCCAGCCGTGTTTCCTCTGAGTTGTGGCCATCCCTCTCATGGAGAAGAGAGATGGAAATCCTCTGGCCTTCACAATCGTGATTAGGGGTGACATGGGAACTAAAACTGCCTGCCAATATAGACACGTGGGTTCGTAAGTGACTAATTCGAATAATAAAAAGGATACGGCTATGTTTATACCTCTAGACTGGTGAAGCAAGTTGCTAGTACTCAAGCATTTTTCATGTTATTACAAACCTGAATGTCTGTCAAGCAGTGTACTGAGAGAATATACTATATTTTATTATTTTATTTCTTTATTATTGGACATTAAGGTCTTTTGCATTAAACGTTTCTGACAGAATCTACTATCTATTTTAACACTGTTACATAAGAGTAGTAGGAATACATTTTCTAGGTGTGACAAAGAGATGCAGGTATAATGTAAAATATGTCATTTAGAACACAGACGCTCTTTGGAGCATGGCAAATTTAGCTTCTTCTTTCCTTTTATTCAAGGGGCACTAAGGAGCTTTGCCAAGGGTGGGGCATCACATGGATAGGGGGGCAGAGAACCAAGTGAAGTCCACGCTCAACCCCAGATTTCCCAGGACACCTTTGATCAGGACGAGGGTCAAGAATAGTACTTACTGTCTGCTGGGTGCAAGGTCCACATCTGTTAGATGTAAGAGACCTTGTCTCTTCCTATTGAGTCCCCAGGAACAACAGGGCCCAGCACATAGTAAGTGCTTGGCATGTATCTTGTGAATATTTGAACGAATGAATATTTCCACTAAGCACTCAGGGAACAGATTCCAAGCCCATGTAAGCATTTCAGAATTAAAGGCTCAGATTTGCACACACTCGCCGTGTAATTCTGGAAGTGCTGTTTAACCTCTAGAAGACCATGTTCTGGTGTGACAAATGGGGATGGTGTGTGCACTTAACCTAGTTAAAGAGCCTAATATTATAATACAAATAGATCCATGTGGTTCCTCCTCATGTGATGTTATTTCAAGATATTTTCCCTGATAGTGGTTACGTGATCTACCTCTGGATGCAAACCACAGCAACAACCAACATGAAACACACCCCACCGTTACCAAAAGAAACAATAATTGTAGTTAATGCCATAAATAATACTTTGTGGTAGAAAGGAGACTATGTTAGGCCTGTATTTCAGAGTGCATGCTATTACTTTTGTTTAATGTCTCTCTAATGTCCGTTCATTTGAGAACTGTGGCAAAATGAGACTGTGGGGGCCACTTTTACACTGGAGAGTTTATGGAACAATAAGTTGGGTTTTGTTTGCAGAAGGCATTTGCCGTTGCTGTGTTCTGGACACACGCCGGCCTGAGCAGGAATGTGCTCAGTCAGGCCCGGCTCCCTCACCTTGAGAAGGTGAGTAACTGTCCCAAGGAGCTTGACTATGGCTTATCTTTTACATTTATTTATGTTTTCTGTAGACACCTGGAAAGAAATTTTCTGCTACAAGATAGATACTGGATTTAAAAGTTCAGTTTCTGTGGGCATTAAAAGGAAACTAATTAGTAGTGAGATAAATCTCCGGACACAAGATAAGCCATGATAAAAACAGTATCTTAAAAGGGATTAGTTCTCTACAATCAATAAAATGCATTTAACATACATTTTCATATTCAAATCTCAGTGTAGCCCCTTGAGGCAAGTTGGAGAAGCATTCTTTTTCTTTCATAACTTAGGGACTGAGATTCAAGAAGGTGAGGGGTCGTGTCCATGGCAGCAGAATCCACGCCGGGATGGGGGCTGGGCTTTCTCACGGTCCCTCGTACCACTTCCCTGTGCTGCTGGCCACGGTGCCACAGTCTTGGAATCGGTGTGTCTATGTCTCCAGTCATTCAGTCATATTCCAGAATATCTTGGCAGAAGAAAAGAATGTCCCTTCTCTGAAATGCAGAGCCATTAACACATTTATGTCATCCATACAGCTCCCTCTACAAACTCTTACATATAACATGAAAGCTTGAGGCATTTCTCTCGCTTCCCCCCCCCCCCCCATGCGTGTCCACGTCCAGAGAGAATTATTTCCACAATGCCGCATCCTAGGGAAAAGGAACACAGAAATTCGTGTTCTTCATCAAAGCAAACACTCCGGCTGCTTGTTATTTAAATTAGAAAAAAGAAAATGCATTTCCTAGACTTCGTTTGTCCCAGCACAATCTCAAATGTGCTCAGCGATTTTAAAGTTTCCTCTGCTATTTTCTGGCCACATGTCTTCTTAATAGAAAATTGCAACAAGAGCAAGGTCTGTTCCCTTTGGCATGCTCTCCACACACAGGCCTGGGAGGAAAGTTGTAGCATATGTTCGAGGCCCCAGCTTCTAGGAGCTGGGCCAGAATAGGCGGCGTGCACTAGGCAAAGGTGATTCTCTCTGCTTTCATGCATCCATTCCCTTCTTCAAGAACTCCATTCCCGGCGCCAGGAAAAGGAAATAGACTAGTTCTGAAGCAAATGCGGTTCAGATTTTCAGGTCGTCAAAGCAGAAGTGAGAAGACAGACTAAAAGGTGGCAAAATAAGTGTGTGTGTGTGCGCGCACGTTTGTGCACACAAATAGAGGGTAAAAACTTGAGAACCCAATATCATCTGCAAAGGCAGTGCATTTTCAGCTTCAAATAAGAACGGTGGAAAGTGGGTGCCGTGTATGTCTAGTCCAGGGGTCTGCAAACCTGCTCTATAAAGAGCCTATAACAAATATTTTAGGCTTTTCAGGCCACACAATCTCTGTCTCAAATAGTCACCTTGAACAACACATAAACAAATGAGCATGGCGACGTTCCGATCACATTTTAAGGACATTGAAATTTGAATGTTATATAACTATATGAAGTATTACTGTCTTTCGATTTGTCTCCCACCATTTACAAATGGAAAAGTCCTTCTGAGCTCAGGGCCGCAGTGACCCGGGTTCGGCGCGGAGGCTCAGGGCAGCGCCAGCGAGGGCGCGGGAACTCGTGCACGAAGTCTCTTCCTCTTCTTCTAGGAAGCGGTGACCAGAGTACATTTTCCATGTTCTCCCTGGTCCTTCTCGTGCAGAAAAAGTAAAAATTAGGAAACTCATGTTGATGACAATCTCATATCTTCCACTTCATTCTGAAATTTCAACAGAGACAGACCAAAATTTACCTTCGGGCATTTTTGAAAATGTAATTGCACTTCCAGCTTTATATTTCAGGCACATAGCACGCAAACATTTTCAAGACAGCTGGTGATCGAAGAAGAACGTCTTATTTCAAGGTGGTATTTGTGTGAAAGAACCAGCCTCCCCAGGTGGGACTGTCCCAAGAACCCACACCAATGCATCATTGGGTTTCCTGCTTTTTAATACAACAGAACTGTCGCATAATACTAAAAACACTGACACGCTTGGAATCAAATAAAATAGTAACAAGTGTGTCAAAATGTCCTGCACATGTGTGGGGAAAGTATTTGCATTTCTAACTGAATTCTAAACGAGAAATACAAACTCAAAAGGAAAGCAAACCATTCTGATGAGGGGAGTATGAGTACATAGCTATGAATCTTAATTTTTAAGATATTTTCTTCCTACTTACTGTCCCGATTGTAATGGTGTCTGTAACTATGGGTATTCGGATTTAGTTGGGGTATAATTTGAAAAGCACGTTGAACTGTGACCATAAACATAAATCTTTCCACTTGACCATCACCGTGAATCTCAGATATGGCCAACACAGTAGACACAGACACGTGGAGGAGAAAATCATCCAGATCCCCGCTGTTCAACTCGGGTCCGTGGGCCAGGGGCGTCAGCATCACCTGCAAGCCTGTTGGAAATGCAGAGCCTGAAGCCCCGCCCTAGACTCACCGAATCAAAATCTGCAGTTTAACAAAATTTTCAAATGATTTGTGTGTACACTGGTGATAAAGAGGCACTCAGCCTTAGCAATGGTATTTAACCGTAGTCTATGTGAGAATCCCCTGTGGAGCTTCCAGAAATCCCAGCGCCCAGGCTCTATCCCAGACCAGTTCAATCAGTATATCCGAAGGTAGGGCATCAGTGTTTTCTAAAGCTTTTTAGGTGAGTCCAGTGTTCAGGGAAGTCTGAGAACCACTGGGCCAGGTGGTGGACTGAACATATTACTGCTCAGGTAAGAATACTCACTATCAAGTGGAAACAAGATCCCTAGAACTAGAGGATTTATTAGAAGTGTTAAAAAGGTCGCCTGCTCAGTTCTTTCTTTTCTTTTTTCCTTTATTGATGTTAGAGAGAGAAGAAGGGAGAGGGAGAGAGATATAAAAACATTGATGAGAGAGAACATTGATTGGCCGCCTCCTACATGCCCCCCACTGGGGATTGGGCCCACAACCTAGGCATGCGCCCTGACTGGGAATCGAACCAGCGACCTCCTGGTGCACGGGTCGATGCTCAGCCACTGAGCCACACCGGCCGGCCCACTCAGTTCTTTTTCTCTTTTTAGCCTTTCAACCTTTTTAGTCTTTGTCTCACAACTCCAACTGGTTCTGCACTGTTCCCCACACACCATCTAGTCTTCAAAAGCTTTATTAAAAAGCTCTTTTATAGGATAATGATTTGTTAACAATCCCTTTTTTGTTGTTGTTGAAGACAAATTCGTGATATATGATTTTTGTCAGAGTTAGCAAAGTTTCCAAGTATGTAATTAGATGAACTGATCATGCATATTGTCTGTAGTTTAGAAATGGAAACTAAGAAAACAGATACTATTAAAAAATGCTCTTCTGTCATTGGATCAGTGGGGAACCTGTCAGACAGGTTCCCAGGGCACACGTGTAAGGTCTGGTATATGTAAGAGGAAAGGCATTGTTCAGCAGCTAACATGATATCAGATTATCAAGGTCCCAGAAATGATCAGTTCATTTCACTGATTTGGTGCTCCCCCATTATATATATTTAATGTTTTTATCGATTGTAGAGACAGAGGAAGAGAGAGAAATATCAATGTGAGAGAGAAGCATCAATCTGTAGCCTCTCATACTCACCCCGACTAGGGATCGAACCCACAACCTAGATTTGTGCTCTGATTGGGAATTGAACTGGTGACCTTTCGGTACATGGGACAAAGCTCAACCAACTGAGCCACAGCGGCCAGGGGGGCGATCCCCCCATTGTAATCAGTTAAGTTATACTGTACATTTAAATAATAATGGTTAAGTTATGCCTCTAAAGGAAACAAGCCCACATAATGAGACAAAATGTATAGGTTACTAAATAGTTAACCAAAAACAAACAAAATTGAAAATTTAGTTGAAGTAAAGCTCTAGTAGGTTGATTCTCCCCAACTAAGGAGAAGTCTTTGTAGAGTCCGACAGACTTTGAGTTGGATTCTCTTCTTCCTAGCTGTTGCTAATTATGCATCATTTTAGAGTCTCTGTACCCCCATCTTATCCTGGTGTTTTAGGTTCCTGGTCCTAGAGGTTACCTCCTAATTGTAGAATTCTAAGTTTCAGCTTGCCATTGCTCCGAACAACCCATCTACTACATTTCTATTGCTGCAGCTGTTTCTGCCCTTAATTGCTAATTTCACAGACCTGTGGAACTCTGGAAGTGCAACTTCCTTCAGTGACACTGCCTTCTGCAAAAATCGCCTCCCACAAAACTCCTGCAAAAATTGTGCTGCTTGGTCCTTCCTGAATGTCCACGGATGCCTTTTCAGCTATACAGAGAGACGTTTCCGAGACCTTCCTGGCTTTAGAGAACAATAAGTTCTCTGTGGTTAAAAGACCCCCTTTAATTAGGAGCCTTTTACTATGGTTACTTCAGGTGTCCCACTATCTAACGTCCTTCTTGGGTATGACTGTTGATATTAAAAGTGATCTGATTGGCATTACTTGGGAGTTTTTGTTGCTTAAATATTTTATGTTCACGTATAAAAAGTTACACAGATTAAATAGCTCCTAAATTCCTAAGTATTATTGAATATAGATACTACAATATACATTCTTCTCAAAGTTCAGTTATACTTTGATTTACTTCATATATATGAACAAAAGAGCCTACTGTGTGTAAGATAGTATTACAGTGAGCAATTAATTAAAATATTCAGAAAAGTGAGTCCTACTCTCTTGGGAGCCCATGGGTAAAAAAAACACACCAATAACCATTAGCTCAGATGAAACAAACAAACAAACAAACAAACCAACCAACCAACCAACCAACCAACCAACCAACAGTAAGTGCAGTGGGAGTTAAGAAAAAAAGGACAAGAACACATGGGGATGTTAGCCAAGACTTCAGGAAAGGGATGGAACTGGAGGTGGACCATGAGGAAGGGCACTTTTCAACAGGCATGAATGGAAACAGTTAACAAAGATACTTTGTGTAAACACAGCGACCTTCATCCCATGGAAACAGCTATGGCGTCCTTCATACTGACCCCATGTGATCTAGGGTTAAGCACTACATGCTTGGTGATAATATAGGGAAACACATGGTCTTGGTCTCCTTTAAGGTAGAAAGGAGACACTGATCCAAAGTGAAAAAACCCATCAAAGGCTCACATGCCCATCACAGAAAAGTAATGAGAACAACTGAACAAAGCTGAGTTGTCCTGATGTGAAATCTTTTCAGCAGACGCCCAGAGTTTTCAGCACCTCTTAATTGTTTGAATTTGCGGAGTTTACTTTTCCTGCATGGAGATATTAGGGACACATTGAAAGGACTTTCGGTCATTGTTGATGAATATCCTATTATTATTTTGTTAATCCTCACCTGAAGATACTTTTTCCATTGCTTTTTAGAGAGAGTAGAAGGGAGGGAAGGAGAGAGAGAGAGAGAGAAAGAGAGAGAGAGAGAGAGAGAGAGAGAGAGAGAGAGAGAGAGAGAGAGAGGCTTTGAAGCCCTTCACTGACGTGACTACCAAGTCAGCAGCAGGCGGTAACAGTTCCTTTGTAATCATTAGAACTGTTTGAAATAAGTCAGTTTTCTGTTCCAGGTCTGTTTATGGAGAAGAGGGTTGGGAGAGACAGTGCAGATGGGCCAGATTTAAACTGTATTCTTATTAAAAGTGCACAATATACTTGCTGGTTAAATTACTGGCATATTTAAATATATTGTCAGTAGAGCAAACTTATCATTTGTTGCTAAATAATAATAGCTATAGCTGTTCTCCCTTTCATTTTTAAGAGAGAAAATATCATGTTCACTTAGATGTGTCTGACATGACATTTTTTTCCTATGACACTCAGGGTCTCTGATGTTACAGTGTTTCTTTTTCATCATGAATAGACATCTACATGCCCCCCCCCCTTTTAAACTTATGGAACATAAGGAGCATCCACTTTACCCAAAGCTATAGACTAACAATACTCTTATTGTAGCCATGTATCTCTTCATGTCTGTGTCTTCTGCAGTTTTATAGACCAGTTTTCGGGCTTTGTAAGAAGCAATGTTGGTTAGCATTAATAACTGCCCCCCCTAACAGGGCACATCTCTGCTGGGAGTCGGCTGCTGAGAGCACCCTTCCCAGTGCCGGGCACGTGTTCTGGATGAGGGATGGCTGTCTTGAGGGGGATGGAGGAAGAGCCACCCAGTTGCTCCACTTCACTGATGCTCAGAGGAAAGGGAGAGCGAGTCCCCACTCCATCATAACTCTGCATTTGCAGATTTCCACCTCGACAGGAGTAACAGTTCCAGCCAATGCTAATTTGGGGAACATCTAAAAGGCTTGCCTGACAAGGCAGATTCAAATTATGAAGCAAACCCCTCACACACTGAGACCTTGTTAGCTAGATTAGTGGTGGATTGGCTCCTTGTGACAGCTTGTTTGCTAGAGGTGAGCTATCTGCATTTGCAATGCAGGCAGGTTATATCATCATTTAAAGAAAAAAAAAATAAAGATGTCGTTTTTCTTGTTTGTCACGGAGTTCATGTAATATTCCCTCTCGATTTTCTCATTGTTGACTTCAGAAAGAAATAGCAGCAAGTGTGTACCTTTGAGTGCGACAGCTAATTTTGTTATGGATGAACATGGTATTGTGACAAAACAGTGGCACAGCTGTCATAACAGCTGTCACACATTAATCATGACAGTGACAAATAGCATAATTACCTTATCTGGAATTCCTAGCATGCACACTCAGTATGCCCCACTGCCGAGCGAGCGTATCACGCATGGTTTAATTAAAAAGACATCAATACAGGTTAGTTAGACAAGGGCTAGAGGACATTGATCCAAAATGAAAATAAAATTATTTATAGGTTGGTGTTTAGGGACACCCAAAGACCAATTACTTAGCCAACATGATAATTGGAATCTTCCCCAACTGGCCCTTGTTGATGAGTCTATCACATGGAAAATTGCCTGCTCCGCCCCGAACCAGCAGCCTGTCCTCCATGAAGTGGTTGCTCTCCTCTTCTCCAGCCCCAGCATGGTCCTTGGGAGCCTCCTCTATGTGTGTTCATTGACTGAAGGGGCTCTATAGATACATATGTGACTTGCCTGTGAACAAGTCAAGGCTACCATTTTTGTTAACTTGTTTTCCAAGTCAGGTACTGAGCAGGTGAATGATATTCAACAGAGTGACTTCTGTTTTATTTGGACCGTCTTCCTAAGTAAAAAATACAGGCAGGTGAGGCTGGGTTTAAGCCTAGAAATGACAGCCTCTTACATGTGCTGTGTTTTAATATGTATGCCTGTATTCATGTGCATATACGTGTCACATCAGTATGTATAAATATGCACACATGTCAAATATATGTATATTTTTGCCCCCCTGGTATTTTAAGCTCAACAATTCATTGAATTTACTGATTGAATTCCAGGGAGCTGGTTCTTGAATTGCTCTGAAGCTGCCTCGATGAAATATTAATGAATCAATTTCCATAGACATGGACTCATTATCTTGCTGGATGCCGTTGGAAACACAGTCCTGCCTGCGGTGTCCTTCCACCTGCCCGTGACATGATCTGATTTCTCTCTCTCTCTCTTTTAATTAAATAAAAAAATTGCTATCATGAAATTTTTGATAACTTTGGAATAGACATTTCCATTTCTCTTGATAGACACCTAAATGGAGGTAAGCCGTTTAGAATAAATAAACGTACGTACCGCTTATGTGATATCTTGAAAAGTGGGTCCTGGAACATGTGAAAGGAGAGGAGCCCAGTCGAGTGCTGTGGTCTCTGCACTGCCCTTTGGAAATGAGGAAACCGCTCTTTTTTTTTTTTTTTTCCTTCTTCTCCAGAACAATCAATCTGCTTTGGAAAGTGTTCGTGTTTTAGGAAGCTGGGCCTGCGAGCTAATTGTTTACAAAGTTATCAACTTTAGAAAATGTTACTAAACACAAACACGTTGTCACTTTAATTTAGGGCTGTTAGAATGTAGATAGAATGATTCAGGCTGTGTCTACAAAATGCCAAAACAGCTGGTTAGAATGTGAACAATTCAGTCTGTCGAGCAATGATGATCTACATACAATGGAAACAGCTGGCTTGGGTATTTTGTTTTTGTTCACTGAAATCAACTGGTTTCTGTGACTCACACAAGTCAGTCCGGGGATGTAATAAAGCACATTAAACTACAATTATACTAAACAGAAAGTTTTTTGCTTTCTTCCTTTCCATTCATTCTGTTCCAGTAAAGATTATTAATGCCTGCTTTGGATACCATTCAACACCCACTTTATAAAACTAAAAAAAAAATCCACTGGTAAATGGTTGCCAACATTGTTAGATAAAGACTAGGATTATGTTCTCAAATTCAGTGGCTTTCACCATTTTGATTTAGAACCAGTAGCCTATCTGAATGTCATATGATCTGAGGACACTATTACCATTTCAACACATACATATCATATGACCTGAAAACAATATTACTATTTCAACACATACATTCTTTTAGTGAAAAGGTAAAAGCACAAGCTTGACCAAGGAAATTTTCCCAATACTAAGCCAAGAAAATAAATTAGCTTTGTTGAGAGAAACCCTGGCTCCCCAGGACCTGATCCCATTTCAATGTAGATCCTGGGGAGTCCACTTGGCTCTGCTTCTCCCCAAGGTGATCTGACACTGTGTTCCAGATCGGAGGAACACCATAAAGTAGTTCCTGGCTTGCAAAGGTCTGATGAAAGCTATGAACACACACACACACACACACACACACACACACACACACACACACACACACACACACACACCATGCACCTACACCGCATTTTTGCATAATGTCAAGGTACCCATTAACATGGGCAGCTCATGGATAGACCCTTGGTAATAAATCCCTCCTCTAGATACACATAGGGTCAGAAATGACCTAGAACTGCTCTAGAAGCTGGATATAGATCTTGAGGGTCAGAACTGGGCTCTTATTAACCGTAGGGGCAGAAACTCAAGTTCGTGAGAATTAACCTAAGATTACTTGTTCCACTGAGAAACAGTGAAGAAGATTTTAATGAGGACGAATCAAATTTAGGTCGAGTCATAAAAGTGCCAGGACAATAACAGCAGCTCCGCCATCCTTGACGCATGTTTTGGAAGGACTCTCCCTGTCCTTCCGCCGGCTGTGGAGCCTCCCGTTGGAGGGCGTACATTTCAGCTGTGCTTTGCTGCTTTTTACGTTGTCTTAGTACCTTGTAAGCTCTTCTTAGCAAGTTGATTTTGAGTCTCCTCTTTCTTCCTCGGGCACTTAGGATTGTGCCTACATGTCGTAATTGCTGAATAAATATGCATTTAACGAATAGCAATGTGTTGGCTTTAATAATTGAAACAGTGACGCGGAGTTGCTCTGAAACACCCAGGTGGATCTCTTGAATTTGGCATATTGCTTGACTGAAAACTCCGAGCAGGCCAACGTGTTTTATTCTTAAAGACGTTTTCTTCTACACCTTCATCAGGCAGTTGTATTCCCCTCCTGACTGCTAGCGTGAGAACTGGCTTTTGCATGAGGGTTGGGCAGATTTTTATTGGTGCTAATGGAGTGGGGAATTGATCCACTGGCCGAGATACCAATCATTTTTTCTCTCCCAAACTTTCATATTTCTGATCTTCCCTGACCTTGAAGGGTAGGTAGCTTGTATATATTACACATCATATTTTGCATATTGTATAAAGCAATGTTCCCAATCGTTCCGTGCTTTTTGAACTTATTCCACGCACTACCTAATGAAATCCAGTGGGAAATCCTTATTCACCCCGAGAGATTGATACCAGCAGAACGGTGTCCTTCTGCATCCTGTCACCCCTCGGGTGTGTGGCCAGGTCTTTTACTCTCTGTACCTCACAGTACGTGGGCAGCACTTCCTCCGTCCAACAGTGACAGTCAGCCTGCTTCCCATGTAAGAACTGGCTGTAGCAATTGTGTGTATCTCCCTGACTACAGGCTTTCCTATTTATCTTCGCTGAGGTGGTGCCCATGTGGCTGTCCTGATATTGAGCAGCTGGACAGATTACACCCTGGAGCCACATCTGCGGACACATAGATCAACACCATTTTCATTGCCTTGGTGCCCAAGGAGTTTATCTTCTGTCGGTGAGATTTACTGCTTTCTTCATGAATTGTTAAGGCTTTCTTCCCTCTCCATGTTTTCTGTCCTCCTCTACCTTTTTTGGCTTCAAATTAGATTAGCATAATCCCATACAGATTATTAACAGCTGATTAGATGGTTTTTGTTTTCTGCCATTATTAATAAGGGTTCCCAGTAGGGCTTCTGTATAGGGATTTGGCTGGCAAAATATACAACATAACTATTTTGCATAGAAAGGAGAATGACTTTAATTGATGAGTGTACCTGTAATAGGATTGTTTCCATGCCTAAATGGTTAGGGCTCGTTTTTTTTTTTTTTGTTTTGTTAATGTTGCTTCAGCTATTAGGATATAATCCCTCACACTTGTATTAGAGCTTATTAGTTTACAATACACTTTCCTGATAGTCTCCCTTGATTCTTAATAGAGACTTGCAAGGTAAGAGGAAGAGGTTTTATAGTATATTTTTCAATTTTATGGAAAAGAACAGCCAAGTACACGTAGATGAGAAAATCACAAAGTCAGCTGGAAATTCTATGTGCGTTTCAGCTTCTCCCCACTTAACTTCAACGCCACCTCCAAATACTTCTCCTGATGACTGTCAGTGTGACTTTCTCAGGCTTTTCTCTCCTGTGCCCACATCTGATGTCTTTCCAATCACCAAAACTCTATAGCTCCTGACTGGATTATAATAAAAGGTGTGAGGATTACTGGAAATTATATCCTCACTTATCTCAAATGTAAAGGGAAGCAGAAAAAATAAAAGTGAGACAGTCCTTTGGAGTATTGATTGCTTCAATTTTTTTTTTTTTAAATCTGCCTGCACATTTGTATTACCTGAGGAACTTTAAAAATAAATAGTGATGTCTGGATCCAACCTCCAGAGAGCCTGGTTTAATTGCTCTGGACTGAATGCCCAGACGTGGGTATGTTTTTAAAGCTCCCAGATGATTCTAATATGCATCAAGTGTTGAAAACCACCGGGGAAATTCCTTCTCTTTACCCGCTTTTGGACGCATCCCCTTATTTTTTTCCTACCAAGTTTTGAGAAACGCCGTGTTTCCTCAAGTACAATCAGTGTGTGTATCTTGGACAGCAGTGATGGCGATACTCTAAAATTTTGAATCTAAATGAATGTGTGTGTGTGTGTGTGTGTGTGTGTGTGTGTGTGTGTTTGCTTTGGCTGCTCTAGGAGGAGACTAATCATGAAGAATGTTGTGGAAAAAGATCATGGGCTAGAGACATTTTGGCTACATTTACAACCACTGGAATGCCGGCCCCCAAGGGCAGTGATGTAGTCGGCTTTGCTCGCTTCTCTTTCTCTAGTATGTTGAATAGTGCTTGGCACATACCGGCACCCAATAAATATTCCTAATGAATATTTCCCCAACACCTCCTTCAGTCACCTTCAACTAGAACTTGCCAGAACCCCGTGAAGTTTCCAGGGGAATCCCAGGTTTCGTGCCTATTCTACACTGTTTCTCTACTTAGGGGACTCACCTCCCCATCTCGCCCTTAAGTCTAAATCTTGTCATCCTTTGAGGCCTAGCTTTAGTGAACATTCTCCCACAGGCCTTTCTGATTCTCCTTTGAATTATTATAGGTGACTATTTCATTCATCACTGCCACAGTATATATATATATATATATATATATATATATATATATATATATATATATATATTACAGTTGTTTATGTGTGTGTCTTCACTTTTTTTCCTAGTCATGACAAATGTTACGTTTGCATCTCCTCTCAATACACATGGGTAGTTCTCAACAAATATTAGCTTGAATGAATCCCATTGCTTCCGGTATGTTAGATTCCTGCCTTACATCATGATGAGAGGTTAAACAACATTTCAAAATATTTGATTTTCTTTCATACTTTGTATTTTAGAAAGTGCTTCCACATACAATATCTTGTTTGCTCCTCAACACAACTCTGGGTAATGAAACAGGTGGGCATTATAATTTTAAGTATAAAGAAACTGAGGCACAGTGATTTTAAATGCTCTTCTAGTCATACCCCATCAAAAGCAAGGTGTGGATTGAGTGGCTGAATTTCCAGCTCCTACTATATGTAGCTTCGCCAAAGAACAATGTGCTCTCCCCAACACTGGAGTATGGTAACTGGCACATTGGCTTTTGTTAATTTCCATCGTCCACACCTCTCTGGCTCAGTTAAAATACCTCAGGTTACTGCCAGGTAAGCAGTAGGAAGTGTCTACGTTATTTGTGATATAAATCTCTGTTTATAGCCAGAATACAATTCAGGCAGGTCTGTTCTTTTTGTCCTTGCTGTTATCTTATGCATCACATTGTTTTTGTTTCAGTGTGTCATGCATGGCCTGTTTATTTAACCTTCACTTTGTTCATTAGATCAAAATCTTACTAGAAAAGGGGTGCATGTCTGTAACAGCGTGAGTCGATAAATAGCCAGGCTATGAGATGTACAACAGTGAAAAGAACCAATAGCAAAGCAATGGGAAACCAGTGGTATGCTGCTTCCTAGCTGGTTTTCTGTGTGTATTTTTTTTTTTTAAACATCTAAACCCTTACTCCTACCTATTCAGTAGTTTCTAAACACTGATCGATAGCATGAACCTAGGGTGTAGAGAGTCCCTTTGCTCATATAGTTTGGTCCAAAGGAATGATTAAGAATCCATACTAAATGACCCGAGGTTTTATTTTTTCATAAATATATAACACGTACATCAAGGAAAACATAGTTTTAATCATGTGAGCAGAACTCACCATTGACTTATCCAAGATGGAACTAAACAATAGCTTTTGACAACAAAAGGGGCGTAAATTGCTCTTACTATTTTTAATGACAATTTGTGAGTATTTTGTTCAGTTTCAAGAACGTTTATTTTTCAAGGATGGAAATAAAACATTGTCAAATAACCTGGAATGAAATAAAATTGTATTTTGGTTGATAAAAGATGTGATTTTATGGAGAGTGCGCTCGCCTGTAAGAGATAAAGTAGACTTATATTTTTTTCCATTTTACATAAATATAGTTCAGGGAATATCACTAATGAAGTGGATGTGGGGTCACCTAGCCACCTTAGGAAAAGGTCGCTACTTTAAGTAGCCCATCAATCATTATGAATTAATGTCGTGTTCTAGGTGAAAGCACTAATCATAATAGATTTAGTTGGTATTCATGAGGGTGTCAAATGTACACCCCTAGGAGTCCCATGTCATTTGTCAGTATGGAAAGAAAAATTTAAATGTGACCTATTCACGGTCTCTTTGCTGTGGCTTACACCGGATGCATGTGTGGTGCTGATGGACATGTGATGCATATGGGGAAGTTGGAAGCTTCACCAAGAAGTGGAACAAAATCTGTGTCAGGAATAATGACCTCAGGCTGCTGGCTGACATTTCCATGTCCTCCAAGGGATGCCAAGGGGTCAAGGGGGTGCCTGAGAGAAGGGCTGTGAGTGGGAATTTATGAGCTCACAACTGGGCTGTCTTATTTAATTCATTACTTCCAGAACCTATGCCCACCTTCCATTTGAGATAATAACTTGGCATCATTATAACCATTACTTTGCCCATTACAAAAGCAACAGAAGAATCTTTTCTTGGTGGTGTCTAGACAAAGATAATTTAATAGGGCATTGGGTGTTGTACAGGAAAGGCTTTTCCTCCTTCCTATCCTCCCTGATGGAGGTATTAGAGAGCGACCCTCCTTTTTCCCTCCTCTCATTAAATTCATCTCCATGGAAAAAGGAGTAATAAAAATGCAGATGAGTGAAACAATATGTCTTACTATACCCTTAGAAATGTTTCTGTATTTGCCTGGCTATGTGGTTCATTGGTTGAGCAAAGACCCATGCACCAAGAGGTCACCAGTTCAATTCCTGGTCAGGGCACACGCCCAGGTTGTGGGCCTGATCCCTAGTGGGGGGCATGCAGGAGGCAGCCAACCAATGTTCTCTCTCATCGATGTTTCTATCTCTTGCTCCCTCTCCCTTCCTTTCTCTAAAGTCAATAAATAAAAAAAATTAAAAGAAATGTTTCTATGTTGGATGGAATTAATGTATTAAGTGGCTTGTTGATACAATTGTTATTACTGATATTGTTATCTCCATTTTTAAAAAGAGGAAATTAATTCATTGATTGGTTAACTTGTTATTATATAGTCCAAAAGTGGTGGACGCACCGTTTAAACCAGTATTCTGTCTCTTTGTGATTATAATAGTATCTACTACATGAGATTGTTATGAAAATGAAGTGAGGCTGGGAGTATAATTTCTCAACAGTGTTTAATTAATGTTAGATAATCTGATTAATTGTAATGGTTTGGGGTAAGTGGCCCCGCCCACCTTATTGGGATAGAGCTTTTCATCTGGACAGAAAAGAAGACATTGGCCTTGTGGCTCCATTTCAGTTTGCTCTAATTGGCTCTGGTACCAAGACAGCAATTAATGTCATATCAGGGATCCACTTCTCTACCAGAGGTCCTTACTGCCACCATGCTCAGATATGTCTGGATCTGGCGATGTTCAAATCCACGTCCAGAACTCAATAGTTCTCTGCACTTTCCAAAGTTCTGTAGATGTGGCAAATGGAGACTGTCGATGCTGCTCTGGGGCCTCTGCACCCCAGAGGACTCCACTGCTCACAACGTGTCTCTATTTTTGGTAGCAGGGAAGAGTCTCCTTGCACAGCATTTTTACCTTGAGGCCCAAATAGAGGATTTGGGCACCATGAGCTCATTTCTCTCATGGCATCACACTTTCTTTCTCTTTTCACCAACAACTCTCTTTGATGAAGTGGAGACAGACCTGAATCAGAAGACGAGAACAACAGAATTTCAGATCTCTATTCTGCTAGTCCTAGAAACCCTTTCCTCTTCCAAAAATTTAATAGCAGAAAACTACCCTAAGGCATTCTATGTGTAAGAGTTTATTTGTCTCAAAAAAGTGTCCTGTGAAGTATTAGTTCAAATGACAGAAAGTGGGGCTCAACAGGACTTGTTGAATGGCTAGACATATGATTATTAGTTCTTTTTAAATTCCAGTTTTGCTACTGACATTCCTAAATGGCTTTGGTCAATATATATATAGTCACACAGTTTTCCTACCAGGTAGAAATGACTCCCATTCATGTTTACTGGTATTCAAGTCCCATTTTATACTCAGTCGACCTTCCTTGGACTCTTCTTGGTTTAGTCTTTAGTTAATAATTTAAACCTTAATTATATTCTACTTTTATTAGTTATTATTATCTAGTATTCAAGATCATTAGTTCTTATAAATTATGGCATGTCTTAGATTTTTGTTTATTAGTTTGGTTTTTTTTTTAAATCCTCACCTGAGAGTATTTTTTCATTTATCTTCTGATAGAGTGGGAGGGAGGGAGAGGGAGAGGGTGAGGGAGAGGGAGAGAGAGAGAGAGAGAGAGAGAGAGAGAGAGAAACATGATGTGAGAGACACATGAATTGGTTGCCTCCCACACTACCTCAACCAGGGGCTGGGGACTGAACTGCAACTGAGGTATGTGCCCTTGAGCAGAATTGAACCTGCGACTCTTTGGTCCATGGGCCAATATTCTAACCACTGGGTCAAACCAGCCAGGACACATGCCTGAGTTTTAAAAGCAATATGGTGTGTTGGAGGAACCACTGAAATTTGTCTCAAGAGAAGTGTAAAAGTTTTCACGAAGGGAAGTAACTTCGTGGCTAGGTAACAAATTGCAGGGAGTTTTGATTGACACCAAGATTTTTGTCTGGGGAGACTGAAGTGTGACATTCATGAAACATTTTTTTAATGACTTTTTTGAGAGGTGTAAGCACTGCCCTTGATGAAGCACCATATTCAACACATTTTTCATTCATGTCTGGTGGTTAATGAGGATGCTAATGAGAAGGACTCTATAAACAGTTTTATATATTTATAAAAAGGCAGTGAAGCAGAGAGAAATAACACACCCTATTTAAACTGATGCTTAGACTCCATAGATTAGTTCAAGTAAAACAATTTTGTATAAAATTTATTTTTATTTCTTTTATATAAGTAGCCCCTTTACTTGTAAATTCTAAGAATCAGATTGATATATTAAAAAAAACTCTTCAATATACCTTAAGGCATCCAGTTAATGCACAAAGTTTGCATAAGATTACTAAATTTTTAAAACACTAATGCCTTAGAACATCTGACTTTTTCTGAAAGTTAGTTACTGTACCAGTCAGAATACTGGAATGTGAAGGATAACCTACTCAAGGGTTTTGACGGAAGATATTTTAATAAAGACAGTATTTAAGAGGTGCAGGCATGATGAAAGTAACCAACACAAAGGGTGAAGCATCCAGAGGATGGCAACAATGGAAATCTATTACCACTTCGAAGCCTGAATGGGTAAATGGAAGGAATAATGCTTTCCAGAATTGGGGAGGAGGGGGTCATAATAAGAATTAATGACTGTATAGAATGCTGCCACTGCCAAGGTCATTCAGAGCTGAGAAATTAAAATCTTGGCAATAAGCATGGTATAAAGAAGTGACAGATATCAACATCATACTCAATGGGCAAAAACTAAAAGCATTTTCCTTAAGAATGGGAACAAGACAGGGATGCCCACTTTCACCACTTTTATTTAACATAGTACTGGAAGTCTTAGCCACAGCAATTAGACATGAAGAAAAAATAAACAGGATTGAAATTGGAAAGGAGGAAGTGAAACTATCATTATTTGCAGATGACATGATATTGTACATAAAACCCCTAAAGACTCAATAAAAAATCCACTAAACTTAATAAATGCATTTGGCAAAGTAGCAGGATACAAAATTAATGTCAAGAAATTGATGGCATTCTTTTTTTTTTATCCTCACTCAAGGACATTTTTTTTATTTTTTGTTCAGATAGAGTGGGAGGGAGAGAGAGGAAGGGAGAGAGAGAAACATCGATGTGAAAGGGACACATCGAGTGGTTGCTACCTGCACAACCCAACTGGGGCTGGGGACAAACTGCAACTGAGGTACATGCCCTTAGGAGGAACTGAACCCAGGTCTCTCTGAACAACAGGCTGATGCTCTAACCATTGAGAGAAATCAGCCAGGGCTTGATGGCATTCTTATACACCAACAATAAACTCACAGAAAGAGAAACTAAAAAAACAATGTCATTTACCATTTCAGCCAAAAAAATTAAGATACCTAGAAATAAACTTAACCAAAGAAGTAAAGGACCTCTTCACAGCAAGCTACAGGTCATTGTAAAAAGAAATAGAGGAAGATATAAAAAAGTGGAAGCATATACCATGTTCATGGATTGAAAGAATTAGCATCATTAAAATGTCCCTACTACCCAAAGCAATCTATAGATTCAATGCAATCCCCATCAAAATATCAATGACATATTTCATAGAACTAGAACAAACACTACAAAAGTTTATAAGAAACCAAAAAAGATCCCGAATAGCCACAGAAATCTTGTAAAAGAAGAACAAAGTAGAAGGGATCAAAATTCCACATATCAGGTTGTACTACAAAGCCACAGTAATCAAAACAGCCTGGCACAAGAACAGGCAGATAGATCAATGGAACAGAACAGAGGACCCACAAATTGACCCAAGACAATATGCTCAATTAATATTTGGCAAAGGTGGCAAGAGCATACAATGGAGTAAAGACAGACTCTTTAATAAATGGTGTTGAGAAAATTGGACAGTTACTTGCAAAAAACTGAAGCTAGACCACCAACTTATACCATACACAAGAATAAACTCAAAGGGATAAAAGACTTAAATGTGACACATGGTGAATCCATAAAAATCCTATAAGAAAATGTAGGCAACAAAATTTAGTCATCATACATAGCAGAATTTTCACTGATATAATGCTTAAGGCAAGAGAAACAAAGGAAAAAATGAACACATGGGACTATATCAAACTCAAAAGCTTCTGCACAACAAAAGAAACAACCATCAAAATGGAAAAGGATCCCACTATATGAGAGACCATAGTTGCCAATGATACATCAGATAAGGGGTTAATTTCCAAAATATATAGAGTACTCATAAAATTCAACAAAAGAAAAACAAAGAACCCAATTAAAAAATGGGCAGAGGACCTAAAGAGACACCTCTCCAAACAGGACATACAAATGCCAAGAGACATGAAAAAATGTTCAACATCACTAATCATCAGAGAGACGCAAATTAAAACAACAATAAGGTATCACTTCACACCTGTCAGAATGGCCGCCATCAACAAATCATTCAAACAACAAGTGCTAGCAAGGGTATGGAGAAAAGGGGACTCTAGTACACTGCTGGTGGGAATGCAGACTGGTGCAGCCACTATGAAAAACACTATGGTGTTTCCTCAAAAAGTTAAAATTTGAATTGCCATTTGACACAGTTATCCCACTTCTAGGAATATACCCTAAGAAGCCTGAAACACCAATCAGAAAAATATATGTAGCCCTATGTTCATAGCAGCACTATTTACAATTGTTAAGATCTGGAAACAGCCCAAGTGTCCATCAGTAGATGAGTGGATAAAAAAGCTGTGGTACATATACACAGTGGAACACTATGCAACTGTAAGAAAGAAAGATCTCTTACCTTTGAGACAACATCAGTGGACCTTGAGAGTATTATGCTAGGCGAAACAAGTCAGGCAAAGGAAGACAAATATCACATGATCTCACTTATTTTTGGAATATAATCAATTAAACAAACTGATGAACAAAATAGACTTAGAGACAAAGAAGTGGGATATAGACTGACAAACCTCAGAGGACGAGGTGGTAGAGGGGAAGAGATGAACTACAAAACTTATATGCATGTATGCATAACAAATGGACATGGACAACAAAGCTGGGGACGGGGGTGGGGGGCGATGGGGAGAAGGGTGTCAATGGGGTAAAAAGGAGAAACAACTGTAGCAAAATAAATTAATAAAAATAATTTAAAAAAAAGAAGTATCAGATACTTCATGATTCTGAATTGTTAAGGTACATATGGAAAGAGGCTAAGAAGCTAAGCAGAAAAAAAGAGTGGAATATTTAGTGGTCTCATGGTTCCAAGGAAATAAAGATTTAAGTTCAGCATTCATCAGACTCAAGTGTGACCCTAAATAATTATATACTAAGAATAAGTATGAACGAGAGGTAGACCAAGGTTTATAAAAATGGCAACCCAGCCTTAACTACTGACTAGATTAAGGTAATTATCTAAAGAATAGAGTAAAAGCTTTCTGGAGTATGATAAAATCATCTAAGAACCTCTACAATTATTAATATAAAACGTCTAGCATTCAATAAAATTACCAGGCATACCACAAAAGAAAATCAAGAGAAAAGGCAAATGAACCATTTATTGGGGTTATCAAATACACACTTTAAAATAACTTATGATTAAAATGCTGAAAAAAAAAGTGACAAAATGGAACTTACTTAAAAACCAAATAAAAAATGTTGAATTGAAAAATACAGTGATAAAATTTAAGAACCTAATGTTGACTTTAATAGCACATTGGAAGCATTAGAAAAAGAGAGTATTAGTTACTGAGAATAAGTCATTAGAAAGCATCCAAGCTGAAGGCTGAGGAAGAAAAACACTGAAAACTGTAGATGATACGAGACATCTGAGACATGATAAAAATGTCTAACATAGCCGTGGCCAGTTTGGCTAAGTGGTTAGAGCATTGGCCTGCCAACCAAAGAGTCTCAGGTTCCATTCCAGTCCAGGGCATGTACCTCTTTTGTGGTTCAGTCCCTGGCCCTGGTCAGTGTTGTGCAGTGGCAACCAATCAATGTGTATCTCTCAAACTGATGTTTCTCTCTCTCTCTCTTTCTCTCTCCCTCTCTCCCATTCTATCTGGAGATAAATGGAAAAATATCCTCAGGTGAGGATTTAAAATAAAAAAAAAATATGTCTAGCATAGATGCAATTAGAGTCCCAGAGAAGGAGGAAAAGGAGAATAGGGAAAAAAGGAGATAACTGGCTGAAGATTTTTCAAAACTGATAGAAGTCATCCAAGCTAAAGATCTAAGAAGTACTATGTATCCAAACCAGAATAAATATAATTAAACTACACTTAGCACATATTATTGAAATTGTTGAAAACCAGGGGGAAAGGGAAGATATCAATGGCAGACAGTGGAAAAAAGATGCATTACCTTCAATGAAGCAACAATAAAACTGTATTAAATATCTTTTAATAATGCTAGCAATGTAAAGACAAGTAAAACTAAAAAAAATGTATCTTCAAATCTGCATTCATTGAAAAACAAAAGGAAGTCTTCAGGAAAAAAAATTCCCAAATTGAAACAGAGAACTGAAGGAAGGAATGAAGAGTAACAGAAAGTGAAAATACGTGGACAAGTATATATTATATCATCTGAACAGAACAACACTACTGTCAGTTGGAGGTCTCAGTCTCTCACAGAATTAAAATATGTAACAAGGTTAAAGGGAGGGGTAGGGGGCAGATGGATTTGAAGTGTTCTAATAAGTTATATCAGACTGACGTAAGTGAAACGTGTGTGTAGTAACCATTAAAATAATAGTGAAAGATTATTTTATTAACTGGCTAATAGGTAGGGGAAATGGAATAATCAAATATGGATTAATCCCAGAGAAGAGAAGCAAGGAGAGACTATAAAAGAATGTAAAATAGTTGGACAAATAGAAAACAAATAATAAGGTGCTAGATATTAACCCAAATATATTATTGAAAGTAATACAAATATTTTTCAAACTAAGTTAAAATAAAGTGGCTTGCAAGAGCCATACCCTAAAAACAATGACACTGTATGATAGAAAATAAAAGAATGAAAATATACATACCATAAAACAATAACCTAAAGAAAGCAAAGTGTAACTACACAAGTTTTTGACAAGGTAGAATTTAGGATAAAAAGCATTACTACAAGCCCTGGCTGGTTTGGCTCAGCAGTTAGAGCATCGGCCTACAGACCCATGAGTCCTGGGGCCAATTCTGGTCAAGGGCATGTACTTCTTTTGTGTTTTGTCCCTGGTTGGGGTCGTGCAGGAGGCAACCAGTTGATGTTTCTCTCTCTCTCTCCCTTTCTCTCCCTCTCTCCCACTCTATCTAAAGATAAATATCCTCAGGTGAGGATAAAAAATAAAAAGAAAAAAGCATTACTACAGATTAAGAGAGGCATTTAATGTTGATAAAAATTTAATATAACCAGAAGATAGATTTCTAAATTTATATGCACCTAATAACATAGTATCAAAATATATAAAGCAAGATATGACAGAACTCGAGACAAATACACTGTTAGAGGAAAATACTTTAACATACCTCTCATAATTTAATAAAATAAGCAAATAAAAAATCAGTAATGGTATAAAAAATTTTTTATTAATTAATTAATTTATTTTTGTTACCGATGTTTCTCCTTTTCCCCCACTGTTTCCCCCCTCCCCCTCCCTCCTCGCCCTGTCCCCAGCTTTGTTGTTCATGTCCATTGTTCATGCATACATACATGCATATAAGTTCTGTGGTGTATCTCTCCCCCACCACCCCCTCTTCTGGGGATTGTCAGTCTGTACCCCTCTTCCATGTCTCTGGGACTACCCCATTCCTCAGACTGTTATGTTCATTATATTCCACAAATAAGTGAGATCATATGATACTTGTATTTCTGTTTGGCTTTTTTCGCTTAGGATAATACTTTCCAGGTCCCTGCATGTTGTCTCAAAGGATACAAGATCTTTCTTTCTTACAGCTGCATAGTATTCCATTGTGTATATGTACCCCAGGTTTTTTATCCATTTGTCTACTGGGTATCAAAATTTTTAATTTGAAAGGTGGTTCTGCTCTCTGCATAACCAATATGAAAAGTCTTGATAGTATTTTGACCTGAATAGGATGATTATTATGTAAGTCTGGGAATGTATGGAAGAAATATTTTTGCCATAAATTTTGAGGTTTCCCATCTAAACTAACCATCCATTGAAACACTCCATATTGAAGTGGTCCTTAATATAAAATTTTAGATAGTCTACATTTTTAAAGGAGTAGCGGTGAAAAATCCTATCTTTTTTGTTTTGTTAACTATTTCATCATCAAAGGAAAACAGGATGAATTTCAGAATAAATGATAACTACCTTCAGGTATTACATCTTGTCTCTGTGTAATGTCATTATATTGTGTGGCACATGAGCACACGCAGTCTCTCACTTATCATTTATATCTACTATTTGATGATACGTATACTATGGTAACTGCTTAGCACTGTGAAAATAATACATTGAAATGCTTCTGGGCTTGACTTTTGTTTCCTGTTCGTTGTTATTTTCTTTTAGCATCATTTTAATTATTATTATGATTTCTACATAACAGATGAGTATAAGAAAAGCATATATTTGGGCTTAATGATAGGGAATGTGTTCTTTATTCAAGAACATATTTAAATTAGAGGCAATTACAGTGAGTGATGATGGTATAGGTTCAACTCTGAAATGACCCTGACCCCGGTTTTATAGTACCCAACACACCTCCAATTAGCTCAAGGGGTATGAAAAGCTAGTAACAATTTATGAAAGATAATTTATGTTAAACTTATTTTAATTAAATAAATGCCACTCAGCATGTTTATGGTAGCTGACACAGGGGAGGGTTATGAATTTTAGGAAACAATTTAATTCACTGGTAAAGGATACATTATTACAAAACCAAGGAAATAATGTTCTTATCCTACTTCTCCTCCATTCCAATGTAAAGAAATACTTAATATGGTATCATTAAATGTGATTAAACCCCACAAAGGCTAGGATGTATATGCATTTTCTAAATAAGGCTAAGATTGAGAGGTATCTTTACTTCATAATAATAAAACCAAGATTAATATTCAAATGGCACTAGAGACATCAAAGTATGAAATATTTATTTTACTAAATAAGAAGAAAAGAGAATGTCACTTTACAAAATTATCAGTCATTTTGCAAAATATAAATTTGGTCTCCAGAATAAAAAACAAATTTATTATATAGTTAGTTAACCCTTTTTTTCATTTAAAAAAATTTGTTAATTTATTTTTGATACAGATGTTTCCCCTTTCCCCTCCTAGACACCCTCCTCCCTATCTCCCCCTGCCCCCGCCCAAGCATTGCTGTCTATGTCCGTTGGTTACTCATACATGTATGTAAGTTCTTTGGTTTATCTCATCCCTCCCCGCCCCCACCCTCCTCCTCTGAAGTTTGTCAGTCTGAACCATACTCCTTTCTATGTCTAGTTCTATTTTGTTCATCAGTTTCATTTGTTCATTATATTTCACAAATAAGTGAGATCCTGTGGTATTTGTCCTTCTCTGATTGGCTTATTTTGCTTAGCATAATACTCTCGAGATCCCTCCATATTGTCTCAAAGAATACGAGATCTTTCTTTCTTACAGCTGCATAGTACTCCATTGTGTATATGTACCACTGCTTTTTTGTCCATCTATTGATGGACACTTGGGCTGTTTCCAGATCTTAGCAATTGTAAATAGTGCTGCTATGAACATGGGGGTACATATATTCTTTCTGATTGGTGTTTCAGGCTTCTTAGGGTATATTCCTAGAAGTGGAATCACTGGGTCAAATGGCAATTCAATTTTTAATTTTTTGAGGTAACACCATAGTGTTTTCCATAGTGGCTGCACCAGTCTGCATTCCCACCAGCAGTGTACTAGAGTCCCCTTTTCTCCACACCCTCGCCAACACTTGTTGTTTGATGATTTGTTGATGGCAGCCGTTCTGGCAGATGTGAGGTGATACCTCATAGTTGTTTTAATTTGCATCTCTCTCTCTGCTGATTAGTAACATTGAGCATTTTTAAATATGTCTCTTGGCCATTTGTATGTCCTGTTTGGAGAGGTGCCTGTTTATGCTCTCTGCCCATTTTTTAATTGGGTTCTTTGTCTTCCTTTTGTTGAGTTGTATGAGTACTCTATATATATTGAAAATTAACCCCTTATCTGATATATCATTGGCAATGATGTTCTCCCATACAGTGGGTTGCCTTTCCATTTTGATGGTTGTTTCTTTTGTTGTGCAGAAGCTTTTGAGTTTGATATAGTCCCATGTGTTCATTTTTTTCCTTTGTTTCTGTTGCCTTAGGTGATGTATCAGTGAAAATTCTGCTGCATATGATGACTAAATTTTGTTGCCTACATTTTCTTTTAGGATTTTCATGGATTCACGGGTGACATTTAAGTCTTTTATCCATTTTGAGTTTATTCCTGTTTATGATGTAAGTTCATGGTCTAGTTTCATTTTTTTTGCATGTAGCTGTCCAATGTTTCCAACACCATTTATTAAAGAGGCTGTATTTACTCCATTGTATGCTCTTGCCACCTTTGTCAAATATTAATTGAGCATATCGCCTTGGGTCCATTTCTGGGTTCTCTGTTCTGTTTCACTGGTCTATATGCCTGTTCTTGTGCCAGTACCAGGCTGTTTTGATTACAGTACCTCTGTAGTATAACCTGATAGTTGGTATTGTGATCCCACCTACTTTGTCCTTCTTTTTCAAGATTTCTGTGGCTATTTGGGGTCTTTTCTGGTTCCATATGAACTTTTGAAGTATTTGTTCTAGTTCTGTGAAATATGTCATTGGTATTTTGATGGGGATTGTATTGAATCTATAGGTTGCTTTGAGTAGTATGGACATTTTAATTATGTTAATTCTTCCAATCCATGAACAAGGTATGTGCTTCCACTTTTTACTATTTTCCTCTATTTTTTTCAATGTCCTGTAGTTTTCTGCAAATAGGTCTTTCACTTCTTTTTTTTTTTTATCCTCACCCGAGGATATTTTTCCATTTTTTGTACAGATAGAGTGGGAGGGAGAGAGAGGAAGAGAGAGAGAGGGAAACATCGATGTGGAAGGGACACATCGAGTGGCTGCCACCCGCACGACCAACCAGGGCCGGGGACAAACTGCAACCGAGGTACATGCCCTTAGCGGGAACCGAACCCGGGTCTCTCCGAACCGCAGGTGGACGCTCTAACCGCTGAGCCAAACCGGCCAGGGCGGTCTTTCACTTCTTTAGTTAAGTTTACTCCTAGGTATATTAATTTTTTGCCACAATGGTAAATGGGTTTTTTTTAGTTTCTCTTTCTGTGAGTTCATCATTGGTGTATAAGAATGCCATCAATTTCTTGATGTTAATTTTGTATCCTGCTACCTTTCTAATTTTGTTTATTAAATTTAGTAGATTTTGATGGAGTCTTTAAGGTTTTCTACGTACATGTCACCTGCCAATAATGACAGTTTCACTTCCTCCTTTCCAATTTGTATCCCTTTTATTTTTTCTTCATGTCTGATTGCTGTGGCTAAGCCTTCTAATACTATGTTAAATAAGAGTGGCGAAGTGGGCATCTTGTCTTGTTCCTCTTCTTAAGGGAAATGCTTGTATTTTTTGTCCATTGAGTATGATATTGGGGGTAGGTTTTTCATATATGGCTTTTATTATGTCAAGGTACAATCCCTCTATTTCCACATTGCTGAGTGTTTTCATCAGAAATGGCTGCTGGATTTCATCGAATGCTTTTTCAGAGTCTATAAATATGATCATATGGTTTTTATATTTCATTTTATTTATTTTTGTATCACATTTATTGATTTGCAAATATTGTACCAGCCTTGCATCCCTGGGATGAATCCCACTTGGTCATGGTAAATAATTTTTTTATGTATTGCTGGATCTAATTTGCTAATATTTTGTTAAGGATTTTGGCATCTGTGTTTATCAGGGATATTGGCCTGTAGTTTTATTTCTTTGTAGTGTCTTTTTCTGGTTTTGGAGGTAGAATTATGCTGGCCTCATAAGATGAGTTTGGAAGTCTTCCTTCTTCTTGAATTTTTTGGAATAGTTTGAGGAAAATAGATGTTAGTTCTTTGAATTTTTGTTAAAATTCCCCCATGAAGCCATCTGGGCCAGGGCTTTTGTTTGCTGGGAGTGTCTTGATTACCTCTTCAATTTCCTTAGTTGTTATTGATCTGTTCAAGTTTCTTATCTCTTCTTGGTTCAGTTTTCGGAGAATGTGTGATTCTAGAAATTTGTCCATTTCGCCTAGATTGTCCAATTTGTACTTGTATAATTGTTCAAAGTATTTGTTAATGATCCTTTGTATATCTGTGGTGTCAGTTGTTACTTCTCTTTTGTTTCTGATTTTGTTCATTTGGGTCCTCTCTTTTTGTTTTTTGGTGAGTCTAGCTAAACGTCCATCAATCTTGTTTATATTTTCAAAGAACCAGCTCTTTGTGTCATTGATCTTTTGAATTTTTTAAGTCTCTATGTCATTTATTTCTCCTCAAACTTTACTATTTCTTTCCATCTACTTGCTCTGGGTTTTTATTTTTGTTTGCTTTCTAGTTCTTTAAGTTGTGAGGTTAGATGGTCTGTTAGAAATTTTTCTTGTTTCCTGAGGTAGGTCTTTAGTGTTATGAACTTCCTTCTCAGAACTGCTTTTGCTGCATCCCATAGAATTTGTGTTGTTCTGTGTTCATTTTCATTGTTTTCCAGGAAGTTTTTTCTTTCTTTCTTGATCCCCTTGGTAACCCATTTATTGTTTAATAACATGCTACTTAGCCTTCATATGTTTAAATATTTTTGTTGTAATCGATTTCTAGTTTCATGCTATTGTGATCTGAGAAGATATTTGATATGATTTCAATCTTCTTGAACTTGTAGAATCTTAGTTTGTGTCCTTACATGTGGTCTATCTTTGAGAATGTCCCATGTGCACTTGAGAAGAATGTGAATTCTGCAGTTTTGGGCTGTAATTCTTTGTAGATATCTATTAAATCTATTTGATCTAGTGCATCATTTAGAGTCTCTGTATCCTGTTAATTTTTTTGTTTAGTAGATCTGTCCAGTGATGTCACCAAGGTGTTGAAGTCCCCTGCTATCATTCATTGTATTGCTATAGATTTTTCTTTGAAGTCCTGCAGAAGTCTTTTAAATATATTTTGGTGCTCTTATTTTGGGTGCACATATGTTTATCAAGGTTATATCTTCCTGTCGGATAGATTCTTTCAATATTATGTAGTGGCCTTCTTTGTCTCTAGTTGTGGCCTTCATTTTGAAGTCTATTTCATCAGATATAAGTATTGCTACCCCAGGTCTTTTTTCCTTTCCATTTGCTTGGAAGATTTTTTTCCATCCCTTCACTTTCAATCTATGTGAATCTTTTGTTATGAAGTGGGTCTCTTATAAACAACATATATGTGAGTCATGTTTTCTTATCTAATCAGCTACTCTATGTCTTTGGATCAGAGTTTTTAAACCATTTGCATTTAATGTTATTATTGCTATGTACTTATTTATTGCCATTTTTCTTTATTGTGGTTATATATATTTTTATTTTTCTTCTGCTATTTACAGTAGTCTTTTTAACATTTCTTGCAGTGCTGGTTTGGTGCTAATATATTTCCTTAGCCTTTTTTTTTTTTTTTGTTCTGGGAAGCTCTTAATTTGACCTTCTATTTTAAATGATAGCCTTGCTGGGTAGAGTAGTCTTGGATTCAGATACTTGTTTTTCATGACCTTGATTACTTCATGCCATTTCCTTCTGGCTTGTAGTGTTTCTGTTGAGAAGTCAGCTGAGAGCCTTATGGGGTTTCCTTTGTAGGTAAAAAATACCAAGCCAGCTCCACAGTGCAGAGGGTCGGGACAGAGCACTAAATTAGCCATAGCTGTTCATCTTGGGCTCCAGCAGAGGGAGGGCATACTAGACTGGAACTGTGTGCTTATCTCTTGCTGCTTTTAGGATTCTCTCTTTGTCTTATTTTTTGGCATTTTAATTATTATGTGTCTTGGTGTGGGCCTGTTTAAATTCTTCTTACTTGGGGCTCTCTGTGCTTGTTGTACTTGTATGCCTTTTTCATTTACCAAGTTAGGAAAGTTTTCTGTCACTATTTCTTCAAATATATTCTCTAACCCTTGCTCATTTTCTTCTTCTGGAATTCCTATGGTGCGGATGTTGTTATGTTTCCAGTTGTCCCACAGTTCTCTTAGGCTGTCTTCCTGTTTTTTAATTGCTTTTTCTCTTTGGTTCTCTGATTGAGTGATTTTTTCTATGCTGTCATCTAGTTCACTGATCTGATCCTCAGCCTCCTCTACTCTGCTGATCATTTCTTCTAATGTGTTCTTTATTTTTGCTATGTCATTCTTCATTTCAAATTGGTTGGTTTTCAATGGTTCTATATCTTTACTCATAGAGTTTCCTCATTGTTGTTACTCTGAACTCTGCCTCTGATATCTTCTCAATTCCCTTTCATTTATTTAATCTTCTGTGGAATTTTTTGTTCTTTCATTTAGGACTTGTTTTTTTGTTTCACCATTTTGGCTGTCTCAGTGGGTTTTGGAGCCTGCCAAATTTTCACTGTCGGTGTTGGTGTTCTGGTTGGTTTCCTCTACTAGGTTTTCATGAGTGTGGGAGGACCCATGTTAAACACCACTGTCAAGTCTTACTTTCCTGGGTAGATTAGCAAACCCAGGAAAGATTCAGTTATCTTCTAGTTTTTTTGCCTGGAGGCTATTAATTACTTGATGATCCTTGGGTTGTAGCCCTCAACTAAATGAAAAAAATCCCTCAGATATTCAGGATAAGAGGATTTCCAGCAGGTGCTGCAGATACTTGCTGGCTGTTACTGAGCCTCAGTTTGCATTTCTCTGGCCTGGCTGGGTGGTGTTAAATTTCTAAGGGAGGGGCTGTTGCTTCTCTCCAGAGCTCTGGGGCTCTTTGAATAAGATGATACTGTCCTATTAGGGAGTGATTCAGCACAAAACTCCCAGTGCCCTCCAGATCCCGAGTCTCTCCACACAGTTCCAGTCTAGTATGCCCTCCCTCTACTGGAGCCCAAGGTGAACAGCTATAGCTAATTTAGTGCTCTGTCCAGATCCTCTGCACTGTGGAGCTGGCTTGGTATTTTTACCCCGAGGGAGCTGCTCACAGCTAAAACAGCTGTTGTCTGTGGATTTCCATCCTGCTTTCTTGTGCCTCCACAGTTTCTACCAGGCTCAACTTAGTGTCCTTTCTCTGTGCCTGGTTATATGGGTCCCCTCCAGCTGGTTTTCTGTTGTTTTTTTTTTTTCCTGACGATTTGTCTTTATTTTAGTTGTAATTCCAGTTTGGTCCTGGGAGATGGTCTATGTAGCGTCCATTCACTCTGTCACCATTTTGGAATCCTTATTTAGCTAATTATAAAACTTTTTTTTTTCCTTTATTGATTTTAGAGGAAGAAGAAGGTAGAGAGAGAAAGAAACATCGATCAGCCACCTCCTGCATGCTCCTCACTGGAGAGTGGGCCCACAACTTGGGCATGTGCCCTGACCAGGATCAAACTGGCAACCTCTTGGTGCATGGGTCGATGCTCAACCACAGAGCCACACCACCAGCTAGGCTAGTTAGCTACCTTCTAAACTATGCCATACTAAATAATTATTTAGTATTTAAACTTAGTATTCATCCCTTTGTAACTTTTTCACAATTTTATTTTCCCAACATGTTTTGCCTCCTCTTGTATACCTGAAGAAATTTTCACTATGCTCTTAAATTAAGAATTTTATCCCAGTTCTACACTTTATACACACCATAATATTTGAAACAATATATCAGATTTATTGACTTGCATGTATATTTCCTCCAAGTAGTCTGAGAGCTCTTTGAGGGTAGGAACCTATTCAGATACATTTCTATAACTCCACTGCCTAGCACAGGCCATGGCACAGTGATAACAAATCAGTTATCAATGAATAACTGACCAGATGTTGTTGACTTTCAGAGTTTGGCAAAATATGACCCACAGACCGAACATAACCCACTGTCTGTTCTCACAAATCAAGTTTTATTGGAACATAGCCCTGCCTATTCATTTATACAACATCAATGGCTGCTTTCATGCTACAATGATAGAGTCAAGTAGCTATTACAGAGGTGGTATGGCCTGTAAAGCCAAAGATACCTACTATCTAGTCCCTTACAGAAAAATTTTTCTAATCCCTGGATTAGATAATCTCTAATGACCTTAAAGTACTGCTTTTTTTGATATAACTTACAATATTATGGGCTTTAAGAAAAAAAACAAAAACAAAACATAAAAAGCAAGAAACATTTATAATTTATTGCATTTTACTCACTAAAATATCAGAAATTTTGAATTGATTGTGTTTAATTTAATTCTTATTTTTGCTGCAGTTTATATCTGTGTCATCTCAATAGTTCCAATAGCAAAGAACTAACCTGCCAGCTAAATATAGATAAATGTTTAATTATGAAACAACAGAATACATTCCTCACTCTAAAATACTTAAGGTATAATGGTTATTTGAGTTTTCAAAGAATATAAAAGCATATTAAAATACTTTTAAGCCACATTTATATAAAACATAAATCAAATAAGTAAATAAATTTTACTCACATCAGAGAGAGAATGTATTCTTGTGATTTAAAGTTTTCTAACTAAATAAGAAATCTATTTTTTATTCTGGAGACCAAATTTATTTTTTGCAAAATGACTGATAATTTTGTAAAGTGACATTCTTTGCCACTTAAAGTCAGATGTTGTAAGTCACATTTAAAGTCACACTCCTTAATGTTTCTGAGCCTCAGTTTTTTTTTTTTTTTTTAACAAAATTAACTATACTATCTTCTTTTCAAATTTTTGGGGAAAGACTACCTTTCCTCCCAGGATTGTAGAAAAATACATAAATGATCATGAAATCATTTTCAAACTATAGCTCATTATTCACCAGTAAGTTATTATCATAATATAAAGAAACTACTGGAGAGAATTGTTACTCTTAATTTTCTTATCTACAATGGATAGGTCAGAGATCAGAAACTATTAATTTATTGTCGAATACCCACATCTACCACAATTTTAGCCAGCTCAGGAAAAAAGTCGTGAAAAAGGAAGCCCAGAGATTATAAGATTAATGATCCTTGTAAAATGGCTCACTCTATACTCTCAGGCTCCGCATTTGTGTATGTGGGGGTTCATGCATGTATGCACTCCCACACCCCACACAGATGCATGGTGCATTTAAAATCTTGTCCTTGCTGAATTTTATTATTAATGAATGCTATTTGCAATATCTGTGGATATGCATGCAACTTAAATGTTTTACATGTGGGCAGAGTGTCAACACCTCCTTTTCCCTTTGTTATTTTTGGTTCTGCAGTTCCAATTTGATCCAGCTCCCCTGTTTCACAAGATACACACATAACTACAACATACATAATATACTACATATATGGAATACAAATAAAATTCACACAGAACACTTTTTACATACAACAAATACATGTGATACAAATATACTCAACATATATACTTAGTGATCATACTACACATGCAAAATACACGGTTATTACATAGACAAACATACCACACACACACAAATCATATTATATTCACCGCACAAAAAATACATATAACTCATACAAAAACCCTAGACAGCATGCTCACAACACATCAATGGTGAGTTTCCCAAATACCAGTTGTTCATTTAATACTTTCATAGCATTTGCCTTATATATGTATGACCTAAATGTTCATTTACCTAATATTTTATGTTACCTACACAGTTTGCACTTCAGAATATTGCGTTTTTTCCTGCTCTCCGTTTACTTAATCATGCTTGACACACTCTTCGTTGTCTGGTTGTTACATATTGAGCTCATCAGAAGTATGTGACAGAGGCTCTGGTGTAGATCTGGTCAATTTTATCCATCGTCTATGAAAACGTTGACTATTCTAACTCAGGGGGCAGAGCTACTCACACAGCAGCCTCTTTAAAATTTATGAAGAATTTTGTAAAGTCAGGATTATTTTTAAATTTGGAGGCTCATTAGAGGTTAGCAAGCCCAGTCCTCTAACTTAGGCCCATGTGATTTCTGCCCTAAACAGCTAATATTAAGAATAGCAAGTTTATCGATAACACCAATGGCACTGTTTTGGAAATCATGTATGATCGCATATCAGTACATTGAAGGCAAATCGTCAGGTCGATTTGAGTGCTATGAAAATAATATGTCTCTCAGTCTGCTCAAGGACAGAGTCTATGTATGAATGTTTAACTTATTAAATATAATTTGTGATTAAAATATAATTTGTGATAATCACAGAAAAATTGTGCAAATAAATTTAAAAATTAAAAGCATAACTACTCTTACTATTTAGAAACAACATCATTGTTCTGGAAGTAAGCTTATTGAGTCAGAAGGACATGCACATTTTTTAATGCTTTGGGAACATATGTTTTTCAGAATATATGTGCCAACATATACTCCTCACAGTATTGAGCATAGTCTAGTCTGTCCTCTTATTAAAATTGAATATTGCTATTAAAAATAATATTTACCACTCTGGCCAGTTTGGCTCAGCGGTTAGAGCATTGGCCTGCGGTCCAGAGAGACATGGGTTCGGTTCCCGCTAAGGGCACGTACCTCGGTTGCAGTTTGTCCCCGGCCCTGGTTGGGTTGTGGGGGTGGCAGCCACTCGATGTGTCTTCTTCATATTGATGTTTCTCTCTCTCTCCCACTCTATATGGAAAAATGTCCTTGGGTGAGGATTAAAAATAATAATAATAATAATCTTTACCATTTATTGCCTTTTTAAAATTAGTATTTCCACAAAGGTTCAGTTTTGAGAAGAAATGCCTATTATAATTTAGTACAGTACTTAAAATGAATTGGCACATTAAGTAAGGAAGCCTTAAATGTTGTACTTTTCTTCTGTGGAGAACTTTTTCCTGTGGCATCTGATATTCAAAATCATGTTGGATAAAAGGGAAAAAAGGTGGTCTTTTAATAGCTAACTTCATGTCCCAAGTAACCAAACTTTTCCATTCTTGGAGTTAAATTTTGAAAGAATATTGAAAAAGACTAAGGTATTCTCGTATTTCAGATATAAAACATTTATTTTACTTATTATTATTATTATTATTTTTAGTGATTGATTTGTAGACTGTCTTTGAGAAGTTTTTGATGCAAAGTGACTTCTAATAAAGTTAGGGTTGCTACAAATTTATTTGATCACAGCAAAAGCAGTGTCTCATTCATCTGTTCATACTAGTTTCTATAAAACAAAGAACTTCCTTTGAGTTTGATGTAAAATAAATGCAAAAATATACATATAAAAAGACACCAGTTCTTAGGTGAAATATTGTGCTAATTAGTTAGTATGCCTTAATGACGTCTCAGTGGAAATTTATTGTGGATATTGCTTTTTACATGTACTTCATTCCGAAGACTGCAGCTTCTAAGCAAGTAGACACCATTGATTATAAGTTTCAGATAACTATAACTTTTATATTTCCCCATTATTTTTTCCCACAGGTTAAATTTATTTAAAAGATGCATCCTCTTTTAAAAGGTACATTTTATTTCAGTTGCAATCCAAATTAACACCCTTTTCAGGATATGTGGATGAATAGTTCCTGATGCACAATGTTTAAATCACTGAAGGAAGAACTAATTCCAGGCAAATGGCACCAGGATGAGTAATGCTTACATGAAATAGTCTTCTTAGAAAAATGTCCAAATTACAAAGCATTTGAGATCACTTTTAGTTTAGCATTAAACATTGAGTCCTTTTATTTCTTTGCAGAATGGCTCTTCTTTGGTAATGCTAGTTCATTTTACTGATACTTTGTCTCTGTCAAGCAGTGTGGCTTTGGACAACTTGCTTAACTTCTCAGGGGTGTTTCCTCAATGGTGAAAGAAAGGGAGGGTGGATAACTTTAAGGGTCCTTAATTTTGTTTTTATAATATTTAAATGTATAGAAAAGCTTTACTAATGCAAGGAAATCTCAGCCACAAATACTCTTTACACCAAATCTGTAAATATTAACATTTTAATACATTTGTTTTCCTTCTCTATTTTTTTCTGAATTCCTTGATAGTAAGTTATAGACATGATGGCCCGAACTCCTAAATACTTCTGTTTATATTTCTTAAAGGCAAGGAGTTCTTTCAAATATCATAGCATCATTATAAATACCAGGAAAATGCCAGATACAAATTTATTATGTACTCTATGGCTGCTTTAAGGATTTTTTTTAAACCAAATGATAGCATTCTTTTTTTTCCCCTGTGGATTTGTTCTCATAATGATGCTTACTATATACATCTTGGTTCTCAGACATAAGCCACTCGAAGTATCTCTATCTTAAGTAAATATCAAAATTAAACGAGGATTGTAGGGACAATATTAGGACTCAGAGAATTAATAAAAGAGCAGAGAACAAAAACGTAAAAATATGCAGGAAACAAGGACGGTTACCCAGCCGGAACCACACAGCTAAGTTCTCGCCACAGGCACATCTGAGGAGATGTCACTGGAATCACTGTCCTGCCGTCAGCCCCGGGATCAGCACCACTGCCATGGTGGTCTGGCCGCCCGCCTTTCTGTGTCTTTGCATCACACACTCAAGATCTCAGTCTCATTGTCCATGTTTGGGTTATGTGTTCATCTTCCGGCTTTAATTGTCTGGAGAGAGAGGCTAGGTGCAAGGTTGGCCTGGCCAATACCTAACCCCCAAGACCAGGAATGAAGTAACAGAGGGCCAACTTTCTATAAGGCAACTAGGGGAAGTTGAGGAATGGTGTACTTGTACATTCATTAGCAAGAAAAATATGCAGCTCATATTAAATTGGATGTGTGAATATTGACCGTTGGAATTTGCAAAAGACTGACAGTAAAACCCAAGTATGATCACAGCTCAAATTGACCCCCCAAATCATAAATGCAAATGCTCACGGCAATTAAATACTTATTTCAGAAGAAGGTCCATTTGCTTAAAAAGGAAATTCACTTCAGAAATGACGTTTGCTATTGCAGATAGTTTTAATTCATTGCCTCCCTCATGCCTACCCCTCTAGCACCAAGAAAAGTAAAATAGACTTACATAAGATTTATGACAGCTGAGTTTAAATGTACAAATGAAACATCTGACCCAGTCAGCAATGATGCCCATTAGTTGTTTTATGTAATATTTCAGGAGACTAATATCTGGAACATTAAATAAATAAATTGAAAAGATCTCATGAAACTATGAATTCTAAAGAACCCGACCAACCTCCTGTGACCTCTTTGAACCAAAAGAGCACATATAAAAAAATTAATGGGACAAAGAAAAAGATCTTGACAAAGAAATTGAAAAGGAAGGGAAATTACTACATGTAACCACAACTGGGGACAGATTGTATCACAGGGTTATTAGAATTTGGAGGAAAACATTATTATTTTTTAAATTGAATTGGATTATTTATTACAGTTCTAAAGAGCATTGAACATGAGGAAGATTCCTAGCAAGTATTAGATTATGCCAGGAAATAATGTATATGAGAGGAGTATCTCAGAGATAAATCTCTATATAAACATTACAAATATTAAATTTTTCTTCTTGTAGCTCCAATCTGATAAGAATGTCTCTTATATTTTATAAATAGCAAGTACTGTAATTTGGCTTTCTTACCTTTGGAGACAGGAGCGGTAATGTTTTCCAGAGCCGACGACAGAGGCAGGCTCAGGGGTCTGGCCAGCTTGGTGACCAGGCTGGGGAGGGAACTGGGGTACCAGAACAGAACTCTCCTGTGGGCAATTGCGGCTTTTGGTTCAGTTGCACCCATTTTCACCTTTTAAAATCCTATTCAGCCAAAATTTCACCTCCTTTAGGAAGCCTCCCTGAATGCCCTACATGAAAATTTTCTATCCATATCCTCGGGTCCCTCATACTTTTTGATATAAATGTATCACAGTGGTTTTATATTTTTTTAATCTTGCGTGATAGAGCTTTATAGGTATCTGTCTTCTCTAATGGACTATAATTTCTTTAAAGGCAAATACCACACACACACACACACACACACACACACACTGGGATAGCAGACTCCATCTTCATGTCAGGTCTAGGTGTTCTTTCAATTGTAATAGAAATACACATCTTGTTTTGTTTCGTTTCACTCCCTGCCCTTTCCACCTTGCCCGATTTGCCTTGCAGGTCATAGTCTTATGTAATCCTGGTCCAAGCTTCTCATGCATGGTCTGCAAGGATCCCAGAAGTCAAAGAGATTTCCTTCCTGCCATTGCTTGGCTATTGGTGATATAAATGGTATCCTCAATGCTTGTGTCCTAGGTGTGTGAAAAATGCAATCTGATGTGAAAACCTGGGCACGGTTTTCCTTCTGCGGAAGCAAGTCCAGTTTCCTGAGAGTGTTGGAGAAAGAAGGGGGAGTCCTGTGAAACGAGGTCTCCTGAATGAGAAGGAACAAGTTCTTTAAGACAAAACCACTCCCAGCCACATGGCTCCAAGCACTGTGGGCTGAACATATATCTGAATAGAAAATCCAGATGGTCTCCAAATCTTTAGTCTTAGACTTCTGCTTTGATGCCCTAAAGCAATGTAAAAGCTTTTATAATACTCAGACCAAATAAAACCACTCCTGCCACCATCGTACTTAAAATTCATGGCAGAGAAAGAAAGTGACGAGAGGAGTCTGCTTATTTGCTAACAGGCACTATGGGCATTTCCCAATTAACTAAAACCTGGAAGAGAAAGTCATTTCCCTCCTCAATGCTGTTAGATATTTTTCTAAGTGTGAATAATTGGAAAATTTTAGCCCTGAAAGTATCCTATGAATTTTTGGTAGTAATTATGGTGTGAAGGTCTGACCTTTTCAGCATTCTTATGTGCTCCGCCTTGAGATCCTTGAAGGTTAATGCTGTACATCACTGGTCTCATTGAGTGCTGCTGGAAGATTTGAGGGGAGGATTTGCGCACGGGTATTTCTCATTCTTCTGGGTTTAAAGGCTCTGAGTGAGTTTTTTTTCTGATGCTGGTCTCAAATGACTGTATCTACTGGCAGGAAAAAAAAAATGTGTAAGTTATTTACATACTACTCCAGAGACAGACCCCGGAAGATGCTGAGAATAGCTTCCTGTGAGGACTAGTCCTTCTTCAGTGTGCTCATTCCGAGGATTAGGAAGCAGAGCTAGGGGCCAGGGTCTTACTCCTGCCTCGCACCCAGTGGACACATGTGAGAAAACTGGTGGTCTGGAAACATTTGGAGAAAATCTTTGTGTCTACTCAGTCAGGCTGTTTCATGCCATTCCAATATTAAAGCAAGTCTAAGTTCGCGTTTTGTGTTTGTAAATGTAATAATTCTGTAAATCCAAAGCTGGAAATATGCCTAGCATTTAGGCAGAGAACAAAGCTGGACACATGCATCTAATTAAGCTAAAATAGTACTCACGTTATGTCTGGAATTTATTCTAGGGGGAAACTTTGATGAATATTTTGAATCCTCACTAAGGCAAATTTTTCATCACATGTTTAGAAGATAACCTTATGTATAATTCTGCACAGAAACATTGTTATAGGGGCAATAGTATTTATGGGAGTGGGGATGGAAAAATTCAAGATACATATTTTTTCCCACTTTAAAGTTTAAAACTGCATAAATAAGTTTTATAATAAATGAGTCTAAAGATTAGATACCTCTTTTACTGATCTAACTTCAACATTGGGTGGAGTGGAGTACTGCTACATTTCAAGAAGCATTTCACATTCATTTTTTGCTTAGCCTCAGAGTTTATTGAGGAGTCAATTCAATTTCACAAATCGTGGAGGGAGATTAGTTAAACGAGTCCACGCTGACCTAACAGCCAAGCCTTCCGCGGCTCACCTGTAACTAGTTTCTGCACTCCTTGTTGTGGTCATATTATATTCAGATGGTAAGGAGCTGAGTCTGAATGCAGCAAGGACTTTTTTTTTTTTTTTTCTTTTAATGTGCCTTGCAAGAAAGAGTGCTTCAACCACCAAATATGTGCCCACTGAATTGCTTTGAGGTTTGTGCTTTATATACTGTATGGAATTGTGGGGAGAGCAGCCTCTATTGACTTGCGCTAGCAAAGCCAATATTTTAATTCAAATAGAGCTCTCACCTGGGAAACTGGCAAACTTGGACTTCAGCCCTTTCCCCAATCCTGTCTGCTTGCTTCTCTCTGCCTCACTGTAAATTAACAAATAATTGAGTCCACTTAAAGCTCGCTGCCTCTTTGAATTGAAAGCAGTGTGTGACCCTATTTGGAAGATAGATTGAAAATGGAGGAGTCGTTTAGGTTTTTTGTTTGTTTTTGTTTTTTAAGGGAGGGGGCTTGGGAGAGACCTTTACCTCTGTAACGCTAAGACAAATTAAACCTCTAAAAATTGTCATGGAAAACATGTTCTCAAATTGCCTTCATGAGACAACAGACTTATTTTAACAAATGTTTAATTGTAATTAACAACAACGAAACAAACACTACAGTGTGTTGTGATGTTTTATATTTTATGGTGCTTAGGGGGGGAAAAAAGACATAAAAATAACTGCAGAAAACATGATGGATCTATACCAGGAGGAAAAAATTACATAACTTGAAACAGATGGGCTTGTTAAACTCTTTCTCCTTAACTCACTCATCACTCAGGAAGCTGCCTCAGTCACAATCTAAAATTGACCATTTCAGGAACAGCAAACCTCAGCCTTCTCCAGAGGGTCCAATCTGAGTTGTGGTCACTATTTTACTACCAGTAATTTTAAATCTTCTTGGAAACATTACCTTCCTAATTTACTGTAAATTTTGATAGCTCTGTGAAACCACACTTGAGATGTTGGTAAACAAGATAGATATGTAGAGCATGGTTTGAGAGGAGAACAGAGTACTAAATAAAACTGAAAAACCTGTAGTATGAACCTGGAAATCATCTGACTTCAAGTTGCTTCATGAATTGCAATCCGGCAGAATGTCAACTTGTATTTGAGTATATTTTTTATGTTTACCTGTGGACCTTTTAGTGAGTTATACTAGGACCTAATGCCACCAGAAAGTCATAAACAGTGACAGTCAAGAGAAAATAGGATTTCCTCATAGTCACCCCTCAGAAATGCAGGGGCCCAACGGAACCATTTAGAGAGAAGAGATAGGCAAAGTGAAATCATTTGTAAAAGTCTTTTTCTTCCTAAATAAAGTTTTATCTCATTATCATCTCTAAGAAGTTGTAATAGTGCTGATTTCCTAGGGCTGTGACTTTGCAAAGCAAAGGATGTCCCATGCCAGGATAATTCTTGGTAGTTAAAAGCCAACCAAGTCTAATCACTATGACTTGGAGAAGCCAGCTGAGTGTCCTATGAATGGTTTGATTAGAAAGTCCAGGTTTAAGAGCACTCAAGATCTCAACAGGTATTTGTTAACCATTTATTGAAGGGCAAGTCAATATGCTTGGAAAATACGGAGACGCTTTGGGACAGTATGGGAACCACCGGCACTGGGTTGTTTTTCCATACAGGAGAATAACATTATGAGATGTTTTATTAAAATGTAAGGAAAACAAATAAGAGATGGATGCTTCTTGACTATAGCACTTTAACAGAGTGAGATATTTTTTAAAAATTCCAATTCAATATATAGTTACTGAGAGTTACAGAGACTTTCAATTAAAAGTGGTAGATTGAACACACACACACTTTCATTCCTTCCTACTCCTCTGCTAAACCAACAGTAAACCCACAAGGAGAAATAAAAATGAGAAGAGACATCAGCAACACAATTTTTTCCCCAATTTTTGTTAATTTATTTTTGTTACAGATGTTTCTCCTTTTCTCCACCGAGACACCCTCCTTACCCCCAACTCCCCCACCCACTGGTTATGCATACACACATATAAGTTCTTTGGTTCATCTCATCCACCTCCCCAGCCCCCCCGCCCCCCCCCCCGAGGTTTGTCAGTCTGAACCATACTCCTTTCTATGTCTCTGCGTCTATTTCATTCATCAGCCCGATTTTAAAGATAAAATACAGGTAGGTAAAATGGTACAACATAGCATATGTGAGAAAACTACATCCTAAACTGTCAATGGGAAAAGGGAAAAATCTGATTTTCGCCAAAACATTCTCTGTATTCTCAGGTACTTGTGATGCCAGGTGACTCTGGATATGGAAGGTAAAGGTACAGCTTTAGAAAAAGAAGGATTAGTTAGAAGAATATTTAAGATAAGTAAGTCCCAAGACCGGAGGTGTATTCTCTGGAGAAGTAAACAGACTGTCTCTGCACTGGGAAGCGCCAGGCACGGTTGGGGGCAAGGTTTCACACTAAATAGGAGGATTAAGTCAATGTTACTGACTTTGAAATTTGTTCAACAAAATGACTTTACCATGCCACCTAGGAGTGAAATCCAGTCGATAAGCCTCACTCATGACCATAGAACTTGCAAGTGACTTCTTAGTGCCCTGCTCTTTAATAGGAGCAGACTATGAAGGATTGCCAAGCATTTAAGGAAAATACCTGGTATAAACTGCAGAGGTCAAAACAAGTAGACTAAAGCAATGAAGAGGAAACAGAATATGCAAGGGTATGACCCACAATGAAACATATTTTTAACATTGTTATAAACATAAGAGAAGATACTATAAATATGTAACTAAAATAAGAGACTGTATTTTAAGAAAAATTCCGAGGACAGCAAATAATGTGGAGATTAAAAATAGCAGAAATAAAAAACTCAAAGGAAGAATAGAAAGACAAAGTAAAGAATTTTCTAGAAAATAGAGAAAAAGAAGATAAAAAGTAAAAGAGTGACAGAAAGAGAAAGGACCAGTCTACAAGTTCTAATGAACGAATGACAGAAATTCCGGAAGATAGAATAGAGCCGATGAAATGCAGAAAGTCATTAAATAAATGACACAGATAATTTACTAAAACTGAAGGTCATGAGTTTCCAGAAGAAATGGGCCCACACAGTGCCTTGAAAATAAATGAAAACAGCACCTTATCAAGGCAAATCATTGTAAAAATTTTAGAACATGGTGAATAAAGGTAAGAGTTAAGTGAAATCCAAAGGGAAAAAGGAAAAAAAAAAAAAAAAGATGTCACAAGAAACCAAAATCAGACTGGCTTCAGACCACTCAACCCAACAGTGATGGGTAGAAGATAATAGAGCAAAACTTTCAAAATTCTGAGCAAAAGCAATTTCTTACGAGGGTTCTATACTAGCAAACTGTCAATTATGTGTCAATGTAGAACACTTCTTTTTTGACAGACATAATCCCCAAAATTTACCTTCCAAAAATAATTATTGAAGTTATGGATTATGTGATCTATAAGCAAGTGAGTAAAGCAAAAACAGAAGGCAGGCAAAACCAACAGAGAATTGGGCAAATACAATCTCCCGGAAAAGGCTGAACTAAAATCCCAAGATGCGAGCTGTACAGCAGGACTAGAGAGAACCCAGTGCAAACTGCATCCTATCAGAAAGAGGGCTCCGTGAAAGATTTGTTCAACCAGATGACATTGATCAAATACCTAACAAGTTTGAACGTATTGAGACTTTTTTCAACTACAGGAGAGTTGATATACATTAGTGATGAGTGTTTAGAAATATAAGAAAATAAAAATAAAAGAGAGAGAGAGACAGATCATTAATACCTTTAGGAAGATAAACAGATGACAAAAATTAGGTGTGAAAAACGTAAAAATAATTATGTCACACTGCATGGTTCAACTGTGGAAAGAATTTACATAGTCATAATAATGTAGCACTGGGTATTGTTCTAGCCAAAATTATGACTTGACTCTATTTGAATGAAGGCTTGAGGAAGGGTACACACATGTAAAGGGTATGGAGAGAAATAAAACTGCCTCAAAGGTAATGTCAGTAATTCAAGGCCAAAGTAAAAAAAATCTGGAATAGTAGGATATGCTAATTTCTTCAAGTTATGAAGATCAGTACTAAAAGATTAAAGTGTTTCTGAAGAGTGGGAATCCTGGGAAGGTGGTTGGCTGGAGGACTTGCTGTTTTCCCTGGCATAGAATTAGCTATTTGCCTTTAGACAATGTGTGTGTACAACATAAAAATATTAATTAAAAGAACTTACCGACAATTTTGCTAATGCCAAATTTGTGACAAAACCATTGTAGATTTTTAAAAAATCTACAATGCTTTGCCCTAAATTATAAATTTTAGTAGTTTTAAAGATATATATATATATATATATATATATATATACACATACATATAATCAATACTACCTAACATTACTTGATTAATAATAAAACTATGCTTCTTTATTAGGGAAACATTTTTATGTAATTATAACTTGAGTTATAAATAAATAATCATAATCATCTAGGCTTGTTATTATTGAAACTTAGAAATAACAGCATTATTATATGAAAAGAAATGCCATAAATCATCAGTCAATCTGAAACCACAAATACAAAACCATTTATTCACATTTTAGATATAGTTATAATTGGGTACATTGTATCTTGCAGATTAAGATTAAGAATTCTAATTTCTTTAATAATGAATGTCTGTGAAAAACATCTGAAATGTATTGGACACTGTGATAAATGTTTTAATAAAACATTGTATTATTTAACATATACACAACTTTTGATTTTTATTCTTATGTTATAAATGAGAAACTATAGCTTTAAGTAGCCCAATACATCCAACTTTATCCTATGAAACAGTGGCTATGCCAAGATACAGTCCATTTGCCAAAGATAGAAGTACATATGGCCACTGGGAAGTCAAGCTTGCTCATTACCACCTTCTTTTTTGAGTCTTGCCCCTAAGTGTCAGTTAACTGTGACAATATTATTTTGAATACAGTCCTGTAAATGGTCACAGTCTTGCCAACCTAAATAAAGGCTTCCGCCAAATTAATATAATCTTTATGTAATACAATATTATTCATTTATATTATCATTCTTATAACAAACTCTAAACTCTTCTAATGATCCTTTAAAATTTTTTTGTTATTGTTTAAGTATAGTCAGTATATAATCTTATATTGGTTATATACGTTTTAGGTGTACAATATAGTGAGTCAACATTTTTATACCTTACAATGTGATCACCCTACTAATTCAGTTATCTGGCACCGTATAAACTTATCACAATGATGTTGACTATATTCCCCTTCCCTTTTCACCCATCCGTCCCACCCTCTTCCTCTGGTAACCATTTTTTTTGGTCTCTGTTTCTATGAGTTTGTTTTTGTTTGTTTGTTTGTTTTTAGATTCCACATATAAGTAAAATCATATGATATTTGTCTTTCTTTGCCTGATTCATTTTACTTAGCATTATAGCTTCCTAAATCCATTTATGTTGTCACAATGACAAGATTTTATTTTTTATTTTTGTATAATATTCCTGTGTGTGTGTGTGTGTGTGTGTGTATCTCACATCTTCTTTATTTGTTCATTTATTGATGGACACCTAGGTTGCTTCCATATCTTGGCTATTGTAAATAATGTTGCAATGGACATAAGGATGCATATATCTCTTTGAAATAGTAGTGTTCTTGTTTTACTTGGATAAATACCCAGAAGTGGAATTGCTGAGTCACATGGTGTTGTTTATTTAAGAACCTCCATTCTTTCCACAGTGGCTGCTCCAGTTTGCAGTCCCATCAACAGTGCACAGGGGTTCCCTTTTCTCCACATTCTTGATAGCACATGTTCTTTGTGGGCATTTTGATAATAGCCATTCTGACTTAGTATGAGGTGGTATCTCATTGTGGTTTTGATTTGCATTTTCCTAATGATTAGTGAGGTTGAGCATCTTTTCTTTATCTGTTGGCCATCTGTACGTCTTCTTTGGAGAAGTGCCTTTTAATGTCCTGTGCCCATTTTTTTTTTTTTTTTTTTTTTACCACATTGTTTATTTTTTGTTATTAAATTGTGTGAATTTCTTATATACTTTGGATATCAACCCCTTACAAGGTATATTATTTTAAAATACATTCTCCCATTCAGTAGGTTGCTTTTGTTTTTTGTGGAAGGTCTCCCTTCCTGTGCAAAGCTTTCAGTTTGATGTAGTCCCATTTGTTTATTTTTTTGTTTGTTTCCCTTGCTCAAGGGGACCTGCCCAAAAAGATATTATTCAGACTGCTGTCAGAGAATTTACTTCGTATGTTTTCTTCTAGGAGTTTTATAGGTTTTTTCACCAATATATTCCTCATGACCTAGATAGATACTAGTCTCATCTCAGCCTGGTATATGGTTTCCGTTACATTGTTCAACCCTTGGAATGAAACCTTTAAAGGCTATGTCTGAGGAATTGATAGGAGTTTACCAATATAATAAAAGAAAGATTTAACTAAATCTAGTGTTTTGGTTTTAGTTTTTGTCCAGACACTGAATTTTATTGTTCCTATATTTTGACTCATTCATCTAACACATTTATTGAATGCTTACAGCGTGAGGAATGCTATTCTAAGTACTAACGATGGTTTCATTGGCAAGTTTTATCACTCAGAGAAGAGTGAAATAACTGTTTATTGAGTAGCCCCTCTTTGCTAGACACATGGTAAATGTTATCTAACTTAATCTGTATGAATAGCTAGCTACAAGGTAGGTATTCTTATCTCTGTTTGAAAAATAAGAAAACATTTACTCCAAGATGTTAACTTGCATAAAGTCACAGAGCTAGTAAGAGGAGAAATAGGGATTTGTATTTAATGGTGCCTGATATGCATTTTACTAAATACTCACACAATGCTAGGTTTTGTGAGTATCACAAAGCTAAATATACAACAATGTGAATATAGTTAAACCACTCAACTGCCAATTGAAAAATGGTTAAGATGGAAGAAACTTTTCAAATTGTGTGTTTATATATGTGCAGTATATTGTATATTGATTATACTTCAAAAAAGCTTTTATAACAAAGGTAAATATATCATTGTTTTCTTTTAGAAGTCCCTAAAAAGTTTTCTTTTAGATTAGTTCATGTGTTTTATATGTGCACAATTTAGGAACCGCTTGGAAAACAATTAGATTATTTCATAGGCAAACAACAAAACAAAACATCAGGGCTGCCTCAGAGTGTTAATAATTGTGTACAGTTACTTTGAAAATAAATAACTTAACACAGGTTTGAGCTATTACTCACCAAAAGATCTTAAGAAGATGATAATGATCCATAAAGATGATATAAAAGTTCCTGAAAAGAAGTAGGCCATTAGGGATTGAAAGAATGAAAACAAAGAAGAGGATGGATGTTTTTAAGCTGAGGGTAGAATAAATTACTCTCTGGGGAAATGACATCACTTGGATAAGATTACCCAAATGATTAAAGGGTTGGAAAATGTCCCATTGAAAAAGTCTAAATGATCTGAGATAGCTTGATGTAAAGAATGTAAACTATGAAATTATATATTAGTGAATGGTTTCTGAGTTTTTAAAGGGGTACTATTTAGAGGAATTTTCTGCCTTAATGAGGTCTTCACATAAAAAATTAGCTGATGATAAAGCAAAGGACATGTTTGTTAAATATGATGGGGATTATAAAAAACTGACTTAACTTACCAAGCAATGTTGCAGCTTGTCTTCAAAAGAGACTTTTTCAGCCATCTGGAATGCTTTCTGTGTGATACTATAGAACACCATGTGATGGGAAATAAATCAGTGTTCCCCAAATACACTTCCAAGTTTCTAATTTAAGGTTCAATATGAACTTTCACTTTGCTTCCTGTTTTAGAACTCGGCAACCGACGATTCCGCACTCTTGCAGGAGGTACCAGATTTAGACGAGACTGCCGGTGGTCCTCTGGGCTTCACTGCTCACAGCGAGGTCCCTGGGCAGCCGCGGCGTCACCTGGGAGTTTAGCTCATTAGATATGCAGGATGGTAGGCCCACTGCAGACCTCTTGAGTAGAATCCGTCCTTCAGAAGGATCCCTAGGTGATGCATGTGGCCACTGAGGATTGAGAAGCACTGGTTAGTCCGTTCTCTCTATCCCTAGAATAAATGGTCCTTGTCTTTTCTCCTGAGCAGATTTCTTCTCAAATTGTTCCAACATGGAAGGAAAAAAAAAATCTTGCTTGACTCTAATAATCATATTTTATTGGGAAGTTATTCTCCAGAAAATCAATAAAGGCTTTACACAATAAAAATGGACAGTTTAACACTAGAAAGTAATTGAAGTTTGGTATGATGTTTTCTGTTGCATAGAAAAATAAAGACAAAGTTTCTCTCTCTGTTGTGTTCTCTCTCTCTCTCTCTCTCTCTCTCTCTCTCTCACACACACACACACACACTGTATATGTATGTATGTCTGTGTGCACACAGATGTGCGTTTGTATGACTAAAAACCTTGACTTCAGCATCTTGACTTTATCGCGATCAAGATCGAAAGTGCGCGTTTTGGTTTTTGAAAACAATAGAAATTAAATCTAAAAAGTAAAGCTTTGTAAAATATGGTGCAAATGAACTGCACGCACTTCCCTGGGCGCCCCCGTGAAGACCACGCGGAAGGGGAGGACATCACGGTGGGACATCGCAGGGAGAAACGGAAGTTGGCCCTGGTAAGAGGATAGGGAGTTTTACAACAATTATTTAGGTTTTAAGCTCTTGTGAGGAAAACACAAGATGACTCTTGATTTTCACTTTTCCAATCAGCCTTCCCAAATTTACTATGCAAAACTATTTTAAGCATCTGTATATCCCTCTTCTCTACATGGTCTATAAAATGGTATCACTTTAGGTCACTTGCGCTGCTCTCTCCCCCCGTTACTTGCCTCAGTGCCCTTGTAAAGTGAGGAGAATTTGAGCTGAAGTAAAATGAAATACTTAATGGTAAACATCAGTCTAAAGACAGCACGTAATGCAATTAAAATATGGAACATTCTCCCTAAACTAATTTAGAAAATGATTACCACTGGAGTGGCCAGGTTAACTCAAACTCATTTAGGCCAATTCGTTTTCTCTGAATGAAGCATGAACCCTCTAAAAGGGGAAGCCCATTACCATTTTATTTATTTTTTATTTTCATTGAATTTATTGGGGTGATATTGGTTAGTAAAAGTATATAGGTTCCAAGAATATAAGTCTACAATACATCATTTGTATATTGTATTGTGCCTTCACCACCCCAAGTCAGGTCTCCTTCCATCACCATTTATTCCCCTTTTACCCTCCTTCTACCTCCCTGTCCCCTTTTTCCTCTGAGGCATTTTTCTGTTTTGCTTAATCCCTTCATCTTTTTACCCAGTGTCACCCAAACCCCTCCCCTCTAATAGCTGTCAGTCTGTATCTATGAGTCTGTTTCTATTTTGTTTATCAGTTTCTTTTGTTCATTAGATTTCACATATAAGTGAGGTACTTGTCTTTCTCTGACTGGCTTATTTCACTTAGCATAATGCTCTCCGGGTCCATCCATGCTGTCGCAAAAGGTGAGTGTTCCTTCTTTTTATGGCCAAATAGTACTCCGTTGTGTAAATGTACCACGGCTTCTTTAAGCCTGTTGCAATTTTAAAGTGCTTAAAATTTTCATTTAGGTAGCTAAGGCTTTATTCTAAGCATTTCTATTTCTACGAGTGACCTTTTTTTCCCCAGTTTATAAACTAACAGATAAGAAATACCTCCCATATGGTGCTGAGCATTTACCTTGTGCCTCTGCAGTAATTAGTGAGGTTTCTGGATGAATTATGCCGTTTAACATCTGTTATTAACTCTAACCACATTTATCGCCTCATAACAATATCATTACAAAGGAAAGCTGTGCAGATTGAGAAGCATTTCTTCGTAAACCCTAATAAGTGTGCAATGTGTATGTAAATATTTACTTTTCCATAATTCTCTCACTGTTTAATCATGACTCCGCATTCAGCCACTTTAATTAGGTTGAATTCCCAGCCTTTTAACATTTGGATATTTCAGTTGAATGCTCTGTTGATGAGATTTCCTTGCTTTTAGTCTGCGTCACATGCTCAAGAAGCTCTGTCCGGGCAACATCAAAGTGGTGAGAGGCACTAGGTGGAAGAAAGGCTAACATTGCCATCAGAATCCTCCCTGGGGCATGTGGCCATGGTAGGTTTCAGTGACCTGACCAAGTATTAAAAAATATATATATATTACACTAGCCATAACTGGGAAATGTTCTGAGCTTAACATTAGTGTATGTGTGAGGCGCCTGGGCCACCTTCTTTATGATCCTTGTGTCTGTAGGTAGAACAACCGAAGGGAGCAGGATGGTGCTTCAGTTACTGGGCGAGGATGGGACAGAAGCACATTGTGAGATAAAAGAGACCCTCATCCTCGAGCATTGGGAACCCCATTGGGCGAAGAAATGCGTAGTTAAGTCTGTGATTTCCCACATCAGTGTCCAAGGAGTGCCCTGGGTGTGGGGTTAGGGTGGGTACGGATGTGCGTAGGGGCTGTTTTCTCTCGGCCTCGGGTGTTGTACTCCTTGAGTGGAAATATGGGTGGTGTGAGGCTCCCTGAACTGTTTCCTGGTGGTGATGGTGGTGGGCATGGTAGAAGTGGTATGGTGAAGAGGTTTTGGAGGCCAGGATGGAGCAATGCAGAATGGACAAATCAGGTTTCAAGCAGAATCTGTTTTCCTCATTGGTGAGAGCAGTAGCTGAGCCCTTTGCCTTCTACAGAGATAAGAACAACAACAGCAGCAATAAGAGCTAATATATATCACTTACTATGCATGTGTCAGGCACTCTTTGAAGCACTTGACATATATTTGCTCTCTTAATCTCCATAACAACCTAATGGGATGTTTTATCATCATTCATATCATCATCATCACCCTATTTTTCAGGTGGGGAAAGAGGCACAGAAAACTTGCCCCAGTTCACAGAGCTAATAAGCTTCAGGGCCAGAATTCAAGGCCAGAGTGTCTGGTTCAGAGTCTGCATTTTCTATGCCTCTGCTGAACACTGCTACGTACGGCCCCTCCCATTACTGATGGAGCAATCGCCATGTGCCAAGCCTTGTGTTGAAACATTATCTCATTAAGTTCCCATAACAACACTGTAAGATGGGAAAGATTTTGTTTGGCTGACAGGTGTGAAGACTATAATGGATAAGCAGGGGGACCAGTTTTTTGAACTGTGGTCCAAGATAACAGCTTGGCTTTGATTATAACAAGACTTGATCTCCAAACCTTTCTCTGGAGAATGACCTCAGATGTGTGGGAAGCTTAGTGCAGCCACAGGAACAGGGAGGGGAGAACTAGAAAGGAAATGCCCTGGGAACACACTGGACACGACACTGGTGCCACAGGATAAGATGACCACAGGGCAGAGCCTGGAAATATGGCTGCTTTGCTCACAGCATCCAAGTGAGCAGTGTGGACAACTTGCCAAGCGAGGTTACTGAATCTTTCAAGTACTTTTCTAGGATAGAAGGAAGTTGAAAGAGGACCAGGTTTTGCTGATTACAGTGAGAGATTTTGGATCCAGCATTTAGATTTGGTTTTAATTGTTTTTATAGTTGGCAACCACATGCATTTCAAATGCTGGGAAAACTCTTACAACAGTTATGCTATTAGGTTATTTGTGATATTACTGACCTTACCTCACATAAAATCCTTATGCAGAGAAAACCAGGCATAGTATTTGGTGAGGGCCCAAGGAAGGAAAAGAGGAAGCCAGGAAACTAGAGTAAAACCAAGCACTATAAAGTGAGAGCAGAGAAACCCCAGCTGACCTTCTCCCAGACCCTTGAAGAGTGAAAAGCTGAAGTAATGGACAGAACCATTTCTGTGGTCAAAATTTTCACAGTGCTTGAAGGAAACTCAACAAGCCAGAATGAAAGAATGTATTCGGTGGGTAGAGAGTCTGAGCTCTTTAAGACAAGATGTAAGTGAGAAATTTTTACGTGCAGGAAAGTATATTACTGTGAGATTGAAGAGGAAGGAGGGTGCTGACAAGGTCATTGCAAGGCAGTGATCATCCAGATGACAAGAAAGGGCTCTCAATGGAAACAAGTATTTGGTGGTACTCTCCAAGCTTATTTCATTGGTCTATTGGATTCCTCACAGTCCAAAAGAAGCTAAACTTCTAGATGCTTTCTGCAAGTTCTTGGGATTCTTTGCGTCCTCTTTCCTTTTTAGAGAGGAATGCAAAAAGTATCTGCAGCAAAAATATCTGGTTTGACAACTCTTTGGATGATGGAGCATGGGAAGAAGATAAAATGGTCAGAAATAATTGCACATTTATTTATTCATTTATTTTTATTTTTTATCCTCATCCAAGGACATTTTTTTTTTTTTTTTTTTTGCATTTATCTTCAGACAGAGTGGGAGGGAGAGAGGGAGGAAGAGAGAGAGAGAAACATCAATGTGAGAGAGACACATCAAGTGATTGCCACCCACACAACCCCAACTGGGGCTGGGGACAAACTGCAAATGAGGTACATGCCCTTAGTGGGAACCAAACCCAGGATTCTCTTGTCTGCGGGCTAACGCTCCAACTGCTGAGCCAAACCGACCAGGGCAATAGTTGCACATTTTATACCTCAAAGAAAAGTCTGGCAGAGAACATATGCTGGCAAGGAGGTAACATATTATGATTTGTTTATGGTAAACTTAATGGGTCTCAAATGGTTAGGTCTCTCTCCTCAACCAATCTAAATGGACCCTCTCACCAGGTTGTTGCCATCAGCGCCAGTGTTCTGGCAGTAAACATCAGAGGACAGGTATGACTGCTGTCACCAGAGCCCACCAGATGCTGATCACCAGAGAGAGAAGCAGAGCCGTGTCTGATGTGGGACATCAGACATCACCTATTAGCTGCAGTATCTTTAAGTACTTCTTTAGTGAATCATTAAGATGCAAGGCCAATTTATAAAATTAGCTTCTATTACCACATCAAAGTTGCAGTTTCATTAAGTTGGAAAGCCTGACAACTGTCTTCTGCCAAGATCTCAGTTCTTAAGAGGAAAATCTGAACCTTCCAATTTATCATCATTTGTACCATTCACCCAGGTCCTCAAAGATCATTAATATCAACTTCACAATCTCATTTCCTCTCCTAAACAGTTATCATCTTAACAGGCCTCTCTTCAGCCATCACTAGTACTGATGCTTATATTTATATAGCTCTATTAAAATATTAGGTCGATGTTTGTGCATTGTCTCTGGCAGAAGCAATTTAACAGGGTTGGTGAGTAATGTCCTAATTTTAAAAACCAGAATCCCGAGGTTCAACTGAAACCGAATGACCCCACAAGACCACTTGTAGGTTGTGTAACCAGGACTGAAATTGGTTTTCTGATCCCTAAACTGATGATTTTTTTTCACTTTGCCACTCTCGGACCTAACTCGAAAGTTCAAGAACCATTAACACTGTAAAGACAAAGGTGCTCTTCTGCCTCTGCGGAGGAAGATGCACAGTTCCCAAATTAACCCCGCTGCAATGTAGGAAGACTTCCACTCGTCCTAGAGTTGAGGAAGTTGTTATACTTCACTCAGAGAGATTGAAAAACACTAGACTCCACTAACAGCTCTTCATAACTTCTACACAAATCATGTGAGCCTGTTTCTAAGAATACTTATATCTAGCTGTCACACTTGATTTCCTTTTCTCATGAGCAGAGTGGCTTTCTTTTGTAATCCTCAAATCACTTTGCTTCCCACTCTTCGAAGTCATGAGCAGGGCAGTTATAGCCCCGTGACCTAACTTGTGGTTGAGTGGCTGGGCAGCAATGTGGTACTTCTTACAGTTTCGTGAATACTACTCTTGGCCTTGGGAATTTCATTGACTTGAAAAGATCATTTCGGAATAGCTGATCATCTTAACATTCTTCTTGCCCAATTATGGAAATTTATTGCAACAGCAACATATGCTAGGGACATGCCATTAAGATGATTTTTCTAAAGATAAACTGTTTTTGACAACTCTTACAGTAGGTGCCCTCCCTCCTCATTAAAAAAGAATTAGACTAGACTTCCTATGACTAGTGCCTTGTGCCTTGACAACCAGAGAACTAAGAGTGGAATCAGAAAAACGAAAGAGCCCCTGACTGCTCCTCTTTACCAGCAGATAAGAATAAAAAAATATATATGTTTGTCCCAGTGGTTAATTTTATATTCCTTTGGAGATCAATGTCTACTTACATTTATTTACCTAAAGTGATCCGGGCTAGAAATTTTCTAGAGGGCAAAGATTAGAGGTCAGGTATGCATAGAGTTGTATTCAGAAACTTCTGAGAAAAGCTTGGACATTTGACCTATTGAAAACAAGCTCAAATGTTGTTTGAGAAATATTCTCCTAACTAATCAAAATGATGGGAGAACTATTGGCTCTGACAGACTCATTGCTAAAAAATATTTCAAAGCTGAAATATGGACATCATTATTGTCCTAAGAGCTTTCCATTGTCTTCCTCTTACCCACAGCATAGAACCTAAACTCCATAACACCATTTTAATAATCCTGGCCCCGCCCATCCGCCCACCTGCATCTCCCGTCATTGCCTTCCCCAGCCTCCTGTTGCTAACAATTTATAATTTTCCAAATACCCTAAGCCTCACAGGCCTCCCTGTATACTCTTGTGTTGTGCCTTCCGCCTGGAATGACCTTCATCTAAATCAACTGGAAAACATGCACCTTTCTGTCTAAATCCAATTCAACTGAAAGCTGATTTGTGAGGTTGTTTTTTACCTTTCCCAGGTGATGTAGAGGATTCCTTTCCTATCCTCCAAGTTAACTTGTACACAACTCAACCCTTTATCATCATCACCACCACCACCATCATCAACGTCATCATCATCATCATCATTATCCTGTGTTGGATTTGTCTCTCTCCCGACTGCCTGGATAGCAGAAGGAAACCTCCGTTAGAGCAGATATTATGTAGGAGAGCAAATGATTGAAGTTTGGTCTCAAAAGTGTTTTATCCTATATAGAGACTGAAAGGTGGAAGAGCATAGGTTTAAAATAAATATCACATGCATTTTTTTCAGCATAAGGTTTTGTGTCTTCAGTAAATCTTTTCATTTTTAGGTGGGGTTTCACTTCAGATATGCTTGAACTCAGGCAGGTTATGAAAGCTGTGAGTCTTCTCTTACACGCTGCCCACGCTGCCTATTTATTACCCTCCATTCCTCTCGACCCATGCCAACTGCTCCCTGTTGTGAGAACAGTTGAAAGTGTGTGTTTTTTTTTTCTTTATTAATTTTAGAGAGAGAGGAAGGGAGAGGAAGAGAAAGATAGAAACATTGATGAGAGAGAACATAGATTGGCCGCTTTCTGCATGCCCCCCACTGGGGATCAGGCCCACAACCCGCGCATGTGCCCTGACCAGGAATTGAACCGGTGACCTCCTGGTGCATGGGTCAATGCTCTGGCATTGAGCCACACCAGCCAGGCCAGTTGCAAGTGTCTTTATACCCTCAGAGCAATACTCAGAACCAGCTAGGACTTCAGAAACCACACAAAACAACCAAAAGTACAGGTAAGAGCATGTATAAAAATATATAGCTCCTAGATATATCTTTAAAATTATTTTCCTCTTTGTTCCCCTCTTTCTTGCATTTTTGGAATTGACTCAAATTCCTTTTTAGACTACCTTGATCTTTAAGTCCTCAAATGAAGCTGAAACGTGTCTTGCTTCAATCTGTTGCAGTTTCCTTTTTCATGACATTATGAGAATCAACTAAATTTTCAAGAGTTCAGAATGTTGCAGCTGAAGAAGCACTTTTGTATTTGAAGAAAGCAAAATCAAAACTCTTTCCCCATATGCTACCTTTTCAACAGGGCTATTTTATTTATTTATTTATTTATTTTTTTACCCTTAGAAATTTATAGTGTCAGAATTCCTCAAAGAAGTTAAGAGTTGAGAATGAAATCCAGAATGACCATATAACGACACACTGGAGTTATACCTCTTGTCCAGATTCACTCTAGGGTCTCTGGATTCTTCCACACCCAATTCTGAACCACATTTCAGGGCCAAGCTTAAAACAATCACTGCTCAAAAATATACAGGTTTCTATTTTCATCTAATTCAACACGTGGCCTGAGATGCATATTGGAGAGCAGGTTTGTTGTTTTCTTCTAATGATATTTAAAATTCTCCGGATACCATCTGGAACAGGTTTCCTTTAACAACGCCAGTCTATCCCCATATTTCTCTAGTCCTTACTTCCTTTCTCTGTTTTCCAATATTTCTTGGTTGTAGCTGGAGAGACATTTGTCCCATTGCACACCTCCAGCTGGTAACTCTTCCGCAGGCTCCATGAGGCGGGGTGGAGGGGAGGGTGGATTTCGCCCCTCAGCAGTTTCTGCACCCAGCCCGGACCCTCCAGCTTCATCTCCCGATTCTCTCCTGTCTGATGCCTCCACTCAGGCTCTTTCCCAGGGTGTCCTGGGACAATTACCTACTTTCACCTTGATAACTTGAAACTTTTATGCTTCCTAGGGGCTTTGAGGGGGCAAGCAGCTCTTACTGCTAACCATACTAACTTTAACATATGGCATATCAATAAGTACCTCAATGAGGGAGAGGGAATGACTTTACCAATTATGACCCCTCCCCCCCCGATGTTTGCTTCTACCTTTTTCTGTTTCCCGAAAAAGAATACTATGTCTACATTTACTAAGTCCTTTCTCTTGCTTTTTATTTATTTTTTCCCTACATTTTGCACTTTCTTTCCTGATAAAGTAGCTTTGATTGGTAGTCAGGACAAATATAAAAGAGGTGCTAATGTAGAAACAAATATCTGCAGCCCCAAGTATGCAGCCTGAGTGCCTACTGAAGTGCTGGGTGTCTAAAGAATTTTCTCATTAGAAGACTTTTATCTCCAGGCCATAATACCTTTAATTAATGTAACTTTGAAGTCTTCCTTCTATGATGCTGCCCCAGTAAGCGATTCTCAGTCTTTGCATGTCGTCTTTCAGCCGTGGCATTGTTAAAGCAAGCTGACTGAAGCGTAGGCATAACTGCAAAACTTTTGGTGGGTATAGCAAGATACTTTGATATTTCTACTTGACTGTCCGAAAGAACTGAGGGACGATGAGCTCATTATGAGGGAATGAATGTTCATTGCCATTACAAGCTGTTACCAAGAGTGTTCTCGGAATATCCCACTCCAGTGGCACTGGAAGTGGCGAAATCAATTTTAAGATAGTCTACCTTTCGAGAGAATCCCGGAGCTCGTGCATGAGCTTTCCTGTCTCTGAATGCGGGGCACAGACATTTGTACATTCAAGTATTTGATCAGGAGCCTTGGGGCCTCGGGTCAAGTTGAGCCTGTGACTTTTGCCTCTGCTTCTGTCTACCTGGCCTTAATCCAGAGCACCCAGAGAATGTGCTCTGTCATGGTGGCAGTTCCGTAGAGGTGGAGAGTTACAAAGGTTTAAAGCAGTTGCAGAAACTAAAGCCAGGGATCATTTCCTTGAGGATCTCCCATTGTGCCTATGGCTAGAATGTCTGACCTCAGTGAGAGATACAAGATTTTCCCGTCTTGCCCTGGCCGGTTTGGCTCAGCGGTTGGAGTGTCGGCCTGCAGACCACAGAGTCCCAGGTTCGGTTTCCGCCAGGGGCACATACTACAAAATAAAAAAATAAAAAAAAGACTTCCCCATCTTGCTATCCACAGCATACATTTTTGTACAGAAATAAAGTAAATAAGGTGTGTGTGGTTAGAATAATGCTGTTATTGCTTCTCATTAGGTCCTTTGTGGATGAGACAGGGACTCATGCCTTCAATGATTATCTTCTTTGCAAGACCATATCAACGTAAAAACGAAGGTTGGCGATATAACTCACGTATACCAATACAAACCAGGGGCTGGTCAGAACAGAACGTACATCCCCGCGGGTTCCCACTGTTGGTGGTACTGGCATTGCCACCGTGCAGTGCCCCTGTGCCAAACACAAGCTTCACGTTTAGAACGCGAAATAATTGCCTGAGCACCACTCACCAAGGTTAGAATCAGCGATTTTACTCATTTCAACAGTTAGCACCAGAGCTAGGTAACACACGAGAACATGACTGAAACTTCAGAAGGAAGCGATCTAACGGGGTGGCAGCAGGAAGGAAAGCGCCCTGGGGTGGGGGTGGGGGGAGCTCCGCTCGGAACCCTTCTGCTGTGACGGCGGCCTCAGCCAGCCTCCTTGACGCTTTGGCAGACAATCTAGCTATTAGTGGAGTTCAAGCCAGATTTTTAAGAGTTGTACTTGAAATGATGGAAAGAGACAACAGTCCATTTACTATTTGGCTATTTTCTATTGTGGCTTCTATTTACTTTTACCAGTAAACTGGAGAGAGAGAGATAGGAAAACATACCTAGCAGGGATTTTTCCGAACTGATTAGTATGAGGAAGGTGAAAGAGCCTCAGAAGTCCATCTGCTGGAGAGAGAAGAGATCCATTCATTAGTTCTGGTGTCCGAGGGCCACCTGTGGGCCTGGGATGCAAGGTGCAGCCTGGCCCTGCCTCTCCGCTGGCAGATGCATAATTCTAGGTGTAAACAAGTGGTAGGCAAGGAAGATGAACAATATGCACGGGATGAGGGCATATAACAGGGGCTCTGACCGGGCTTTGGGACCCAGGAGCTTCGCTGAGGAAGCTGGGATCTCAAGGAAGGATAGGAATGAACCAGGGAAAAGAGGCAGAGTGGGAAGGGGGTCCTCAGTAAGAGCCAACATGAAGCAGGAAGGAGCCGGACCCAGAAGAGAGATGCAGGCGGGGTGAGCGCTCAGAGCGCGGAAGAGAGGAGCAGGAAACGGCAGTGGAGAGGGAGGCGGGAGACGAACCAGGCATCGCTTCTCTCTCCAGCAGATGGACTTCTCCTGAGGCTGTCTCTTTGCTTCCAAACCCCATTACAGATTCAACTGTCCAGAACAGGGGGGAGGGGTTGCGTGGTGGTGGCTGAGGATCGGATCACATCTGCATGTTCAGTGCTGTCCCTGGCTGCAGTATGGGAAGGAGAGAGACAAATGCCCAGGAGAGAACATAGTGGTTCCAGAGAGAAAGATAAAATGGAAAAATTCAACATGTACTTAGTAAAGAAATACACTGTCCTTAGAGGATAGGTTTACTATGAAAGGGTGATTAATAGGCTTTTGGATTTTAAATTTGAATGGATGGTGGTGCCAACGGTATAGAAAGTAATGTAGAAGGCCCCGGCGTGTGGCTGGGAGCTGCCCATGATTTCTGCTCTGGACATGTTGAACTTTAGAGGCCTTTAAGATGTGGCGTAAAACAGGGTTTTAACTGTAACACAGCTGATTCTGATGCATTGAGAGCATTTGGCTTCCTTATTTTTCATAACGGATTCTTTCTTCCTCATAAACTCTCCCCTCACCTGGTAGCAGGGGTGCTGGTGGGCTTTAACTTGACAGTTAATGTATTTCAGTTTCTCTTCTGGTTTGAAATAGTTTCTTTTTTTTCTTCAGTCTCTTTGGGGTAAATTCAGTCTTTCAGATTCCTGCTGGAGAGAGAAGAGATCCATCGAGTGGCTGCCACCTCCTAACGTGATGTCAGGTGTAAGGTGCAGAGGGCTTTACGTGAGCCTGCAGAATGGGCACAGGAACTTCTGACTCCCCCTGATTTCTGGTTCTCACGGAGCTTTGCCTCAGGGTGGTCAGCCTAGTGCAGGCCCTGGGCTGATGCTCCATGAAGTACATATAACTCATCGCATTAGCTGTTGGGGACGTGATACAAGCATCTAGTTGAGAAGTGAATTTTTTTTCTTTTTTTTTATCCTTACCTGAGGATATTTTTGCATTTATCTTCAGGTAGAGTGGGAGGGAGAGAGGGAGGAAGAGAGAGAAACATCAATACAAGAGAGACACATCGAGTGGCTGCCACCCACACGACCCCAACCGGAGCCAGGGACAAACCGCAACCGAGGTACATGTCCTTAGCGGGAACCGAACTCAGGACTCCAACTGCTGAGCCAAACCGGCCAGGGCTGAGAAGTGGATTTAACAACCACACATTCTCTGACTCCAGGAAGAATTTTGTTTTCTCTTTTACCATAGCACCTTTTTTTTTTTTTTTTTTTTTGCTTTTGAATATCAGATTATAGTCTGACTTTTTTACATCTCTCTACCACCAATCAGAAAATTTATATGATGAGGGACTTTGGTCAGTTTCTTCTTTGCATCTGAGCCCTGAGGATAGTGCCTGAAATGCAGATATTCAAAGATGAATTAGTGGACTGAATTGCATGGGATCTCTCACTTCCCAAAACTTGGGGGTACCAGTTCATTATTTCTAGTTGCTGTTTCAGAGCTTTAGATGCAAAACCAAGTTTATTTTGTTATGCTGACTGGTATGAGGAGAAACAGATAGTCTGAATGAAAGGAAACTTACTGTGAAATTGGAAAATCTGTCTTCTTCTTCGTGTCGTATTGAAATACTTAGTTGCTCTTTTTTTTTTTTTCTTTATTGATTTTAAGGAGAGAGGAAGGGAGAGGGAGAGAGAGATAGAAACATCGATGAGAGAGAACATCGATTGGCCACCTCCTGCATGCCCCTCACTGGGGATTTGGCCCACAACCTGGGCATGTGCCCTGACTGGGAATCAAGCCAGCGACCTGTTGTTGCATGGGTCGACACTCAAGCACTGAGCCACACTGGCCCGGCAAGTTAGTTGCTCTTTTACACGTGCTAAGGGGCAATCCTCCGCTGTCCGGCTTAGAAGAGGCCAGGTTTAAGAACAGCAATATCTGAAGGGCCTTATGAATGAGCCCTGCGTTGGTGGGTCAGGACGTAGAAAGAAACTGAGTAAAAATGGATAATCAGAGACACTAAAACACACAAACAAAGACTGTCCCTGTCTTTTGGTTTTCAGCTGCATACTTGTGCCTAGATGGTCCCAGGCTGCCAAATGCAAAACAAGAGAAAAGCAACCAAAACATAGAACCACTAAAACACCCCGAACTGTCTCCACCTGAATTGCAGCCCTTCAAGTTCTTACCTCCTGACGAGCTCTGGAAATAATGAACCACTGAGTCTCAGTTCTGGGAAAAAGTAAATCATAGATTATCTAGACTATAGGTTCTAGAGTCTAGAATTTAGATCAACCTGGGTTCATGCTTTTCTGTTCCCTGAAGTGCCCCAGAACATGATGCTTGGTGCAATGGGAGCTTGATACGTGGTTGTTGAATAAATGAATGAAATCTCTGTCTTTTCAGATAAGAAAACTTCAGTTGAGAAAGGCAAAGAGACTTGCCTTGGTCCACAGCACTTGTAAGTGGTAGATCAGGAGAGGAACCCCTGTCTCCTGACGTCTCGTTTGCTGCACTTTATGCTACATAATAATATTTCCTGAAGCTTAAACCACAGAAGCACTCACCCTTGAGTGCTGTAATAGGCTTCTAGAATTTATTTAAACCGTAAAAAAGCAGGACGGATGGTTGTGTTGGCTCACTTAATGGATCAGATATCCAGGAATGCCAAAAGTATATTTATTTACTCACAGGTAGCAAAAACACCATATAATTCTTTTTGTGGTTGTCCAATGAATGTAAATTTTTTTCTGTTCCAGTAAAGTGTTCATTGATTAGGAATTATTGTTGTAAAAAAGACCACCACTCAAATAGAGAGTCTGAACCAGGCAAGATGTATGAACCCCCAAGCACCTGTTACGGTGCTGTGAAAACATATGTCCCCCCTTTACTTATTTTTTTTAAAAGATTTGTACCATGTAGAAATGGAAGCTCTCTCCTGTGGTTATATTGGTGAAATTCTGCTGGTAAATGAGCTAAAAAGAAAGCAGGCACGTAATCTTAAGTGTTTGGGAATGTCGGAATCAGACATCATATCATGTATGTGGTAAGGAGAGGAAGAGTACTTTTTATATTAATATTAGTGAATAATATTAATGAATAAAGCTTTCCTTCCTCTATATCCTCCTTACTCAGTTTGGGCTGTATCATTGATTGAGATGATCAATTCTGAGTCAGATGGTGGAATAGTTAAGAGTTAACATTTCTTTTATCTAGGTTTATATCCAGAGAATATTCAGCATGACTCTATTTTTAATTTAGTATTAAATCATTGTATCTTTGCAAACTGCTTCGACTGCACTTTTTAAAAAAGCCTCTTCCCTGGGGTTCCCTGGAGGTAAAATCTCCACAGACTCTATTAAACATACAGGGCCAATAATCGTTGCTCCTGAAAGGGGAGAAAATTTCCTCCAGCAACTAAAAGAATACGTGGCAGCCTTTTATTAAAGCAATCCTAGGGAAATGTCTTCGGTCCCATCACCTTGTTAAGCACCATCAGCTGAGTCATTACCATCTACATTGTTTCTCTGCCATGAACATTAGAATGCAACTTCTAAACCAAGCAAATGTACATCTTCCCATCTTTCTGTGCCAATGATCGTTTTGTCAATGACTGTATTTTTATGCAGGGGTGGAGAAGCACAAGAAAGAGGGAGACTCTTGATTATGTTTCTTTCTTCGACAAGTCACCTCATCACTTAAAAATCCTTGATAATATCAAAGGAAGCACAGGCTCAGTGTAGCCATTTATGCTGCTTTAAATAGCTGTGTACCCTTACACAAGCCCCAGTTTTTTCCTGACTCCTCCCACAGTTCTGCCTGCGCCAGCCAGGAGCCCGCGGCCCTGCGGCAGGCCGCACGGAGGGAGGGGAGCTGCAATTAGACGCAGCCAACGGCATGCTCTCTTATTCATGGGCTCAATAAAAGCACTTCCTTGGGGAGATATTGTATTTCCATCTTCAAGTCTGGGAGTTTGGGTACCCTAAAGTGGTTGTCAGCAGTCCAGCCGGAGCAAAGTTACCCTCGCTCTGAACTCTGGGGGAGCTCCAGAGAGACTGTCATGAAAAGGTTGACTTTTGGCCCTGAGTCTCCGGCTCTGAAGGAGGGTCTGGGGAGCCAAGGAAAACAGAGCCCAAGTGAAGAAGTGAGGAGAGAAAGGGGCCAGCAACCTCATCGAAAGGGCCCTGCAGCGCCGCAAGCACAGGGAGAGCCAGGGCGTTGGAAGCGAGTCCTCTCGCTGTGCTCGGCCCCTTTTCGTGCCTCTGTTTTTTTCCTCCTGTAAAATGAGCTTTGTCCAAATCCTTGCTACTTAAACTGTGGTCCTCAGACTAAGGGCATGGGCAGAGCCGGTCAGAGGCACACTTTCAGGCCCACCTTAGCATCCCTGAGAAAGAATCTACCTTTTGATAGCACACTGTGGATGTGCTGCAGTGCCACCGGCCCAGGTCCAATGCCTGAGGGCAAATCCATAATGGTAGACCCTTTTCAAACCCAAAAGGTATGGCTCCGTGTGAAACCTGTCCCCAGATTAGGAGCACTTCACAGCCTTGACCTGTAATAAACCAGGTCCTACAGCGTTCGGAGCTCCCATGCAAGGGTGCCACAGAAGGCTGACTTCCAGACAGTCCCCAGGGGTTTGCCATCTGACTATAAAGAGATAAGAAGAGAAAACAATGTATCCACAGGCACCCAGGAATCTAACCCAGGGGCACTATAAAAACTGATTTTGCAAAATTATTGGGGTGGGGGTTGGGGGAACAGGGGAACAGAGACTGTTCTGGGAATCCTATTTGCATGTGCTCTTGAGTCCTTTGGAGCTTTATGCAAAGAGGTAATTGGGACTTTTGCCAAATTCCCAGTTCTCAAAAATACAGAATTCAGACCCTGTCAGAAGGGTACAGTTGGTATCCATCCTTTAGGGAAAGAACTTGGTGGATCCTGGACATTCACCTTAGCTATGACACTCAGAAGACCCAGGTCCTGACTCAAATTCAGCCCAACAAGACTAGGTAGACAGATGTACGGCACCATCATGGGACAGACCCTTCCTTTTCTCTGAATGCTACTCCAGGGCCCTCCCACCAGTGTCTGGAGGAGCGGTGCCACCTTGGCACCGCTCCTCTAGGGCTGAGCCAGAGCCAGAGGGCTGATACAAGGAGAATCTTGAGTTCTCCATCTTTCTAGAGCTTTCCAGGGAAGCAGGAGGCACCGGACAAGGGGATCCTGGGCACAGCTGAGTACGGCTAATGATGTAGCTGCCGAAAGCCTTGGAGAACCATTTTTGGATAAGATCAGGCAAGGAGGCAGAAACTGTGGGAAAGGATGTTCAAAGTCTTTATGCAAAATCCCTGCTGGTGGAGGTTGCTGCAGCCAGAGCAGATACCAGACGACCGGACTGTGTCAGGCACTTTATGATATAAGCTCTAAGGGAGGTATTAGCATCAGCATTTGACTTTTGAGGAAGCTGAGGCTCAAAGAGGTCAAATTGTTTGTACCTAGGTGAGCCAGGGTCAAATTTGAATCCAGGTCTCTCTGGCTCCAAAGTCCATGTTCCTTCTATTTCGTTTGCCAGAACCTCCCCTGGGGAGATGACACTTGCCAACCGGAAGCAAGGCAGGGCTGTGCAGGAAGTCACTAGTTGCCCAGAAACTTCTGCTGGGGGAAGCAGGTAAGAATGCCAGGCTGGGGGTTTTCCTGTTCAGAGCTCTGTCGCCCATCCCATTGGTGGCCTGCAGAGAGCAGGTGGCTTCCCATGACCATCCACGCCCTCCTACCCTGCCAGACGCATGCAGTTCTTGGGATGGAAGGAACATTAACCTGACCAAGCAACTTTGAGGGGCTACATGGTAAGATCAGCTTCAGGGGCCAATATTCATGGCAGTCACTCAGAGCCTCTCGCTCGTAAGAGCTCCACACTTGGGTTTTGATGTTCTGTTATTGCTGTCTTGAAATTCTTAATAATATTATCTTTGGATTTATGTTGTGGACATGAAGTCTGGTGGGGCGATGGAGCATGTGCTTACGGCTTGGAACCTTGGCTCACATACAGTCCCCCCTCTAGCCTCCTCTTCCCTTCCTGGGATTAGTTGTCTGCTGCCTGGTGGCTGCTCCCTGCCCCCCTCAGGTCTCTCCCAGCCTCCTCTACCCTGGTGCTCTCCACCTAGAGATTCAGGTACCCACTGGGTCCTGCATGGAGACTGCAAGCCCTTGGGGGTTGCCTGTCAGCCATGGGTTGGCGCAATGGGCCTGTGGGAAGGAGATATTGACTTCCTACCTCTGTCTGAGGACCTACATTTTCATTTTGCACTGGGCCTTGCAAAATATGTAGCTGGCCTTGGGCTGCAGTTTTCTAGGATTGGAACTCAAAGTGATTAGAAGTTCAGCACATACAGGCAGGGCCTCACTTCCTTCCTTCCCAGAGGCCCTGGGAGAAGCAGCCCTGGTCATCTTTCTCTCTCCTTCCTCATCCTCTCACACAGCTCCCAGGTCTAGGATTGCTGCCCTGTTTGCAGTTAAGGTCATCTTGACAAAAGGCATTCGGAGCAAACTTTCTCTTCCTCTTTTTTCTCTCTCCGATGTAGTTTCTGTGGCAGATGAATCTGGGATCAGCCTTTTAGCATAGTGATAAGACCTGACCCCAGGGTTTATGCGTTAGAGGTTAGATAGATGCGGCACTTCTCCAAGAGTCTTTGCTTTGAGATTGCTTGGGCCTGTTTTACTGCAGTAACATGAGCCTTCCACATGGTCCAACTCACTGGTGTTTGGGGTTAAAGCCCCCCGCAAAATGAATTGTTACTTTGCTTTAGTTCCTTGGTGCATATATTCCTCTTAGGAAGCTTATTGACAGGAGAAAGCCGTGAGCTAAGGCAATATCTATCTATCTATCTATCTATCTATCTATCTATCTATCTATCTATCTATCATCTATCTATCTATACTGTTGATCTCTGGCCAAACATCATATTAATGCCATTCTGATAACACTGTCACCCAAAGTGCAGTGATGAGAGGAGGGGTGAAGACAGGAATCTGTAATCTTTCAGTAAGGCCTGTTTAGTGACAAATCAGTGCTTTTTTTTTTTTTCAAGGAATCTTTAGAGACCAAGAATATTGCTGAATATGCTTTAGTAACCTTCGGTTATAATCCAGCCACAAAATCCCAACATGGTCAGTTGAGTGGTCGGGAAGAATTAGGAGGTCATGCAAACACTATTCAAGCAAGGCCAATGTCACTTATGACTAGTAGTCACATTTTTTATACAGGTGACAATTAAAATATAAAACCATAACTCTCGAGACCTTGAAGCGCCATCAGAGATTATACATTTCAAACCCCTCAATTTTCAAATTAGGGAAATGAGGGTCTAAGAGGTGGAAAAACCTATATTGTCATTCAGGAAGTCATTGTAATAATTGGTGTTTGAGACCATGTCTCCAACAACCGAAGCCCTATTCTTTCCATTATAATGTATCCATAAAGGTTTATTAACCATTGTGGATGATTATACGTAACAAAGGCAAAATTGTGTCTAATGTGAGATGACCATTTTTTTTTATCAACTTTTAAAATTGGAACTGATTTCTAGACCAAGTACAAGTAGAGAAGTGTGTGTGTGCGCACACGCATGTGCATTTGTTCACACGTGCATGTGCCCTGCTTTATCACATGAGCACTCTTTATTAGTAGGTCAAACAAGGCAGGAGACTTTATGGCCAGGGTTAGAGATTCTGGAAGGACTCTTAATTGCCTCCTTAAAATGTATCACCACAGATTAGGAAGTATCTAAAATTCTAAAATTAGAGGTTCAATTCCCTGATCTAAGCCAAAGAGAGCTCTGGCCTGGTGAGTGCAATCAATTTAAGCATGAGACCCACAGACTTGAGGGTCTGCAAAAGGGCCTCACCACTCTCCTAGTCGAATCTGCCTGGCACGTGACTTCATTATATCAACCTCTGGAGTGTAGTAGCCTATTATTCTGTGAGAAATATCCATCCATCCATCTATCCTGAATCTTCTCATTTAATTATTCATTCATTCATTTAGCGAATAATTTTGGAATCTCTCTACTCTGCCATGATGCCAGATATCGTCTCTTGTCTCCCAGCAGCAAACCCACCCTCATTTGTGTGGGCTAGATTCTCCACTGAGAAGCATTTTTTGTGAGATTTGGAAGGCAGGAGAGAAGGAGAAGGCATTATTGTCTAGATCAGGAAGTGCCTGGGAGCTGGCAGATGGCAGAGGGCACTGGGTGAACAACATTTTCCTGAGGATCACCCACTTTTGTGCCAGAAGCAGCTGGGGTTTGGGGTGGCAGCTGCCCTGCACTTCTGGGGCTTGTAGAATTTCTCAAGCCTCTCTCACTGCCGGCTACCCAATGGTTGGCTAAGCTTCTCAATTCATTACTGTTCAGAATACCTACAGTGTTTCTCTTTTCCTGAAAATTCTTGACAGAAACAGCCAAGCACCAGGCAATGAATGAAAGATACAAAGCTGAGTCCACCTGCTCCATTCTCGGAAGCCTTTCCTTGTGTTGAATAGCATCCTCTCTCTCTGTGTGTACATGGGCCCCTCTTCTGCCCTAGGTAGCCACAAATAATAAATCTCATTCATTTGTTTATGTTGTAGCTCAGGTTAGCCTTCCTGAGAGCAGGTGTCCATAGGGAGGAGAGAAAAAAGTAAGGATGGGTGCATGATTGAGTGTAGAAAGACATAATGTATTCCTTTATAGTTTTCCTGACTCTTAGAACATAGAGGTTGGATTCTATCCTCGGGGAGGCTTGGGTAAATCCTCTGCAGTGACAGTCAGATGTCTTTTGCAGGACAAGACAGCAGGAGAGAAGCTCTAGGACGCCTGGCATCTTACTGCGAGGGCTAATGAAGAGCATGCTCATCCCTTCTTTTTTGGCCTCTAATAATCACTAAGACACAACTACAGGTTACTTTCCCCTTCTAAAATCTTCTCTCTTCTCTACTCATTGGCCAATAAGGAAAGATGTCATGGAGTCAAGAGGGGCTTTCTCATTCCACAAGAACTATCACACAGCAGAGCCACGGGCCAACCTTGGCTCAACCCCTCTGTCCTTCTGACGCTGCTGGAGAGCTGGTCATGAGCTGCCCCGGTCAACCTTTCATAGTGGCCAACTCTTGGCAGTGTGCTTACTGGGGGTAGAAGTAGAATTCTGTGCTTAATATTTTGTAAGTATTAAAAAACTCTTTAAAGTATGAAGTTATGCTTAAAGAGACTCTGAGTCATCTATAGATATTTATTCTCGCAGAGAAAAATCATTTCCTTGGCACTCACACAATTTTTATTCGATTCTTCAATATTTTCTTGCTAGAGACAAGGATTTTCTAAAGGCTCTGTTACCCCAGCAATAACACCAGTGTGTGTACATGTCATAGTCATATTAACTCCCCTAGTGGTGTTTAATACCGAGTGGAGTTGAAGAACAGTGGAACGAATTGTACTGTAAATCGTGCTGTCATTTAAAAGGGTCTCAGCGTACCAGGCAATAAATGTTGTGAAGAGCACAGAGCTTACATCTCCCCTGTTTCTCAAACTTGTAACGGAAGTGAACAGGACTTAGAGTCCACATTTAGGGAAAATGACTTCCAGGGAAATCCATGAAGACTGTTAAATAACGAGAGAGTTTCATCTTTGACAGTCCTCAGATATGCTGAATGTATTCCACTCACTGAGCCTGGCTTGCATGCATGTTTGTGAAGGGGTGTCCTCCTGATTGCCCAGAAAGAGTGACTTTACTTTCTGTTTCTGTGGGCTAGTTAATCTTTCTTTTCCCAAATACTTATTTAATGCTTACTCTGAGTACAGCATTGCCCTGTACAGTGTGAGAAATCCCTCAACAGATTTATACTTGAGTGAGAAGGTAAAGACATTGCACCTGAAATACAAAATAATGATATGGAGCCTTTTGTCATTAAATATATTGAGTACTTTAAAATATTTCCTTAGCCTGTACTCCGTAAGACAGGGCGATAAACATTTGTTTTGATACCTCCCATTTTTCTCTGAATTCACTGTTTACTCTTCTCCACCTGCTCTCGGCTCAGGCTGGTAAATCAGACATAGATTACATCCTTCCTGGATATCTTGCCTTCTGGCTTCTTGGTAGGTTTAGCCAATGGGAGATACTGGCATAAGAATGAGGGTGGGGAATGAATGACGTTGCAGTAGTTTTTCTCCTGGCTCCCTTCTTGCTGGATCATCCAGGATGGGCTGCTTTACTCAGAACCACCCTCTTCAGGTTCTAGTACCTGCTCCGTGCCCTGTGCCAGTAGGCCCAGGGTAGTAACAGCTCCCTGCAATTGCTGGCTGCACAGTCTTCTGTTGGTGAAGGAAACCATAAACCCTGCCCATGGTTTTGCAAATGGTCCCTGCCACTTAACATAAATTACCCAAGTTTAAGGTCTACTTATTTTCTGTCTGTATTTGAACCCTTATAAGTCAAGAACCCAGTCTTCAAGGGAACTATAAGGCATGTTTTAATATAAATATGAGAAGACAGAATTTGTTAATGTATCAGCAAGAACAGTAAACTTGACAGCAGGTTTTATAGATCCTCATCCTTCCTCTGCTTCTAACTAATTGTGAGCACTTAAGCAACACATGTATGTGACTTCTCTGGATGTCAGTTTCTTTAGATGTACAATGGCTTCACTTAAAATGTTGGTTTTCTTAAGTGAGCCTGGCCTTCCTGTATGCTTGTGAATAGGCTGCCTCATTATCCACCCCCCAAAAGGATTTGATTATTTGTTTATTTGGACTAATTAATTTTTCTTTCCCCCAAATCCTAATTTAGTGCTATTTTATAGTTGTGCTCAGAGATTCTGTCCAATGTCGAGTCTGCATGACTGCATGCCCTCTTTGAATGCCGTAGGTGGTAGCGGGTAAATGTTAAAAGGGAGTGGCTGGGAAAGTACCATGGGGACCTAGAGGGAACGTTGATAAGTGAGCACCTAGGCCACTGAGAACTATGTCATTTCTGAGGAAGAAGAGATTGCTGTGATAAGGGAAAATTCCATGGCTCAGAGGGTGCATGGGAAATCTTTATTTAATCTGTTGGATTAGAAAATCACTAAGTGGATAAATAAGTGTTGGTAAATCTTCCCCAGTCAATGTGGAGCCCTGTGGAATTTCTGCCATTCCATACAGAGAGCATAGAGCAGCACAGCTGTAGAACCTGACTGCTGTGGGTGACATGTACATGATGCCAGGTGTCCTCTGGGTCTCTGTGCAGAGACCTGAGTCCATTGTAGGATAGTTACAATCACCCCTCTTCCTGGTAGAGCGCATGCTCCTGCTGCCTCTGGGTTTTCCAAGCAATCTCGTCGTTGCCTCTCACCTCCCATGACACTGCATTTCCCACAGCTATCTGGACAGCTGAGCAACTTCTTTATTGGTAATGACTCAGACGCTTCTAGAAGTGGATTTGAAGTTGTAAGAGAGCCACCCTGGTTATGTTGGGCAGGAAGAGAGGGACATAGTGTGCTGGATGGGGACTACTAGAGAGAGAACTTGTGTGACTGCCAATTAAGTTACTGTTTAAGAAATGCATTGAATAACTACTCCTCCTCGGGCACAGTGATGACCAAGCCTTCATGGAACTGAAGCCTCGTAAAAGAAACAGAAGGCTAAGAATGCACTGTAGTCCAATGTTATAAGCACTGCAGTATGGCACTGTGTATGCCTGAGTTGTTATGGAAACCCAGAGAACCACGTAACTCAGTAGGAAGGTGGATGGGCTATGAAGGGATCGTTGAAAGCTTCCTATAGAGACAATGTATGAGAACAGGAGTGATGTACAAGAGTTCCTCTCATGAAGAGGTAAGGGAAGCATGCTCCCATCATTGAGAATAGGATTACTAAAGGCTTTGAAGTATAAAATAGCAAGAGATGTGTTAGAATTGTGTGTATGTGGGTATCATGTGAACAAAGAATAGTTTGGTGTATTACAGGCATAAAATAAAAATGGAAGAATACCCCCTTAAGAGTGAATTGGGCCTTCATGGTCTGTCCTGGGAACCTAACCACCCAAGATAGTCTTATTAATCTAGAAAATGCATTTTAATATTCACCAAGTCCATTTCTGAAGGAGACTGTGAGTGTAGCAGGTGGGTGGGTGGGGGCTCTCTGAGCAGCATTATTTCCCACACATCTCCTGGCAAAGGGCCCTGACAAATAGCAACAATAAAAGCTTCACATCTTTCAATCAATATATAATGGGATAATGTAATTCCATCCATGGATGACTTGGGAATCAATCTGTCTTGCCAAAGATGAGGAAATTGACTCTCTCAACCAAACAAAAGTATGTGTGTCAGGGAGGCTTGATAAGATGCTCTAGAAGTTGTCTCTGGGTTGGGGAATCATTGCTGTTTTTCTCCCCTCTTGGTTTTAATGGGTGCATGAGAAATACTCTGATTCCCGGGGCTTTGTAGGAAGAGAAAAAAGATAAAAAAACCAACAACCAGATATAATGCTATCCTGAGTCTTTAGACACATTTACACCTCCTCCATCTGCCTGGGAGGGAAAGAATTCAGATTTCAATAATAAATATTGCACAGGTCTTCCTTGAGGGAATAGAAAATACATGTGATAAAGGAATAGCCATGAAGTGCAAAGGTGCATTTAGGACTTAGTGCTTATTGACTGGAGTTGCAAAGAAGATGTGAAGGATGTGTGAAAAATCCCAAAGAAAAGAGCTCGAGTCATATACACTATGCATAAGAGAATGTACTTTAAAAGAAATGCAACGATCACAATGAACATGGGGGTGGAGAACAAGGAGGGGCAGAGGGAGGAGAAGCTGATGAAAGAATGAAGATAAACAACTGTCTCTTCTTGGAAGCTTGGCTCAAAGAAACGATGTACTGTTCTGAAATTATTGGTGTGCATTACATTCATTCAAAATACAATTAAAAATGCAAAAATCCCGAATTAGATCTACTTTTTCTTTCTACCTCACCACCAATGAGGCAGATTTCAGTCTTATAGCAACTGAAACCTAGAATCCACATAAAGGATGATCGGGACAGCTGCAGTGTGCAGTCCTGAGAGGAGGCTGGAAAACACACTGCCCCGCAGTTCCCTGTTCGGCTGGTACTGGGCATATTGCACCAATAATCACGTTCAGGGGAGATATTTGATGGAACTTTATTAAATGTGTGTTATTGCTCATGAAGACCTTCTGGGATGAAGTACTGAATGTGTTTTGGGTTGGTTTAAACCAACCTGGTGGACTTGTGCAGCACATTGTGAAATGTCACTTTCCTATTTAAACTCAAACAACATTGGTTTCACATGTTTACCAGTTGTCATTTTCACGCTATTCTGCAGGATAAACCCATCTGATTTGTAGCATATACCTTGGGTACCAGCTATATATAGCAGCCCTTAAAGTATGCCTGCCCACGTGTATTTAGGATACTAAATGTAATGATTTCAAAGACATTTTTAAAGTCCCCCTCCCCCACCCTGTTTACAGTATTAAAGCATTGGACTGAAAGATGTAATGACTGGCTGCTTACATGTTCCATCATTTTGGCTGTGTATTTCTATGAATTTCAGCAATTGGGATTTGTGTCAAACCAGAGAACTTTCCATTAGTCCACACCTTTGGCTTGGTGAAACGTGAAGCCTGTACAAAATGAATATCTTGGCCCAAAACTAGCCCCCACAGACATAGGCCACATTTCAGCTCCCTGTGTGGTAGACAGCTCTCTCCAACTCCCCGCTTATGTTTCCCACCCAGCCTGGTAGCACCCCCAGCACGAATGAGCTAGTTTCCCAGGCCTGACATGGTGACAGTTCTTGTCTTATATAGCTTGGTGATCCCACTAGCAAAGCTGGGGGCACATATTCCAGTTTACTTGGAGTCTAAGAACTTCTACAATTGGATACTACTGTCTGCACTGGCATTTCCATACTACATTTCTCTCTGCTGTGTGTACAGGACCAAAGGAAGTTTCCTGACATTGAATGTATGCTCTCAGTGCAGGTATTGGGAATTTTTTATTTATTTTTTAATCTTCACCCGAGGACACTCTTCCATATTTTGTTTAGATAGAGTGGGAGGGAGAGAGAGAGAAAGAGAAAGATCAACGTGAAAGGGACACATTGAGTGGTCGCCACCTGCACGATCCAACCAGGGCTGGGGACAAACTGCAACCGAGGTACATGCCCTTAGCGGGAACAAACCTGGGTCTCTGTGGACCGCAGGCCGATGCTCTAACCGCTGAGCAAAACCTGCCAGGGTAGGAACTTTTATTTTTATTAACACTTAATTCACGAATATTTATTATACTCTTAATAAGTACCAGGCATTGTTAGGGTTATAAAATTTAAGCAAGGCATGACTATTATTCCTGAGGACTTAACAGTGTAGAAGGGAAGAAGATGGGCACAGGTAGCTACAACTCAAATAATGTTGCTATCAGTTCAGGATCCTAAGAGATAAACCCAATCTCTAATGGAGGCAGCACAGAAGAAGCCATTGTTTCTGGCTGGGGGTATCACAGAAGTCTCAATGGGAGGCAGCTTTTGAGACAGACCTTGGAGGATGGATGGAATTGCAAGAGGAGAAAGTAATAAGCATGTGCAGTGAGGTAGGAGAATTCAGGTAGGCAAGAACATGAAGACAGATTGTATTTAAGTAACAGCAATTGAGATAATTTTGCTGGAGCAAGGGGTACACACAGAAGAGATGAAATAAGAAAGGTAAATCTAAAACATTTATCCTGAAACATGTTGAACCAGGGAGTGACACTATCAGAGCATGGATGTTTAACTATTGATGGCAATTAGGATGGATCTGTGGCTCTCAACTGGAGGTGATTTTGCCCCTCAGGGACATTTTTCAAGGTCCGAAGATACATTTGGTTGTCACAACTGGGTAGGAAGAGGGAATGGAATCTAGCGAGTAGAGTCTAGGATGCTGCTAAAGTCCTGTGATGCCTTTTACAACAGAGAGTCAGTGGTGCTGAGGTTGAGGAACCCCGAGATGGAATGAAGGAGGACGTGACTGCCTGGAGGGGAAACAAGGGTTAAGGCACTATTGAAAGGAAGAAGGACCTCAACAGGGTAGAGGCAGTAAATAGAAAAGAAGAGACAGCTGTACCAAATATTTAAAGATAGAATCAGCAATAAATTTTGCAACAAATTGCCCGTGGTGAGGAAAAAGGAAAGAATAAAAGAGAATCCAAGACTTTGAACTTTTTATTTTGAGAATGTTTAGGATCTTGATAGAAATGGAGTCAGAAAGAACTGTCTGGAAGGAAAGCAATATATCCCTTTTGTCTAACAACATAGAATTGGAATCACATAAAACTGTGTTCAAATCTCCACTTTTCCATTTACTGGTTGTATGGTTTGCACATGTTGCTTTAGTTCTCTGGGACTATTTTCTTATTAGTAAAATAATCATAATACAATCTCCCTCATGTGTCACCAGAAAAATGAAAATAAAAGCAAGTCATGTCCATAGAACACATCTCTAAGCATGTAGTTTTGCTCCACAAATGTGTCTATTATTGTTCCAGTGCTGTGAAGTATGGTCCAGCCCAGAGAGATTCGAATGCTGCTTCAGAAAAATCTTATCCACATAGTTATCTTTGACTGACACTAATGGCCCACAAAGTCAAAGCCTTCGGTTTCAGTGATTTGGAAGACTTTGAGCAGATTATTGTGTTTATGTGCCAATTCTAGTATGTTCTTGGACTCTAGGAATAGCATAGAAGTATTACTTAGTGTTGTTGTGTGTATGGCCTCAGGTATATATAGTTATTGGCAGCAACAACTCTAACTGAAGAAATAATGACTGGTTGTTGGACAGACATGAAACTGTACTTACATGGCCTAAAAATGGTCGAGATTGATCAAACCACAGTCATCCCTCGACTGTGTATAAATAAAGAATGCTACTTCGCAGAAATTAATTTGTCACCGTAGAGTCTGGAACTGATTAACTGCGATAAACGAGGGCCGACGGTAATGTGTAATGAGTCCCTAATCTAAACAAACACATTGGGAGAAACACAGCACTCACTAGATGGTTTGCACCACGAATAACAAGGAATAACAATTTAATCATAAATATCTTGTTGTGGTTAATGAGAAGAGCAAAGACAGCACTTACATCACTGGAAAACTAATTGGACTTGACTATTTGAAAATGTAATGGACTTGAAAGTTTTTCTTTAATGTAAATATATTGCCATATTAAAATAGGTTGTTATATTAAATAACTTGTTATTTGAAGTATGTGATATATATGATTTTTTGTCTTGCTAGGTGATTATTATTATTTCTCAAGAGAAATGTGCTCTTGTTTTTTTAATTCTGTCATATAAACTTGTGCTTTCACATGCTTAAGGGAAAGAGTACATCTGATGAAAGGAAAGCTACTAGAATCCACCTATGAGAGTTTTACAGGTGCCCTATCACAGTGACCTATGAGCAGTTGACATGTTTTCACCAGATACAATGACTAGGGTAACCTCAGGATTTCTGAGTGTTTGAATTAATAACTCTTTTTTAAAATATAAATTTGTGTGAAATTTTGTTGCCTACATTTTCTTCTAGGATTTTTATGGATTCATGAGTCACATTTTAAGTTTTTTTATCCATTTTGAGTTTATTCTTGTGTATGGTGTAAGCTGATGGTCTAGTTTCATTTTTTTGCATGTAGCTGTCCAATTTCCCCACCATTTATTAAAGTGGCTGTCCTTACTCCACTGTATGCTCTTGCCACCTTTGTCAAATATTAATTGAGCATATTGTCTTGGGTCCATTTCTGGGTTCTCTGTTCTGTTCCACTGGTCTATATGCCTTTTCATGTGCCAGTACCAGGCTGTTTTGATTACAGTAGCTTTGTAGTATAACCTGAAATCTGGTAATGCGATCCCTCCAACTTTGTTCTTCTTTTTCAAGATTGCTATTTGAGGTCTGTTTTGGTTCCACATGAGCTTTTGAAGTATTTGTTCTAGTTCTGTGAAGTATGTTGTTGGTATTTTGATGGGGATTGCATCGAATCTATAGATTGCTTTGAGTAGTATGGACATTTTAATGATGTTAATTCTTCCAAGCCATGAACAAGGTATGTGATTCCACTTTTTTATATCTTCCTCTATTTCTTTTTTCAATGACCTGTAGTTTTCTGCAAATAGGTCCTTTATTTCTTTGGTTAAGTTTATTCCTAGGTATCTTAATTTTTTTGCCGCAATGGTAAATGGAAATTTTTTTTAGTTTCTCTTTCTGTGAGTTCATCTTTAGTGTATAAGAGGGGTACCGACTGACAATCCCCAGAAGAGGGGGTGGTGAGGGAGAGATAAACCACAGAACTTATATGCATGTATGTATGAACAATGGACATGGACAACAAAACTGGAGACAGGGCAGGGAGGGAGAGGGAGGCAGGAATCAGTGGGGGAAAGAGGAGAAATATCTGTAACAAAAATAAATTAAAAAAAAATAAAATAAAATATGAGTTTGTGGCCTTCATGTTGAGGTCTTAGTTCTACCACCATTTCTCAAGATTTTAGGCATTTATTGGTTATGTTATAGAATCTGTATATTAAAAATTTTAGGTACTACCCAGGAAATGGTTCTTTAGTATAACGACACAGAGAAATTATAAACAGTTGAAAGACCAGAAGAAAAAAAGTAGTCAGGGAAGGACATCAGTGAGAAAAAGAAGTTCTAGGTAGACGGAAAGGGAAAAATAAGAGGAAAATAAATAGCTTAGTGTTTGGGTGCAAGTCCCTGTGACTACCTGGAGTGACCAGATGGGATCTGAAGGTGTTGAGGACCTTCCACAGATTCTTTCAGTTCTTCTAAAAGCTTTGTTCCCCCTTCAACTCCTCGTCTCTTGGTAGTTATTGTGAAGTGTGTGTGTTTAATTTTAATCCTTTACAGTTTAATTGAGCACAGAGAGTACTTGGAAAAGTATGGCTTGAAGAGTTAACTAAATTAGTAAAAGTTTTTTTTATTCTTTTTACAGTTACATAAAAATATGTAAACAAAATGAGATAACTTTTTTTAAAATCCCCATTAACAATCCTTAACCATGGACTAACACTTGCCAGAGAAGACTCTTACTGAGAATTTGGGAAATATGGTTTAGCCATTTCTTTCTAAAAATCTTTTACAGAAGGTGACACATTCTCTTTGTTACAAAACATCATCTCCTTTGCAGTGCATGTGATGCTTTGCAGTGGCACATGATACATTTTCAATAAATATTTTTTGAATAAATAAATTAATTCAAAAGTAGGCTTATAGAGTTGTCAAGGCAGGCATCCCCCAACATTTACATGCCCATGAAAACAATTCCTGGTTGTATACTCACAAATTTGAGAATCTGTGCATATATATGCACATTTATGCATATGTATTCCTATAATTATATGCATGCACACACATATTCTGGACTTCATTTGAAAGGTTTATGTGTGATGATACATTGTATATAAAGTGTGTCTTTATGTTGATAACTATTCAAGGCATGTGTAGCAACTGTACATATGTTGCACCATATGGCAGATCTTCAGAGCCCACCTCTCAGCTTTATTCATAGAGTCACTAAAGAGATTCCTTTTGAGATAAGACAGCCTTAAAATAGGTCACAGTCCTCAGGAGTCAATGTTTAATTTCTTTATCTTTTTTTTAAATTGAATTTATTGGGGTGACATTTGTTAGTAGGTTTCAAGTGCACAGTTCTACAATATATCATTTATATATTGTATTGTGTGTTAACCACCAAAGTCAAGACTCCTTTCATCACTATTTATCTTCCCTTTACCCTCTTCTACCTTCCCCCACACCCTTTCCCTCTGGTAATCGCCATACTGTTGTCTGTGTCTATCAGGTATTTTCTTGCTTAATCCCTTCACCCTTTTCACTTAGCTCCCCAAGCACCCTCTCCTCTGTCTGTCTGTTCTCTGTATCTATGAGTCTGTTTAGATTTTATTCATTAGATTTCACATAGATGAAATCATATGGTATTTATCTTTCTCTGACTGGCTTATTTCACTTAGCATAATACTCTCCAGGTCCATTCATGCTGTCCCAAAAGGTAAGATTTCCTTCTTTTAAATGCTCGAATAGTATTACATTGTGTAAATGTACCACAGCTTTTTTTATCCACTTATCTACTGATGGGCACTTGGGCTGCTTCCAAATTGTGCATATATATGCACATAGGGGTGCATATATTCTTTCGGATTACTATTTCAGGTTTCTTTGGTATATTCCAAGAAGTAAAATTGCTCAGTCATATGGTAGTTCTATTTTTAATTCTTTGAAGAAACTCCGTACTGTTTTTTACAGTGGCTGTACCAATCTTCATTCCCGACCACAGTGCATGAGGGTGCCCTTTTTTCCACATCTTCGCCAACACTTGTTTGTTGACTCATTGATGATAGCCATTCTGACAAATGTGAGGTGATATCACTGTGATTTTAATTTGAATTTCTCTGATGATTAGTAATATTGAGCATCTTTTTATGTCTATTGACTCGATATCTGTATGTACTCTTTGGGGAAATGTCTATTCAGGCCATTTGCCCATTTTTTAATTGGATTTTTTGGTTTTTTGTTTTGGTGTTGAGTTGTAGAAGTTCTTTATAAATTTTGGATATTAACCCCAAATATGTTCTCCCATTCAATGGGTAGTATTTTCATTTTGTTGATGGTTTCCTTTGCTATGCAAAAGCTTTTTAGTTTGATGTAGTCCCATTGACTTATGTTTTGTTTGTTTGTTTGTTGGTTTTCCTTGCCCGAGGAGAAAAAAATGTTGCTACAAGAAATGTTCGAGATTTTACTGCCCATGTTTTTATTCTAGGATTTCTATGGTTTTGAATCTTAAATTTAAGCCTTTAATCCTTTTTTGGGTTCATTCTTGTGTTTAGTCTAAGAATAGACTGTCTTTATCTCATTGTATGTTCTTGCCTCTTTGGTCAAATATTAATTAACCATAAAGATGTGGATTTATTTCTGGGCTCTCTATTTTGTCCCATTAATCTATATGTTTGTTTTTATGCCAGTACCATGCTGTTTTGATTACTATGGCCTTGTAATTTAGTTTTATATGAGGTATCATGATTCCTCCAGTTTGTTCTTTTTACTCAAGATTGCTGTGGGCATTTGGGGCCTTTTGTGGTTCCATATAAATTTTTGGAATGTTTGTTCTGGTTCTGTAAAATACAACATTGGTATCTTGATAGGAATTGTGCTGACTCTATAGATTGCTTTGGGTAGTATAAACATTTTAATGATGTCAATTCTTTCTATCCATGAACATGGTATGTGCTTTCACTTATTTGTCTCTTCTTCAATTTCTTTCTTCAGTATCTTATAATTTTCCAAGTACAGGTCTTTTACCTCTTTGGTAAATTTATTCCTAGGTATTTTATTTTATGCAATTGCAAATGATATTGTTTTCTTCATTTTCTTTTCTGATAGTTTATTATTGGTATATAAAAATGCAACTGATTTCTGGATACTTATTTTAGTGAATTCATTTTTTAGTTCTAGTAGTTTTTTGGTTGAATCTTTGTCTATATTAGGTTTCATGTCATCTGCAACTAATGACAGGTTTACTTCCTCCTTTCCAATTTGGATGTCTTTTATTTCTTCTTGTCTGATTTGTGGCTAAGAAGTCCTATGTGGCTAGGACTTCCAGCACTATCAAATAAGAGTGGTGGAAGCAGACCTCCCTGTCTTGTTTCCAATCTTAGGGAAATTGCTTGCAGTATTTGCCCACTGAGTATGATGTTGGCTGTGGGTTTGTCTTATATGGCCTTTATTATGTTGATATGTTCCCTCTATTCCCACTGCTGAGAGTTTTTATCATAAATAGGTGCTGGGTTTTATCTGCTATATCTCCCAGTCTTAGTAGAGTGGCCTTATGTAGTAGATGGTTTTTGGGACCCACTGGCACCTTCTCCTTGATCATCTGAGCTGGGTGCTCCAGGAGTGTCCCTTGTATGGGTTATGAGAGCCCTCCTGTTGTAATTCAGTCTTGATTGCTATTGGCTTTTGTTTGTGTGTGTGGGGAGGACCTTAGACTGGCTGACTCTGAAGATAAACCCCATCCACAGTGTTTGAGCTTCTGTGCAGCTGCTGACCACAGGAGATTAAGCTGAAAACACTCAGTTTATCTGATTCTTAAGCCTAATATCTGCCTGGTACATTATATTTATAATAAATGATATAACTTCTCTTTCATAGGCTAATAAGCAAGAGAAGAAATTATCAATATTAAGGGACCACTACAAATGTTAATGGCCTGACTTTTGTAGGCCTGTAGCATATGTGATCTCATCACTGGAAAGGCCAGCTTTCACCAGCAAAACTCAAACTACTGAGGTTTTTCATTTCTTATACATTGCTTTTGCAAAAATCTTTTCTATAGATTCTTACTTTGATTGATATGAACCAAGAATTGATAAATTTAAATCTTCTAGAATCACAGAAGATGTCAGTTTGAAGGTTCTATTGAGACCTAGTTTAAGTAGCTACATAATGTTAGGCAAATAGACTGAATAAATGGCATATTTTGTCTTCAATACAAACATATTTAGAGGAAAATGTACTTATGGATATTTTAATTTTATTCTGGTTTGTACTCCAAGAAAACCAAACTTTAAAAATGCATGCTAAGTGGCCACTGACTAATTCATTTCTTGAACTAACAATTTAGCAGAATAATATATTCACCACTGATAATTTGCTGCAAGTTTTGTGTTTTATTCCACTTTACAGCCACCTTACTATGTAGCTATTATTTGATGTTGTAGATGAGTAACTGAAGGTAAGAGACATTAGTAATTTGCCTAAGTTCACTCAGCTAGTAAGAGACAGAGATGGTGTTCCAGAAAAAAAAAATTAATAAATAAATGGGTAAAATAATATATTGCCTGGAAAGTATCTTTCAGTTTATCTGATTCTTAAGCCTAATGTCTGCCTGGTACATTATATTTATAATAAATGATATAACTTCTCTTTCATATGCTAATAAGCAAGAGAAGAAATTGTCAATATTAAGGGACCACTACAAATGTTAATGGCCTGACTTTTGATAGGCCTTTAGCATATGTGATCTCATCAAGTATTCATAACTACCATGCAGGACAGACTTAGTGTCCCCAGTTTATAAATGAGTAAAGTATAGCTCACCAAAGTTTACATTTTTATCCAGGCTTGCACAGCTGGGAAATTAATTATATAAATCAAACTAATGTGTCTTATTCCAATAAGCTTTTTAGTGCATAATTCATAAATATGAACATTAAGGAATAACAAACATTTAAGTAAAGGGTATAAAATGGAAGAGAGACCAAAAGAAATAAATAGAACAAAGGGATTCAGAAGAAAGAAATTTTATTTAAGAAAGAATTCCTCTATAGATGTTTTATCTATAAACATCAGGGATGCTCTCTGTGCAGTAAGTGCCATCCAAGGCTGCACTGCCTTGTAGAGAGGACTTGGGAAGAAGAACTCGGAAAGCCTACCTTTGTGCAGGTACATGCTGTGTTTCTGCCTACTTTGTGCAACTGACTCTGCGTTTCCGGATCCTGTGCTATCAAAGAACCTTTACATCCTTCATTTGTGATTCTTCATATATTTTAATCTATTACTTCACCATCTATTGTAATTCCCATATTGATTAGAAGATAAAGTTGAAAAACTGTCCTCAAAAATAGAACTATGATGCTCATAGATGGAAAAAAAAAAAAGGAAAAGAAAAGACAAAATGAATTATGAAGGTCCTGACTGGCAGGAATTTCAGAAAGGAAAATTATAGAGGAGATTATTATCCAAAAATTATTCAAAAAATCCCCCACAAATTATTAAGATACTTTTCTATATTCAAAGGACCCACTGACTCTCTAATATATTGATAAAAACAGAAACAAAAAAAGACAACAAGATGCAACATCTTAAAATTTCTGAATATTGGAAAAAAAAAAGTCTGGAAAGTGGCCAGCATCAGTGAACTGCCACCCAGGAAAGACCAGCAATGAGAACAAAGTCACATTTCTTACTGATAGTTAGAAGTGTACAGAAAATGAAGGTATGGTTCCCAGTTCTGAGCAAATGATTTCTGCCCCAGAATTCTGTACATAAAATCATAAAAGATGCATGTGGATAGAATAAAGTCACTTGAAGAATATATGCACTTACGAAACATTTACCTGCAATGCACTTCTTCGCGGCACCCTATGGGAAGGATGGTATAAAGCGAGAAAGACACGGGGTCCTGGAAGTGAAGCATTCAGCCTAGGAGAGAGGTGCTGGGAAATGTCAGGGTGACAGGTGCGGAGCATGTGTAGAAAGATGAAAGCTTCGATTGAAGCAAGAAGATCAAAATGTCTAGGAGGAATACCTTCAAGAAAACAAAACAAATAGATACCTCACCTGGCGTAGGACCAGAGTCAGCCAGCGCTAGCCCCCTGCTGGTTTGGGGGTAGAACTGTATTAGACGATCCCTGTGCCACCCATTTATGTTGTCTCTGTTAGTGCTGAGTGGTTGCAGCAGAGACCGTGTGGCTCACGCGCCTACTCTCTTCATTGTGTGGCCCTTTACAGGAAAAAATTCCCTGTCCCTGTATTAGGTTATTGATAGAAGTTTTACATTCTTGGGATGTATTAAAATGATAGATGTATGAAAAGCCATGGGGGGGGGGGGGGACCAAAACAAAACAGAACAATTATGAACTCTAAAAAAAAAAGAAAAGTTGAACAAAAAAGGTAATACGTATGGATATTTGTTTCAAATTGTGACATATTTTTAACAAAAAAGGTAGTGTGTAGGTGTATCTTGGGTGGATAGGTAAGGAAGTAAAAAAAATCTTTAACTTCCACAGTAGGAAATTGAAAGATAATGTCTAAGACAGAAAAAGAATTTAAGACAATGAGACATTATTCAGCAATATGGAGGTAAATTTCAGGAGAAAATGCTGAAAATGGTTGCCTCTAGAAAACAGGAACCTGGGTAAGGATGGGCAGGTCAGGGGACAGCTTTGCAGTAGTATTTGATTATGTAAATCACACACATATTCCACTTGGTAAGCATAAAAAATAAATTTAAAAGATGGTAAATGGTATTAGAGAATTATTAAAATGCACTGAACTTCAATTGTGGTTATGCATTTTGTTTTAGGGCCCCTCTGGCAAAACAAAAGCACAAACAAAAAAATCAAGGGCTTAAGGTATGGATGAAATGACACAGTTAAGTTGAAGAATGCCCACATTCACGCCACTCAATCCACGACAAACCCAACTGTACGCATGTAGTAACATAGGGCAAACTTTCAATCTCTTATCTCTTGATATTAGTTTTCATGTCCAGAGTCACCAAGAGGCTATTTTGTAGAAGAAGGATCTACTGCGATGGGTCAGGGACTTAGCTAGAAATCAATCTATTTTTTTTTTTAACATGGAAAAAGTATATGATTCAGTACTCTGTAAACAAACGAACACAATTCCAATATTCTGAATATATGAAACAATTATTTAGGTAACTTGTCACTTTTTTATATGCATCTGTACTTTCTTCTGTATCTTTCTATAATTTTGGTTTATGCAGCTAATATTCTTGGTCAGAGAGTAGAATCATTCATTTTAGATTATTTTGTTTAAAAAAATAAAAATGGCTACGTTAAAGCATAAATACATTAGTCTCATCACAGGTAAAAATTAGTCACCATCATCTGCCAGGTTTATGATTTTTTGCAATGAGCTAGGTCAAAAGGAAATCAGATGTAAAGAACGGCGGATCTTTGAGTGAATAATGCACATTTGGAAATGTGTGCGTGTGTGTGTGTGTGTACACACATATACTCTGTGTGTGTGATTCTAAGAACAAGGTTTGAATAAGTGGCTACTTATTCTGTTATAGGATGCCATCCTTAATTTAATATTTCTATAAGGAAAAAAATGAAGTTTAAGCAATAAATCAATGAACATAAAAATATAACAAATAAGAGAAATTGGCATTTCTTTTTCTAAGCTGCACATGAAGTTGGTCTACTGCTGTGAGCTTACTAAGTAGAAAAGGAGTCTGGATTGAAGTCCCCAGAGGACTTTCTAAAGGTCAGAACAATACCTGGCTTTTCACAGGTATTGTGCCTGGACTTTGTTACTCTGGTAAAATGTGTTTGTAGCACAACAAATGCCAGCAGTTCATCCTGAAATCCCCAGAGTGCTCACAGTGTTGTTCACCAGAGTAAATTCAGGTCTTGCTTCTTATCTTGTTTCACACTTTCAAAGGGCTCATCGAAGCATTGATTTTCAGAGATGATTTGCTCTAGGTGAGCTCTTTTTGCCCCCCCCCCTTTTTCCTCTTTTGACAGAGTTAACTAAAAGAAAGCCCCACATACACTATCTCATGCCCACTGCCCCAGCTTGGTCAGCTGTTCATAAACGGGGGCCTTGTGTGTGCTTTGAGAAAACTGCAGCTATCTCTTGTATATGGATGTGGACAGCAAGCTATGAAGCATTCTCTCTCTTTATACTCACAATCAATTGCAGAGAACAGTTTTGCTTTCGTTGTTGTGGCAAAAATCCCCGACGTCCTCTGCGTGCTTTGCTGTCAATGTTCAGGTGCTAAAGTGAAGTAAATATGTCACCTACTAACTGCTTGCATAAAGGTGTGCAAAGGTGTCATGCACTCAGAGACTGACGATGAACAGTCAGGCAGGCTGGCAATGTTGCCTTGTCAGAAGGGAGATCAGTTCAAAGTGGGAGGGGTGTATTTGCCAATACAATCTACGCTTTCAAATATCCATTGTTTACTTGAACTCGGTAGGCATATGCTCAGTGAAGGGCATAAAAAAGGCATTTACAGAGCTCATTGAAAGCTAGCTGTAGGCAGCTCTTGCCACAGTAAAAGTGGCACATTCATCACATTGCTGATCACCGAGCTTTCGGCACAGGGACGGTGGATGGGTTTGACTGAATGCAGGGTAAACAGGCGAACGTATTAAGCTTGCCAGAGACTTCGCTGCAAGCTGTTTCCTGCTCCATGGTAGGAGTTTCAGAGTTCAACCTGAAGCTGTGTTTACCTGCAGTACATAATTGAAAATTCCAGTTCAATGATTTGTTGATTCAGTCAAGCAATAGACCTGACATTCTAATCAACCAATTGTTTATTGGGCATTCATAGCATGTGAGTACAAGGGCTGCAGAGTAGATGGAAACAGACCTCTGTTCTAATTTTTTAAATCTGTTGGACCTAACAACAATCAGACCCTCGAAACAGTTACCAATATAGAAGTTGTATCCACCCAAGGCACATGTTCCACCTTAAGAATATGTGTACTTTTTAAATTTGGAAATTTAGGAAAGAAGCAAAAGGCCACCTGAGAAATTAAGCCTGCATTATGAACTGATCTAGATACACTTGACTAATGGGAAATTGAGATGTAAATATTTGCCGTAACTTTGGTTTATACGTGATGTGGTTCATGTTAACTGAGCCTGGGCTGTACTGGGGAGCTGGCAAGCTCTGACACCAGGGTGATGAAAGAATGTGGTTCTGGTGCCCACCCCAGTTTGCTCCAAACCCACCTCTGGAACCGTCCTAATTCTTCATGGCTCTGCCTTAGCTACGTCACCTGCTCTGTGTCACATTCTGGACAGTACTGGACCGTGCCATTGGCAAAGTTAATAAGATGCTTGCTCCCCCTGTCAGCAACTGCTTAGAGCAAAAAGCTTTCTGACCCATTTATAACAAGCTCTGCAATTGTATTTCTGTTGCAATCACTACTTTTGTTCCTTAGAATTCATGAGAAAAAAAAGAAAGTGGCTTATAAATACCTTCGAATGCCAGGTATTCTTACTGCTCTTAGTATGAGATTTTTTCCCCCCTGTAGTATGGCATAATTCTGGCATATTACACATGTTCGTTAAGTCTTTGGTGAATGAATGAATGAATGACTGTTGCTCAGACGATAACTCACTTTCCTTTTTGCTGTTTTCTCTTTCACTTTATATATCTCCTATGGTCTCTAAGATTGAGACAAAAGGCCTCATCCTGGGGTGCCTGCTTTTCTTAGACCTCTAATATATATGCATTCTCACTTCTTTTAGTTATATATAAACACTGTGCTGGATAATTAAAATGCTTTGAGGAAAAAATATAAACCATGATTTTGTCAGTATTTAAGATATTTAAAATGTGTCAGAAAAGTAGACTTTATATGACAAAGCAATTAGAAACAAAGCTGGAGGCATCTCACGTCCTGATTTAAAACCATATTACAAAGCTATAGCTATCAAAACAGTATGGCATCAGCATTATAAACAGGCACATAGACTGATGGAATAGAATAGAGAGCCCAACCATAAGCGCATGAATATATGGTCAACTAGTTTTCAATAAGGATACCAAGAACACACAATGGGGAAAGGATAGTTTCTTCAATAAATGATATTTGGAAAACTAGATATCTACATGCAAAAAAAAAAAAAAAAAAAAAAAAAAAAAAATGAAAAGAAAGAAAGAAAAAAAGAATCTAGACCTGTATCTTACACCACTCACAAACAATAACTTGAAATGCAATACCTAAAAGCACAAGGGAAAACTTGACATTGACTGGACTTGATAATGCTTTTTTGAATGACGCCAGAAGGCAACAAAATAAAAAATAAACAAATGGAACTACATCAAATTAAAAAGCTTTGCCTGGCCAGTGTGGCTCAGTGGATTGAATGTTGTCCCATGGACTGAGAGGTCCCGGTTCAATACCTAGTCAGGGCATGTGCCTGGGTTGTGGGCTTGATCCCCAGTAGGAGGCGTGCAGGAGGCAGCTAATCAATGTATCTCTCTGATGTCAATGTTTCTATCTCTCCCTTTCTCTCTCTCTAAATCAATAAAAACATATATATATATATATATATATATATATATATATGTTGTATGAGTACTTTATGTATTTTAGAAATTAACCCCTTATCTGATGTATCATTGGCAATTATATTCTCCCATACAGTAGGTTCTCTTTTTATTTTGATGCTTGTTTCCTTTGTTGTGCAGAAGCATTTATAGTTTGATATAGTCCCATTTATTAACTTTTTCCTTTGTTTCTCTTGCTCTAGGTGATGTATCAGTGAAAATTCTGCTTTGTGTGTTAGCTGCGATTTTGCTGCCTGCATTTTCTTCTAGGATTTCTCTGGTTTCACGACTTACATTTAAGTCTTTTATCTACTTTGAATTTATTCTTGTGTATGGTATAAGCTGGTGGTCTAGTTTAATTCTTTTGTATGTACCTGTCTAATTTTCCTAACACCATGTATTGAAGAGCCTGCCTTTACTGCTCTTCACTGCCCTAGTCTCCTTTGTTAAATATTAATTGAGCATACTGTTTTGGGTTGATTTTCTGGGTTTTCTATTCTGTTCCATTGATCTATATGCCTCTTCTTGTGCCAGTACCAGGCTATTTTGATCCAGTATTTGGATCAGTATTTGGCATATAATAGGTAGTCAATGGACTTTATGACTGCATGAAAGAAAGATTGAATGGGAGATAAAAGGAACAAAACAAAACAAAGGGCTTGTGATAAGATAAAAAAACAGAGATGAAACTGTGAATTGAAAACTCAGAGTAACTTCTCCCCTGTACAGAGTAAAACAGAAAGGCCTTTTGATGGACTACAGGAACATACAGGATAGTGATACAGGCTCCTTCTCTACACTCACTTCCTACCATTCTACCTGGTACTCACTCCGTTCGAGTCACAGTGGTCTCCTGAATGTCTCTCACCCAGCATCTCCCCACCTGGGGCTTTTCCGATTCCTCTGCCTAAAATGCTCTCTTCTTAGTTATCTGCTTGGTTCCACTCAATAATGCTTACATGTCCCCTAATCAGAGAGCCCGTCCCTGACCACCCTATCTGAGAGAGCATCTGCCGACCACCTTGTTCTCTTGCCATGCTCGACGTTTTCCCTGATTTGTTTTTATTGTCTGTCTCTTCTCCCTAAAATGTAACTCCTGTGACAGCAGAGACTTAGTGCCTAGCACATAGTTGGCACTCCATAAATATCTCTTGAATGAATAAAGAATAATACAGAAACAGGGCTAGATTTGATAGATGAATTCTTGAGTATGAGAGTATCTTAATGAAAAGTGCTCATTTATAAAGGTTTGTCTTAGAGTGGCACGCGGAGCGGTTGGAAGGGAGAGCTGCAAAACGCAGGAAGCTCATCAGGGGGGTAAGGTGAATGGGCCTGGCTTGGGAGGGGAGCTTCGGAGTAGCAAGGGAATGCTGGTCCATTCAGGTGGGTCGCCCTGAATAGGTCTGATAGGTCTGATTCTCCCGGCATTTTGGAGATATTCCCTCTCAACCTTTTCCGTGATAAAGAGGTTGGCGACTTTTTAATAAGCCCAGGTTGTCTGAAGGCAGTTCCCTCTCCTCCAGTGCTGCTATGCAGCGTAGAGATACAGAATTGTTCCATTAAATGCCTAGCTCCAGTCATGAAATTTGCATGCACAAAGCACTCAGCTTATCTGGCTGGCACTCCGAGGGCTTGAGTGAGCACTTAGCAGGTTAGGCAACCACGAGCTTAAAGAATTATGTTCACTTGCACTAGGCAGATTTGAGTGCACTTCTGGAAAATAATTTAAATCTTCACCCCCACCCAAGACTAAGAGATACCCTCCTCAAGCCTTGTGCCTAGCAAGCTGTCTCAGATCTGAGGTTCTCTGGATGATAAGAAGCTAAGGCACCTGACAGGTAGTCAGTCAGAGGGTGTGGAAAGAGGCGCTGACAGTGTTCTCTTCGTATTTCAGGTACGTTGAGGCAGCTCAATACGCAGCCCTTTTGACCACTGGGCCTACCGAGGGATTTTGAGTCTTATACTGTAATTCCAGTTTGGCCCTATGAAGTATTTTGTTTTAAGCCTGCACTGTACCAACAGATTATCCATTTGCCATCTCTCCCTCAATGAATTTTATTTTTAACACAGTCCTGGTTTGGACTTCCGTGGGGTGTTCCTTTTTTCATGAATAAAAGACACAAGGAAAGAAATGTGACTACCTGACAATGTGAAAAGCACCCCAACTGGATTCTGCAGATGAGCTAGAAATGACAGGTGAACACTGTGTCTTCAAGTCACCCCAGGGGATTCTCCCTCTGATGTGAAGGAAACAGCAGGGTCCATCCGTTCTGATTTAGTCTTTGACAGGCTACGTTTCTGACAGTGGCTGCACTGCACTAAGTGTTGGACTGGGAAACGGATAGCAGCTGAAGGGCACCATTTGCCAGTGGCAGAGGGAAGAAGGGCATCTGAAGGGCTACTGAGATGAAATTTGAGAGGTTGAAATTAGGAAAATCTCTCAAAAAGCAGATCTGCATTTATAACTTGCAAATGTCAGAAACTTTTCCTTGAGGTTAGTGTTTTGGGAATAAATCAAGAGACTGAAAGATAATAATGCATCTCTTTGTAGATGTAGTTTAGTTAAAAACTAACACTCTCACAGATACAAACTTGGGGGATTTAACACTGGGAACTAGCACACCTTTCGTTGGTTGGCACTTAGCAGTATTTATGAACCACCTGCTTTTTTTTTTTAACTCTTTCATTCTATCTGTGGAGAAATAAGAACGTAAGAATCAAGATTTTTCTCCAGCTTCTTTTGGAAGATCATGACTTATATATCAAGAAAGCATAAGAATGCAATTTTACAGAGTTGTTAGAAATACATATACATGGACTAAACAACAACAACAGTTCTCAGGACAGAAATACTGATGTTAGAGTAGCCGTGAGAAGATAGTTACAATTCTAATTTGTATCTGTTTTCTTTTCAAGTACAATCTAGAGATATCAAATGAATAGATTTGCACCTTTGATGGTCAGGACAAGATTTTGATATAGCTCCCACTCTATTTCTTTTCTATAGATATAAAAGCAATTTTTTCTTCAAATTCAAAGTTACTTTGATACCTTAAATAAATTTATGCCCCCAGGGAACACAGTTTATTCTTAGAAAACAGTGTATTTGGTTTTCTTCAACATAGCTATTAGCTAAGTATTTTATTGGTATGTCTTCTTTTTACCCCATAGTTTTCCTTCAAATGGGAATTGGTGAACTACATGATATATTTAAGTGCAAAGCCAGCAGATGGTCAGGCTGAGATGAGAACATATGGTTGAATATATTGTTTGGTTCAATCTTCCATTGGCACAGAAGGCTTATTCATCTTAATAGTCCCCTTTAGCAGCTGGGCAAAGAGGGTGAGAGATTCCCTTCATCCTGGGAAATATCTATGGCCATCACTGGAAGAACTTTACCATTCTACATCTGAAAAAAGATTTGGGTTGGGCATTTTAATGAAACCAATCACAAAGAAGTCTAGCATAAAGGTTTCTTTTCTTCTCTTAAAAATCAATTTCATTGAGGTCTGCTTTACGCCTTAGTAAAATTTACTAATTTTAGGTATTTCAATTACAAAGAATTTTGACAAATATATAAGGTATCTCAAAAAACTATATATATACACTTTGAATAATTATAAATCCAGTGTTTATTAAAATACATTTCATTTTCAAAATGTATAAGAATCTACAGACACCCTGTATACATTTTATTGGGACATCCTGTATATAGTCATTTAACCACCACTAAAGTTAAGATATGGAAGAACAGCTCTATTATTTTAAGTTCTTTTATTCTCCTTTTTGGTGAGTCCCTTCATTTTACCTTAGCCTCTGTCAACCAGTAAAACACTTTCTGACACTACAGTTTTGCCTTCTCTAGAATTTTATATCAATAGAACCATGCCACGTGTATGTAGTCTTTTCATTTTGTCTTCTTTCACAAAACAAAATAATTTTGAGAGCCATCCATATGGTTGTCTCTTTTTTTTAATTGATGGGTAAATTCCTATTTTATAGATATACCAACAATTTATTTATATAGTCATACTAGTTGATGGACATTTTGGTTGTTTCACTTTGGAGATATAATGTATAAAACTGCTATGAACATTCATGTACAAATATTTTTGAATCTATATATTCCCTTGGTTAAATACTTAGAAGTGGACATGTTGGGTTGTATCAAATGTCATTTTTTTTTTCTTTTTGGTCTAAAGGGTTTTTTAAAATTGAGGTGAAATGCTCATATACAAAATTAACCATTCCAAAGTAAACAACTCAGTAGCATTTAGCTTATGTATAATATCATGCAACTACCAGCTCCAACCAGTTCCAAAATATTTTAATCAGAAAGAAATCCCCTTACCATTAATCAGTTACTCTCCATTAACCACTACCCCCAACCCTGGCTACCACCAATCTGCTTTCTGACTCTATGGGTTTACCTAACCTGGCCATTTCATATAAATGGAATCATGCAATATGTGATCTTTTGTGGCTGGTTTCTTAGCATGACTTTGAGACTCATCAGTATTGTGGATTTATATCATTCCTTTTTGTGCCTGAATAGTATTCAGTTATATGTATATACCACAATTTGTTTATTCATTCATCTGTTAATGGACATTTAAATTATTTCCGATCATGCTGTCATTAACATCCACATACAAGTATTTGTTTGAGTATCTGTTTTCAGTTCTTTGGGGTGTATACCTAAAAGCTGAAATGCTGGGTCATATGGCAATTCTATGTATAAATTTTTGAGGAACCACTAAACTTCCAACAGTAGCCAAACCAGTGGACATTCCTATCAGCAATATATAATAGGGTTTCAATTTCTCCACATCTTCAACAACGTGTTGTTTTCCATGAAAAAAAAAAATCATAACCTTCTTAATAAGTGTGATGTAGTATCTCATTGTGGCTTTGAGTTGCATTCTGCCAATGTTTACTTTGCATATTTTGTTTCAATTGGTGCATACATTTTATAATTTTAGATCTTTTTCATGTATTGACCCTCTTATCAGTATATAATGTCTTTCAAGTATTATTTTTGTCTTAAAGGCTGTTGTATCTGATATTAGTGTAGTCACCCCAGCTTTCTTTCGGTTACCACTTGTATGAAATATCTTTTTCATCCTTTCACATTTAACTTATTTTTGTCTTTGGACCTATATTTCATCTCTTATAGATAACATGGGGTTGGATCATCTTTTTGTATCCATTTTGCCAACACCCATCTTTTACTTGGTGGATTTAATTCATTTACATTTAAAGTGATTACTGCTAAGGAAGGACGTAATTCTGCCATTTTATTGGCCAATATATATTTGTAATTATTGTTTGCTGTGTTTTTTTTAAAATTATATAGGAAACAAAAACATGAATTCAAGAGAAAAATACAATATTACTAGTTTTTATGTTTGCCTATGAACCTACATTGACTAGAGTTTTTTTTTTTTTTTTTTCTTGACATAGCTTCATATTACTGTCTAATATTTTACATGTCAACTCCCATTAGAACTTCTTGTGGGACAGGTCCATGAGCAGCAAACTCCCACACCTTCACATACTCAACAAAACACTATTGTTTCTTATTGTCACCCACTGCGTTTTAGGAATGTTTATTATGCAGTGTTATTAAAGTAAACTCTTGTGTAAAAATGGGTAGTAAGAATGGGATGCAGCCATGACATCAACCTAAACTATATGGCATGGACTCTGGAATGAGGAAACTGTTATAAGTAGCCTGGAGATGGCAACCCATACTTATTGGGGGTGAAACATTTGTTAAACCATCTCCTATTGAACTTGTGGTATTAGGGATAGAAATTTGAGGCAGATTGTTGATTGGATGAGCTGATTGTTGCTAGTTTTATTTGATATAGTACCTCAAGAAAGAGAGAGGTACAGAAAAAAATGATTGAAAGGGAATACACAATGCTTAGAAAATCTAGAATTTTCAAGGTTGAAAAATGAGACCCTTTCTTATCACCACCAGTTGAAAGAAATTAATATTTTGAGTTTAAAAGGCCTTTTAAGACTCAGCTTCTTGGCAAAAAAACAAATTGGGAGTTTGGTTTTAAAGACACAGACTCAGAACAACGATGAAATATTCATGTGACCATAGCACCTTTGATGAAGAACTGTGAATAAATTAAGATAGGACTCAGATCATTACAGTGGACAAAAGAATTCCTATAAAGGAGACGAAGAGTGTAATCTCACTGAAGGAAGAACATGCAATTAATTGAAAGAGCAGGCATGCCCCAAAGGAATTATGTATGTGACTTGGCATATTGGGCTGACGGATCAAATTCACAGATTTTTTAAAAATATTTTTCAGAGGGCTGTATTTACAAATGTATATTAGCCTGGACTTAAGAATGAACACTGAAAGAGAACATTGGGATTCCAACTTTACACAGGCAGAAAATAGGTTAAGAACGCTGTTCAGGTTCTGTGAAAGTATATCCCGACTGTCTTTTCAGACGTGGCCAAGGATGATGAAAGAGAAGATAACACAAGAGTGTGAATCAAAGAACCATGGAGAGCAATGGAATAGGTATTCCTAAGAATTGAATCTGAGGCCTAATCAGGACATATTTACAGCCTTCAGTGGGATTTTGATGACTCATATGTGCCACCAATTATTTTCTTTTCCAAATGGGGATGTTAATGCAGTTATCCTGCCTGTTTTAATCATTGTATATATACGGTGAGCAGATGGCTTGCCATTTTGCTTCATAAGTCCCTGGATCATGAGTTGCCACATGTTGGGCTGATAGAGATACTGTCATGAGATTCTAGACTTTGATCCTAATTGAATGTGACTCTTGGAGTATCAATAATTTGCATATGGGTGGGACATTTCGATAATAGCAGACTGTATTGTTTCCATGGGTTGGCTGGAATATAGCTATATATTTTATGATGCTCATTACTATTTTCCCTGTTAAGAAAAACATTTGCAACCTCTAATATATTATATGATGTGTTAAAAATTTTCTACTGCCCATCCTCTCCCACAACTAATGCCATATGGGCAGAGGTTACTTCTCTGTCTCACTGAACTGCGTTTGGCCACTTGTCTTGCTTTGGCCAATTGAATGGGGTGGGTGAGGTAGTGTACCAGTTCTAAGATGAATCCTTAAGAGATATTACACATTTCTTTTCCTTTCTCACTTTTTGTGTTTTGACCATCCACTATGACAAAAACACACTGGATAAAAAAATACATGGATTGTATCTCAACTCAAACCATAATTTAGACCAAGTTCAAATGATCCAAGCTAAGCTAAGCAGAAATCCAACCTACCTGCAGAAAGATCCATGAAAGAAAAGACAATGTTTGTTTTTATAAGCCATTGTGTTATATAATGAAAACTAAACATTTAGTCTTTGTCATCAGTTTCTGGCACAGAACTAAAACTTTTGGAGTTTTTTGTCTTTTGTATTCTAATGATATGATTCATATGGGGAATGAGCCTAGATAACTCCAGAATGGATGCTGGTCACCAGAAACACCACCATGAGATTAGAGGGTTAGAAATTTCAGCCCCGCCCCCCCAACACACACACACATAACCTCTTGGGAGGGGAGAGAAGATGAAAAATGAATCCAATTACCAACAGCCAGTAATTTAATCAAATATGCCTATATAACAAAACTTCCATAAAAACTCATCAACAATGAGACTTGGAGAACTTCCCAGTTGGTGAACACATTGATATGTCGGGAGGGTGACGTGCCCAGAAAGAGCTTGGAAGCGTTGCACTCCCCCTTCCCCCTAAAGCTCACCCTGTCCATCTCCTCTGGCTGTTCCAGAGTTGTGCCCCTTATAATAAACTGGTAATCATAGGTAAAACACTTTCCTGATTTTTGAGTTGTTTTAGTGAATTATTAAACCTAAGGAGGGGGGTTGTAGGAACACCCAAATTTGTAATCTTCTGAGCAAAAGTGCAGGTAGCCTGGGCATCCCATCTGTGGCTGGTGTCAGTGAGGGCAGTCTGGTGGGATAGAGCCCTGAACATTCAGGTCTGCAGTAGCTCGGGAAATTGGTGTCTTAATTAAATCGAATTGTTGCACACTCAGTTGGTATCAGAATTGATGTGGAAAAGCTACATGTATTTGGAGAATGTTTGTTACATAGTATTATTGCAACATAAACCTGACAAGTATAAAAACTATTTCCTCACAAAATTTTAAAAGAAAGTTACATATTGAAATAAAAAGTTTTCATTGGTTAATTAACCACAAATCTAGATATACATTTCCAATTTTTTTATGTGACCGCAATGTACATAGATTTATGCAAGGCTGGCTTAATGTTTAGTCAAAAAATGCAACGTTACAGGAGCTCCTACAAAGCTTTATTTCATGAACACAGCCAAGATTCAGTGACATAGATATCATGTAAGGGTAATGAAGTAATAGTTAAAACCATCCCAGAATGACTAAAGTTATGATGGTCTCATTAAAGACTTCCGTTTTTTAAAGGAAAACAAAGGGACCTTGAGAGCACTAGCTATTGGACTGGGCAAGGCTGATTGAACAGGAAAAGATGGTAAGATAGACAAAAGTCAAACTTATTTTCTCATTTATACTTAAAGTACAAGCTATTGTGTTTCTTATGGAACTTATCACACTATATTTACTAGAGAATCACCTACTTTTCTTAATCTTTTATGTTTCTTAATTGCTTCTCCTTATGAAATCATTACATTTTCATCGAATATTAGGGATGTTTTTGTGAGTAACTGCTTAGTGTACAAAGCAAGGTGGAGTAGAGGGCTGGGCCACCTGGAAGGGACCTTAACTCCAGGTGACCCTCGGTTATGATTATCCAGTCTCAGGTATGCATTCCTATGGCATGGCCTAGAGAATCCTTTGATATAAGGTTCCAGAGAATGGTCTATACACAAGGAGCATCTTTAAGATCAATATTCTAAGCAGAAATAGAAAAGTCTAGACACTTTCCAAGAATCTACTGGAAGAAATAGGAAGGACAGAGTAAAACTTAGTCTTTTTAATAAGTACCTCAAAATAACAGTTTGTTCAATATAGAATGGGGTTTTCTATAAGTTTGTTGTGCCACGGACTCTATTTAAGGCATCAAAATTAATAAAAAATCAAGATGGCCTATTTAAAAAGTGGCTTTAACCAAATGGTTGTGACATGTCCTAACAGCACTCTGGGGCTGAGGGAGAAGACAGAACACATACCTGTTGAATATTTGGGCCAGAAGTTGCATGCTTTTGGAGTGAGGCTTCTGAATATTTCATTTGTGTCCGATGTAAAAATACACTGAAATACAAGGATTCTTGGCAAGTAACAAGTGACTCTTGGTTTTGGAAACACATCGTGCCTGAATGGGTCCATGAACAGGTGTACTAAAAGGTCTGAATGAAGACGGTGCACATCTAACCACTTTGGTAGCTCCAGATTTTGAATGTGTGTGTATCTAAAAGTTACTTAAGGATGAATTCATGAACAATGTTGTCTACCTTTTGAATTCTATGGAAACTGTTTTGAACCATTAGGTCTCAGTCTTTTGTTTCATTGACCTGCCAGTGGTTTTCTTAATATTTACTCTGCTCTTTGAAACGATTCTTTTAATCTCACTCATGCTTCTTTGCTTTGGGCCAACCCACTGTGGGTTCCTTTGGAGACGAAATCCCAGGCCCCAGTGCGAGGATGCTCACTGTCAAAGGTGTCAGGACCCCCCTGGCAGCCTGGATTTTCCCCAAGAGGTATTGCTAAGTGTCATCTGCTATAGAGCTGCTCTTGATGCCACTGTTCTGAGCCCTAGGAATTCCTTATCCATTCTCAAGAGATCTGTGAGAACCAAAACCGAAATTGAAATCAGACTGATTTTCTTCTTCAGAAATCCAGAGATCTCTGCAGACCAAGTGTGCCATGCCCCGTTCTCCTTCCCCTGGTGCACGTGGTTCAGCCTGAGGCGCACATTTGCTCCACTAGGCTTCCAGCCCTGGCCTTAGCGCCCCCTCCAGGTTCCATGCAGATCTCTCTTCCTTTGCAAGGAGGGAGATTATTTGCTTCTGCTTCCAGAAGCAAGTTTCTATCTCAAACACGGTAAGGGTGAAAGCCAAAGAGAGCCTCATCTCCCTCCTGAATCTCGAAGTCTCTGCTGTGTCTACCCACCTGTGAGCAAAGGGAGCTGCGGGATCTTTCTTCTCCTGTCTCTGTCCCAGCAGTTTCTCCATCTGCTACGGGATACCGCCAGGATATCAGAAGTGAGGCAAAACCCAGCTAGTTTTGCCGAATTTTAAGCAGGTAAGAGACGACTTTTTGCCTTAAAAAAGTTTAAATTTTACAGTATAAAACTGGCATTCAGTCTCCATGGCTGGAGGCAACTTTATTCCTCTGCCATAGATGACTGAGAAGCCTTGGAACATAAATATATGCAATAAGCCAATAATTCTGCCTGCCTTTCTGCTGCTCCTACAGGGCATCTCAGTGCTGGCAAACAGAAGGGTAATGGGAATTAGAAGGAGGGGAAAAACAGCAATAAAAATATAAATCAAAGAAAGAAGGAAATCCATTTGCTCCTTGGCAGCGGAGACAGTGCTCAGCTAATCCATGCTGAGTGCAATCCAATACTCCTTCATATAATCCTGTGCCGGTGGAAGAAAATTAAAGTTTAATGCAATAACGGCTGACACAAATCACTTGTGTTGCCCAGGAGCAGATTAAAGAATAGTTAAAATCATACAAATCTAATTTCTTTCTTTTTTTTTTTTTGGTTGTTGTTGCTTTATTCTGTAACATCTTGATGCTTTAATCCTTAGCATCAGTTTTTTATTATTAAACATATATTACCAACATAAGAGAGATTGTGAAAAAAACAGTGACAGCTAGGAAATGATTTGTGCTCAAATGGTACATGTTAAAGCTCTTTCAAAATCCATAAATTTTTCATAGGTTCATAGAGGTTTGTGCCTTTAATCAATCTGTGTCAAGGGAATTTTAAAATAAGCATAAAGGTAATGGAATGCTATCAAACATAATTGGGGCTGAAAAGAACCATCACAGTCCATCAGCTATCACTCTTGCACTGTGTGTGTGTGTGTGTGTGCGTGTGTGTGCGCGCGCGCACGTTGCACACACGTGTGTCAGCATGGAGTATTTTCATTTTTTATCTTGATTATTGCCCTCAGTGGGACAATTTGAAAACCTTGTATAAAGATAGACATGCATTTTTAAAAATCTTAATTTTGTTTATTATTGCTCCCTTCTCTGCTCCCTCTATAGGAATTGCTGTCTTTGAAGAGACACTCAATGGCTCACTCATGAAATCGACTTGCTTCTTCAGAACACTGGCATTTTAAAGAACAGCGCCACCCCACCTAGTAACCTATGTAAAATATCCCTTTCTGGTTACAAATGCTGTGAAAGGTTTAGAACTTCCCTGCTTTACCCAAAGAACTAGGACCAACAAGTGAAGGGAAAACTCATGCAGGTTTCTTCCTAACAACATTTTGATAAAGCAGAGAAGCTTTTGCAGAAATTCTTGTTGGAATCGAGTAAAACTTTGCTTTGATGCCATGGATTTCCAATCATGCTCTCCAGGTGATTTCTGTAGGCGGTTCTAAAATCATCTCTGTTCCATTTCATGGGAATTCTGTGGTTAACAGACATTATCCACATTTAGCTCATAATGTTAGCAAGATTCCCAAAGAAAGAACATTCTAGGTGCATGCTTCACATGTCCTGTCAGTAGTATTTTTCCTCCCCTTAAATTTAATCATAGCATGTGTTTATATGTGTGTGTTTCAACTTTTATGATAGAAAGTTTCAAACACAAAAGCAGAAAGTATAGTATTAGCCCACCTGAGTAAGTGTCCATTAATGTCCAATTTTGCTCACTTATACTTGTATCCATTCTTCTCCAACCCCAATTATTTTCAAGCAAATCTCTGACATCATATCATGTAATCCATAAAATTTTCAGCATATATCTCTATAGATAAGGATTTTTAAAAAAATACAGTCAAAAGCACTAGGTCAACTTAGAAATTAACAATTAATTTCTAAATATCATTAAATACCCACTGTTCAGGTTTCCATGATTATCACAAAATGTTAATTTATTTTTTAAAAATTGATTTGCTCAAATAGTGATTGAAATATTTCCAATTGCAGTTGGTTATTACATCTCAAATACTTTTTGTCTGTAAGCTTCTCCTTTCTCATGTCTCAATTTCTCTCTGCCGCTCTTCTTTTTAATTGTTGCACAAACTTTGATATAGTTTTCTATTATCTGAATTTCACTAACTAAATCCCTCTGGTGTCATTTAACATGTACCTTTCCTTGTTATTTCTAATAAATTGGTAGTTAAGTCTACAGCCTTGATCTGTCCCAGAACATGTTCTCCTGGTTTAGAACTTGTGTTCAAATGTTGACAATGTTTGACGGAAGGTAATCAAGGTTGGGTTCAGGCACAATCATTAAGTGGTCATACCAAAATCATTGCAAATGTTGGAGACTTGGAATGGCAGTTTGTTTCCAAAGAGCTCATGCCTTTCTGGGTTTCAGTCCTCCATGGTTGGTGCATATTTTTTTCCTTTCTTGCTCAACTCACCTAAGAGCACTCACTGTAAGTACGTTTTTCAATGAATTTATTAAAGACTCTTAGAATTTTGGATTTGGATATGATTATAGAAATTCTAATCTATACTACTAAATATTTATATTAAAAAAAAAACTGAGGCCAAGAGAGAACATGTAACTTGTTCAAAGTTGTATGACTTTTAACACAAACTGACTCTAGAATTCCCATATTTACTGAATTCAGAGTTTGGCTCTAGTTCTATGGAGTTGGCATCTCCTCTTTATTGTGTGCACTTCCACAGAGCAAAACTACCATTCAGGGTGCCCGACAATCGAATGATCATTCTCCTGTAGGAATATTGTTGGTGTAACAAGATTCAATATTATTCCCTAATGGGTTGGGTTATACAAATCAGACTTATTATCAAAGCTGAAAAACAAAATTCTGTGAACAGATAGGTATGGCCAAAAGATGTATTTGTTAAAGACTCCTTCAGTATCGGTGGGCTTTAAACATTAATGGTATCATTGCATCATGCAGATGCTAATTTAGCCTTGTAATTTACTGTTAGAATGAAAACACAATTTTATGTTTTTACCATCTATCTCTAGAGGGCTGGAGTTTAGAGCTCTGGGAGTGAGCCATTGCTGGTGGTGACACTGGTGATTTGTCCTCAGCCAGTTTATAAACACTAATGAAATATGACTTTGACAAGTGCAAACAAGAACTTTGATTAAGTGCTTATTTTATGCCATGCACTGTACCAGAATTTAACACATTTGGTTTAAATGAACACATATAATGACACTATGTCGTTGTTATTTTATGTGTGAAGAATTGAACTTTTCAGAGTTTAGGCAAAGTTTCCCAAGCTTACACATCTTAATAAATGAAAATGCTGAGATTTAACCCTAGTTGTCTGAGTCTAAATTATGTGGTACTTCTTCCATGATATGTTACCTCTGTGATAATAGGACTTGCAGTCAATAGGTCACAATTTTGCCTCTAATGACTTGTGATAAAACTCTGAAAATAACTTGGCCTAGGTTTATCCTTCCAAAAAGTAAATTATAAAAAGAAGTAAGATTGTGTCATTAGAGTAAAGGCTGTTGTATATAAATGTTGTATATGAATAATTATAAATGGTAATATGTTGTACATATGCTTCTCATTCTAATTGATCTTATCTCATACCCACGGCAATCATTTTGCCTGTGTGGGCCACTAGAGAATTAAAGAAAACTGCAAATCTCTTTTTCAAAATCTGGTTTGACTTCCTCGGTCAGTAACCCTTGAGAGCACTGTGAATCTGGTACAGAAGAGCTGTGTGGTTTTGCAGTGAGGTATGGTGGACATGGAGAAACACTCCCCAGACTCCCACTGAGGATGCGTGTTGTCCAGCTCCTGGGAGTACTGTCAGCTGTCAGCCTCCAGCTCTTGGCCCCTCTGGGATTTCCCCAGCTGCAGAGAGCTGTGTAGCCCACGAGTAAATGCTTCCCAGAGTGACCCAAATCCAAGGACTGATTGCAGCAAGGATATAAGGCCCAGCTATTCAGCCCACAGTGAGAAATCTTTGTGCCATGGACACTCCAGAGCTTCCTATGGGCTTGAATAAGGTTTTGTGGGCCTGTATGACTTCCTTCTCAATCCTGCTTTCTTCTCCTTCCTTCCACAGGCGTGGATCCCCAACCCTACCCAATTACTATCGAGCCATGCTCCATTTCATTGCTTCTACACAACCTACATGTGTTTTCGAAGATATTTCTGTTCACATTTTATTCTAGGGAAACAAACTACAGTATGCCTGCCTATTACAAACTTAAAGTCAGTTTCTAATGTAATTCCTTCAGACTTGCAATGAAATACAATGTGTTTGAAAAATGGCAGATACTTTCTGATTCAGGTAGGGCATGTTGGGGCTTTCTTTGGATAACTAAGTAGGAATGAAAAAGGCTTTCCCATTGTCTGCTCCAGTGCCTGAATATATCAACTTGATACCATCAATAACAATGCCACGGCAGAGAGAGCATGCCATCATTCGATTCTTTCTTGAGAAGAGAGAAAGTGGTCTTTGTTGATAGATTTGATATTTGATTTACAGTGGATTGGATTTGATCCTAAGAGTAGAGTATTGTGACTGAGAAATGAGCAGTGAAGGGTGATGATTTCAAAACACAGTGGAGGAAATGGAACTTAGAAAAGTAACAGAATTAGAACCAAGCTGGAACATTGCCAGAGCTTCAGAATGTACCTAAAATCAAGTGGTTGGGAATAAGGAGAAAGGACCCATTGTACAACACGAGGAAAATAAATTGGGCTAAGAAGGTGTGGTTAGAAAGTGTGTATTCTCTTTTTTTTCTTTTCATCCCATAGATAATTTTTATTTTCATAAAATGTGTTAGTTTTTTAAATATAGAAAAAAATATAAGGAATAAATGACCTTTTCTTTCATTACCCAAATAGTCCTTCCAGGAAAAAGAGAAAATGAAAAAGAAAAATTTATAAAAGAACTATAATAAAAAGCAAAGTTTAAAAATTCAAAAAGTATATAATGAACTAAACAAACTAGTGAACAAAATAGACCCAGAGTCATAGAAGTAGGGTACAGACTGACATTCCTCAGAGTGGGATAGGGGAGGAATAAACCACAGAACTTATATGCATGGACGCATCACCTATGGACACAGACAACAAAGCTGGGGATGGGGCGGGAGGGGATAGAGAGGAGGGAGTCAATGGGAGGAAAAAGGAGAAACATCTGTAACAAAAATAAATTCAAAGAGTAAAGATGGCCATACTATAAAAATAAAAATCTTTCCTTTCCTTTAAGGCTTGTATCCCTTAAAGAAGCCACTAATAATAGTTCTTTATTAATCTTTTCATAAAAGAAAACTAGACATATGCCATGGTGTATGTTTGTGTACATTTATGTATTTAGCTATTGATGTGTGTGCATGTGTGTGTATAAAGATGTATATATTGTTATCTTCTGATTATATTACTCGAATAATTTAACCCAAATTTTAGTGGCTTAAAACAACAATTATTTTATTATATCTTATGATTTTGTGAATTAGGAACTTGAGCAGGGCTCAACCAGGTGACTTTTTTGCTCCATGTGGCATTAGCTGGGTCTCTAGGTCATCTGGTGGCTGGCCAGGTTGGGAGTACCTTCTTACATGCCACTCAGTGATCTCAGGGAGCAAGACAGAACCAGAATAGACATTTAGGTCACTGTTTTCTGCTGGTCAGTGCAGTCACAGACTCGCCCAAACTCAAGGGGAGGGAAATAACACTGCACTTACTGATAGCTGGAGCATCAGAGTTACCGGGCGAATGTATTTTAATGGAATGTCACGTAGATTAGGTACATATTATACACATATGTACCTGTAGCATGCATATTCTATGATACATTTACCTATATTCTACAAGAAATGCACACACAAAAATCAGTTAGAGATTCAATAGTCTTAAAACCAAACAGTATATATGGTATAAGATAAACTATGAAGAAGTAAAATTTCCCTCTTAAATGTATAAGCTACCACAGAACTGTAACTTCATATTTTAGAGGATAAGCCTCAACTACTCTTCATGATATTAAATGAATATATATTTCAGAACTTGAGATGGATTCTGCCTAAATATAGCAACATTTTCTGCATACAACTATAGAAGATACTTATTAACCTACTTATCTTTTTATTTGGAATATTGATCATTAATCCAAAGCAAACAACACAAGAATAAAAAGGAGCCTCAGGATTGACTTGAAGGATTCCTTCTTATTCCCTTTGCTCTTAATTTAGTTGTCATGTTGTTATACAATATTCCTATATTTGGTTCTTTGGAAACTGTGATAAATCACAAACAATAAGTCCTGAGTTGCTATTTACAGCTTTTGGCAGTAAATTGGCATCTCTTAATGAGCTATAGGAGAATTATCTGAGGTGAGATTAAACAGTAAATTCTATAAAAGTGAATTGATTTTTCACCCCTCTCCTGTCAACCTATGTCCTTGAAAAGTAATGAAGTTATCTTCATTCATTCATTAATCCATCAGTAAGTACTTATTGTCTGTCTCATGGGCTGGACACTGTTTTGAGAATTTGGGGATATAGCCGTGAAGAAGACAGACATAGTTCTCAAAAACAGATATTGTTTATGTGCATGTAGTTGGATTTCAAGGAGGGCATTAAAATTCTTTTGTGATCTCTGTTCATGGCACTTAGATCCTAATCACTCTATCAAGCCAGCATTCAAAAGGCCACAGATATCATCATTTGGTTTGATCATCGCTCGGGATGCTAACAGAAGTATAACCTACATGCCTCTGTGTTATCTTTTGCTTCCAACAACTTTTTTTCATTTATTGATTTGAGAGAGAGAGAGAGAGAGAAGAAACAGCAATTTGTTTTTATGCCTTCATCGGTTGCTTCTTGTATGTGCCCTGACCAGAGATCGAACCTGCAACTTTGGTGTATGGGGATGATGCTCCACCAATAGGGCCTAATAACTTTTCAGATTTTATATTTTTTGTAATATCTTTTGTTAAATCTTTATTATTGTTGAAAGTATTACAGATGTCCTCCTTTTTTTCCCCCATTGACCCCCTCCTCCATTTGGATCTCTTATCTTTCTGTACATCTTATGATCAAGGCATTTCCTGCTTTGTTTCAAGCTGTCTTTTCAAGAATATTTATAGTGTAGAGCCTTAGTAGATAGGAATAGTATCTCCCTCGGGAGCAAAGGGTAGGCTTGTTTACTGTCCAGTGTTATAAAGATGATGTCTCCCTCGGGACTAAAGGAATGGTGTGCTTAGTGCTTCCTATTAAAGGTTTGTGTTCCCTGAGCTCAGTGTTCCTCTCTTGCAATGCAGACCTCTGTGTTAGCAGGTGTCTTCGGCCTTCATGTTACCCTGTGGAAATCAGGTTCATGGAATTGCTGCAAAAATGCCAGTGCTTTGGCTACTACTATTGCTGTGAATTATAAACTGCCCTTTATCTATGACCTAGGAGTCTTATGTTTTCTGCTCTCCATCAAGAAACTGCGACAGGATAACTTGTTAGCATGCAAGTAGGTAAAATCTCAGACCCTTCAGTTCTTGAAGGCAACTTTGCCAAGGAAACTATATTGAAATGAATGCTATTCTAAAGATGTTATTTGGGAATGATAGTTCACTAGTCCAGAGTTTAATAGAAAATAAGGCAGGGATAGGAAGGGGGAATGTTTCCTACACTCTAGTTCTTTTTTTTTTTTTTTTATCCTCACCTGAAGACATTTTTCCATTTTTTTTGTACAGATAGAGTGGGAGGGAGAAAGAGAGAGAGAGAAACATCGACGTGAAAGAGACACATTGAGTGGCTGCCACCCGCACAACCAACCAGGGCCGGGGACAAACTGCAACCAAGGTACATGCCCTTAGCGGGAACCGAACCCGGGTCTCTCCAGACTGCAGGCCGATGCTCTAACCGCTGAGCCAAACCGGCCAGGGCTACACTCTAGTTCTTGAGAAGCATGGCCATGTGCCCCACACTCAGAGAGGAGAGTGGAGTCAGCGCTGTGAGGACAAAAGCAAAGTGTTGATATGTCTCCTTTGGCACTAATCTTTTTGGGGAGCAAATATTTTCAGGTAAAGTTTAATAAAATATGTTCTCCAATTTGATGCCTTCTTAAACACAAATTATTAAACACAATTCCAGTTTTCTAAACAATGCAAGCTTGTCATTAAAAATATAATTTACTATAGTCATATAGTAACAACATTTTGGTCACTGATAGACCACATGTACAAAAATGGTCTCCTAATATTATGAAGAGCTAAAAAAAAAAAAATCACCTAGTGACATTGCAGCCATCATAAGAGAGTGCAGCACATCACACGTGTTGGTAGTGATGCTGGTGTCAACAAACTACTGCACTGCCATTCATATAAAAGTACAGCACATGTGGTTTTGTACAGTACATAATACTCGATAATGATAAAACATCACTGTTACTGGTTTATATATTTACTATACTGTACATTTATCATTATTTTAAAGTGTACTCTCTTCTTATAAAAAAACTTTTCTGTAAAACTGTGTGCTCCATTATGCTGGCAACAGCCTCTTCCATTCCATGTTTACTCCCTCTCTTGATTGCATCATTTTCTCTTGTGCTTGATTTAATCTTGTGTTGTTGTGCTCATCATGGCCCCTAAGCATACAAAATCAACTACTAATGTTGCCAGTAAGAACCCGCGGCAAGTGATTGACCTGGAAACAAAATTAAAAGTGATTAAGAACTATGAATGTAGAAAATCAGTGATGGTTATTGCTCACCAGTCAGGCATGTCCCATTCACCATAACTATGATCTTGAAAAGCAAGAACAAAGTGACAGAAACTATTAAAGGATCCGCTTCACTGATGGCAATGAGACTAACAAAACTTCAAGAAGGGCCTATGTCAGACATGGAGAAACTTCTAATGACCTGGATTGAAGACCAGACGCAGAAGTTTATCCCTCTCAGCACCATGATGATCATAGCCAAAGCAAAATATTTGTTTGCAGTGTTGAAAGAAAAGGCTGGGCCTGACTATGATGTTGAATTTAATGCTAGTTCTGCGTGGTTTAAATGATTCAGCAATCATTATGCATTACATAGTATAAATGCGAGTGGTGAGTCTGTGAGTGTTAATATAAAGACAGTTGAAGATTTTTTTTTGAAACTCTAGATAAGCTGATTAGAAAATTATTTGCCCATTCAAATATTCAATACGAGTGAAACCTCCCTTTTCTGGAAGTGAATGGCTAAAGGGACTTTCATTCAGAAAGAGACCAAGTCAATGCCAGGTTTCAAGGCTTTTAAGAAAAGGAGAACAGTCTTGCTTGGGAACAGTTTGGAGACTACAAATTGAAACCTTTGTGATCTGGTACCATGAGAACCCCAGGGCCTTCAAGCATACCTGTAAACACACACTGCCAGTGTATTACAGGAGTCATAAGAAGCTATGAATGACCAAGCTCCTCTTCTAAGATGCGCCACCCCCCCACCCCGGGTTTGTTTGCCAGTGAAATGGAGAAGTACTGTTTAGAGAATACCATACCTTTCAAGATTTTGCTTATTGTTGATAATGCTCCTGGAAATCTTCTTTTTTATTGGTGGTATTCATCTCAATATAAAAGTGGTGTTTCTTCCTCCAAACACCAGCTCTTTGCTCCAACCAATGTATCAAGGAGTGATAGGAGCTTTTAAGGCCTACCACCTCTAAGGACCTTTGCCCAGGCTATGGCTGCAGCCGAGGAAGACACTGAGAAGACACTGACACAATTCTGGAAAGATTACAACACCTATGACTGCATCAGAAACCTGGCTTGGGCCTGAGGTGATATAACCAAGGAGGGTATACATGGCATCTGGGAGGAAATATTCAAAAGGTTTATTCATGACTTTAAAGGAGTTACCAAGGATGAGGAGGCTGCAAAAATCAACAAGACTGTGATTTAGACACCAAACAATTTTAACCTGAGTGTGGACGAGGATGACATTGAGGAGCCCCTGAAGGTGGTTCCTGAGGGACTGACTACTGAGGAGTTTTTGGAACTAGAATAGGAACACATAGCTAAAGAAGAGGCAAGAGAAAGAAAAACTGGAGGAGAAGAAAAAGAATCCCCAAGAAATTCATAGTGAAGGGTTTAGCAGAAGCTTCTGTAGACCTCAACAATCTCCTTAAAAAGTTTGAAAACATGAAGGAGTGGAGTCAAATGGTGGAGTAGGTGAACCCTGAACTCACCTCCTCCCTGGAATACATTAAAATTAAAACTAAATTATGGAACAACCATCACTGAAAACCACATGAAGAGTAGCTGAACAGAATTTCTACAACTAAAGATATAAAGAAGAAGCCATGTTGAGAAGGGTAGGAAGGGTAGGGGCTGGGGCCAGGCAGGTCCCACACCCATGGTATGGTGATTAATAAGTGGAAGCAATAGTCCAGCTGTGGAGGTCCCTCCTGAGTAGTGAGTGGTTCCAGCCCCACACTGGGCTTCTCATAACATCTGGCATTGAAAACCAGAGAGGATTAATTCTGAGAGAGATTAATGACTATGGGAGAACAAGAACCCTCTTAAAGGATTTGCACAAAAACTTATTCCAAGCTCAAATGCAGAGGGAACAGCTTAAGAATCACCTGGGCCGTGGGGGAGGAATTAACTTGATTAACTTTAGGACTGGGCTAGAGGGGCAGAAATTGTGAGAACTCTGTAAGTGGATGGAATTGCTCACAGGTGCCACTATTCCTTTGTTGAGCTCTCCTTCCATCTAGCTGGCCAGGTGCAGGCAGATGAAAAATCTGTCCCTCTCCATTAACCTGGCTATCACCTTTCATCCTGTCCAAGAGTCACTCTGAGACCCCACCATACTCAAAATGTTTACCCAGCCAGAGCCTCTTCTAGTGTCTCGAGACCACATGAGCGGTAGTCTACCTCAGCTCACACTGTGGATTTGTCCAGAGATGTGTGAGTGCTGCCAGAGCAGTGGCCAGACTTTGGTGAGTATCACAGATTCCCCGCCAAAGGCCCACAAGCCCCAAATGAGAAGTAGCCAGGCTCTGGTGAGCACCACTGACTATTCCAAAGATGCACAAGGTGCACACAAGTAGTAGCCTGACTCAACATTGTAGTTCTCACCAAGTAGTCCCAAGGCTAGCAGAACTGGTGGCTGGCCTCGGGTCTCTTTTTAGCTCTTAGAAAATGGTATCAACTGTAGCACAAGTAACAACAGGCTTTAGTTTTAGTTTTCATCTTTTCCTCTCCCAAGCACCACTAAGCCCAGCATAAATTACAACCAATTGCATGTCACATCGTAGCTCCTACTAAGAGGTCTCTAAGTTTAGCACAAGCAGCATCCAGCTCTGGTAGCACTAAGTTCCTCCCAGGAAGCTCCAGAGCCAGCACACCAAGGGCCGGCATTAGACTGCACCAGAGCCCCACTAATGTGTCTCCACAAATGACACACCTTGTGGGAGGTCTTAGTTGGTACCAGAGCCCTGGTAAAGTGATTCTTTTGTGAGGTCAGCCCCGACACAAGAACTTCTGTAGTCACAGCTAGACCTCACAGCCAGTTAGCCTGAGGGTCAGCCTTACCCACTGATATGCCAGCAGCAATCAAGGCCCAACTATAAGACAAGGGCACAAACAACATACACAGGGAACACCCCTGAAGCACCTAGCTCTGGTGACCAGGAGGAACTACACTACTGAGCCACACAGAAAATCTTCTACATAAGACTGCCCTTTCAAGACTGGGAGACATAACAAGCCTTTCTGATAAATAGAAACAAGCACAAAGAGTCAGCCAAAATTATGAGATAAAGAAATATGTCCCAAAGGAAATAACAGAACAAAACACCAGAAAAATAACTAAGTGAAATGGAGATAAGCAATCTAATGACATAAAACATTCAAAACATTGGTTAAAGAGATGTTCAATAAGCTTGGGAAAAAATTGATAAATTCAGTGAGAAGTTCAACTAAGAGATAGAGAATATAAATCAATGAGTCAGAAATAAAAAAAAATACAATAACTAAAATGAAGAATATATTAGAAGAAACCAATAACAGATTAGATGAAGCAGAACATTGAATTGGTAATCTGGAAGACAGGTAGCAAACAAAAAACGAAAAGCAATCAGATCAGCAAAAATTAAAAATAGAACCCCAAGGCTTGAAGGGGAAGGGAAGGGAGGATGGCCTAAACCCAGAGAGGGATGGAGCTGAGCTTCTCTCTGACCTGCTGGTGCGTGGACATTAGCAGGCTAGGAAACCCAGCAGGTGCTGGGCACAGAGCAGGATGGAGGCAGGGGGAAAGTCACTGGGACTGGCAGATGGTGAATACTCAGCACTTAATATATTTTAGTTTTTAAATTCTGACATATAATTGATATATAGAATTTTCAAATTACTTAAACCTAAGGATAAAGTAGAATTTCCGCATTGAGTCTCTGGGTAAAAATGAAATTATATTTCTGAAAGAGAAAAAAATTAACCTCAGGTCAATGAAACTAGCTTTAAGCATATATAATATAGATAATGATATGATTAAAAATGAATCACCAAAACAAATCTGGAAATAAAAATACTAGAAATGAAAACTGAAGAAACAGTAATCCTATGTCAGATGACAAGCAGAGACAGAGGCTCAGGCCCACTTCACCCACACTGACCTGTCTGCATAGACCATTAAAGTAAAGTGTCTTTCAACATCTTTCCTGAGACAGGTCCTTAGTGGTCCATCTTCTGACATCTGCAGTCTAAAATCATGATAAAAATCATCTGTATTCTTAGGGAAACAGAAAGCTTTGTCCTTCTTAGTATCTGAAAGGATTATATTTTCCATTTTCCTATTACTCTTTGCATTATCTTTGTGAACTTCAAGTGAACTTCAAGTTTAGACTTCCTGCATCTTTGTTCTTTCTCCCTGATGAAATGGGAACGTGAGATCTGTTCAACTAACTCTTTCCCCAACCTACTCCTCCAGCTTGTTCCCACATTCCAACAATACAAGTGTCTTCCTCTTTCTAAATTCAACTAAGCACAGCGTTCTGTGTTCTTCCATTGTTTTGGGAAGCTTTCTCCCCTGTACCCACCGCACACACACACATGCATGATCACACACCCTCCCACCCACTTCACTGTATAAGAAAATCCTTCAAGGTTCAGATTAAATGTCATTTCTTCTCTCAACCCCTCACAATTCCCATACAGCACCCTTCACCCTCTGTCTGGCCAACATAATTAAACGTACCCTCTCCTCTGCTTGCCCGACACTTTGTCCCTAAACTTTAGAATCCTTATTGTCTGTGTTACAGTGATTCTTCAATGACTATCTTTTTCATTAGATGATTAGTTCCTAGAAGCAAACACCATTATTTTTTTCTTTATTTTATTTTTTAAATCAGTCATGGATATGTTTACAGAGAGGGAGACAGAGAGAGAGAGAGAGAGAGAGAGAGAGAGAGAGAGAAAGAGAGAAGGAGGGAGAAAGAAATATTGATGTGAGATAGAAACATTGAGCGGGTGCCTCCTGTACATGCCTTAATTTGGGATTGAACCCACAACCTAAATATGTACCCTGACTGGGAATTGAACCTGTAGCCTTTTGGTGTGTGGGATGACACTCCAACCAACTGAGCCACCCTGCCAGAGCCATGCTGTTTATTTTTATATAACCAGTGGCAAGGGAGAAGTTTCCTAAATCTATGCTGAAAGAAAGAAAAAAATATCTGAAAAGGTTTTCAAGATATCATTAATGTTTTTATAAGCGATTGAAATAATCCCTTTGCCCTAGCTTCTGCTGCACTGTGCATCAGAGATACAAGGAGATATATGGGGATACAAGGAGAAAGATGGCAGACATCTGGACTTTCCCCCCGGACACTGGCTTCCTACTTCACCCAGAAATCAGATCAAGGCCATCTCTATAATCCTTTTAAAATAACTACAAGAATAACATGTAAGAAATTAAAACCTCATTTGACACATAATTCTTAGCAAATTTCGATATGCCAAGTTGCTTTAAATAGAAATATGGGGGTTCTGCTGGTGCGACTCAGTAGATTGAGCATTGACCCAGGCACCAAGAGGTTGCTGGTTTGATTTCCAGTCAGGGCACATGCCCAGGTAGTGGGCTCGATCCCAGGTATGGGGCATGCAGGAGGCAGCCAATCAATATTTCTCTCTCATCTATGTTCTTATCTCTCTCCCCTCTCCCTTCCTCTTTATCTAAAAAAAAATCAATAAAAATATATTAAAATGAAACATGGGTATATATATTATCTTCCTGTTTATTAATAAGCAATGAGGTGGCTGTGTTAACAAAATGGATTATAGCTTCAACACTTCTACAGTTATAAATAAAGCACACTGCAAGGAGATTATTAGAGGAAGATCTGAGATTTTGTTTTCACAAGGACTGTCCCAGTTGCTTCATGCTATGGCAGTCATGACTGTGCCCTAAAGTCTGTGTAGCCTAGACGGCCCCCCGTCCCCAGCCCCATTAATGCCACAGCAGTTCAGGAGAGCTGCTCACGGATGGGCAGCGGCTTGGGGAGGGGAGGATGATGTCACTTTACTTTTAATAGACACAATTCTAAAGTCGTGGGATTTTCTTTGTAGTCGGTAAAGGCAGACCCTAAGTGCAGCAAGAGACAATTCTGACTACGAACTGTCCAGAGCTCCCTTGGAGCCCAGCGCTCCCGAGTCGTGTGTCCTGGTACAGTAGATGGTTACCCCGTGCACAGCACGTTCCTATCAGGACAGCCCACTGTTCTCCAACACTGCCTGGTAAACCACAAAGGCCTTTCAATTCACTTGTTTTCCTGCCTGAGGTGAGGACACTCCTCCTCCACCTGCATTAACAGCACATCTCACAGCTACTCACCAGTGAGCACGGACTTCCCCGGATTTCTAAAGCAACAGAGTAGAGTGGAAGGGAGGCTTCATTTAGAGAACTGAAGGCTGAGGCCCAAATTCTGGCTACATTACCTGGTCTGAGACTAGGGTGAGGTGAGCGAGGGGCCTCGGGGGCTAAAGTTAAGGCAGCGCTTGCTCTGGGGTTCCCCCTGGTCCTTCTCCAGCCATTAAAACATCTGTGACTCTTTAAAAATTCAGGGCAAATTTATACAACATAAAATGAACCCCTTTGAAGCATATAATTCAGTGGCATTTAGTATAGTCACAATGCTGACAACCACATCCAGCATTTAAAGTTTTCATCACCCCAAAAGGAAACCACCCCCTCCCCCAGCCCCTACCAATTACCAACAGCCTTTCTGTCACTATGGAGACAATGTGTGTGGATCTGAGTACTAATAGCTAACTTATCTTGTGCCAAGACACTATGCGAAGAGTTTTCTGTGCATTAATTGAATTCATCCTCACAAAAACCCAGTGAGGCAGGCACAAAAATGCCCACGTGCATAGCTTATTACTTAATTTTCTGAATATGTTTTTTCAACTGAAGAATAAAGGAAATGGCAACACATGAACAACATTTGCCAATCACATCTGTGCGAGAGGCATGGTTCTAGGCCAGGAATCTCAAACAGGATCCATTTCTAACTAATGGTAGGGCTCTGGCTTCCTGGGGGACAGGGGCCGAGGGGTTCCCCAGTGCGCACTGGGACAGAGTGCGGTCCTCCACTCAATGTCTCTCATGGCGGAGCGATGGCTGGTGTCCTCTGAGGGCACTGAGGCGGGGACGGCCCTTTGTAGACGTGAAGAGCAGAAGCGATGAAATTCAAAGAAGCAGAATGGAACGTGTTTAAATCTCAACTCCGCGACTCATAGGTAACGTCTTGAAAAGTTATTTAATCTTTCTTATTCTCTTTCCCTCTTTTATAAAATGGATACTAAATCTAACTTATAAAGTTCCGGTGGAAATGGCATGTGATAATATGAGTGTACTGCTAAGCATAGTATTTGACAGAGTAAGAGATAATAAGGGATAAGGAAATACAAAAACATAAAATACATAATATAGTATACATAATACATTATGTCATATATTGTGATATATATACATATATATACACTTTGTATATGTAAACATATTAAGAGGAGAGAATGTGTACATATACATACACATTCTCTCCTCTTTATAAGACAGAATGGCGAAGAAAGAGGAAGCATGTTTACATGCAAGAGGCAAAGGAAGTCAGATAAGCCTTCTCAGAAGAGGAGGTCCTTAGGTGACACATAAAAGGATAGATCCATGTGTTGGCCTCACCCTGATGTTTTGAGGATTTGGTAACATTTATTTACAGCATTGAGCACAAGGCCTGCTGTCCACAAATATGAGCCGAACACAAATGTTTTTGTTGGTTGCTTTATTTTTCTATTGTGACTCTGAATTAGGCAGGGTTCTTGATGGCGAACAACAGAAATTGCCTCCTGCTAACCTAAGGAGAAGAGAAAATGTCTTGGGTGGGTCTGAGCTCAGTGAATCAACAGGTAGCATATTAAGAGCAAAGGACATAACCAGAGAGGCTGGAGACACAGACACGTCCAGCTCCCAGGAGCACCGCTGCTGGACGCTCAGCACTGCTGCTGGTGTCAACAGTGAGTGATTCTCACTGTCCCTGGGTTTTAACCCACTCCCCCAGGAGGAGCACCCTTGGTGAGAGAGCCCACTGGCGGATTCCAGGTCAGCTGCTCACATCTCAGGTGCCAGTGGTCTCTAGAGAAGGTGTTTGGTCTCTTCAAATTTCACAGTAGGAAGCAGGGCTCTTTTTCCTACTAAGAATCACACACAGGGCCCATTTAGGAAATTTGAAGTTTATTTGGTTATAGAGTATCAAAACATTATTTCAGCTGTACCTCAAAGAATACTGTTTTGACAATAGCAGAAAAAATTATACAAAAAAAAAAAAAATGCAGAAAATCACCATAAATCCAAAAAATGTATCTTCAATATCTGAAATACTTAAAGACCTTAAGATCATTTTTATGTATTTTATACCCAAAACACTGCTATATAGTAGGAAATCAATAAAATATAGTGAACTAAAGTTGTGATTGATATATCATAACTAATGATTTCTTCAAATCTTTAAAAATTGGTTTAAAATGTTGATTTCTCAGTTTGAACTCATAGGCCATTTTGCGACGTGAGATGGATTACCTTTGCTCTCTTTACCCCAATTAACACATTTGAGAAAGATTTTTATCTAATGTGAATATGAGCATCTGGAGAATAGACGGAGGAGAATGTAGACTTATAAGTTGGTAACAAAAGCTGGTTGTTAAGAGTTAGTTAATAATGGATTAATCAGAGATCAATCTGCTGCTTCTAAAAGATTTGCTCTGAGATTTCCAGGAACTACACAGACCTTTAGACAGAAGGCAGGAGCCACAGAAGAGAACAGTATAAAAATTAGCCTCTTACCATCAGCACTAGCCATGCAAGTGACCCCCCCACTCCATATCTCCCCTGCAGGTGCTTCTCTCCTCTTCTTGACAGTCCCAAGCTTTTATTCTTTAAAAATTTGTATTTAACTCATTGGGGTGACACTGATTCATAAAAAGATGTGTTTCAGGTGTACAATTCTATAATACATCATCTGTATAGTGTGTTGTCTGTGTACCACCCAAAGTCAAGTCTTTTTCTGTCAGCATTTATCCCCTCTTTACCATCTTCTTCCTACCCCTACCCTTACCCCTCTTTCCCTCTGGTAATCACCAGACTATTGTCTCTCTCTAGGAGGGTTTTTTCCCCTTTACTTAATCCTTTACCTATTTCACCCAACCCCCAAACCCCCTTCCCTCTGACAGTTGTCTGTCTGTTCTCTGTATCTATGAGTCTGTTTTGGTTGTCAGTTTATTTTGTTCATTAGGTTCCAGATATAAGTGAAATCAAATGATATTTGTCTTTCTCTAACTGGCTTATTTCACTTAGCAAAATATTCTCCAGGTCCATCCATACTTATAAAATGGCCAAGTAGTATTCCATTGTGTAAATATACGACAGCTTTTTGATCCATTCATCTATTGATGGGCACTTGGGCTACCTCCAAATTTTGGCTATTGTAAATAACACTGCAGTGAACATAGGGTGTATATATTCTTTCAAATTAGTGCTTCACGTTCCTTCATACAAACTCCCAGAAGTGGAATCACTGGGTCATAAGACAGTTCTATTTATAATTTTTCCATACTATTTTTCACACTGGCCACACCAATCTGCATTCCCACCAACATGCATGATGGTTCCATTAGCTCCATATCCTCCCCAACAATTGGTGTTTGTTGACTTATTGATGATAGCCATTCTGACAGGTGTGAGTTGACATTTCATTGTGGTTTTAATTTGCATTTCTCAGATGATTTATGACATTGATCATCTTTTCATGTCTTCATTGCCATCTGTATGCACTCTTTGGAGAAGTGTATATCTTTAGGTTCTTTGCCCATTTTCTTAATTGGTCTGTTATTTTTGGTGTTGAGTTTTAGAAGTTCTTTATACATTTTTTATACTAAACCCTTATCAGATGTATCATTGGTGAATATGTTCTCTCATTCAATGGGTTGCTTTTCATTTTGTTGATGGTTTCCTCTGCTGTGCAAAACCTTTTCAGTTTGATGAGTCCTATTTATTTTTTCCCTTGCCCAAGGAGACATATCAGAAAATATATTGCTATGAGAAATGTCTAAGATTTTACTGCCTGTTTCCTTCTACGATTTTTATGGTTCAAGTCTAACATTTAAGTTTTCAATTCATTTTGAATTTATTCTTGTGTATGCTGTAAGCTGGTGGTCTAGTTTCTTTTTCTTTCTTCTTCTTCTTTTTTTTGTTGCATATATCTGTCCAATTTTCTTAACACCATTTTTGAATAGATGATCTTTACCCATTATACATTCTTGCTTTCATTGTTGAATATTAGCTGTAAAAGCAAGGGTTTATTTCTGGGATGTATATTCTGTTCCATTGATCTACATGTCTCTTTTTATGCCAGTGTCATATTCTTTTGATTACCATGGCCTTATAGTACCATTTGATATTAGATAGCATGATTCCTGCAACTTTGTCCTTCTTTTTCAAGATTGCTATGGCTATTTGGGTTCTTTTGGTTCCATGTATATTTTTTGAATACTTGTTCTAATTCTGTGAAATACACCATCTGTATATTAGAAGGAATTGCATTGAATCTATAGATTGCTTTGGGTAGTATGGACATTTTAATGATGTTAATTCTTTCTATTCATGAACATAGTATATGCTTCCACTTACTTGTATCTTCTTCAATTTCCTTCTTTAGTGTCTTATAATTTTTCAACTATAGGTCTTTTACATTCTTAGTTATATGTATTCCAAGGTATTTTTTATGTAATTGCATATGGGATTAATTTCTTCATTTCCCTTACTTATAGATCAGTATTGGTATATAAAAATGCAACTGATTTCTGCATATTTATTTTGATCATGATACATAACTGAATTCAGTTCTCGGTTGTTTATTTTGTATCCTGTTACTTTACTAAATTTAATGATCTGTTTTAGTAGTTTTATGGTGGAATATTTAGGGTTCTCTCTCTATAGAATAATGACACTTCTTGTGGTTCTGGAGTATGTTAGTCCATGTGAGTGAAGACTGGGTGAGGATAACACATATCCTCTAAAAGAGACATCCATCAAGAGGAAAAAGGTGTGGCTCGTTAGTACATGAAAATGTGTCCCTGCATTACTCTGGTTAAGGATTAAGTTTCTAATTCTAGGGATTGAACTCTCCTCTGAGAGAGCAGGCCTTCACCTAAAAACACAGAGTCACTCTGTATGGATACAGCACAAAAATAGCCTTTAAACTCATCCTTATCTTCCCAACACCCACTGAGAAACAAAGGAGAGTTTCTCTACCAAAGAGGGGAGTTAAGGGTTAGAGCTTCTTATCTGTCCAGGCCAGGTACAGGGCCTACTAATGGGGGAGAAGTGTACCTCAGACCCTCCAGACATAAAGCATTTATTGGGATAACTGGGTTCTGCCCTTTGGAACATGCCCAGTTGTTCCAGTGCTAGGCATCATAGGCAAAAGTAACCCACCAATCCCTTTAAAATATGTAACTAACAGTATATATATATATATATATTTTTTTTTTTTTCCCTATACTTTTATATTTTGAATATATATAGTTGGGGCTTCATTTCAAAATGCTATATAATAAAATTGCTACAAATAGCTTTAAATCTAAGGCAGCAACTTTCAAATTCTTTTGACAGCAACTCACCAAAAATCTGTAAAATAATTTTTATCATAGACCAGTATGAACAAACATAAAATAAAAAATTTATGAAATTATACTGACCCTTGTTACATAGAATGCAGTCTAATATTATCTATTTTATTTTGTTTCATTGTTTTTTTAAGTACTTGTCACAACCCCCATAATTATTTTATTATCCACTAACAAGTAAAAACCTGCCTTGGGAGAAACCTTATTTTAAAATTATAGGTTCCGGATACTCCAGCTGGAGTCTGGTGTCCAAATTTTTAAAAGCCTTATTAAAATGCATTACCAGAAAGCAGCATTTGCTAAAGGAACCTCAGTTTTGCTAAAGACCAATGATTCTAAGACTTGTGCAAGGAAAATACGAATGATTCTGAAAAATGTATGAGAAAGTAAGAAAATGTTCAAAGAATGATGGCTATGTCAAAAGGACTCAGAAGCCAGTTTTAAGTGGCTCCACTGTCTAATCCTGTGACACTATAACCATCAAAATAAAAATGTATGCAAACTACAATTAACAAAATAAAAATAAAAAACCATGAGCTCATCTTGATATAAATGAATGAATGAACGAAGGGTCTGATGCATAAAATATATATACATAGTTTCAAAGTACCGCTACACAAAATAGTATTAACAAAGAAAACAAGAGAACTTTACAGTATAAATGTTTGGCAGACAATACCTTAATCAAGTGATTAAATCAAGCATCATTAGTAATGGGATCAGTGAAAATCATACATGAACTGATAGGATGAAATGGAATGTCAGCCTCACCTGTGTGCTATTCCTAGCAGACATACAATCTGAAACTAAACATAAGGAAACATGAAACACACCCAAGTTTAAAGACATACTACAAAATAGCTGGCTTATAACGTTTCAGTCTCCTGGAAATCAAGCATCAGCGGAGGAGCTGGCCAATTTAAAGGTCTCTCTGTGGTTCGAAGACTTTGACTGAAAGGACCCACAACATCCTTGAATGAAATGTGGGCTTCCAGCATCTGCTGTGCACGGGACTCAAGGAAGGAAAGCTCCTGGGACTTGTTCAGCCAGTGGTCCCCACCCACGGATGGTGCCAATGTCTCCATTTTATTTCAGTGGGAAATGCTGGATAACATGCCATGAACTATGCGTAATCTCAGGGAGCCGACCCTCATTGATTTCCTCAAACTTCTTGCTCAAATGTACTTTCAGGGCATTTTCCAGTTGCGTCTGTCTTACACTCTGCCCCGACACCATTGAATTTTCACCCGACAGACTCATCCTGTCATTGTCTAGGTCCTTCTCAGAGTCATACCCCACCTCCTTATCTTGACTGGAGTCACGTTGTGTCGAGGTGGAAGGCAGTGAGACTCTGACACGAGCATCCTGCCAGGAACAGTCTGAAACTGACAGGCTTGGGTGGTCAGTGGCGTGTGGTACAGAAGTGGACAGTGCACCAGTGCTGTCCGGAGCTGACTTCCCCAGAGCATGCTTTGATGAGATAGATATGGATTTAGGTTGAGCAGCAGTTAAATTGGGGTCTGGTGGTGGTGAAATGGACAAGGCTTGTGGTACGCAAGAAGTCACTGAGGCTGCGGGATTCAACGTCTGGGTCAAATCTGGAATGGGGTTGAGATCTTGGGTAATGGAATGGTCAAGAATGATGGTATTCAGGGTCAGAGTTGTTTTCTCATTTTGAGTGTCATGTGGTGGGAGAGGGGGAAAGGTGAGGGGTTGGGGTGGAGAGTCCACTGGTAATTCAGATTCCAGTGGAGGAAAAGAATCTGGTGGCAGAGATGTTGGTGATGACAGTGGTGATGGTGTGGGAAAACCATCGAGAAGTGTCACTGGATTAGGAGAAAGAACAGAAGAGTGTGCTGGTAAAGACTCAGGCAGAGGAGGTGGTTTGTGGTCTCCCGGAAGGACTGCTGAGAAGGGAGTGAATGATGGGTCGGTCACAGGAGCTGTGGGAGCCACAGGAGACACAGAGGAAGTAGCATCTTCCAGAGACAAGGAGGACAGCAGCTGATCCATCTCAAAGGTTGCGTTATTACACACCTCGCAGGAGGGGTCTGGACATAACATTTGACGAAAGTGGACGGAATCATGACGCTGGCCCAGGGGGCTGCAGGAGACAGGAGGGACAAAGCTGCAGCCAGGACCAGAACAAGGAAAGGAGGACCCACTGACCTGGTGGGGGTGGGGCCCCTGAAGCCTGCTAGCCCTTCATATGGCCCCACATCCATGACTACACAATGCACTCAACAGCACTCACCACAAGGCCTTCACTCGCATCCCTGTTCCTACGGCAACCCCCTCCCATGGCTGCACTGAATCCCTGGAAGCACATAGAACATGCTAAAGAGAGATCAGGAAAGAAGGAGAAAGACTAGTCACCTTTTAAGGATAGAAATCAGTATCTTTTCCTCCTCTTCTTTCCTCTGGTGGTATCTGCAACCTGGGAAACCAGGAGAGTAGGTCATATGCGGTCATGGTAGAAGCACAGGTAACACAGAGGATCCCTTTATGGGAGATCATTGGGATATTTACCCTGTAAGACCCAAGAATCAGTAGATGACTTCAAATGGTCAATGATAACATTAATAAGGTTCCCATGTGTGCTGTTTCATTTATGAAGTTCTTTCACAGTATCTCATTTGAATCTCAAAACCACTCTGAGAAGCAGAGAGGTCGGTGGTCACAACAAAGAGGAATCTGATCATCCTGAAGTCAAAGCACCTTCACAAAGTCAGGAGAGGGAAGTGCTGACTCTGGGCATCTATTGGGCAGCACCCATTGCCCAGGTCCATCACTGCTTCATACCCAGGGACAGCAGAGCAGGGATATGAGGCTTGTCACAGCTTCTGACACTTCCCATGAGCCTCTCTTCTGAGAGTTCTTTTAGTATGAGAGGAACTGTGTCTAGCAACTGACATCATAGAAGTCATGACCTGGCTCTTCGTGGAAAGGAGAGAGATAGGGTCACCTGTGGGGAGCTCACATGGAATGGACAGAACCTTACCTTTATGTGTACCTCCTTCCCTTCTGGCCTTGCCTCTGCCCTGAAGCTGAGAACAAAAGAAGGAATAAGGGGTTTGGACTTACTTCTGTCGCTCCTGTTCCTAGGAAATTCAGATATTAAGACACTTTAAGTATCCAAGTTTAATATGACACATGCAACTTTGTGTTCCTTTTTTATGTCAATTTTTAAAGTTAAATATTTTTTATTTAAAAATATTATGAAAGATTGTGTCTATGAGGTTCATACTTGTTATTCTCAGAAGTCCTCTGCTTAAGGAGGGCATGAAATCTGAGGCCAACAGTCCCATCTCTGCTCCCCCAGATAGGACCCTGAACCTGGAACACAGCTCAGGCTCCTGCCTCTGAGGCTCAGCACTGCTCCTCTGATCAGCCCAACACAAGGGGAGGCTGGGACCAGTGACACCTGACATGGGAATGTGGCTCATGTTGAAGTGCAACAAACTCTGATCCTCTGCAGAGATTGCAAACCCAGAATAACTCAATCCAGGGCCATGAAATCACTGTTTGGGGCTATTCAGCAACGCTCCCCCACACCCAGATGGCCTGTGAGTTCAGATGGTAACCTGAGTCCTCCCTGACCCCTCGCCCTGCCTGGTCTCTTCTCGTAGAAGAGTGATGCTCTGTATTCTCTCGGACATCCCATCTTCGTTGTCTCTCTGACCAACCGAATTGATTTATAAATGTGTAACTAAAAACAGAATGAAAAAAATGTCTCTTGGAGTTCCCCCAGGGTTCCTTACCGTTTGTGTGTGTTCATTTTCCCAGAAGGTTCGGGTTAATGGAATTGCCACCAGGAAACAGAAGATGAGGAAGAGTAACCACAACACACAGAGGTAAATTAGGGTGTGGTAATAATCTATAGATTCTGAGCAGAAGCGCTGATGAGGCTCTGGGAGGCTATTGAGAAATGGGCTGAAAGTCATTTTCCAAACGGCAATGCTGCCTGAGGCAACTGAGCTCTGAGAGAGCAGGCTGTTGACTTTCTGGCCAGGTGCTCATCACAGAGCATTGAGGAGTCACAAAGGGTTACTTCAAGAGGATGTGCCTAAGGTCCCTCCCCCACCCACCAACTCAGAAAATTTGTCCACTTATCATGGGTCCCTGGGTCCCTCTGCCATACCCTATTATTCTATTTTCTAACCCACATTGTATTATATATATATTTATTTTAATAAAATATTCTGCTTGTTCCATCTGTAACTTCATAATTACGTGGTTCACCTTTAATATTTGGAGACTTTGATTTGGGTCACCAGGTCCAGTACTTAGAAAGTATGGAATACTGCCTAGAAATTGCACTTGCACCCAGACATTTACATTCAGGAACATATATGTCTCAAATCTGTCTTTCCTATAGAACGTTTTTGCCTTACTCATGAACCGGGATTCAGAACTTATAATTATTTTACATTTACTTAGTTTAGTAAATGTGGAATATCAAATTTTTTTGTTTTAGTATGTTAAAAATGAATAATAAAAATTTAAAATATGATCTCTCTGAGGAGTATATCTCACATAGTTTACATATAGCTAACCCCTAGGTTTTGTAATAAAACTCCCCCCAGGGCATTTCTGGCAGCAAGGAGTTGGCCAATATGTTGGTTGTTAGACTGAGATATCCATTCAACCCCATGACATCTTCCCAGTTGAGCTCCATCACCACAAAGAAGTGCAGATTTCACCCTGTACTTGGCTATATTGTCTCCGAGAAGGATTATTTCCCCAAAGCTCTACTGCAATAATGTACTGCTATTTGAGGAGATACAATAGAGACAAGTTCTTAGTTTAGGATTCTCATAGGTTCTCAGTTTTCCAGGGACGGTGCTCAGTGCTCTCTCATTGCCATCCTGACCACTGTCCCTGGGATGAGCCACACGTCAGCACACTTTTCAGATTACCAAAAAGACATGTTCTGTGGGAAAATCCTTTAAATTTTTAGTTAAAATAGCAGCCATAAGATGTCCTTCATTCACATAACAAACTTTTACTGAATTCTAGTATGTAATATTTCTAGTAGAAATATAAACAAAATGAGGCATTGCCTGTTTACTCAGGCAGGTCTTATGCACTATGTGAAATCTGCAACAACTCTGATGAAGTGATAAGAACTATGAAAGAAGTAGAAATAATAACTCAAAATGTGGATAAATGGGCAATTAAGTGTTGTGCAAGGACAGAGAGAAAGAAGGGGTCAGGGAAAACCTGAGTTGGTGCCAACTGAGATGGGCATTAACCTCATCAATTTCCTCCTTCTGTTTTTTTTTTTTAAACTATATATTTTAGAACAGACTTAGGTTCACAGAAACTATAGCAGAAAGTGCAAAATTCTTGTATGCATCAGATACCCCACCACACCCACACCACCTTCCTCACTGTCAAAATCCAGCACCAAAGTGGGACATTTGTTCCAAACGATGAACCTACTTAGATTCATCATTATCACTCCATGTCTATATTTACATTATGGTTCAGTCTTGCTGTCATTTGTCTTATGTTCTTTGGATTTAGATCAATGTATGATGGCATGTATTCATGAATGTAATATTAATCAGAGTAGTAGTATCTAAAAATCCTGTGCACTCTGCCTGTTCATCCCATTCTTCACCCTAACATCCTGACAACCACTGAACTTTTTACTGTTCCCTGAGTTTTTCCACTTCCAGAGTTTTATCTGGGTGGACTCAGACAGTGTGTAAACTTTTCAGATTGACTTCTTTGACTTAGTAATAATGCACTTAAGATTCCTCTGTGTTTTCTGACCATAATGTTATTAAACTAGAAACCAATCATAAGAGAAAAACTAACAAAGACATAGAGGCTTAATAACATGTTACTAAACAACAAGTGAGTTAACAATGAGATCAAGGAAGAAATAAGAAGATACCTTGAAGCAAATAAAAATGAGAACACAATAACCCCAAATCTAAGGAATACAGTGAAAGCAGTCTTAAGAGGGAAATTCATAGTATTACAGGACTATCTCAAGAAACAAGAAAAGTCTCAAATTAACAATCTAACTTTACGTGTAAAGAAAATTGAAAAAGAAAGACAAACAAAGCCCAAAGTGAGTAGAATACAGGAACTATTAAAGATGAGAGCAGAAATAAGCAAAATAGCCCTGGCCGGTTTGGCTCAGCGGTTGGAGCGTCAGCCTGCAGTACAGAGAGACCCGGGTTCGGTTCCCGCTAAGGGCACGTACCTTGGTTGCAGTTAGTCCCTGGCCCTGGTTGGTCGTGCGGGTGGCAGCCACTCAATGTGTCCCTTCACATCGATGTTTCTCTCTCTCTCTCTCCCTCCCGCTCTATCTGAACAAAAAATGGAAAAATATCCTCGGGTGAGGATAAAAAAAAAAAGAAAAAAGAAATAAGCAAAATAGAGTCTGAAAAAAGGTATAAAAGATCGATGAAACCAAGAGCTGGTCCTTTGAAAAGGTAAACAAGATTGACAAATCTTTAACCAGATTCATCAAGAAAAAAAAGATAACCCAAATAAATAAAATCAGAATGGAAGAGGAGAAGCAACAACTTTCACCAAAGAAATACAAAGGATTTTAAGAAAATATTATGAACAACTATATGTCAACACATTGGACAATCTGGACAAAATGAATGAATTTCTAGAAACATATAATCTTTCAAAACTGAATCAGGAAGAATCAGAGAATATGAATAGATAAATTACATAACTAGTGTTTCAAAACTGGAGCAATAGTAATAATAATAATAATTTAAAAAACACCCTCAACAAACAAAAGTCCTGAACTGGATTGCTCGAAGGTGAATTTTATCAAACATTCAAAGAAGAATTAACACCTATACTTCTGAAAGTATTCCCAAAAATTCAAGAGGAAAGAAGACTCCCAAACTCATTTTACCAGGGCAGCATTATCCTAAATCCAAAACTAGATAAAGACACTACATAGAAAAAAATTATAGGGTATCCCTGATGAGTATAGATGCTAAAATTCTCAACAAGATATTAGCAAACTGAATCCAGCAATACATTAAAAAGATCATATACGATGATCAAATGGGATTTATTCTGGGAATGTAAAGTTGGGACAATATCTACACATCAATAAATGTGATACACCACATAAACAAAATGAAGGAGAAAAACCACATGATTATATCAACAGATGCAGAAAAAGAATTTGATAAAATCCAGCACTTATTTATGATGAAAAAGTCTTAGCAAAGTGGAAATAGAAGGAACAAAGCTCAATGTAATAAAGACCATATATGAGAAACCCACAGCTGACATTATACTCAATGGGAAAAACTGAAAGTGTTTCCCTTAAGTATGGGAGTAAGACAGGTTTGTCCACTTTCTCCACTCTTATTCAACAAAGTAATGGAAGTCCTAGCCACAGCAATCAGACAAGAAGAAATAAAAGGCATCCAAATTGTAAAGGAGGAAATAAAACTGTCATTGTTTGCAGATGACATGATACTATATACAGAGAACCTTAAAGATTCTACCAAACATATTCCAGAACTGATAAATGATTTCAGTAGTATAGCAGTACACAAAATAAATATCCAGAAATTAGTTGCATTTTTATACACCAATAATAAACTATCAGAAAGGGAAACTATGCAAATAATACCATTCGGAATTGCTTCAAAAAGAATAAATACAGCCCTGGCCAGGTAACTCAGTTGCTTATAGCATCATCCTGATGCACCAAGGTTGCAGGTTCCATCTCTGGTCAGGTCCCATACAAGAAACAACCAATTAATGCATAAAGAAGTTGAACAACAAACTGATCTTTCTCTCTCTCTCTTTTTCAAATCAATTTTTTAAAAAAGAATAAAACAACTAGAAATAAATTTAAGCAAGGAAACAAGAGATCTGTACTCAGAAAATTATAAGACATTGAAGAAAGAAATTGCACAAATAAGTGGAATCATATACTGTGTTCATGGATAGGAAGAATTAACATCATTAAAATGTCTATATTGCCCAAAGCGATGTATAGATCCAATGAAATTCCTATCAATGTACCAATGGAGTATTTCACAGAACTGAAAAAAAAATTTAAAAAATTTATATGGAACCACAAAAGACCCTGAATAGCCACAGCAATCTTGAGAAAAAAGAACAAAGGTGGAGAAATTACACTACCTAATATCAACCTATGTTACAGGACCATAGTAATCAAAACAGCATGGTAGTGGCATAAAAACTTACATTTAGATAAATTGGACAGAATAGAGATCTCAGAAATAAAATCATGCTTTAATGGTCAATTAATTTTTGATAATGAAGGCTAAAACATACAATGGGGTAAGGATATTCTATTCAATAAATTGTCTTTGGAATATTGGGCAGATGCATGCAAAAAAATGAAACTAAAACACCTTCTTAAACACCATACACAAGAAGAAAATCAAAATGAATTAAAGACTTAAATGTAAGACTCAAAACCAAAAAAATTCTAGAAGAAAACGTATGCAGTAAAATCTCAGACATATTTCATAGCACTATTTTTTTCTGATATATCTCCTCAGACAAGGGAAATTAACAAACAAAAAAGTCAATGGGACTACATAAAACTAAAAAGTTTATGCACAGCAAAGAAAGCTATCAACAAAATGAAAAGATAACCAATTCACTGAATGGAAGAACATATTTTCCAATGATATATCTAAAAAAGGGGTTAATATCCAAAATTTATAAAGAACTTATAAACCTCAACACCAAAAAAAAAAAAAAAAAGGTTTCCAATTTGATCCCCATGCAGGTTGTGTAAGGGAATGCAACTGATTGAAGTTTCTCTCTCTCTTCCACACCTTCCCTCTCTAAAAAAAAAAACAATCTGATTAGAAAATGGGCAAAGGACCTGAATAAACTCTTCTCCAAAGAGAACATACAGATGGCCAAGATATATGAAAATATGCTCAGTGTCATAAATCATGAGAGAAATGCAAATTAAAAACACAATGAGATATCACCTTACACTTGTCAGAATGGCTATCATAAATAAATTAACAAACAACAAGTGTTGTCAAGTTGTGGAGAAAAGGGAACCCTTGTGCACCATTGGTGGGATGCAGATTGTGCACTGCTGGTGGGGTGAAGTCACTGTGGAAAGCAATATGGAGTTACCTCAAAAAATTTTCAATGGAACTGATTGCCTTATGAACTAGCAATTCCACTTCTGCAAATTTATCCAAAGAAACCCAAAGTACTAATTTGAAAGAATATATGCACCCCTATGTCCATTGCAGCATTATTTGCAATAGCCAAGATTTAGAAGCAGTCCAAATTTCCATCAGTAGATGAGGATAAAAAAGCTGTAGTATATTTACACAATGGAATACTACTTTGCCCTAAAAAGGAAGGAGATTTTACCCGTTTCGACAGCATGGTTGAACCTGGATAGCTTTATGCTAAATAAAATAAGCCAGTAAGAGAAAGGCAACCATCATATGATTTCACTTACATATGGAATCGAATGAACAAAATTAACTAACAAACAAAATAGAGTCAAACTCATAGATAGAAGGCTGACAGCTCAGGGGGTGAGTGGCATAGTACGGAGGAATGGGAGGATCGAGCAAAAAAGAAAAAAAGAGAAAGAACAAATGGACAGACAAAAGTGTGGTGATTATAGGGGAGAAGGGGTTGGGAGAGGTAGAGGAGAGTGGGGGATAAATGTTCATATATGAAAATTTGACTTGGGGTGTGAACATGCAATACAGGGTACAGATGATGTGTTGTGTAATTGTGCACCTGAAGCCTGTATAATTTGGTTAACCAGTGTCACCCCAATACATTAAAAAATGCATATATAAAAAAAAGAAAGAAATATTTTTTAAAAGGTTCCTCCATGTCTTTTTATGGTTTAATAGTTCATTTCTTCTTTATGCTGAATAATATTTGTGTCTGGATGTACCACAGTCCATTTATCCACTGACCTTGGACATCTTGGTTGATTGTCAGTCTTGGCAACTCTGAATAAAACTTCTATAAACTATTTCTTTTTCGAGTTTTTTTTTTTTTTTTTGAGATAGTATTCACACACCATATAATTCACACATTAAAAGTGTACAATTCAGTGGATTTTGGTATATTCACAAAGTTGTGCATCCATCATCACCATAACTTTAGAATATTTTCATCACTATAAAGAAAATCTATTCCACCCTGGCCAGTGTGACTTAGTTGGTGTTAGTGTTGTCCTGTCCACCTAAAGGTTGTGGGTTCCATTCTGGTCAGGGCACACACCTAGGTTTCCAATTTGATCCCCATGCAGGTTGTGTAAGGGAATGCAACTGATTGATGTTTCTTTCTCTCTTCCACACTTTCCCTCTCTGAAATCAATAAGCATGTCTTCTGGTGAGGATTAAAAACAAACAAACAAAAAACCCTCTGCTCCCTTTAGCCTTTACCCTTCAAACTTCTTATTTCCCCTAGGCCTAGGTTACTACTATTCTACTTTCTCTGTAGATGTGCCGATTCCAAACATTTCATATAAATGGAATCACACTATATGTGACCTTTCATATCTGGCTTCTTTCACTTAGCATATTTTCAATGTTTGTTTGCGTTGTAGCATATATCATTACTTCATTTCTTTTTACAGAAAATATTTCATTCTATGAATATTCTAAATCTTTTAAAGATTAATTGGATGAACAATAGGGTGTTTCCACTTTTTGCCTATTATGAATAAAACTGGTATGTACATTTGGGTACATGATTTGGTGGGGATATAGGTTTTTATTTCTTGCTTATTTATTTTTTGCGCTAACTTAAAGTCATACTTTGTCAAAGCTTGTTGCTTTCTGAAATATAGGTAGTATGACCATTAGACTCTCTAGAAAATGAGATCTTTGGGGTCTAAATGCAGTTTTTATCAAATATTGGAGTAATCAATTTGCCCTCCGTTCACTCTTAAAATTACTCTGAATCTGCACAATGGTGGTGATGTGTGATGTTTACATTTAAAGATAATGCATATGTTAAGCCCTTAAGGTCCTATTCTTAGAAAGTCAGAAAAAGGTTTGGGTAGAGGAGGTGCAATGCAGCCCGAGGGAACATGAGCAAACCTATAACATATCTAAAGGGACATGTCTGGTCAGAGTAAAGCATAAAGTTATGTGCGTAAGGATGAGAGTAGAAAAAAATTTGGCTTTAAAACTAAAAGGGAACTGAATTGTTGGAGACATTGAATGACAATTTAAGAAGCCTGAATGTTGTACCGAGGGCAGTGGGAAGCTAAGGCTTTCATAACCAGCAGAAAGGCATACCCAGGGGTCTGTTTTGGAAGATGATGGGCAAAAGCAAAGATGGTTGTGAGCTCATGGAGAAATGTGCCAATTCATCATTGTCACATAGAACTCTTTCTCTTGCAGATGATAGAAAATCAGATGGATTCTGGCTTTGGCCAACATTATGCTTTATTGGCTTGTATTTCTCCACAATACAGGAGTAGATTGAGCTTCTGGCTCACCATCCCTTTGTCCTACTTTCTTGGTGTTGACTCCTTCCCAGCCTAATTCTTCTATGGTCCCAAGATGGCATCCTGGCAGGAAAAACAGAATTTTTGTCCCAATGTTCTCAACTAAAGTCCTAATATCTCACTAAATGGGACTAGCGCAGTCATAAGAACACTCCTGAAATAATTACTGGGAACCAGAAAATACTATTGGCCAAGTCTGTGTCACTGCTACTCAAAGTGTGGTTTGTGGACCAATGCCTGTCTTTACATTTTTTGTATTATCAGCTACAAGCTAAGTATAGAAATTGAGGATGTTTAGAAACTTTTATTGCAATTTGACAGAGTAATAATAAAACATTGAGGCTTGTGCTTTGTATGTTTTTGTTTTGTGTGTCATTTTCCCAGTGATTCATTTTTATTGTATTTTACACAGTGGATGGGGGTATGGGAGACAAAGCAAACTGGTCCTTCACCACAGAAAGTATGAGAAATGGCTGTGTAACCCTTATGTTCCACCGTGGAGCCTGGGGTGAGTCAGCATTCTGGAACCACACAAAACCAGATGCACTAGAGGGACAGTAGCAAATGTCCACTGTCATTGTGGAACTTAATTTGGAGAGAGAAGGGCACTCCTAGACTCACTTTAACTCTCCTATGTTCTCATGTTTCTTCCATGTTGACCTGCCTTTATTAAGACCCTTGGTAAGAATTACTCTGCTTAAGCTTTGCATACTACCATGTTAATAGGCTATACATTAAGTGGGCGTTCGTGTACCCTCCCCACTGGAACTTGTGTTACTAGAATCAAAGCTTTCAAATGGCTTTCCTAAGCCATTGACAGAAGAGCTGCTACCTGAGATTTTCTGCCCTATAGAGAGCTTGCAGTCTTGTCAGCAGGAGAGGCGCATGCCCTGCTGTCCTGGATCTTGCAGGGCTGGACAAACTGATCCGCGTCTACCTCTCAGTCCAATGACACCAATGCTTTGATGGACATCTACCTGGGGTTCGCAGGAACCATTCCTACTAGAGTCATTGATGGACTCCAGGGGAGTTAAAGCTCTTGCTGGATCCTCTAAAAACAAAATAGATGAGATCTGAAACTTGGGTTACTGTTGCAAACCTGGGAAGCCAGTGCAAGGTGCAACCCTCAGAGTCAATGTTGGTACTGTATTTAACAGTATGAGTGCCTCCCTGGAGTTTCCTTGAATGGCCACCGCGAAGGGGGCGTGGCCACGGGCACAGCCCCGCCCCCAGGTCTCAGGGCAACTTCTGAGGCAGCAGGAACTCCCACGGGGGGGAGGGGGGAGGTCGAGGGGTCTGAGAGAGCACAGCACGAGACCAGTCCGTTGAGAATAGAAATGACAGTTGGAAGGAAGCATCCTTCAGGAAGGGCAGGGAGGAGATCACTTGGGAGTACAGAATCTTTCCCGGATCCTGTCTTTGACGTAAATTTCAAATTTTCCATAAGCGATAGAAGTAGACCCAGAAGCCTGAGCTTAGATGTTCCTAAGAAGCAAAAAACGTTCAACCTCTCAAGCCCCACCCCTGGATATAGCCCCATTGGGCTTCTGGTGCCCGTTGGGTGAAGCACGTTGGGCGGACCCTCTCCGTAGAAATCCCTCCGGTTGCTTGTACATCCCTCCAGAGCTTTCCGAGCTCCACTAGGTATATCGGCTTTGACGCGGTCAACATAGTCTTGGTCTCCTGGGAAGGCAGATCACTCAGCCAGATACAGCACAGTGTGAAAAGTCTTTTGAATTGAAAAGTAAGGCTATATCTTAGCTTGGGGGGATCAAGGAAAGCATTCAGGGGAAACATTTCAATATAATTGGAAGGAAAAAGGTAAGAGAGGATGGAGTTTTATGTCAGGGTTTTGTTTTTGGTGTTGACTTGAAGTTTTTATGATGACAATGATTGACTTGATGACTTCTCATTCACCTGTGGTGGCCCAGCATATATGCTCAATGAGCGAGAAGTGTGGAGAAGTTGTAAGAAGGTAAAATCGTTTTGAGTACTTAGGCAAGACAATCAGCTACAGAAACAATCATGAAATCTCTGCCAAGACAGAGCTTGTTTCCTTCCGTGGTGTGTCCCTACTGCTTAGACAGTGTGCCCAGCGCATATCCAACACTGAAGGAATGAGTGGATTCTTTTCATGCGGTGTTGGGATTGAAAATTCCTTGTAATACATAAGTTTATGGTGACACAGACATACTTAATCTTGTGATTTTATGCAAGAGGAATTAGTCCCTTATTAGGAGACAGGTCTAAAAGGGCAGAGTTGAATTTTCCAAACAAGACAGATGAAAGGAGAATGCTGTAGGCTGTTGGGAATAGAGCTATTTAGGCTTTGGGTTAAATATCAGACTATGAAGTTTTCTTCAGAGAGAAAATGAAGACAAGGGGTGTCAGATGGACAGGGAGAAAGTGTAAAGAAGCTTGTGGCTCCTGAATAAGTTGAGAGATTGGCATACTGAGAGCACAAGCTGAAAGAATAAAGCAGAGAGGGTGAATGTTGGACTGTATTTTCAGAAGGCAGAAGTGCTCCTGGTGTTAAGTTCTAGGATGTGGCCATAACTGAACTGGAATGGGGTAAAGGGCTCTAAGGTAAGAAGGGACTACAGTGAGAGGCCAGACTACTGCGTGGTCTGCACACACGGATGCTGGGGCCTCTGACTGCTTCCTCCCACCTCTAGTTTTTGTCCTGGGCTCCATCCCACCTCTTTCCTGTCTCCACGTCTCCACAGTCAGCATTTTCCAAACCTACAAGTTTCAGGAAATGAAATGACTCCGGACAGGAAGGCAGTAATGGAGCAGTGAGGGAGAGCGTTGTAGTAGACACCAGTTTTGTTTTTGCAACCAGTTTTTATTCATCTTTTGGAGATAGCCCCTATATTGTCCTTCTCTAACCCTCTGGTTATCCTATCTTCGCACCACCTTTACCTCCATGCCACCTTTCCCGTCTTCTTTGGATCCTCCACTTTCTTTGATATTTTTCTTGCCAGCCTGCATTCCACTTCCACATTAAATAGCTTTGAACTTCATGACATGAGTAAGATTGAGGACAAGCATCTACTTGACACTTTTGGTCACTTTTGCTTCAGTGAACTGAATGGGGTTTCTAAGAAGACGTCCTTATGTTAGGAAGGGGTCTACGAAAGTTGCAATGATTCCCACACTTCTGGATATTTACACCCATGTATAATTACTTTTTCCCTTGAGTATAGGTTGGACTTAGTGATTTGCTTCTGAATCATAACATAAGGGAAAGATAATAAGATGTCATTTCCGTTATTAGCTTACACGAGATTGTAACTCTGTCTTATTAGCAGACTCTCTCCTGACTTTGATGAAGCAGGCTGCTGTTTTGGAGAGGCCTAGAGAACAAGGAACTGAGGGTGGCCACCAGCCATCAGCCAGCAAGGAATTGAGGACTTCGGTCCAACATGCCTTAAGGAACTGAATACTGACAACAAATATATAAATGAACACACAAGTGACTTCTTCCCCCGATGAGCTTCAAATGAAACTGCAGGCCGCCACAGCTCACATCAAAATTGCTAACTTATGAGAGATCTTGAAGCGGAGAACTCAGGTAGGCCTTGCCTGGATTCCAGCTCCACCAAACCTTTGAGATAATAAATGTGTATTTTTATAAGGCATTCAATATTAGCATACCAGTTTTACTACCAATGATCAGTGACACAATGCTCATTTACTATAACCTTGGTGAATGATGTAGTGTGGCTGGGAAGGCATGCAGCAAATAGGAGGACAGCCTAGGAGGACAGCCTTCCTGACAACATCCTTGGAAATACTGTCTTCATGCTTAATAATTATGCCACAAATTCTTTTTTTTTAATTAATTTATTTTTGTTGCAGATGTTTCTCTTTTTTACCCGATTGATACCCACTTCCCAATTCCCCACCCCCCACACAAACATTATTGTCTATGACCATGATTATGCATACATGAATATAAGTTCCATGGTTTATCTCTTCCCTTTACCCCTCCTCCCACCCTCCTCTTCTCAGTTTTGTCAGTCTATACCCTATATCTATATCTCTGGGTCTATTGTTTTGTTAATTATATTCCACAAACAGGTGAGATTATGTGATATTTGTATTTTTCTGATTGGTTTGTTTCACTTAGGATGATACTCTCCAGGCCCCTTCATGTCATATAAAAAAATAAGAGATCTTTCTTTCTAACAGCTGCATAGTGTTCCATTGTGTATATATACCACAACTTTTTTATCCATTCATCTATTGATGGACGCTTGAGTTGTTTCCAGATCTTAGTTATTGTAAATAGTGCTGCTATGAATATAGGGGTACATATATTCTTTCTGATTGGCATTTCAGGCTTCTTAGGGTATGTTCCTAGAAGTGGGATTACTGGATCAAATGGCAGTTCAATTTTTTTTTGAGGTGACACCATATTGTCTTCTATAGTGGTTCCACCAGTCTTCATTCCCACCAGCAGTGTACTAGAGTCCCCTTTTCTCCACACCCTCACCAGCACTTGTTGTTTGATGATTTCTTGATGGCAGCCATTCTGGCAGGTGATACTTCATAGTCATTTTAATTTGCATCTCTCTGATGACTAGTGACAATGAGCATTTTATCATATGTCTCTTAGCCATTTGTATATCCTCTTTGGAGAGGTATCTATTTAGGTCCTCTGCCCATTTTTTAATTGGGTTCTTTGTCTTCCTTTTGTTGAGTTGTGTGAGTACCCTAATATTTTGGAAACTAACCCCTTAACTAATGTATCATTGGCAATTATGCTCTCCCATATAGTGGGTTTCTTTTTCATTTTGATGCTTGTTTCTTTTGCTGTGCAGAAGCCTTTTAGTTTGATGTAGTCCCATGTGTTCATTTCTTTCTTTGTTTTTCTTGCCTTAAGGCATTGTATCATTGAAAATTCTACTGTGTGTGATGTCTGAAATTTTGTTGCCTACAGTTTCTTCTAGGATTTTTATGGATTCATGAGTCACATTTAAGTCTTTTATCCATTTTGGGTTTATTCTTGTGTATGGTGTAAGTTGGTGCTTCATTTTCTTGTATGTAGCTGTCCAATTTTCCAACACCATTTATTGAAGAGACTGTCTTGACTCCACTGTATGCTCTTGCCACCTTTGTCAAATATTAATTGAGCATAATGACTTGGGTCAATTTCTGGGTTCTCTGTTCTGTCCCACTGATCTATATGCCTGTTCTTGTGCCAGTACCATGCTGTTTTGATTACTGTGGCTTTGTAGGATAGCCTGATATTCAGTATTGTGATTTCTCCTACTTTGTTCTTTTTCAAGATTGCTGTAGCTATTCACAGTCATTTTTTATTCCATATACACTTTTGGAGGATTTGTTCTAGTTCTGTGAAATATGTCATTGGTATTTTGATGGGGATTTCATTGAATCTATAGATGCTCTGGGTAGTGTAAACATTTTAATGATGTTAATGCTCCCAATCCATGAACACTATATATGCTCCCACTTTTTTTTTTTTTTAATCCTCACCCGAGGGCATTTTTCCATTTTTTGTTCAAACAGAGCGAGAGGGAGAGGGAAGAAAAGAGAGAGAGAGAAACATCGACATGAAAGGGACACATTGGCTGCCACTCGCACGACCCAACTAGGGCTGGGGACAAACTGCAACCGAGGTACGTGCCCTTAGCGGGAACCAAACCCGCATCTCTCTGGACTGCAGGCCGATGTTCTAACCACTGTGCCAAATCAGCCAGGGAATGCTTTCAATTTTTTATATCTTCCTCTATTTCTTTTTTCAATGACATATAGTTTTCTGTGAATAGGTCCTTTACTTTTTTAGTTAAGTTTATACCTAGGTATCTTAATTTGTTTGCCGCTATGGTAAATGGGATTGCTTTTTTAGTTTCTTTCTGTGAGTTCATTGTTGGTGTATAAGAATGCCATCAATTTCTTGATGTTAATTTTGTATACTGTTACTTTGCAAATTCGTTTATTAAATCTAGAAGATTTTTGATGGAGTCTTTAGGGTTTTCTATGTACAGTGTTATGTCATCTGCAAATTATGACAGTTTCACTTCCTCCTTTCCAATTTGGATCCCTTTTATGTTTTCTTCATGTCTAATTGCTGTGGCTGAGACTTCCAGTGATATGTTAACTAAGAGTGGCGAAAGTGGGTATCCCTTTCTTATTCCTGTTCTTAAGAGAAATGCTTGTAGTTTTGCCCATTGCGTATGATGTTGGCTGTAGGTCTTTCATATATGGCCTTTATTATGTTGAGATATGATCCTTCTATTCCCACATTGCGAGCATTTTTATCAGAAATGGGTACTGGATTTTGTCGAATGCTTTTTCAGCATCTATCGATATTATCATATGGTTTTATCTTTCATTTTGTTTATGTGGTGTATAACATTTATTGATTTGTGAATATTGTACTATCCTTGCATCCCTGGGATGAATCCCACTTGATCATAATGAACACCTTTTTTGATGTATTGCTGGATTCAATTTGCTAATATTTTGTTAAGGATTTTGCATGCCACACATTCTTATGCTAAAATGATACTATTGTTCTCTACCAAGACCTGACTTGTTTCTAGGAGATGAGGTAAAGGGTAGGTAGTGTTGGATGAAATTGATGGCCAGGATAAAGTCATGAGTTATAATGACGAGATCATTATTTTTCTACTCACTTTTTTTTTTTCCCACTCTGCCATTGCATTTATTTTATTTTCGGTCTTCTTTCACCCCAAATTCTGTATGGCTGCTTGGTGACCAGTCTGCAAGGGATGCTGGATGATATCTTGATCCTGCAATATTCTGCCAAACTAGGGATCCTGAAGAGATTTCCCTGAGGTGCAACTCTTCTGTTTTTTGAGGTGCTCTCACAAGCAGGCAACCTCATTGCTGAACTCAACATGTGACTTCCAGGTAAATTCACCCAACTTATAATAGATTGTTCAGCTGGAACACCCCTCACTCACAAGAGCTTGTCCTGACCAACCCAGTGTCTACAGTTGCCCTACCTATGCATACACTCCCCAATCAATGATCGCCCACCTGTGAGATACTCTGAAATGGAAACTTTCTTTAAGTGAAAATAAGTCACTGTTTTCAGGGAATTATTTCTATCCCTGGTTCTTTTTGTTTGTTTTATTTTTGAGTTGTAAGTTCTGTCTTTCCTCCTCCTCTAATAAGGGTAATGGAAAGGTAAATTGTGAACTCATACTTATTTTTATTAGAGCTTACTCTGAGGGGTAGCGATCATGGCCTGTCACCCTAAACTTTATAAGGGAGAGAAGAGCTCTTAAGAACAGGTGACTTTATTCAACACCTGGAGATACAAGAGGAAGGTTTCTTTCTACCATGAACTTCAGGGCCAAAACAACCTCCTTCCCTACTTCCAATTCCAAAACTTCCTGGAGGCACTCTGCCTGTGTTATGCCAAAGAAACTCACCTCACACTATATCTGGATATGGTTCAGAATAAGGAGGAACTAGATAAAAAGACAGTTTTAGACAAGTTCTGGACATTAAGAGATTTTCTCATTTGAAATGGCCTGAAAGGTTTTAGTATAAGCTTTAAAAAAAAAAAAAAATTAAGTGTTTTATAATCACAGCATCTGAGCAGGGTCAAATAAAGGACCCTAGGATTAATCTGAGAAGCCCACAGTCATGATTCCTACAAGGGGAGGAAATTTTTTTTAGAAATGAAATGAGAATAATCATTAGGAGCTAAATTAACTCCTTTCATTCCCTGAGCATAAGTCCAGACTGTATAAAATGCACAACCCAATACACTGCACAGAGAACACCCATCTCCATTAGAGAAAAACCTTTATTTGAGGAGGATTCAATATTTGTAGTTGTGCTAAGATTGAAATTGAAAGATTGTACTCATCATAGGATGATTTATCTTGAAAACTGTGAGCCTTTCTCAGGTAGTACCAAATGATTTGTTTGGGAATATTTTTTTTTTTCCCTAGGAGTGCTGAAAAGCATTCTCTGCATAAAAGAGTCAAGTCTATGAGCACATGTCTACATCAGGGATGATGATAGAGAGCCTGACATAAGTGTTGTATGCTGGTGGGGTTTGGATGGAGCACAGGCTCCCTAGAGTATGAGAAAGTGAGTTGACACTGGCACAATGGCTTATCCTTGGAGGGGATGTCTGATTTTGACTCTCTTCTTTATAGCACTTTGAAGACAACTCTGGTCAACAGAGACACCTTATTGGCAGCAGCACTTAGTATTGTGCCTTCCTTTTGCTGTGGGTCAGAGAGAGAAATAGGGTTGAATGGATGTCCCTTGTCAGGCTTTACCTGGGCCTGCAGTTTCTCCTTCTGCTAAGTTACCTGCAAGACCTCAGGTTTGTACCAAAAATGCCAATTTCTTCTTTAGGATCTTTACAATGGCTGTCATGAGCCCACAATTTACAAAGACAGTTGTACTTTCAGCCGGGTCTTGGTGCTCTGCATTGCTAATGTGAAATTGATTCTTTGCTGGGAAGTTGCTAAATTTTCATTTTTCTCTTGGAATTGATCCACTGGAAAAATCGTCTCATCTTTTTTCTGAACTAACTAACAGGAGAAACTGTTTCTTCTGTGACCAAGACAGGGAAGTACCCTCTAATTCTCTGTACTCAACATGATAGCTCTTCTTTCTGGCTTCAGATGTCCCTACTCCTGAATCCTCACTTCCAGATTCTCCTTCTTTGGGTGCCAGAGTTCTCACTTTCTTTTTAGCAGGTGGGAAAGGGCTACCCTGTCACTTCCGCAGGATGGGCTTAGAGACCCAGAGCTCCTGCCTCAGCTCTGTGCTGATCCCTCTGTCCTCTAAGTGAACATGCAGCTCCTGGGAAGCTACCATGTCCCTATGGAGCCGCTCTGCACTGAGTCAGTGAGAAGGTGAGACAAGCTAACTGCAGTAAGGGTCACATCCATGGAACTGCTTGGGACCAGGCACTGCTCTCTGCTCTCCAGTTTCTACTTTAACCTCCAAAGAAGCTGTTTTCAGGTTTGATCATTTAGAGTCTTGGGGAACTGAAATTTTGGGTAAAGGACAGTTAGTGATCAGATTAGATTCTACTTTCTCATATTGACATTTACCATTTGGGACTTTCAAGATGTCACATGGTTTGATTTAAGGCCACAAAACTCCTGAACCTTGAATGTCTCCCTGAACATATTAGAAATTAAAATATGTTCTAAATACTTCCCCACTGGTCTTTGGCCCTGAATCATTTCTGCTCTATCACTGGAATTCATATTCTCACTCCTTGGCTCATGTTCAGCCCTACCAGGCTTCATCTATGGTCTAGTGGAGTCTCGTGCTGCCTCACGCTATCTATGCTGCTGTGTGTGAGGGGTCAATGTCCGCCTACCATGCTCAATTCTCTCATTGTTCTCTGCACGTTTAGAGTTAATATCATCGTGGGATGGTTTTGTTTCCTCCCTCCATTTTTACTGCCCAGAGATGAGGAGACCAGGAGATGAAAATTCAAGATGTCAGAATTTGACAGAAAATCCAAATGACAGAATTTGTTGTTCTCACCTTGTTTCCCTAAAATGATTTAGAGCTGTTCTCAAGGGGATGTAAAAGTCAGCTTTTGAATTCACACCAGAAATATGTGTGGCTGGGGAGGAAAGTCAAATGAGGGAAGAGGCCATATTTTCGGTACTCCCAATTTATATAATTTTGTGGATTCAACAGCCTTGAAGGGTAGGCCCCACCTTTGACTCATGCAAAGTTTTATAATATTCATTTCTGTCAAGTGTTGGGATCAAGAAAAGAAAACCCAGGAGTGGCGGTCTTACAGTAGATCCTACCCACCAGTGTTTCTTGAATTTGTTTTCCATATTGGTCTGGGAACCCTCAGAAGGAGGTGGTGCATAGTCATCATCCAGCAATGAATGACACACACCAGTAGAGACCCTACTCTCAGTGATCTGCCAACACCGCTTGCTCAAATGTCATCTAAGAATGGTTTACATTTGATTCTAGTTTATGTCCTTTTTCTTTCCTGAAACCTTTAAGAATTCCGTAAGTGATTTCTTGAGTGATACACATAGTTGCTTCTTGAATCTGAGGCAGACCTCAGACTCATGACTAGTAGCATTCTGAGAGCCTTTGTGCACTGTCTTGTGGGCTCTTGTGGAGCATATTACCAAGGTTCCTCCTCATGTCCTTGCTTAGCAGAAACTTGGTTGGGATCTACCACGAAAACTTTCTCAGAGACTGAATTCAGTCTTGGCTCATCTTTGCTACTCGGACTCTGAAGATCAGAGGGTTGTAAGTGAGCATGCCTGTCTGTCTGCTGAGAGGTTTCTGTTAATTTGCATTGAGGCACCCTCAGTTCTAGAAGCTCTAGATTCATACAGGCGTGGGGGCACCTGAGTAGGATTAGCCTCCTTGGAATGTGGAGCCTCAGTTTCCCCTCAGGTTCACTGGTGGTATATGATAATGATCAAGAAGGATGGAGACTAGTACATAAGAGTGGGATGACCAGCTGACAAATGGATGGTTGGAAGCTCGAGGACATGTGGCCTTTTGAGAGTTTTGGAGCACAGGGCAAAACATTACGAACCTTCCTGCTGCTTCTGTAACATATGCCATCCCAGGTGTTGATTTTTATTCAAGATATTAGACTCTGACTCATTCTTGGATCCATGGAAAGACACCCCACAGTCCCTGATCTTGGATGTGGAAGCAGGTGGTAGGATTGAGTGGCAGCATTGACAGTGGGGCTGGGCTGAACATGAGTGAAAGGTAGGGGCTGGAATTGGGGCTTGATTTGAGGCAAGGGTAGAGGGAGTACCCTGGATGGGGGAGGGGATGGAAATGTGAATGAGGAAGTGTTGGAGGTATTGATCTTGCATTTGGACTGAGGAACGAATACAGATTCCATTGAGTAACAAAATGCAATACTCTAATGGGGAACTACCTCTAGAAATGAGAATAGCCATTAGGGACTCACTGTGCTAAGAGGGAAGAACCCAGAAGACCTGGCTCTATTTCTGAGCCAGTTTTCCCCCGAGAGTCTTGACACATAGGGCTGACTGACAAACACACACCCCCTCTGGAGTGCCCTCCATGTCCCAGCCAGTTGTGAGGACTGGGATGTCCTGTCCATCAAGTGGCTATCATGAAGTCCATGAAGTTGTCCACTGGCATTCTGAACACCTTTTCCTCACTTCGTGAAAATCTGAAAAGCCATTTTTTTTATTTGTCTTTGCAAGAGTCCTGGAAGTTAAGGCCAAGGAAAGAATGTCCTTTGTAGCAGACTCTCCCCAGAGACAGGTATCTGGCTGATTGAAGGAAACATAGTTTTGCTGAAAATCAGTGTGCGATTATTTGAGGAGGAACAGGTTTCTTGCCTAACACTGCCAACATGTCTTGAGTGAGGATTAAAATGATAATAATAGCCCTGGCTGGTTTGGCTCAGCGGTTAGAGCATTGGCCTGCGGTCCCGAGAGACCCGGGTTCGGTTCCCGCTAAGGGCATGTACCTTGGTTGCAGTTTGTCCCCAACTCTGCTTGGGTCGTGCGGATGGCAGCCACTCGATGTGTCCCTTTCACATTGATGTTTCTCTCTCTCTCTATCTGAATAAAAAATGGAAAAATGTCCTCGGATGAGGATAAAAAAATAATAATAATAATCATAGTAATAATAATAAAAGTGAATAATAACAATAATAATAAATAAAAAATAGTTGTCTGAGTCTGTCCCAGACAAGAAACTTGGGATCCTCTGGATGTTTGAAACATGCTAACATTCCAAACAGAAGTTTACATATTACTGGAGAAAGTCACAGCCATCTCCCCAAAAGAGAATAAAATATTTTTAAAAAATTAAACATATATAACAAAATATAAAAATATAAATTAAGGATGTATACTGCATGGGACCCATAATTCTTTCATATTGGGTCCTCCAGGGCATTTGTCTCGGGGTTTCGTAGAGCCACGGGGTGTGCCGGCCCTTCCTGTGCCCTGCAGTCACTTAGCACGCCTCACCTGGATTTCCATCTTCCGAAAAGGTGTTGACATCGTTTGTCATATCCTCTCCCCTACTCGTCTTTCTCAAGTACTAACTTTTTAAAAATCCTTCACTTGTTTTAACAACTGTATTGAAATGTAGTTCACATGCCATATAGTTCACCTATTTAAAGTGTTTAGCTTTATGCCCGGCTGGTGTGGCCCAGTGGTTGAGCATCGACCCATGCACCAGGAGGGCGCCAGTTCGATTCCCAGTCAGGGCACACGCCCAGGTGTGGGCCCAAACCCCAGTGGGAGCATGTACGAGGTGGCCACTGGATGTTCTCTCTCATCAATGTTTCTCTCTCTCTCCCTCTCCCTTCTTCTCTCTCTAAAATCCATAAAGAAAAAATATAAAAAATAAAATAAAAACATGTTGTTGTTTAAAAAAACTTGTTGATTGAGCATGACTAATAAAAAAAGAAATACATAAATAAATAAAGTGTTTAGTTTTATGATTTTAGCATATTCACAGACATGCACATCCCATAGTAAATTTTAAAACAGCGTCATGACTTCACAAACAAACCCTCTAATCTTTAGCTCTCATCCTTCTCCTCCCCTTCCCACCCCCAGGCCTAAGCAACCACGAATCTACTTTCTGTTTTCCTCTTTGTGGACATTTCATATGAATGGATCATATGTAATCATTTGTGACTGGCTTTATTCACCAAGCATAGTGTTTTTTAGGGTTCACCCATGTTGTAGTATGTATTAATAATTTTTATTCTAAAACATATATTATATGGATATAACACCTTTTCTTTTCTTTTTTAACCCATTCATCAGTTGATGGATGTTTGAGTTGTTTCTTCCTTTTACTATTATGGATACTACTTCTATGAACATTTGTTGACAAGATTTGGTGTGGGTATGTGTTTTCATTTCTCATCAGTGTATATTTGGAGGTGGGATTGCTGGTCATATGGTAACTCCATGTTTAATAGCTTGAGGAAGTCCCAGATAATTTTCCAAAGAGGTTGCACCATTTTTCACTCCCACCACCAATGTATGAGGGTTCCACTTTCTTCACATTCTCAGCGACACTTACATGACCTTTTGACTTTAGCTATTTTTTGGTTGTGTACTATTTCATAGTGGTTTTTTTGTTTGTTTGTTTGTTTATGTTTTTAATTCTCACCTGAGGACATGTTTTTATTGATTTTTGTGAGAGAGGAAAAGGGGGAGAGAGAAACAATGATGTGAAAGAGAAGTATCAGTAGGCTGCCTTCCATACCTGCCCCATCTGGGGATTCAGTCCACAACCTAAGCATGTGCCTTGACCTGGAATCAAACGCGAAACCTTTTGGTGGATGATGCTCCAACCGAGCCACTGGGCCAGGGTTCATAGTGTTTGTAATTTGCATTTCCCTGATGGCTAAAGATGTTGAACCTTTTTTCATCATATCTCTTACTTTTAATAGTATTTTGGAAAGAAATAAGCAGGTGTCTCAGATCTCCTTTGTTTAAGTCATTTTCTTGCAAGACAAATGTTCTAATTACCTGAAAGCACATATAGCGATGCTTATTCCGTAGTTGTCTACTTTACTACAGTTAGAATGTTAGTGTAGTTACTGCGTGATTAGGAACAGCGATATTGTGCATGGGATTTGCTCTGTAGGATTGCTTCTTGCATGGAGTTGAGAGAGCTCACTCAAATGACTCCTCAGGGCTGATGAAAAGGCAGAGCAGACCTGATTGCATCTGTGGTGCAGAAGTGTGTTCTGCATGTGATAAATACCAAAGATGTGTGAGAGCTCGGACATGGGCACATAGCATGAGTCTGAGAGATGGAAGGTAAGGCGTTTTGATGGGCATTTTCACTTTCCTGTATTGAAAACTTGGATGTTTTATACATGCCAAATAATTGTGAAAGTTTGGTGAGGGTACATGGGAAGATATATTTTTTATCTGATTTTGTTCATGGTTAAACATTTATTTTTTAAGCAGCTTTCAAAAACAAAAGATGTTAGGTACCTTAGGAGAAGGAGGGGCCAAAGGATACCTGGCAAGGGTGCATCTGTCCCTGAAAACATGAACTTAGCTCTCTCTCAATAAGGTGATTCTGGAAATGTCATGCCTTTGGGCTGGGAAGGAAACTTCTTTCCATGTAACAGGAAGGAAAAAGGAAGAAATTGAAAGTGTTTGTAGAGAAGCCCCCATCCCATGGCTTCTAGCTCCTCTGAGGACAGGGGTCCAGTGCATCAGCTGAGCCAGTGGAGAGGGACAGCCTGTGAAGTGACAGATTTGAAATCCATTTCAGTGGCTTTGGAAGGAGATGGGACTAAGGAAACAGGGACCTAAGCTCCATTTGTTTAGTAAACAAAGGACAACTGTTTGGAATGAGTTCATGATTTCCAGGTAGGTCTGGGGCACCAGCAAAATTGATTGTGAGATTTAATCTGATAACGATCACTTACCTAGAGGAAGACATTTCTGGAAAAACACAGAGTTGAAATGTTGCCAGACAGAAAGGATTAAAGGGGACTGGAAGGGGCCCATTAGTCATGGAGCTGTTTAGAAGTCGGTTTCCTGATGGGCCCTGGCTGGTTTGGCTTAGCGGTTGGAACATCGACCTGCAGACCAGAGAGTCCTGGGTTTGGTTCCCGCTAGGGGCACATACCCCCCCCCCCAAAAAAAAAAAAAGCTGGTTATCTGATGGACACTCAAGCCTACGTTGGTAAGGGGGGAAACAGGAACTTTGTGAACTGACAGGGAGAGAGTGGGAAAATGAGTGACCTGGGGTTGAAAAGTTAAGAAGGGGCACATCAGCTGGAAGGACAGGGGTTTCAGGTCCAGGGTGGAAGGTCAGACTGGATTATTTCAGACGGCAGAGGTGTTCCTGGCAGTAAGCTCTACACCCAGTGTGGCAGTCAGTGCACCGGAGTGGGAGTAAAGACACTGACACGAGATGATGGAGGGAAGGGGGGCTGGGGTACTGGCTGCTGGATCCAAGTGGATATTAGAGCCCCCAATGCCTGCTCATCCCTTCCAGTTCCCTGCCTTGGGCTCCATTCCACCTTTTTGTTCCTCCCAGGACTTACACAAAATCTGCCTTTTTTTTTTTTTTTTTTTTTGTGACCCCAAACTTCAGACATTGTAGGGTAATGGCATAACTTTGGACAAAAGATACAAGTGTGGTAGTGACAGAGGTTTCTGGTGGACATCTGTTTTTTGTTGCTGCTGTTTTTCCTTGACCCTCAGGATTCACAAGGCTTACTGGATAAACTACCTCAAGTGCTCTCCAGGACAGTCATTCCATTGCTGCGTTTCAGTCTGTACCAGTGGGGTTGACTTGCCTCCAGATGCCTATATCAAGGGTGGGTATGTGTGCAGGGTTGGCCAAGGACAGCATTCCATGGAGGTCCATGGGGCGCCTCCAAATACCTGTAACCCTGGTGCACAGTCTAGAACTCACCTCTGGCTCATGAGCTGCAGGTGTTCTGGGGGACATTATAGCTGCCCCAAAGCCTGAATATCAAAGGTGACACCTCCATCCTGAGAGGTGAAATGTCCACACTAAGGGCAAGATCTTGCATCTGTCCAGCGAGCAGGATGGCAGGCAGGCACCGAGACAGGGAGGCCGTGCCTGAGGACATCCCTGCAAATGTCATCTCTGTGCTCAAGGGGCAGCCCTGCATGTTCGGTGTGAGGTGTCAGTGTGCTGTGAGGTGCTCTGTTCGGCCAGGGCAGGTGGAGCTCAGATCAGTTTGGGGAAGCTGGGAGCCAGACAGGCCACAGTGTGGGGATGACGGGGCATGACCTGGGTTCCACCAGCAAGGCCACTCTTTCCCCTCTTCATTTGTTCTTTTTATCTCGCTTAGTCTAAGGCATCTTTCCTTACTTTCAGCTTTGTTTTAGATTGGGAGGTAGGTGGCTCCCTGGTTAATATTCCTTGCAGCAATAGGTGAATGAAGTTTTCTCTCAGAAAAAAAAAAAAAAAAAAGAGAGAGAGAGATAAAAAGTAATATCCAGACATGGGAACCACTTCCCCATGGTGGCCCTGCAGTAGGGACACTTCAGAGACAAAATTAAAGATGCATCCCCGGTGCATCAACATGACACGTGACCAGATCGTTAAGCAGATCTGTGTCGCTCCTAGACCCTTCCCCCACCAGCCCAGGAGCCACTGCAGCCGTATCCCCCGAAACACCCCCACTCAGGGTTCACCCACCTGTGGGAGCCTCTGCTCTCTGGGTTCTAAATAATGATTAAATCACCACGTCTTCTTCACTCATACTTGCTGAAAAATACGCCTGTCCTTGGTCTTCCTCAGATACAGGAGGCCTGTCTTCTCTGCAGGACGGTGAGCATTCCCGAGGGGAGGTGTCCGACACTCGCTGTTCATTAACCCTAAGCTAACAGGGAGGAGACAGAGCCCAGCTCCTCAGCCTTCACAAGGGATGAAGTGGGCTTCTTGGGGGGCAACATGATATCTATTTTTCAATAAGCGCTTAATGGGACTGGTCACTTTGAAACCAAAGGAAGCAACCAGTAAGTGCTGAACTAACTCTCTCCTTTCCCTAAGCACAAGCCCTGAGATAACCCAAACCCATGTCCCTAACACAAGACACAGAAAAGACATCACTATTATTTGTGAAACATTTATTAGGGAAAATCAACATTCTCAATGAGGGAGGAAGTATTCTGAGGTGGGATATTCTTTCCCCTGCAAATCCTGCAGAAGCAGTTTCTCCTGCACACCAGAGGGGGGTCTCTGAACACAGGGCCTTCAGCAGAGGTGAGCGCAGCAGGAGGCCAGGGAGCTGGAGGCTGCAGGGGGGCTTGGATGGGGCACAGTTGCCCTGTGGGGCAGAGGAGCTGCTCTGTCACAGTGGAGATACACGAGTCAGGGGCCTTTGCAAGTCAAGCTGTCTGAGTCATGGGAAAATCAGTGAGTTGGCCTTGGCCCTGGCTAGGATCCCTCTTTTCCGACTTTAACTCAGCAGTTAATTACTTCTGGAGGTCTGCAGATTTAGGATCTGGGAGAGCTGATGTTTTTGCTGGGAGGCTTTCGGTGGTCACAGTAGCTGTTCCTTTACTTCCATTCACCTTTATCCTTTGGGAGATTCTTGGCTTGCTGGTTGTCAAAATATCACTCATTTTGGGTTGAAGAGCACTGAGCTCCTCAGCCCTGGACACATCTGGCAAGGAAACAGGCTCTGATGTTTTGTCCATTTTGTTGCCCGGTTGCATTTGATTCTATCACTAGAATTTGCATTAATCTTCTGGGTCATATCTGGCTCTTGGAGGACGTCTGTGACTTGCTTTGCCAATGATGCTGTTTGTGACAGGCAGAAGAGTGTGTCTGGCACCTCCAGTTCTCTGACCCTCCTCTGCCAGCCCATGGGGGATGTCGGAGGGTGACGGTCTCAGGGGCCCCTGACCTTCCTTGCCCACAAGTGAGGTGGCAGGGGGAGGAGGAGTCAGGGTTTTAGAGCTTCCTCTCTGGGGCGTGAAGCTCCCTGATGTGGGGTCCACCTCAGAAGTCAGTTTTCTTTAGGATGAGTTGGAATCGTACAGGGAATGAGAGGGAGTGTCTTTCAATTTAAACGAACCTATGGATTCAAGGACTTTGGTGAACAGGCCCCACAACATCCTCAAACGAAAAGTGGTAATGTGGGCTTCCAGCATCTGCTGTGCACGGGACTCCAGGGAGGAAAGCTCCTGGGACGTGCTCAGGCAGGAGTCCCCACCCTCTGATGGTGACAGACTTCTCCGTTTCACTGGAGTGTGGGATTGCACAGAGAGTGTCTGCTGGTTAACATGCCATGAACTGTGCGTAATCCCAGGGAGCTGACCCGCATTGATTTCCTCAAGCTTCTTGCTCAAATGTACTGTCAGGGCATTTCCCAGTTGTGTCTGTCTTACACTCTGCCCCGACACCACTGAATTTTCACCCGACAGACCCATCCTGTAACTGTCTAGGTCCTTCTCGGACTCATACCCCACCTTCTTATCTTGACTGGAGTCACGTCGTGCCAAGGTGGAAGGCAGTGAGACTCTGACACGAGCATCCCTCCAGGAACAGTCTGGAACCGACAGGCTTGGGTGGTCAGTGCCGTGCCGGACAGAAGTGGACAGTGCACCAGTGCTGTCTGGAGATGACTCCCCAGAGCAGGCTTTCATGAGGGGGACAAGGATTTAGGTTGAGGGGTCTGGTGGTGTTGAAACAGACAAGGTTTGTGGTATGTGATAAGTCACTGAGGCTGTGGGATTCAAAATCTGGGCCAAATCTGGAGAGGGGTGAGATCTTGGGTAATAGAGGGGTCAAGAATGATGGTATTCAGGGTCAGAGTTGTTTGCTCATTCTGAGTGTCCTGTGGTGGGAAAGAGGGAAAGGTGAGGGGTTGGGGTGGGTAATGATCCACTGGGAATTCAGTTTCCAAGGAAAGAAAAGGATCTGGTGGCAGAGAGTGAACTGGTGGTGACAGTGGTGACAGTGTTGAAAAGCACCTAAGGAGGTCACTGGGTTAGGTGAGAGGTTGGAGGTCAGTGGTTGGAAAGTCTCAGGCAGAGGAGGTGGTGTGAGGTCTCCTGGAGGGACTGCTGAGAAGGCAGGGTACAGAGTGAACGATGGCTCAGTCACAGGAGCTGTGGGAGACCAAGGGGACACAGAGAGAGCAGCTTCTTCTAAGGACAAGGAGGACAGCAACTGATCCATCTCAGAGGCTGTGCTATTACATACTTAGCAAGAGGGGTCTGGACATAACAGTTGACAAAAGTGGATGGAATTATGACGCTGGTCCAGGGAGCTGCAGGAGACAGGAGCTGCAGCCAGGACCAGAACAAGAAAAAGAGGTGGGGGTGGGGCCCCTGAAGCCTGCTAGCCCTTCACATGGCCCCACATCCACAATGCACTCAACAGAACTCACCCCAAGGCCTTCACTCACATTCCCGTTCCTACAGCAACCCCCTCCATGACTATGGAAGGCTGCACTGAACCCCTGGAAGCACATAGAACATGCTAAAGAGGGATCAGGAAAGAAGGAGAAAGACTAGTCACCTTTTAAGGATAGAAATCAGTATCTTTTCCTCCTCTTCTTTCCTCTGGTGGTATCTGCAACCTGGGAAACCAGGAGAGTAGGTCATATGCGGTCATGGTAGAAGCACAGGTAACACAGAGGATCCCTTTATGGGAGACCATTGGGGTATTTACCCTGTAAGACCCAAGAATCAGTAGATGACTTCAAATGGTCAATGATAACATTAATAAGGTTCCCATGTGTGCTGTTTCATTTATAAAGTTCTTTCACAGTATCTCATTTGAATCTCAAAACCACTCTGAGAAGCAGAGAGGTCGGTGGTCACAACAAAGAGGAATCTGATCATCCTGAAGTCAAAGTTCCTTCACAAAGTCAGGAGAGGGAAGTGCTGACTCTGGGCATCTATTGGGCAGCACCCATTGCCCAGGTCCATCACTGCTTCATACCCAGGGACAGCAGAGCAGGGAAATGAGGCTTGTCACAGCTTCTGACACTTCCCATGAGCCTCTCCTCTGAGAGTTCCTTTAGTATGAGAGGAACTGTGTCTAGCAACTGACATCATAGAAGTCATGACCTGGCTCTTCATGGGAAGGAGAGAGATAGGGTCCCCCGTGGGGAGCTCTTGTGGAGTGGGCAGAACCTTGCCACTATGTGTACCTCCTTTCCTCCTCTTCCTGGCTCTGCCCTGATGCTGAGAACAAAAGGAAGGAATGAGGGGTTTGGACTTACTTCTGCCACTCCTCGCCCTCGAAAACTCAGATATTAAGAGACTATAAGTATCCAAGTATAATATGACTAACTCATGAAACTTTGTGTTCCTTCTTTATATCAATTTTTAAGGATTTAAAATGTTTTTTTTTTTCCCTTTAAAAAACTCCATGAATGCCTGGTCAGTGTGGCTTAGCAGATGAGCTGCATTCCATGGAGTGAGAGGTCCCGGTTCGATTCCTTGTCAGAGCACACGCCCAGGTTGAAGGCTCCATCCGCAGTAGGGGGCCTGCAGGAGGCAGCTGATCGATGTTTCTCTCCCACATTGATGTTTCTATGCCTCTCTCTAAAAAAAAATTAATAAAAACATTTTTTTAAACTTCTGTGAAGGATTACATCTATGACAATTATACTCCTTATTCCCAGAAGTCCTCTGCTTAAGGAGGGCATGAAATCTGAGGCCAACAGTCCCAAATCTCTGCTCCCCCAGATAGGACCCTGAACCTGGAAAACAACTCAGGCTCCTGCCTCTGCTCAGAGGCTCTCAGAGGCTCAGCACTGCTCCCCTGATCCGCCCAACACAAGGGGAGGCTGGGACCAGTGACACCTGACATGGGAATGTGGCTCATGATGAAGTGCAACAAACCCTGTTCTTCTGCAGAGATCGCAAACCCGAAATAACCCAATCCAGGGCCATGAAATCACTGTTTGGGACTATTCAGCAACGCTCCCCCACACCCCGATGGTCTAGGAGTTCAGATGGTAACCTGAGTCCTCCCTGACCTCTCTCCCTGCCTGGTCTCTTCCCCCAGAAGAGTGATGTTCTGTATTCTCTCGGACATCCCATCTAAGTGTCTCTCTGACCAACCGAATTGATTTCTAAAAGTGGGACTAGAAATGGAATAATAAATGTCTCTTGGAGTTCCCCCAGGGTTCCTTACCGTTTGTGTGTGTTCATTTTCCCAGAAGGCTCGGGTTGACGGAAATCCCACCAGGAAACACAGGAGGAGGAAGAGCAACCACAGCACACAGACGTAAGTTAGGGTGTGGTAACAATCTAAGGATTCTGAGCAGAAGCTCTGGTGAGGTTCTGGGCAGCTATTGAGAAATGGGCTGGAAGTCATTTTCCAAATGACAACGCTGCCTGAGGCCACTGAGCTCTGAGAGAGCAGGCAGCTGACTTTCTGGGGAGGCCTGAGTCACGAGCACGGAGGAGTCACAAAGGGTTTCAGAGGGCGGGGGAGGGCACACCTGCAAGCGGGCGTCCCTAAGGACCCTCCCCCACCTACCAACCCAGAACAGTCCTTCACCCATCATAGGTGAGTTTTGTCTTCCTTTCCTTCCACATGAGGAAATCACCCGTTTTGCACCTGCTTTTCCAGGGTTGTCAGCACACGGGGGCTGGGAGATGAGATGAGTCCAGGATCTGCGGGTTCTACTGCACGGTTACCACAGAAGATATCTTTGTAACACTGAGCGAAAACCTTCTGCGTGAAATCACGTCATTCCAACGTGGAAGGGAAAAGTCGAAGGCAAGAGCTTGCGGAGAGGAACAGTCTGGAACCGGCAGGCTGGGGTGGTCATGCCGTGCGGGACAGAGGTGGACAGTGCACCAGTGCCGTGCAGAGATGACGCCCAGCGCAGGCTTCAGTGAGGGGGACATGGATTTAGGTGGAGTCACCGATAAATTGCGATCTTGTGGTGGTGAAACAGACAAGGTTTGTGGTACGGGATGAGTCACCGATTATGTGGGATTCACTGTCTGGGCCAAATCTGAAAAGGGGGTGACAATTTGGGTATTGGAGGGGTCAAGAGAGATGGTGTTCTGGGTCAGGGGGCATTCGGTTGGACAACAGTGCCCAACCTGTGGCGGGAGAAAGGGAACGGCCAAGGGTTTGTGGTGGGAAAGAGTCAACTGGGAATTTGGATTCCAAGGGAGGACAAGGCTCTGGAGGCAGATTGGTCCAGTGGTGAGGATGACAAAAATGACTCCAGGGGGGTGATTGGGTTAGAACAGCAATGTCCAACCTCTTTCGTCTCGTGGCACACATAAACTAATTACGAAAGTTCTGCAGCACAACAAAAACAACATATTTTTGCCAGTCTGACCAAAAAACTAGGTATAATTGTAATTCATTCACACTGAACGACTAATGTTGTATTGGCTGTTGTCATTTTTTTATATGACAATCTAAGAGAAAAGAGGTCAATGCGTCTGAATGAATAGGTGTTGCATGTTTTAAAAATACAGGTGGTACACCGGTGTGCCTCATACAGAACACCAGTGGGCTATGGCACCTGTTGAAAATCGCTGTGTTAGGGGACAGTACTGAGGGGGTGCTGGTAAAGACTTGGGCAGAGGAGATGGTGTGAGGTCTCCTGCAGGGACTGCTGAGAAGGGAGGGGACAGAGTGAACGATGGCTCAGTCACAGGAGCTGTGGGAGCCAAAGGGGACACAGAAGGAGTAGCATCTTCCAAGGCCAATGGGAACAGCAGCTGATCCATCTCAGTGGTTGCCTTTTCACACACCTCACAGGAGGGGTCTGGACACAACAGTTGACGAAAGTGGACGGAATCATGACGCTGGCCCAGGGGGCTGCAGGAGACAGGAGGGACAGAGCTGCAGCCAGGACCAGAACAAGGAAAGGAGGACCCACTGACCTGGTGGGGTGGGGCCCCTGAAGCCTGCTAGCCCTTCACATGGCCCCACATCCATGACTACACAATGCACTCAACAGCACTCACCCCAAGGCCTTCACTCACGTCCCCGTTCCTATGGCAACCCCCTCCCATGGCTATGGAAGGCTGCACTGAACCCCTGGAAACACATAGAACATGCTAAAGAGGGGTCAGGAGAGGAAGAGAAAGACTAGTCACCTTTTAAGGATAGAAATCAGCGTCTTTTTCTCCTCCTCTTCCTTCTCATAATATCTCCAAACTGGCACACCAGGGGGGTAGGTTATATGTAATAAAGGAGTCCCTTTATGGCACAACATTAGGATGTTAGACTTCAAAAGCCCCACAAGTCAATAGATGATACCAAATGGTCATTGATAATATGAATAAGGCTCCTATGGGTGCTGCTTCATGTATGAAGTACTTCCACAAACATTACCTTATTTGATCCTCAAAACCACCCTGTGAAGCAGAGAGGTCGGTGGTCACAACAAAGAGGAATCTGATCATCCTGAAGTCAAAGTTCCTTCACAAAGTCAGGAGAGGGAAGTGCCGACTCTGGGCATCTATTGGGCAGCACCCATTGCCCAGGTCCATCACTGCTTCATACCCAGGGACAGCAGAGCAGGGATATGAGGCTTGTCTCAGCTTCTGACACTCTTCCCATGAGCCTCTCTGAGGGTGCTTTTTTTTTATGAGAGAAACTATGTCTAGCAACTGGCATCATAGAAGTCATGACCCTGGCTCCTCATGGGAAGGAGAGAGATAGGGTCCCCCGTGGGGAGATCTTGTGGAGTGGACAGAACCTTGCCATTATGTGTACCTCCTTTTCTCTTCCTCCTGGATCTGCCCTGATCCTGGGAAAGGAAAAAAAAAAAGTGAGAATCATTTCTGTCACTCTTTTCTCTAGGAAACCCAGACTTTCACAATCCAAGAATCACGTGACGTTATTCTAATTACTAGAACTGTGTGTCCTTCTTTTGACCAATTTTTATAGCTTTAAAATGTTTTCAGTTTTTTCTTCTTTGGAAAACTCACAGGAGCATTTAGTGTACGAGGCGCACACTGCATGTTCTCAGAAGTCCCCTGTGCTCAATGAGGACATGTGGTGGAGGCCAGCAGTCATATCTGTCCCCTCAGAGGGGACCCTGTGACCTGGGACGGAGCTCAGGCCCCAGCCTCTGCACAGAGGCTCCGGGAGCTCAGCGCTGCACTCCTGATGCCTGACACAGGAACCTGACTCATGAAGAAGTGGCCAGCAGAGATCCCAAGGTCCCTGAATTACTCCATCCAGAACTAGGACTCACTGTGCTTGTGATTTAGCCAGAAACCTCCTGTGAGTTCAGATTGTCACCTTGGTCCTCCCTGACCCCTGGCCCTGCCCGCTCCCTTCCCCTAGAAGAGTGCTCTCTGTCCTCAGATGTCTGAGCTTAGGGGTGTCCCTGCCTGAACCAAACTCATTTGTAAATGTGGGACTAGACATGTAAACCGAAAGAATCCCTTTTGGGGCTTGCTAGGTTTTCCAGAAAGTTGGTGATGATGGACCCCACAAAGTAGCCGAGGAACAGCAGTACCACAGCCTCCACATGCAAGGGAGGCTGGGACAGTGTTTACCAACGGTGAGCAGTCGGGCAAGTTCACTGAGGCTCCGCAGAATGGGAGGACATCCCACTCTATGGATTCCATTTTCAGAATCGCCGTCGCCTCAGGAAACTGAGCTCTGAGTGCGGACATTTGACTTTGTTTCCAGGCCGGCATCACAGAGCACTGAGGCCCAAGGCTGCTTTTTATTTATTTTCTCCCTTTATTAGTCAGCTACCTCCCACACATGCCTTGACCAGGGACCAAACCCACAACCTGGCTGATTGACCTTTGGTGTAGTAGACAATGCTCCAGCCAACTGAGCCACACTGGCCCAGGCCCAATGAGTTTTTGAGGGTGTGGAAGGGCACACCTTCAAGCAGATGTGTCCACAGCCGCTCCCCACCCAGCATCCCAGAAGACCCCTCCACCCACCTCTAGGCCCCTGTGCCGTACTCTGCTATCCTATTTTCCAATCTGCCTTTTGTTATACCATCTATTTACCTTAGTGAATGTTCTGCTTGTACCATCAGTAGCCCAGGTAGTTGCTGGAGACCTTGACTTTGGTCTCACCATGTTCACTACCTTGAAAGCTTGAAGTACTGCCTGGGATTTTGCGTACACCCAGGCGCTTTACACTCGGGATCATGTATGTCCTCAAATCTGTCTTTCCTATAGATTTTTTTTTGTCTTACACAAACATGGAAGCAGAACTTAAATTTATTTTACATTTATTTAGTTTTGTGAATATTGAATATCAAATTCTAGTTGTTTCAGTAAGATATAAATTAATAAAAAAGTTTAAAATGTTACCCTCCCCAGGAATACATCTCACATTGTTTACATATATCGAACCCTTAGGCTTTGTAGCAAAGCTCCCCCAGAACCTTGCAGGCAGCCATCCGAAGTCAGTGCTTCTTAGAGTGAGACCCCCTGCAGCCCCAGGACATCCTTCCAGTCGAGGTACACCACCACACAGGAGTCCGGTCCCAGGTTTCACCCTGTACTGGGTCCTACTGTCTCCAAGGAGGAGGATTTTCCAAAATCTCTACTGGAATAACGTGCTGCTATTTGAGGAGGCCCGTTAGAGATGAATCATTACTTTAGGTTCTCTCAGGTTCTCAGTTTTCCAGGGATGGTGCTCAGTGCTCTCTCTCTCCATCCTGATCACTGTCCCTGGGGCGAGCCACATGTGTGTAGAACAACAAAAAGGATAAAAAAAAAGCCTGGCTGGCCTGGCTCAGTGGACTGAGTGTCGTCCCATGGACTGAGAGGTCCCCATTTGACTCCCGGCCTGAGCACATGCCCGGGTTGCAGGCTCCATTCCCAGTAGGGAGCATAAGGAGGCAGCCCATCAGTGTATCTCTTTCACATCGATGCTTCTCTCTCTCTCTCCCACTCTCTCTAAAAAAGTAAATAAAAACATTTTTTTAAAAGGATGAAGAAGAATACATTCTGAGGCAAATCTTTTAAAACTACATTTAAAACAGCTGTAAGATGTCCATTAATTCACACAACATACTTTTACTAAATTCTACTATGTAGTGTGTAGTTTTTCTAGCAGAAACATTAACAGTATAAGTCACTGCCTCTGCTCTCCAGCTGGTCTTAGTGCAGTAAGTGAGACTTGCAAGCAACTAACGAAGTGATGTGAACTAGAAAAGAAGTGGGAATAAGACAACAAGGCACCGATAAAGAAACAACTAAGTGTTGTATAAGAAGGCAGAAGAGAAAAGGAATCAGGAAAAACCTCTGAGTTGGTATCAACTGAGATGGGCAGTGAGAGGTCTTCCCCTTCCTCCTGGTCCTCGTTTTCCTCCTCTTCCTCCTCCTCTTCCTTCTTTGGGCTTTATTTTCTAGAACAGTTTTAGGTTAACAGCAAATATAGCAGAAAGTGCAAGGTTGTTCCCATGTTAGTAAGTAGGGGATCATTGTTTGTAGAATGAATGGATGATTTCCAGGTAATTCTGAGACACCAGTAGAATGGCTTGTGAGATTTATCCAATAGTGAACAGTGACTTATAGGAAGACAATTCTGGAAAAACAGTTTAAATTTTTCCAGACAGGAGGGATCAAAGGGGAATGGAAGGGCCCACTGGTAGTGAAACTTTTTAAAATCTACCTTGGTAAGGGAGGAAAACGAGCTTCATAAATCGTAGAGAGTAAGTAGAAAAGTGAATGACCTGAAATTAAAAAATTAACAAGGGGCACATCAGCTGGAAGGACAGGGGTTTCAGGTCCAGGGTGGAAGGTCAGACTGGATTATTTCAGACGGCAGAGGTGTTCCTGGCAGTAAGCTCTACACCCAGTGTGGCAGTAAGTGCACCGGAGTGGGAGTAAAGACACTGACACGAGATGATGGAGGGAAGGGGGGGCTGGGGTACTGGCTGCTGGATCCACGTGGATATTAGAGCCCCCAATGCCTGCTCATCCCTTCCAGTTCCCTGCCCTGGGCTCCATTCCACCTTTTTGTTCCTCCCAGGACTTACACAAAATGTGCAATTTTTTGTGACCCCAAGTTTCAGAAATGCTAGGGTAATGGCATAACTTTGGACAAAAGATACAAGTGTGGTAGTGAGAGAGGTTACTGGTGGACATCTGAGTTTTTTTGTTTGTTTGTTTTTGTTGCTGCTGTTTTTTCTTGACTCTCAGGATTCACAAGGCTTACTGGATAAACTACCTCAAGTGCTCTCCAGGACAGTCATTCCATTGCTGAGTTTCAGTCTGTATCAGCGGGGTTGACTTGCCTCCAGATGCCTATATCAAGGGTGGGTATGTGTGCAGGGTTGGCCAAGGAGAGCATTCCATGGACGTCCATGGGGTGCCCCCAAATATCTGTAACCCTGGTGCACAGTCTAGAACTCACCTCTGGCTCATGAGCTGCAGCTGTTCTGGGGGACATTTATTATAGCTGCCCCAAAGCCTGAATATCAAAGGTGACACCTCCATCCTGAGAGGTGAAATGTCCACACTAAGGGCAAGATCTTGCATCTGTCCAGCGAGCAGGATGGCAGGCAGGCACCGAGACAGGGAGGCCGTGCCTGAGGACATCCCTGCAAATGTCTCTGTGCCCGAGGTGCAGCCCTGCGTGTTTGGCGTGAGGCCTCAGTGTGCTGTGAGGTGCACTGTTCAGCCAGGGCAGGTGGAGCTCAGATCAGTTTGGGGAAGCTGGGAGCCAGACAGGCCACAGTGTGGGGATGACGGGGCATAACCTGGGTTCCACCAGCAAGGCCACTCTATCCCCTTTTCATTTGTTCTTTTTATCTCGCTTAGTCTAAGGCATCTTTCAGATTTATTTTACCCTGGAAGGTAGGTTAACATTCCTCTTACTGACAGTTGATTGAAGTTTTGGTTCAGCAAAAAAATTAGAAATGTTATCAAAACTGCAGCCTGATAAGGCAGGGACCACTTCCCCAAGGTTCCCTGCAGCAGGACTACTTTAATGACAAGATTAAAGTATGTTCTCCATCACATTAACATGGCCCCTGACACAGGTCGTTAAACAGATCTGTGCTGTTTCTAGACCCTTCCCCAACCAGCCCAGGATCCACTGCAGCCAACCCTCCAAACACCCCATCAGGGTTCACCCACCTGTGGGAGCTTCTGCTCCCTGCCTTCTAAGTAACGATTAAGCCACTGTCTATTCACTGATATTTTCTGAAAAACATGCCTGTCCTTGACCTTCTTCAGATTCAAAAGGCCCGTCTTCTCTGCTGTTGGAACAGATATTGAACTTTCCCCAAGGGGAGGTGCGAGCTGCTCTCCCGTTCATTAAGGCCAAGCTAAGAGAAAGGCACAGAACTGGGCCTCCTCAGCCACATCAGGGAGGACATGGCTTTTGGGTGGAGGTGGAGAATATCTATTTTTCAATAAGAACTTAATGGGACTGGTCACTCTGAAGCCAAAGGGAAGAACGTAATCGGTAGAAGCTGAACTAACTTTACTTTTTTCTTAGGCACGGCCTCTTAGATACCCCAAACCTATGCCCTGGACACAATACACAGAAAAGACATCACTATTGTTAGTGAAATATTTATTAGGGAAAATCAATATTCTCAATGAGTGAGAAATTATTTATGGTGGGAAATTCTTTCCCCTGAAAAATCTACAGAATCTTTTTGTGTCTACACAGTAGCGATGGATCTCGGCTCTTTGAACACAGGGCCTTCAGCAGAGGTGAGCGCAGCAGGAGGCCGGGGCAGCTGGAGGCTGCAGGTGGGGCTGGGATGGGGCACAGTCCCGAGGGGCACAGATTGGGGGTGCTTCTGACATAATACCTTGGTCTTTTAATGCGACATTTTCTGTGGTGTCTGTTCTTGTCTCTGAAGACAGTTTATTGGCTGCAGGACTTGGTATTTGTCACTTTACAGAAAGGAGCCCTGGAGTTGAGGGGATGCCCCTGCATGGCCCTGTTTACACTGCTGCCTTCTGCTGAGCTTCCCCAAACTTCATGCAGAGGGAAGGGGCTCTTGAGGGCAGGTGACATTTGGTGCTTGCTGACGCCCCAGTTTCTCCTCCAGGAACTTCCCAGGGTCTGCTCTACTTATAACTGAGTCTCTGCTCTGCACAGACGATATCGGGCTGCCTTTTCCTGAGTTTTCTTGCTGCTTGCATTTTATGCCATGATGACGTCATTGAAAAAGCAGTTCCTTTTATTAATAAAAATTCTTTCAGATGGAGATGGTCTCTGCTTGTGATAGGGTCTGGGGAGACTTGCTCCCAAGCCTCTCCTTTAATGCCATGTCAAGAGCAGGAAATCTCTTTCCCCTGGTTGGGATGTTCTCAACCCTGCATCCCCTCCACCAAGATGATCTCATTTGGAGCCTGTGGGGCTCACATTTTGCAGTTGGTGGGAAATTCTTCTCTTGGCACAACCTTGAAACATGCTTAGGAACCCAAGGCCCCTGCTGCTTCTCCACACTGAGTCCTCTGTCCTCCCAGTGGACATGTGGCACCCTGGAGACACCGTGAGCATGATTCAGGGGGACTTTGTAAGTCAAGATGTCTGAGTCATGGGACAAGTCAGTGGGCTGGCCTTGGGCCTGGTCATGCTTTCTTTTCTCCAACTTCAATTTTAACTCAGCAATGAAGTTCTTAAACTATTAGGCCTCAGAGCCTTGAAGAACAGATATCTTTCGGGGGTGGGGGTGGGGATCAGTTGTCATAGTAGCTGTTCCTTTACTCTCATTCACCTTTATCCTTTGGGAGATTCCCCGCTTACTGGTTGTCAAGACATCACTCGTCTTGGATTGAAAAGCATCGAGCTCCTCAGTCCTGGACACGTCTGGCATGGAAACAGGACCTGATGTTTTGTCCATTTTGTTGCCCTGTTGCATTTTGATTCTATCACTAGAATTTGCATTAATCTTTTGGGTCATATCTGGCTTCCGTTTTCCTTGTGAGCAGCTTTCGGGGGATGGTGTGAATGTTGGTTATTGGAGAATGTCTCTGTCTTGCTTTGCCAATGATGCTGGTTGTGACAGGTAGAAGAGTCTGTCTGGCATCCTGAAATCTCTGAACCTCCTTTATAAGTCTGTGGATGAAATCAGAGGGTGACTGTCTCTAGGTCCCCTGTCCTTCCTTGCTTGCAAGTATTGGCAGGGAGAGAGGATAATTCAGGAATGTGGCTTAATTTCCTGTTTCCACTTTGTTTTCATGAAGGGATTTAGACCTTCCTCTGAGGAGCGTAAATTTCTAAGATTTGGAGTCTACCTCAGAAATCAGGTTGTTTGAGGAGGAGGATTTGGGATCGTACAGAGAATGGGAGGAAGAATCTTTCAATTAAAAGATCTCTGTCAATTTACGGAAGTTTCCTGGGAGGCCCCACAACACTCTGAAAGCACCAGCGTCTGCTGTGCACGGACTCATTTTGTTTCGGTGGGAAACGCTGGATAACATGCCACGAACTGTGCGCAGTCCCTGGGAGCCGACCCGCATTGATTTCCTCTAACTTCTTGCTCAAATGTACTGTCAGGGCATTTTCCAGTTGTGTCTGTCTTACACTCTGCCCCGACACCACTGAATTTTCACCCGACAGACCCATCCTGTAACTGTCTAGGTCTTTCTCAGACTCATACCCCACCTCCTTACCTTGATTGGAGTCATGTCGTGCCAAGGAGGAAGGCAGTGAGACTTTGAAACAAACATCCTGCCAGGAACAGTCTGGAACCGACAGGCTTGGGTGGTCAGTGCCGTGCGGGACAGAAGTGGACAGTGCACCAGTGCTGTCCGGAGATGACTCCCAGAGGGGTACATGGATTTAGGTTGAGTAGCAGTTAAATTGGGGTCTGGTGGTGGTGAAACAAACAAGGTTTGTGGTACGGGATAGGTCACTGAGGTTGCAGGACTCAAAGTCTGGGCTAAATCTGGGGAGGGGTTGAGATCTTGGGTAATGGGAGGACTCAAGAACGATGGCATTCAGGGTCAGAGGGACTTCTGGTTTGACAGCAGCATCCACACTCTTAGTATCATATAGTGGGAGCTGGCGAAGGCAAGGGACTGGGGTGAGGGATGGTGCACTGGGAATTCATACGCCAAGGAAGAAAAGGCTGTGGAGGTAGAGCTTGACCCAGTGAAGAGCATGACACAAAGTAACTGAGTGCCACTGGGTTAGGGAAAGGTTGGAGGTGAGTGGTAGGAAAGTCTCGGGCAGCAGAGGTGGTGTGAGGTCTCCTGCAGGGACTGCTGAGAAGGGAGGGGATGGAGTGAACAATGATGGCTCAGTCACAGGAGCTGTGGGAGACAAAGGGGACCCAGACGGAGCAGCGTCTTCCAGGGACAAGGAGGACAGCAGCTGATCCATCTCAGAGGTTGCGTTATTACAAACCTCAAAGGAGGGGTCTGGACATAACATTTGACCAAAACAGATGGAATCATGACGCTGGCCCAGGGGGCTGCAGGAGACAGGAGGGACAAAGCTGCAGCCAGGACCAGAACAAGGAAAGGAGGACCCACTGACCTGGTGGGGTGGGGCCCCTGAAGCCTGCTAGCCCTTCACATGGCCCCACATCCATGACTACACAATGCACTCAACAGCACTCACCCCAAGGCCTTCACTCACGTCCCCGTTCCTATGGCAACCCTGTCCCAAGACTATGGAAGGCTGTACTGAACCCCTGGAAGCACATAGAACATGCTAAAGAGGGATCAAGAAAGAAGGAGAAAGACCTTTTAATTTAATTATTATTTTTTATTTTTTATCAATTAATTTTTGTTACAGATATTTCTCCTTTTTCTCCCCATTGACACTCTCCTCGCCATCCCCCCACCCCACACCCTGCTCTGCTGTTCCTGTCCATCAGTTATGCATACATGCATACAAGTTCTGTGGTTTATCTCTTCCCTCCCCCCTACCCCCTCTTCTGAGGGTTGTCAGTCTGTACCCTCCTTCCACGTCTCTGGGTCTACCCTATTCCTCAGACTGTTATGTTCATTATATTCCACAAATAAGTGAAATCATGTGATATTTGTCTTTCTCTGCTTGGCTTGTTTCTCTTAGGGTAAAACTTTCCAGGTCTCTCCATGTCATCTCAAAAGATAAGAAATCTTTCTTTCTTACAGCTGCATAGTACTCCATTGTGTATATGTACCACTGCTTTTTTATGGATTTGTCTACTGATGGACACTTGGGCTGTTTCCAGATCTTAGCTATTGTAAATAGTGCTGCTATGAACATGGGGGTACATATATTCTTTTTGATTGGTGTTTCAGGCTTCCTAGGGTATATTCCTAAAAGTGGGATCACTGGGTCAAATGGAAGTTCAATTTTTAATTTTTGAGGTAACCCCATAGTGTTTTCCATAGTGGCTGCACCAGTCTGCATTCCCACCAGCAGTGTACTAGAGTCCCCTTTTCTCCACACCCTCGCCAACACTTGTTGTTTGATGATTTGTTGATGGCGGCCATTCTGACAGGTGTGAGGTGATACCTCATTGTTGTTTTAATTTGCATCTCTCTGATGATTAGTGATGTTGAGCATTTCTTCATATGTCTCTTAGCCATTTGTATGTCCTGTTTGGAGAGATGTCTATTTAGTTCCTCTGCCCATTTTTTAATTGGGTTCTTTGTCTTCCTTTTGTAGAGTTGTATGAATACTCTATATATTTTGGAAATTAATCCCTTATCTGATGTATCATTGGCAATTATGCTCTCCCATACAGTGGGTTGCCTTTCCATTTTGATGACTGTATCTTTGGCTGTGCAGAAGCTTTTGAGTTTGATGTAGTTACATGTGTTCATTTTTTCCTTTGTTTCTGTTGCCTCAGGTGATGTATCAGTGAAAATTCTGCTGCATATGATGTCTGAAATTTTGTTGCCTACATTTTCGTCTAGGATTTTTATGGATTCATGGGTCACATTTAAGTCTTTTAACCATTTTGAGTTTATTTTTGTGTGTGGTGTAAGTTGATGGTCTAGTTTCATTTTTTTGCATGTAGCTGTCCAATTTTTCCAACACCATTTATTAAAGAGGCGGTCTTTGATCCACTGTATGCTCTTGCCACCTTTGTCAAATATTAATTGAGCATATTGCTTTGGGTCCATTTCTGGGTTCTCTATTCTGTTCCACAGGTCTATATACCTGTTCTTGAGCCAGTACCAGGCTGTTTTGATTACAGTACCTTGGTAGTATAACCTGATAGCTGGTATTGTGATCCCACCTACTTTGTCCTTCTTTTTCAAATTTACTGTGGCTATTCGGGGTCCTTTTTGGTTCCATATGAACTTTTGAAGTATTTGTTCTAATTCTGTGAAGTATTCCGTTGGTAATTTGATGGGGATTGCATTGAATCTATAGATTGTTTTGAGTAATATGGACATTTTAATGATGTTAATTCTTCCAATCCATAGACAAGGTATGTGCTTCCACTTTTTTATATCTTCCTCTATTTTTTCAATGTCCTGTAGTTTTCTGCAAATAGGTTCTTTACTTCTTTGGTTAATTTTATTCCTAGGTATCTTAATTTTTTTTTGCCACAATGGTAAATGGGATTGTTTTGTTTAATTTCTCTTTCTATGAATTCATCATTAGTGTATAAGAATGCTGTCGATTTCTTGACATTAATTTTGTATCCTGCTACTTTGCCAAATTCATTTATTAAGTCTAGTAGATTTCTGATGGAGTCTTTAGGGTTTTCTATGTATAATATCATGTCATCTGTGAATAATGACAGTTTCACTTCCTCCTTTCCAATTTGGATCCCTTTTATTTTTTCTTCATGTCTGATTGCTGTGGCTAAGTCTTCCAGAACTATGTTAAATAAGAGTGGTGAAAGTGGGCATCCCTGTCTTGTTCCTGTTCTTAAGGGAAATGCTTTTAGTTTTTGCCCATTGAGTATGATGTTGGCTGTAGGTCTTTCATATATGGCCTTTATTATGTCGAGATATGATCCCTCTATTCCAACATTGCTGAGTGTTTTTATCAGAAATGGGTGCTGGATTTTGTTAAATGTTTTCTCAGGTCTATTGATATGATCATGTGGTTTTTATCTTTTATTTTGTTTATGTGGTGTATTACATTTAATGATTTGTGAATATTGTATCAGCCTTGCATCCCTGGGATGAATCCCACTTGGTCATGGTGAGTAATTTTTTTGATGTATTGCTGGATTCGTTTTGCTAGTATTTTGTTCAGGATTTTGGCATCTATGTTAATCAGGGATATTGGTGTATAGTTTTTTTTTTTTTTTTTGTAGTTCTTTTCCTGGTTTTGGAATTAGAATTATGCTGGCCTCATAAAACAAGTTTGGAAGTCTTTCTTCTTCTTAAATTTTTTGAAATACTTTGAGGAGAATGGGTATTAGTTCTTCTTCGAATGTTCACTATAACTCCCCTGCGAAGTCATCTTGGCCTGGGCTTTTGTTTGCTGGGAGTCTTGATCGCATCTTCAATTACCTTAGTTGTTATTGGTCTGTTCAAGTTTTCTATCTCTTCCCAGTCCAGTTTTTGTTTTTTTTTTAACCTCACCCGAGGACATTTTTCCATTTTTGTTCAGATAGAGTGGGAGGGAGAGAGAGAGAGAGAAACATCAACATGAAAGGGACACATCGAGTGGCCGCCACCCACACGACACAACCAGGGCTAGGGACAAACTGCAACCGAGGTACGTGTCCTTAGCGGGAACTGAACCCAGGTCTCCCTGAACTGCAGGCTGATGCTCTAACCGCTGAGCCAAACTGGCCAGAGCTCCCAGTCCAGTTTTGAAGAACTATGTGTTTCTAGAAATTTGTCCATTTTGCTTAGATTGGTCCAATTTGTTGCCATATAATTGTTCATAGTATGTGTTAATGATTCTTTGTATTTCTGTAGTGTCATTTATTATTTCTCCTCTTTCATTTCTGATTTTGTGTATTTGGGTTCCCTCTCTTTGTTTCTTCATGAGTCTAGCTAAGGGTCCATCAATCTTGTTTATCTTTTTGAAAAACCAGGTTTTTGTTTCATTGATTCTTTGAATTGTTTTTTTGGTCTTCATGTCATTTATTTTTACTCTGATCTTTACTATTTCCTTCTTTCTACTTGCTCTGGGGTTTTCTTTTTGTTTGCCTTCTAGTTCTTTAAGTTGTGAGGTTAGATCATCTATTAGAAATTTTTCTTGTTTCTTGAAGTAAGCCTGTAGTGCTATGAACTTCCCTCTCAGAACTGCTTTTGCTGCATCCCATAGATTTTGTGTTGTTGTGTATTCATTTTCGTTGGTTTCCAGGAATTTTTTAATTTCTTCCTTGATCTCCATGGTAACACATTCATTGTTCAATAACATGCTATTTAGTCTCCATGTGTTCAGATGTATTTGCATGTTCTTGTTGCAGTTGATTTCTAGTTGCATGCCTTTGTGATCTGAGAAGATACCTGATATGATTTCAATCTTCCTGAACTTGTAGAGACTTAGTTTGTGTCCTAACATTTGGTCTATCTTTGAGAATGTCCCATGTGCACTTGAGAAGAATGTGAATTCTGTAGTTTTGGAGTGTAATTCTCTGTAGATAGCTGTTAAATCGTTTTGGTCTAGTGCTTCATATAGAGTCTCGGTTCCCTTGGTAATTTTTTGTCTAGAGAATCTATCCAGTGATGTCAGCAGGGTGTTGAAGTCCCCTGCTATGATTGTATTGCCATCAATTTCTCCTTTGACATCCTCCAGAAAATTTTTAATATATTTTTTTGCTCCTATATTGGGTGCAAATATGTTTACCAAGGTTATATCTTTCTGTTAGATAGATCCTTTAAATATTATGTAGTGGCCTTCTTTGTCTCTAGTTATGGCCTTCATTTTGAAATCTATTTTATCAGATATGAGTATTGCTACACCAGTTTTTTTTCCTTTCTGTTTGCTTGGAAGATTTTTTTCCATCCCTTCACTTTCAACCTATGTGAGTCTTTTGTTGTGAGGTGGGTCTCTTGTGAACAACATATATGTGAGTCATGCTTTCTTATCCAATCAGCTACTCTGTGTATTTTTATAGAAACATTCAATCCATTTACATTTAAGGTGATTATTGATATGTATTTATTTATTGCCATTTGTGTTTAGTGTGGTTATATTTTTCTTCCTATTTCTTCTACTAATTATAGCAGTTCTTTTAACATTTCTTGCAGTGCTGGTTTGGTACTAATGCATTCCCTTAGCCTTTTTTTTTTTTTTGTCTGGGAGGCTCTTTATTTGACCTTCTATTTTGAATGACAGCCTTGCTGGGTAGAGTAGTCTTGGATTCAGATCCCTGTTTTTCATGACCTTGATTACCTCATGCCATTCCCTCTGCCTGTAGTGTTTTTGTTGAGAAGTCAGATGATAGCCTTATAGGGGTTCCTTTGTAGGTAACCTGTTGCTTATCCTTTGATGGCTTTAGGATTTTTTCTTTGTCTTTAACTTTTGGCATTTTAATTACTACATGTCTTGGTGTGGGCCTGTTCGGGTTCTTCTTAGTTGGGGCTCTCTGTGCTTCTTGAACTTGAATGCCTTCTTCCTTCACCAAATTAGGAAAGTTTTGTGTCACGTTTTCTTCAAATATATTCTCTAACCCTTGGTCATTTCTCTCTTCTTCAGGGACTCAAATAATCCGAATATTATTATTTTTCCAGTTGTCCCATAGTTCTCTTAAGCTGTCTTTCCGTTTTTAAAGTGTTTTTCCTTTTGTTTTTCTGATTGGTTGATTTTTTTCTACCCTGTCTTCTAATTCACTGATTTGGTCCTCAGCTTCTTCTACTCTGCTGGTTAGTCCTTCCAATGTATTCTTTATTTCTGCTATGTCATTCTTTATTTCTTCTTGGTGGTTTTTAATTTCCAGTTGGTTGATTTTCAATGTTTCTATGTCTTTACTCATGGTGTTGATGTCTTTACTCATACTGTTGAGCTTCCTCGAGATCATGGTTCTGAATTCTAGCTCTGTTACCTTGATTAACTGCATTTCATTTATTTCATCTTTGGTAGAGGTCTCTTGTTCTTTCATTTGGGATTTGTTTCTTTGTTTCACCATTTAGGCTATTTCAGTGGGTTTTGTAGCCTGCCAAATTTTTCCCTGTGGGTGTTGGTATTCTGCTGTTTGTGGCTCCCTCTACTGAGTTTAGATGAGCGTGGGAGGACCCATGTTAAACATCACTGTCAAGTCTTACTTTCCTGGGTAGAGTTGCAAGCCCAGGAATGGTTCAGTTATATTCTAACTTTTTGCCTGGAAGCTATTAGTCTAGGTTACTTGAAAAGCCTTGGGTTTTCAGTTGAATGAAAAACTCCCTCAGGTGTTCAGTGTAAGGGGATTTCCTGAGGGTATGGCAGATGCTGGTTGTTAATGTGCCTCAATTTGCATTTCAGTGGCCCACCAGGTGGGGTTGAATCTCTGAGGGAGGGGCCACTGCCTATCCCCAGAACCCTGGGAAGGAGTAAGATGGCCTCAGTCCTGCATGGCCGCAACACAGCTAAAGCTCTGAGTGCCCTCCAAATCTTGAGTGTTCCCACACAGTTTCAGTCCAGTCTGCCCTCCCTTCGCTGGAGCCCAAGTTGAGTGGCTGTGGCTATTTTAGTGTCTTTCCCAGCTCTGTGCTGTGGAGCGGGCTTGGGAGTTTAACCCTGAAGGCACTGCTCACAGCTAAGACCACTGCTATTCGTTGACTCCCAGCCCCCCTCTCACACCTTCACAATCCTACCAGGATGGATTCAGTGTCCCTGGTTATATGGTCCTCCAAGCTGCTTTTCTGTTGCTTTTTTCTGACAATTTATCTTTATTTTTGTTGTAATTCCAGTTTGGTCCTGGGAGATGGTCTGTGTAGCTTCCATTCACTCCACCACCATTTTGGAATCTCAAGACTAGTCACATTTTGAGGATAGAAATCAGCATCTTTTTCTCTTCCTCTTCCCTCTCATAATATCTCCAAACTGGCATACCAGGGGGGTAGGTTATATGTAATAAAGGAGTCCCTTTATGGCACACCATTAGGATGTTAGACTCCAAAAGCCCCACAAGTCAATAGATGACACCAAATGGTCATTGATAATATGAATAAGGCTCTATGGGTGCTGCTTCATGTATGAAGTACTTCCACAAACATTATCTTATTTGATCCTCAAAACCACCCTGTAAAGCAGAGAAGTCAGTGGTTACAACGAAGAGGAATCTGATCATCCTGAAGTCAAAGTACTTTCACAATGTCAAAAGAGGGAAGTTCTGACTTTGGGCATCTATTGGGCAGCACCCATTGCCCAGGTCCATCACTGCTTCATACTCAGGGACAGCAGAGCAGGGAATCTGAGGCTTGTCTCAGCTTCTGAGATTCTTCCCATGAGCCTCTCCTCTAAGGGCTTTTTTTTTTTTTAAATGAGAGGAATTGTGTCTAGCAATGGACATCATAGAAGTCATGACCCTGGCTTCTCATGGGAAGAAGAGAGATAGGGTCACCCGTAGGGAGCTCAGGTGGAGTGGGCGGAACCTTGCCATTATGTGTACCTCCTTTTCTCCTCCTCCTGGCTCTGCCCTGATGCTGAGGAATAACAAAGTGAGAATCATTTCTGTCACTTCTTTCTCTAGGAAACCCAGACTTTCACAATCTAAGGGTCATATGTATAAGGTATCTCACCAAGGAAGAAAGAGAAACGGAGCCGGAAAGGCGGGCAAAAGTTTTATTGAAGTGTTCCTGGACGAGGTTCACTGGTCCACATGGCGAAGGCCAGGGAAGTTGCACTGCTACTTTCGCCTGGGGAAGATTTATAGGGGCATTAGGGACCTGGGTGGGGTGATTAGGTGTGGCGTCAGGTGACTGGCTAGCTGCTGGGGAGATTTGAACGTGGCATATGTTGGTTGGCTGGGAAGGGTGGTGGGACGTGACCAGGAGTGTCGCCTCAGCCACATCCGGGTAAGGCGGAGCCTCCCAAGTTAGGTTTCCATTTCTCCTCTGGCCGTCCATTTCTGGGTCATGCGACTTTCCAGTCATGTGACTCCCTGGAGCTCACCAGCCTTACATTCCAACCTTTTGTGTTAGATAGGGGCGCCGCTTTCTGTCTGGCTACTTCCTGCTGGATAGGGGCATCGTTGGTCGGGGAGGTCAGTGGGCAGCAGCTCAGTTGGGAGTTGCATGTAGGGGTAAAGCAGCATCTGGTTCACAGCCACTGGAGAAACCTTGGGGATGTGGTTCTGCAAAAATCCAGTCCGGTGTGGTTTAGGATTTCAGTTCCTTGGTGTATCAGGGCCAACAGGAGGACGGATTAGAGTGCACATCCTGCCAGGGCTGTAGGTGGCTGTCCAGATGAGCCTTATTGCAGAGCATGATGCTGGACACCTGGCCCAGTTGTTCCATGGCCTCTGAGATGACACGGGTATAGGTGCCCAATGGGTAAGCATCTGAGTGCCATTTATAGACTTTTCCCTCTACCCCCTTTACCCATCTCTCATCCCAGAGGCCCTTGATAATGAGTTCAAAATCACAAAGTAATTTCTTTTACATGAGCAGTAGGGACAACCTCCATATATCTCAGGCCACCATTGGCAGTAGTCTTGAGTCTGATCGTAGACGAAGCAGACGGCGGAATTAACCACGTCAGGTATACTTTTCATTTTAGAATGTGGGGCTGTGATAGTTACCACTGCCTGATAGCCACTGGGCTGGCAGTCCCCTGTGGCTATAATATGAGTGGAAATTACCTAATATTGTGTCTAGCTTTTTTGCATATAGAACCGCCAGACATAGGCATTGATCTGGTTAGTTGTGGTGAGGTTTCCCTGAGAGAGGGTCAGGAGGAGGAGGATCCCTAGGGCCCAGGTTCCAGGTAATCCGGAGGCAGGTGGGGCCCAAGGGCTCAGACCGCCAGTGATCCTGGTGTGGAGCCAGTTTGAGGCGGGAAACATGGTACCAGGGTGCCTGCCCCAGGAGCTTGGCTGCTGTGGGGTGGTTAATATCACCGTATGAGGTCCTGTCCACCTGGGTTACAAGAAGCCAGGCTGGCGTTCCCGTAGGAGGACACTGTCTCCTGGTTGGAGGGGAACTGTGGGCTGTGTTGTTGGGGCTCCCCACAGGCGGAAGGGTCCGGTCAGCGTGTTCCCTTAAGAGATGTCGGAGCAATGATAGGAAGGGGAGATAGGTGGCAAGAGGTGGGGGGTTAACAGGTAAGCTGTGGTTAATAAGAAATGGTCTGCTGTACACCAGTTCGAAGGGGCTGAGTCTGGTGGGGTCCCGTGGGGTAGTCCTAATCCTGGTGAGGGCTAAGGGAAGGACCGGCCAGGAGAGTCTGGCCTTGATAGAGAGTTTGGTTAAGTGGTTTTTTAGGATACCATGGGCCCGTTCAACTTTACCAGATGATTGGGGACGGTATGGTATGTGGAGTTTCTAGGTGATGTTGAGGGAGTTTGCCACCTGCTGAACCGCCTGGGCAGTGAAGGCCGGCCCGTTGTCTGATTGGATCGTGGTAGGCAGCCCAAATCGTGGGATGATCTGTTCGATGCGGATAGAGGCCACGGTGTCGACTGTTTCCCTGGGGGAAGGAAAGGCCTCAATCCACCCTGAAAAGGTATCAACAAAGGTTAGGAGGTAGCGGAGTTTCTTGTGAGGAGGCATGTGAGTGAAGTCAATCTGCCAATCTTGGCCTGGCTCATGTCCTCTCATTTGGTGAGTGGGAAAATGGGGGTGGAGACCCCCTAGCGGGGAGGTTTTGGAACAGACGGCACAGGCCACGTGTATTTTTTCAATTGTCTGTTGGAGGCCTGGAAAGAAAAAGTGTGGTTGCACAAACCGGTAAAGGGTATTAGGCCCCACGTGTAGGGAACAGTGGATATCAGAGAGGAGGGCTGTAGCCTGTTTTCCCAGCAGAGAAATTTTGTCTCCAAGAAATATCTGTCCTTGATCGGATATTTTTACCTCCTTTCTGATGGAAGGGTTTTCTATGAATAGGAGATGAAATTCCTGTATCCGGGAGGGACCTAGTAGGGAAAGAGATTTATGTGAGAGACGTGACCAGCAGAGATCCCAAGTTCTCTGCATTACTCTATCCAGAAGTAGGACTCACTGTTTTGTGACTTAGCCAGAAACCTCCTGTGAGTTCAGACTGTCACCTTGGTCCTCCCTGACCCCTGGCCCTGCCCGCTCCCTTCCCCTAGAAGAGTGCTCTCTGTCCTCAGATGTCTGAGCTTAGGGGTGCTCCTGCCTGAACCAAACTCATTTGTAAATGTGGAACTAGATATAAACAATCATAAAGAATCCCTTTGGAGACTTGTTAGTTTTCCAAAAAGTTGGTGATATGGACCCCACAAAGTAGCCGAGGAACAGAACAAGTAACCACAGCCTCCACATGCAAAGGAGGCTGGGTCAGTATTTACCAACGGTGAGCAGTCGGGCAAGTTCAATGAGGCTCTGCAGAAATGGGAGAACATCCCGTTCTATGGATTCCATTTTCAGAATCGCAGGAAACTGAACTCTGAGAGTGTGGATGTTTGACTTTATTGCCAGGCCTGCATCACAGAGCACTGAGGAGGCCCAAGGCAGTTCTGAAGGTGGGAGGAGGGCACACCTTTAAGATGGTGTATCCACAGCCCCTCCCCCACTTCCCATCCCAGAAGATTCCTTTACCTATCTTGAGCTTCTAGTCCCCTCTGCCCTACTCTGCTATCCTCTTTTCCAATCTGCCTTTTATTATACCATCTATTCACCTTAATGAATGTTCTGCTTGTACCATCAGTAACCCAGATATTTCCTGGATTCCTCTTTATGTTTGGAAACCTTGACTTTGGTCTCTCCATGACCGCTACCATGAAAATCTGCAATAGTGCCTGGAATTTTTGCTTGCCCTCAGACATTTCCACTCGGGACCATCTCTCTCCTCAATCTGTCTTTTCTATAGAATGATTTTGCCTCACACAAATCTATATAAAAACTTAAAAGTTCTTTGAGATTTAGTTCTCTGAATATTGAACAGCAAATTTTAGTTGTTTCACTGAGTTATAAATGAATAACAAAATTTAAAAATATTACCCCTCCTAGGAATACCTCTCACATATTTTACGTATATCTAACCCCTGGGTCTTATAACAAAGCTCTCCCTAGAATATTTCAGGCAGCCATCCAAAGATGACTCTTCTAAGAGTAAGATCTCCCTGCAGCCCCATGACATCTTTACAGTGAGGTACATAACCACCCAGAAGTCTGGTCCCTGGTTTCACCCTACAGTTGATTATATTGTCTCCAAGGAGGAGTATTTCCCAACAGCTCTACTGGAATAACATTTTGCTATTTGAGGAGGCCAATTAGAGATGAGTCATTAGTTTAGGTTCTCTCAGGTTCTCAGTTTTCCAGGGACAGTGCTCAGTGCTCTCTCTCCATCCTGATCACTGTCCCTGGGACAAGCCACACTTGTGCACACATTTCAGGACACCCAAAAGGCTGAGGAACACATTCTGAGGCAAAATCTTTTAAAACAGCTGTAAGGTGTCCATCATTCACTCAACATAATATTACTGAATTGTACTATGTAGGTGTTCTATTAGAAATATTAGCAGTACAAGGCATTGCCTCCGCCCTCAGACAGGTCTTAGTGCAGTAAGTGAGACCTGCAAACAATTCTAAAGAGGTGATGTGAGCTAAAATAGAAGTGAGATTGAGACTACAAAACACAGATAAAGAAGCAATTAAGTGTTGTGCAAGGAGAGAGAAGAGAAAAGGGTCAGGGAGAATCTCAAAATTAGTGCCAACTGAGATGGACATTGTGAGGTCTTCCCCTTCCTCCTGGTCCTCGTCTTCATCATCCTTCTCCTCTTCCTTCTTTAACTGTATTCTTTAGAGAAGATTTAGGTTCACAGGAAATATAGCAGAACACGCAAAGTTCTCGTATGCCCTCTGACACCCCACCACACACACCACCTCTCCCACTGTCAACATCCAGCACCCAAGTGGGGCATTTGTTCCAACTCATGAACCTACATGGACACATCATTATCACTCCATGTCCATAGTTTACATTATGGGTCGTTCAGTCTTGGTGTCATGTGTCATACATTCTGTGGGTTTGAATCAATGTATGATGACATAGATTCACTATGATAGTATTATACATAGTAGTGTCAAAATCCTGTGTGCTCTGCCTGTTCATCCCATTCTTCACCCTAATGCCTGGCAACCACTGAACTTTTTACTGTCTCCATAGTTTTGCCTTTTCCAGAATATCACATAGTTGGAATCATACAGTGTATAGCCTTTCAAATTGGCTTCTTTCACTTAGTAATATGCACTTAAGATTCCTCCATGTCTTTTCATGGCTTAATATCTCATTGCTTTTTAACGCTGAATAATATTCCAGTGTCTTGATGTACCATAGTTCATTTATCCATTCACCTTGGACATCTTGGTTGATTATTAGTTCTGGAAACTGTGAGTAAAGCTTTTATAAATTCTGTCTTTTTTGTAGTTTCCTTTAGTGAGACATAATTCACATAGCATACAATTCAAAGTATGCAATTCAATGGTACATTAACAAAGTTGTGCATCTATTACCACAATCAAATTTAAAACATTTTCATCACTATAAAGAAACGCTGCTCCCTTTAGCCTTTACCCTCCAACCTTCTTATTTACCCGGGCCCTAGGTTACCACTAGTCTCCTTTCTCTGTAGGTGTGCTGAGTACAAACATTTCATGCAAATGGAATTGTATGATATATCTGGTCTTTCACTTAGAATGTTTTCAAGGTTTGTTTCTGTTGTAGTGTATATCATTACTTCATTTATTTTTATAGAAAATATTTCATTGTATGAATATACCAAATCTTATTTCAAGATTAATCAGTTGAACAACTGGGTGTTTCTATTTTTTGCCTGTTATGAATAAAGCTGGTATTTGAACATTTGGATACATGTTTTGATGTGGTGTGTATTTTTATTTCTTGCTTATTTATTTTTGCATTAACTTGAAGTCATACTTTGTCAAAGCTTGTTGTTTTCTGAAAAATAGGTAGTATAGCCGTTAGACTCTCTAGGAAATGATATCTTTGGGGTAGAAATGCAGTTTTTATCAAATATCAGGGTCATCAACTTGCCCTCCTGTCAACACTCTCAAAAACAGTGACTGGATCAACAGAAATGATGGTGATATGTGATGCTTAATATTTAAAAACAATGAATACATTAAGTTCTCAAGGTCCTATTCTTAGAATGTCAGAAAGGGGTGTGGGTAGAGGAGGTGCAATGCAGCCCAAGGAAACATGAGCAAACCTATAACATATATAAAACGACATGTCTGGTCATAGTAAAGCATAATGTTATGTGCCTAAGGATGAAAGTAGCAAAAAATTCAGCTATAAAAGTAGAAGAAGACTGAATTGTGGGAGACATTGAATGACAGTTTAAGAAGCTTGAACATTGTACCAAGACAGTGGGAAGCTAAGGCTTTCATAACCAGCAGAAAGGCGTATCCAGATCTCTGGTTTGGAAGATGATGGGCAAAAGGGAAGATGGTTGTGAGCTCATGGAGAAACATGCCAATTCATCACTGTCACATAGAACTCTGTTTTCTTACAGATGATAGAAAACCAGATGAATTCAGGCTTTGGCCAACATTATGCTTTATTGGCTTATATTTCTCCACAATAAAGGAGTAGATTGAGCTTCTAACTGCTATCCCTTGGTTCTGCTTTCTCAGTGTTGGCTCCTTCCCAGTCCACTTCTCCTGTGGTCCCAAGATGGCATCCTGGCCGGAAACTCAGAATTGTTGTCCCAATGTTCTCAACTAAAGTCCCAATATCCTACTGAATGGGACTAGCGCAGTCACAAGAACACTCCTGAAATAATTACTGGGAACTACGGAATACTATCAGCCAACTCTGTGTCACTACTACTCAAGGTGTGGTCTGGGGACCAATGCCTGTCTTCACATTTTTGTTGTTATCAGCTACAAGCCAAGTATAGAAATTGAGGATGTTTAGAAACTTTTATTGCAATTTGACAGAGTAATAATAAAACATTGAGGCTTGTGCTTTGTATGTTTTTGTTTTGTGTGTCATTTTCCCAGTGACTTATTTTTATTGTATTTTACACAGTGTCAGTCCACAGTGGATGGGGGTATGGGAGGCAAACCAAACTGATCCTTCACCACAGAAAGTGTGAGAAACAGCTGTGTAATCCTCATGCTCCACCGTGGAGCCTGGGGTGAGTCCGCATCCGGGAAGCACACAAGAGCGTCTACACTAGAGGGGCAGTAACAAATGTCCACTGTCATTGTGGAACCTAATTCGGAGAGAGGAAAGACTCTCCCAGACTCACTTTATTTTTCCTATGTCCTCATGTTTCTTCCACGTTGATCTGCCCTTATTCAGAACCTTGGTAAGAATGTACTCTGCTTAAACTTTGCATATGCCATGTTCATGGGCTACACATTACGTGGGCGTTCGTCTACCCTCCCCACTGGAACTTTTGTTGCTAGAATCACAGGATTCGCATGGCTTTCCTAAGCCATTAAGAGAAAAGCAACTTTGAGCTACACTAACACAAGGTACTTACTACACTGATCTGAATTCCTTTGCAGGGTTCTTGGCTCGGAGCGATGGAAACTTCAGAGCCCTATAAGACGTCTGAAGGAAAAAAATAGTTAAGACACATTTCAGGGATCTAAGTTTGTCATTAAAAATCCATTTCAGAAAATTATTTTAGTTTTAACTTGCTAAGGCGGTTGGTTGTGTAGCAAGGAAACGTGTAGCAGTTTGGCAAATTGCAACTTTCATTTCTCTTTTGAAATAAAATGGAAACAATAAAAATAGTAAAATTAAATTAAAAAGCATAATCTGAAAGAGAATTTTGATTCTGTTTCTATTTAAAGCTCTGCAATTAAACTTTTGCTGGAGAGCAACCTGTTTTTAATCTCGCCGTCCTCAGAGGGCTAATACAGGCACAGGACTGGAGATGTATGCTCCACTCCGAGCTGGAGGTGACCTTGGAGAACCTTCTAGTCTGGCTTTCTCATTTTACAAATTGGAAAGTGAGCCCAGGGAAGGATTATTTCTTTTCTCCTTAATCCCTCATCTTGTGTGCGGATGGGAGTGCGTGCATGCACGCGTGTGTGTGCGCGCGCGCGTGCACATGTATTTCTGTGTTTTCTCAGAAGGCTTGGAAACTGCGTGTCTGCACAGCTTTAACAATTGAGACACTAAATGAGAGACATTTTTCCGGGGCCTAGATCACCTTCCAGTATAAAGATAAGTACTCAAAAAGCGCCAAACATTATCCCGTACTGCCTCAACACGTGCAATTTTTTGCCTAAGTGAACTTTACAATTGAGACAATATCACTTTTTTGTGAAAATGTAATAAAAATATAGCATATGTCTTTATGCCTTCTGCAATAAAATAAGCTTAATGTGACTGCAGTGTACCTTGAAGACCCCAAGCTTAGTCTACTAAACAATTGCAGGACTCCAGAAAAGCAGGTGCAGCGAGTCCGGGGTATAGACATGGATGCGCACAGACTCCAGCAGTGGCCCCTAACCTGCCATCATTTAAAAAATGCATGCTTGCATATTAGAAGTGTACCTCTTCCTCATATGAACACACAAACATTGCTTATCCAATACACACACAGAGCAGAATCTGACCTATGACAGAACTGCCTTTGGTAGGTCCCAGGATTACCTTTAGGGGCTCATGTAGTTTAGATCACTTGATCTGCTCAGGGGGTGAGGGGACCAGAGGGATGAAATGGAAGAGAAGTAATATTTGGGAGGTGTTTAATATGTGCCCCAAGTGTTCAGTTATCTCATTTCTTAACTAAGCCTCAGAAATACTAAATAGCTTGCCCGAGAGAGAGAAAAAAAAGGCAACACACTAGCCCTGGCTAGTGTGGCTCAGTTGGTTGGGTGTCATTGTCCCATGCACCAAAAGGTTGCTTATTTGATTCAGGGCATTTGCCAGAGTTGTGGGCTCAATCCCCAGTAGGGTGCATGAAGGTGTCAGCAGATTGATGCTTCTCTGGCACAGATGTTTTTTTCTCTCTCTCCCACTTCCTATATCTCTAAAATCAATACACACACACACACACACACACACACACAGAGACACACATATATATATAGTTTTATTTATTTATTTATTTTTAAAGAAACACAGCAAAGGTTTGGACAAAGCTTTCCGTGGTCCCAACCTGCATTTCACTCTTCAGGATGCTGTTCCAGAGAAGAGTCACTGTGTCTTGATCCCTAACTCTTTATTCCATTTTGAGTTATAAAAAGCCACCCCAAAACATACTGGCTTAAAACAGTGAATATTTTTGCCTACAATTCTGAAATCTTAGCTGGGTTGAGCTGCATGATTCTTCTGTTGATCTTGCCAGTGGTCGCTCATGTGGATCCACCCAGCTGGTAGGTCAGCAGGAGCCCGGGCTTAGCTGGGACACGGGGATGACTGGGCTTTTCTCTCAGGGCCTCTCTCTCATGTGGTTTCCCCGACGGCCTCTCCCTGTAGCTCCGACAGGGTAAAAAAATTATAATGCAGGTGAGTACTCCTTAGACCATAAAGGCAGAACTTAAGGCTTAGACCAGGAACTCCTGCAGCATCACTCTGCCACGTGTGGTTAGTTAGAATCAGTCACATTTCATCTCAGGTTCAAAGGGAAAGGACTACCCAAGGGCAAACACTGAGATGTGGACCACTGAGGACCAGAAATGTAGCAGTCATCACCATGATCTAAACATTGATGTCACTGACTCTAAAAGTTGCTATTTCTTCTGTTCCTTATACTTTTCTTATGTCTAGGTTTTCTCTCCTCTGTTTCTCCACTTTCTCTTACCATTTCTTAGCTTTTCTGCAGTATAACTGGACTTCCTTAGCCAGCTACAAGTGGAGGATTCTTTTCCTTCCACTCAGACAACTACCATCACATCATGTCAACTCTATTCTTATTGTTGTCAGCCTTTGCAGCCAGAGTGTTCTGCTCACAAGCATGCCTTTGATTTGGTTGTTTTATTTTGACTTTACATCTACGTTCAAAACTGGAAGTCTAGTTTAAAGGAAAATAATACATCATTGTATTGGTTGGCAACTTATATAAAGATACTTAAACACTTTACCCTTGTAAATAAAACCTAGAATCTGTGATACCTTCATCAGTTTTACCTGCAAGAAGGCAAAATATCCAGTTCAATGGCCAAGTGGACAGATCAGTGTTTACCATGTTTTACATGCTTTAAATTCCTCAGCCAGCATTCACCAGGACAAAAAAGGAACAGAGGCCTGCAGGAGTCAGATAATTCCCGGCATTATAATTCTAGTTCACAGCAGGTTGTCTCTTCCAAGAGGCTAAAATAAGATCAGATTGTTTCCACTGAATCATTCAACCTGTCCTATCGCTGCTTTCTGCTGTCAAGAGGAATTCAAGAGTACCCCAAAGCCCCCAGGGCCAGGAGATCAGGCTGTTCAGATACCACCAGCATGAGGAGGGCAAAGAAATTGAGGAAAAAAAATGTAAACACCCAAGGTGAGAATCTTTGCAGAAGGAAACCATGGGTTTCCATTTGAAATATTAAGGAATTAAAATAAAAGTTAAAACCAGAGTTTCTAAATCCATTCACTGATAATGTTTATCTTTTATCTTTTTTCTTTTTTGAAATTCCTTGATTGTTGGATTATATCTGCACCAGATATTTGGGTGCAAAAATTAAAAAAAAAAAAGAATTAAATTGAACTTGATTATTTTTACATTTAATTTGCACAAGTGAAGGGGGCAACTGAGAGAAAAATGTCTGTTATTATTTCAGACTAATGCATTGACTTTAATCTTATATGTGCTATGTAGTCACAAACATCAAAAGTTGATTTAAAATGTGCATAAATTCATAAGTATTTATGTAAAGTATACGCAAGTAAAGTATACATAAATTCATTAAAACCCTTGTAATTATTTACACAAAATCTAAGTCTATGATAATTTTGGAGAATGAGTAGATTCTTATGTTCTCAGTAAAATAAAAATAGACAAATTTATCTATGAAAATTTTGAATGTAGAATCTGAGATGGGGCTAGCCACACTAAATATTTTAATATATTACAAGGCTATGATCATTTAAATAAGACACTAATTAAAGAAAAATTGTTATATATATATATATATATATATATATATATAAAACAAACTATAAAGTTCAGAAATTAAGTTTGTTGCATATAAAAATTTGCTATAAAATAAAAGTGGCGTCACCAGAAAAGAAGAACTATTTATTAACTTGTGTAAGAATAACTAGTTTGAAATTTCAGGGAGATAAAATTAATTTAGATACAAATCTTTATGGTGTAGAACAAAATAAATTCCAGATACATATAAAAAGTTAAATATTTTTAAAAGAACGTTTTCCAAATGCTTACTCAACCAAGGTATTATTTCTGTGAATTTAAAATCAAAGATGACTTCCTAAAAGACTAAACTGAATGTATTACACAAAATTTTAAACTTCTACTTGTGAAAAAAAAAACCTGTAGCAATAGTAATTAAAAATGAACAATAGCAAATTGGGAAAATTACATGAAGAAAATATGACAAAATATTAGCCTCCATGGAAAATAAACTATTTTATTACTACAGCAAGAGTAAATTTTTACATTTATTATTTGTTGTTGAATTTTTTCTGTTTGTGGCTTTTGTTCAGGACAACAGACTTAATCTTACAAAACCCATTTTCTTATGACATCTCCTTGTTACAGGTGTAGAGCAAATCTTGGTAGCCTATCATGCTCTGATCTGGGTGATTTCAGTAAAACCTTCATCTACTCACCATCTCCACATACCATCTGTATCAAATGTTTATATAATCATTTTTAAGAAAACAACTGTCTTAAATAAATTTACCTTTTTCAACCAATAATTTCTGTAAAATCAGAAGTTGTATATAAATAAAATTAAAATATATAATACAAATTTAAAAGCAAGAATCTGTATGTCTCTGAAAATCACCTATGCTAATGTGACAGTTAATTTTAATGTGTCCACTTGGCTAGGCCATAGGGCCCTATTATTTGGTCAAATACCAGTCAATGCTGCAGTTACGGTGTTTGTTAGATGTGATTACCACTGAAATCAGTAAGCTTTGAGTAAAGCAGATGACCCTCCATAATGTGTGTGGGTCTCAAGCAATCAATCGAAGGACTTGAGAGAAAAGACTGAGGTCCTCTGAAGAGGAAGGAATTCTCCCTCCAGACTGCCCTCAGAGTCAAGAGGGCAACATCAGTGTCTGGGGAGGGTCCAGCCTGCCAGCCTGCACTGCAGATTTTGAGCCTGTCAGTTAGTTTTCACAATCAATGAGCCAATTTCTTTAAATAAATGCCCACTCCCAACTGTGTGTGTGCATGTGTGCGTGTGTGTGTTTACATGTGTGTGAGTATGCACATTCTATCCTATTGGTTGTTTCTTTGGAGGACCCTGACTAGCATCCTTACCAGTCTTTGGGAACACTGGTTTTACACATTGAAATATTCTGGCTTTGATGCCAATGTCCACCTTAATCTGGCTCCTCCCTCCTATTCCAAGTTCATTTCATGTGACTTCCCAATGCACCCTCTGCTTTGCTCCGTCTGTCACCTCACACCTCTGTGCTCTGCGCTCTGCTGAGAATGCCTTGGTGTGAGGCCTCCAGGTTCCTGTCTTCAAGGCCCTTCCTTGATCAGTTACTTTATGAGGAGTTAAGGAAGAAATAAAAGGCAGATAAGTATCTCACATTTAGAAATATGTATAACCACTTGGAATAGCTTTTCATGGTAAGGTTATGTTTTATGTGCCAATACTGCCTAATTGGTGGTGGCTACTTGGACCATTTTCAGGATTTTGAGGCTCTATCTGAAAGTACACAGTGACCTGTTAGTGATGTCTGACCATAGAAGAGTGAGAAGGGACCAAATGGAAATAAACTGTGTACATATTTGCCATCTCTGGCCTGGCTATTAAGGAAACCAGCCAGAATATTTTCCTGAGCAATTTCCCATGCTTACTCAAACAGGGTATTAGAACTATGAACTTGTTTAAAAAAAACAACTAATATATATTCAGGTTATTTCCCAGATTTATATATGTAGGGAAAGTCAAGTAAGAGCACTCAGAGAAGGTAGAAAGAGGACAGAGAACAGGCTACATTTGCTTCCCCAAAGCTTCTTTCTCCTGTAAAACCAAATGTCAAGGCAGAATCTGCCTGTGGGGGGAGTGAGTGGGGGTACAACTTCCCCAGCTGCCCTCTCAGCTACTCCTCGGTGTGGCTGACACTGCGACCTCCCTATAAATACTTCTGGGAAATCAGTAGATATGACAATTCTGTCGGGGCATAAAGTCACATCGGTCCTTCCTTTGCGTCCCTGCCTTCCCATCCCGAGATAGCTGGAGTGAGGGCAGAAGCAGTCCTTTGCAGCACAGCAAGATCAGAGTTTGCCCTATTGATACAGATTTTCCTGGAAATCAACCAAAAATTGTCCTGATGGAAAAATGTCCCTATACCTAGTTTTCAATGGTTCTTTTCCATAGTCCTTAAAATTGTGGGTAGGGAGAGAATGATTATCTGTACAGACAAATTCAGTTCATTTATTCTGAACTTGAGCACTTCTCTTCAACAAGACTGTGACAGGGAGAAATCACCTGTGACCACACTTTCAGGGACCTCCTACCTTACTAGAAGTCATAGAATATATAACAGCATTTCTTAGACCAGAGCAGCAAACTTTTCTATAAGGGACAGATACTAATGTGTAGTAGACCAGGCTTTGGTTAGTGCGGTCACTTGAATGATCAGAACCTTATTCCTTGTGTGTGATGTATTAGTTCATGAAAATTCCAAATAAGATCTATGGTATCTTTTGTGACTATGTTAGGAAATAAAGAAGTTATATTTAATAACAAAATGGTTTTATTCATTTAAAACTATTTTAATATAAGATTTGCCATAGTCACAATTCATTCAATGAGGAACAATGTTAAATATGAAAATGATGAGGTTGAAATCCACAGGGCAGAGTGGAGAAAACCGCAAAGTAAAGCAAGAAAAGCCTCACAGAACGTTCTCAGTGAAAGTGAGCCCCTGTCAGGCCTCCAGGTCCTCATTTTCGAATCATTAGGGGCTATTCTGGAAAAACCACCTCCTCCCAAAATCTCAGCAAAGGCTCTCTCTCTCATTTATATTCCCTCCAGAAACTATAAAATCTAAAAAAATGAAGGAAGATCAGAAAGCACAATTTTTTTTCTTTGAATTGTCAATAATTTTTTCACCCTTTATTATTTTATATGTTTATTTTTTCTTTAGTGGTGTATTAGACAGAGGAAGGGAGAGGGAGAGAGATGGAAACATCGATGAGAGAGAACATCGATTGGCCTCCTCCTGCATGCCTCTCACTGGGGATCAGGCCCACAACCTGGGCATGTGCCTTGACCGGGAATCGAACCAGCGACCTCTTGGTGCACGGGTCGACACTCAACCACTGAGCCACACCAGCCGGGTTATTATTTTGTGTTTTAATTAAAGGTATTGGAGTTGATGAATAAAATTATATATGTTTCAAGTGTATAATTCTATAATACATCATCTGTATATTGTATTGTGTACCCACCACCCAAAATCAAATCTCCTTCTATTACCATATATTTGACCCCCTTTATCCTTTACTACCCTCCCTATCCCCTTCCCTCTGGTAGCCGCCATATTCTTTCTGTGTCTATGAGTGTTTGTTTCTCTGTCTGTCTTGTTTGTTCATTGTGCGGCCCTTTTTTGTTGTTTTCATTTTTATATCACCTATATAAGTGAAATCATATGATTCTTGACTTTTTTTTCATCTGGCTTATTTCACTTAGCATGATATTCTCAAGATCCATCCATCCTGTAGCAAATGAAGAAAGCACTACTTCAATATTAGGTACGTGGGTGTTCCAGTGAAATTGTGGCATTACCAAAAGAATTTGTTTCTGAAAGTGATTTGAGAAGTCCATTGAAACACACGGGCTTTGGACACATGGTGCCACCAGCTCAACTTCTATGAGAGAGCAACTTAGCTTCCAAAGTTTATTGCACCGTCCCTCATGATATCGTTAAATTTCACACTGTGCTAGAGGTTAGGGGGAAAAAGAACTGTGTTTTATCGTCAAACCAAAGTCCAGACAGATTCAGCTACAGGCAGTGGTACAATCATTGCCATCATTCACAAAATTACTTTCAACTCTAGAGGTGACAACAGAAGCAAAACTGAGGATCAGGCCATTGGGGAAACTTCAGTTCCATACCACTGATGGTCCTGCTCTACCCCCAATATATGTATTTCCTTCATACTTGAATCCCCATCAAAACATCACAAATACATCAGCTGAAAGATATTAATATATCTCTTATCCACAGTTAGGTATTTACATTTTCTAGAGGACTCTTAAAGACCAAAGGATTTTTTAAGCCTAGCAGTGATTCTGTAAAGTAAGATCTCAAGAATCATGAGAGATAAAATAAATTTACTGAATAAGGAAAGCAGTTTTTCTGAAACTAACCCTGATTATTAGCTTCCCAAATACTCAAGGAACAGTCTTTGTTGATTAAAATAATAGTGGATAATCAATTGTCCACTTACCATGTCAAACACATTTCTCAAAATTTTAACACAAATTGTTGTCATTATAAACTATAATGGATTTGGTTAACTAATTTTCTCTCTAAGTGTGTTTATGTAAGGCCTCACTCTCAAGAATCTAAAACCAAACAAGAAGCACAATCTCTTAGTCACCTGCTCGGTTTATTGCCTAGAGCTAGCTGCTGGGAGCACTAAGGTGTGTAAGACATGGTTTCTGTCCTGAAGAAGACTGCATGGTGAAAACAAAAATAAACAGTAAAGCAAATCATTGTTTGGCCAATATAAATCCCCAGAAAAAATATAATCACACACTCACCAAAATTACTCAGTTTTTTTACTAGTTTCCCATTGTAATTAGAATAAAAACAACACTTAACAGGGTCTATGAACACTCATAGACTATAGGTGACAGCTTTTCTCTGGCCATAGTCTATTTGTTCACTCTGCTCTAGACACACTATCCGTCTTTTAGTGCCTTGTGCTTACCCTACTTCCTCCCACCCCAGGGCCTTTGAACAGAAATTTTCCTGAACGTGAAAGGCTCTTCATTCCCCTTTCTGCCTAGATAGTCCCTTTTTATTATTAATACTCAGATCAAGTATGACATCCCCACCTCTAATATATATTTTCATTGCTCCCACATGCTTATTTCTCTTGGTATTTTTCACTGTGGTAAATTTTTTATTCATTAAATATTTATTAATATATTTCTCTTTACTCAAAGCTCCATGGAAAGCAAGGATTATGTCTAATTTTTGCTTAGCACTGAATCGCTAATGCTTAGATATAATAGGGTGCAATAGATATTGGCCTGAATGAATGCATGAGTGGATGAATGAATGAATGTCTGGACTTATATAAACAAATCAATCCTTATATTTTTGTTTGACAATAATTGTTTAAAAGTCTAAAGGTCACTCAGCAAATGTTTAGGAAATTCCTACTCTCTACCTGAACTCTGCTAGGCACTGGAATACAGAGATGAAGACACTGTTCCTATTCATGCTGCCCACTAAGAGAGACAGATGAGTGAACAAATAATCCTAACATAGATAAGAGAGGTGCTATGAAAACAGAGAGGCAAGAATTAATTCTGCCTGATGGGGCTGAAGACTGGAAAGAAATGACATTTGAGTTCTTGAGGAAAAAAATAAGAGTACAATGAGCAAAATGGTGAAAGAAGGCATTTCATGCATAAAATGAAAAGTGGAAAAGATCAAAAGGTTTGAAGAGCTTGGTATAGGCATGAAAGGGCAAATAGTTTGGTGCCACTGTGGCTGAAAGTGTGTGCAAAGGGAATGACTTGAAACGAGATGGGAAACGTAGTCTGAGGTGAAGTGATGGGGACATGATAAATCAGAGGTAAGAACAACACACCCAAGTGGGACCGAATGGTAATTAGTGGAAGGTATAAAATAAAGGTTTTGGGAAGTACTGAGAAAGTGAAATATCTTCATGGGGATGATGAAGGATATTTGGGAATCAGGGTCTCTCCTTCTGTAACCACCTATGAAAATCATGCTATACAGAACAGTGTTCCCCACACTTCCTTCCTTCATGACGACAATCACATGGCTGTTAAAATACACATGCAAGAGACATATCCAACCCCTCTGCATCAGCATCCCCAAAGGAGAAGCCTGGGATTAGGAATGTTTAACCAACACCCTCGGTAACTCATATTATGAAGGAAGCTTGAGGGATTCTCAGAAGGATCTCCCATTCCACCTTCACCATCCTTTTCCTCAGCACTGTCCCCTGGTCTGTCCGGGATGTGTCTGTCCAAGAAAATATCAACTTCAATTAACGATGACTACCATGACCTTTTCCCCAATACTGTAATAAAATAGGACTGTGCTACACAGAGAAAATACAAGCATCGGCAACATAGCCTTGGAAGAATCGCACATGCTTCTCAAGGAAAATGTCAGCCAGTTCGCTCAGAAGGCAGAGAAATTCAGACTTGCAGTCCAGAAGGAAGAAAGCCAATGAATTTCTATTAGTGTGCCGGGCTATAGGTGATTTCTTAGGCCGCCAAATCCATTTGCTTCTCCCCAAGTGACTATCAACTAAATTATCGGTCGAGGCGCAAAGAGCTGTGGGGCCGACTACAGAACAAGTGAAATTCTTTCAACCCGCAGTTGTCGGGCCTTCCACTGACAGAGTGGAGAAAGGATGTATACCACGTAACACAGCCCTGCGCCGAAACTTTCCACACCCCCTGTCCTGGAAAATCTCTTTCTGTGCTATTGAGTCATTACTGTCAGAATGCAAGTTGCTCACACTGTAATCATTTGGAGAGCAACCCTTCATTCCGATGGCACACGGTCGGTGACGGCTGGGCCACCGCGGACGGTCCGTGACTGCAGATACACAGGGAAACGGGGTAGCAGTCCTGAACCACTGCTAACGGAAAGCTTTGTCCTTCTTGGGAGTCCAGCTGTGTAACTGCCTCCAGCCTCGAAACTCACCGAAAACCATCGGATTGTTTATATAATTTCCTCCATGGTTTTAGCTAGTGTCATATATCTGCACCTCAGTTTCCTCACCTGTGACCCATCACAGATGCTCATTTTTAACATGTGTCATAAAATACTACAAAAATCGAACATGTTTTTAGGAGTTGCTTGGCAGGATAGCAAAATCCACGTGTCGGTATGGAACCATATTTAAAACGGAAGGTTTTCATTCCAGTGGGCAAATGTATATAATCTATAGTTTTTCTCATTTTTAAATTGAGTTAAATGAAGCTAAATTTACAAGAGTCTGCTCTGTTTGAGGCCTATTGATGGGAACAGAAAGCTTTGCTCAAAAGCAGAAAACCTGAGAAGTAAACATTGCTGTGTCTGTATTTTACTTTATTTTTTAATGACACTTGAAAGCAAGATAAGGTGCTCTTAATAAAAGATAAGTTGTTTTCCAAAACACTGTACTGCGGATTGGGTGAAAGAGGGTTTGGGAAAGAAGAACTATGGACAGGGAGGAGGACAAAGAGTAAGCTCTGAGGGTTGCTGAGCTTTAGATGGATTTCTAAAAATACCAGAAGTTGTGCTGGGTTGGCCAATTATATATATATAATTTTTTTGCCTTTATTGTTTTAGAGAGAGAGAAAGACAGAAACATCCATGAGAGAGAACCTCAACTGGCCGCCTCCCGCATGCCCCCCAGTGGGGATCAGGCCCACAGCCTGGGCATGTGTCCTGGCCAAGAATCAAACCAGCGACCTCTTGGTGCGTGGGTCAATGTTCAACCACTGAGCCACACCGGCCGGGCCAACTGGATGAATTTAAATGGCCATCTCTAAATTTTGCAAATAATTATGTCCAGTCACAAAATGACCTATGGTGTTTTCCAAGGTTTCTTGCCCTTTGGTCCAAGTGGATTTTCTCAAAGAGTGTTTACCATGGGTGACTATAAGAATTATTTATAAAAAATAAAAATAAAATAGAAGGGTCATGTTCAGAACCCCAAGTGCAGTGGACACCTGAGGTATGACCAAAATGAAGCTACGAGATGTGTGGAAAGAATGGTCCTTACAATAAACAGTGCTGGGACAGCTGGATCCACAGGTGGGAACACTGGTGAACCAGAGACCTCAGGTAAGAACGGTGACCCCAGTGTGCTTTCGGCACTCACGGAACAGAGCAGCGCTTCTCAAAGCGCAGCCCGCGCACCACCTGCATCAGTCACCTGGGTGATGCTCCACAATGCAGAGTCCTGAGCCTACCTTCGACCTGTTGATTCTCTAAGAACAAGACAGGAAAATCTGAATTTTTCTCTAAGTTCCCTAGATGATTTTTAGTACACTAAAGCTGGAGACTCACCTGCAGAGTGTTTGCAGTTAGGAAAACAGCTCTCTGAATCCCAGCTCTGCTGCTACGGGCAAATGAAACTGCATTTTGTTTTTCTCATCTCTAACATGTTGATAGTAATAACCTTATAGGTAGGCTGTGGTGGTTAAGTGAGATACTGTATATGCAGTAGTTCCCACCTAATCCGCAGTTTTGCTTTCTGTGGTTCAGGTAAGTGCAGTCTGAAAAGATTAAGTGAAAAACTCCCGAAATGTAATACATACGTTTTCATTTGCACGCTGTCCTGAGTAGCATGATGGAAGCTCATGCAGTCCTGCTCTGTCCTGCCCAGGATGTGAATCATCCCTTCGTCCCGAGTCTCCACGCTGTGCACGCCACCCGATTGTCAACCACTTAGCAGCCGCCTCAGTTATCAGAGCAGCTCTTGCAGCATCACAGTGTTTGTGTTCAAGTCACTCTTATTTTACTGAGCGAAGGCACCAAAGCACAAGAGCAGTGATGCTGGCAATTCAGACATGCCAAAGAAAGCCAGACGGTGTATGTGTGCACAGGAGAAAAACATAGTCTGTACACGGGTCAGTCCACTCAGTAGTTCCAGGCATCCGCTGGGGGTCTTGGAACGTACCTGCTGCAGGTAAGTAAAACTACGGAACAGTCCAGACCTAGTAAACCTACCAGGAAGGAAGGGACAACAATGTGAATTGTGAAATCGCAGCGCCGTGCTGTGTTGCTGCATGTGAAGAACGGGGCCGCCACCTGTACGCCAATCCCTGGGGCAGGAGGCGGGTGGGAGACAGCGATGTCGATGGTCCTGACCCTGGGAGCGCCTCGGATAAGGTGAATGTTTTGTGTCTTAGTGTTTAACAAAAACGTGTAAAAAGTAGAAAAATGAATAAATTTGAAAATAGAAGAAACAATTATAGAATAAGGATAGAAACACAATATTTTTGTACAGCTGTGCAGTGTGTTTGTATTTTAAGCTAAGTGCTGTTATAAGAGTCGAAAAGTTAAAACAACTTTCAAAGTTTATAAAGTAAAAACATTACAGTCAGCTAAGGCTGATTTATTACTGAGAACAGGAAAACGTGTCGGGACAGATTTGGTGCAGCCGAAGTGTGCAGTGTTTGTAAAGCCCACAGTGTGGACAGTGACGTCCTTGGTTTCACCTTTACTCGCCACTCGCTCACTGACGCACCCCGAGCAACTTCCCGTCCGGTCCGCTCCCTCCATCCTAAGTGCTCTACAAGGTGAATACGTTTTTATCTTCTATGCTGTATGTTTACTGTGCTTTTCCTATGATTAGATAAACAAATACTTAGCGTGTATCACTGCTGCCTAGAGTGCCGGGTGCAGTGACACACGCTCAGGCTGTCGCCCAGGAGCGACAGGCGGCCCCGGTGGCCTGGGCAGCGGCGACACCATCTAGGGGTGCCTAAGTGCACGCCGATGTTTGCTTCAGGACAGAATCGCCTAACAAAGCGTTTCTCAGAACTATCCTTGTTGTTCAGCAACACATGACTAGATCTTAAACGTACGCAGTGGTCTTGTCACTTTTCGGATGCCTCAGTGAGCTGACCACAGACTCTGCTGCCCCCTTCCTGGGTGTTGGGGGCCACTCACTAGAAGGCAGCCTTGAGCTCTTCCTACTTCTCGTCTGCAGACCCATGCTTTTGGATCAGGAAACTGATCTTCCCACAGACTCTGGGCCCCACTCTAACACGAAGAAGAGGGCAGCCTCTCCGACACAGTGCATTGCACCCTCTGGGTGGTGGTTTGGCACCTCCTGGGCTGTCACGCTCGGGGCTGCGTCTCACAGAGTGGTAGACGGACGCGTTATCGTCTTCATGTTCTAGATGTCTGTCTCTCTTTTCCGGGTTTTAAAAATGGTCTGTGTACAATTTATTAATCATAGAGTGAATCACTTTCTGTGTATGTTCTGATGTCTGGTTTGCAATGGGTATGATAATTAGTAAATTACTAATTTACTTATTTTCTAAATGATTATACCCAACTTCTTCAGACAGTGCTGATTTTAAGTTGTTTCATTATTTATTCTACCAGTAACAATTCTATTAATTATATTAATTATATTTGTATATTATATTAATTATATTTTATATATAATATAAAATGATACATATAATACATTTTATGAAATATTCATTTATTTATATTATATACAATAAAATAATTATATATGACATATGTAATATTATTTCTACCACATATATTACATATAACAATATGAATATATTTATATAAATTCAGATCATAAATACCTATATATAAATATTTCCTAGATAGATGGATAGGAAGGTAGCTTTCACTATGGAGACAAAGCTCCCAATCTGAATGGTTTAAGTTACTAAGATTTATTTCTTGTTCATATTTAGTGTCGAATATGATTGGGGATGGATTCTGTTCCACACAATTGCTTGGGGTTCCAGGTTGAGCCATCTTATGATGTTGCCACCTCAACATGCGGCTTCAGGGTTTCCAGTAAAAGAGAAGAGAGTGTGGAGAACTCACACCTTCTCTTGGTTCCCTCCGACCACACTTGGAACAAGGAATTCCCTCGTCACATGGCCTTCCTTATCTTTACTGCAGAAGAGACTGGGGACTACAGGAAGTACCTGGCCTAGTTGGTGAGCGCGACCGCATCTGCCACAGCAGTAACTAACAGAGCGGGACGAGCAGCGCAGTGGTCCCCGCTCCCACCCCTGGGACGGCAAGGGTGCATATGTCCTTGGCACTGTAGAAAGTAGCTCATCTTGAGTCTTCTTCCTGTAACTGTCCCTGGAGGGAAGCCCACCAGACAAGGTGACCCCACAAACAAGAAGGCTAAGTGTTACTGCCAGGAGTGGGGGCTCACGACAGTGAAAGTGGAATCAGGCAATGGGAGGACCTCCTAGGACGAACAGAAGCGCCTGGGGAGAAAGCTGGCCTTTCAGCACTGCCACACAGACGGCATTGAGGCCAGAAGTGTTGGAGAAGCAGGGCAAAGAGCAGAAAGGAACTGCAATCATACACCTGAGTGACTAACAGGTCCTTGTCCTGTATTCCTTTCCTCCTCCTCTTGCCCCCTGACATGAGTGGAGTTAGGCTTTGTAAAGAAAAGAGAACAACTAATCCCAGGAATACAGCAATTTTCCTGCCAATCCTAACTCCAAGATGGGGCTAGGGAGGAGGAGCAAATAAGCATATGTGTGTTGTGTGTGTGTGTTCATGTGCACACACACACACACACACACACACACACACGCACACTTTAGTGTCCTTGAGGTAGAGCCTCACTGACAATGGGGAAAGTAACAATTTAAATCAGATGAAACTGGAATTTTAAAATGGACTAGAGAAGACTTTTGTCATGATCACCTGAAGAGGCAGAAATATTTCACTCACCCCACAAAACGAAAATTTGGTTGTGGCCAGGCTGTTGTGGCTCAGTGGATTGAGCATTGGCCCATGGACTGAGTGGTCCTGGTTCAATTCCCAGTCAGGGCCCGTACCTGGGTGGCACACTGAATCCCCAGTAGGGGGCGTGCAGGAGGCGGTCAATGAATATTTCTCTCTCACATCGATGTTTCTCTCTCTCCCTTCCTCTCTCTCTACAAAATCAATAACAAACATATTTAAAAAATTGGTTGTGATGTAGAGTGATGACTCCAAACACATACAAACAATAAGAAGGTATGCAAACACTGATTACTTACAGAGTTGAGATCTCTGGAGACAACAGGGCAGGTCCTTCAAGCAGGTTCAAAATCATTTGAGAGCCAGAAAGGTGACCATCCTGGGCTTCTACTGTGTTTCAGGAGTGGGGCCAGGTGAGAGTTTGCCCACGTGTGTGTGGGTCAGGGCTTGTGTGATTTGAATTTCCTCCCAGTACCAAAGGAGGGCCCACCAGGCTTTCTCATCAGCTAGCCCAGATGTGGGGTGCAGAAGGAAGAAGAAAGGTAAACCTTCAGAGTTGTTGGCACGAACTATCAAAAAATAGAGTTGGCATCCTCACTGCAACTCGGTGACTAAAATGACGGGATGTAGTGGAACCTGCCTGAGGCATTCACTTCTGGAGGGTCCGAGGAACGGTGACCTTTACCCGCGTGAGGAAGGGAAGATGACAGAGCTCATGTTAAGTCCTCTCTGAGGCAGAATGGCCTCTAAAACAGGATGAGACTTAATCCATAGGTCAGTCTGTGCCCTTTTTCTTAAGGCTACATCAATGAGTTTCACAGAGTTGAAGGGATTCTAAGATGTGCTTTAGTTATATTAGAGGACTGTGCAGAGGGTAGCCCTCTATCAGCATCTGGTGGACCACGCCAGGCCAGGAAAGTGCAATCCCTAGGACTTGGGCATAACGCCCTGGCTGACCAGCATGAGGACAAGGCCCTCCCACTACAGCACCAGATGCCGTGTGGGAGTGGGGCCTGCGGGGACCTGGTGTATCAGGCCAGAGGCTGAGGGGCCCGAGCATCAGGGTCCCCGCAGTGCATATGAGGCAGCGTCACGTATCTCGGTACACATCGAGTCCTCCCCATATAAATTATTCCAGTTCACATTTAATTAGCCATGTAAAATAGTTCAAAGGCTCACAGTGGAATTATTTTAAAATAGAAACCTAGGTTAGGAGAGAGGAAACACTTTGGATCCGATGAAACACAAATATCATAAAATAAAATGCCTTCTCTTTCTTATAGGGTTTAAGGTGATCTCCCATAACCTTAATGGAAGGCCTTCAGGGTTTTGGAATAAACTGAAGTTCGATAAAAGCATTGCACGTTAAAGCAGGGACCATTCATCCCCTTTCCCTTTGCATGGTATATCAATTTCTATAAATTCTGAATTTATTTAGGGCTGTGTTGCCCAAATTGGCTAATAGTTGGAATTATCTGGGATCCATGTTAAAAATATGGATTCCTAAGCCTCACCCTAGACCCACTACATCGGGGTATCCAGCAGGAAAGTTTACGGATTTGTAATTTTGACAAGTGACCCCGCCTTCCAGATGATTCTGAGAGCAGCTGACCGTTGATGCCCCTTCAACATATGACCTGGCATAGGACCTCTGCTGGACTCATCAGCTCTGTGTGTCAGCGGAGGCAGACCTGGGGCAGCAGAAAACAGCAGTTTGAGCACGCAGGAAGTGCCTTACTTCTTCACTCTGATAGCACCCTGTCCACACCACCTCCAAGCACAGGTCACGCCCTATGGCCTCTTCAGACATACGCCCTTTCCCCAGGACTGAGCTTCTCAGACAGAGAACACGCGTGTCCTAAGGCGGAGCTTCGGCAATGAAGACAGGAATTATTTGTTGAGTAGATGTAAGAATTAACGAACGAATTTATGCATGAGTACATAAGTGCATGATGTGATAATTACACTAATTAAAGGGGTTCAAAATGATTATGCAATAGGCAGATAACAAAAAAAGTCAGTCATGAGTTTTCAAAGAGAGCTTATATGACCATTACTCTTAAAGTGTTACCTACATACCCAACACCATAAAAATCTGAGCACTAGAGTTTATGGGTAAGAAAAGGGCAGCAGAACCCCCTCAAGGTCTCCAGTAAAAAGCAGCTGCTAAAAATTCTTAATGGAGAACGATCTAAGAAGAGGTAAAATGTGCCCATGTATATAACCTAAAACCATGTATGTGTCATGCAAGGAAGCTTTATAAGTAGGAACTTGTTAAACATTTTTACTGTAATTTTCATTCATTTATTAGCTTGGGTTCTGGCCTGGCATTGCCACATTTCTCTTCATCGAAGAATATTGTACTTGCCAGTCTATCTATGTGTATGAATATCTATGTTTATGCCAGATTTTTTTCTTTTTGCTCTATATAGTATCTAACATACCGTACTCCACACATTGGTATTTAATAAAGATTATTTGAGCATGAAGATTTGATTACTGGAAAATGGCGGGGTTGAATATTTAATAGAAGATGACATCTTTGCATTGAAATGTGCACTCTTTTTGAAAATGTTAACCAGAAATAGTTGGGGAGAACCTTGAAGAATGAGTTATCATATTTCTGGGTTATGTCAGCAATAATTCTCTGCTATATTAGTTCCTTCAAAGGTGAATGGTTTTTGATTATAATATAACCTTAACTTGCCATCTGTTATGAAACAGTGTATGAAGCTTAAATTTAGGATTTTCAGCTTCACAAACTCTCCAACAATTATGAACTCTAACTGACTTCATAATTAGGTCTAGACAAGGTTAACAATCACCTGCCACTCTGTTAATGTTATTATTCATCTGTGAACCTTGCAAATGCTTGTAAGTAACTGTGGTATTCGCTTTGAAAAACAAACATTCTTACAACTTTTCAGCAGTGAAAACTCTTACCACAAATCAGGAAGACTCTTGGAGTTTGAAAGGCACCTTCAATACCATCTAATCCAACTCTCTGTCCACTTCTGGGAACAGAACTCCAAGCTGAAGAACATAAAGGATAAGAAATTTGTCCAACATCCACCCAGCTGGGCAGAATAGGAATCAGAACTCATGTCTTTCTAATCCAAAATCCTTGGCAGTATCTCACACAAGTTCAAGGGAAACATATTTTATAAACAGACAAAATTTGCCCATAGTAAATCATTCAGGAGCTATGCTTTTATGAAATAATATTCTTGTGATTTGTTGTTAGATGGTTCCTACATGGTCAGATAATTTACGGAAACTTGCTGCTGTGGGCAGCATCTGCTGTAGCTGGATATGATTTGCTGAGTGTTTTTCTCAGTAGTCTGTGCACTTGGGTTGCTGGATAAAATAGTCAGCATCTTATGAACTACATGTTCATATACAGTTCTTATGAGCTATAACTTACCTTTCACATAGTTCTCAGTAATGACCAGGAATTTAATAATAATCACAGGTGTTTGCCTCTGATAGGAAGAATCTTTCCTAAGATGATGTTAGGTTTACTACCATTAAGAAGAAAGATTTATTTGTTGATCTCTGCTCAGTCTTTCTCTCTCTCTCTCTCTCTCTCTCTCTCTCTCTCTCTGTCTCTCTGTTTTAACTCAGTTTGTAAGAGGTGAAGAATGAATTCTAACACAGGAATGTTTGACCCCAAACTCTGTGATCTTAGCAATTCTGCTCTGCCGTCAATGGGACCTGTTCCTCCACCCTCCGTGGGCCAGCCTGAATGAATGGACACCTCCTGTAGCCTGATGCATACAATTCAGGGCCCATGCACCACAACCCAGGACTCTGATCCTGTTCTCGTCATGCACTGTGGGAGACACAGAACACTGCCTGTCATGCGTGTCCAACACTTTGTTGACCTTCAAGATTACTTTCCCCTTGAATGAATGCCTTCTGGAATCAAATTTCCAGTTACCAGCAACTCAGTTCCTCTAGAACATGTTCTTACACGATGAAAAGCACCCCCTACCACTGAGACCTGCCCTTCCCACATATACTGAATGCAAAACAACCCAATTTAGCAAAAACATGTCTAGCCAATCATAGGTCATCAATGACTAAGTCTTTATTCCGGATACATTTGACATAATAGAAATTATTCTCAGAGGAGAGTTATCAATTTAAAATGTACAATTTGGGGAGACAGAGCACTGGTTCTACCGCTGAGCTGTTCCTTCCGACACAGTGAGATGCGTCTCTTCGAAGAGCAGGCTTCACGCTGCAGTCAGAGCGCGCACAGGTGAGGTCCTGGTTAATCAAGAAGCCACCCAGGTGTGCCAGGCGTGCAGCCTTTCATTCTCTCATTAGGTCGTTGTCTCCCCCTTCCAGCCTTTCAGAAGGAGAATCTAGTATTCCCCATGGTAACATCTAAAAAATCACATTGGCCCCTTAGAAAGGAATTCCAGAGTGAGAGTAGCAGTTTTTCGTTTGTTTGCTAAGCAGTGGAAGGATAGCTCCGAGGTGCTCTGTCTGGAAAAGATGTCAGGGTGGAAGGAGTTGCAGGCCTGGGGTTTGCAGGAGACAAATCGTCGTCTATCACCCTTCCCGCCAGGCCCTCTTCTCGCCCTTTGCTTTCTACTTTTGATTCCTGTCACCCCCTGTTTCCTCGTCCATCCCTTCCTTTTGCAGACATTTATTGTGTATGTCCTATATTGTAGCACCCAATGAATTGAGGGGTACCACCTGCCTTCACCTGGATGCAAGTGGGCGGCCCAGGGCATCACAGAACAGAAAGGGGGAGCATGGGAGGGACCTCAGAGCAGCGGTTCTCCACACAACTGCAGTTAGACTCACCAGGGAACTTAAAAAAAAAGAAAGAAAGAAAAGAAATAAAAAACCAAGGCTAGGGATGCACCCCAGAATAAGTGAATCAGAATTTCTGGAAAATGGTGGGTCAGTGGTTTTTCAGGATTTAGAACCACTGCTTTTTGTGTGTGTGTGTGTGTGTGTTTCTCACTTGTCCTTGTCTGTGTTTCCTGGAGGTAGCCTGGTAGCCTGGTAGCCCCTGGCAACACAAATATTAGTTGGCTTTCCTAAAATTAACAAGGCAAAATATCTTTCATTCTCCTATCAACTTACACTGTGGTGATAACAAAGAAATCTACGGGCCTTTGGGATGGCAGTTCACAGAATCTCGGAGCAAGCTGACTTTTGCGAAGCAGGGCTCACCTGACCACTTAACCTGGGCAGCCTGCTTGCGTTTCAGAACCCCAGCCTGTGCTTCAGGAATTCCAAGTTGTAAGGAGTGAGACTCACAGAGAAAAGCAAGTGTTAGAGACTTGACGGGAGAGCGAGTCTCCCTTCTACAGATAGCGGCATCTGAGGGGTCAGAAGCTTAGAAAAGATGGGCACAACACATAGTATCCAGCCCATCTTATGGGGGAGAAAACTGAAGCACAGTTTGAATGACTCACACAGGTCTGAGGCTGCCTCGCTCTTATCTCCAGATTCCATGTTCTTATTTCTGTGCCATGATTTTTAATGATGGAACAAACCACATTTTTAATAAGAAATATATCAATCATAAAAATAGAGAAGGCAGTCTTTCTGTTAACAAGGAAAACCATGTTTATTGAGCATATATATATGAGTAGGGAGACTTTAGAATAATTCCTCAAACTGAAGACAGAGTATAAACTAGAGAGCAAAAGGCATGATTTTGGACTCAAGGAAGAAGAAGAATTGTTTGGCATCTGAAAAAGAAAAGAAAGAAAGAAGACCAGGCGGGGCATGGGGGGAGCGACAGGAGGTAGTTTTGTGGACTGTCAACAACCCCGAGGTGTGTTTGTGGATCCATGTCGATTGGGTCTCAAGGGCCAGCATAGCAAAGCCGCATTGCAAATGAAGCGCAAGCGGAAGTGAGGACAGAGGTGTTAGCTGGGAAGTTGTGAGTTTCACTGGGTGATAGAAATTGCTGGGTATGGCTGAGCTAGAGTCAAGAAGATGAAATGCCCTTGCTGTTTTGGGACCGGGGAGTGGGTGTGAAAGGGAAAGGCGGAGACGTGATGAAGAGTGGCTGGGGTGCAGAACCATCTCCTGGCTCTCTTATACATTTATAGTGCTAGTTTTGCAAAGTTAGTTTTGTTCTTGGTTGAGCAGTTAATTACAGGAGGTGAGGCAGGTAAGCACTGGAGGAAGGTGCCGCAGATGTGATTTTTATATCCTGCTTGGAGGGAAGACTGTTTAAAGGTCTTGGCTCTTTCCAGCTTGGGTTGGGTTGTGCCTATGGTATTCAAAATTAAATAATCCAGAAGAATGTGGTGTTGAACTCTGATGGTCTATGTAAATTGCTTACTGGAGCTATAAAGCAAGCCTACATTTTGGTTGGCACAGGTGGAATTTTATATCATGAGAATGGGTATTCTAACTGTCAATCAATTTGGCATAGATTACTACCTGGCCAGAAATATGGCCTGGAATAAATATCTAATCTTGGGAAAGATACTCCTCTCCTCCCTTGACCCTGCCAGGAGTGGTCTTGAACTCCAACGCCTAAGTACTCAACATGTTCCTGGTGAAATGGGTGAACTGATCTCTATGGGGTGGGAGCATTTTATAGGCTAGAAAGGAAGTGACCCTTTGGATAAACCAGCATATGTCCTTTCCATCATCCTTGCTGTTTAATAAAATCACTTAAAATCTTACAATCTGGTCTTAAAGATACTGGGGAGAATTAAGGAAAGAGCTTGCTTCATGCATGGGGCAACAAAGTTAAAAGGAGGTGTGCACCCCTCCTTCCCCAAAACAGAGTGGTGGTAGCAGAAACAACGCTCTTAAAGGATGTCTATACCCAGCAGAGTGTGGTCCTGTCACAGGACCTTTGGGATTCCAGTTTACAGAGTCCCGGGGACTTTGGGAGCAGAAACAGAGGACATAAGCCAAAGGACTTGAGGACCCTGATTTTGAATATCAAGGAGGCAGCAGTGGGAGTTCTCAGAAAGAACCGGTCAGCAATGCACAAGTGGGGCTCTGAGAATTAAATCGGAGTGTAAGTGGAAATCAAACTTCAGTTAGAGCCACGTCAGTGCAGCTTATCCTCTGACTGGCAAATGTCCTTATGATCGAATCCAGGAACCAAGCAAGTATTCTCAGTACACTGCCAAACACTGTCATCTGTTGTTCTTCTAAGCCAGGTCTGAGCATGAAACCTGCTAACAAATCTGTATTACATGTTGGTTATGTGCCACATAGAGTGCTAACACTTTCAAATTTTTAGGATAACATTTTGAGTTTCACAACACAAGCCTCTTTTTGTCAATGAGAAACCTGAAGCTTTAAAAGGTTAAATAAATTGCCCAACACCAACAGCTAGTAAGTGGTGGAGCAGGGAATCAAACAGAGACCCCTTGTTCTAACGCCTGGGCTCTGGACCACGGTGCTGTGCTGTCCTTTAAGAACTAGCACTGAAGGCATGGAGGTGGTGGGGAGGAGAGGAGAAGGAAGGATGGAACTAATATAAGTCCACCATGTTGGGACATATCTACGATAGAATTACTTTTTAAGGAAAAGAAGTAAATAAAATATTTAAAGTATGTCAATTGTAAGGTAATCCCTGCTTTTAGGAATATTAAAGTGAGAAAATGAGTAGCCTAGACTGTGGGAAATATAGTATATTAAGTGCTTCCTGTGTTTCAAGGCCTTTGCATGTTCTCTTACTTAATAGTCATAATGACCCTCATTGAAGAGAATGACTTGCTTAAAGTTATTTAACTGGTCAGTGATAGCCCCAGAACTGAAACCCATACCTGCCTGCATATTAACTCAATATTTAAGGGCTACAAAGCCTTCATTCCTAACCTTTTCTTCTAAAACAGGATCCCATGACTTCACACTTGAAAGAAAGTTCTTAGATGTTGTTTCCATAATGGCCGCTCCTGAAAGTGACGTAGGTCAGAGTTCTCGGTCACATTCAGACCTTCTGGATGCATTAGAGAAATGATAATGGCTTCTGCAGTGCAGCTGGTAACCACCACTTTCAAGAGCTTTCCTTTAGAGCCAAGTCACTTATGTGATTTTCAGCCAGTTTACTTTGGAACCTAACACTGAGGTTGTTCAAGGCATCATGTGAAGGGTTATTATTATTTCTTACCTAGAAAAGATATCAATATATTTCAAGGTGCCAGCTTCTTGCAATGTGTAATACTCTTCTTGGTATATACACATTTGGAAACTATAACAAATGTTTTTGGAAAAATTAATTTAAACTGATATTTATTACCCTTATGGTTAAAGAATTAAACATAACTTTCTAAAGTTCCCTGCTTGTCATGAAGGCATAGCTTAACTATAGGGAGTATATCTGTCTCAATGAGTAACAGAATTCTGGAAAATTTAATTGCCATGAAAGAGACTTAGACTTAGATTAGAAAGTCCAAATGATGGCTGCACACTTACTATATCATAATATATATACATAGACGAATGGATATGAGTGTATATATATACCCATGTATACACATGCACTTAGAGGAGTCATTTGAACTTCAAAAAAGGAAATAGGTATAAAAATATCCCTAGCCCTGGCTGGTTTGGCTCAGCGGTTAGATCGTTGGCCTGCGGTCCAGAGAGACCCGGGTTCGGTTCCCGCTAAGGGCATGTACCTCGGTTGCAGTTTGTCCCCGGCCCTGGTTGGGTCGTGTGGGTGGCAACCACTCGATGTGTCCCTTTCACATCGATGTTTCTCTCTCTCTCTCCCTCCCTCCTACTCTATCTGAACAAAATATCAAAAAAAAATGTCCTCAGGTGAGGATAAAAATATCCCTAGATACATATATTCACTCATTATCACAGGCACACAGGTATCCCTCATCAAAATAATTCTGAAAAATCAACTGTAAACTATATTTTTATTGAAATTCATTTTAATTAACTTGAGCCAATATTAAATGAAATGCCTTTTCTTTTTTAAATTATTTTTGCTCTCTCTTTTGTTCCATTTAAATTTTTTAAAATTTTTATTTCTTTTTTTAAAGTTGAGGTGTAATGACAAATCACTTTTTTTAAGTTAAAGGTTCTTGGGCAATTTATATGATTTACAAAATAGAAGTATATGTTTAGTCTTCTCAAAACATTCATATTTTAAATGTATACATGAGTGATATTCATGTTAGTCACTCAATGATGTGTACACACCCACATTTTATATATGTGTATGCACACACACACACACACAGAATTAAGGTTTGCATTTATAATCAGAAACTTATTGAAGTAATAAAAATTCTCGGTAGCCCAGCAGTCTGTTGGTCCTATGGAAGGAATTAACTACATATGGAACTGAGCTCTCCTGGGCACGATTAGCAACCCAATCTATCCTTAATCTCAATCTTTTAGTGTAGACCAGACATTTACACCCGATTCCCATACGCAAATTCAAGCGCATAGCCAGGTAGTCCAATGTACTCATTTTCAAGTCCACTGTGCAACTTCAAAGGGAAGAACAGACTGAGAACATTCTTCCAAGTAGAAAAATTCATGTCCGTGTCTTTAACTACTACTACCTGTAGGCTGCATAAAAAACTAGGGCTGGATGAAATAAAGATAGCCCAGGAGCATGTCAGTGTCCTCAGCAGTCACTTCTCTGGGAGTCCAGGACTGCGTGCTTTTCAAATCCTTCAACAGTGAAGCAATACCAAGGAATCACCCCCCCCACCACCCCGCAATAAATTACTTTGATATTCACCACAACACAACAACAAACTGGCTGTCAAGTTTGGCAACCCTTTGAAAACAGGAGGGCCTCCTTTCTGAACTCTGAATGGAAACATTATTTTTCCTCCACTAGAACCCATCATCACTCTTTCACCATAAGGAAGGTCACACCATCTTTCACAAAAGATTTGCCTGCTTGTAATTACTGCCTGCAGCGTACAGACAAACGCAATCTTTTAAAATGCTAACTGTGTTATACTTATCCCCGAGGGATCCTGGGTAGAAACGCACGGCGGCCTCACCAGTTTGTCTTCGCGAGACCTTCCAGCGCTGATTGAAAACAGCTGAACTAAATCAACAGTTACCTTGAGCCAGGGGCCTTTGGAGAGCAATTAGAGTCAAGGCTTGGGTTTTGAACCCAATATGCTCTGTCAGTCTCAATGATTTGTGTTTGTTGTACTCAGTCTCATTTCCTGCATGAAATATGAGGCTGTATAAAGAGGGAAAATTCCCAAGATTAAAAAATATTTGACCTCAGTGCATTTGTGAGCATAGCAGTACACATGTCTAAATGACCATTTGGGTTTGTAGTACAAAGTTCTATTGATGTTGGCAGCCGGAGCTTCCCAGTCTCAAAGCCACATGAATGGTTTTGAGTTTCAGTCAAAAAATGTTTTCCACATGCTTTAGTGTGGGCCAATTTACACAGTAGATTTCGCGGAGACCGCGGCCAAGGGCTTCATAAAGGGCTGCCTTCTCTGGGATCAGGGAAACCACAACAGACACATGGCTAATGCAATCTAATTATCTGCTTGAATATTTTTCCAGATGTATCCAATGTCTAAAAATAATGCAATAAAAAAAAGGTATTATTTGGCTCCCTGGACTGAAACAGTGGCATAAAGAACCTGTTTGTCTGGAGGGAAAGTTATGACATTATACTTCTAAGACTGCATTTAAATCAGTCCAACAAAACAGTACCGACAGTGTGGGCTGGGCATGCCTTCTGTTGGAATGAGTCTCCCAAACTGAGACCTACGATCATTCCTTTACAGGGGTGACCCTCTCAGATGGAACTTAATTCCTCTCATTTGTGGTGTCCTAACTTGTTTGAGATTGCTTGGTGTCATTCACCACAAAGAGAGCCCGGGTTTTTCCACCGTGCTCATTGTTAGCCTTACACAAGGGGACAGCGGACTGTTTCCTTCCTGCCAGGAGAAAAAATTCTTTTAACGCATAAGTTTGATTTTTACCCTGTCCCCATAGAGAATCTGGCTGTTCCGAAGGTCCTCATGTTTCCCTCTTGTTTTCCTCTGGCAGAGTGTATTTGGTATGGCAGGGCCCACACTTTAGCCGAGTGTCCTTTGTGTCATTTGGATCTCAGCTAGTCCAGCAGATACATGATGTTATGCCAGGTTATTGTTCAAGTTGTTGGCAATGGTGCTTATTCCTAACCCATCCAGCTTCCTCGAAGACAAGCACATTCAGAAGGACTTTGTTAACTAAATTGAGAGGTCAGTCTCAGCAACCTGTGTCCCTACCTACACTTTATTTATTTTTATTGATAGTAGAGAAAGAGAGGAAGGAAGAGGGAGAGAGAGAGAAACATCGATGAGAGAGAACATCCATTGGCCGCCTCCTGCATGCCTCCCACCAGGGATTTGGCCCACAACCTGGGCATGTGCCCTGACCTGGAATGGAACTGGCGACCTCTTGGTGCATGGGTCGACACTCAACCACTGAGCCATGCCAGCCGGCCCCTACCTACACTCTTAACAAAGACTTTAAATGAACTATAAAATTCCAGTAAATCACCAAAGCTAGGCAACACACACACACACACACACACACACACACACACTTTCCCAAGAAACTAAAAAACTTACAAAAAACATTTTCTTTGTCTTTTTTTCCCCCAATTCTCCTTCTTGCAACAAGAGAAGGACATTCTACATTACACCTTTCAGGAAGTAATAAATCAGAGGCAAGATATTCCCTGTTTTAACTGGTCTTAATCACAACCACAAAACCACTGTGCCAGCTTCTCTAATCCCCATTCTCTACCCCTGAGGTGAACAGAGATGCCCGGCATGGAGAAGCCTTTAAACAGTGATGTGCTGACGTGGTGGCTGGACGGTAGGAAAAGAAAGTGAAATGCCAAGAACGTCTGTGAGCTCATGATGAGCAAGTGAGTCCCCCAGGCTGGTTTGTTCCATTCTCCTTAACTGAGCCATTCTTGCAATGAGAGCTCGTCCTGATTTATTTGACTGTTGTTTCTTGTGAAATCTTGAAACCATATCCTCATTCACTCCACTGTTGTGTGTGTGTTTTTCCCTTGGCTGGGATATGTTTTCAAAATCTGCTCACAGTTCCCTCAAAAGATGTCCCAAGGGAATGAGGTCACTTGGGTTTTCCAATTAGAAAAAATAAACAGTTTTATTCTTTTGGCAATCCTTTTCCATTATGTGACACACACACACACACACACACACACACACACACACACATGCTCCCTGGCAATGCATCATTCTTCTATTTCCATGTACAATCAAGATGTTCTCAGGAAAGAGGGGGAAGACAAGAGATGCAATGAGATGCCAGTCACTTTGGCAAATAGAGAATATTTTATTCAAAAGAGGATTGTGTTTCAAATGTGTATTTCTAATTTAGTTGTTTGGAATTCAGTTTGTGCTTTCCTGTAGAAGGAGTGTTACTGATGGGAAATGTGTTTTCACAAAGACTTGTTAACCTATAATGAAACTTGTAATTACTTAAGAGTTATTGTATTAGGATAAAAAATCTTCCAGTTCTAGGATGCAAACCAATCTCCCATTTAGGTAAAGGCCTTGAGACCAGAGTTAAAGAGTAAAAAGGGGGAAAAAAAAGGGGGTTGTTTTTGCATTACTGGTAGGGTTATCCAAGCAACATTTTGGAAGAGACAAAGCTAGTTGACAGCCTCTCCAGAATCCCATCTATAATTTTTCTCTCACTTTCTCATAATGATCTTTCAGGTCCTAATAGCTTCATGTTTCTCTGCACTGTTTTTTGTTTTTGTTGTTTTGAATTGTGAAGCCCTCCCTTCCTGTTGTCTTAAGTGTAGACCAATTAAATGCAGCCGTTCACTCACCTTCATCCAAACCCCTTGGTGTCATCAGAAGGAATGCCTAGTGATCAAAATGGTTTGCCCTTAGGTATGAGTAACATCAAAATCATCTCAGGCTATTTGCATTTTCAGAAAGCATGCAAATGAATTTCACATCATCTTTAATTTGTTCATTTTAGGCAATGTGATAAAATTGACAAAAAATAAAATTCAAGCACTTGGGGAAAAACAAGATTTGCTGTCTGGATCTCAACCCATAGGCAGGTCTGCCCAGCTCACGACTTTGCTCTTGAAGTAAGTGTTCTGACTTTGCACAGATGATCTCTCCCTGAAGCTCAGCCCTGTGGAGGAGCGATCCTTTAGGGAAGCTGGTTCCCTTCACTAACCCCGTTCCCTACCTTGATTTGTCTGACAGTCATATTAGTGCAGAGGGGACTGTACATGCAAGACTGACTACAGTAGAAAAGGTGAAACTCTGCAATCTAAATTTCAATCTTAGAAAATGTTACTAGCACCTCCACAATTGTTTTGGGCAAACAGTCACAAGATGTGTGTGTGTATATATATATACATATACTTGTTTGTTTTTGTTTTTGTCACAGAGCAAACTAAGAAACGAGGCCCTTTGAACTTCCTTTTTAGGGACTAGAATCTCATGGGTCCCAAAATGGGCTACTTTGGTTTTAAAAGTTTAGGTTCTGGTGTTTATAGTTTTGAAAATCACAGCATAACATGGAACAGTGTTTCTTAAACTGTAGTCCATAAATCATATGTGTCCTCCAGTGGCTTTTCAGCAGAGAGTTTAGAAATTTCAGAGGAAAAAGTGATTAAGAAAATTTTGTTCACAAATATTTAACACATTTAAAATGTAAGGCAGAAGATGATACTTACTGAGGTCTGCTGTGTCCTTAACAGTCTTCAGCATCCCATAGTGCAAGCAGGCTAATGACCAGGCTCAGGCTCCTGTTCGTTAATTAGATTGAATGCATTGAGGTTAATTTATTTTTACATCACTAGCATGTTATTGTTTGCATGAATTACATTTGATTTTATGAAACGGTTGTTACTGTTGATGTTTATTATTCAATTTTTAATTTTATTAAAGAAGAAATCACTTACAGAAGTAGTTTATGCAAACATAAATATCATTATAAAAGTAGTGACAGAAATATATTTTGAAGCAGCCAGATATGGAAACTGAAAATAGGAAATCCTAAAACAGTGGAAATTTGTATTTAAGAAGACTACCAATTATTTTGACCCTGATGTGTAGTAAATTGTTTTTTATAAAACTTAGTTAAATCATGGCATGAAGGCATCAAAGCTTTGTGTGTAAGTATTACGTTACACACTTCTCTGGTTTACAAAACGATTCTTTCCCTATGGAAATATTTTCCCATTTTTAATTGCTGGATTTTATTGCTCAATAAACTGGGGATAGCAGAACTACAGAAGCATAGCTCAGAAGTTACATTCCTTGTAACAAGAACAGGTGGAGATACAGGTTACACTTTTCCAAGGTAACTGATAAAACTAGCTGCAAAGTTAATAACAAATAATGAGCTCAAAGTGAAAGCTTAATAAGTATTGGCAAAACTTCCCCATCATTCGACGATTGTACATCATGGAACGTGAATGGCCTATACTGTGTGTGGTCTAGGAGATAATTTTGCTTTTCTGTTGGCAAAACAACTGTTGAGGAAGTATGAAAAGTCTTGGCTAACATGTGACCTGTGTGTGGAGGAGAGAAGCTTCGTGTTTTTTTTTTGTTTGTTTTGGTTTTTTTTTATGTTTGTGCTGGTAATCGTTCAAAATCCATGCTAGAAGAAATTATTAGTCTGTCACTGGTAATTGGGAAAAAGGATTGGCACTGTTGGTAACAAGGCATTGGGTGTGTGCTCAGCAAGAAAAAGAATCACTGCACAAGAAAAGATCACAACAGACCGCCAATGGACATGCTTCGCTATTCGCACAGAATGGCTGGCAATCGACAATATGCCTCTCAATTTTGGTTCTGTGTTGAAGGAAGGAAGGAAGGAAGGAAGGAAGGAAGGAAGGAAGGAAGGGAGGAAGGAAGGAAGGGAGGAGAAAGAGAGAAAGAAAGAAAGAAAGAAAGAAAGAAAGAAAGAAAGAAAGAAAGAAAGAAAGAAAGAAAGAAAGAAGAAAAGAAAGAAAGAAAAGAGAGAGAGAAAGAGAGAAAGAAAAGTGTGTGGATATAATCAGATGGCAATACATGTCTTTTTAGCATAATGTGGGAAATAAGATTCTACTTTTCCACACTGTAGTATATTGGCTTCCAAGAGGAAGTTTTTGTAACTTTTGAAGTGATGAAATATAGAGAAAGATGCACAGCACAGAAATGTACAAAATAGCGAGTTATTAGAAAGTGAGGGCCCTTTAACCACTACCTAAGTAAAGAAATAGAATCCTGTCTGCACAGGATACCCCTACCCCTGGTATCCCTTCTCAATTACATTTCCTTTATTCCTTTTAGATTAAAAAAAAAAAAAAAAGGAGGGACATCTCTAATATTTTCAACAATAAAGATATATAAAAAAAATACTATATTGATATGTATGAGCATTTCTTCCCTGATATTCTCTGTACTTTTATTGCTTTTCATATAGCCCTAAATAAAATGACTAATATCAATTGTTTTCAACCTTTGTAAAAATGCATAATTAAGCTTTTCTCAATAAACAGTGTTTGTAAGATTCAATTAGGTTGTTGTACATAGCTCTAGTTTAATTGTAGGACAAAATTTCACAGTTAAACTAGAATTATTTACAACTTTCATTGTACATACTTTTTAAAAAAAGTGTACATACTTATACATAACTTTCATTATATTAACAACCACAATTTATTTATCCATCTTAACGTGCTGTTTTCTGATGGGTGTTAGCATTGTTTTTAACTATTGCAAAACTTATGGCCGTAAACTTTCTATAACATATTTTCTGACACACATGTAAAGGTATTTCTCTAGGTAGATACCCAGGAATGTAATTGTTTAGTATTGTTTGGTCACAAGATATTGTTTTGTCATAGTATGTATGGGTAAGGACAACACTTTTCTAAAGTGGTTGAATCCATTTCACTCTCAGTAGCACTATGTGATAGTTTCTGCTCCATATCTTCACCAACACTTAGTATTGTCAAACATTTACATTTGCTCAACCTTATAAATGAGTAGAAGGATGTCATTATCATTTTAATTTGCATTTCAATGTGGGAACTGTGTAGATGAATCTTTGAAATTGCAAATGCAATAAATATCTTCATAAAATTGATAGGAACAATCTTTTCTATTATTTGAAATGGTTCATTCAAGTGATATGGTTCAATATATTCTCTAATAGCTTGAAACTATGATTTCAAAGCTAAAATGTCATTACTTTTAATATGAATCATAGCATCCTAATGTTTACCACAAAAACTGACCTGTGTTACTCAGACAATGTCTGATGTTTTAACTTTCTCAACACTTGATATTTTGCTTCATTTGTTAGAGAAATAACCTAATGATTAATTGACTTCATTTGAAAGTTACACTCAAATGACATACAAAATATAAACAAATACTTTCCGATGTTAATATAGCTAAAGAATAATGGTAATGATTTATTTATTGTATCTTCCAACTTGAAACTTTGAAGCCTTCAGCTTTTATTTGCATTCTGTTCACTGACCTCACTGGTGTGAACCAACTGAATGGTATTTTTAGAGAATTCTCTCCATCATTGTTTGATTCATTGTGCAATAGAAATATCTCATATTTTCTGAGAGAGTCCACAAACTAATGCTAGTATTTCAATGATGTATAATGTTGTAAAATGACAGTTTAGTATAGTTCATATAAATATTAAAAAAAGAAAACTGAATACAGAAGTCATGGTTAGAACTAATAGAGTCATTTTTATCCTTGTGGAGAATACCCAACAAAACCATCTCACTCTTTGATAAGAAATGATATATTAATGATAATTATATTTTATATTAGGCTTTAGATTATTATTTAAATTATTGTGATCATATTTTAGAAAAATTAACAATCACAGTTATTCCAAACATCATTAAATAGTCTATCAATGATCAGAATTTGGTAAACACTGGTATGGTATAAAGTACAAGTGACTAAGAGCTGATGATAAGGATCCTGGGATTGACTTGGCACTACGGCTTACTGACAGTCTGGGAGGATTGTTAATACTTCTGACTTTCCATTTCTTCATCTGTAAAATAAATCGCATCACAGCTTCCCTGATTTCCTCATATTGTTTTCTCCAAATGAAATAATATGAAACAATACTTTAAAGACCATTCAGTAATGGAATAGCTGGTATCAGACCAACTGTTCCATAAAGAGAACTTTTGGAAGTTGGATACAATGCAAAAAATAAATAGTTTTGAAGGCAAAGGAGAGCAACCAAAATAGTCAGGACATGAGGCGCTAAGATTCTAGAGAGAAGAGAACCATGGACCTACATTTGCAGGCAACTTCCCTCGAAGTATTTTGTGACTACTATTCAGTTCTTGAACAGAGCAAGATGCTGAGAAAATAGGGAGAAAGCAACTGCAAGCATCCTTTGGAGATCTTGTGGGTTCAGTTCCAGACCACCCCCATAGAACGAACATCATGGAGCATATAGAAGTTGTGTTTGTACTATGCTATAGTCTATAAAGTGTGCAATAGCATTACATCTAAAAATGTACATGCCTTAATTAAAAATACTTTATTGCTAAAAAAATCTAACTATCATCTGAGCCTTCCATGAGTCATAGTCTTTTTACAGGTGGAGGGTCTTGCCTCAATGTTAATGAAAACACAGTATCGGCATAGTGCAATAAAGTGAAACACAATAAACAAGGTGTGTCTGTACTACACCAAGCAGGAATAATCACAGCTTTAGAATTTTCAAAAAGAAAGGGCCTGAATAAACACCCTAGGATTTTAGTAGAGAACCCAGAAAGCTTACTTCCTAGGAGCGATAACAAGTCAGAAATAGACTAGTCTTCACTGAATAAAGTTGATATACCTATAATCCATATGCCTTAGAAACGAAGCCTAAATCTTCTCTAGAGGAGATCATGTCACCTATCAACACTAGGTTAATTCATACACATTATGTAGCATTCATTGGAAAATTGCCACACATGACAAACACATAACCAAATCTACAAAAATCAAGAGAAGATAGAAACAAATTCATAAATGATCCAGCTGCTGAAAATAACAGATGTGTTTTAAAAAATTGGGATGGGGAAGGGTACATAATCTCACAGCAAATTAAGACACTATAAAAAGAATAAAATAGAAATCTTTGTCACTAATACAGTTAATAGCAGATTAGAAAAATAAATAGGATTAAGGAAATTGAAGATAGGTTAGTAGAAAATATCCAGATTGAAGCTTAGAGAGAGAGAGAGTGAGAGAGACTGAGAGAGACAGAGAGAGAGAGAAAGAGAGAGAGAGAGAGAGAGAGAGAGAGAGAGATGCTTTAAAACCCGTAAGAGATAAATGGGACACTGTGAAAAGATTGAACCTATGTGTAGTTGGAATCCAGAAAGAGAAGTAAGACAGAATGGAAGGCAAGCTTTTTTTTTTTAACAGATCAGGGCCTAGAATTACCCAAAATTGTTGAAAGACCCACTGATTCAAGAACATCTACAAATCAAAAGCAGAGCAAAATCAAAGAACATCATACCTAGACACATCATAGTAAGTCTGCTGAAAGACAAAGACAAAGACCAAATTCTAAAAATACCCATAGGATAAAAGGACACATTACCTTCAAAAGAACATTTAAGTGATGGTTACATTTTCCATAGTGTGATTTCTTTCTTAAATGTTTGTAAGAATTCACCAGAGGAGCTATCAAGGTATGAAATATTCTTTGTGAGAAAGTTTAAATTTATATTCAATTCATTATAGATACTAGAAAACTTAAATTTTCTTGATAGTTAATTTTAAAAAAAATTTGTTCATTTCTTCTAAATTTTAAAATTATTATCATAACATTTGCAATCATATACTCTTATTGTTTTCTAAAGTGTACTTTGAAAGAATGTCCTCTTTTATTTGCATGCCATTGATAATTTATTATTTTTTTTCTATTTTTTCTGTTATTCTTTCCAGGTGTTTATCAATTTTATTAATATTTTTTAAAGACTAAACTTGGAGCTTTTTTTATTTTTCTTTATTGTACTTTATTTTTTATTTCATTGACTATATCTCTTAACTATTTTTTTTTGCTTTAAATTGCTGTTTATTTTATAGCTCCTTAGGAGGTTGCTTACTTCTTTGATTTTCAGACTTTATTTTTTTAATGTATTATTCATTTCTACCTATAAATTTCCCCCAATAATTGCTTTAACTCATTTTATGTAGCGTGCATAACTTTAACATCAGAAGACAATGTAAGAGTTTCTCTGTGTAATGGCCAACTTCTCTCATCAAAATAGCTGCATATTTTTTTCAAACATGCCTATATCCAAGTAGGCTTAATTCCAGTAATACAAAAGTGATTTAAGAATAGAAAAGTAAATCAATGTTTTTCACCACACTAAAAGAAAAACTTCCAATATGATCATTACAACACATTTTTTAAAAGAAAGGTAAGATTTAACAACCTTTCAAAGTAAAAACCTTTGGTATTCTTAATCAGAAAAAGAATATGTACCCAAAAGTTACAACAAAAAATAATATTTAATGATGAAATAGCTAAAACTTTTCTTCTGAGATTGGGCATCACATAGCATGCCTTGCTTTTATATCTTCTATTCAATATTATAGTGGAGAGTTTATACAGTGCAATAAGAAAAAGTAACAAAAAGATTTAAGAAACAGAAATGTATAAATAAAATTGTCATTATTTGTAGATGACATAATTGTGCTCAAAGAAAACTATTAAATGAATCATATATAAAGACAAGTACCATGTGATATCACTCATACGTGGAATCTAATGAACAAAAGGAACCGTCAAGCAAAATTGAGACAAACCCAAAGACAGAGAGCAGACTGAGAGCTATTGGGGGCACTGGGGGGCTGGGTTGAGAGTGTGAAAGTATTGGGGGGGGAATGGAAAGAAAAAACTCGTGGACATGGAAATAGTGTGAGGATTGCTGGGGTTGGGAAAGGTTGGGCAGGTTATGGGGGGATAAATGATGATGGATGAAGATTTAACTTGTGGTGTTAAGCACACAATACAGTGTATAGATGATGTGTTGTAGAATTATGTACCCAAAACCTGTATAATTTTGTTAACCAGAGGCACCCCAATAAATTCAATAAAAAGAAAAAGAAATTTTAAAAAATCATACATAAACTTCTGGAATTAATAAATAAATTTAGTAAGGTAATTGGCTACCAGATCAATATACAAAAATCAATAATATTCCTACATACTAACAAAACAAGAGTTTTAAAATAACATTTTTAAATGACCTCATTTACTCTAACAGCAAAACATAAATTATTTAGGAAAAAATATATACAAATAAAGCTATACAAGATCTCTAAAAATAAATACCCTAAAATATATTGCTATGAGAAATTACAGAAGCCTAAACAAATGGATGATATATCATGTTACTGGATTGGAAGACTCAAATTGAAGACTATTAATTCTATTGACTCAATAAATACAATTAATATGCAAACAATCCCAGTAAAAAAAATTGATAGAAATGGATATACTGATTTTCAAACAATTTTTTGCAGAATAAGAACAATATGAGAGCATTTATATTCCCAAATATTAGGTCTTATATAAAGTAAATAAAACAGTGTGAGATTGCTGTCAGAATAGACAAACAAATAGAACAAAGCAGAGGAACCAGAGAACCATAGGTTTACAGTCACCTAACTCATCACTGCAATGCAGTGAGGAAAGAATGCTCTTTTCAGTCAGTGGTGTTGGGTCAACTGAATACCCAGAGAGATTAAAAAAAAAACAAAAAAAAAAAACGCATACACAAAACATTCTTGATCTTGGTAGATGCAAAAAATATATATATTTTAAAGAATGCAGAAACATAAACCCTAATGACAAGTTTGATGAATTTTTCTTCCTTAAATGAAAAAGTCTCTGTTCATTGACAGATACCACTAAGAAAGTTAAAATGCAAGTCACAGAATAGAACATATTCACAAAGATAGAACCAACAATAAGAAAATTAACAAGAAGAAAGCCAGGAAACTTAAAAAAGACAAGAGACTTGAACCAACATTTCACAAAATGTAATAAGCAAATGAAAGGGTGATCAGCTTCATTATTCACCAGGATAAATACAATGTATTATCACTACATGCCCACTAGAATGGCTAAAATTTAAGAAAAAACAAAAGGCAAAGCCATGTGTAGATGAGAATACAGAACAATAGAAACTCTCATTCCCTGCTAATGGGAGTACAAACGTCTAGAATCACCTTGGAGGTCCATGTGGCAGTGTGACATGTGACCGGATGACCCAGCAAGTCCATTCCTCAGAGGCAAGGAGAAAGCATACACTTATGCAGCAAATGACATGTGTAAGAATATTCATAGCAATATTACCCAACATAATAAAAAATGGAAATTAATTTAAATGTTCAGTAACAATAAAATGAATAAACAAGTCGTGCTATATTTGCACAATGGAATGCTTGCAGGACTGAAAAAGAACAAACCTGCTACGTTCGACATGGATGAGTGTTGCAGGGGTACTACTGAATGACGGAACAGAGAGAAAAGTATGTACTGTTTGAATCTATTTCTATAAAGTTCTAAAACGGGAAAAACTAATAGATGACGATGAAGTCAAAAGAGTGGTTTCACTTGATGAGAAAATAATGACTGGGAGGGCACACGACAGATGCTTCTGGATGATGGCGAATTTGATCTGGGTAATGGTTACCAAGTGTGTAAAATGTATTGAGCTGTACATATAACATTTGTGTACTTTATATCCCTCACTATAAGGCCCTGGCCGGTTTGGCTCAGCGGTTAGAGCGTCGGCCTGTGGTCCGGAGAGACCCGAGTTCGGTTCCTGCTAAGGGCATGTACCTCAGTTGCAGTTTGTCCCCGGGAGTCCCAGGTTTGGTTCCCGCTAGGGGTATGTACCAAAAAAAATAAATAAATAAAATAAATAAATAACTAAAGGAACCAACAAATGAATGAATCCTTTAAACAAAAGAGAAACTTCAAAAAATGTTATTTTACTCCTTCCCTGTCTCATCCCAGCTGATTATAAAAGCATTACCATGAAGAAGGTTAATTCTATAGACTCAATAAATTAAAATTACTATGCTAACTACCCTAATGGAAGGATTGACAGAAATGGATATACTAACTTTCAAACAATTTTTGCAGAATAAAAACAAAGTGCAGATCTAAGAATATAACATCCATCAGAATTTAGGTTCCCGCACATTTTTTACAGCACATGCTTGGTGTTCTAAAAAGTTGTGTACTATCCATGAAGATACATAGAAACATCTAAATTATCAGTGCTTAATGGCTGGTACATTCATAAGGAAAACGTAAATATACTAGAAGATTCAAATTAAGATTTTTCTTCAGGCTCCTAAAAACATAAAATGAGACTCTTCAATCTATATCAAAGATTATGGGAGGACAAGAAGAAACACCCAATGTATTGCTAAAAGAGAGAGCAGTTGAATCTCTGAGTGGAACTACCTACAAAGGGAGTTTTTCCACACTGTTATATAATCCTTAATGGCTGTAACAGTAAATTATTCATTTCAACACACCCATGTGTGTAGCACAGTGCCTGGAATTCAGTAATAATTTATGACTTACACTTGCTCTGTGCCAGGTTTCTTACAGGTATGATCTCAATTCTCACAAAAACCTCTGAGGTAGCCATGATTTCTGTCCCCATTTTAAAGTACACAAAGGTGAAGTTCATGGAAACCATCTGCAATGCCAAATCACCCAGTTTGTAACTGGTGGATTTTAGGTGCAACTCCAAATCATTATGCATTGAGAAACTAGGCTTGTAACCATCGAATCAGACTTCTGAGAAAGCAGTTGTATATAGCAGTCAGAAACCTTCTCTCTATCTCCATTACAGATGTGAAGTCAGTCCATTTATTTATTAAACTTAAGCTATGGAATTTCTCATTAGGCTATGAGATCTTTGAGGCAGGGAAGATATTTTATTCATCTACTAGTTCCCACTACCTAGCATAGGTCCTGGCTCGTGATAGATAATAATTTTAATAAAGATGTGTTCAGGGAGGTATCTTGAATTGCCATGGTGCTAGGGTTACTGTTGAATCCATTCATTCCTACACACTGGTTTGTAAGTGAACTAGAAATTAGCTCTCATAGTCATTAAAGTGCTTCTTTGGTGCAGATGTGGGAACTCAGTGGTCTCTACTAGATAAGAAATTAACAACCAGCAAATAAAAAATGAAAAAGTGAAAAGAAATGTCCTAGTGGTTGCTTGACAACATAATTTAAAATATTTTTATGCAGTCTGTAAAATAAGAGCAAACTCTAGGATTCTGAACCAACTTCCTTCATTCTGTTACCACATTTTTCACTTTCTCATTGGAGTGATGACTTCTTAATGCGCTGTGTTTGTGTTTCCTGGACACCTCCTTTGTGTTCTGAAGATAAGCTGTCAACACAACCCCAGAGAGTCTCCTGGAAAGGAGAGAATGCTCAGGGATACTACCTCTGCCTAGCGTCCTGCAGGAGATACATGCCCTAAAAATGTCCCCTTTCTACCAACTCTTTGTCCTTGGAGGGGAACCAATTTTTCTTGCTTTTGGAATGCATAAGATATACAGAGAAGCCTGGATGAGGAATTTAGCATATCATCCCAGGAATACCTTGGCCATTGGTTTGGCAAAACACCATTACTGGTAACAGCTGTGCAACAATTTATGGGAGTGGCATGGAGTCTGGCAGCTACTTTTATTTTTTCCCCTTCTGGAAGCCGGCTTCCTTTGAGTCACCTTTTGACTGTGATGGATTTATTTTCTGGTGTATATTCATTTCAGAGATCTTAGGCAATCTTTTTTCAAGATTCATGGAAACAAAAATTCATGGTTCTGAAGAAAAAGGGCGTTTAACATTTGTCAGAACTTATGTTCCATTTTTCATGGCAAATATTTGGCATTCTAAAAGTTTTGTAATATCCATGATGATACATAGAAATCTCTATATTATCGGTGCTTATTGACCAGTCTATTTATAAGTCAAGTTTAAATGTATTGAAAGATTCAGATTACCCTCTGCCCTATAGGTATGATTATTTTAAATGAAGCCAATGTTACTTCTTTAATATGAAGCTGTTGCAAAAAAGGGAAAATATAACTTGAAGGAACAGCATGATTTCAGGTGGCATTCATGACCTTCCTCATGCCAGGCAGCCAACAGGACTTCCAGATCAGACAAGTCCTGTCTACTTTAATCTGCGGGATCATTGTAATGCAGTCATTTATTTATTTTTTTTAATAGTTGGTCTAAGTAGGTAACTGAAATTTTTTGTTTTCTGAAATTCTGTGTACAAATTCAGAATATTTTAACCTCACAGATATTCATTAGTAATGATTTAAAAGAATAACACATTTATGGAATGTTTCTCTCTTTTTTATGACAAATGTAGGTTTAATGTGTGGGTAAGGGGCCAGTAAAGCCCAACTAACAACCTCCCCTCCCACCACCTTGTGAGTTTGGCCAAGTCTGCTCTGGCACCCTTTCGTTCCCCCTTTGAGTCCCGCACTAACAGTGAAGAGACTTTTTTGCTTACAAGCACTAGAAAATACCTTAACTTAAATAAAAATAACTGATTAGAATATAAACAAAAAGGACAACCAAAGAGGGTCATGATAAGAAGGATATGAAGAATGAGCAAAGCAGGAGGGAGTCTGGTGAAACAACTGGGGAAGGACAGGTGCCGGGGAAGGTCTGTGTTCAGGAACAGCTGATTGCTGAGGCTGAGGCAGTTCCAACCCCTCCTCGGTGGTTTGTGATTTTGGGGAGGAGATCTGACTGGTCTGCATTGAGTCACATGCCACTCATGGACTAGGGGAAGGCAAAGACATTTTGAATGACATACTGAATCAACCAGCTAGGTCAGTGTAGCAAATCACTCCAAAACTCTGTGGCTGGAAATCATACTTCTTTACTTTTTCAGGCATCTGTAGCTAGGCTGCAAATCAGCTGATCTAAGCCGGACTCAGGTGTGTAGTTCTGTTTAAAGATGTGGGTCAAGTGGCAAAGGTATGCTCCACACATTTCTTCTGGGGCACAGGTGAGGGGCAGCAGCTACATGATGAAAGATTTCCCCACAGCAAAGTACAGGAGTGCAAGCGCCATGTGAAAGCAGAGTTGAAGTCTGTGCTTACATCAGATCTACCAACATCCCACTCACCAAAGCAAGTCCTATGACTCAAAGTCAAGTGGTGAGAGAGTACACTCTGCCTTTTGTGGGAGTGACATTCAAATGGCAACAGGAATAGATAGAGGAAGAAGTGAACAAATGGAGCCAATGATTAAACTGAGGTAATTATACAAAAATCAAAGAGATAGTTACCATGAAAGAACATGTTTTTTACAAAAAAAAAAGATGCTTGGTTGCAAAAAAGAAATGAGCCCAACAAATGCCTAATTCCAGGAAGGATTTTTTCTCACCTGGCTCTTATGAACTGCAGCTCTAAGTGGTTCCCCTCATTGCACCTTTGTGTATCAACAAGACTTCAAAACCAACAAAATAATCTTTATGGTAGAAATGTGACCACTACCTTAAGATATAAGCAGAAGTGGTCAGATCACAGATAATGTACCTACTTTTAGGAACACCCTGGAAAGTGATTGTGATTTCAATTCATTAAAATTAAAAATGATATAGAGGAAGACATTTTTGCTGTGTTTTTGCTGTTCTAGAATCTGTCAGCATCTAAGCAGCTGGTAAACCAGTCCACAGCAACAAGTCCAGCTCTTCTGGCTCTCTCTGCTGCCCAGCTCGGCTCTCACCCTTCTGAAGCATCTAGTGGATAGCAGTGGGTGTGACCTTTCCTGAGAAGTGCTGATAGAATTTGGAAATAAGACTTTACTGAATCAAAGGGCCACTTAATGCGGGCCCTCAAATCTAGGCTGGGGTGGCTACATCCGATCATATGCCCAGATTCTAGGGCTCTGCTCCTGAAGATTCTAACTAAGTATGTCTGTGTCAAAGCCCTAATGCTGATTTTTCTTCTGACACTCCAGAACTTTCCAAGTAATTCCAAAGTTTATCCAGGATTACAGTCTACTTAGTCCAGAGGGCTTTAAGTACAAAGAACACTGATACCCAGACTAGTCCCACAGCTGTTTTGTCTTATGTCAGAACTTGGACTATTACCTGATCTGCTCTACTGTCTGCCAGTCCAGGGCTCATTCCTCCACACCCTGCCATTTCTTTCACGCGAACGCCCAGCAGATCTGAACTTCTGGAACATGAACACCATCCCCTCCCCATTCCCAGGTACAGCCATTCCTTTCACCCTAAGCACATGTGGATTGAGATGTGTTTGCATATTTATGTAGACTTCATTACTCATGGGTTGACCTACCCAATTAGTCTGGTTACTAGAAAAGTGAGCTAAAACAATTTTTGAAGAAACCTCTGGATCCTTTTGCCCCATAGGCACAAAGTATAAGCCAAGGGTCACTGCGATAAGGGAGACAGCAGCAGGTCCATGGAAAAAACCTGCAGAGCAAAATCATCAACCTTCAATGGAATGTGCATGGAAAGCCAAGAACTGTTAGTAAAAAGAAAAAGATGAAAGTAGAGAAAAGAAGGACAGAGGGGAGTGAGCAGGAGGTGAGAATGCAGAGGGTCTGAGATAGGCCCAGGCAGCCTCTTTCTCAGCAGGTCAACGCACACAGGTTGGCATGCAGGATAAGAGACCGTCACCCAAAGGAAGAAAGATGGTCTTTGGGAAGGGAAGATATGCTTAAAATTAAACACAGGGGAGGAAAAGGGTGTTTACAGTTTTCTGAGATGAGATTCAAGGCTGAAGTCATAGTCTGGCAGCCAAACCAAAGAAATTTGGTTTCCCTCTGAAAGATTTATGTCTTCTAGGGTTGAGAAATATGTCTGGCTGCCAATATTTCACAAAGCAACAGGGAAAGAAATACTACCTATGTTAGTGTTTAGCTTGGGACTTTTCACCTTTATTTGGCAAGGTATTTTTTCATTTTGAATGAGAGAAAACAATTCATGTCAGCTTTCTATGAAGATCTCAAAGCACTTTGCTTAAATTATTCGGTGGTCCATAATGTTTTATTTACCTTTAGACAAATCTTTTAAATGGTGAATTAAATTTGTTGGTGAACATTAACAGAACCTGTAAAACTCATAACCTTTCTGTGCCAAAACCCTTTGAGATAACATCACCTTCAAAGAGAATGAACAGAAATGTAATCAGATCTTTTGGGAATTTCACATAGTAGCTGGGAGCAACAAAACTGAGCCAACTCTGCCCTTTGCTATTTGTGTGCCCTTGAGAAGTTACTCAACCCTACTGTGCCATGGAAGTGGAGAAAATCAGAGAATCTACTTCATAGGGTTGTTGAAAGGATGGAATGACTTCAGCCCTTAGGATTCACTTTTATTATTACATATTCTGGAATTTCTGAGATATCTCAATTTCAAACGTTCTCTCTTCCTGCAGTCATATATTATAGAAAAAGCCTAACAATGCCAAATAACTACATTTTTAGATTATTTTTCTGGCGTGAAAGTGGCAGAAAATTCCTTTATCAGGTCATGTGTCTTTATTTGTGAGGTTCAGAAAATATGGTCGTGTTGAGAAAGCATGGAGGTATTGAAACAACGGGGAGGGAAAGTTTCCTCCAACCTTTTCTAGCTCCAAACCACATTTCTTTATTTATGGGGACATGTTCCCCTGGAAAGCCATCCGCATACTCTGGTCACAACTTCCCCAATGGCCTGTCTGACAGCTTTTCTTTCCTTCTCCTCTGTCTTTCTCTTCTTTCCCTTCCCTTCTCCCTCTTTCTCTTTTCTTTATTTCTTTCCCACTCTTTCTCCCACCCTCCTTTCCTTACTTCCAAAAATCTTTGGGTCCCTGCTTTCCCCTAAGCACTATCATTTGCTTCCCTATCCCCCGACTTAACATATATTCAGGTCCAGACAGATGTTACTTTCTCTGTCCCACCATCTCTTTAAATCTGACCTCATGCTGTCACTGTCCTCATCATCCGACTCTTCTGCTATGCTTTGCCTCTAGTTCTTTCTCAATAGTATTTCGTATTACACAGGACACACGGACAAGTAATATAGTTGATAGATGGAACTTGAGCAAAAGGAAATCAATCTAGGTTCTCCTCCTTGTTCTCTTTGCCATCTGAGTGACCTTGGGTCACATAACCCAGCTGAGCTTCAGCCTTCACATATGTGCACTCTGTGCTCTGAGTACTCACGGTACTATCAGGCTCATGGGAGGCAGTATGAGTCAAGCAATATGTTTAAGGGTCATGTATTGTTGTTAATGTCATCATTGCCCCGTCCTTCCTGGTAGTCCAGATATCCTGCTCACTTCCAATGTATAGAAGTGGTGATTTCCACTTACAACCCTACTGCCGTTTCTATTGGTAATTATTACATCTCTGGCATTTTTCCCCAACTTCAATCCCCCTTTCTTCCCGACATGCTGTTCACATCAATAATTTGAAATCACGCAGAGTATGCCATGCATGACAAGCTGTTTCTCATCCCGTGACCCCTCAGATACTGAACTTGCAGCTTTCCCTCTATCTGGTGATTATTCATTGCACCTCAAAATGCAGCTCAAATACATTTTCTTTTGTGAAATCCTCTCTGTGAGTGAACATATATCTATCATCTTACATGTTGTTTTGGTTCAAAATTGTCTATGTTCCTCTCTGTCACTCCTACTAAACTTTCAGCTTCTTGGAAGAGACATTGCTATTCTCAAGTCCTAGCGCAGTGCCTGGCACATTATATGCCCAAGAAACACTTTTTGAATTGAAATATAAGTTCACGTTACCTTATTTTCTGATCGTGTGAGTGTAGACTTACACTGGGTTTGGAATTCTAAAACTTGCATTCAAGCTTTGGCTAGCCATGGATATTGACTGTCTCACCATGACCAAGTCACCTAACTTCTAAGGGAAATAGTTCTTTTAGTATGCAAAAGGGGGACAATGACAATTCCTATTTTAATTCTTAAAATTACCCTGTGGAATACCTCTTATTATTCCCATTTTACAAATAAGAAATCTGAGGCTAGGCAACCAAAATAATCTCCTAACTAGAATCCTTGCTTCCACCCTCACTGTTCCTCAATCCACTTTGTTAGAGTATCAAGGATGATCTTCAAATAATGGTACACCCTTTGCAAAAAATACAAACAAACAAAATAACCCTCCAGTGGCTTAACTGAATTTAGGGGGGGAAATCTCAATGTCCTCTTGTGTCCAATCAGCCTCACATGCAATCTGGCACGTAACTACCTCTTTGATGTATGTCTTCAAGCCCTGCTTTTCCCCTCTTTTAGAGCATTCAGGGACAGTGGCTGAAGTGCTTCCCTTGGAACAGGTGAGCTCTGTCCCACCACAGAAACTTTGCATGTGCTGTTTCTTCTGTTAGGATCACTCTTCTAGCAAATCTTTACATAGCCGACTCCTTCTTGTTCCAGTCTGCTCAAGTGTCACTTCCTCGGAGTAGTTGTACCTAAATCCCAAACCCATTTAGCTTCTGACCCACAGCTCTCTATTTCAGTACCCTATTTTATTCTCCTCAAAGCACTTATCACAATCTAAAATCATCATTGACTTTATTGCCTGTCTCCTATATTCTCAGTTCCTAGCATAACAGATTCAAGACATACTTGTTAAAAGAACAAACTGTCCAAAGTCAACTCAACCAAGAAGGGTTGGACCCAGGACTGTCAGACTCTAAATTTGAGTCTGGGACTTTCTGTTTCTAAATCTGAACTCATAACTTTCCAACTCTATATCCTATATGCTAAACCACTGTATTATTTCCCTGCCATAAGGTCATTGAGAAGAAACAATAGGCTGATCTGGGGGACATACTTTGTAAACTCTAAGGATTATGTCAGTGTGAAGTAGCAGAGTTATGGAATTCTCTCTCATTGTTCTCTGCTGAACATCACATGCATTCAGACTGCCCACTTTCAAGATGCAATAAGTCATCACCGATGTTAGGAAAGAAAGGCCATTGACTACAAGAAGTCTTTCTGCTGATATTCCTTTAAGAATTGTTGGTGACATCTGTGAGAAATGGTCTCCTCTCTTGATTCCACTCTTGGTCAGACCCTTGCTGATCCTACCCTTATCTTCTATGCTGTGGACCTTGCCTTCCTGGATGCTATTAAGGAAAAATCTACTAAAAATCTTTCATTTATTCTTCATTAACCAATCTACCACATTCTATTTTCATGGAGACTCTAGGCCTCTGTTCAATCTGCAACTATGTCGTGTCCCTACAGTGGGCTGGAGTAACAAAACGCAAATCAGAGCTGGAATGAGCAATGGGGAGTCCTAATTTTAAGGCCCCCTCTTCCATTATAACGGGAAAGAAAACAGAAGTATAGGTCAGTTCAACTGAAATCAACAAACGAATCACACAGCTAGTTAATAGCAAAGCCAGAATGAACACCTCAACCCCCAGCGCTTATTTCCTAAAACCTGCTGTGTTTGTGTATTTGTTTATTTAATTAGTTAGTTTTTTAATAGAAAATCACCTTGTGTGATTATGGTTTCATGAAGAAAAATATATTTTTATATCTAACCAAAAGTGAATGTTTATCCTATGGTACACAAATAAAGTAGCAAGCCATAAATGTTATCTTTGTATTGATAAAATTCTCCAAATTTCAAGGGAAAATAATTTGTTGTGATATCAGTGGTATAAATTAATGGCCCTTCACTATATGCCTTTGATGTCTTACCCTACAACCTGTACCATTTTAGGTTTTGCTAAGATCCAAAGTCACTAGAACAACCTAATACTTAGGTATTTGATCATTCTGTTATCCCAGGAAAATACTGACAATGCCTTTAAAAACTACTAATTGCAAGAGTTAATTTTTTTTTTTAATTTTTACATTGTGGATATTTTTGGAAATAGGCTGTAACTTCTTCATACTTTGAACCATTAGGCTCTGCTTTGCTGGTGTCTCGTCTCACGAGGGTGATAAACTGAAAGGTAGACAATATCCTCAAAGTACAGAGGATTACACAGTTGGTTAAGCAATTAGATCATAGAAATTAGAAATCAGACTTGTGAATTTTTCCTTATCTGAATGTTTAAGTCATTTTTCCTCATTCAAAGAAAACACGTTTTTGTTTATATGGCAAATACGTATAATAAGTGGTAGGGTCTGGAAAGGAAAATGACAGAACTCCCTGGATTCCAAATCACCTTCCAAGGGATCCCTTCTGGCACAGGTGCGCCGTATTAGCCTGCACACCCGCTATACTTTCCATAAGAAAGTTTTGAACATCGCGCTTCCCATATATTAAAAAATGGCCTTTACTTTTTTCTCCATCATTTTTAGTCAATGAAGTTAGTTTCTCCTCTCTTATAGGAAGTAGATGATTATGTCTGAATCATAGATCATCGCTATTACTAATACATAATGCCATTTGGAGCATACTCACGTCCTAGAAAGTTTCCAAGTTTATAATGTCTACTTGAATTTTTCCAGAGAACATTTGTCATTTCATTCAAGAGCAGGCCTGTGGGTAATCATTTAATCAAAACTCCTGCAGTGATTGCCACTTGTATAGAAAATTAGAAAGCTACAGCGGGAGCAGAGCCAGGATTGCAAAGTTAATGCCAAGTGTAAATGGGCACTGCTTCTTTGTTAAGTGTTGGGTAAGAATGAACGCCACATTCTTAAATTTGGAGGAAATTGAAGAAAGAGAGCCATCCTTCGGTCAGAGTCACATTTCCTAGTTTTCATTTCCTCTGGATTTGAAACTGTATTTACACAAATAGACATAATGAAAATTCATAGAAATCACATATAATTATGATTCATGCATTTAAAGAAAAGTTGTCTTCTAGCTTTGAGGCCTCTGCCACATCATTTTTTAAGAGTCAAGAGTGTAAAGAAGAACATTGAAAAACATTAAATAGGATATTTTTACGCCTCATTATGATTTCATATATAACAACCATCAGATGAAAAAATGTGTGGAGAAGATAGTTCCTGAGATATCCAGTCCTAACATGTGACCAAGAGCTCACTGGGAGGTGAGTTAGTATAGAAATAACTGCTCTTCTGGAAAGAAGTTTTGTTTTGACTTTGAAACTCTATACATTATGCTTTTATGAACATAATCCTGTCTTACTTTCATTGTCTCTAATGGATGTGAGGTTTAATACGTTGCTGACTGTAGAGATGATCCCTCAGGGAAGAGCTGGATATGTACACCAGAGAAGTAAACACAGTTCCTTAAAGCGTACTGTGGTGAGGTCATATTCTGAAAAGAGATTCTAACCAAGTCAGTTTTAGCCTATTATTTATTTTCTTTTCCAATAGCATCTTTTTAAAAAATGAACTCAACTTATAAGTTAGGTGATTTTCTCAAATACTGATCTAAAACGCAGGTCCAAATTTGTGCCCACAAAAGAGGAATCCAGCCCTCATTTCTGGTTAATTAAATGATGGGTGAACCATAGTTGAAATTGGATCTTGGCAAAATACATTTTCTGTTTGAAAATAAAGTATGTACGGTTCCGCTGCTATCTCACGTTGGCATCAGAAACAGGAAGCCCTAACTCCATGGCCAACCTGTACGTGTGGTGAAAGACCACAGGACTGCATAGTTTGGGAGGGATTACCCCACCCTGAGAGATCTGAGTGTGTTGACAGAATGTCACTAACTCAATGACTGCCCGAGACTAGCAATAAACAGGATTTCTCACGGAGCATGTTTAACCACCAAAAGAAAGGCGTGTTTTTTCCTGACAGGAAACCATCCTAAAAAGTTTCTTGTTCGAGTTTAAATATAGTCCTCCAGGTTGTAAGGCCAGGATGCTAACATGTGGTCCCTGTGAATTTCCTTACAGCAATAAGGAAGTCATCTACAGCCACCCTTAGGAGGAACGGGAGAGCCTGTATTTGGTTCGCGGAGCTAAAAGCCAGGGAAATAGATTCAAACGTACCCTGATCTTGGGCAGGAGAATCGGGCTGATTAGAGGGCAGGGACCTGCATTTCAGCTAAATTGAAGACCTATTTTACGTAGACCAGAAATTATATCTGGAGAGAACAGCAAAATCAGGGAGGGGCAGGCAAGAACTATGGAGCCAGACAAGCTAGAGATAAAATACTTGAAAACGGCAAAAAAAAAAAAAAAAAAAGAGAGAGAGAGAGAGAGAGAAAGAAAAATGAAAGTACAATTGCTCAGTGGTTGAGAGTTGAACAGAGCAGGATTTAAACCCCACCTCTGCCTCTTTCTGCCTGTGAGACTTTGGACAACTGTGGTTATATTATTTGCTTAAAATATTAGCTGTTCCTCTCCACTGGGCCCTTCCTTCAGACCCCTCCTTCTAGGAGGAGTCCCCCTACACTGATATCAAGTTGGCCATGTGACTTGCTTGGACAATAAAATATGAGCAGAAGTAATGAAAATCATGTCCAAATAGAGAATTTAAGATCCACTGATTTTTCTTTTTCTTCTCCATGGCAAGGGCCTTTTGCAGATGGGTCTGTTCCTTCAGCCTGGTTTCTAGAATAAAGATGACTTGTAGCAAGAGCCAGAGCCAATCACAGACCTCAGCTGATACTCATCATAAATCTGTGCTATTAGCTATTAAAATGTGTTACCATAGCTTAACCAGGCGAAAGCGGACTGATACAGCAAGTACATAAATCTCTCTGTGTCTCAGGGTCCTCGTCTCTAACGTCAGGGTAAGGCTGGCATGAAGAAAAGATGATGATGTTTGGATAGTGGGTGTTTTCTTAGCAGCATCTAGCAAGTAGTGATCATTGTTATCCCAGAGACCCCGGCTGTGAATCTGTGGAACAAAGGGTCAGGAATCCAGAAGAAGGGCTAGGCAGGAATTGATGAAGACCACAAAGCCAAGGGTCTGTACAGCTAGATACTGGGATTTAGCTGGAGGCATGAGGAACAGACTGTGGGGGATGAGTTCAGGGAGGCAGCAGTAGTATGACACGTGGTAGTGCCCCAACTGCCCCCTGAGACACATTTTGTAAAGGCTTCTAATGAAGACCAATGTCAACCAAGAGCACAGGCAGATCTGGTGGGAACACATATGTAGATGGGATAGTAGACAGTTATTCACACGAGGTTTACAGAAGGCAAATCTTTCTAAAATAAACATTATTTGTTCCCAAGCAGTTTTTCCACTCTTAGTGTTATTTGAATCCATTACAGTTATGTCTGAAATTCCACAATGACAAAATTTTCTCCTTGTGGATTGAGTTACAGTTGTTCGTGTTTTTTTTTTGTTTGTTTTGGTTTTTTTTCATGAAAGCTACATCACTTATGTCTCTAAAATGATTTTAAAAATAGAAAGTGGGCCAGAAACTCTAGACGCATTTTAAATCTGTTAACACAAACTTATGTACCCATAATGACAGATAAGGTTGGTTTTTATGGTAGTGAAAATAAGTGTCATGTTGCTACTGATGCTGCATCAGTTATGTGGGTTTTCTTCTTAGATTGTTTAGAAGGGAAAACTGATCAGCTATTTTCCCTGGATGCAGGACCACTGGTGCACAGGACAAGGAGGCTCAGCTGGACCGACTGTGTTTCATTGGATAGGACACGCCTTACCACTAGAATGATTTTGTGAAGCTGGAGGGCAAAGCCAAACCAATCATCCACTGAAAGTGTTTCAGTGGTTTTCAGTACCAGCTGGCCATTAGCATCATGTGGGGCAATTAAAACTGATACTCAGACACTACTCCTGATAAATTAAAAAACAAAACCAAAAACCTCTGGGGCTGGGAAGGAACCATCACAAACACAACACAAATAAAACTCCCCAGATGATTCTAGTGTGTATCTCCAGGGCTGAGAACCATTGAGTTAAGAGGTGGAGAAGTCCAAGTGAGGAGAACTCGGGGGATGGGAGTAGTTGAGAAACCAAGATGAATAGAGGAACAGAGAAGGAGAATACTGACTGATGCTTCTCAAATGTCAGCATGCATGAGCATCACCTGGGTGTCTTGTGAAAATGCAAATGCTGATTCAGTACAACTGAGGTGGGGACTGAGCATCTGCAGTTTCTAACAATCTCTCAGGGGATGCTGCCAGCCCTTGGATCACACTTGGAATAACAAGGAACTAGAGCAGATAGGTAGGACTTGTTCCCAGCGACTCCTAGTTTTCCAAAGCCTGAATCCTTCGAGGCTGCAAGGGCACGCCAGGGTCTCATGAAACAAAGGTAGTAGCTGCCAATGGAAATATATAGTGATTCCTCGCAAGAAGATGTTTGTCATAGTTTGAATTTATTCTAGAAGTGTTGTCGGAATAAAAAAAACCAGATTTAGGTTACCTTACAGAAGATGACACACACAGAACTAGAAACTAAATGCAGTAGGAACCTTGTATATTAATCAAGGTAATTGCTTTCTAAAGACCATTCACTCTAAGCTGAAGTAGCATAGGAGTATTGATACACAGCCATGACAGGAGCCAATTCAGAAAGAAAAATTAAATGGTCTTAAATGGCATTTTTAAAACACTGATATTACTCAGGTCATTTTAGTTGGCACCCAGACATGATAAATTAAAGTGGATTGAATCACAGTAATAACATTGTTTTTGTCTTGATTTTCTTTAATCCTTCTGATTAGCTTCAGGGGGGGGAAAAAGTATTAGTTTGAGGTTGTGTATCTTTATTGATATCTGCTAATTACTCATTTTAACAAAAATAGAGAAGTTCCATGTTCAAAATTCTAGGTGATCCTGGCTGGAAGGTCTCAGTGGTTAGAGTGTTGGCCTGTGCACAAAAGGGCCAGGGGTCTGATTCCCAGTCAAGGGCATGTCCCTGGGTTGCAGGTTTGATCCCTGGCCAGGCTGGGGAGTGTATGGGGTCAACCAATCAATATGTCTTTCCCTCGTCAATGTTTCTCTCTCTCTCTCTCTCTCTCTCTCTCTCTCTCTCTCTCTCTCTCCTGCCCCCTCCCTCCTTCCCACTCTTTCTAAAATTAAATGGAAAAAATAGCCCTGGCCAGTTTGGCTCAGCGGTTAGAGCGTCGGCCTGCGGTCCTGAGAGACCCGGGTTCAGTTCCCGCTAAGGGCACATACTTCGGTTGCAGTTTGTCCCCGGCCCTGGTTGGTCGTGCGGGTGGCAGCCACTCGATGTGTCCCTTCACGTCGATATTTCTCTCTCTCTCTCTCTCCCTTCCTCTCTCTCCTTCCCATTCTATCTGTGCAAAAAATGGAAAAATATTCTCGGATGAGGATAAATAAAAAAGAAAAAAGAAAAAATATCCTCTAGTGAGGATCAACCAAAAAAAAAAAAAATTCTAGCAGACAAAACATATCATTGGTTTATTTTTATTACAATTATATGTGTGGTTACTTTTTACTTTTAGTAAGTGATTTTTTTATTTTTTTATTTCTGGCATAAGACAAAAATCATGAAGATGGAATTTGAATAGCCAAAGTTTTGAAAATCTGACATGGAACAAATATGAAACTGCTTTGAAACCTGTGCTGTTAACAAATTTAGGTCCTAACAAATATTTTCATCAATTTATTTAGCAAAAACTGCACTTAGAATAAGTTTATGAAGACAAAATTTAATCAATAAATATTTGCTTAAACAAAAGGCAGTTTTTAAAATTAAAAAATTCTGATGTAGGAAAAAATTGATCATCATGAAAAAGACTCAACTATTGATCCCGGCTCTGCTTCCTGTGACCTCATGGACGATGCTAATACCCATCCAAAGGATTCCTCCAGCTATTTGCAAGAAGTTATCAAGATCCTTTCAATCATCTCTTTTACACATAGAGCATTTGTACTCCCTTAACCTGCGTATGTGATGTAATATTGAGCCCTATCACCATGGTGTTAGAACTCTCCAACGTGCTTCTGGGTTTCCATCATCGTTTTTATGTACTCAGGGCTGTTTTGTTATTAATTTATTACCCAGAAGCCTCCTCTTCTACACATATGCATCCCCTCTCATCCCTAACTTAATATCATCCCAATCAATAGGCACATGCCTCCTACCCCCCTTTATCAAAACTGAATCGAATCATTTTGCATTCTTTTGACCTCCAAGATATTAGTATTGACAAGTTTGTAAATATTTGCATCATGACAATATTCAATTTTTTACCTAAGGGAAGGAATGATCTGGGGATTTTAGGGACAGTGAGAAAGGCAGTAAGGGAGGACCTACCAGCAATGATACTTCTTGGCATCTACATCTTGACATGGACCTCTATATGTTCAATTTCAATCACCTGTCCTTGGATAATAGCTATTTCCATGAGCATGTCTGTGTGCCTGTGCTGGGCACAAGCAGGCAAGAGGGAGGCAAAGTTGTGTGCTACAGAAAGGGAGTTAGGTGCTATGATTACTGTTGATTAAAGAAGAGATTTCAAACAGGACTCTCTCAGGATGTTACAAAGACAGGAAGCCAACAAATACACCTTTATCCTAAAAGCCTATAAACAGGCATTAGCATTAAACTAACTTCCTAACTTGATCTAGTGATTGTCATCAACATTTCTTTTAAGGATCAAACTAACATAATGTGGATTAAATAGCACTGACCTTTAATACTATTTAATCCCATTGATTTCCCTCATTCTGGCTTCTGAGTTTACATTTTTAAGTGACATTTAACGGTACATGTACTTAACAGCAGTTAATCTTTGTTAATATCAGGGGACAACTCCATATTAAAATGGTTTCAAAAGCAAAGAATGAAGGGGAAGTGTGTTTGGTCTTTTAAAAGTGAGGGACAATATGTGGTAAAGGGATGCAGGGGTGGTAAGAGCAGTCTAAGCCAACGTAGGCTAGGAAGAGTGCAGACTCAAGCAGGGAGTTGCAGTGACCCTGTGCATTCAAACTGCTTGGTCAGCCTACACAAAGCCTTCAGGAGCTGGAGCTTATTTCTGTTCAGATGCTGTCTACTCTGGGTCCAAATCACAGACTGGTATCCGTGCTCAGCTATGCACAAGGCAGATCAGGACTTAGCTTCGTGCGCCACGTTTCGGCACACGTTCCCTCCAGACTTCTAAGCGTCTTGGAAACATTGCTTCATTCATCTCTACAGCATTCCGTTTGGGGAGTTAAGTTACAAATATTATGGGGCCTGTTTTACAGCTGAGAAAGCTGAGTTACAGAAAGGTTAAGTGGCTTGCTCAAGGTCAGAAATTGGTAATAGAGATCAAGTGCAGACTGGAGGGGACCCAGCAGTGGTTCCCAGGATACTTCGGCAGTGTCACTCCAAAATCATTCCCTGTGCTATTCCCCAGGGCAGCAAATTCACAAGTGCCAATAGAAAGCTTCTATGAGGCAATTGTAGAGGCAGGGTTCTTTCTCCAGGGGACAGATACGATGCTGTTACTTTAGACTTCTCCTACATTTTCAAAGGGGCAGAACTAATGACTAAATTCATCTAACACTGGATACACTCCACATCTAAAGCCAGGGACACCGCCTTGCAATACAGACAGCCACCGTTCAGAAATGCTTCTTGGAGGAGTTTTTGCAATGCAAGAAAACTCTTGGGCTTTCTGAAGCCACAGCGTAGATATAGTTTCTTTTCCTTCAAAGAGGAAACTTGAGAGGGAACGTTTAGAATATCTTCACAATCAGGCCTTTCTGTGGACAGTTTTGGCTTGAGACACTTCAAAATGTTGTCCTCATTCTGTGGTTATCTTCATCTCCAAGTAAATCTCAAGAGCTTTACATGAGGGGATTTGAGGTGTTTTGTGGGTTCTTATACTTTAGCTTTCTAACTAAGTGGCAGTCCAATGGGTGCACAAGGAAGGGAGGTAGAAAGGAAAATTGGAAGTGCACAGTAACTCCCATAGGTGAGGTTCATATTTCTGACGGTGGCCACACTTCCCTCACCAGGAGTAGAAGTTTAAGGACTTTGACTCTGTTTTCCAGGGTGAAATGAAGATTAAAAATTATCTGCAGCTTTCTGATCCAATTGTTTGCAATGTAGGTGGCACTGTCTTCCAAGATTGTTAGTTTTTGAAGCGAGCTGAATTTTAGATGTATCTTGATAACTACAACAAGTTTTCTTAATACTATATGGCAAATCATAAACATTTTCCCAAAGATAAAAAATATTTTATTTCCTGAACCATTCAAGAATGTATATTCTCTGCAAACACATTGCTACCTTGAATGTTTACTATATAATGCATAGAACTAAATAAAAAATAATTACTATTTATTAAGCAGCAAACTAACTGCATAAAGCATATCTGTGTATATATGTATATATGTAACGTATATAGGTATACATATATATTGCATACATATATGTACATATAGAAAAATCTTATTTAAAATTCTAACAACTCTTTGATATAATTACTATTATTCTTATTTTACTTATGAGGGAAAGGAGACTCTAAGAGATTCATGGTCTCACAGCTATACATTGCTGACAGAATTATCTGACATCAAGTCACGTGGTCTCATATAAGACAAACAGCCCTGGCCAGTTTGACTCAGCAGTTAGAGCATTGCCTATGGACCAAAGGTCTTGAGTTCGATTCCTGGTCAAGGGCACATACCTGGGTTTCAGGTTTGATACATGGCCCCAGTTGAGGTCATATAAGAGGTAACCAATTGATGTGTCTCTCTCACATAAATGTTTCTCTCTCACTCTCCCTCCCACCTAAAGATCAATGGAAAAATGTCCTCAGGTGAGGATTAACCAAAAAAAAAAAATTGTAAACAAACAAAAAAGTAAGATGCAAGTTGTTATCTACATACCCCTTTGTACAACTAATCTGGAGAGAGAAAAGTACCAGGAAAAAATAATTATGTAGTTTGACTGTCAGAAGAATCTATATGATGCCTAGAGCTACTAGACTCAAATTTCTGATAACTATGAGTCTCGCAAACTTGCAAACTGTTGACTATGAATTGTTTAATATCAACTATGTGTTTGATAGCAAGTCAGAACTGTGGGAACCTGCCTTGCTTTATTATTTGAATTCACTGAGAGAAAAGCATGCCATTCTGGCCATAGTTTCTAAAATTAGGGTAGAATTGTCTTCAATTGTGCCATTTGTACTCTGACAGTAAAATGGCATAATCTATCCATGTTGATGTGCACAAGTAGTGGGTGTGAAAGGTGCACAAATATTCATGGAAAACCAAGCAATAGAATCATAGGTGAGGGTCAGAAATGTCAAAACCTATAAATAGTAGTATTTAAACTGCACATGTGCTGCATTGTCAATTCTTAGGACTTTGAAAATTTGAAGTTTGAATGACTCGAGTCAAAATGTGACTACTGTATTCCTCCAGGTTCCATTACAGTTCCAGAGTCATCTCACGCTGGTACCCTCCATTTCCTTCACAGGTCACTTTGTCCCCCTGGTCCTCTCACCTGCAGATGGCTGGCAGAGGTAGGGCCATTGAATATCTCTCTCTATATATTAAGTAGGTGGGTAGATAGGTAGGGAAGGTTAATAGGTAGCTAGGAGACAGATGATAGACAGATAGATAGATAGATAGATAGATAGATAGATAGATAGATAGATCGATCACACTTCTGGATCTCATATTGAGTTGCTGTAACATAGTTTTTTCTACTCCAATAGAAGCCGAACAGCCGATGTTCTCACTCTGTAAGCCTTCCATAGCAAGAGGGTTTCAGAAATCCTAACTTACCACTACTTGAATGATCTACATTTCACCTGGCTTCTCCACTCACATGCATTTTTAGTCCAAGAGCCCAGCAGTGTTATTCTTTTAATTTTATTTGCCCACAGAGCTGAAACATTTGAAGTGCAAGCATGGGACTGAATAATTTTCAATTAGATGTTGGCACATACAAACACTCACAGACACTAACTGACACAGAACAACTGCCATGCACTGAACTTAATGGATATACTCTAATGGCATGGCCAACGGTAGAGCAATTTTGGAGTCAAGAAATGTAGCAGCAGTAGAAATTATAGTCCGCAACATGACAAGAAGTCCTTTGGAAAGGTTTTGCACAATTAGCTTATTTCAGAAATGAAGAATGCCAATTGGATTAATTTACCAAATCTTGACAGGACATTGATACCAGTTGTTGTTGTTTTCGTCACTATTTACTTACCTCTCTGTTTCCTTAGTTATGGAGGATCAAAAAAAGATTGCTTCTTATTGGAGTCAATGTCTATTTGCAGTAAAGCCTTGCTATTTGAGAAAGCACAGAGCAGTGAGTCCTTTTCTTTTTCCCTTCTGAACCCTGTGAATTTTAAAGCTACAATTCCTTTTTTTTTTTTTTTTGGAACATATAAAGTTTCTCATTAAATTTTCTAGGTCTATGCTTGGATTGAAATTTCTTCATTTGGGGCTTATAACTACAAATCAAAACTTTTATCTATTGTTATTATTATTTGCAAATTTCTAGCAATCATTTTTATAGTCTACAACTATGGGTGTTATTGTTCCCCATCCATGTTATAATTTCAAGTAAATCGAGCAATGAAAATTTTATAGTGCATCCCTAATTGTGCACCAGACTGGAACTGTTCATACAAATTCCAAGCAATTACGAGGCTTTCTGGGAAACATTGGCAGCAAACACTGGATTAAATGTTTATAACAGCAAGCCAGATGGGAAACAGAGATAAGGAAAATCTCATGGAAACTTATTTTTTTCCCCAAACCACAAGACTATTTTAAATTAACCTGGCCAAGGGGAAGCATTTTCACATTGTTGACCAATAATGAGTTTTTGGTAAGTAATAGCAGTTAAATTGTGGGGAAAATTTTACAAAGCTATAACCCTTTGTGTCAACTGTGACTGATGTTATAGACAGTTGATGTATGAGACTCCAAGGGTGTGTTAGAGAATCCAAATTTTTTTAATGAAAAATAGTAGTTCTTTTTATTTTTTATTCTTAATTTATCTTTATTACTGGAAGTATAACAGATGTTACTCCTTTTTCCCCCCATTGACCACTTCCTCCCCACTCCCACACCCTCCGGCCTTCAGTGCAACATTGTCTGTATCCAAGAGAATCCACATTTATAAAGTGACCGTTCGAAAAGTGCTCAGTGTCACTAATCATCAGAGAAATGCAAATTAAAACCACAATGAGATATCACCTCACACCTGTCAGAATGGTTATCATCAATAAATACACAAATGGCAAGTGTTGGTGAATCCTCATGCCCTGTTGGTGGGAATGCAGACTGGTGTAACCACTGTGGAGTATGGAGTTACCTCAAAAAATTAAAAGTAAAACTGCTTTATGACCCAGCGATTCCACTTATGGGTATATATCCAAAGAAAACCAAAACACTAATTCAAAAGAATATATGCACCCTTATGTTCATTGCAGCATTATTTACAATAGTCAAGATATGGATACATCAATAGATGATTTGCTAAAGATGTGGTATATATACAATAGAATATTGCTTGCCCTTAAAAAACCTAAATCTTACCATTTGCAACAGCATGGATGGAACTAGAGGATATTTTTTTTCAGTGAAATAAGTCAGTAGTAGAAAGACAAACACCATACGGCCTCACTTATATGTGGAATCTAAGGAACAACATAAATGAACAAACAAAATTGAAACAGACTCATAGACACTGAAAGTGGACAGGTGATTGCCACTCCAAATGAAAAGTGTTTTCTTTTGCCACCTCTAATTTTATTTCTCATGGGAGTAAAAAAAAAAAATTAATATAAAATTTAATGTGAAAGAGAAACCCTGGCCAGTTTGGCTCAGCAGTTAGAGCGTCAGCCTGTGGACCAGAGAGTCCCAGATTCGGTTCCCGCTAAGGGCATGTACTTCAGTTGCGGTTCGTCCCCGGCCCTGGTTAGGGTCATGCGGGTGGCAACCAGTCAATGTGCCTCTCTCACATCGATGTTTCTCTCTCTCTTTCTCCCTCTCTCCTTCCTGTTCCATCTGAAGATACATGCAAAAATGTCCTCGGGTGAGGATTGAAAAAAAGGAAAGTGAAATAGAAGAGACAAATGTGAGCAATGTAATCAATAGAAATTATTCCTATTGGGAATGCAGACTGGTGCAGCCACTATGGAAAACAATATGGTGTTACCTCAAAAAATTAAAAATGGAACTTCCATTTGACCCAGTGATCCTGCTTCTAGGAATATATCCTAAGAAGCCTGAAACACCAATCAGGAAGAATATATGTACCCCCATGTTCATAGCAGCACTACTTACAATAGCTAAGATCTGGAAACAGTCCGAGTGTCCATCAGTAGACGAATGGATAAAAAAGCAGTGGTACATATACACAATGGAGTACTATGCAGCTGGAAGAAAGAAAGATCTCTTATCCTTTGAGACGACATGGAAGGACCTGGAAAGTATTATCCTAAGTGAAATAAGCCAAGCAGAAATAGACAAATACCATATGATCTCACTTTTATACGGAATATAATGAACATAACACTCTGAGGAATACAGTAGACCAAGAAACATGGAAGTAGGGCACAGACTGACATCCCTCAGAAGAGGGGGTGGGGGGTGGGAAGAGATAAACCACAGAACTTATATGCATGTATGCATGACCAATGGACATGGACAACTAAGTTGGGGATGGGGTGGGGAGGGGGGTGCCAATGAGGTAAAAAAGGAGAAATATCTTAACAAAAAAATAAAAAAATTAAAAAAGAAGAGAATTTGACAAAAATTTTCATATCATACCAAAAGCAGGAACTTATCAAGTTGAAGAGATACATTTTGAGTAGAAGAAATGTTAGGTCTTGAAATTGTTGTGACTCCAAGAATGAAAAAAAATAAATCACATCAGTACATTCGGGAAAACATTTAAATTTCTTGCTGTATTTATTAGCTTTTGCTGTGTAACAAACTTATCCTAAAACTTAATGGCTTACACTTGACCCTATAGATCAAATCTGGCCATGGCTTATTTCTGGGTGTCCCACAGCTAAGAATGGTTTTACATCTTTAAAGAGACATTTAAAAGTTTTTTTTTACATTTATTTTGGTTACAGATGTTTCTCCCTTTTCCCCATTGACACTCTCCTACCCCTTCCCCCCCCGCCCTGTCCCTAGCTTTGTTGTTCATGTCCATTGGTTATGCATACATGCATATAAGTTCTGTGGTTTATCTCTCCCCCTCACACCCTCTTCTGGGGATTGTCAGTCTGTACCCCACTTCCACGTCTCTGGGACTACCCCATTCCTCAGACTGTTCATTATATTCATTATATTCCACAAATAAGTGAGATCATGTGATATTTGTCTTTCTCTGCTTGGCTTGTTTCACTTAGGATAATACTTTCCAGGTCCCTCCATGTCGTCTCAAAGGATAAGAGATCTTTCTTACAGCTGCATAGTACTCCATTGTGTATATGTACCACAGCTTTTTTATTCATTTGTCAACTGATGGACATTTGGGCTGTTTCCAGATCTTAGCCTTTGTAAATAGTGCTGCTATGAACATGAAGGTACATATATTCTTTCTGATTGGTGTTTCAGGCTTTTTTAAAAGAAGTGCAACAAAGACCGCAAGTGGCCACAAAGCCTAAAATGTTTATTATATGGCCCTTTACAGAAAAATATTGCCAACCTCTGTATTAAAACAATTTATTTAACTCACTATTTACCATGTTGGCAATTTGGAATGGGCTCTGTTGGATAGTTCTTCCCCTGCTCTTGGCAAATCTCATTCATGTGTCTGCAGCTAGCCAGTGGGTGACCTGACATGTCCTCCCTTACAGGTTTGGCAGTTGGCTCTCATTATTTAGGAGAGAAGTCAGGACTTGTTCTCATGATGGTAGTTGCAGTGTTTTCAACAGTAGCAAGCAGAGACAAACCCCAAATCTAAGCACTTTTTAAGCACCACTTTGCATCATGTTTGGTAATATTTCATTAAATCAGGTCACATGGTTAAGTCTAGAGTTATTGTAGGAGGATACTATCAAAAGGCACAAACAAAGGAAAGGAAAAGATTGTGGCCATTTTTATAACCCTCCATATCTGTTAATTTGACATGAAATAATGACAATAACAGGATAATGTAAAACTAATAAAATGCCATTACTCTGAGGACATTGATGGCAAACTTTTAAATAAGTCATGGTGATTCAATGAGTATTTAAGATTAGTCACCAAACAAGAAAAATTTAAATGCCCTGAATTATTTCTCTTCATATATGAAAGAAATCTGATGGACATAATCATGAAAATTTACATGAAATTATCAATAACATGTTGTAAATGTGAAAGAATCTTTGCTAAACTATCAATAATAAAAACATTTGGTTACATGCTAAGAGACTCAATTATCTTTATATTCTTTTTATTGAAAAGATATTATACAATCATTGTCATGAGTTGGTAAGGAAAGGAAAGCATACATAGCAAAAAAATCTAGGAGAGATTTATTATAGAAGAGTGATAGGTATTTCATTTAAAAAGCATATTTTTCTGGATTTGGGGAGGTGGGTGGTATTTTCAGTTTTACAAAATGTGTAATTTGTTGTGATTTCTTTCCTTGTTTCTTAATATTTAATTTTTTTTTGTTACAGATGTTTCTCCTTTTTTACCCCATTGACACCCCTCTCCCCATCCCCCCCCCCTGCCCCGTCCCCGGCATTGTTGTCCATGTTTATTGGTTATGCATACATGCATATAAATTCTGTGGTTTATCTCTTCCCACCCCTCCACCCCTCTTCTGAGGCATGTCAGTCTGTGCCCTACTTCCATGTTTCTGGGTCTACTGTATTCCTCAGACTGTTATGTTCATTATATTCTGTATAAAAGTGAAATCATATGATATTTGTCTATTTCTGCTTGGCTTATTTCACTTAGGATAATACTTTCCAGGTCCTTCCATGTCGTCTCAAAGGATAAGAGATCTTTCTTTCTTCCAGCTGCATAGTACTCCATTGTGTATATGTACCACTGCTTTTTTATTCATTCGTCTACTGATGGACACTCGGGCTGTTTCCAGATCTTAGCTATTGTAAGTAGTGCTGCTATGAACATAGGGGTACATATATTCTTCCTGATTGGTGTTTCAGGCTTCGTAGGGGATATTCCTAGAAGCAGGATCACTGGGTCAAATGGAAGTTCCATTTTTAATTTTTTGAGGTAACACCATATTGTTTTCCATAGTGGCTGCACCAGTCTGCATTCCCACCAGCAGTGCATAAAGTCCCCTTTTCTCCACACCCTCGCCAACACTTGTTGTTTGATGATTTGTTGATGGCAGCCATTCTGACAGGTGTGAGGTGATACTTCATTGTTGTTTTAATTTGCATCTCTCTGATGATTAGTGATGTTGAGCATTTCTTCATATGTCTCTTGGCCATTTGTATGTCCTGTTTGGAGAGATGTCTATTCAGCTCCTCTGCCCATTTTTTAATTAGGTTCTTTGTCTTCCTTTTGTTGAGTTGTATGAGCACTCTCTATATATTGGAAATTAACCCCTTATCTGATATATCATTGGCAATGATGTTCTCCCATACAGTGGGTTGCCTTTCTATTTTGATAATTGTTTCTTTTGCTCTACAGAAGCTTTTGAGTTTGATGTAGTCCAATGTGTTCATTTTTTTTTCTCTATTTCTGTTGCCTTAGGTGATGTATCAGTGAAAATTCTACTGCGTATGATGTCCGAAATTTTGATGCCTATATTTTCTTCTAGAATTTTTATGGATTCACGGGTCACATTTAAGTCTTTTATCCATTTTGAGTTAACTTTTGCATATGGAGTAAGTGATGGTCTAGTTTCATTTTTTTGCATGTAGCTGTCCAATTTTCTCAACACCATTTATTAAAGAGGCTGTCTTTACTCCACTGTATGCTCTTGCCACCTTTGTCAAATATTAATTGAGCATATTGCCTTGGGTCCATTACTGGGTTGTCAGTTCTGTTCCATTGGTTTATATGCCTATTCTTGTGTCAGTACCAGGCTGTTTTGATTATTATAGACACTTTGTAGTATAACCTGATATCTGGTATTGTGATCTCACCTACTTTGTCCTTCTTTTTCAAAATTGCTGTGGCTATTTGGGGACATTTTGCGTTCCATATGAACTTTTGAAGTATTTGTTCTAGTTCTGTGTAATATGTCGTTGGTATTTTGATGGGGATTGCATTGAATCTATAGATTACTTTGGGTAGTATGGACATTTTAATGATGTTAATTCTTCCAATCCATGAACAAGGTTTGTGTTTCCACTTTTTTATATCTTCCTCTATTTCTTTTTTCAATGTCCTGTAGTTTTCTGCAAATAGGTCCTTTACTTCTTTGGTTAAGTTTATTCCTAGGTATCTTAATTTTTTTGCCACAATGGCAAATGGGATTGTTTTTTCAGTTTCTCTTTCTGTGAGTTCATCATTGGTGCATGTGAATGCCTTCGATTTCCTGACATTAATTTTGTATCCTGCTACTTTGCCAAATTCATTTATTAAGTCTAGTAGATTTTTGATGGAGTCTTTAGGGTTTTCTATGTATAATATCATGACATCTGCAAATAATGACAGTTTCACTTCCTCCTCTTCAATTTGGATCCCTTTTATTTTTTCCTCATGTCTGATCGCTGTGGCTAAAACTTCTAGTACTATGTTAAATAAGAGTGGCAAAAGTGGACATCCCTGTCTTGTTCCTGTTCTTAATGGAAATGTTTTTAGTTTCTGCCCATTGAGTATGATGTTGGCTATAGGTCTTTCATATATGGCCTTTATTATGTCGAGATATGATCCCTCTAGTCCCACATTGCTGAGTGTTTTTATCAGAAATAGATGCTGGATTTTGTCGAATGCATTTTCAGCATCTAATGATATGATCATATGGTTTTTATTCTTCATTTTGTTTATGTGGTGTATCATATTTATTGACTTGCAAATATTGTACCAGCCTTGCATCCTGGGATGAATCCCACTTGGTCATGGTGAATAATGTTTTTGATGTATTGCTGGATCTAATTTGCTAGCATTTTGTTCAGAATTTTGGCATCTATGTTCATCAGGGATATTAGCCTGTAGTTTCCTTTCTTTGTAGCGTTTTTTTTTTTTTTTGAAATTAGAATTATGCTGGCCTTATAGAACGAGTTTGGAAGTCTTTCTTCTTGAACTTTTTGAAATAGTTTAAGGAGAATGGGTGTTAGTTCTTTTTTGCATATTCAGTAAAACTCCCCTGTGAAGCCATCTGGGCCAGGGCTTTTGCTTGCTGGGAGAGTCTTGATTACCTCTTCAATTTCCTTAGTTGTTATTGGTCTGTTCAAGTTTTCTATCTCCTCCCGGTCCAGTTTTGGGAGACTGTGTTTTTCTAGAAATTTGGCCATTTCACTTAGATTGTCGAATTTGTTGCCATATAATTGTTCATCGTAGCTGTTAACCATCTTTTGTATTTCTGTGGTGTCGGTTGTTACTTCTCCTCTTTCATTTCTGATTGTGTATTTGGGTTCTCTCTCTTTGTTTCCTGGTGAGTCTAGCTAAGGGTCCATCAATCTTGTTTATCCTTTAAAAAAACCCAGCTCTTTGTTTCATTCATCCATTGAATTGTTGTTTGGTTTTTTTTTTTGGTCTCTATGTCATTTATTTCTGCTCTGATCTTTACTATTTCCTTCCTTCTACTTGCTCTGGAGTTTTCTTTTTGTTTGCTTTCTAATTCTTTACGTTGTGAGGTTAGACAGTCAATTAGACATTTTTCTTGTTTCTTGAGGTAGGCCTGTAGTACTATGAACTTCCCTCTCAGAACTGCTTTTGCTGCATCCCATAGATTTTGTGTTGTTGTGTGTTCATTTTCATTGGTTTCCAGGAAGTTTTTAATTTCTTCCTTGATTTCCTCGGTAACCCATTCATTGTTTAATAACATGCTATTTAGCCTCCATGTGTTGAAATGTCTTTGCATGTTCTTGTTTTAATTGGTTTCTAGTTTCATGCCATTGTGATCTGAGAAGATGCTTGATATGATTTCAATCTTCTTGAACTTGTAGAGATTTAGTTTGTGTCTTATCATGTGGTCTATCTTTGAGAATGTCCCATGAGCACTTGAGAAGAATGTGAATTCTGTAGTTTTGGGGTGTAATTCTCTGTAGATGTCTATTAAATCTATTTGGTCTAGTGCTTCATTTAGAGTTTCTGTTTTCTTGCTAATTTTTTGTCTAGAGGGTCTATCTAGTGCTGTCAACAGGTTGTTGTAGTCCCTGCTATGATTGTATTGCTGTTGATTTCTCCTTGGAAGTCCTCCAGAAGATTTTTAATATATTTCGGTGCTCCTATATTGGGTGTATATGTTTATCAAGGTTATATCTTCCTGTTGGATAGATCTTTTCAATATTATGTAGTGACATTCTTTGTCTCTAGTTATGGCCTTCATTTTGAAATGTATTTTGTCAGATATGAGTATTGCTACCCCATCTCTTTTTTTCTTTTCGTTTGCTTGGAAAATTTTTTTCCATCCCTTCACTTTCAATCTATGTGAGTCTTTTGTTGTGAGGTGGGTCTCTTGTGAACAACATATAGATGAGTCATGCTTTTTTTATCCAATCAGCTACTCTGTGTCTTTTTATCGGAGCATTCAGTCCATTTACATTTAAGGTGATTATTGATATGTACTTATTTATTGCCATTTTTGCTTAGTGTGGTTATATATTTCTTCCTATTTCTTCTACTAATTACAGCAGTTCTTTTAACATTTCTTGCAGTGCTGGTTTGGTGCTAATGTATTCCCTTAGCCATTTTTTGTCTGGGAAGCTCTTTATTTGACCTTCTATTTTGAATGATAGCCTTGCTGGGTAGAGTAGTCTTGGATTCAGATCCTTGTTTTTCATGACCTTGATTACTTCATGCCATTCCCTTCTGGCCTGTAGTGTTTCTTGTGAGAAGTCAGCTGAGAGCCTTATGGGGTTTCCTTTGTCGGCAACCTGTTGCTTATCTCTTGCTGCTTTTAGGATTCTCTCTTTGTCTTTAATGTTTGGCATTTTAATTACTATGTGTCTTGGTGTGGGCCTGTTTGGGTTCTTCTTACTTGGGGTTCTCTGTGCTTCTTGAACTTGAATGCCTTCTTCCGTCACCAAATTAGGGAAGTTTTCCGTCACTATTTCTTTGAATATATTCTCTAACCCTTGCTCATTTTCTTCTTCTTTGAGGACTCCTATGATGCAAATATTATTCCGTTTCCAGTTGTCCCACAGTTCTCTTAAGCTGTCTTCATGTTTTTTAATCGTTTTTTCCTTTTGGTTTTCTGATTGGTTGATTTTTTCTACCCTGTCTTCTAATTCACTGATCCGGTCCTCAGCTTCCTCTACTCTGCTTTTTAGACCTTCCAATGTGTTTTTCATTTCTGATATGTCATTTTTTATCTCTTCATGGTGGTTTTTAATTTCCAATTGGTTTATTTTCAGCATCTCTATGTCCTTACTTATGCTGTTGAGCTTCCTCAAGATCATGGCTCTGAATTTTAGCTCTGTTAACTTGCCTAACTGCTCCACAGTGATCTCATCTTCGGTGGAGGTCTCTTGTTCCTTCATTTGGCTTCTGTTTCTGTGTTTCACCATTTTGGCTATCACAGTGGGCTTTGGACCTTGTCAAGTTTTCTCTGTGGGTGTTGATGTTCTGCTGTTTGTAGCTCCCTCTCCTGGGTTTAGATGAGCGAGAGAGGACCCACATGAAACACCCCTGTCAAGTCTTACTTTCCTGGTTAATGTTGCTAGCCCAGGGAAGGTACTGTTATCTTGTAGCTTTTTGCCTAGAGGCTAGCAGGAGAGGTTACTTGAAGAGTTTTGGGTTGTCAGTTGATTGAAAAACTCCCTCAGGTGCTCAGCATAAGGGGGTTTCCCAAGGGTGGGGCAGATGCTGGTTGTTAATGAGCCTCAATTAGCATTTCAGTGGCCCACAGGGTGGGGTTGGATCTCCAAGAGAGGGGCTGCTGCCTCTCCCCAGAGCCCTGGGATGGAGCAATATGGCCACCGTCCTGTGTGGCTGCAACTCATCAAAAGCTCTGAGTGCCGTCCAAATCCCGAGTGTCCCCACACAGTTCCAGTCCAGTCTGCCCTCCCTCTGCCAGAGCCCAAGGTGAGTGGCTGTGGCTGTTTCAGCCTCTGTCCCGGCTGCGCTGTGGAGCCGCCTGGGAGTGTGACCCGAGGGCACTGCTCCCAGCTGAGGCCGCTGCTGAGCTGCCGACCGTGGTCTCCCAGCCCCGTCTCGCGCTTTCGCAAGCCTACCGGGATGGAGTCAGTGTCCCTGGTTATATGGTCCTTGCAAGCTGCTTTTCTATTGCTTCTTCCCGTCAATTTGTCTATGTTATAGTTGTAATTCCAGTTTAGTCTGGGAGACAGTCTGTGTAGCTACCGTTCACTCTGCCGCCATTTTGGATCTCCCCTTTCTTTATATATCTATATATTTATCTATCTATATATTTATCTAAATCTATATCTATCTATCTATCTATCTATCTATCTATCTATCTATCTATCTATCTATCCATCCATCCATCTATCTATCTATAGAGAGAGTCTTTTGCTCTGTGGGCTTCCAAAAAACCTGCTCCAGAGACCCCCGCCTGGGGAAGAGAGCAGTTGGCACAGAGAGAAAAGGAGAAGCTCTCGAAAGGAGTGCCAGTTATCTCATGTGTGGGGGTGAAAGGTAAAGAGGTGGTATTTGGAATCCTGAATCCTCTTGTCAGCATCAAGTTTAACTTTAAACCTTTGGTAAGTTTTTTGTTCATGATCAAATCACATGCAATCTACCACCTCTAGGGTGATCAAAACCCTAGAGCTTTTGAAGACTGTTAAGCCGATCTACTGAACACCTGCTTGCCTTTTTGACCCTACTCCTACTTCTCTGGCAATTTCCCCTCCCTGGAGTGTTCCCATAAGATCAGAAGGGGGCTTCATTTGGTAAGTGGAGGAACTAGCCTCTGATAGGTCAAGTACTTTGCCCTTAGACACACAGTACATTGGGGAAGCCAGGATTGCAAACAGTGTTTATCTGTTGACAAGAACCATTGTTTTCCCACCATCTTCCTCAGCCATTATTCTCCCAATGCACAGAGCCTGCCTTTCTAAATTTCTAATTAGTGTCCATCAAATACCTTCTATATGCAAAGCCAATATTAAAACCTGAAAGAGAAAAAAATGTGTATTGTTTCTATAACATATAATAAGGTATCACATGTTAAGTATCTAAGTGATTTATAACTTTTAATATGTGACGATTCAGGTAGATGGCTTTGAAGGGACTGTGTAAACTGAAAATGTGTTGGTAGGGGCAATTCAGAGTGGGGGGAAGGATGATGAGCAGTGACTGGCTTTATTCAGTAATATGTCTTTATGTAATATAGTATATCATACCTTTCACAAAGGACAAAGTTGCAGATCTCTAGAAGACTCTTAGGAAGCACCTAGTACAGATTCCCACCATTTACACCTGAGGTACTTGATCTTATCCACCCCCACCAACCTAACTGACTTCCCCCCAATCAACCAGCCAACCACAAAGCAAAGGTTTTTAATTGTGTTTCCTCAGTACTCTTTTGGTTAAACTACCATCACCAACCATAGAATTATTATTGGAAACAAATGGTAAGCCATTTCTATACTAATTCAGACCTTTAAATTTACTTCTGGTGTTTACTATGCTGTATATACCCTCATGTTTTTAGATTTTATGCCAAGGTTGAAATACTTAATTCTTATTCTTAATTTCTATGTATGGTTTACTTTTAGTTTTCTTTGTATTGTTGAAGCAGCCTAGAGAGATAATAGCGCTTTTGCACAGAGAGAATAGCTCTTTTAATGGGAATTAGATTCTTCCCACTCCCAGAACAGTTTGAGGACCATATCAAGGAAGCTAAGTAATAAGGCCTCTTATATTTAAAGATAGCCCCTAATAAAAGCAAGTGAATTCCATGTACCCTATTCCTTTTATAAGTGTGTAGAATATGTTAGAAACTTAATATTTATTGGATAGTAAGCATCATGGGACCTAGCCAGTGAGTCCACACTGCCCATATGGCTCCTAGTTAGCATTATCCTTTTATGCTAGATGACTAGATTTTGATGCTGGGTGGATAAAAATGAGTTTGAGATAAGCTGTTTCCAAATGGTTCAAAAGACAGTTTTCAAGTGCCCCAAGGGGAAAAAGTAATGCTAAGAGGTTAAACATGTATAGCCATGTAACTTTTTGTCTTTTAAAAATTATCTCAAATAATCATTTTAAGAACTCAATAAAAGTAAGTAGAACAGTTGTTATTACCATATTCCAGTTGAAGAAATTAAAGTAAAAAGACATCAAATGACGAACTTAAGGTTACAGAGACTTAAGGTTACAGAGCATAGTAAGGATATAATTGGGAAAAAGCCCCAGATGCTGCCCTTGGTCCAATGGTTTTTTTCTCCCCTTTTTATACTATTCATTTTTCCTAAACTATATATCACCATCCCAATGCCCTCTCCCACCTCTACTCCAAATAAAAAGAAATAATTTTCCTGCCCTGGCCGGTTTGGCTCAGCGGTTGGAGCGCCGGCCTGCGGTCCTGAGAGACCCGGGTTCGGTTCCCGCTAAGGGCGTGTGCCTGGGTTGCAGTTTGTCCCCGGCTCTGGTCAGTCGTGTGGGTGGCAGCCACTCGATGTGTTCCTTTCACATCGATGTTTCTCTCTCTCTCTCTCTGTTCCTCTCTCTCCCTCCCACTCTACCTGAACAAAAAATGGAAGAGTGTCCTCGGGTGAGGATAAAAAAAAAGAAAAAAAAGAAATAATTTTCCTAGTTTCCAATATTGTTCAGAATTTTTTATTTTATTGTTCAATGAATAGCCCATAATGCCTCTTTACAATAAATCTAGACAAAGTTCATTTCTACATAAAAATACTTTTTGAGTAAATAATGCATAGTTGTGAAAAATCTGTAAATCCACCTAAACATTTCTGCAATATTTGAAGGACAAAATGGACAAGAGTTTTTCCATAATACCCACAACCATTTTCTTTGATCATAAATTCCACTTGGAATTAAAAAGCAGTTGTCTGTAGATTCAAAATATAGCCCATAATTATAATGATTTAAAAAAAGTATCCAAAAATGTAAAATCTAACTATTAATCTATTATATTTATTAGCTTCTTGGTTAACATTTCCAGAGGCTAATGCCACTATGGTTACTCAGAGCTAGCACACAATAATTTACTTTTTTTTACTTCAACATTTACAGATAAAAAAGCAAAATCATACTCATTAAAAGCACGACTTCTCTTTAACTTTCAATTACTTCTCACAACTCGTTTTCCCAGAGTCATTATTATGTCCTCTGATGTGAGTCCATGGCCCCTGAAAAGAAAGCCACCGTATGGGGACAAAAGCTTTGAGGAAGTCTGGGATGACTGTGTAAACAGGTCTTAATGAATGTTTTTGGCCTAATTTACAAAGTCTTCTTCCTACACTTTAGAATTCACATGTTTCAGACACAAAATTAAAATAATGTCACAACCAAATCATGGATACAAGTCCAAATGCTATGCAATTGCTTCATAACTCCTACGTGATGTTCTGATTAAAATGAGTCACATTGACCTTGGATGACATGGCCTAAGGAGCAATTATTTCCCAAGAGACTTAATTAAATGCAATTAGACCAGTGAGAGTACACTTAACGAGGCCCCTTGTGATACCTATGTTTCTAATTTATTTTTCCAGAAAATTTCACTAATGATTTGATTCACTCAACATCCATCATGGATAATGATTGGACAGTCACTACCACAAGGTGATGGTGAGATACCTGGACCCCATGATTCAAGATTTAGAAAGAAAAGAGACATATGACAAATTAGACCATCATACAAGGATATATGTGTTTATGGGCCAAATAGATATTGGAAGAATGGGCAAAATAGTGTCAGAGAAACGGGTGCTCACTGTGGGTTTGAAGCAGACACAGGTAGCCTTAGTGACAACTTGGAGTACTTGGAGGATGTAGATGAGGATTGAATGATAGAATGATACCTCTGAATCATGGAATTATAAACTGGAAAGGATTTTAGGATTCATCTTATCTCATAATCTCAATGTACAGTGAATGTGCTAGAGCTCTTAATGGGTTATCTGGCTTACTCAAAACCACCCTATCAGTGGCGTGAAGGTATTTTAGGAAAGGAGAGTGGTATGAGCAAGTTGAGTGGTAAATGAGGTGTATTTGGGGGATGTCATATTGACCAGTTCAGTAAGGTAAACAGGACAGATAAAATGTTGGTTAAAAAGGCAGAGGTGGGCCTATTTATAAAATCCTATGTTTGGAGTTTGTAATTTATTTTGTCAACACAAGGAATGAAGACATACACTTGAATGATAAGGTCTTATAATTAAAAGGTATTTTCCAGAAGATTAATTTGGTAATTGTGTCCCAGGTGTGTGGAAAATAGTAGAGACTGACACAGGCCTGGACTAGGCCAAAATTAATGAAAACAAGAGCTTCAGATGAGAACAACAATCTCTAGCAATAATATGAGAAGCCCCAAAATTGTGCGAGTGATTCTGGACAAGGAGGAACAATATCAAATGTGATTCCCAGGTTTGAAGCAAGGATGTCAGGAGACAACAAGCAGTGAGGCTGTCAGAGATGCGAACCATCGTTGAATCCAGGAGCGTCAAGGGGACACGGAGAAGAAAAGCAATGTTCCAGGACCAGGGAATTCTGGGAAGACCCAGGAGCTCACAGTCAGGAATGAGCTAGGGTCCCGATAAGCAGTCTGGACCTGAGGTAAACTTGGACTCTTCAGGTCTGAGTAAAGCCGTGGCTTGGAAAAAGCATCCGCTGGGGCCCAGGAAGGCTCAGTCCCACTAAAGAGAAATGTACAGCCTGCCTAGACCAATGATCAAGGGCAGGAAATTTCTTTCTGGTGGACACTCATGTACAAACTCATGCTGTCCCCAATTTAGGCTCCAGACGGGTATGCGGGGCACTTTTGGAAAGCCCCAAGGCACAGTGGCCAGGGGCCACATTGGCCAAGTCATCATGTCCATCTGGACCAAGCTGCAGAATAAGGAACATGTGATTGAGGCCCTACACAGTGCCAAGTTCAAGTTTCCTGGCTGCCAGAAGATCCACATCTCCAAGAAGTGGGGCTTTACTAAATTTAATGCAGATGCATTTGAAGACATGGCGGCTGAAAAGCAGCTCATCCAGACGGCTGTGGGGTCAAATACATCCCTAACCGTGGTCCCCTGGACAAGTGGCGGGCACTGTGCTCATGAAAGTCTCAGTGCTGCCCCCTCCTTACACCCACCAATAAATCCTACTTCCTGTCCAAAAATAAAGGCAGGAAATTTGGAATGGACTCTAAAATCATTACCCATATAAACAGCCTAGGCAGCAGCAAACAGGGAGGGTCTGGTGAGGAGGGAAGGCTAGGATTCAGGCAGGTCACAAGCAGGTGTGGATGAGCAGCATTAAGAAACTATTGATACTGGCAGGGTGTCTCCAAGGCAGAAGTGTTTTCTTACGGTATCTACAAATCTAGAGGAGCATGAAGGATAAAAAAAGAAGCAGCAGCCCTGGCCAGTTTGGCTCAGCAGTTGGAGCATCGGTCCGTGGACCAAGGAGGCCCGGGTTTGGTTCACGCTAAGGGTACTTTGGTTGTAGTTCGTCCCCGGCCCTGGTTGGGGTTGTGTGGGTGGCGGCCAATCGATGTGACTCTCACATCAATGTTTCTCTCTCTCCCTCCCACTCTATCTCAAGATAAATGCAAAAATGTCCTCAGATGAGAATAAAAAAAAGAAGAAACAAGTATGGAAATTAATTTTTTTTAATATATGGAAGTAATCATCACAGGAAAAAACAGAAGACTGTAGGATTCCTTACATAACAGTATATATGTATATATGTATATGTGTGTGTGTGTGTGTGTGTGTGTGTATAATTAGTACTGTTTTATTTTAAATTATATGAGTGCAAGGATTGTGTATGAGAACAAAGCATGAAGTTGTCAGCGAGGCTAACTGTACTTTTCTGGTTCTGCTGAATACCGAGAAAACCTTTGCTCCAACCAGGAAGTTGCTGAGATGTTTCATTCTATGATATTATCTTACCCTAGAATTATAGGCAGAAGTAGGGTCATGCACACTCCTACTTACAGAGAGCAGACTGGAGAGGGAATTTTCCCAGATCTGATTTAGTTCTTGAGAGAAAAAAAGAAGGAGGCACTATCAGGAGATAGAACTGGTTTCCAGGAGGAATGATGAGTTTGCATTTTTGTTGTGTTAATGTGAAGCTGATAGCAGAACACTGAAGGAAAATTCTCCACTGTTGAGCTGAAGGAGGATAACAGCTGAAATTGTAGATTTTGTCATCTACATAAACTGATAAATGAAGGTGAGAGGGGAGGCATTGTTGCTTCTCAGCAGTAGACACATCAACTGTTCTTTACATGAACAGCTCCATTTTGAAGGTGCTGACTCATCACACTCAAGAAAGAGCATAACTGGCTATGGTAGACTTTGACCTCAGCTGGACTTGAGCATGATTAGATGGACATATATGGAGGTTTGTGAATTGCAAACCCATATGGAGGTGTGACATGGATTTAAAAAGAGGCCTCCTGCAACCACTGGGCACATGCTTAATAAAGCAGAATTTATAGTTCCATCAGTCACTTGCATTAAGACTGGCTCATGTCAGCCTTTGAAAAATCAGGGGAGCCAAGGCTGAAAAAATTCTCTCTTGAGGTTTCAGATGTTTTCTGGTTGCTATCATAGCATCCTTATCCTGGCCTTTCACATCACATCCTGGAACATCTGACCCTATTCCAGCCTAAACTACAGAGCCAAAATTAAAATAAAAAATAAGATCAAACCAATCCAAAGCATTCTTTTATCCAAACACAGCTTTCCTTATTTATATGCATTGGTTTATAAAACATTTGAATTTAGAATATAGTGGCCAAACTCTTAAGGTACCCATTTCCCCCCTGAGCCAGCTTTAGTGCAGTTGATCGTGGATGAGTGATGGGTTGGGCGTGACACAGACATGCAGAAACAGGTCTGGGTCTGTTGGCTTGGTAATAGCAAGAATGAGTGTGTTCCATGCCAGCCCTGTTGAAACATACCCAATTTTGGAATGACAATTTAATATAAGCAGCCAAACATGGACTTAGTCCAACCTCTAATGTCCTACTAAAACTGTGTGATGGCTCATAAAGATAGCTCTGTCTCTAGGAATTTTATGAACTAAAGCAGTATGTTGAAGTGATAAATAGCACCCCCAATACCTCCATTAACAGCTATGTCTATTGCTTTGGACCACCATGCAGCAAAAAGAAACATCCAGCAGAGAGAAATTAAATACGAAGTCTGTATGCTCCTTCTCCTTCTGATTGTGCACAAGTCCATTTTTTTTAAACCTTCAAAATGGAAAGAAAACATTCTAACAAGCAAATAGAAGAACATTATGGTATTCAATTGTTTTGAGAAGGCATTTTCCACTGTCATTAATATCCCTTCTGTAACAATTCATGATCCCTGACATGTTACTTTCAGAATTTATTGCCATGTACCCATACTTCCTAAAATCTTTAAATTGAAATCCAAATATTGAGAACTGTATGACACACTGGGTTTCTTTTCAGCACTAGTTTCTGGGGAGCTCAGAGCTCAATTCAGTGCTGGATTTTTTATCTTAAGTGTTAGATACAGTAATTTTCTACCTTCTTTATCTGTTTGCTCTCTTTTCTTTAAAAGAAATATCTATTATAAGTATAATTTGGCAAGTTCTTAACCCCTCAGTATTGGGGTGGGGAGCTATATGGGACTATAATGTTAAAGAAAATCAAGAAATAGAATCAGCTCTTCATTACTCTTGCTTTGCATGCTCATCATGATTTGAGCTATCTTTCCCAGTGCAGCCTGGTTTCACTGAGTGGGTCATATTAATGTTCAATATATTGTCTTGCCAGTGGGCTAGCTTGCTATGAGATCTTGTTCCTGTTTATTCCAAACTAGAAGAGGGTATATTTAAGATGGGAGGATAGAGAAGGTGAGGTGTAGGAGGAACAAGGAAAGAATCATAGTTTTGTGAACAAGAAAATAAAAATAAATGTGCTTTTGAGTAATTTTTTAAAAATATGTTTTCTTTATTGATTTTAGATAGAGAGGAAAAGAGAAGGAAAAGGAGATAGAAACATCAATGAGAGAGAACATTGATTGGCTGCCTCCTACATGCCCCCCACTGGAGATTAGGCCCACAACCTGGGCATATGCCCTGACCGGGAATCAAACTGGTGACCTCTTGGTGCATGGGTCAATGCTCAACCAGTAAGCCACAGTGGCCAGGCTGAGTAATCTTTATTAAATACTTTAAAGTTCCTTTTCTCTCTGGAATTTTACACACCTCCTCATTATTAGTATTAAATGAATGGGAAGCTAATGGAAGTGTTTTATGGGGTCAAAGAAAGAATGATGGCATATACATTTTGCTCATATGAAAGACTTATTGAGGTAAATATCAAAATTACCCTATAGGTAATTATATGTATTTTGACTCTATATTCGACTCTATATTGATGTGTTTTACTCTTATCCAAATCCTTTTGCTCTTTGCAGTTTGAGGGCCAATATAATGTGTTTCAAGTTAACTTAAAATATCATCAACCATGAGACGTATAACTGCTACTGAAATCATAGAGTACCCCCCAAGAAATGAACTTCTTGATTGGGCTGTAACTGATGCTTTGGAATGAAAGTTACTCAGATAAATTATGAGTGCATTTATTCAATGAGAGAAAAAAATCACCAAAAATGTGCTGATTCCTCTGGAGGCCTTATGACTAAAATTTTACTCATATTCTCAATGAGGTAGAAGAACCCATATTCTTCTGCTGAAATTTTAAAGTAGAAATTGTAGACATAATTGGATTGTTTAGTGAGATGTCTTATATAGAATGAAAGAATGATGGTCAAGAAACTAATTTTATATTTTGAAATACATGTACACTAATGAATAACAAAGCACCCACATCTTTAGTAGCAATTTTCATTTGTTATGCTTATATCAATAGTTACATTTCTTCTTCGTTTAATTTCTTAATCATTGCACTGTTAAAACACTAATTCCTCCTAAGGTCTAACACCAATGGGGTCTAGGTATTGCTGTAAGATCTTCATTTTGATTGAATTAACCTTTCAAATTAATCAAATAAGAAGGCCTAATTTCCAATAATTGGCCATTTTATTGACTAAATTGATTGCTTTAAGCTTTGTTTCTGGGTCACTTAAGAAAACAAAGCTGTAGTGCTCACAGTGTCTGCAGATTTAACAGGCCTTATTGAAATCTAATGCTTGAAAACAAAAATGCTCATCTCTAAGGAGCATGAGAAACTATACAAAGCCAATTCATTTTTCCTTTTTTAAATTTACTTATTCAATAAATACTTTTTGAATACCTATAGAGCTTACAACTGTGAACTTACAACTCTAAGCTAGTCCCCTAAGCCTATAGCTAGGGACCGGTAGGTGACTGCTATGCCACAGTGTCCTCAGCTCAAGGTGAGGAGGTGCCATGGGAAGACACCTAACCCACACGGAGTATGAGTGAAGGCAGAGAACAAACCAGGCTTCCCAGAGGGAATGACAAAAGCAACTGAAAGGAGATGGGGAGAGACTGATGCAAAAAACACATGACTGATTTTCCACTGCATCCAAAAAGGGAAAATGAAAAAGAAGACGAAAAAGAGGAGGAGGAAGAGAAGGGAAAATTTATGATTTCCATGGCAAGAATCTGAGCGAAGTCTCATCCAATGGTTTTGAGTGTGTGTGTGTGCGTGTGTGTGTGTGTGAAGCAGGAAACAGTGGTACAAGCACATCCTAAGAGTGAAAAAGAAAAATGAAGTGAGGAAATCCAGGCAGGGAAGATTGTGTGAGGGAGAGAGGTTTGAGAAAAGTAAAGCAAATTTGAAATAGCTGCAAGAAAGAACCAAAGAAAGAGAACGCCTTAGAAAAATATAACAGAATTGGCCCCCAGCATTGAGGGGCCAGTTAAGAGTAGAGATCACGACCTTTCAGAGGCATCATTTCCCACAGTTCTGTGATGTTGACCAGCAAGATTCGACTGCCCCGGTGTAAATACAGAGAAAATGGAGAGATGGATGACTGAGGGAGGGTTTTGTTAGGCCGGAGTGTTAAAATAATCACAGGCAAAGAGACATAAACCATGCAATCTCACCTGGACAGAAAAAAGAGTGAATTCTTGGTGAGACTGATGGAGGGGTTCAAGGTATTGTGAGTTTCAGCAGGGTCATCAACTCTAAGGAGTGACTCATGAAGAGGGTTGGAAGATAAGAACTGGTGAGGGTCAGCATGTGAATTTGCACTTGGTAGGGGAGCAGTTCTTGATGATGACACAGTGCAGTGTGTGTCTAAGGGAACAGATGGCTGAAATGAAGTCGATATAAAGGTCTGTGGAGGAGAAGCCCTGGGTGTCAGGGGAGACCTTCATGCAGGTGTGGGAGTCATGTGGGAAGATGTTAGGACGTGAGGTGTGATAGAAGACTATGAACCATGTGTTAGGCTCACTAATGAAATGACAACTGGATAGTAAGGCTCTCAGAAGCAGGGTTTTAAAAAGATTCTGGAGGAATGACAGTAAGGGCAACACCAACTCCACCTTCTGCCCCACGCTGGGAAAATGAGCAGCTTCTCCTAGAGACGGTATCAGTGACTCAGTGCCCCTAGAAGACAGCTTCTGGGAAGAAAGGTAAAGAGTTGAAGATACAACCCTGGCCCTTGTGGCTCAGTTCGTTGAGCGTTGTCCTGGGCTGAGAGGTGGCCAAATCGATCCCTGCTCAGGGAACATGCCCTGAAAGCAGGCTTGATCTCCAGTAGAGGTGGGTAGGACGCAGCCGATCGATATTTCTGTCTCCTTGATGTTTCTCTCTCTCTCCCTTCCACTCTCTAAAATCATCAATAACAACAACAACAACAATAATAACAATAATAAAAGAGCTGAAGATTTAGACATGAAAAGGTGCCATGACTTGCCCAGAGTCAACAAATAAGGCATTGCTCATATCCCTTGGTGCTTAAGAGTCTAGTACCTGCCAAGGCCTTCTGATTGCAAGCACCTGCATGTCTCTGCCAAGGGCTTTCTGTGACTGCAGGAAGCTGCTCTCCCCACCCTTATGTAGGGCAAACCAAGGTGGGGGGACTTACGCCCCCAGGATCAACCCTTAATAAACAACGGGAGGAGGTTGTGGATACATGCCCCAGGTTCCTTTGTACTCAGATAGGACAACTCTAAGGTATGTTCTGTACCATTTGCCAAAGTCCCCAGAGGGAGCTACAATTGTCCACACTTGCTCATTAGTGCAGCCTGGCTAGGTTTCCTGCCCTTGCCTGTCTCCTGCCCCCCACCCACACTCCCGAGCTTCCTGGGATTGGGACTGCAGATAAGACACAGGATGTCCAACTACATTTGAATTTCATATAAACAATAATTTATATTTTAGTATATGTCCCAAATGTTACATGGGACATAATGTACGCTAAAACTTTTATTTGATTACTTGAACTTCAAATGTAGTTGGGCTCCTGAATCCTTACAGTAGTTCCTCTTATCCATGGCTTTGCTCTCCACTGTCTTAGTTACAGTCAACCACAGTGTGAAAATATTAAATGGAAAATCCCAGAAATAGACAATTTGTACATTTTCAATTGTGTGCCACTCAGAGCAATGTGATGAAATCTCACGCCAGTCCACTTCATCCCACCCAGGACGTGAAATCATCCCCGTGTCCAACATCACCACGCTGTACACACTACCCATCTGTTAGTCACTCAGTGATCCTCTCGGTCCTGGTATTGCACAGCGTGTGCTCAGTAGCCCTTATTTTCCTTAATAATGGCCCCCAACATGCAAGAGTAGTGATGCTGGCAATTCGGATATGCCAGAGATGCTGTAAACGCCCTTCCTTTAAGTGAAAAGGTGAAAGTACTCTAAGGAAAGAAAAAATATTGTATGCTGAGCTTGCTAAGATCTACAGTAAGAACAAATCTTCTACCCGTGAAATTGCGAAGAAAGAAGAAGAAATTAGTGCTAGTTTTGCTGTCAGACTTCACGCTGTAAATCTCCTGGCCACAGCGCATGATACGTGCTTTGTTAAGATGGAAAAGGCACTACATTTGCGGGTGGAAGACAGGAACAGAAAATGTGTTCCGACTGACGGTAACATGTTGCCCCAGAAAGCATTGGGCCTATACAAAGACTTTAGCAAGGGCTCCTCTGAAATGAGAGAAACCAAGCCATTTACTGCAAGAGAGGGATGCTTACACAGATTTAGGAATAAGCTGGGACAGAACAATATAAAAATTACTGGAGGAGTGTGGGAGAGAGAGAGAAAGAGGCCATATTCACATAACTTTTATTACAGTATATTGTGATCATTATTGTATTTGAGTTTTAGTTATTGTTGTGACTCTGTTGCTGTGCCTAATTTATAAATTAAACTTTATCCTATATAGGAAAAACTTAGTATATATAGGTTTCAGCACTATCCGTGATTTCAGGCATCCACTGGGGATCTTGGAATGTATCCCCTGAGGACAAGGGAGGGCTGCTGTATTTGCTAAATCTGGAAACCTATCTGGGATTGCTTTCCAAATAACCTACTTGTATTCATATCCTTGCCTCAGGGTCTGCTTCTGATGGAGCTCAAACTAAGACAGTCAAAAACGATCCTGGAGGACTACACTTTGAAGAAGTAAAGAACAAACTTCAGAGGCAACATTCTAGTGCAACATTGAAATCAGATTGGAATGATAAAGGGCTGTTGCTTTAATACCAGCTATCAACCAGGTACCAGGAGAAACCCCAAACCAGCCTCGGCACAGTTAGCCTGATCAGTAGAAGCCATCCCCTCGTAGCACCTGTTATCTGTCACTTTTACTGAGCTCAGTGCCATGTATCATTCGGGCAGCAGTGCTGTGCTGGCTCTGTTGATTCCAGCACCAAATGTCCTAAACTCGATCACTGGAGAAGAGCCTCCGCTTCAGTAAAATAACATAACCGAGTAGGAAAAGGGGCAGCCATGCGTCCCTGGTGCTTCCCTAACCGGCCCCTTCCCAGCAATGAGTTGGGCTAGATTACATCAGCCGTTGTAATCAACAGTTGGGGATCTCAGATATGCTATTATTAGTGAGCTTTCCACACGAGGCTTGTTTGTTAATAATTTAATTAAAACCCCAAGTGTTTACTTGTTGCTGTTCCTCCTGAGAGATGCCTCCATAAATTCTGGGTAGGAACTAATTCACCCCAATAACCGCCAACGTTTTCCAAGCTGATATTTACTGAGCCCTGATTCCTTATTTCCAGGAAACCCTCCAAGCCTTAATGGAGGTGTGGTTTCATTTCTCATCACTGTAAAAATAAGCCTTTCAAAGTATCTGCTTCTCCTCAACATGCCTGGTGATTTCTTTGTCTTGCATTTCAATAGCAGTTCAGTTTGTTTATTACTTTTGTTCGTGTGCGGCGAATACAAATCACGGGTGCTAATGGAAGGTTGTGTTCGATTCAGGTAGAAAACATGTTCAAGTATTGAACAAAAGTGCTGGTGTATGAATATGTGGTAACTGCTCTGAATATTTAAAATGATGTCCCATCAATGCTATCTAATTTGGACATTCACACTATTATTATTTTAATGTAATCCTGGGCTCTTTCATCTCAGCAATAGATAGCGCCAATCTGTGGCAGTATCAGCAGACCAACAGCACTCAAGTCCCTGGGGAATGCAGTGAAGTTCACTTTAAAGAGAATGAATCTCCCTTTTCCATGCATTCCGCAGACTTCCTTTTGATTTCCACATTGAGCCTGTTGACTTCAAAGTGTCCTTTTAGGATCACTCAGAAAACCAGACACCCATTGTGTCCTGATTCCTTGACTTTGCTCCATGCCCAGCACTTATTTGAAATCTGTGGGGTGCTGGCTAGAAGAAGCTCAGTAGGCGGCAGAGAGAGACAAGTGTCTGGTCTCAAACCTCCTTTCTGGAATGATTACAAAACCAAGGAGAGACTGGGAACGAGGTCTCATCTTGCCAATGAGTCATCTTCTGAAATGAGTCCTCAGATCCAGCTTGGCAGGGAAATGGGTGCAAAGGAAGGTCTTTTATGTAGGTGCTCACATCTCTCTCCCCTGCCTATACAAGCTTCACCATTTTGAAATCTCAGGGAATTAGACAGACACCAGGTTAGAGAAAAATAATCTCCTGATGGACTCATTATTGAATAGCTTGAATACAGATGAGAGATCAAGGTGGATGAGGGTAGCTATTAGCATTAGCTTTCATCGCACACTCTTGATTGGAGTTCTGGATTTCCCTGTGGAATGGATGACTGCTAAAAAGCCCACACAGAAGAGTTCGAAGGGTTCCAAAAGGATGCACAGAATGCGTTGAGCTTTCTATCTGCTTCTCTCTGAGGTCAGCATTGTTCTGATAATCAGGACCAGATGATGTTACTGTTTGTGAATGACTCAAGCCAATAGGTAACTCCGTGAAGCCAGACTGAAGAATCTTAGTGTTGCTGTTCTTCACCTTGGTCCATGTGGCGGATCCTACAGTATGTTTGAGCCTGACACAGTGACAAGGCATCCCAGGCCCACTGCCCAGGCAGCTGTCTCCAATTTGGCTTTGTAATTAGTTTCATTTAACTATTAAATGCATTCTGAGCAATTTTTACATCATCTAGTGTCTAGACTATGCTTGGATGACATAAGAACAAATGATTGAAACGTGCAAAAATGCAGACAAAGAGGGAATTTATCAATCTGCTTCATGGAATTCAATAGTCCACTTTAAAAAATTACTTTTTCTTTATCACTTGAACCTACCTAGGCATACCAATGTTTGGCAAGATGAAAGTTTTTTCATAATGCCAATAATCTCCAGACCACACATTTGTATCCTTCATGCTGTCTCACCTTCATAGGGTTTTGGAAAGATCTAAGTTGAAAAATAAGAATTCATAGGCATCTCCGGCAAAGCTTTCTGGATGTCACTTGCTACTGCGTGTAGAGCAAATCCTCAGAGCATGCTGGGAGCTTGTTGTTTCTGTACATTTTTTTCCCCAAAGGGCAAGGGCTGTATCATTTTAATCTGGGCAATGACTTTTTTGAGCAAGTCCCAGATAACGTTAGTGATTTACAAAAGCTTTTATCAGCCTCCTGATGGCTTTTGCAGAGTGGAACACTACATGACCCGTGCAGTTTGTTTTCATTTACAAAGGTGCGGAGGCTTTGGATTTAAAAATGGAACGTTTTCTTCTCGTGCCAAATGTAAACAATTTAACATCCATCTCCCATCCAGCTCTTTTGCCAGTTCAAAAGAGTTTAGATGAATCTTATCTGTATTATATTTCCTGCTGATTGGCGGTGTCTCCTACTTCAGCTGGGAAGCCAAAAATGTGCTGGCTCAGATTTGAACAGGAAAGGAATAACAAAGAAAACTGGGAAATAAATGTAATGAGTGGTTACGGGGTGCTGAAAACTATACTTATCGTTTCTTATTCTCGCAGAGTTGGTGCTGCCATATTGATTTATGCCTGGGAAATATTTTATGGAAACACACAACAAAAGCTTCAGATTATTTTGTCAACAAGAAAACACAGTTTACCTTATCTTCAAAGTCCCCATCTATTCCTGATTTGAGCGGTTCCATATTCCTTGCTGGCTGAGATCTCCCTGAGCCCCGGAGGAGATTTGCGCTGGATACAGTAATTCACTGTGAAAGATAAAAGCCCCCAGAATGTCACAGAGCTGCTTTTCAAGGCCAGCGGAATGGTTCTGTGGGGACCAGGAGGAGTCCGGAGAACGGGAAAGGATTGTGGGTCTTCCAGGCTGACTTACAGTCCGTTTACTGAACCCTCGAGAGCCATTATTTTTTTTCCCTTTCAGAATGTAAAAGACATTTATTTGGCCTATTGTTGGAAGGCTTAAGTCTCTTTCTCACATTCAAGGTCTGGACAATTGGAAAGGAGAGGAGGGAACGAACAAAATCAGCCGTCTAGACATTTCCTCGTGGAGTATCGTGTTTATCCTTGCCTTGTCCTGACAACACATCACGAACTGAGATAAAATGCTAGACCATAATCATGGGCCCCGTTGTAAGGAGGACAGGCACGAGTTATGGTTTTCTTTCAAAAATCAAACATTACGTTTTTCTTTAAGGTCATGTTAATTTTCATCAATTGCTATGAGAGGCCCTCCTCTAGCCGCCCTTTGCAGAAATGTTCTCATTTGCCCCCACACTCCCTTACAATCCTCAACCTACATTTCACCCCCAATTTTCTCTCCACTGAAGCCTCAATTTAATTGGACTTACCACGTATGTTGGGAGAAGTCAAATTATTTTTCAAAAATAAATACTCTGGCCCTGGCCAATTTGGCTCAGCGGCTAGGGCGTCGGCCTGCGGTCCAGAGAGACCCGGGTTCGGTTTCCACTAAGGGCACATACCTCAGTTGCAGTTTGTCCCCAGCCCTGGTTGGGTCATGTGGGTGGCAACCACTCGATGTGTCCCTTTCGTGTCAATGTTTCTCTTTCTCTCTCTCTCTCTCCACTTCTAGCTCTATCTGAAAAAAAATGGAAAAATGTCCTTGGGTGAGGATAAAAATAAATACATACATACATACATACATACATACATACTCTGACTTCCTGCCAATTGATATGATTGTCACCACCACCTAACAGCCGGGTGCTCAGGTGAACGGTAGGCTGTAATGTACGGTGGCTTGAGTACTGACTGCAGAGGGATAGCTGTGCATGTGCTTCCTGAGGCTCAGCTCGATGGGTGCAGCAGAAGGAGCCTTACAGGAATCCCAGGTTCCAGTCCTGAGCAACTTGCTCAGCCTCCCTATTACTCAGCAATACAACGAGGCCATGGAGCCTGATAACCTAGAAGGGGTCTGATTCTCGAAAGGTTTTTAAAGACTTTTTAGCTTTGTGTTTCCAGGAAGCTGACTCCATCCCTGAAAATTTCTTGTCAACATTAGATGCCCTTGCTAGGAGGACCATAAAGTGAGTTACCAGAAGACACATGCACTCGTCTTATTACTCTCTTAAACTTGTCAATTGCTCTCGGTTCACCAAGTGTTCACCCACCGACTAGCTTCTCACTCATCACCCAACACACCAGTGCCCCAAGTGACAGCCACCCACCTGTGGTGCAGCAACAAAAAAACCCAAAATACTAACTTCCTGTCCCTGTATTTACATATGGCTTCCATTTGGAAGGGCATCAGTTATTTGGACAATGATAATACGTTATTGCATTAAAAAGGGATCTCCAAATTCGACCAACTCCAGAGATAGAATACTCTCATTCAGTTAATTTGAGGATATGCAGTGTACGCAGTTAAAATTGAAGGAGGAGGCACACTTCCTCAGCCTCCAAAACCCAGCCTCAGAACACCTTGAGATGAGGTTATATTTTAGGAAGGTACACGTTTATTTAAATGTTATACTTAAATATATACATTTTACTTGTTACCAAGACACTAGGCCTAGAGAGCAATACTGCCTGGCTGAAATTAGATGTTCAAAGAATATCTGTTAAAGCAATGAGTGCCTAAATAAATAAGTCAACTTTACGTTAATATATATCGCACTGGTAACTAGGTAATGAATGGTGGTTGTTGGGGAGTTTACTTTGTCAAAGATGGGGGAATAATATCAATGGGTCTCATGTGATATTTTTCTTTACCTGCTTGTTTACTTCCTCAAGGGCAAACTATTAGGTGTATTAGGTACTTACACTATTTGAGCATCTTTGAGGTTTGAAACTATACAGATCTCTGTCCTAAAGTGCTGCCTATTAAATAGCTATTCTGATGCCTCTCACCTCGGATGGAGACAAACTCTTAGGTTCACTGATGCTGGACATTGGCTGGACATTGGCTAGCACTCATTACTGAGTTTCCCTGGATATGAGTGAGGGGCTGGGGCCCACATGGTCGCCAGGTCCCATCGTGGTGTAAAGATCTGGTTCTGTAAGAGCAACCGCTGTGCTCACAGAATGGCTTTGTTCAAGGCACTATCCGGTGGACAGAGATGGTAGCATTTATCAGCGGTTTTCTTTGCGTTGTGGAATTACTTATGTTGTGATTTTTAAGTTATGATTTAAACTTTTCTGTATCAGAACACTTTTACAATAAACATACATGATTTTACAATTGAATGAAGCAATATAAAGTCCTTCCTATTTTGAGGAAAAATAAACCCTCACTCTAGGAAGAAAAGTCAAACATAACCAGGGCAATAAGGGCTAGAGCCTTGTTGCTCAGACTTGAGCCCACATATGTGTGGTCCCCCATCCTGGAGATTCTGATTCAATAACGCTGGGTGGTGCCCGAGAACTTGCATTTTAATGAGCTTCAGAATCACACTTTGAGGAACCGGGTCTAACAGTGAAACATCATATAGATAGCAATCCTACCAAAAGTTATTCCTTTCACAGCTATGAGGGCAACATTACGTATCAAAATTTACTTAACCTAAGAAGCATCTTGGGCTAAAGAATGGTCCAAAGGCTCAGCTCCACTGGAAAAGTGTGATTCCACCCCAGATGGGACCTGAATGAACCTGGAATAATCAGCCCACCATCCCAGCGTCCCCTGGACCCTCTCAAATTGTGCACTGAGAAAACACAGACTGATATCCACCATCAGGGATGAATCAAGGAGTAAGGGAGTTTGGGCACTAGCATCCTCTCAATAACAAAATTAAGGGTCATCCTTGGCAATGGATTAGCTGGTCAGCCCCCCTCACTGACTGTTGTATCACCAGGTTTCATTTTAAGTGTCAAGGAAGAAAAACCCACAGAGAAAGAGAGAGAAAGAGAAAGAAATGGCTCCTAAGAGCTCTCAATATCAACTTATTAAAGGTTAAATCCTATATAAATTGTCTGCATTATAATGAAGAGAATAACAACTGAAAACATATATCTACTTAATTATGATTTTGTTGGTTGACCACATTGCTGCGGTCTAAATGACAGAAAAAAAGCAAAATGGATCTTCCAACCACAAAATGCCTTCAAGTTATGTCCTCATTCCAGAAGCAGCAATAACACTAATATTTATTGTTTACTCAGTGCCTGTTATAAACAGAATATTTGTGTCTCCACCAAAGTTCATATGTTGAAGCCCTAGCCCCTAAAGGTGATAGTGTTTGGAGAAGGGATTTAGGGAGGTAATCAGGGTCAGATCAGGTCATGAGGGAAGAGCCCCGCTGATGGGATTAGTGGTCTTCATGAGAAGAGAAAGAAAGCCCAGTCCCTCCACCAGTAAGCACCAAGGAAGGAAAGGTCATGTGAGAACATAGGAAGAATCTGGCCTTCTGCAAGTCAGGAAGAGAGCGGTCACCAGGAACCACAGTGGACAGCCCCTTGCTCCCCAGCCTCCAGGATGCTGAGAAATAAATGTCTGCTCTTTAAGCCCCGCAGTCGATGGCAGCCCAAGCAGACGGAGACAGTGCCTTGCTGCATTGCCTGGTTTAGTCATCCCCACATGACCACTGTAAACAAGAGACCCCAAAACTTTTCAGTGTTTTTAGGGCCAGTGTAACTTTGGCAAAAGTGTTCTTTCATAATTTTCTATAGGCTGACAGCGGAAAACACATGTTACATATTTCAGATGCTGTAAGTGTGTGCACACCTCTGCCAACTCACACAGGATAGTCAAGCGTATCTTTATAAGTACAGGTGCCTAAATGAGGGTGAATATGTGGACCCACTTTGTTTACTGGCTAATTCCCCTTCTTTTTCCTTTTAAGTAATTCTGTCTCCACATTTTCCCAGAAGGGGAAAAGGAGGGATGAAGGAAGAGGGAGAAAGGAAGAGGGAAATAAAATAACCAAGATGAAAAGAGAAGAGAAGAGAAGATGATGTGAGTAAGGGCACAGGATTAGAAAGGAAGGAATGGAGCAGAGACTTCGAGAAGCCCTGCTTTCCCTGCCCTGCCTTCTGCTCTTTCTCCGAATCCACAGGCTGCTTTCAGACCCTGTCCCCAGGCTTCCTCTACCCATTCCCTAGCCCCATGCATGCTGAAGCTTTCAACTCACTCTCCCAGTTCCACCCCCAACGCTCGAGCTAGAATCAGAAATAAAAGAAAAATGTCTGTCCCCATCATTAGTATTGCACCAAGAGGGTAATTAAAGAAAACACAAAAACCTTCAAGGAATTTCCAAGATTTTCCAGTTTTTTAAAACTGTGGGTAATGAGTGCACAGCTCCTCGCCGCCCTTCAGGGGGCAGCCCCTCACTTCTCCCTCCCTCCGAGCTCTGGAGCCCTGTTTAAGTGCCTGCAGAATGGGTGCCAGCAGCCTCCTTCAAGGGTAATTTATAACCGTCCATTACCCGTCACCCCACTATGCACCCCATTCTTTGCAGGGTTTGATGTTGAAGGTGCACAGTGCTGAGGAAAGAGAGGCCTTTACGGTACAGTCTATTTTCAAACACAATTAAAATAAACTCTTCAAGTGGGAATGTAAAAGGCATTTGTATTCTCTTAAAGCCTTTGGCCTTATCAACTGCAGAGCGCTCGGGCACAAGGTCGTGAGCAGCCAGCCCTCCACAATGGGCAGCAGGCATCAGCTGCAGAGAGCAAACAGGGGCCCCAAACACCACAATGACTTCCTGTACCTGTTCCTGTTTGCTTGCTGAGCCCTCGAACATTGGGAGCTGCTGAAATGTATAAAAGCGTAACAGCTTGAGTCAATATTTGCCAGCCTAAGAGAGCGACTTTATTTAGCGAGATGACTGAACCCCTTTGAATAAATACTTCTCCTTGCAGCAGGAGAACCCCAGTCGGGCACTGAAGGAAGGGCTAAGGGCAGAACTAGCTATGGGGCTGGGGTTCTAAGGCTTCAGAGGGTCCATCTCTGGTCCCTGTCCTGCAACTCTCCACATCCAGGGATCTGGGGTCCAGTCCAGGGGTGTGGGGTTCAGTCCAGGGGCATGGGGTCCTGCCCAGAGGTGTAGGGTCTAGTCCAGGGACAAGTTGGGAAAATTCCACCTCTAGGCTGCACTCTATTCTAGACTAAGAGTTATGGTAATCACCTACAGAGCTTGATGAAACACTGGTTGCTGGACCCAGAGGTAGATCCAATAAGTCTGAGGTGGGGCCTAAAAATTTGCATTTGTGACAAGTTCTCAGGTGACATTGATGCTGCTGGTTCTGGGACCCACTTTGAGAGCCACTGGTGTAGACCAGCTCTGTGCAACAGAAATGTAATGCAAGCCACATGTATAATTTTTATAAAATACATTTTCATTGATTTTAGAGAGAGAGGAAATGAGAGGAAGAGAGAGATGGAAACACTGATGAGAGAGAACATTGATTAGCCACCTCCTGCATGCCCCCCACTGGGGATTCGACCCTCAACCTGGGCATGTGCCCTGACTGGGAATTGAACCAGTGACCTCTCAGTCCATGGGTTGAGGCTCAATCAGTGAGCCACACTGGTTGGGCCACATGTATAATTTTAGATTTTTCAGTAGCATGTGGTAAAAGAAAAACAAACAAAAAAACAGATGAAATGAAGTTTAATAGCATATCCAAAATAATGGATAAAAATTGTAATCAATGTAAAAATTGCTAATGAGCAAATTCACATTCTTTTTTTTATTAAGTCTTCAAATTTTATGATGTATTTTACACTTTTATAGCACATCTCATTTCAGACTAGCCACATTTCAAGAGCTCAGTAGCCTCATGGACTAGTGGTTGCTGTAGTCACAGCATAATACCATACCATCCTCTGGGGGTACAGCACCTCAGAATTCCCAGGATGCAGCCATTGCCTGCCTTCAGGTTCTGAGGGTCTCCACAAGCTGTATCCTGCTATTGGAATAGAGTGCACATCCAAGACTCATGAATGGAACTGATGGGAATATGAGGGGGTGAAGGGTATTGCAATAAACTAGAACATGAGAGCTGGGGTGTCTATACATATGAACATGAGGCCCCTTGAGGTGTGGGACAGAGTATCAGAGTGGGGGTGGGGAGAACAATGAGACAAGCTCTGTGTGTGTGTGAGAGAGAGAGGGAGAGATGGGGAGGGGGATAAGATGACTCTGTTTCAGGATCTCTTCAATTACAGAACAACCCATTCCCCATGACACCCCCTCAGTGTCACCGAGTCTGCTTCCTGTTGCATCCGCACTGTTCACTGGTCTTCAGGACACTTTGCTCTTTGGGTCTAGAGCTATCCCAGGGATCTGCTCAGAAAAGGAGATAGCTCATATGCATTCCACTGCAGGCTTCTTTGTCCCAGCTTTTGTCCCTTTGTTTTACACGTGGCTTGGGCTGTGACTTGGAGGAGCGATCATGAGGAGAATGATGACTTCTACACTGGCTGCAGTGAGGAGAGGCCTCTGGGAGGAGGGATTTATACATGAAAATCAATAGCAGCATTGGAACGCATCCCCTTTTGCCCACATAAGTGCTGTCCACAGGGTCAATAGCTGGAATTAACCTGGATTCTTTTTTATTATCATTCTTTTTAATAAAGCTGCTTTACGATAGACTCCGAAGTGAGCTCCCACTCGGGTATTGCACCAATGTGGAGGGAAAGAACACACAGTTTCATTTAAGGACCACAGACATGGAAGCATGGAACAGACTGACGGCTCTCAGAGGGAAGGTGGAAAGGGGGTGGGAAGAGATTAATCAAAGAGCTTATATGCATGTATGCATAAATCATGGATACAGACAACAGAGAGGTTGGGACGGGAGATGGCGGAAGGGGGTAATGGGGTGAGGGGAGGAAATGGAGAACATCTGTAATACACACTCCAAGTCTCCAGAGAATCAGAAAAGAGAACATTAAACCTTTTATGAACATAAACTGACAACGATGTAAAAGAGAATGAGCTCATTGCCCTGATGTTATAGGTTGTTTAATTTGTATATAAATAATCAAAGTTAGCTGTTGCAGGTACAGCTGTACTGAGTGCCTACTGTATGCATTCATGCGACTGTGTGGCTCCATGCTAGGTGCTTTAGTTACCTCGTTTAATTCTTCCAACAGTTCTGTAAAAAGAAGAAATGCAGACTCAGAATGGGTAAAGGTCTCAAGGAAGAAATAAGTGGTTGACAGCCTTCCTCCTACTAAAGTCTTTTTGACTCCCCAAGCTGTTTGGTGGATCAGAGAGATTGAATTGATGGATGTTCCTTCCTTGCTAGGACAGGTGTTAAAAGCCTCATGTTTCTTATTCCTGCAAACCTCTGTCATTCCTTCTGTTATAACCCTAGAGTCAGTCCATGAGTCCTCTGTCTTTCTTATCCCTCTTAGCTAATTCATCAGTAAATCCTGTTAGTGCTACATATGAACTCTACCAGACTCTAAGTCATCCACTCCCACTCTCTTCCCCATGCAGATTGCTCCGCACAGCAGCCAGAGGGAAACTTCAGTACGTTAAGTCATGACAGGGCTTCTGATCTTATTCAGAGTAAAAGCCAAATTCCTTGCAATGACCTATAGGACCCTCCATGTTTTTTTCTGACACACACACACACACACACACACACACACACACACACATGCGCAAACACACATACACTCCTCTGATTTTATCTTCTTTTTTCCTGCTTGCTCACACCTCTCCAGCTACATTATCTCATCTCAGTTCTTCAAGATCAACAAGCAGTCCCTGGCCTCTGGGCCTTTGCACTGATTATTCCCTCTTCCTGGAACATTTTTCCCTTGGTCACTTTCTCACTTACATCTGCTATCTGCCTGAATACTTTCTTATCAGGGAGAATCCTGCTGTGACAGCCTTATAAGAAATAGCTACCTCTCGTTTCTTATCATCCACTGAGATTCATTTCTCTGCCCAACATATTAAATCTCTATTTGCTTGTCTACTGTCTCCGTCTTTTCCACGCCCCACTCTCTTCATCAAAATATGTCCATAGAGGCTTGCTTGATTCACTACCAAAATAATTTTTGGAATAGTTTCTGACAGGCAGGGGGGCTCTGTAAATATTTGCTAAAAGAATGAATGATAACCAATTGGCTGCCATCAGATATGGGAAAAGGGACAATAAAATGATTTTTAGGCGCCCAGACATTAAGAGCCTCCCTGTCGGGAGCCAGTCCTGACAGAATCCCTTAGATGCAAAGCCAGGAAAAGTTTCAGCACCACTTCTGAACTGGAGGTCCACACTTACTCTGTCTGATACCACCTGGTAAGCCTTTGTCCCTGGTATCCTTGGCATTTGAATAAAACAAGAGCAACTCAAGCTGTTTCCCATGATCCTTTGCATTTCTCAAACCTCCGAGGACAAGTTGGCATCGGTGTGGGACTTTGGGCATGGCTGGTCATTCAGCAGTGTGATTCTAAAGACCCCTGTCTTTCCCTTGACTATGCTGTCTCATCTGTTTGAATCATTTGAGGACAAAGATATGAAAAAGAACAATTGGTCATTTGTAGACTTACCCAAGTTTTTGTGCCAGATGGTTCCTTCAAGGTGACTTTCCACACCTTGAGCCGGGTGGGCTCAGTGGTTGGGCATTGAGGCATAAAGCAGAGTTGGAGAAAGCTGGTCTGCTACTCAGAGGATGATGAACAGCATTCAACATATAATTCAGCTCCTTCTGCTCTTCTCCTTGACGTGAACCAGCAGCTCTAAGGATGACAATGTTAGGCAAAGCCTGAACCCTTCAGAGTGGAGCTCTACTGATGCAAATGGATACTTGCCGGCTGCTGAACTAGAGTAAGTACTTTCCTGCACAGACTCAATGCCAGGCGATGTGGTAATTCCATCTCTCTTTAACCTTCTTTTGATTTAGGGATCTTACCATGCATGGCTGAGCTATTGTCATTGGTTCAATTAACCAGCAATTTCTACACTTCTTTGTCATCTTGTTTGGTGCAGGCACAGTCCCATTGCAGGTAAGTTTGCACCTCACAAGCCTAAAACAACAGCCTGTATCAGAACAGCTAAGGAAGAATGCTCTAGCCTCCCAGTAATATTTCAGTGTTGCTTTGGCTGCCATAGCAGAAGAATAGTTCACAAGGGTAATGTATTCTGGGAGTCTGCTGGAACGCTCAACTGACAAGAGCCCCATTGAGCTGACGTTCGTTCCCCTGGGAGCTTTTCTGTTTACATGTGCCTTTACTCATCTTTCAGCTGAATCAGAAAGCTGAGTAGCAACTTCGGTGTCTGAGAACACAAAATGGATTTTGATGCTTAAAAGGATTTTCATACAGAGAAACCCAGAGTTAACAATCTTCACATGTGGGCTAGTTCTAAAACCCTAGAACTTGGGAGATGTCTGGGACTGTAGAGATTGCTTCCTATGCAGTTTCTGGTGGCTATTTCCATTAACATTTAAAATATTTAAATGCAGCAAAATTAAAAATTCAAAGAAAAAGTTTCTCAGTCATAGTCGCTGGTCACGAGCCAGACATGGCTGGTGCCTACCACATTGGACAGCACAATTATAGAACACTTCATCACTCCAGAAAGTTCTATTGGACAGCACTGGCTAGAATTCCCCCCTCATTTTATAGAAAAGAAAATGAGCACTTATAGAGGTCAAGATCAAGTGCCTTGCCCTCTTGTCTTAGAGAGTAGCTTGGATGTCATTAGAAAAATGGTTTGTCTTACCCTGTCTTTTTGTAGTACCAGGTCATCTCCCATCTCTGGGGATAGAATCAGATATTATCCAGTAACATCCAGCACAAATACAAATGAAGAAAAGCAAGTTGGTGGCACAATTAGCCATTAAATGTCCCAATATGAGTAATTATAACATAAAATTAAAACAGAGTCAGGAAATCCTGTCTCCTTCATGAAAACTCTTCAAGACTAATACGAAGAGAAGAGACAGTTTTTCCTAACAGCACTGTGCTCACGCCTGCAGCACATGAGGCTGCCTCAGTTACTAGGGGACTGCATTGCTTATATACCTAATGAATGCTTTTTATCATGTTTCTCTGGTTTTGTATAATGAACATCATGGGGGATTTTAATTGCCTAAGTAACTCCAGGAAAGCTTCCCTTGTACTGTTTGTACAGGGTACATTTAGGAACATTTTGGCCATAGCAACCAATTAGCAATAATGGCTACTATTAGCTTGTATATGGAAGAAACTACGTTTAATTCCCCTGTGATTCAACACTTGCACTATAGCCCGAGTTGTTAGGGTTCAGCAAGCCATGGTTCTATGGCTAAAAGATTCTCCACACAAAGAAAACTGAAAAATTCCTACGAAGCATAGAACATGTCTACATACAAGAATCTCTTTCTGGTCATTTGACTAAATTTCCCTAAGCACCGTCAGAATCTCCCATTTAGGCCAAAGGATATCAAGCTAACACTACCTTTTTCAGGTTTGATGTAGACCTGAGGAAACTTCTAAAGCTCCTGAGGGTCAGGGGCAGTATCTTTATTCATCTCTATCCCCATCACACGGTGCCTGAAACATAGTACATTTTCAGTTACTGTCTCTAGAAGGAAGAAAGGAAAGAGCAAAGGGAGGGAGGAAGGAAGAAACTTGAGTGATATCTTTAAGATTTCATCTAGGATCTCAAATAGAAGAGGAACGTACATCATAAAGAAATTTAATTGTCCTAATTTGGTTCCCTTTTGTCATATGGCTAAAGGTAATGATACTTTTGAAGTGAACACCTCTTATTTTTGCCTGCTCAGCACCCCCTGTATTAATAGAAGATATCTCTTCCTTCAGCCACTACTTCCCTTCAGGCTGTGTGCTTCGGCTGGAACTAGCCTACTCTCGGCTCAGGGATGGACTCTAGCTAGACCTGAGCCTGGACAAGGAGATTGGTTGAAGTGTGAGCAAACTAACTGAAATAATCTACAGAGATGTCAAGAAGAAGTAACTTTCTGCTGGTATTTCTAAACTGGAGGAAAATAATCCTAGAACAGTTACTAGCCATCTTTGGCACCTCATTGACCAACTCAGAGGAAAAAGAAGAGGTAAAAAGTGGAGGAAGATCGATGCTTGATGTCCTAGTTTGGACATCTAAAGCCAGTCTTGAACTTCTCAGTTTCTTGAACCTAAAGCATTCTTTCTCTGCACCCCAACTCCCTTAGAGCCTGTTTTACTTTGGTTTCTGTCACTTGGAACAAAAAGGGAATGATTCATGTGAATGCCAATCCCCAAAAATCACTTTTGAAAGATTACCACCCTCATCTTTGCAGCTGCAAAGACGACTTCTCCCAACCAGGCCACTCTGGAACTCACAGCTTTCCTCAGATCCCCGGGCCCCTCTGGCTTTCCTGACAGGGATCCATTTCCAGAGAGCTCTCCTCTGATCCCCACACTGCCTCCTCTGCTTTAGCCCGGTCTTGGGCTCACTGATCTCCCATACGTGATGCTCGGTGCTAGCCTCCTGCACTTCCTTTCCCAGGCTTTAATTCCCCAAACCCATCTCATGAGTCAGCTCAGCCCAGGAGTGAGCAATGGGAAACAGATTTATATGCCACAGTATGTTTTGTATTCGATAACAGATCTGTCACAGGCAGTTATCTGCATTAAAAGTTGGGTAACTCACGAATAGGTTGGCGATCGTGGCCTCTAGTAAGCTCTGTTTCCTGAAGATGGACAGTGTGGTAGATACCAGAGCTTGTGTGCTCAGAAATCTTTAAATATATGCCAGTCTTCTTTCTGTGGAAAAATGAAAAGTAGCCTTACCAGAAAGTGATGGCTCACAGGAACATACTGTATGATGATCTGGTAGCAAAAACAAAACAAAACAAAACAAAACCCAGGTGCTGCATGGTTAGCAGGCTGCTAGTATATGTCCAATAGCTTGGTTTCATTCCCATTGCAAAGGCTCAAACATACACAGAGACACAAAGATGCTAAGTGGTAAAGCTGGAATTTGCCTAACTCCAAAGCTCCAATTCTTTCCATCATACTTTGTTTATTTTTGGATAATTTATGACCATGTGCTTTTGAGGAAAAAGAATAAAGAAACAGACATTTTGGTTAAATATATTGTATTCAATTGTATAGTTCATATGCCAGATTCAATTTTGAAAAAACATGAGGGGCATAGAGATAATAACAAAATTGGTCTCGCATTTATGGCTTAATTCCATTCTTCTACCATTAATCTATAGAAACGTCGTGTATTAGCTATCTGGTACTGTCAGAGTACTCTGTCTTTTGCCTTTTTATGTTTTCATTCACAAATTTAATTTGCATGTGGACTAGTTTTAGAAAGTTCAGGGACCCAGTCTAATTCTAGGGTAGCTAAAGACTATGATGGATCATGCCTACTACCAGGGATTAAAAATCAAGCTATATATCCTGGAGTCATTTGCATATCCTCCTTAGGTATCTGGGAGAAAAAGTGAAGGTACGTATGAACTGAGGCAGTTTTAGGGCCCAAATTCTGACTCTCGGGGAATTAAAGATCTTGAAGGACTAAGATGTCATTATATTCCTAACATCTTGCCCCTCTTTCTTTGCAACACCAAGTGCATTTTAATTCTTTTGACTTTTATCAAACATCCTTACAGACTCCTAAGTTTCTTGAGGGCAGGGACTGTGAAGGTCCTCAGCACAGTGTCCCAGGGCTTACCGAGTACACTGTGCCTGGCCGATGGTAGGCACCTGCAGTTGTTGAAATAAATGTATGCTTAGGACACAGGGTGCCATGTGTTTTATTGGGAAGTGCCAGCATGGTCCCCTTCCCCCTGGTCAAAGGTTAGGGGACTAGAGTCAGGAGAAAAGATGACATATGACTCTGAGCTAGGTTTCACTTGGAAGACTGTGTTCTTTGCTCCATGAGCAGAAATCATCTCTATCTCAATCTTGAATAGAGAAGAGTAGGAAGAAAGTGGCTTGCCTTCAGGGTTTCTCTGGCGGGACCCATTCTCTAGAGATGTATGTCAAGTGAAGAAGAGAAAAAGCTTGGAGACCCTGGTAGTTCCTTCTACTCCTCGGGTCACTCCTACCTCCAGGGCGATGCAGGGATAACAAAGTAGATAATAGTTGACCGAGCTCTAGTCCAAGGAATTGTCCCTTTGTTGCAATCTTGCCAGAGGAGAGAGCACCCTCTGGAGGCTCCCAGACAGAAGTCCAGCATCTTGGGCCTTTTTCCAGGGGTGGCCATATCTAGAAGTAGCTTCACCTCAAGAACTTCAATAGTTCCTGAAGAAAGATGTCCCAGGGGAAAGAAAGGCAGCCGTTATGGAAACAGCTGGGTCCTACATGTGTCGCACTCTAAACGTGGTTGGCTGCAAGGTCTGTGCAGGCATCTGTGCCCTTTCATGAGGGAGGAACAGGAAGCCGAAGCTGCAGACAAGTAGTTTCACTCCTTGGGCACATGTCCATGGTCCGGAACGTCTACAGTCCAGTGTTCTCCCACTTAATAGGGGGTTCTGTTCCTTGATCCAACCAGATTACATATCTTTCTGTTAGCTGCACTTGGCCTGCGGGTGAATTGTAGAAGTAGGCTGCTTATCAGACTATCTAACAGGATAAAGAGTGGAGATACCAACAAGCTTCCAAGAAACGCTTAAGTGGCTGCTGCTGTCCCCACATGCTAACGAACTGTGGAAGTGTGGCAGAGTTCCTTCTTAGTGCTCGACTTCATCAATAAATACAGTCTCTGAGACGACATTAGTCCTACCTACTTAGAATGGTCGGAAGCCACTGATATATACCAAAATAATTAAAATTTTTGAATGGGCCAACTGGCTTAAATCAAGTCTGAAATACTCCTGGCCCCACTTTTCTAACCCTGCATACTAGCTCTCCAGTTTACTAGTCCTGTGACAATGATCATGTCACTTAACGCTATTTGAGCCCATTTGTAAACTTACTCATTTACATCCATTTAGCTTTTCTTCATTTACCAACTATTTGCTGGGAACCTATTATGTGCTAGTAACTGCATTAGGTGCTATACAAGGGCTCGTGGTAGCCAGTTCGCAGAATAATTGTGATACCATTGTAATTAACTAGTTATTAATAAAGAAAAGAAGCAAAAGTGAAGGCCAGACATTATTGGCATGTTCCCTGTAAAACACTCGGGGAGGGATCCAATGAAGGAAAGATAGATGCAGTAAAGTGGGGGTGACTTGAGAAGGCACTTGCTTGTCAATCACACCTGGGGACAGAGATGATTGGCCAGAATGGGCATGGCCATTGCAAGGGAGAAAATTTGGGAATACACAGTGCTTTAAACAGAGGAATTTGCTCTGTTATTGCACTCCACTCTTGGCTCATGGGGCTTTTTGGCTCCCATTCTCTTGCATTGGCCTGTTATGGCTCATGGCCACATGGATCTCACATGCAATGGACTAGGACTGCAATAGAATAACACAAGCTAAGCTAGCCTGATGCTGGACCCAGCTCCAACATGAAGGGGAACTCTAGACTCTGGCTCTCATTTTAGCTCTACTGAAACCCCAGCTGCATTTCTTCTATGACTGGACTAAGGAAAATGGGACTTTGAAAACCCAAACATGTAATTCCATGGAAATAAAGCTTTCTCCCATATCACATCCTCCCATGGTGGCCTCCGTAAATGCTTATTCCAGCGGTACCCCAAGAACCCCATTCCCAGCAGCAATCAGGGGAAACGGGGCATGCTCCCCTCCTGTAACAATTGCATATATTAACTGAGATAATTTTTTAAAATCTCCCATCACAGAAAGGTAGTTAATAAATGTCTACTGTATATAAATTTGGAGAGAAAAAAACTACATACAGTAGATGGTTAGGGAGAGAAAAGCCTATTTCAAGGTTTAGTCCAACTAAGTACTTAAATCTTACACATTATTGCTCAAAGTTTTAGAGAGACATGTATTCTTTTCTCAGCAATAGAAAGGAGGCATTAGTCTGAGTTACTGCCCAAAGGCCAGGTAAAATAAAGTTTAAGGTCCATAACTATCCATGCACCAATATTTCCCTATGTTTGCTTTGGAATCCCATCCATGATCTGAACCACATTCGAATAGAGCCTTTTGTGAGCAAAGACACCTTTCCGGGAGGATGCTGAGAGGTGCTGGAAGCGCAGGTTAACAGAGGGGTGTCCCTGCAACCTCTCTGGAGGCCCTGAGTGGGGTGCACACACAGCCCTCTGTGCACACTCACTCCACAAAGGCTCCCCCTTCTTTAATTCTCCACAGTCTCTCCAACAGGGTAGCTGCTCAATTTTCACCACATAGATAGTCCAGTGGTGCTGCTAGCCCAAAGAAATTTATTTCTGTACTCTCTCTACTCTGACAATTTAAGGTGAAACTAGAATAAAAATTTTCAAAATGCCAAAATGTGGATGGATATCCTAGGGCCACGGTGAAAACCTAAAACATTCTTATTGGCTACTTGGCTTGTTGAATCAGTGGGGGTTAATGAAAGGTCCTACTGAGAACGGGGAATCTGGTGTGTTTTATAAAAGCCGAATCGTCCTTCAGTGAGGCAAAGTGAAGGGTTTCCTCACAGGATCCAGCTGACTAATGTGAGGTGGGAGAGCTCCCTGGAAGAGCCCTGAGCAAATGCAGCTGGTATGCAAGTGAGGAGCCTTTTATTAACCAGCACCCTGGGGCCCTGGTGAGGGGAGAGACATTTAGGGCAACGATGCATTTTTCTTTCTCTGCTTCCCCAGGAGAAAGGCCTTGCAGCATTGTTAAAAATAGAAGTATTAGAAAATTCTGTATTGTAATCAGTTTTCACACAATCCTACATCATGCAAAAGCAGAGACTATGTTCTTTAACTAAAAGCTTTGTATTCTTTTTTGACCTCCTAGCAAATCTTTAGAAACCTATCCCAACTCTGCTTGCTGTGGCACCTGGCCAGGTGTGGAGAACTTGTGAGTGTAGGTAGCGTTAGATCTGTCTCCCCTTCAGTGGCTCGTGGCCCCCTATGAAGTTGAGAGGGACGCTTCCAGGACCCAGGACTTTTCTTATCATTTCCTTTTGTCTTTGAAAAACAGCTTGAAAGATACCTTATTAAATGCAAAGTAAAGAAAAATTTCTTGATCAAATTCCCCAGGTGTTTTTTTTTTTTTTTTTCTTTTTCTTCTTGGAAGTCTCTCTATATAAAATTCTGCTAAAGATCTATGCAAGACATTTTCAAGGGGAGCAAATTATGGAAATGTTTGACTTTATAATTCATTTTAGAAAGGTTAAGAAGAATTTGGCTCCATCCAGAGAGAGTTTGGAAGGGACGGAATCAAGTCATCTTCATGCATTTACAGAAATACAGTCAAAGAGAGTCAAACAATAATAGAAAGAAAGGTCAAAATTCACGGATTTTAAAAGTCAGTAGGATGTTTAAAGGCAGTCTCCAGGTTTACTGTGAATAGGGCAAAGGACTATACTTATGAAATAATTAGTAGCAAATTAAATACAAAGAATGTTAGTAAGAATGTAATGCCACAGAGATACAGCGGCTCATGTTTGCTTTTAAAACAGAAGTATTAGCAAATCCAAACAAAAGGTGTCATTGAAACAGATTAAATTTTTTTTTAATTGTGGAAACCATTTTTCAGCCAGTTTTAAAAGTTAAAAATTTGGAATTTACTTGGGAAGTAAGGTAATCCACCTGGTCTAGACGCAGTGGGCAAGATCAGTTCCCAAAGTGACTTCTTAAAGTAGAGCTGCAAGCTTTTCAAATGATAAGGGATTAATATCAGAATATATAAAGAACTACAAAAGCAAACAACCCAATTCAAAAAGGTGCAAAGCACCCAGCCAGTGTGGCTCAGTGGTTGAGCGTCAACCCATGCACAACAAGGTCACAGGTTTGATTCCCGGTCAGGGCAAATGCCCAGGTTGTGGGCCAGATCCCCAGGGAGGAGCATGCAGAGGCAGCCAATGGATGTTCTCTTGTCAGTGTTTCTATCTCTCTCTCCCTCTCCCTTCCTCTCTCTAAAGTCAATAAAGAAAAAATATTTTAAAAAACAAAAAGGTGCAAAGGACTTGAAGAGACATTTCTCTGCAGAATATATGCAAATGGGCCATAAGCACATGCAAGCATCTTCAGCAGAATATGCCATTAGGGAAATGCAAATCAAAGGTACAATGAGATGACACTCCACACCCTTTAGGATGGCAGTTATGAGCAGGAATGAAAAGCACAAGAGTTGGCCAGGATGAGAAAAACTATAACAATTGTGCATTGCTGGTGGGAAGGCAAAATGATGCAGCAGCCACTGTGAAACACAGTATGGCAAGTCCTTCAAAAGTTTAACATGGAATTTCCATATGACCCAACAATTCCATTTATAGGGATAAATTCAAAGGATTTCTGCTCCTAGTAGTAGTATTCACAATAGCCAAAATGTGGAAACCTAAATGTCTATATCCATTAACAGATGAATGAATAAATGAATAAACAAAATGTCACACACTCACACACACACACGCACGCACACACACACACAGGAATACTCTTCAGTCATAAAACAAAAGGAAATTCTGAAGCATGTTACAACATAGATGAACCTTCAAAATATTCTGCTAAATGAAATAAGCCTGACATAAAAGTCAAATGTTGAATGATCCTACTTATACAAGGTACCTGGAACAGAGAAATTCATGGAGACAGAAGGTAGAATAGAAGGGAGAGGGATGAAGAGTTGTTATTCGATGAGTACAAAGTTTTTATATGGGATGATGAACAAGTTCTGGAAATGGACAGTGGTGATAATTGCACAACATTATGAATGTGCTTAATGCCACTTAATTGTACACTTACAAATGATTAAAATGCTACATTTTATGTCATGTATATTTACCACAATTTAAAAAAAATAAAGATTAAACAAAAAGATTCTCGCCTGGCTGGTGTGGCTCAGTGGTTGAGCATCGACCCATGCACCAAGAGGTCACCAGTTCGATTCCCGGTCAGGGCACATGCCCAGGTTGCGGGCTAAATCCCCAGTGGGGGGCATGCAAGAGGCAGCCAATTAATGTTCTCTCTCATCAATGTTTCTATCTCTCTCTCCCTCTTCCTTCCTTTCTCTCTAAAATCAATAAAGAAAAAATTTATTTTTAAAATTTTCTCTCTGATATTTATTTATTTTCTGACACCAACTGAGCCTAGGCTACAGGTCCCTTCTTTGTATTCTGACATCTCCCCCTACTTGTCCAGCCATAAAATGTGTAACATTATATTTTAATTGTTTGTTTTATTCTCTTCACTACATTATAAAGTCTGTGAGGGCAGAGACCATGTCTAACTTGCTCTCTGATATATCTGATACCTGGTACTGGGCCGACATCTAATAGCTGCTCAATAAACACTGGTTATAGCAAAGTGAAGCCCATTATTTCTACTAGGATTCCAATCACCTTCTCAAAACTCAGATACCTGAGTGTACTTTAAAATGTTAAACACAAATGTTGAAGGAAAGGAACTCAAATTGTGTTTTGTTGTTGTTGTTTGTTTTTTTACTGTATGCTGCTCTTATAATTTGATATAAAAATAATTTATTTTAAGAAGGAAAAAAAAATAGCCACTTGGGAGGAAGCCAGTGCTGTCTTTTGCTACACTATTTAGTCTCTTCTGTATTTCTGTGGTCTTCAGGACTAATTAAAATATATTTTTTTCCTCCTTATTGATTCAGACCTACTGATTATTGAGAAAAAGGGGCAGCTGCAGGTCTAAACAACAGACTTTCTGACCTAGTTACCGAAGAGGTCTTATTGTTGACATTCTTCATTCTTTTCTAGTACACATTTTGAACAAAGACACAGGGACTACCTAGACATATATGACTTGGATAAGATTTTAATTAAAATAAATGTGTAGCTAATTTTCAAAACTGTCCCCTTGATGAACCCTATCATCTCTAGTCATACCTTTGGTTGGCCCACGACCACACTCTGCTAGTCTGGCCATGTGTGGCCCAAAGACGATGATAGAAGTGACTGCATGGCTTCTGGGTCTATGTCATGAGCTGCCAGGGAGCTCGTCTTGGTGGCTCCGGCACTGGCTCAGGGAAAGGCAGCCTGAGGACTCTGGCTCCTCGGAGCTCCACACTCTGGCAACGCCCCAGGTGGAAGCCCAACATGGAAAGACCACTCTCAGCTGAGCCGCCCTTGCCTGGATGCCAGACGCAGGCTAAGGAAAGGTCTACCTTGGACCTTCCAGTCCCAGAACCCTCCATAGGGAAGAGGACCGAGGCCCAGGACACACGGCCTCAGGCGTGGACTCCACCCAAGCGAGGTCCAGGCATCCTGGGCAGAGACAGGCCGTTTCTACCATGCTCTGTCCAAATCCCTACCACAGAATTGGGAGCAGGGGAAAACGGTTGTTTTATGCCACTAACCCTTGGAAAGGTTTGTTATATAATCAGGGCAGTACTTTCAAGTGCTTGTTTGAAAACAGTCTCATGGTTTCATGCTCACAAACACATGGAGACCTGTCTTCATGCAGCACCTAGAAAGACTTTGACTCGCCACTCTGAATGTGGGAAAGCACCTGACCTTTTTGTCCTCCACGTTATCATCTGTAAAAGGGGGTCATAAATAAGATCTACCTGACGGGCTGAGTGTACATAGGAAATGAATAGGGGTGTGAGAGCACTCAGCAAGCTCTGAACTGCTGTACGAAGCATCTAGTTGCAGTGGTGTCTCAGGTGGTAACAGAAAGGCCGTGCTCAGTACGATGGCAGCAGCTGCGGTTGAAGATTAGCCGGGTGACAGTCACGGCTGTCTGCAAACCTGTGAGCAAACCACACCTCCGCAAGGACATGTCTGCGTCTCAGACTGAAAAGTGCTCTGGGGGCACAGAAGCATGAGCCAGTCTTTGTCCTTAAAAAAACCTGACTGTGCCCTGGCCGGTTTGGCTCAGCGGTTAGAGCGTCGGCCTGCGGTACAGAGAGACCCAGGTTCGGTTCCCGCTAAGGGCGCGTACCTCAGTTGCAGTTTGTCCCCGGCCCTGGTCAGTTGTGCGGGTGGCAGCCACTCGATGTGTCCCTTTCACGTCGATGTTTCTCTCTCTCTCTGTTCCTCTCTCTCCCTCCCACTCTACCTGAACAAAAAATGGAAAAATGTCCTCGGGTGAGGAAAAAAAAACAAAAAAAAAACCTGACTGTATCATTTGAAAAATAATATTTAGTTGCATGAAACATTAATACACGTTCATCGGAGAATAAAATAAATTAGACCTTGTAGTGTGGACTCCAATTTTCTGTGTGAGTGCAGAGTTGAGAAAAATCCCTATGGCTTTAAAGAATAGGTACTTTTTCTTCCCCCTGGAAACAGGGGAGGGATATTCCCACTGTTTACCTGGGTTCAAGGAAGAGGGGGGCTTTCAGAACAAATGGGGGACACAAGTAGGGAGACATGACGGTGAGACAGTGGGAGAAGACATGCTCCCCAGCCCGTCCAACAGAAACACAGCATGCTCAGGTCACTGCCTGCTCTGCAGACTCAGGGGAACCCCCTTTGATCTGGTTCCAGGGCCTCAGTCAGTTTTGTGCCTGAAACAAAACGGCAGATGCCAGCCATCTCTTCCTGCTCAGGTGGGCAGCATCAACCACCGCCTCTCTGGGCAGGGTGTGCGTTCCAGAAATTCATTTCTTTTTTTTAATTCTAATATTATATTAGTTCCAGGTGTATACCCCAGTGATTAGACGTTATATAACCTACTAGCGATCATCCCGATAAATCTTGTACCCACCTGACACTATACATAGTTATTAGAATATTACTGACTCTATTCCCTGTGCAGTACTTTACATCCCTGTGACTACTCTGTGAATACCAATTCAGAAACTCATTTCTTGATCAGTGGGGAAATGAGGAAATGGGGGAGTCAGAAAACATTTCTCTCGCAGAAACTGTTTGACAAATAGTGGTGAATTCTCAGGCTTCCTTCGTGGGAAGGGCGTAGAATCCAGCCAGGATGGTTCATCACTGGTGGTTTGGGAGAAATAATTCCAGGTTCCATTTGGGTGTTGGTGTCATTTCTCTCCCCGGGCAGGAGGAATGACCGTCGCAGCAGGACTCTGCAGATCTGCCCCCCGCCCCCCGATTGTCCTGGTCTCCCCAAGCTCTTGCTCTGATGCCGCTGTTTAATGACACCTAAGAGCCTTCGGAGCCTGTAGCCCAAGTCCATCTCCTGAGACCTCCCTCAGGCAAGAGCAGCTTCCAGGCCACCCCTGTCCTTTACACTTGCTTCCAGGCACTTGTCCTGCCGCCTCTCTCTTGTCCCCACTATTTATGACTTCAAACCATAACCTCCCCTCTCAGGCCACAGGCAGGGCCTGCCTCTCCCTCCCGCCAGTTCTCTGTGTCACCTTCCATGGCTTTCTAAGAGCTTCTGGTCCTCCCACCAGGGAAAGCAGGGAGACACGGCAGTCTCAACGTACTTATAAGCACTGTCTTTTCTAATCATGGGTTTACAAACGGAGCTGGCCATGCACACCGCCTAGGTTTTTAACTCCACCTGTGCCAGGCACAGCCGGAAAGATCTGCAGTGTCACCCCTTTTCCCTAGACAAACCCTGGCCCCGGCTGCTCCGCAATGCTCCGTCTCCGCGCTGCCTCCGACTCCCTCCTCTTTGCTTCCTGTCCTCTGCGGGATCCTGGGAAGGACTCCGCCTACAGCTCCTCTGAGGGAGAGTTGGCAATCATCAGCTGCCGTGCCTGATGGAGTCTACTGTGCCAGGAACCGGACTAGGCTCAAACTCATAGCAGGTAAAATTAATGAGCTCGTGCGCCACATACTGGGCAAGGCACTGTCTCATCTAACAGTCCAGCAACGCCACAGTGTGGGAATCCTTAGTTCTACTCCAAGAGTCAGAGAGTAGTCTGTCCAAAGCTGCCTGGCGCTGATGCTCCTGTCCCAGGCCTGTCCTTGTTCCCCCAGGCGCGGCGCGGACGCTTGGCTCTCCCTGTCAAGCCTGCTGCTCTTCACCCAGGAAGTCATCGAAAAGAAGACGTGGCGCCACAGCTCTGTCCCTGTGGTAACAACTCGTTCTTGTTTCCTTTCTCTCCTTGTCCCAGATCCAACCCCATCCCAGGCACCTGGTAGACCCCACCAATGGCACCCCTCCCTGCCGAACCCAGAAACAAAGATGGGGAGAAGTGCAGGTCCAGCCCATGTGGGCGATAGGATTGCTCAGGTCGCAGAGGGGTCTTAGTGACTGGGGTGAAGGGGAGAGGAAGAAGAGAGAGCTCCCATCTGGCCGTGTCCTCATGTTCTGGCCACCACTGTAAGAATCGTCCTGGGGACCAAGTGAGACGGAAGGTGGAGAAAGCTTTGGAACTCAGGCGACACAGAGGTATGCTAACAGTATATGAGCCATATTTTCTCAACTAAAATTTTTTTTTTTCATATTTAAGTTTTCTAAAAACAAAATACAGGTTATAATTAATAAATACATTAACTTTGGTAAGATAGTTCTTCCTCTGCCCCCAAAAGATGCTGTTAATTCAAAGGTAGATTTCAAGGTGGGAGGTTCTTAGAATCCAGAAATCAGGGGCTAGAGATAATACTGGAATTGTTATTTCCTCAAGAAAGATTGTTTTCTGAGATCCATGGCCCTGCTGGAGTGATGGAGTGTGGAGAGGTCTCTAGCTATGGCGATGCTAACCAGGAGGAAAGAAGCTAGAGGTGGAGACAAGCCTGACATGGCGTGGTAGGCAAGACAGGCCGGAAGGAGGCCCACCCCAGCCCCTACTACTGATTGGCCAAGGGTAAACGTATAATGGAAGCCCTAAGGTCCTCTCATATCTTCTTACTCTATCTCAGTCCTGTGAAGAAGAATCTTCACATATATGTGTCTGGACATGAAGACTGCACATAAAGCTACATGCATTTGACCCCAATAATCACCATTTAGTCACCTCCCGGGATATCAGGACAAAGGCCAAAGATTTCTTTGGGTCAGATTAATTCTTGATCACACAGACCCACACTTCTGGCTCATGGGGAGCAGGGTTATCAGAAAAGATATAGGACACCTAGATAAATTCAAATTTTTAAATATCATTCAATACATTTGAATATTATTTAGTGAACAGTATTTTAGTATAAGTATCAGATATACTGAAACTGGGTATGTTTTTAGTGGCTAACTTTGGCAACCCCAAGATTTGGGGCAAGACCAGATGAGGGCCAGAACAACACCTTCTGAGGCATAAGTCTATGAGTTGAGGTGTACCTGTGTGGGCCTATGAGTCGGGGTGCCCCTGGGTGGGCCTACGACTCGGGGTGCCCTGGGTGGGCCTACGAGTCGGGGTGCCCTGGGTGGGCCTACGAGTCAGGGTGCACCTCTGTGGGCCTACGAGTCGGGGTGCCCTGGGTGGGCCTACGAGTCGGGGTGCCCCTGGGTGGGCCTACGAGTCGGGGTGCCCTGGGGGGGCCTACAAGTCGGGGTGCCCTGGGGGGCCTACGGGCACACCGGCAGCACTCGCACACCTTTCCTGCAAAGCTAAAGCAGAGCTGAGGGAGGACACAGGGTCTGCTTAGAGCTCTCTAGCCAGAAATGACCACTCAGAGCAGGAAGAGTTAAAAACACAGCTATGGCTCACACTAACACCTTGACAAGGAGAGAAGGACGACCAACGGGACAAGAGTGGGAGGATCACTCCAGACACAGCAGGTGCCGGGAAGCCTGTTCCCATGAGCCAGCTTCGGCAGCCCAGGCTCCCTCCCGCCAGCAAACCTCTGCCTGAGTCTGACGGCTGGGACTGGGGCCTGCTCGCTCGCCCTCCCCGTTTGACTGCCGATCAGGGGCTGTCCTTGGCGAAGTCACTTTATTCCTTTGAAACTGCGGTTTCCTCTTCTGTAGATTGAGAATACATGTTTCATAAATTTATCACAGAGAAACTGAGCTAATATATGTAAATCACCTTGTATGTGACAGTTGCTTCAGAAAATTTATTTTCTTTCCTCCCCCATCCTTTTCTTTTGAATGAACGATTTATTTTATTATGAAGGTATCTAATTTTAAGACACCAGCAAGAGAAACTAACTTTTCTTTTTTTTTACTAAGAAAGTCAAATACTATTTGGTTATATTCCCCATCCTGTTCTAAGTCCATTGATTTGCAGCCTTAACAGAGAACAGTCACTAGGGCAGAGAAAACCATATTCATATGACAAAAGTTACCAACGTCCTACATATAATTGTGTTTCTTAGAAACCACTCCCCCAAACACCAGCCATTTCATATCGTTTGTGCCGTGGCCTTTGTTCCGAAGCAAGAGATGAATTCTGAAAGTTTACATGAATTCTAGAAGTTCACATGTTCTTCATCAAGAGTCATCTGCAGCCCCCAAAGGAAAGATCTCCAAAGCATTTGAGTGAATGCATTCCTCTCGCTAATGCAACCAAAATATTCCAATGTTTTCCCATAATACTCTCAATTTACAACTAGCAGACAGATGCTTCTTCTCAAAGGCCTTCGTAAATCTTCCCATATGAGATGAAAATGAAGGATTTATTCTTGCCCATCTTTTAATTTTACTCAACATTCAATGAGTTATTCTTACAGCTGGCATTTCAAATGTATTAGTAGAATTTATCACTCAAAGGCTTATGCAAGGACTAAATTACACTAATGAATTGACTATGAATTTGAAGCCTAACATGAGGCCAAATATTTTCTGGCTTAATTTCTGTATCTCAGCAAACGGCTTAATTTGTTCCCTACTTATCCATTACTGCTAAATTGTCTTGCTATTATTGTAGCAAATGGCTGCAAACCCTGGCTTGCCCTAAGGCTCAGGCGAACACAGTGGAATGAAGACATTTACTGTTACCCACTCGTTTTGCTGAGCTAGAGGAGATGGGAGGGGATTGTAATCCAACTCACCTTTATCGGTACCTCTCGCAGTCACAGACTATTCTAACTGCTGGCATTTGCAATGCATTAATGGAATTTATCATTGAAAGGCTTATGAAAAGGTTAAATTACACTAATGAAATGGCTTTGCATTTGAAGTTGAATATGAAGCTAAATATGTCTTTCCTTGGGACACATGGGTAGCTCTTTCCGTCTCCTTTTTCCGAACAAGCAAGCCCAGTCAAACATCTCCCAGATATGGTCTAAACCCCAGTTCTCCTTGGCTCCCACAGAAAAACTTTGTCCAGGTGAAAGACTGAGAGGGAGGTTGCAACACCCCAGGTTTTCCGTATTTGGAGTCCTAAGCTTGGATCCAACTTCTCACTCCTACGACTCAAAACTTGCAGAAGTTGTATTTTAGTAATGGGGTTTGAAAGTATTTCTTAACCCTTTCCAGTCAAGCACATATCCTTGAACTTTTTACCACATGCCATAGGACACATTCAGGTTCATCTCTCTCCTGCTAATTGTCGCTAATTTAACCCTCTGGCCATTCACCCCCTCACAAAAAAACTTCACATAGACACCATTTTTGCTCTCTTGTTATTCATTCTCTGTGTTAAAAATTGTTGAGGAAGAATGAGAAAACCATTGATCCTGTGACATAGAGGCTGTCTTCACGTAATGCCAAGGGTGAGGTTGTGCTAGAAATCAAGGTATTCCCTGTGTTATCTGGACCATTCTTAGCTGATGCTCTCAGCTGCCATGGATTTCTCTCTGAACATGCTCCAATGCCTCTCTGAACACTGCAAGTTATTCTATTTAGTATTCACCAGCAAGAAGACACCTATGAATCTATCTGAAGACTTGGTTTTCCTTTAGATAACGTTGACTCTCAGAATAACCTACAATTCCAATCACTTCAGCATCGCAACACAGGGCATGTTGCATCATTCGGACACCCAGATATCAGGAGCTGCTTCAGCTCTACCTCCAGCTGAGAGACTCCCAGCACTCACGGTAGCTTTGCCTTGTATATGAGGACTATGGAAGGTCCCACCATGCACGCTGCTACACATTCACATCTTTTGTTTTGCCTTTTTTTTTTTTTAACATACAAGTGAAGATAACTGAAGATAACTGTTCTTGTATTAGGTTAAATTAAAGATGGAGTAGTGAGCAAACCTCAGGAACAAAATGATTTCATATTTACATGTACCAGAATGACAAACAGAGTGCAGAGTCCTCTGGAAGAAGGAGAAAGCTCCCAAACTCATGATTTCTCAGAGGTGCTGGCTGAGTAGAGGCATTTGGAGAAAAACTAGGCAGGCTCAGGAAGCCCCAATCACCCACTTAAAAAAAAAATAATCTAAGTACTCTTAAAAAATGTAATTTCTTGCAAAAATCTACTGACATCCTGAGATATTTCCAGAGTAGAAGATCAACTGTTTTCTTTGGGCCTGTTTAATTCTTATAATTTGGCTCCTTACCTTTATGGGAAAAAGAATCATACCATCTCTGATTCTGACCTGTTAGGAAATTAGGAACAACTCTGGAGGTACAGGAAGGAGAGAAAAGCCAGAGGTTCAGAGGTGATAAGTCAGCTTCAACCAGTGAGCTCTCCTTTCAAGTCCAACTGGATTTTTTTCAAGGCATGTTGACTTTGCATCTTGTATTAGTATTGGATGAAAAGGCTGCCAACTGTCCATCCTCTTAGCCACTTATACATTTTGAAAATAATATTTTTACATTGACAACCAAGTATGAAATAGCGTACGCTAATTATAATGGCAAGCTATGCCAAAGCAATCAAGATCCCGAGTCACACACACTAATGTAAAAGACTTTATGTCACAGCGGACCAATATAAAACATACATTTGATGTGTCAGTGACTCTTAAGGGAAGCTAATGTGTAAACTTTGTTTTTTGCTTCTTTCTTCGGTGGGCTTGAGTTCATTCCCTGGGAAAGTATGGCCATGTTGCATATGTATTGAGGGTGGAATATTCTGGACTACGCGCCAGTGAAAGTGGACTCTCCTACTTCAGACAACTCAATTAATCCCAGAGAGCACACACAGATACACATGGTTACAAGTATGATTGAGCAACTGAGAGGTTTTGCATGGTGGGTGACTGGCTAACAGTCCAGGATAGAGTGGATGAATTAGAAGGCAGAAGGAGGCATTCCTTAAGAGATACCCTTATTCTGATTTTCTGTACAAAACCATAAGAATTCCTGACCCTATACATTTGCTGTCATTCTTCCTTCTTCCTGAATTTCTCTTCCCTCCATCTCCCATTGTACCAATCTGGCAGAACCTGGACCAATGCCAAATGCGCCTTCTTAATCTCCCAGTTTCTCTCGCGTCGGGAGTATTTGCTGCCTCCACTGAATGTTGATAGCAGGCACACCTACAAAGAGACACTGGGAAAAATAGGATGTTGATTACAAGCAGAGGCTTCTAAGACATAGAGATCTGGACTTAAGTCTTAGTTCTATCTCTGACTACTACAGCTGGGTGACACCTGGAAAGTCTCTAATCTCTCTAAACCCTGGTTCCCTCCTCTATAAAACAAGGAAAATAATCTTAATTTCCTAGTGTTGTTGATCTAATCCAATGAGGTAATACATATCAAGCATTTAATCGTAAGTGTCTGGTCTATACGGAATATGCATTAATGCTGGCTATTGGTATTATATCAAAGCACCTACCACTTTCTTCCTAAATTCTATATGTAGCTCTATGTCCACCTAAGGCACCCTCAGTGGACTCTTTATTCACCTACACTGGGAATCAGGCGTTCAGCACCTTTGTCTTTTCCAGAGGTCCTAGGATAATGCTTTGCATTAATGACAAGCATTAAATGGATGAATGGTGCAGATTTGAGCCAACAGTTCATGTTTGACCCTTGAAAGCCATGGTCTCCTCAGACCATCTTGGTGAGGCAGATGGGAAATAGGCACCATGTTTCAAAATGCCAGGTGATGAGACCAAAGAACCCCAGTGATCAGGTGATGGGACTGGACACCTTGCAGAGGACAATGCCATGTATTTCTTTGTTGAACTGTAAACTCTAATAACAAAAATAAAAACAAGACAGAATCTCAGTAGAAAATGCCGTACTGAGTCTATGAAAACCAGATTGCCAGTCAATCTGGTTGACTCAATGGAACTACTTTAAAAATGTCAACATTTTGTATGAAACAACTAGTTGTTGACAGAATTAGCCGTTATAATAATTACTTGTCGGCTCTATTTTGAGCCTTTCACCAATTGTTAAAGTCAAGTTCCGAGGGAAAGATTTCTTATTATTTCAAGTTTTAAGCATGAACAAAAAGTGCATGTAATTTACCAAGAATAATAAGTGCATACTTGAGCTGTTTTATTTACAGATCAAATTAGGAGATAGCCATTTCATAGTTTTTATGATATAAGATGGTGTAAAATTTGACCTTACCAGATCCCCAGACCTCAGAGAATTCTCACCTCAGTGGTGTGTAGGAATTTAATTTTCCTTAGTGGTTAACATTCCTAGGACTTGTAAGAAACACACCACCATTGTACCATGACTTTTAATTTCCTCATGGTTTATGTAAATATGAGGCCATCTATAGCTGAGTACGTGTGAGTTTTCTGCTTCACTCTCTCTCTCTGAGAGAATTGTTTTTGAAAAATCATCTTTAATTTAGAGAGGCACTGTACATAAAAGAAGTGTATACATTGCCATCTGCTAAAAAGTGTCAGAAGGCTCCCCGGGGCGAAGCTCACAGAATCCTGTGGTTTTCAACTCATTACTTGAGGGATTCGGCAAGGTTTCTCCTGAACACTGTCAAGGCGTTGCTGAACATTTGGCAGAATCGAGATTACTCTAAGCAGCTCATTTTGCTTATGGCCTGAAAGGCTTCCTGTTTGTATGAGGTAGCCTTCTTTCCAAGGGATGGGGGGAGGGGGGTTGAAACTCCTGCAGAGGGAATGAGCCCTTGTCCTAGACGCACTTGTGTTCCCAAATGTGAGCAATCCTGTTCTGAAGAACATTACCCAGGAGCCAGGCAGGTTCGGAGAATCACCTTGGGAAGGGACCATACTCAAGAGAAAGGTGAACTACCAATTTCATTTCCTGATTTTTACCATTGGCATCTGCTTGAATGGGCAGATTATAGCCTCAGTCACCTCCTGGACGAGTGTGTGTACATACAGACACACACCTCATGGACAGCTAGAATAATCTTTCTTAAACATTACTTTGGGCATCTTTTGTTCAAAACCCATCAGTGGCATAAGTTTTCAAATCAAACCCTTCAAGTCATTTATTCAACTTCTCAATTTATTTTCACTGCCCACCCCCACAAACACACATTTGTCTACACACACACACACATACACACACACATTTGCCTCCCCACGCGCACACACATGCACACCCCCATTCCAGCTCATCCTGTTATCTCATTATTCTCAAGCATGGTAGTCCTCCTGGACAGCCAACTAACCCAGCTGTACATACGGCCTTCGCCGTGTGTCTCTTGCCTATCTATTTCATAACGCAGTCATTTTCAGTTTTCAACCTGTAAAGCCTTTCAGAAAATGGAACTGTAGATGGAAACTGATTATGTAAAACAGAAGCTGAGCTGTCCCGATTGAACAAGAATAGGTAGCCCTCGTCTCTACCTGAGGTCCCACTTACCCTCCTTGCCATTTTGTAGTGACACCTGAGTCACCCCTGTATAGGTTTCGGTTCTACGAAACAAACACCACACTCACTTCCTCTGTTAAAGTCCCACTTATCCACACCTGTGGATTCAGGCTGCCCCTGGACTCCGCGTTCCCTCAGCAGGTATTGCTTTCCTTGGCAGAATAGCACACTGTGTGGAGAATGGGTGACTTGACATCAAGTTCCCCACGAACAACAGGACTTCCCCGAATCCCTGCCCACCCGCCTTAACCCCTGAAACAAGCCCAGCAGCTGGCCTGACAGTAGTGCCCCATTAATGAATGAAGTGTAGAAGCTCCGCTTTCTAGGTTTTAATCGGCACACTCTCATGGATGTGAACTACGCCGTGCACAAAGCCATAACTCTTCCTGTCATCGCTAGATGGTAATGCCAGTTGTGTCTGAACATTGAAGTCGTGACCACTGTTTTGATCCTGAAGAGCGTCTTATCGATGAATGTAAAACATGTTGAATGGCACTTTACAATTACCTTGGAGTTGACATGTGGAGCCCAAAGCTGAAGACAAAGAAGAGTGTTAACAATCCCACACCTGGGGCCACTCACCTGCCAGGGCTTAATTTAGAGTCGGCATAAAAATATCGGGCGCTACAACCCCACCCTTCACCTCAGCACCTCTCCACACAATATAAGCAGAAAGCTGGGGAAGGGACAGAGAGAAGTTCTGAGAATCCGACTGGAGCAACAGCCTCGTGCCGTACAATGAGACCGTGCTAAAAACTGTTATAGTTTCTTAAAGCCGAAAGAGGAGCCCTCCAAAAGAAGCACTTATAAAAAAATGGAGGTGCCTGCAAGAATGAGACTCCACACATCATTCTCCTTTTGGACATGGTTCAGGTTGAACTTGCTCCTTTGCCTTTTTTTTGTCCTATAAACTAGAGAAAAGTGAATTGAGGGGTGGCAGGTTGAAGAGAAGAGGACACAGGGGAGCAGCCTGGTTTCTCACCATCGGGCACTGAGTGAGGATTCTGGACGGGGCCAAGAAGTCTGCCAGCCAGGCAGCGAAACGCCTGAAGCAACAACAGGAGCCTGTCGGTGGTGGAGGGTGGAGCTGGGTCCCCCATTCCAGCAGGGAACTGCAGTGAGGAGCCCCAGAAGGCCCTCTAAAAACTCACACCCTTCACCTCACCCTGCGCCCTGTGTATTTGGGTGACGGTACACAGAGGGCCTCCTGGCCAGCTGGGGTTGGCCAGAGATGCATCAAATCCCACACAGAAAGGACCACAGCCATAGATGGTTAGGTCAAGAGATGGTTACTACTCCTTCTCTCCCCGTGTCCTTCCTCTACTTCATTCCACAGGAATCAGGGTTAGAGAACGGAAGGGCAACTACCAATTCAAAGTAGGGTCTGTTTAGTGCTAGAGGTGGCAGGAAAGTCAGGGAAGGGAATAAGACAACAGTGAAATGTAAGGAGAGAATTGCAAGCTGGGCTTAGGTGAAAGGGCCTGGAAGTCACCCATATTCCCACGGTGTTGTTAAAGGATGTTCAGGGGCATTAGAACAGAACGTGGTTAAGCGATGGTTGGAAAAATTAAAGCATTCCAGTTATTATCTCCACCTAGTCAAAGCTGCTTGATAAAATCTTACCTCTATTCATTTATAGTAAAAAGACAAAAAAGAGGAAACCAAACTGTAAATATCTTTGTATAAAAGTTTTAAGAGAACTCCAAAGAAACAAAACCCACATTTAGAGTTTCTATAGAAAGTCTACCCTGACAATCTATGGGTACACATTAGTCACCTGTATGTCACCTTGGATTCACATACAAATGACGGTGGAACTTAAATTGCCTTTAAAAAGAAGTGGTTACTTCAGTGCGCAAAGTAAACTCTTATTGGTTGATATTATTTTTGAACTCTTTTTTAATTCATAAAAACATACATTTAATTATATCCATTTAAAAAGTAATTGTGTGAGTTGTCTTTCATATTGTAAATTACAAGGCCAACAGCAAGACAGCATAAAGCAAAACGTTCAAGTCCCGTCCCGCCACAAGCTCACTCTCTGCATCGAACCATTATGAGCAGTTTCTGGTTTATCTTCCAGGAATTCCCCAGACCCTGGGGAGCGTGTGAGCTTATGCACGCGTGTGTCTCCTTTTTAGCAAAAGTGGCATTTCCTAGACACAGTCTTTATAACTTGCTTTATTTTTCATTAAAAATGTGTCCTGGACGTTGCTTTATGTTGTGCACACTGGTCCACCTTATTCCTTCTAAACACTACATAATATCTCGCTTCACCTTGGCCTCATTTTGCCTTTTCTCCATTAATGGGCTTCCAGCTCAATTTCCGTTTTTTTATGCACGATCACATAATAAATCCGTGGTTACCCTGACACGTCTTCGTCTGCTTCTAAAAGGAGTCTCATTTAACTGTACATTCACAAATCTGTGTCACAGTAATATTGTTCAGAATGCAGATTCTAAAATGTTACATGATTATTATTGAGTAACCAGAGAAGATTAAACTATACTCGATATAGTTGATACATTAAGTAATTTAATCTTATTTTATTATTATTTTTTTAGTGATGAAATTTCATTTAATTTTATTTTATATTGAATGTATTGGGGTGACATTGATTAATAAAAGTATACAGGTTTCAGGTGTACAATTCTATAATACATTGTTTATGTATTGTATTGTGTGTTCACCACCCCAAGTCAAGTCTCCTTCCATCTCCCCTGTACCCTCTTCTACCTCCTCCCAACCCCTTTTCCCTCTGGTAATCACCGCACTGCTGTCTGTGTCTATGAGTTTTTTTTATCTTAATCCCTGCACCTTTGTCACCCAGCCCTGCAACCCGCCTCCCCTCTGACAGCTGTCAGATAAGCAATTTTAAGAAACCTTACATTCCAACCCTCAAAGTTGGCAGTTCATATATGGTTAAAACAACTAGATCTCTTACTTAACCAGTACACTGCGTAGCACTGTGCTCCGTAACAGAACGTGCTGAATGTGTACACATACCTTCCTGACTGGAGATACGGTGAGAATTCCTAGGGTAATATATACAACCTCCCTGAGGCGGGTGATTGCAGAAGCTAACATAAACTGTGTGACTGCGTCCTTTCTGCTGCACTGGGCTCCGGGATGACAAAGCAAAGGCACTGCTCAAGGTTTATCTTCCATCTGTTTGTCATTCTTCCAAGTAATCTCAACCTTCCTGCCTTTATCTGAAGTCAAAATATCTTCTGTTTTAACAAAGCAGGGGAAAGGGCGGAGAGCTCTATTCTGGAGGTGTGTCCGAGTCGTCTGCAAGGTCTGAGACCCTGTATTTCCCCGCCGAAGCTAACTGTTTCTGTCAGCATGAAACTCTTCTTCTGGTTCTAGGCCACGGTAGCACTGCCCCTACCCACTCGGTGTGGCTTCCCACCCTGCAGGACTGGTCCCTGTCCCGAGCCTCCCCGGAAGATAACCGTGTCTGGAAACGGGCTTTGTCCCAGGGCTGCTTATACGCAATCGTATACGTTGGGAAATCTCATAACAGGAGCGCCTCTTCTGAAGGTGTGTCTGTGTGAACGTACGTGTATGTATAAAAAGACATTTCAGTTTTCAATAAACTGTTTACTGTTCAAACATTAAATAAATGTAGAACTGTTTTAATCAGCTGAACAAATATTTAATGTACACTCCAGCATAAGAGCTGTGTTTAAAAATATCCTCTATACTGTTAAGACACGGGGAATTTATGGAAACCAGTGACCTGAAAGGTAAAACAAACATTCAGGGGGAAAAATAAAGTATATATTTAAAATTTAAACTTCTCTCTCCCCTCTTTTATTAGCATCCAAGAGTATTTTATGTGTGTGTGTGTGTGTGTGTGTGTGTGTGTGTGTGTGTGAGAGAGAGAGAGAGAAAGAGAGAGAGAGAGAGAGAGAAAGTATTTTCAGTCCTGGGAAGTGCTGGTTGGTTAGAGTACAGATATATTTTCTAGAAAAGCTAGTCGTTGGGTGACTAGCAAGTTAATCTCCAATAAATTGTTATGAGAAAGTAAAACATGGCCAAGTTCATGTTCCATCCAGGACTGTGTTCCTTGGTGGAATAAATGTTTGTTTGCTCCTTAGGTTCCAAACACTGGAGGTCATTCATGGCAGCGGTAGCTGGGTTTCTGTCCACAGCTGTTAGACGGGATTGTCTAAAACTCTGACAGGAAATGCTAAATTCTTGGAAAACATTTAATCCTCAGTAGGTTCTGTGTAAATATCATAGAAAGTTGGCAGAAGGTGTATAATTTTAGAAAAAATAACCTCTTACAAAGAAACATGAGAAACATCTTCAATAAAATGGATGCCATCCTCCTTACACTAATTGCGTTTTAGTTGTAGATATGCAAAGAAGATTAAAAAAAGAAAGGTCTTAAAGCGGACATGCTCTTGAACTTGTACCTTTCTGGTAATGGAAGGCGTCTTCTCTGCCTGAATTGTTTTAAAACAAAGAATTGTAAGGGTAGGGGCAGTACTTGTTTGTTTGTGGCCTTTATTTCTCTTAGCATTGGGTGACAGTTTAGATAAAGCATTACTCGGAGGCTGTGTTATTACATGACCACACTCCTCTGCCATTTTGATGAAATAGTCTGCCCTCCTGCATCATCAAAAGAGTCTTTAATAGCAATTTTCTGCCCAATTGGTCAGATTATCAAATGCAATCAATTCAATTTAGCATTCAGAACTTTAAAATGCCAGATTTATTGGCTTTCAAATGCATGCCTTTTTGTTTTTAAATATATGGGGGGTCTTAAATTGATTTTAGAGAGAAAAGAGGGGAGAAGGAGAGAGAGAAACATTGATGTGAGAGTGTAACATCGGGTCGGCTGCCTCCTGCACACCCCCCACTGGGGATCCAGCCCTCAACCTGGGCATGTGCTCTGACCAGGGATTGAACCGGGACCTCTCGGTGCATGGGATGACTCTCAACCAACTGAGCTACACCAGCCAGGGCCATGTCTTCCTTAATGCAGGTACAGTTTTTGAGGTTCTTTCTGGTTTGCAATAGGTATTTGTTACATGAACATCTTGAAATTTTCAAGTAATTTTGTTTTCTCCTTCTTTTGGGACATAGCATTATCCACATGTTGACTAAGACAGTTTTCTGCCATTGTTTCAAAAAGAAATGCTTCAGTTTTAGTTGGAATCCAAGACATTTCTGGCTCCCTCTACCTTGGTGACAATTCATCCTTCTGTCCACAATCCCTGATAAAGTCATCATGTTTCTGCGAAAACTGGAAGAAATAGTACTTCAGAGCTGAAGTTCAACTGTTCATGACCACAATGAAGAGGAATGGGAAGCTGAGAATTAAAAAGAGAAGAAAGGAAAGGAAGCTGCTTAGCAATCAGAAGAAGCACAGTGTTTATGAGATCACTGGAGACCCATTTGAAGTGCTTTTTCCTAACAAGCTTTAGCAAAAAAGGAAGTTGTCAACGTAAGTCACTGCGTGTAAGTCTGTATCTACATGGCTATGAAGCAATTAATGCACCTTAATGCCATAATGAAATGGTTGGAAATTATAAAAGACCCCTTCCAGATTTGGGGCTGCTGTTCCAGGAGGGGGCTTTGATGTCTGTCCTGCCAGGCAAAACTGGCTTTTGTATCAACAGCAAGATGGTGTGCTTGGCAACCAATCCGCAAGCATAACGCAAATATCCCTGCCCTCCTTCGCGGTGCCCTCGGAAATTACTACTGTACTTGAGCTGGAAAAAGAAAAAAAAGGAAACTATGATGTTTGCTTATTTAGCTTCAGGTAGAGCGTTGGCTATAGCAATCTCTGAAGCACCATGAAAAAGGGATGGTATTTCTCATTGCGTTTTTAGACATAAATACATAAATACAGAGGGAGCTACCCCATATATTGATGTGGCTGCATTCAGGCTGTTTTCTTCTCACCATTTCTGATTTGAGGGCAGGGTATTAACACACCATCCTACCGAGGTGGTTTAATTCAGGCTTGTTTTCTTTCTGCACCCCAGTTTTCTACACCTAATGTGTGGGTATGGCGTTAACGTACTCTCCACATAGTGAGGGCTCACCCCAACAGAGCGAGAGACTTACAGGCGGATCCTCCTGTGCTTTTCAGACCTTGAACTTTTACATACAAACTTAGAGAATGGGGTTAGGTTGCCTGTCACATTTACATTAGCAATTTCCTGGTTCTGAAATGTATTGGAAACAATAGCTTCTCTAGGTTTTCTCTCTGCTCTGCTGTTCTATCGAGTGTTATTCCCCTTCCTCTCCACACAACAGGCCATAGGTGTAAGGGTGCCTATTCGAATATTCACAGCTATTATCATTATCTATGTTATTTCCCTTGGTTTTTTATGTTTTTAATGAGGTTTGAACTTAAGGTGATCCGAGCACAAAGGATTGGGAGACAGAGCAGAAGCGGCAAGGCGTTAGTGAGGCATACCCCGGTCACCGGCACATGGCCTTCCTTTGTGGGCAGGTAGACAGGCTTATCCTGGAAGACAGGTGACTGACTCATCTGCGTCTCCCAGGAGATTAAGGCCACTGCAGTCACTGCGGACGCACGGAGGACTGGGCCTCTTAACCTTGCATTCCCAGAAGGCTGAGCAATTGCTCTGGAGTGGAGATTGGGGGAGAATGGACTTAGCTGCCATAACCACTTCTGTGCTACGAAAATCCAGTGCTACGAAAACGCAGTTCCTCCGACATTCCAGGCATTCCTACAACAAGCCTGGGAAGCTGGGGAAATAACTAGTTTCCCAGCACTGTTCTCCAACGCCCACCAACTCAGGAGGCCTCCTTAGGCTCAGGTCCTAGAGCTTCGTCCCTGCTCACTCCACTGCCCAGGGTCAAGTTTACTCAGTGAAGCTTTAATGTCCAAACCCTGGCACACACAAACAAATCGCCCCACACAATCCCTTTCTTCTGAAGGGTAGTGCAAATCCCAAGGTCAGCGGTCAGGAGGAACATCACCAAACAAATGGAAGCCGTGTTTGCTCCACCATGAAACATGAGCAGCACATGTCTCCGGGAGGATTTACTGTCACATGTCCAAAATAAACGAACATGGGCGAGTGGGTGGGGACGGGGTACTGTGCCTACTTCAAAGTCCTGTCCCAGCTGCTCCTGGAGAAAGAGGCTTCTTCTGGATTTCTCCCACAAGAAAGCATTTATGAGCTTGCCATTCCTGGATTAACTGTCTTATCTATTTGAAACTGAAAGAGACGACAGCACTTCTGTTTGTTTTCTGTTGACGTTAAACAGATGCACGGGTCTGTCACAGCCCCGTGGGCCTAGTTCAAGATGAAGCAGCGAGAGGAATGTAGTCACCGTCGGGCTAACATGAGGGGCATGGATCTGCTCATCATTCTTCATACGTGTCTACTATTTCCATTTGATCTAAAGCCCCCGCCTCCCCCAACAGGTCACACTACACCTAGCTACCTACTCGTGGCTCTTTGCAGAAGCCATGAGGTCTCCTGGACAGATAAGGACACAGCCTCCAGAAATTCACTATGATTTCAAGACCAGCTGTTATTTTTTCAGTAGATAAAATCACGTCTGCAAGTATTTATTTTCACAAAGCATGATTTGGCTGTGAAGGGTGGTGAAAGAGAAGAACGAGTTGGGGGGAAGGGGAAAATGGGGGGAAGGTAGATGTTGGATTGATCTTTAATTATATATTGATTTTTAAAGTTCAACTCCATCGGAACCAGTGTGGGCTCTCTGGGGCTCTCAGAGGGCCAGGCATCACAGTGGACAGATCTGCCCCCACGTCAGAAAATCCTAATGCTTTCTAACATGTTTCACAGCTCTGCTTTTAGAATACAGTGCAATGAAAGGGAATCAAGGGTGTTTCAGTTTGCAGAATTGTCACATTGCTCCCCACCCCCCTTGTGTCAAAGCAGGTTCTTGAAGGCATTGGAAGGCTCAGCGATTTCGGAAGTGAAGAGCGTGAAAAATATAAACAGGTTAAATCAGTGATACAGTGAAAACTCTGACTTGAAAGCCTCTATGAATTTCCCCAGATCACATTATTTCAGAATCTTTTCCCTTGGAAGAAAACAACTCCCAACAAGCAGTGGAGGGTAACTGGCGCCGGCACATCAATACCCACATGGAAAGTCACTTGACAGAGCCAGACTTGAATCTGCCTGAAGCTTCCAGGAACAGACATCAAAACAGCTTCTGGAAAGGCTTCTGGAGACAAGGAGACCCAGTCTGGTCCAGTCTTTGGAGCCCTTTAAACCACTGACCTCCTACTGCATTGAGTAAGATCATCTATCTTAAAAGCATCAAGGGTTATCATTTTCTGCAAGTTATTTCCCTGAACTCTGCTTCTTGCCAGATGACATTTTCATCCACGTGGAGACTGCATTGTCTGATTACCAGGTTCCCAGGATTACAAAAGAGATCTGTTTTCGGTTGGAGAACCACATTAGGGGAAAGCTGTACGTGTCCTTAATGGCAAAGTCAGCTTCTTATAGAACTAAAAAAACAGCACTCTTGCTGGTTCTAAAAATTTTCACTTAAAAGAACACCACGCATCTAGGTTTGTTTGCTTATTTGTTTCCCTTGTATACTTTCTTAAGACCTGTGCTTTCAATCGCCTAGCTGTTTGCCACTAATAAATACTGTGATGATGGATACATAATGGCAACCAATCACTTTACAAAATGAAATGTGCTAATTGGAACACACGCGAACAGTTAACTTAGCTCATTCATAAAAGCTTATGGTCTAGTGGTTCTCAGCCTTCCTGATGCCGTGACCCTTTTAATACAGTTCCTCATGTTGTGGTGACCCCCAACCATAAAATTATTTTCGTTGCTACTTCATAACTATAATTTTGCTACTGTTATGTCTTAGGCGACCCCTGTGAAAGGGTCGTTCGACCCCCAGGTTGAGAACCGCTGCTCTAGAAAAATGGTCATGTGGCCCTGGCCGGTTTGGCTCAGCAGTTAGAGCGTCGGCCTGCGGTACAGAGAAAAATGGTCATGTTTACAGTCTCTCCTCTGTATACATCTGATATATTGTATTTGGTTCTGGGTACAAAATTCTCATAGGGACATGAGTAAACACAAGTCTATACAGAGGATAATGATAAGACAACAATGACATTTCAAGCCTTGCACATAAGAGTCAGTTAAAACAACTGTATACGTTTAGTTTAAAATAACAGGAAATACATTCAGTTGCTTCTTACGATTTAAAATCCATCATGTGGAAGATGAATGTGACTTATCCTGAATGCTTCCAAGTGCTACACCCACTAAAAGTTGCAAATTGATTAAATTTGGCTCAATTCAGGGAATAATTTTTTGATATTCGAATAGTCTTCATCAAGCTTAGGGCAGACAGCCACCTGATAGGGACTTGGTGAGTGACAGTGAAATGTCACGTGATTGGTGGGGAAGATACACAGAAAAGCTTGTCGCAGTGCTCAATTCTGCGATCCTGTGGTAGCCCATATAACCTAGATTCTGCATTTTTTTTTTCTTTAGCTGAATTTTCCCCAGTCTAACAGACAATTTCATGGAAAATATTAGATAAGTCATTTTTTTTAAAATTTACACTTCAAATCATATATGTAATACCCCATTATGCATGTACAAATAGAAACATGTTGATAACTTGACTAATCACTTCTTTATATTTGTACTGTAAACAAAGGCAAAAAAAAATCCTCTGGATATTAATTGACAGCCTTTGAAAATACCCTATAGGTTTGGAATAGAAGCTGGGCCCTTGCAAAGATCAGAAGGCAACATCCTACAGCGAGAAAATTGATACCATAAAATAGCAATTCTCTTTGAAGCTCAGAGAAGAGGCCCACTGAGGAAAGTTAAATACACAAAAGTCAAGATTTGCCAACTATGGCAAAAAAAGTCAGCATCTGAAACCATTTCAAGCAAAAGTGTGATTTCTAGCAGTGGTAAATTGTCAAGAGGAGGAGGAGGAGAAGTAATGAAACCGTGCTTGCCTCCCCACATCTCCTGTCTTAAACACCTCTAATAGCAACTGGTTAGTAGGACCGGAGGACCCAAGAGGCCAAAGGGCATTTGTCTACGAATCTATAGAGTTCACTGAAAGTGTTATCCTTGGAACCTACCCAATGGCACAGACAGAATTTTCTGGGTTTAGTTTCATAGAGATAGTCAAACACTAACAGCAACTGAAAGTGAACTTTATAAACATCCTTTTATAAAGGAGCTTGTTAGTAAGTATCTAAGATTTCATTTCCAAAACCATTTGGACAAACACACCTGGCACAACCTCCTTCCCCATTCCTACCCCCAACACCCAAGTCCTTTGATAAGCTTCCTCACACAACATGAAATTAATTATTTTAAAGTGAAAAAGTCAGAATCACTTCATACATTGACAGTGTTCAGCAATCACAATCCTTATTTATCTCATTGTCATTACCCGAAAAGGAGACCCCACAGCTAGTAAAGCAGTTACTCCCCTCAGCCCCTGGCAACCACCAATCTGCTTTCTGTCTCTATCCATTTACCTATCCTGGATATTTCATATAAGTGGAATAATAGTACCTATGACCTTTTGCATCTGGCTTCTTTTGTTTTCCAAGTTTTACAAAAGAAAAATATAGTTTATATTTTTGTGGATATCAATAATTATACTCTTTGTATTATTATAATGACTCTCTACAAAGTGGATTTACTCCCCTTATATCTCATATAAATTGATCCTCATACAATAGTCTACGGTAGGCGTGAATGCCCTATCAGTACGATTTGACAGGTGAGAATATTGAGACAAGGAGAAGCCCACCCACAACCCCACAGTAAACGAACCTGGTGCTTTCCGGTCTTCTGACTCCGCTGCCTTTTCTAAGGCACCTCTCAGGGTGCTGTCACAGCTCCTAGAAACACAGAACACTTATGAGCATCTATATTTTTAAAATCTCAAAGTATATTTTAAATGAACAGAATAAATAAAAATGGCTTTTGAATACACGAGTACTATTTAACTAGATAGAGAGCTGTTTCGACACATAACAGTTACATATGACTAGAAGTAAGCTGTGCACGCAAGATCACATACTGTTCAAGTCCAAAGGTCCACTTGGAATCACTTTGAAGCCAGCTCAGCCACCAAATCTTTGGGCCTCAGGTGGTGTCTAGGTCTTGGCTCTGTTGTCATTACAGTAAGAAAGTTGAATATAAATGACCCCTAAGGTCTCTTCTAGATCAAAATTCTATAATGCTTAGCTAAGCCCTAGCTCAAACTCAGACTGAGCTTATCACCTTTTGCTACACAAGGTCAGTACACCTGTTTGAAATATAAACCAATCAAACGTCTTATTCATGACTAATGCCAACAGCCACTCCTTCTTGCCAAAAATTTTTAAGAAACTGAGAATTTTCCTTATCAGACTAAATACCCCACCCAGATTTTGTTGACTAAATTATTTTTATATAAATAGGCACTTTGTAAAGAAGTCTTAGTCATTTGGTGATGTCCAGGTTCTTGCCTTTCTGGTGTATAACACTGTAATTAGGTTGCTCATTTCATGGTAAAACTGCCCACTTTTAGCACTTGTGAATTTTGCCTAGACAAATTAAGACTGCCAAGCAGCATTTTTAAGCGTGTTTGTAGACATGCGTTTTTGTTTTGTTTTGTTTTGTTTTCCTAACCTGGTGCTCAAACCCAACTATTTGCCACCAACTAAAAATTAATATCTTCGTTTTGTTATGCCCTCTCCATATATTTTCCCTGGTCAAATTTTATTTGTAACTATGGCTTCAGCAATTCACCCAGGACTGGGGAGCAGTCAAATTTAGCAGGGCTAGACTGCCATCTAGAGACCAGAATTTGAGTTCCAACATCCTGGTCCTCAGTGAGCTTGCTCTTTAACAAAACATAGCAATGTGCTCAATGAAGAAGCTCCGGCTTGCTTCTGCGAGGTGAGAGGCACCCACTGAATCTGGGTAGGTGTGAGTCCAGAGCAAGTAGCTTGAGGTGACCTGCTTCTAAAAGTCCTCCGGTTACTGAAGGATGGGTGACCACGGGAGACATTAATGATGATGAGTGGCCAGAATCCTATCCCCTGGCACAGAAATGAGTCTTCTCTAACTTGCTGTCTTAAACAGAGTCCCATTTGCTGGAACTGGAAACTGTGTTGTAGGCTAGTTTGAATTTTCCAGCCTGCACCATCAGTAAGAAAGGAAAGAGTCCTTCCATGGGCATTGAGAGCTACAGCATTCTTTCATTTTATGTGAGAATCCAGTTTCCAAGACCCTCATAAAACCCAACCTAGTTTCCAATTTTCTGCTTGAGCATAACTTAGTTTCTATATCCTGGCTACATTTGATATGATCGTTTGTGCATACGCTGCCTTCAGCTTAGAAGGACCAGTACTCCCTAAGTTTATGGAATTTAGATCTGAAGATAGTATTGTTCCTAGTGCTTCTGTGGAAAGTGCATAACTTGGAAATCACTGCCCCCCGCTTCCCCCCCCCCAAAGCTGTCCTTCAGGGCTGTGTGCTAAGGCCAGCTGTTCCATCAGACAATCCTTTGATGGGTGTGATGAGGCTGGCTGGAGAGGTAGAGCTGAGACTGAAGTGGCTGAGGATTAATTAACTGCATATCCATTTAGTAACTGTGCCCAGAAGTTCAGCTACGGGAATATTTTATAAATCATCAAGAACAACTATTAGAGTTAACCTCAGAATCATAGGCCACAAGATTTCCTACTCTGCTGATGCTAATTAAATGATCACGTCCATCCCGCGGATTTTCAGGAGTCTTTCAGTTCATGATGGCAGTGGTCAAAAGACGTAAACTCTCTCAACAATTTTTTGTAATACAGGATGAAGTGCAGCGTGTGCATCCCAAGTTCCAGTGATATCTTTTATTTATTTATTTATTTTTTGGCTAAACCTCACATGTTTTAGAAACTTTTAAAACCTCAAGTGGGTTTTGTTGCAGGTATTAAACAGGGTCTGGAAAACAGACACTCCAGTAGGGAACAACAGGAAAAGCTTGAGTTTTAGAGTCTCAGCGACTGAGCTTTGGATCTCTGCTCTCACTCATCAGAGACCATGGGAAACGTATAGAACAACTGGGGAAGATGACGGGAAGAGTCATTATAAGGATTAAACAGAATGACATATTGGTTTGCACATAGTACATGCTTAACAAATGCTCATATCTTTTCTTTAAAGTCTTCCATCTGTTTCCCTTACCTTAGGGGTGCTTTATAGCTGGAAACAGGATCTTAATAATAATACTGGGTCTGGGAATTCTGTTTTATCCCTAGAATGCTAAATCTTCCAAACTAATACTTGTTCTTCTGTTTTTGTTTTTTTGTTTTGTTTTGTTTTTTTAAGGGAGAGAGGGATAGAATAGAAACATCAACGTGAGGGAGAAACATCAATCGGCTACTTCCTGCATGCCCCCTGGAAGGGATCAAACCCACAATCCAGGCATGAGCCCCGACCGAGAATCAAACCAGGACCTCTAGTCCATGGGATGAAGCTCAATCCACTGAGCCACACTGGCCAGGCAGAAACCAATACTTCTGAAGCTCAAATATTCATATGAGTCATCTGGGCCTCTTATTAAAATGCAGATGCTGGTTCAGTAGATCTAGAGTGGGGTCCAAGATTCTGCGTTTCTAACAAGCTCTCAGGGGCTGCTGCTGGCTAGGGGACTACATTTTTGGTAGCAAAGCTCCATACCAGGGATTGTCAAACTACTTACTGCCCATTGGCGAACTTCTTGTGTTTGCAAATAAAGTTTTATTGGAACATAGCCACACGCATGGATTTGTACATATAATGTCTAAGGATGCTTTTTTGGCCACCGTGGCAGAATTTACTATCTGGCCTCACAGCTGACTGACCCCTGCTCTAAACCATTCTCTTACTTGTTCCAAATCAAGACATGGGCAAGGCTGCATTTCTTTCCAGAGGTTCGAAGGGAGAGTCCACGTCCTTGTCTTTTTCAGTTTCTAGAGTCTACGTGCATTCCTTGGTTCAAGGCCCTTTCTTCCACCTTCAGAGCAAGTAATATTGGTCTCCATGGCTCTTCTTCCAGCATAACGTCTGTCTCTGATCACAACTCTGGGAAGTCATCTGCTTCGAAGGATCCATGTGATTAAATTAGGCCCACCCAGACCCAGATAACCCAGCTGAATCTCCCCATCTCAAGGTCCTTACTTGATCACCTTTTCCAGGTGAGATAACATATTCAGGGGTCCCCAGGACTGGAGTATGGACTAGAAACTCTTTGGAGATTCTGCCTACCATACTACCTCAAAGCACAGTCTTCAAAAAGACACTCTTCTGATCATTTCTCTACTGTAATATGTTATCATGGTAGTTTTCACATTATGATGAAAAGATGCTAGATGAAGCCATATGGCAGAAAAACCTTGAAATATACAGAGAAGGTGGCCAAAGGGTTAATCTTTTATGTGATTCTCTTCCCACTAACCGAGGGTGCAAGCTCACTACCCAATGATACTTGTACCTGCGTGGAGATTACACACTGCACAATGCCAGAAGAGGCCCTGAATTTGTTTAGTGTACAGAAGTTAGCTGAGCATTGAAACCTGAGATCAGAATTTATCTACACCTCCAGCTCTTGATCATGATTACATTGAATTCCTTGGAAATATTTTCTTTAGCTCATGCTACATATAAAATTTTTGCCCACTTTAATGTCATATGATAAAATTATTCACTGATGAATTGAAATCAGCATGCAAAAAAAGGAGTAGAAAAACATACCATAATAGCTATGGAATGAGACCATTTGAGTAGCAAGAAGCTTAAAAATAAAACCCAGTCACTCCACTTTGTACTCATACACAGTGTCATTTCCACAATGAGATCAAGCAACCCAAAACCCAAGACAGCAAGAGGGCGGGAAAATGCTGACCTGTGGCTTTGGGGCAAGAAAGAAGGAAATGGCCCTGGCCAGTCTGGCTCAACGGTTGAGGCGTCGGCCTGCAGACTAGAGAGTCCTGGATTTGGTTCCTGCTAGGGGCACATACCAAAAAAAAAAAAGAAGGAAATGGACTAAAGAGAAGTGAAGGGAGCTCTCCCAGGAATACTTTTCAGTTGCATCTGAAGCCCAAGGAAAAACGTTTTAAATATGGATCACTGACTACCACCTGCTAGGCAATTATGCTTAATCCTTCATATTTTGAGTATGTTATAGAACTCCATAAAACAACTTATTGCATAAACCATTCTCACTCTCTTAAGCTCATTCTCTTCAACAATGCCAGAAATAAAATAACAGGTAAGTGACCAAGAAAATATACGTGACTAAACCATTGTATAAGATTTCATTTTGCTAAAGGTCAAGACAAATTATCATTAAATCCTTAGAGATACTGTTACACAGCTGCTGGGGACAAAAGGTGTCCTTTCAGATAAGCTTCTTAGAAAAGCAAAGGGTACTGTGTTTCAATCTTCAGCTAACTTTTAGTTAATGAATCTTGCCTTTTCTCCACCCAGCTCTGCTTATTAAAAGAAGAATGCAATTTGGAGTGTGTGCTGTCAGAATGAACAGCAGGGTCAGTCACTAATCCCAAATTGTATGCCCCCAGGATGCCTGCTACAGAATGGGGAAGTGCTTACGTTTGATTGTGTTTGATTAAACTTCCAGGTAGAGAAAGGAAGGCAGCCAGGGGTCTGCAGCTACATGACATGGTGTAATGGTAGTCTTAAAATATGGCATTCCTAGGGGATGCAAGAAAAGTCACAGCACGGGGTGCTGACTAAGTATAACAAATGAAGATTATGCCTATACGATAGCATGCAAGCCTTTGGGGAAAAGAACATCACCAACTTGGCCATTCATTTTCCTCCAAATATCTGTTCCAATATGATAACCCCTTATGTCCATATGGTGCTTTATGGGGTTCATAATGCTGCAAGGCCACGACCACCCCATTTGATCTTCCCACACTCCTTTGAGTCAAAGGGTTAGACTTGAGTGACATTTTCCCAATTATAAAAAAAAAAATCCCCCATTAGTTGTTAATGCACTTTCTTCTTGGTCTGGTGTTAAACAATTTCTTTGGGTACAAACAGTGAAGGAAGACACATCAATGGGTTGGGGAGGGGGATGTTGGGGCAGTTCGAGGCTAGATAAAACCATGTGGTTTGGAAAGACATCTGAAAACATGGGTCAAAGAAAGCATAAGATCACTTCTATTTTTGGGGTTCCAGGTACAAGAAGGGGAAAAAAATCTATCAGAATTATGAAAATGGTTTCATTCCATTGTTCAATGTAGCATTATTTAGCAATGAAGTCAAAAATTGAAATTTGCTATTTTTCTGAAGATCCCAAGCCAATGGCCCCCTAGACATTCAGCAATAGATGCCGCATTCAGCATGCTAGTAAGAAATGACAGTGGACTAATCAGAGGCAGCTCTTTCATCTCTCAAGAAAAGTGTGCTTTGTATGTATTTCCCCTTAGCCCTTGACCCCATACCCATACATTGAATAAAACCCTACTCGTCCTTGAAGACTCAGTTCAGACACCACATTCATCGTGAAGTTTTCCCCAGACAGTAGTGTTTGCTCTGTCTGTTCCAGTGTGTCAGTGATACCATCACCGTGGCATAAGTCATGTATGTGCTTTTCATGCTCTCTTTCTTATGAGACAATGAGTTCCAAGTGGGCGGGTGTGTGTGTGTGTGTGTGTGTGTGTGTGTGGAACACCTGGCGCTTTGTCTGGACTTACATTATGTTTGCTGAATAAATGCATGAATGGAATAAAGAAGCAAGGAGCGTCACCATAACATAATCAAACCCACCAACGCCAGGTTTGATCAAATACATGTTGGGAAACTTATGAAACACATATTTACACTGGGCAATTTTTCAAATACAGTTGTTGCTGACTCTTTAACGAAGAGTTGTCATCATTAGCTTGATGTGACCATTTTACCACAGACCTGACGTAGATGACTTAGGTAATGCATATTTTTATAATTATCTACTCCAGCCAGTTGTGCCTGACATAAAGGAGAAATTCTGTATTCTGAGCAAAATCTGATAAGAGCAATGGCAGCTTAAAAGTCTGCAATTTTCACTACTGCCTCATTTTCTATAGGTTAATACCAACAAGGTATATATCCCAGTGATTCCTTTTACAGAGTCAAAAAGCACCTTAATTCTTCTGCAACTGGACTCTTTAAACCAAAGAGGCTCTAAATTCTCACTTACCAGCAGCATCTTAAACATATGACACTAGAGGAAAACCCATTCTTTTCTACTTTGTTTACTCACATAGACACACACTGTTTAAAACCACCCTTAGTCGGAAAAAGAGTTGAGAATGCTGGATTGATGCTGGATTCGATTTTCCCAACCTAATAAAAATAAAAAAGTTTGTAATTATAAACCAAACCTTCATCCAAATCCCAGCAAGATTCAGTCTTCTATTAGGAGTTGCAAGTTTCTTTGCACGAGAACCTCACTTGAGTAAATATGCCCAAGTAGACCTTGTTCTAGACAGAAAGCAACTGCGATAAGAAATAGACCTGGGCACTTTTGCTTGAGCTGAGGTTGTAATTTCAAGTGGAAATACAGTGTGAATTCTTTTGGAAGGGAGAACTTGATGAAACGTTAACTTTTTAGTCATCAAAGGGCACTTCTGGACATTTGTCTTTATCTCTAATTTTCTGCACAGCTCTCTGTTACCCTGATAACGGTGTGTTTTACATCGGCTCTCCATTAGCCAGCGCTATAGTTTTATGAACCATGCAAAGGAAGTGGAGGAGGCGGGCACCCTCCTTGGCAGTGTTATTTTGTTGTTAGCTTTCAAAGGAATCCAGACAATCACTTTTGTTCAGGCAAAGTGGGAAGGGGGTTGTTTTATTATCGGCCAACACCAACAGGTAACAGTTGTCTGGACTCCAACCACACCTTAAGTTTGAAAGAGATAATAAAAAAGCAGTCTGAGCTACCCAAATAATTATGAACTCTGTATGATTTATTTCTCAAAAGAAAGAAAAGGGGAAAATAAGCACACGGAAGAGTAGCGTTCTTTTCCTTTTTTTTAAAGCCATGAAATATGTTTTAAAATATTTTATGAGGTCACACTAAAAAAAGAGTAATTGGAAGAAAAATTCTGCTTGTCTAAGCGAAGAGCACATTTGTAGCGGTAGGGTAAATGTTTTATCGATTGAGAAGCTGGGAAACTCAAGTCATTACTCACCATGGGCTAAAGAATAATTGCTAATGCTCTGGCGGAAAGATTAAAAACAGTTTCTGGAAGTATTTCTTACAATGATCAATGGTGTATCATCCCAGGCCATTGGATCTTCAATAACAATTTTCCCTTTTGGGATACAATCAATTTTTATAATATGATTCATTTGCCAGTGGGCATGCTTTCTTCATACGATGAAAAGGCACTTATGCATCTTATATTGTTGAAAAGTAATCTTATACAGCCAAAGATCAGTCTGTGGTATAGAAGACTCGCTTGAATCCATCTCTATTTTAAATGGGTTTGGGAAATCATCTGGGGTGGGGAAGTAAGGGGTTGAGGACACAGTTGCTAGCTTCTTTGTTATCACTTTGTTAACCCTTTAAGAATGCATTTATCACATTCTAACAGTGGTTATAATCATCAAAACAGTAGGGTAGTGACTGAGGTAGCCATTCTAGATTTTAGCACATGCCACACTGAGCTTGACTCATTTACAACACTAATTACTGTGGTGCAGCTCAGGTCAAGGGTTGCCTTACAGCTGTCTACTGGCTGCACACATCTGACAAGGTCTTGAGCATCCTATGGCAGAGCGCAACTTTGGTCCACTGCTGCTCAATCCATCCATTCATCTCTGCTTTAATAAATGAGAGCTTCGGTCATGAAAGGATGTGCTCATTCCAAAATTTCTCCCAGGAGACAAAATGCTAAAAGCCTGGGCATGTACACCTCTCAGGTTCCACTTTGCCATTGGATTTGTGATGAAGCAAATGCATGGCCACTTAACCAGGGTCTGCCAGATAATGAAGCCAACAAAAAGAGCATGAGAGCCAAGCTTAGGAAGCAGTCAAATGTTCTTTTAAAAGGTGATGTGCAACCCAACCTAGAATTTTGTTTCAATCTGAGAACAATGGCTTTTATGGGATTGTATAAAAGTTAATCCATTTTCTGCCAATTCCAAATTCTCCTCATTCAACTCCTTGGCTCTGCATCCAATAAACTAAAGACAAATTTGAAAACATTGTTCAGATTGATTACATTTCAAATATTCCCTTGTTTGATGGTGAAATTATGCCCAACCTGGGTTTCTTATTCCCACCCACCACACATTTTTGTTTTCATTTGGATGTTTAGCATTGTATACTCAGTACTTTTCATTTTTGCATATTTCTAGTCTATTTATTCAGTGAACCAAGTCAATAGGTTTTCTTTCTTTTCTTTTTCCAAAGGAAAAAATATCTTAAGAAAAATGAAAATTAAAAAGAAAAAGTAACATATCTAGAATGATTTAGATATTTGACTGAATAAAAAAGCCCTGTACTCCTTAATACTGTCACTTCGAGATTAGTCTCCTTGAAAGGAAAATTTAAATCATCCTCCTCATCATAAAATTCTAATTTATTGAGTGCTTAGTTTGGGCCAGGCACCAAGTAGAAACTAAATACAGATATTTCTAAGAACTACTCTTATGAGGTGGGTTAGTATTATTACTTATACTTTTTACAAAAGAAGAAATTGAGACCTAAAAAAGTTAAGGAACATTAACCACGTCCATAAAACGAGGTCAAGGTTAGGGCTAAGAATAGATTCAGAGTTGTCCACTCTGAAGGCAGGGCCCTTAGCTACCTTACTTTGTTCCATGCTCATAAATCATAATGGTTTTAGAAAAACCAATAGATGTAATCATGTAGGTAAATTCCACATCTAAATCTAGACTTCATGACATTATCTCATCTCCCCGCAATGAACCACAACTCCAGTGTTATCTTTGGTAACTGGTACTCTGTGAATCTTCTACTCTTGCCAAGCTGCTCTTCTTGCTATTTGCTCTACTTATGCCTGCTCTCCTTCCTCCTTTTCAACTTCACTTCTGCCATTGCGGATATCACATCCCAACTGACTCGGCTGGAAGTTCTCTCTCACCACTCCGAACTTATACTTCACTATGTTTCTATATATTATAGTCATTTAAACGTGTCATATACTTTATTGTATATTTGTGTCACTCATGGTGCCTTGCACCATGCAAGATTCACACTAAGTTCTGAATTAAATGAATGAACAGAAAGTATACATAAGCAATGCCAAGTCCATCAGAAATAACCAACACTGTATTGTTAAAGTCCACTTTAAATAATTTCTAGATGTGTAAATCATTCCCTAACAAAATTTTAGGTTTTTAACCTAGTTGTTTTCATCAGACCTTGGGTTTGGGGTAGTATGTCACTTTGTTATGGCTTCCACGGCACAATGCGCTGACTGGGGGGCCTAAGTAGGAGAAACCTATTTCCTTATATTCCTGGAAGCCAGAAGTCCAGCGTCAAGGTGTTGGTAAGTTCGGTTTTTTGAGGCCTCTCCCTTTAGCTTGCAGATAGCCACCTTCTGCTGTGGCATCCTCCTCATGAGGTCCTTTTTCCCTGCACACATGTCCCTGCTGTTTTTTGTGTGTATAAGTACACCAGTCAGATTTGATTAGGATCCACTATACCAGCCTCATTTTAACTTAATCATCTCTCCAAAGGCCCTGCCTCCAAAGAGTCACATCTGAGGTACTGGTGGTTAAGGCTTCAATGTATAAATTTTAGAGAGTCACAATTCAGCCCATAACAGATACCTTTTAGTAAAAAATTGAAGGCACTCTATTAGGATGAAAGCGTTAATAAGTCTTAAAAATGGTTACTTCCCCAAATGACTGACATTATAAACACCCGTGTGTTTATAGTGTACTTTAGACTCCCTGGTCCCATAATGCAACCTTAGATTTAAAAAGTGGGCCATTTTGTTCGATGGTCAATCTGTTGTCAAATTAAAAAATATCTGAATTATACAATTTACAGTAAACAAAGTAAAAATCCAAGGTAATTTCAACTATAGGATAATTCATCAACTATAAGGAAGAGATTGAGTTATGGTGAGCAGGGCAGTATATGCAAAATTCTTCCTTCAGTATAAACTTACAGGGTCTCTGCAGAATGGCATAACAAAGCTTGGTTATTTCCATAATTGCTTTTGCTCTAGCTCTTGGGCCAGCACACTTCTGATGCTCCAATGAAGTAGAAAAGAGCTCATAGATTTTCAAGGCTGCAACTCAAGCCAGAGGTATGCTGTTAACAGTTCAAGACAGGGGAAAATTGTAATATACGGCCTCCAAATTTACACTCTTCCTGACCCAGGTAATGAAACATGAACCGCACATCCAGATTTTGATAAAGTAGTGCTCACTTTGGCAGTGAGGGGCTGCAGGTAGGTATTTATTTCTCTGGCTGCCACCCTAAGTTGTCCTTGACTGGCAAGTTTTTTGCATTAACCCCTTTTTCAGAGGATTGCAAGGAAGTTGACTTCTGGTGATGAAGTATGGCAATATTCACCATCCATCCTTCAGGTTTCCCTTGGCTTGTAATTATCTCAGTGCTGTGTTCCTGTGTGCTGCTGCTGCTGCTGTTACAACGATACCATCTTGTTGAGTGATTATAAATGGCCCGATGAAGAGAGGGAGACGATTTCTGCCCTACATTCAGTCAGCCTTCAATAAGTAAAAAGCATGCTGCCAGAATTTCCCGTCTCATAGATGCACCCGACCCTCTGAGTGACCCTGCATTAAGCCACCATCTCTCCTTGTGCATTACATGATAAAATGGGAAATTCACTCACCTTGTTTGTGAGCATGAAGAGAATGATGACGGCATAATCATATGCAATAGAAAATATTAGAAATACTAAATAACCATGACCATTGTTAATGGAGTAGTGGCAATAAAATATCGCTTCATGGACCACAGGGAAGCGGTCATGTTGGGTGGAGGAGTTGAAAGAGAGGAAAGAGCAGGAGGAAGAGCAAAGGAGAGGCTGAGGATGGATATCAGCAATGTTGTTCCAGATCTTCAGAAATCTGGTTAGTAGACATAGGTGTGACCCAGCATAAAAATATTCCTGTAGCCAGAGCTTTAAAGTGAAACATAAGACTTAGCTCCAAGGAAGGCTGAGGGATGTGTGTGTGTGTGTGTGTGTGTGTGTGTGTGTGTGTCTATTGTAAGTGGGACAGAGGAGGGTGTAACTTTTGGAAAGAGAACAGGATACATATTCGAAGGAATAGAGCTTCAAGAAGGGGCTCCACAGTGGATACTTTATAGGGGAGTAATGAATGAGGCCTGACACTCATGTAAGGGGGCACTGGGACAGGCACAAATAGAAAGAAGACCAATGATAATCCAAAGAATGAAGGAGCAGTTTAATCTTTTGGAAGAAGATAGGCTATGACTTTTAAAGTTCACAGTTTCAGCCCCTGGGGAGGCAGCTTGTCCAGTGGCTGGAAGGTACATTTTCAAGAAATGGCACATGAGAACTCACAGCAGTAACTAGGGAAGCACAGAGGCAGCAGAGCTATGGTTGCAGCTGGTTATCACCCCAGCAACCTGGGGGAACAAAAGACCATGAAAGGTGGGGGCAGATTCCAGGCTTACGGGCAGTCCCCTGAGACAAAAGCTGAAGGGAGAGCCAGGGTGCTCCTCACAGATGAGCAGAAGGTCTGTGGTAGGCAGTAGGGGCTTTGTCACCATTGGTGCCCCCTGGCTAGACCCTCAATATAAAGTCATATTAGAATAGACTCACTCAACACAGGGCAGATCAAGGGATCCAATGCCGCTAAGAGAAACCAGTGGTGTCACACAAAGTTCATAGAACATAAAAGTACAAAATTAGAATTTAATTCAGTGACTAACCAATGTGTTGGTTTAGGTCTCTTATGTAACTCTTCTGAGCCTCAGGTTTGCCGTGTGCAAATGGAAATAATAAAAATTGCCTCATAGAGTTTTTGAAATAATAGAAACAGAAACACAATACAAATATTCGCTGAGCACCTATTATGTGCCTGGAACAGAATATGAACTAAAGAAGAAATGCAAAGGCTTGGCCCTAATGGGGTTCTGAAGCTTATGTTAGAGAAAGTGCATGTATCAGTTATTGCTCATCAACACTTATTTGCTTAGTTCCCCTCACAGTTAGGTGATGCTATGGTACCGGGTTCTAACAACGTGATGTAGGCGGATGTGGTGTGAGAGGCCTTGGGGTCCAATTCTGAAATACAGGTGAATGTGGTGTGAGGCACTTCTAGGCCTGGCCCTCAGAAAACATCCTGCATGACCATGCAATACTCTCCCCTTCTATGATGATCCTAAAGGCCACGTCTTCCAGATCATGTAGCTACATATATGTAAGAGCTACCCAACCTTCCTTTAACAGCAGTGTTGAAACACTGAGCCCCTCTCACTAGGGAACCTGAGACCTGCCAATGTGGCCTGCCACGTGGGTGAGCTTGGAAGTGGAAGTTTCTCCATTTGAGGCTTAAGGTTGCCATACCTCTGGCTGAAACCATAATTGTGGTTTATTGGGAGCCAGAGGCAACCAGCTAAGCTGCACTCAGATTCCTGACCCACAGAAACTGTGAGGTAACAATTGTTTTATTGTCTTAAGTTTCTGAGTTTTAGGGTCATTTGTTATGCAACAGTAGCTAGCTAACCAATACAAATCCAAGTGAATGGATAAACAACCTGCTATATCCATTCAGTGAAAAGCTACTCATGAATAAAGAATGAGCTATTGAACTACAACATGGATGAGTCTCAAAGTAATAATTAAATAATGATAAGACAGAAAAAAAGGATACAGTATAAGATTTCATTATATAAAATCTAGATGATGCAAACTAATTTCTGTAGAAGAAATCAGGTCAGTGACTGCCTAGGCATGGGGTTGAGATGGAAAGGAGGGTAAAAGCTTACAAGGGGGCATGCAGAAATTTGGAAGTGATGGCTATGCTCACTCTCCTGATTATGGTGATGGTTTTACAGGGATAAACATGCCAAGACTTATCAAAGCATACCCTCTAACTATATGCAGATAATTGTATGTTAATCCTAATTTAATAAAGCTCGTAAAAAAAAAAAACAAAAAAAAAACCTGTGTTCAGTTATATGAATCTAAAATGATTGATTTTGTTGAGAAATAATTTCTGTTCTAGCATCTTGAAAATTCAGTCCTAGCCTTGCAAACCTAATCGTGTTTATTTGTCCACCCACCTAGATCTCTCTGTTGAAGAAACACTGCCAAATACAACACACATTTCTTTTCAAAATAATAATCTGTTAAACGTGATTGTCTCTTTCTTGGTCCAGGTTTGTGGGTATTTTATTTACTCTTCTGGCTTTGACCTTCCTCTTCACACTACCCCTGAGGCAAGGCTATAGGCTCCTATGCCTGTGCATCTCCAACCCAAACGCAAGCTAAGGAAGCTTGTTGGAGGGTAAACAGATGAGTGTTTGCTCAACCTAGTTTATTAGCACTGTAAAGAGGAATCAAGACTTCTTCATTCTGTACATTTAGGGCCTACAGGGAAAAGAGAGCTCTCAGAAGTCCCAGCCCATAATGCTCTACATTGGACAGCAGGTCCAATTCTCACCTTTTCAGGCCTCCCTTTAATCTGGCTTGTTGATTGGCTTATTTCCCTAAAAGCTGGGTTTATTTCTAGTTTTCCCCCACTCACTTCTTTAATTTACACATTCCTTTGCCTGCTCTCTAAAGAATCACGTCTCTGACAGAAAGCCTTCCTGACTTGGGCCTGAGGTAGTAATCTAGCTAGAATGCTAGTTACGATATAATATGACCTTAACACCTTCCAAATTATATATTAGAGCAGCTGAAATTTTTAATGGCCGACTAAGCTTGTAGAAGCCAAAACTTAGAAGATACCCAGTGCATTTTTCTAAAGCTTTTTTTAAATATTGATTTTTAGAGAGACAGGAAGGAAGAGGAAGAGAGAGATACGAGAGTGATATGAGAGTGAGACATAAATTGGCTGCTTCTTGCATGCCTCCTACAGGGAATCAAACCAGCAACTTTTCAGTGCACAGGATGATGCCCAACCAACTGAGCCACACAGGCCAGGGCCCCAGTGTACCTTATAATGAACAAATTAATGTATCATTTGGCTTAGCAGAGCTGAACACCATTCAGTAGAATAATTATTTCCTGATTAGAGAAATTACATTTATTATTTGTAGGATTTGCTAAGGAAATGGTGCCAAAAATATTTCTATTAATGGAACTATACAAATAAACAGATATTATAAACATAACAATTTTAAAAATCATAATTTGATTGTATACTTTTTAAGATGAGAGTTATATTGCAAGGTTGTCAACAAACCCTGTTCTCTCTCACCCCTTGGAAAAGACTTGTCGGGAGTCCCTCAAATATTTTGAGATGCCCAGGATTACTGGTTAACAATCTGCCTTTCTGATTCTGTCAAATTCTTTTCTCCTCCCATTAGGAAGATAGTGTGTATCCAACCCACCAATGGCTGTCTGCTGACATCTTGATATCTACCTTATGTATTTACTCTTCTTCTCTTTCTCTCTAACACCAGAGCGAGTCCCTTTAGCCCTTCAGGGAAGGTGGTATTTGTTTATAAGAAGGCAGAGACAGGGCTGTGGCAATCAGAGGTAAAATGTATAATCTATGCTTTTTCCCAGTATCGTAGCCTCATTTGAAAACCAGAGACTGAATTTTAGGTCAGAGCCACATGGGAGTTAAGGGATGAGGATTTGATGCATCACAGGGCAGAAGTCCACTAGAGTCATATATGTAGATAAGAGGCTGAGCCCTGAAGGTTGAATCGAAGCTGATGAGAGGAGAGTGTGACATCAGCTCCTAGGAAAGCAACTGAAGGACTGCTGCTTCATGCTGGGTGAGTTATGGAGAGACATAAATGATCTGAATCACAGCTCCATTACGAAAAGCTACGTGATCTCACTCAATTTATTCACCTATAAAATGAAGATAATACTTACCTCATTATATTTACTCAAATCTGACATGTTGTAAATAATGTAAAGTGTGTAAATCTTTAAGATTAGTCCTCACCACATAATAACTGCTTATATAATGATGCAGTATTTCTGAAGTATTTTCCAAAGTGTGTTAAGAGGAAAATTTATTTTGTGGGACGTTACTAAACATTATGTGAAAAATAGTGCTGTGGTCAATTTAATGATAATATATGGAGTTAAATAATTTGGATTTTTAAAATTAATTTTGGACCTCTGAAAGCATTTAATGGGCTAATATTTATTGGAGACATATGTATTTAACATTTCCCAAAGGACCATTTTGGCTACATTCTATAGGAACACACATTGGCAATGGCTAATTACCTGATAAGACAAAAAAATTCACTTAGCATATCAGCAAATAAGAAATGTTGGCTTAAATAAGTGTGTTTATTTCTAGAGAGAAGCTAGTTTTAATTTAGCATGCCTATAGTTTGTATTTTAAAGACTAATATTATTTTATTACATAGTTTTTGTGCAATAAATGTGAAATAAATATTAGAGGTATCATGATATTACCAATTCTCAGTGCTTTTAAAAAAGTTCTAGTATATCCCAGACCTAGCAGATAAAATATCTGCCGGTAAGTATCATTCATAGGAATTAGAAAACTCAGAGTAGTAATGGTCTTATAGAATAATAAAAGGTCAGTTCATCACCTGGCTGCTGTGGCTCAGTGGTTGAACATCGCCCCATGCACCAAGAGGTCGCCAGTTCAATTCCCAGTCAGGGCACGTGCCCAGGTTGTGGGCCCGATCCCCAGTGGAGGGCATGCAGGAGGCGGCCAGTCAATGTTCTCTTTCATTGATGTTTCTATCTCTCTCTCTCCTTCTTCCCTCCTCTCTCTCTCTAATATCAATAAAGAAAAAACTTTTTTAAAAAAAGGGTCAATTCACCAAGAAAACACAGGAATCCAAAATGCATACATACCCCCAAACCTAGAAGGCTGGGCTGCCACACTAGTAGGTGCAGAAAGGAATTTTACTTTGAGATGAATTAATTATACCTCGTCTCTCTCTCTCATACTTGATTTAGAGGATTTTTGATGCTGGAATAAATTTAAATACTTTAAATTTTTTCCTACTTCAGGCAAAATTAATAGACTTTAAAAACCCTAAAACTTTAATTTTCTTTAAATTTTCATTTGAAGAAAATTAAACTTTTTATTCGACTCTAAAAGTTTATTTTTTTTCTCCTGATTTTAAAAGGAATTAAAATATTTTTGTGGCTCCCTAAAAGGATGTGTAAAAGGATCCTCCACCATGTGCCTACTGTGCTTAATGGGTAAATTGCCCCCGCAAAGCAATTTAAACATTGGAGACTCGTTACATTCTTAGAGGAAAGGCATGACAGCAGCATTACAACAATGACACTATGTCCGACTCCAGTCAGCATAAAGCTGATCTTCGGGGAAAGAGTTAACACACAGTTACCATGTAGCTAAGCAAATGAATTTGAATATATGCACTTTAAAATTTTCATTTCAATAAAACAACTCAAACTTCATTCCTTTCATCCACACCCAAACACTGCAAAGTGCCAGGTAATGGTGAAGAGAGAACAAAGAATGAAGAGAGGAGATCCCGGGTTTCTGGGAAACTGTCAATCAGTTCCACAGCTTCCTCTCTCCCCTGTGCAGCCGCTGGACCAACCGAGCTCCTAGAGCTGCCGCAATCCGCAATAGCTGGGTACGCAGGTCATTACTGGCATCCCCTACAGGGCAGAGAGAAATTGACATTTTCCACTCGCAGACATCTCTGCTCTTTATCAAAAGGCCCTGTATTTCCTCCCTCTAATAGAGAAAATGTTGCCAGGAATAACCCTTTGGTCATAACTACCAAATATCATATGAATGTATTTGATCTGCAGCTCTCTTTAGTTACTTCCTCGATTGTCCAATGGTGTGCCTTTACTCGTGTGCTCTTCTTCCTGTCTCAAGGACTCTTTTCCCTCTTCCATTTATCAGCCTTCAAGACCTAGTCTCCAATGCCACCTACTCTATGTCTCCTTTCCAGATCCAAGCTCTCAGAACAAACATCTCTTTTCCTTTTATGCAACTTTAGTTATCTCTGCCTCTACTGTAAGATATGTATCATAGTTATAGTGTATTCTTTCCCAAGTCCAAGAACAGAGTACCTTTCCGATTTTTCTGTCTTTTACTCTGCCTAAAAGGTATTCAAAAGCAGTTGTTGACTTTCAAGATTGAGTCAAAGTCCTTTCTTTAGGTTCATCATTGCTGTAATCCTTTCCATTGACGGTCCCAGGTATTTTGATTTGAAAGATGTGAAATATGCAAACATTAGGCATCTGAAGAGCTAATGCATGTTGCCAAGCACTTCAGACAATCCTCAATTTCTCTGAAATGTTGTACTTCAAAGAACCTGTTAAAGATTCAGGAAGCAGCCACTGAGTTAAGTCCCTCTGTATTAGATCAAGTAGTTCGTTAGAAACCACCAGTGACACCTAAAAGTAAGATCCCAAGTTACCTTTGATCACAAAGTCCTCAGTAGCTGTCAGCGTGCTCAGGGAGAAATGCCTTATACTTTGCTGAGTCCAAACTCTCAATGGCAGTATTTGCACTGGACCTACTTCCCACCACTTCAACTTCCTTCAGGATTATGACTGCAATAACGTATAAAACTATAATAGATAGCATTTTCCAAATGATTATTGCGTTTCAAGCACTTTTTGGTTCTTACACACATTGTGCCACTTTTCCTTTTAAAAATCCCATAAAGTGGATGTCACCATTACCACTTGGCAAAACCCAAATAAATTCTGATTGGACCAAAACTATGCAAGATGACTAGATATATTCTGCACAATACTATTGGTTGTCAGAACACATCTCTCTCTTCTAGCCAGTCTACAGCATACAGGAGAAGCAGTAGCAAGTGGGGGTGGGGGCTGAGGGTATCTCTTCTCTGGACCGCAGGCCGACGCTCTAACCGCTGAGCCAAACTGGCCAGGGCGAGGGTATCTCTTCTCAAAGTGGTTGAAGTGCCCTAACTAACCCTGTGTCATGTCACATGTCTCACAAGAGCTTTGTACAAGGTAGGTGCCCAAGAAATGGCAAGGCTAATATTTATGAAGTCTTAAAAATAAAAAGCCAAGGAGAAGTAATGCTTTTAACTCTACAACAAGAGGATTGAAGTTTGGACGCAAGAACTAGAAATTAAAGATACATTCAGAAGTTCATGCCTAAAACTCATCAGCCAAATACTTCTTCGCACCCAAAGGAGGTCCTAGATACCTGGGTGTTTCTGCTGCAGGTACTTCCAGCTCTTCCTTTTCAGTAAGATGTAAGAGAAAAGGAGAGAAGCAACCCTACCATTACGAACAGCCATTTGAAGTTGCTAGGTTATAGGAAGAGGCTGTATAATAGATTTTTATGACACTCTTGATTTTTTAGGACCTACTTCCTTCCAGAATATCTGTATCTGGGAGTAAATTAAGGAAATAATAGAGAGGACTCAGCCATATAAGAATACAAGCAAGATAGAGAATTTTCCTTCTGTTTTCAGATGTTGAGAGCTACAGCACCTCCATCCACCCCTAACCCTCCCACCCAGTGTCCATTGTGATGTAGGAATAACGAGCACTAAAATAACACATGGTGAAAAGTCTCTGTGGCTCCCACGTTGCCCTTGAAGACTGTGTGGAGTTTCCTCAGCACATGAGTGGGTCTATCCCACAGTCTGAGAAAGTTCTCTTAAAAACGAGGCTTTTTATCATGGAAAAGGTCCAGAGTTGGATTATCAAATATTGAGTGAGGACTTCGTGCTGGTTAAAGCAGGTGTGCTGGCATGGTGTGATCACATCAGATCACAAGTCTGCATCTATTCTTCTGCTCAGTGCGTGTGGCTGACACTTAGGATGCTGATAACCAACAGTGCTGTGGATCTTCAGTGGGATAATAGATGAAGCTTACTTTGCAGCCTGTAAAAGAGCTATTCAGTATTTACTTCTCATTCTTAATTATTTTCAAAACTGAAAAATTTTAAAACAAAGACAATGGTAATAAATAGCTCATAATAAAGGACAAGCTTAGCATTCACTTAGGAATTAAACATAAAACAATCCTTTTAAAATGTGCTTTTATTCTGTATGGACATTGATTTATCATAAATTATTCATTATGTCTTTGAGGCTTGTTTAATCAGACAAAGACCATCAGAAAATGTGTAGGTCTAAGTGGCTTTTGATATGTGCCCATAGGTTCACAGATTATCTTTGTTGTCTGAGACAAAATTCTGGAATGGGGCTGGGAGTCCTGGACTCTCAGGATTTCTCTTTTCTTTCCTTCGTATATTTTTTTCCCCTGGAAGGTCTATGAATACCCCTTTTTCACAGTATTCTGTTACCTTTTCTGGGCCTCTACATGTTTCTACAGAATTAAACCTCAAAGGCAACAGTAAAGTTTCATGCAACTTTGCAAACATAAGGAAAAAAATCACAGATTCTGTGAAATTTGGATTCAGAATTAATTTTTCATAAACAAAGCATAATCTCCTTAAAGCAGCCAATTTAGTTAAGCCAGATTTCAATGTTATTTAAGAAATCCCCTGCTAGGGGTCTACAGTAAGCATTTATAAACTGAAAAAGACTTTAAAATAACCAAATTATTTATAACAGTGGGGAAAAGGCAGCCCCATTTTTCTAAATTTCTGATTGCAAGGGGAAAAGCTCAAAAAATAAATATTCTCTATGACACCTAATTCAATCTTCCCATTGGGTAAGGGAACCCCATGCTGTGCAAAGCAATGCCAAGTACAGGGAGAAGGGGCTTACTGGTCAACTTGGATGTCACACCAGATGGCAAGCCATCATCACTCTTTGTTCTTTTAGAGGACTTAATAGGGATACAATGGAAGACCAAACAAAAATTGATTTCCCCTGATAATAGGAATTCTTGCCAGGGGACTACATGATTGGTTTCTGCTCTGCTCATTGGGAGGCCCTCGGAAAGTTTGGCCAAGAATCATCTCAAGTTTGTTTCACACTGACAGGAATAAAAATGATGCTTGCTTAGTTGACATTCTGAAAATCGCTTTCAAAGCATCATTATTGCAGTGAGCTCTTCAGAATAATTTTTTTTCCTGTCTTCTTTCACATACAGCTCATATGAAATATTTTCCCTCCTCACATCCTTTTAAATAATACATCAAATTAAGTCTAGCAAGACGCCAACTAGGGAGCACTTTGATTCCTTAGGTGGATATGGGAACAGCGCAACTGAGCTCACTACTTAAGGAAGGGTTTCCATATTTTAGCATTCTGAAATTCCAGAAGCTAGTCAACTTTATATTTTTGCCAAATCGAAGCTTATGGGAATATGTCAGGGAGTGATTTCCGTCACAAAATGTGCCAGTGAAACAAGTTATTTGGTTGTACAAGGTAAGCTACCTCATGAAGAAAAAGCAAGTAAGGCCAACAGCAGTAGTGACCAGGCCTATTGTAAGTTTAGCCCATCAAGAAACAGACAGGGGAGGCAAACACACATCTTCCTGTTCCAAACGTATCAGTGCAAACCCACACTCCATGGCCCAAGGGCCAGATGCATTCATTGATCCCAAGAGTTCTAGGTTCCTCAAGAAGTTGACCTAATGTTCCCATATCTTTGTCTGTCGTCTTGAGAAGCTGGGATACAATGTGATTACACGTACCTCGCAAGATAGAAACATAGACGTAATTCTTAGTGGCAAGTCACAAATGCAAATCCCTAAACTCTTTGCCTAGTTTGATTTCGAGTAAGATGTCGAATCTGAGGAGCAGGGCACAGGGGCGATCATTCTCTACATGAGTATCTTCAGGACACCGGCTAAAACCCAAGCTCTCAGAGGCCCTCAAACATTAATTAGGGTTTGTGTGTGTCAGCCCCCATACTTTAGTATATTATATCACCAGAAAACCTGCAGTTTTTTTTTTTCTATTCATTCCAGAAGATGCCCACGACCAAAGGCTGCAAACATTTCTTAGGAAAAAAACAAACTATAAAGCTAATCTATTAATGCGCTGCTCTCGATTTCTATATGGTTGACCCTTGAACAACAGGGATTTGGACTGTGCAGGTCCACTTAAATGCAGATTTTTCCCAACAAGTGCCTGTACTGCTTTCAATCTGTGGTTGGGGGTCCACGAATGTGGAGTGGGGACTGAATGCATTGATCGAGGGCACTTTGGATAGGGTGTTGGTGCATTTGTGGATTTTGGTATCCATGGGGGGTCCTGGAACCAATCCCCTGTGGATACTGAGGGACATCTAAGTTTTGGGTGAGTCAGAAATTATAAGTCGTCCCTCGCCACTTTGCCCTTTGACTTTCGCGGCTTCACTCTATTGTGGTTTTTTCAAATATATTCATTAAAAAGTTGATCGAGACAGTGAAAATGATACAGTGCGCACTCGGTTGTCTGAGTCAATTATACACCCCTGTATTACAATTCCAGTTAAAATTACTGTACGTATGGACTGTAGGCCTAGGTATTTGAGCACCCCAGGAATCCTAACGCCAGTGCAACCGCTCGAGTCTGGAATGGATTAACCGCGATAAACTGTACACAGATTTTCAACTAGCCAGAGTTTTGGTGCCCCTAACACTCACATTGTTTAAGGGTCAGCTGTAGTTTATGTTATTGAAGGTGCTGTATTCAGTTTATTTGGCTCATAATGCAGGTTAGAATGGAGTAAAGTTGACTTAATATTTTTGCCGTAAAGTAATGGCACACGCTTTGCACCCTGTGACATCAAGCTCCCACCACTCCGGTCCTCCGGCTTTCTCCACAGCGACGTGCAGGGATGGGGAGGGATGAATTGACTTCAGGCCAGGGAGTATCTCTCCAAGACTGTGGAGGCAAAGAAGCATATCCTTCCAGTTTATGGACACACCACACACAAGATCACTTCTAGGAAGGGAGTTGACATCTGAATGGAATGGTCAGTGGAACCCTCTGCCTCAACCTCCTCATATTTCTTATCCATAACATGGGTTATACATGGTAAACATTTGTTTGTTTTTGCTCTGGACAGAATATAATAATGTTGACCACTACAAAGCTAGGGTTAAAACTCTAAGGGCCACCAATAAATTATTCCATGACTCTGCCATATTGAAAAACTAGGGCAGAGGAAGCTATGCAAGGAAGCTCTCTCCCCTACACATTGCAGAAAGGATAAGGAGGCATCCTCCCAAGTCCAAATAGAGCAGCTGAGTGGAGGGTGTTCTCACACACCCCAGCTCTCAATCTCTAGTCATATGTTTGGTAAACATGCACTTGTTGACAAAGTATGTTCTTTGGCTAACATGTTTTGCTTCTCATTTATAATCATAGGATGGTTAGCATCTTCCTGTCTTAGAGCCTGACTCAGGGTATCAGTTACCTGGGTCTCGGTGTTAATAGGAGTCTGGCTGGAAGTGGGGTAGGAGAAAAATAAGGAAGGGAGGGACACCAGCTTGCTGAGACAGAAGACCTTTAACTTTCACCAAGGAGGTCACATGCCAGATCTCTCCATTAGAAATGTGATGACTCTTAACATTGTTTTACTTATTTATTTACATTAATAGACTTTATTATTAGAGCAGTTTTAAGTTTATAGAAAAATTCAGCAGAGAGTACAAAGAGTTCCCATACACGTCTGTTCTCTTCCCCCACTATGGTTTTCCCTATTATTAACCTCTTCTATTAGTGTGGTATATTTTTTACAGTGGGTGGACCATTATTGATACGTTTACTAACTGAAGCCAATAGTTTATTGTTAGGGTTTACTCTGTGTTGTACAATGTTATGGGTTTTGACAAGTGCATAATATCATGCATCCAGTAGTACAGTATCATACAGAATGGTTTCACTGCCTTAGCATCTTCTTATGCTCTGCCTATTCATCTTTCTCCCCTTCCTAATCCATGGCAACCACTAACCTTTTTACTATCCCCATAGTTTTGCTTTTCCAGAATGTTGCAGTTGGATTCGTGTATTATGTAGCCTTTTTAGACTGATTTCTTCCACTTACAATATGTAGTTAAGGCTTCTCTCTCTCTCTCTCTTTCTCTCTCTCTCTCTCTCTCTCTCTCTCTCTCTCTCTGTGTGTGTGTGTGGCACCTGATGGTTAATTTTTTTAATCACTGAATAATATCTATTTTATGGATGTGCCACATTTTGTTTACCCATTCACCTATTGAAGGATACCTTAGGTACTTCCAAGTTTTGGTAACATTTGTGTGCAGGTTTCTGTATGGTCATGTTTTCAACTTGCAAGTTTTTAACTCACTTTCATAACTATCAAGGAGCATGGCTGCTATATTACATATTAACTCTTTACTATGACTGTTCCTTTTTGAATTCCCACCAGTAATAAATGAAAGCTCCTTTTTATCCACATCCTTGCCAGCATTTGGTGTTGTCAGGGTTTTGGATTTTAGCTATTTTAATAGGTGTGTAGTAGTATCTTATTAATTTAATTTGCATTTCTCTGATGACATATGATGTTGAGCATCTATTCATATGTGTATTTGGCATTTCTATATCCTGTTCAGTTAGGTGTCTGTTCATATTTTTTCATCCATTTTTTAAATGGATTGTTTGTTTTCTTATTGGTGAGTTTTAAGAGTTCTTTGTGTATTCGATGCAAGTCTTTTATCAGATGTGTGTTTTGCAAATATTTTCTACACTGTAGCTTTGATTGTTTTCATTTTCTGAATGATGTCTTTGACAGAGCAAAAGCTTTAAATTTGGTTTTAATGAAATTCAACTTATCAATTTTTCTTTCATGGGTAGTTTTTGGTGTTGTATTAAAAAAATAATTGCGAAGGTCATCTAGATTTTCACTTACATAGCCTTTTAAAATTGATAGAGGTTTATGTTGTCCTTTTAGGTCTGTAATTTGTTTTGAGAAATTTTTGTGAAAGATGTAAGGTCAGTATAAATCTTTTGTTTGTTTTTGTTTTTTGCTTTGTTTTGCCTGTGTTAGCCAGATGCTCCAGCACCATGTGTTTCTTCATTGGATTGCATTTGCTCATTTGTCAAGGATTAGTTAACTCTGTTTGTGTGGTCTCTTTTCAGGCTCTCTATTCCATTGATCTATTTGTCTATTCTTTTGCCAATACCACACTGTCTTGATTACTGTAGCTTTATATTAATTCTTGAAGTAAGGTAGTGTCAGCCCTCCAACCTTGTTGTTCAGTATTACATTGGCTTTTCTGGGTATTTTGTCTGTTTATATAAATTTGTCAATGCAATTTCTTTTTAAATGTTGATTCAAACCTATAAAGTCTAAGGTTACTAATAAAAATGAAAGCACGTATTTATACTTTCACATTTAATAGAGTATGCATCATAGTGATCATTTAAAAAATATATTGATTTGTCACAAACTCAAATAACCTTTTCCAGAGACTCTGTCTTTTGAGCTATGTTACTATGGAAAGATAAGTTTCTCTTTTTTGCTACTTGAAAAAAGGCCTACTTGTCAGAGCAGTGCAAACAAGATTGGAGGTACTGCCCAGCTGTCACACCATAGAATATGTAGAGCAATGGGCTCTGTTTGTCACCTGCATTTTTCTGGAATGGTATGGAAAATGGTCCATTCTAAAGGCTACCAAGTAGTAGTAAGACGAGACTTAATTTTATTTTTCCTACTGACAAGGCACAGGGACTTTAGGATACATCTTTCTCTAAAGTTCAAAGTCTTTTGGGTCTTCTTTACATGATACCTTTGACTTTTCAGGTAAAAACATAAGATTCTCTGTAGATTCATAGGAAATTGAGCAATATTGGAGAACAAACATATTATGGGGACTGTCTGTATTAGGATCAAACATGGGTTCAAATTTTTTAATTTTTTAAATGTGTTTTTATTGATTTTTTTTAGGGAGAGAGAGATAGAAACATCAATGTGAGAGAGAAACATTGATTGGCCGCCTCTTGCATGCCCCCTACTGGGGATCAAGTCCACAACCCAGGCATGTGCCCTGACCAAGAATGGAACCGGGTGCTCTCAGTCCATGGGATGACACACTCAATCTACTGAGCCACAGTGGCTGGGCGGGTTCAAATTCTTGAAAGAGTTAATACATGTAGTGGATAAGTCACTTTGTTTATTTTCCAAAATCGTCCATCAGTTTTACAGCCTTCTTTACTATTGCACTACCTGAGTAAATTCACAGAACTGCTCCCATTCCTTCTTTCAGAGGGTATCTTCAGAAATCTTATCTTGTTCTAAAAACATTTATTTTATGAGCAGCTTTTCATTAACAGGCATGTTGCACATTTATTTAGCTACTTCACTTTTCTTTATGCCTGTGCAAACAGTATTGGATTGACTCTGTTAAACTGTGCAGGTTAAGGACGGGTATGCTAACCTGACCCCATATAATGGGGCATTAAAAGCAACATTTTGACAAGGAATAGCATTGCAATAATTAATTGGAATGAGTGCAATCAGTATGTCTTCAATGGAAGGCCACAGTCATGCTGTAGGCATTTCATATTGTCACATGATGGTATTAGTATTAGACTTTCAATTACAATTGATTGAAAAGAATTAGCAAACCTTTACATGGGCATGCACACGACACATGTACACACACACACACACACACGCGCACGCGCACGCATCCTGCAAAATCAGACTGTTCTCTCCCATGTTCTCATCAGGGACCATCCTTCATGGTCCATTCTTCTCATTTTCTAAAGAATGTGAGTCCCACCCAGTGGAAGTGTTCTTTTGCACTGACTCACCTCTTTCAGTAACATTACCAGCATTTTCACTTTGTTCCAGTTACAGGAGGCGGTTGCCAGAATAATTTAATGCCCTCCTGATAATTGCCAAGGCTAATAGAGGAGCTGCTACAACTCTTCAAATGCTTTTCATTTACATGTTGATTTCTCACTTCCCACTTGGGAAAGGTGTTTTTGGCTCTAACTGCTTTTGATCTAATGGTTCTGTGGTCTGACCTACTTTCATTTTTCTTACTGCTGACATTTATATTATTTTCTTTATTTAAGGGCAGAAAATAACAGAAAAGGTAATCAGCATGCATTTAGGTCATTGTAAGTGTCCTAGTTACATTTGCATTTTTCTGCTTAAAGTCTAATGCTGCCTTTGAATGATTTAAGATATTTGGACAAGGAGAAAAATAACCCTTCCCTCCCATAAATCCAGAGTAAAACCAAAGAGAATACATAATCTACCTGCCTCGATTCAGGACCATGTAAATTACAACAGCTGCAGTCATAGATTTTGTCTGACTCCTAGAAATCATCCCTTAGGACCAAAATCCAGGTAAAGCACAGAGCCTCCCGCTCCCTGAAGCACCAGGGGCTTTGAAGAACCCAGCCGACAGGAGCCTGCCTTTTTGATTACTGAGTTTGAAGGTGGAGTGTGATCTTTGTCCCACATAGAAGAGGGGACATCCCAGGAAGGAAGCCCAGAGCTCTGTCTCACTTTCTTACTGTGGGGCGCAGTGCACGAATTATGCTTCAAGCGTCATTTACATATATCAAGAATCAGAATGAGGTTGGTACAGATTTGCAAAATGATAAAGTAGCAATGAGGACACTGAAGTTAAGAAGGAAATATTGCACCACACTATCAGGGTATTTGGGACAGGTAACAGAGACAGCCAGGAACCACGGTGGAGTTTAGTAATTAAAGGGCCCTGGAGAGTGATAGGCACTCATCTGTGCCACTAGTTATGGGGCTTTCCATCAGTTTCTCAGTTATGGTTTTCTTTTACTCTTCAAGGATTCAGAGTGCGGCATTCCCCAAACTGTTTTCTATTTCATGATAGTTGCTCATAAGAAGGTAGAGAGATAGTTGCTCATAAAAGGATAATACCTGCTTCTATAGTCAAACAAGTTCTAAGAATACTAGTTTACAGAAAGTTTGCTTTTTTCATTTTTAATTTATAACTTCTCTGAATTTTTAAAATAAAAAATGTGTGTTATGATTCTCTAAAAGAGATAAAAATTATTAAATATATTCCAAATGAACTGACCAAGGAATCCCCTTTATGGATTGACACTATTTTGTAAGTTTTATGGAAATAACGTGCATATCGTTACCAAATCAGACATCACAGATGAAATGGTAAGAACGACCAGAGTCTCTGACCCCCTTTTCTGGCCAATACATTTCTACTCCAATAAGAAAATTCTTTTGACCAAGACTGTCTAAATATTTTCTGGTGAGCCCAGCCGGTGTGGCTCAGTGGCTGAGTGTCGACCCATGCACCAAGAGGTCACCAGTTTGATTCCCGGTCAAGGCACATGCCCAGGTTGTGGGCCACATCCCCAGTGGGAGGCATGCAGGAGGCGCCAATCGATGTTCTCTCTCATTGATGTTTCTCTCTCTCTCTCTCTCTCTTCCCTTCCTCTCTCTCTAAAATAAATAAAGAAAAAAATTTTTTAAGATTTTCTGGTGATTACCCAGTTTTTCTAAATAATACACTTATAGATTTATTTACTGATTTTTATCAATCAACTTTTGAAATGAATACTTGACCATCTGAATTGATAGGTTGGGATATTTAGTTTATTGTATAAATGTGTGTCCACTCTCTTTCCACCCTCTTCTTAAAATAGTTGTGTAATTATTTTTAAACACCTTAATCATTACCTTTGTAACTAAATGAACACACACACATGAAACTGTTTCTTATGCCATCCACTTTCTTGTCCCTTTTATTTCAAAGTAGTTTTAGATTTACGGAACAGTTGTAAAGACAGCACAGAGAGGTTCTAAATGCGTTTCATTAAACTTTCCCCAAGGTCACCATCTTATTTGACCTAGTTAATTTATCAAAACAAAGAAACGAAGGTTGGTGCAATATGGATAACTAAATGAGAAAGTGTATTCTTTTTCTGTTTCATGATCCAACCCTGGATGCCACATTACGTTTAGTCAACTTGTTTTCTGGCTTTCCTCCAATCTATAGAAAATTTCTAAGCCTTCCTTGTCTTCTTCAACCTGAAAATTTTCAAAGGATAGTGGACATTTTTTTGTCTGTTTTATCATGATTATACTGAAGTTGGGGGAGCATAACAGAGATACCTATCTCATCATATCAAGGGTATATGACGTCAACATGACTTATCACTGGGGATGTTAAGCTTGGTCACTTGGATAAGACCCCACCAGCGTGGTTTCTCCATTGTAAATTACCACTTCCCTCCCACGCTATTCATTAGAAGTGAGTCACTAAGTGCAGCCATGCTCAAGGGTAGAGGAATTAAACTTCAACTCTTGCAGCCTTAAGTATCAAAAAGCTTGTAGATGTAAGCTAAAATCACCACAAAGAGCATTTCGTATGAATATGCTTTGAGACTATGCAAATACTCCCTTAAAGTGTTTCCCACTACTTTAAAATGTGTCTGTGGTACTTGCCTATAGTAATTGTTACTGTGGTATTCAAATGGTGATTTTCTAGTCCCCTAATTCCTTCTACATGTATAAATTAGAATTCTGCTATAAGGAAGATTTGTTTCCTCTCTTCTATTTAGTAATTCATGTATGTATGTATGTATTCAAACATTATTTATATCAGTATGGGCTCATGGATATTTATTATTTTTCTTTGGGTTATAACCCAATAGAATAATTTATTTTCTCACTTAAATTGTTTCAGCTTTGACTATTGGCAGCACTTTCAGATGAACTCTTATGTCCTTTTAAAGACGTACCTCTTTTTCTTCCCTTTTTTTAAAGGACAGGATAATTGAGACTCATTTTTCCTACTCCAGCCCTAGAATCAGCAATTCATTGAGGTTTCCCGCATTCCTTTTACTGAAGAAGGGTATTTAGAAACAAATATCTAGGTACAAGTGTACTCATTGTGAACAGGGTATCAATGCTTATAGCCCCTTTCGGTGGACAGCGCTAGAAAATAAAGTATGCATACTAACCCCTGTGTTTACAAATATCTACATTTATTTCTGTACCTATCTGTGTGTGCGTGCATGCACGTGTGCATGTGAACATGAGTTCTTCCTAATATCTCAGACTCTAACCTGGCTCCATACGTCTCATTTTAGCACTTCCAATGTGCTTATTTGTGGCTTTCTCCAACAGTGGAAGTGACTGGACTTTTATCATCTACAATGCATTTGCTTATTTATTGAACCTAGGGTACAGGTATAGCAGTTTCAGAATTACTAAATCATATTCCTCTGAGAAACACATTTATAAATGAGAATTTAGTGTTTGTGCACAGATCTTTTTTCTTTCAGCTTAGAAAAATCTAACCTTACTGTGTTTCAAAATTATTTAGCCTCTTTCTTCCCCATCCCCTTCGATGAGCTAATGCCACACAGCTGCTGTAGAGTACTATAATTTGTGGCAACGTCATGTATCCACCATCACAGTGCCATATAAAAGAGTTACATTGCCCTAAATTGCCTTGTGACCCATTTGTAACCCACCCCTTCCCCATTCCTCATTTCTGGTGACCACTGATCTGTTTCCATCCCTGTAGTTTTGCCTTTTGCAGAATGTTATATGAATTAAATCATACAATATGTAGACTTCTGGGTCTTGCTTCTTTCACTTAGCAAAATACATTTATAATTCATCCATGTTTTTGAGTGGATTAACTATTTTTTTCTTTTAATTACTGAGTAATATTCCATTGTGTGGATGTACCCAGTTTGTTTCTCCATTCACCCACTGAAGGGCTTCTGGGTTGTTTGCCATTTTTGGCAATTATAAATTTAGGTTTTTGTGTGAACACAAAATTATAACCCACTTGGGAATGTGACGTCTGGGTCATATGGTAAGTATGTGTATATAAGGAGTTGCTTATGTATGTTCACTGCATTCCATCAGCAATGAATGAGAGTTTTCCTTTCCATACTAAAATCACCACACACAAAAACAATAACATTTTGGGGGAGGATAATTTCAGACTATGCAGATATTACCTTAAAAATTATTGTTCCTCATTGTCTCTAGTGCTTAGTATTATCAGGGTTGTGGGGGGTTGTTTTGTTTTTTAATTTTAGCTATCCTAAGAGTTAAATTTTATTGTAGTTTTACTTTATATTTCCCTAAAGAAATAGCCAGAGAAGCTGTCTGGGCATACAATATTTTTTGTGGAAGGTTATTAATTACTTATTAAATTTATTTAATAGATATAGGACTATTCAGGTTATCTATTTCGTCTTAAGTGAGTTTTCATAGTTGGTGTCTTTCAGGGAATTGGTTTGTTTCATTCAGCTGTAGAATAAATGAACAGAGATGTGTTCTTAGTAATTTCGTATTATCCTCTTAATCTGTGTTAAGTCAATAGTGAGGTCCCTTCTTTCTTTCCTGATATTGGTCTTCTGTGTCTTCTCTTATTTCTTCATCACACTGGCTAAAGATTTGTTCATTTTAATGATTTTACAAAAACCAGCTTTGGGCTTCATTGATTTTTCTATTTTCAATTTCATTTTTTGATGATAATCTTTATTACTTCCTTCCTTTGCTTTTTTAGGTTTAATTTGAAGCTAAATTGTATATTTACAATAAGATAGCTATAAAATATTATTCACTGGAGAATCGTAAATTGTTCTATGATTACATTTACTTCTTTTCAGTTAAATATATAATCCTCTGCATACACAAAGAAAAATGTCCAAAAGATTTTTCATTTTTTATATGCCAGTAATCACTCAAAAGCATGCAGCATCTTCTTTATATTTGAACCATGCCTTTCTCAAGCAGTTTTATCCCTTGTTTACAGTTTTTCTTATTGATGTTTTTTCTTTCTTTGCATAAAGATGACACATATGCAATATTTACCACATCTTCACCTTTTCCAAGGTTTGCATCTTTTCTACTGGTAGAATCTGCCAGTGGAGCCCACTCCGTTTCCACTGCAATTTGGAATGGCATTTTCACACACTATACTTTTTCTTTCATAAATATTTAATTGTCTGTTTTTTTTTCTTTTGTTCGCTGCGTTTATCACATTTTAAATTTATTTTACTGAATCATTATTCAAGAGTCTTTGGTTCTTCTGTTCAGATTTGCTTGATTCTTTCCCCCTAGGCCCCTGGTGGCATCCCTTACTGCTCTCCTACTATGGAATAACTGTTTCTTGGATCCTATCACTTCCACCTTCTAGGAGCACTTATTTCCTTACGTACCCTCATAGAAAAGTGTGCTTTGGGAGGCGTAAGGGTAAAATGTTTATCCTTGACATGTGTGAACCGTCTTTATTCTGATCTCAAAACAAAGAACACCAATAACAACAACAACAAAAACCTAATAATATGAATAAGTAGAGACACAAGTCCAAAATAATTTTTCATTACACATTAAGTCATTGCTCCAGTTTTCTCGCTGAGGATTTTGATGTTCTGGATCTTGATTCTTTGAGGTGCTCAGTGTCTGCTCCCTAGAAGCTTATATGATCTTTGTTTCCCTGTAATGAAATTCCGCACTGAGGTGCCTACGTTCGGGTTCTGTTGCGAGTATTCTACATGCACTCAGGCCTTTCTTTCCCAAGCTACCATCATTTTTTGCTTTTATCTCTTTAATTGACCTTAAAGATATCTCCTTTCTCTTGCTTTTTTATGGTAGTCTTTTTGCTCTACATTCTATTTAATGTTTTTAAATAATTTTTTATTGACATTTTAGAGAGAGAGGGGAAAAAAATGTGAGAGCAAAATATTAATGGGCTGCCTCCTGCACCCAGGATCGAACCTCCAACGTGGATAGGTGCCCTGCTTGGGAATTGAACCGGCAGCCTTTCCATGAGTGGGACAACACCCACCCAACTGAGCCACACCAACCAGGGCTGCTGTACATTTCAGAGAAATTTGTTTACTTTATCTGTAATGGCATTTTATTTTAGCAACCATATTTTTAGTTTTCAAGATCTCTTATTATCCAATTATTCCAGATTTATAGTGTTTTCTTGATCTGGGAGTTTCTATTTTCTCAATTTTCCTGAGTCAAAGAATAAGAGTTTGTTCGTTTTTAGTTGGTTGTTTTTGTTTATTTGCTTAAGTTCATTTCTGTGTGCTATGCCTGAGGTCAGTTTTCTAGTTGTTTATGATCTGTTTTTATCAGGATTTAGCCCTTCTATTTGTCTACGATCTGCATTTTTCCTATTTTAGGCTCTTCTCAAATATTTGATTACTATTGGTTATCCAGTCGTATATAAGGGTAACGCGATAGAAGGATTGGCTGGGAGCCCTGCATTGTTGAGAGAAATTTTGTAACTACCAGGGTTAGCTTTAAGAAAAGCAAAGTAGACTGGGCTCTGCAAGTGGTGGAAAATGAAGGCTTTTGTTCTGGGACACAATCATCCACACTGGCTGCTCTGAAATTATCCAAGACAATTTGTTCAACTCATCTGGGATGAAAATATTTGAGGATCATTTGGTCTGAGATGGAAATGCCTGGCTGTCAGCCCTCTGTAATTCAATACGGGGTGGTTTATTGTTCTGTATAGACATGTGATTAATTATTCCCTATGGCTGTAGGGCCATCTTTCACTCATGCCCCATTGTGCTTGCAAATTTGAGTCAGGAGCTTCGTGAGGGTCCTACTAAGAAAAACCAGCTGCCTTATTCTCAGAGACTTGTGTCTGTATATTCTAGGCTCTGCTTTCCACTTATTAGCTTTATCAGTTGGAAATTCCATCCTTTTTGCAAATTCTAGAAATTTGATGGAATTTCTTACCTTGTATTAGGTTCTATATTGATATTCTGTGAGGTAGAAAGGATAAATGTAGTTACTAGGTCTATTTTAAACCAATTGATTTGCAACAAGTATAAATTCCTCAAAAAAAAGCCTGGCCGGTGTGACTCAGTGGATTTAGCCACATCCCATGGGCTCAGAGGTCCTGGTTCGATTCCTGGTTAGGGTGTATGCCTGGTTTCAGGCTCCTTCCCCAGTAGGGGGCATGCAGGAGGCAACCAATCAATGTTTCTCTCTCACATGGATGTCTCTCTGTCTCTCCCTTCCTCTCCCTAAAATATCAACAAAAACACATTTAAAAAATAAAACTGTTAAACTTCTCCAAAAAAATGTTAGGAGAAGATACTGATACCTGTAACAGTTGTTGTGATAGAAAACAAACAAACAAATACATAAGCTACAACATTAACTGGGAGTTCAGGAGACATGTGATTTAATTCCAACTCTGCAGGAGAAATCACTCCTTCCGACTTGAATTGTTGCCTCATAAATGATGGTGTTTGTCTATACTGCCTATGATAGCACATGACTCATCCTTCTCCGCAGAGGGAAAAAGGAAAGAACATGGGCTTTGTGACAGGTGGACTTGAGTTTAAATCCCGACTCGGCCACTTGTAGTTTTTAGGACATTGGGAATTGTCTACAACCTCACTGGGTCTCAGTTTCTCAATTTCTCAATGAGCTGTATCTCCCCACATTTGCTCAGAGGAAGCATATATGTATGATATTTGCTAACACATAAGAAGATACAAAATGAATATAAATAAATGTTATGTGGGTTTGAAATAAAATTGTATTAGAATCCTGTGGTGCTTTTTTAGACTGTTGTGCTTATTATGAATTCTCTGCTTTGCCTTCCGAGATCCATTCTGTACATTTTTCTGCCCAGCTCAGAGCCCTGGGGAGGCAGCATGGAGAATTTATCAGGCATTCCGAATGTCTGAGTTTGAAATCAGAGAACAAGAGGAAGAGACGTGAGGAATTTGTGGGAAGAGGTTTCTTTCCTGCCCCCTCTCTACATGGCAAATGCTTTCCTCTATAAGTGAGGTGCCAGTCCTGAGCTCTCCTCTGCTGTTCTGCTTACCTGGGCTTTATTAACCTGGGCTCCCCCTTAACCCTTTGAATGTTAAGAGGTAGCAGTGATGCTGGTCTCTGGGTGCCTGCTATTACGTGTTTTCCCTGAAGGCTACCCACCTCTCTGTAACTAGAACCTCATTAGAGTCTCTTCATTTAAGCGACCGGGGTGAATTCTGTTTCTTCCTGGATTGTGAGTGGTATCATTGGTGACATAGCATCTGTTAAAGCAAGGTTCCAGCACTTTCTCAGAAAGAGGAATTATGGACAGAGAGACGCGGAAAGGTGTCTTTCCGTTTTTCTGGGTGAAGGCATGGACCCCGTGGCATTTTCAGGGACCAACAGTTTTTCGACGCGCCCTTCCGGCTCTTCACTCCTCTCTCAATCAGATTTACGTAATAGTGCTTTTCCCTGGCACCCACCTGCAGCGCCCCTGTGCCGTCAGGCCGACGGCAGAAGTGCCACAGGGTGGCTTTAGGTGGGATGGTGCGACTCTTTGACAGTCCGCCTCAGCCTTCCCTGGACATAAAGACCTGACATTTGCTCAATCTCTGCAAATCCTCAGAAAACATCACTCTCTTATTTTCGTCTTTAAACCGATTGCCAAGTCTAAGCTCCTCATAAATAGAAATTTTTGAGCCACCCTGGCCATTATGTCTTCTCTGACTTACCCAAGATTAAGTGAATAAAATTTTTTTAAATATTTTTTTCTTTATTGATTTTAGAGAGAGAGGAAGGGAGAGGGAAGGAAAGATAGAAACATCGGTGAGAGAGAACATCGACTGGCCGTCTCCTTCATGCCCCCCCCCCCCCCCCCCCCCCCCCGGGATTGGAACACCAGCCTGGGCATATGCCCTGACTGGGAAGCAATGAAAATTTTATCAGTAACAGCAACAGGGCCCTGGTATTATAAGTCCAGTACCTTATACAGACACCAAAACTCCAATGTCAATAAAGCTAACTTAGGCATTGAACAAAGAGAATTAATCAAAAGGTATGTGTCTTCTATAAACTGATGATATAACATGAAAACACAAATCAATAAATTGTTAATTAAATACTAGTGCAGTTACTGGTATTTGATGAACTCATTTGGTGGGGCAGGAGAATCTGCTTCTTAAATATGATGACCACCAAACACCTAAGAAGCTGCAGAGGCTTCTGAAAAAATAACTGAAGTGTTCTTTGAATGCAAGAGAGAGGGAACTTACCAAACTGGGTGGAGACACTATTCAAGGCTAAAAGTACATGTAGGGGGAAAACCTGAGGCTGACTTAAGATGCAGAGTCAATTTGTTTGAAAAGAAAGAGCAAAACAGCAATAACATTAAGAATTTATTTTTCTTTATTGATTTTAGAGAATGAAGGGAGAGGAAGAGAGAGAGAGAAACATCAATGAGAGAGAACACTGACTGTCCCCCTCCTGCATTTTCCCCATTGGGGATGGGGCCCACAACCTGGGCATGCACCCTGACCTGGAATCGAATTGGCGAACTTTGGTGCATGGGTCAACACTTATCCACTGAGCCACACTGGCTAGGCAGGAATAACATTTCTTAGAAGTACATTGCAAATAAACACAAGGAGTGATCTTGAATACTGATGTTTTCAGTTTATAAGGAAAAATTTTAGAAGAATATGAAATTCTTCCAAGTAACATAGTAAACTGTTTTTTAAGCAGGGGTGCGCACAATCCTGATGTCTATAGTATTTAAAAATGTAGTGACTTAGCTTTAACAGTAGTCAAGAGGAATACTAACCATTGCTTTTGATTATCTTTCCCCTTGTAGTTTATCCATAAGTCTATGGATTTTATTATAAAACTCAACATGTTTAAGGAGGGAAGGTTTGATCCATGGGACATTGCTCTGAAGAAATACTGTAATGAACACAAATTGATAAATCCTAATATATAAAATAACATTTTTGAAACCCCATATTTTGTATGTTTTACTTATATATTTGTATGTGTCACTATTTTTATTATTTCAGAGAAATTTTTATAAATTATAGAAGTAAAATGTACACTATAAAATTTACTCCTTTCATCATCACCCAAATTTTATATACATTGATACTGTAGTGTATTTTCTTAAAAATGTTTAATAAAAGAAATAAATCATTACAGGAGAACTGAAGTTCATTAGTATTGCCTCCCCAATCCTGTGCAACTCTCTCCCTCCACAAAGGTTATAGTCATCTTGAATTTGATATCTTACCTTTCCTGTTTATTCTTTGTTTTCTGTTTTTGTTTTTAGTTTTTGTACATTTATATATGAAAGTAAATAATAAATAAAAATATTTTACTTTTTAAAACTATAGATGTGGTACATATCTTTCTGCAGATTTTTATGCATCATTTTTGAGAACAATTGATGTGGATACACATAACATTTTGGGGTATTTTAACTGCTATATAGGAGTATATCATATGATTACATCATATTTTATTTACTCATTCTTCAACTTTGCGCATATAGCATTGTTCATAGGTGCAATCATCTCTTTCGGGTATTCACCTAGAAATTATTGGGCCATGTTACACAAGTTTAAATTTTGCTAGAAGCTGCCAGTTTGCCCCACAAAGTGACTGAACTTGTGAACATTCTCTCCATTAGAATATGAGAACTCCAGAGTTACCACCTTCTCTCCAGACCTTGACAGAGTGAAGCTGTATTTCTGCCAAGCCAACTGGTATAAAAGACAGCCTTGTGGTTATATCATTCCTCGAATTCCAGTGAAGGTGAGTATACTGTTGCTGTGTATTTCCCATGTGTTTCTTTCTTCTGTGAATTTGTCCCTTTCTAATTTATTTGTAAATGTTTCTATATTTTCTGGATACTTATTTGTTTGCCCATCATCTATATTACAAATGCCTTGCTATAATCCTTTAGCATTTACTCTGGTGCCTTTTGCCCTGCATACATTTTAAATTTTTACAGTCATATCTATTCATTTTAACTTCAAGATCAGTGGTTTACATGTAGTAGTTAATACATTATTTCCTATCTTTTGGCTGTGAAGATATGCTCCAAAAATTAGTTCCCAATAATTTAATTTTCTAGTTTAGATCTTTATTCCACCAGGAATCAGTTTTCATGTGTGAAGTGACGGAAATCTTTCCCCTTCCATAGAGAAAGCAAATGTCCTCATTCTAGCTATGGGACAGCACCCTGTTTCAAATGCTGCGTCCATCATCTAAGAGTTTTCAAATACCCATAGGCCTTTGTGGCTATTGCTTCTTTCTTATGGATTGGAATCAACAGTAAATGATACTGTGTCATTTTTTTATATTATCTTCATGGTATTGCTTTATTGTGTCTTAAAATCAGACTTTTAAAAAAGTATTTTAAGAAAAGGTCTTAGCTATTCTGGGACTTACACACTTACATATGAATTTAAGCACTGGTTTTTTTAACTTTGATGAAATAATCCTGTTGGGATTTGAATTTGATTAGAAATTATAGATTAGTTTGGGTTCTCCTCATATTTCAAATCTGTTTTAAACATCTCCACATAAAATAGCATAGAAATTCAGGAGATCACTAGAGGTTAACCAACCCATAGATAAACTGTGATTAAATTATACATTTAAATTCATTTTAGCTGTGATATGCTGAAGAGAAAGGAGGAGAGAAATCTTTTTTGTGTATAACAGACTTTTGCAGTTATTTTACCAGTCTAGCTAAATCAGACATGTGATCTCAAATGTTTCCATCATCTCAGATCTGTCAGTGAGCTATAAACAGAGTCAGAGCCACTATATAATAAATATGTAGAAGAAAATAATGACTAAGCAGTATATACCTATTGAACAACTACTTTATTGTCAGCACTGAGCCCAAATGTACAATACCCAGAAAGTTAGTTTCAGAATTGCTAGTCTATGCCACTGTAAAAAAACAAAACTACTAAGTAGATTAAATACATTTTGGCAGTTCTTTTTTTGTTTGTGGGCTGAGGATATAAAGACAAAGCACTGTGTTTAAAATTTATTTGAGCTTTTTCCCTCCTTTGATGTGGTTGTGTTATTCGCAGGAAATACAGTTCTTTCTTTGTTTGTATTCCATTTTATGTTTTCGTTTTTCTCAGCCTTATTGATTTAAGTTTTTGTTGTTTGTTTGTTTGTTTTGCCTTGGGCGTGTAAAACATTAACATGACTTTAAAACTTAATAGTCTACCAAAAGTTATATACCGGAAATGTCACTCATATCCCTTTAACCTCATTCTTACCATTCCCTTCTAACATGCACATTACTTTTTGCTTCTATCTGCTTCTTCTTGTAAAAATAAGTAGATGTCTATCTATTTATTTCTAACACAAAAAGGAAGTATACTATATCTCTCTTTGTTCTTTAATTTTGTCACTTACCAATATATCCAGGGAATTATTTCATTTCCATTCAGAGAGACCTTCTTTGTTATTTGTTATTTTTTTACTCCATGTTGTAGATAAAGCATAGCTTATTCAAATAATCTCCAATGTTAGGTGTTCAAGATGTTCCCACTAATGTGCAATTATAAACAACACTGCAATGAATAATCTTGCACATATGCATTTTTGTGTTGTTGGAGAGCTATCTCAGGGTAAGTTCATAGGAATGAATTGATGGGTCAAAAATATATAAATATAGCAAACCTATATTTAGTTTCTTTAGTAATTGCCAAATTTCCTTTCAAATTACATGTCCACTAGCAATATACGAAAGTGCTGATTTTCCCACAAATGTACCTCTGATAGGTGAGAAATGGTACCTTAATATAATCTTGATTTATATTATAAAGCCTTTTTACCTGTAACTTTATAAGGTTGTTACTCAGAGGTTGATCACATCTCATTATTTTGAACTTACATGGACACACCTAGCTGCAAAGGAGGCTGGGAAATACAGCTTCTAAGTTGGGTAGTCAAGAATCCAGCTAAATCTTGCTTGGGTGTGGGATCTATTATTAAACATAAGAAAGGTATTAGGGGTTAACAAGGGATAATAAGCAGTCTCTATGACACAAGTTCACTAATTGGTAGTGGTCTATTAGATAAATTATACTTCTAAGGAGTTAATTATTTATAATGTGATCACTTTATGAGCTATGCCTATTAAAACACATTTATTCAGCAGTGCTTTTTAAAACATATGGATGAAATATAAAAACTGACTTAACAGGACATGACAGCTTGGTGGTGGAAAAAAATTATAATATTACTCAGAAGTGTTATGATAAATAGAAAATTCTAAGAAAACACATAAACCTTGAACATAAACCAGTTTTGAGAGGTTAAGGAAAGTCCTGCCTGAAGAAGTAGAGTTTAAGTAGAAACATTAAGAGTTGTTTTCATCAAGAGAACTGTCAGGGCAAAGTGGAAATAAAGAATTTCTGGGAAAAGGATCTGAATGGTCAAAGGCCTGCTATAGAGAAAGAGCGAGTCTAGTTCAGTAAGTGTTGTCCACTGCATACAGCAATAGGGGAGGTGAGGGGTGGCCTGGAGAGAGAAACCGGGCAGATCACCAATTACCTTCTGGGCTTTGCCAAGAAGTTTCTGTTTCATCATTCAGAGGGCAATGGGGATCTATTGAAGGGTCATAAGCATGAGAGAAGTCAGATTGGTGATTAGGAAAGACCATTTTGTGTAGAGGATAGATTACATGGGGCAAAGTTAGGCTAGAGATGCCAGAGAGAGAGAGAGAGAGAGCGCACATGCAAGTGAGCACAGTGAAATTACAAAAGCGTGATTTCTAGCCATCTTGCTATAGCTAGCAGAGATTCTTAGGTTAACTCTGAATAAATTGGTTGAACTCAGAAGTCTTCTAAACCAGAATACTGGCCATAATGTGTTGAAGAGAGATTGGGATGGTTTACTATTATACCTTTACAGACATGCAAAATTGCATGCTTTTGTCCTATCTTTATGAAGAGTATACCAACAAAATGTAGAAATAAAATGTTTGGGTCATATATCAGGTTATTAAAACTGTTATTCTGATCACCAAGACACTTGAAATAACAGCTTACAATTGAAAAAGAAAAATTTCCGAATCTAATATAAGACAACCATTCAGTTCATTGCAATGTGGATTTAAATCAACTAATCTGTCAAATGTTGTGAATTTTTAATTAAGGTCAAATGTATATTCTCAAGATAAGTGGAGGGTTTCAGCAATTATCTAGTTATTTGAGAAAACTAGCTTCTTTTCTTGAAAATCCCTAGTTATTCATGATAAAAACATTGAGTTTATTACTTATATTACCTGATAATTGCCTCACTTAGTATTTGCCAATATAACCTCAAAGTCCGTCATAAAGCTCAAAAGTGAATAATATTAAAGAGTTTTCTTGAAAATTCACTGCTGCTGTTCTTATAAGCATAGCCCATTTATCAGTTCTTCTGAAGAAAATAAAGGTGGTGGTGGGGGCGGTTTACTGCCCTTGGAAGCTGACTGATGTTTGTAATGTCTCCAAGGGCAATTTGACACCCCCCCCCCCCCGCCCCGAAATGTCTAAATGTTCCTCATCCTGAGCACTGTAGATAATTAATCATTTCTATTTTCCAAATAGTCAGCTTTCCCTAGCCCCTTTACCCTCTTCTCTGCTGCATTGTGACAGAAATGGCTGGTATATGTCACATAGCAGAACTGCTCCTTAAGCTCATATGAGAGGAAGAATCATTACTATACATTGTGTTAGAAACCTCTGATTTTCTCTTTTGTTATCCAAAGTTTAATTTTTCTAAAAATCAATAAAAATAGCAACTGTTTTTATAAATGAGCCCACACTTTTTCTATTAATGAGGTAACTGAGGCTCAGTCTACATTGTGCCAATAAAGTTAAGAGTCAGGAATTCCTGTCCAGTGTTCTCCGAAGTCAAAACAATACTTTGACATGCTTCACATCCAGTCTTAGGGATTACATATTAGTTGGGTTGAAACTTTAAAACTGCATCTGGAATTCTAAAAGTTATCATTTCATACCAGTTTTATGCACAGAACATCTTGACTGTTTCAGATATCTTTCTCCGTCATGAGTTTGCACAAGTTTGTGTTGGAGTAGGGTACAGAGAGGTTGGAATGATTTATTGGCATTCTAGAGGCTAGAATAGGCGATTCCTCTGATTTTATCATGCTGAAAGATTTCATCAATGGTATGAACACTGCTTACAAATAAAGATTTTAGGTGTTTGTACAATTTGCAAACATATCCTTATTTTTTCTAAATATTACATTTTATTGGTCAATTGACTGATACTAGGTTTGAATCAGCAACTGATTGACTCCCATTAGTAGTTAAGTTGCAACTAGAAATTCTTTAGTAACTTCCCACTTAGATGTCTGGTGACTTCACATACAAATGAATCCTGTGTCAAGGTTCCATTTGGGCTGGTCGATCCCTCCTAATCCTTGAACATCAAGTGTAGTATCAAATATCCATGTGCTGCTCTACCAGCCCCCCCTCTCTTACAGGTAGATCGCAGCAGGGTGATTGTGTTGAAGCCAGTGAATGTGAGTGACATTTTTCTGATCAGCCAGGATAAATAAAAAGGTTCATGTCTCTGTAATCCAAGCAATAGAGGAGGCAGACAGATGAGAAAAGAGTAGTAAATATTAGCTAGTAAGTAGCACTGATTCAAAAGATGAAAACCAAAGCAATACAACATGGACCATTGTGCTCTGCAAGACAGAATAGATATGCATGTAGAGATGTTTACCTGGGAACAAATACTTCCCAATCTATAATAGAAAAAAATATCTTTGAATTTAAAGGCTTTTGATGTACAGGCCACAAGTGTGGGGATTTATGTAAAATGTCCAGAATAGGCTAGTCCATAGAGACAGAGAGTAGATTGGTGGTTGTCAGGGGATGAGGACAGGTAATGAGGAATGACTGCTAACAGATATGGTTTTTTTGTTTTGTTTTGTTTTGTTTTACAGGGAGGATGATAAAAATGTTCTGAAATTAGATAGTTATGAAGATTTCACTACCTTGTGAATATAAATATAAATACAACTGAATTATACATTTAAAATGGAGAATTTTATACTATGTGAATTATATCAAATACAAAAAAGTTATTACAGCACAGGATAGAAGGTGGTAAATAAACAATGCAAGTTTAAATGTCATTCTAAGTATTTTACAGTTTAATGCTGTAAAAATGAAAACATCCGAGTTAACGCTAGAGACTAAAATGCTCTCTGGGAACCACTCTAACAGTTAAACAAGTTTCAGCAAGTCCTGGATTATTTGCGATAATAGTATAATCTAGCTTCAGGCTTAAACTTTTAAATTATATCTGGTCTCCAAAAATGAATACTTGGAGGGAATGTGCACATCATATTTTATAACTGGTTATTTTTCATATAGATGTTAGTTGGCTCTCCTTTAGCCTAAACTTTTTCTCCTATCCTGCCTTTCAACCATTGAGAATTGCTTTTTTGAAAGAAAAGGATTTTCCTTTTCTCTTCTCTTTGGAATAGTAAATTTTTAAAAATGTATTTCTGCTACACAATGCTGAGCACAATCATTTTAGCTGAGATTCAAGGCTCTGTGAAATCTCTAGTCACTCACGAAGATGAGAGGCCTCTGACTGGGACCCTCTTACTGAACATCCCTACTATCCCTTGGGAAAACTTAGTTCTCCTTTTTCTTTAAACCTTTGGAACCTGGAGCCCCAAATAGGAATTCTACTAGCAATATGTTGTGAAAACATTTTGTCTTCATAACATAACATCAAACTTCAAATACACTTCAAGCGGAAGACAGGAGCTCAGGTTGTGAATTTCACCAAATGTTCCCATTAAAAAAGACCAAGGAGTTAGGAAGGCAAAACAAAAACTTAATAACTACATCTAAAGCAAAACTATGTGGTAAAGTATCCTCATGAAGCCCTAAATACGAGTTTCATTTGCTATTACGGTTTCTCTGCAACTGCGGTCCATGCCTCTATTGAGACGTCCCTGAAGTTCCTGTAAAAGATCAATCAAAGTGCTCGGACACATTTCCAAATGAATGGTACATAGTGAACTTAATGGAATCATTATTTATTTGCCGAACAATTGTGCTTTGAGTCTATTTTAATGCCTGCTTCTCAAGGAATTTCCAGGACACTCACCAATTCTTTACCTCATTAATCCTTCTAATGACTTTGTGAGCAGGAAACAGGACTCAAATTATTATCCCCATTTCACATGCAGAAAAACTGACTCTTAATGAAGTGAGTAAGCCACTCACTTCCTGAAGGACCCCCAAACAACTACCTTGTGAGATGTTATTTTTTTTAGTACTTGCATCCTCTGTAAGTAATTAAGTTTCCTATACTCAGGGACACATCAACAATACTTTAAAAAGTAATTTGTTTTCTTTGGCACCTAACTATTCATGAAAATGGAACTTGGATGTTCAGTGTAATGGGAAAAACCCAAACTGGACTCAGAAATCTTAGAATTAAAGGGCAGCTTATATTCCTAGGACTCTCAGGGTTTAATGGCATAACACATATAACACATAGGCTACAGGCAAATAGATATAGATAGAGAGATGATAGATAGATAGATAGATAGATAGATAGATAGATAGATAGAATTTATTTAGTAGAGAGATGTCCAACTAGGCATAGCAGCACACATACTAATTACATTTTTTTTCTTTCAAGAATCAAATAGGGGTAGGAGGATTGTTTGGGGTGGGGTATGAGATGAGAGATTGGAGATGGAATAATAAGAATCTATCTCCAAATGACAAATTTCAGGTCCTCTCAAGGTGATTTAGTTTCATAGCAAGATTTATGCCTGGGGCACCTTCCTCCACTAGATAGATTGAGACAAGACCATAGGCCATCGTGAAGTCAAAGGCATGAAATAGTAATTAGCTATAAGTAGCCCAAGGAGACTAAAAAATGCTGTCAAAGTCCAAAATTTGCAAAGCCAGCTGCAGCTTCACTTGGCTTTATGGAAGGTCATTGAGTTACCTCCACAAAGCTTAAAGCAACTTAAAGCAAATATCTTATGGATGGGATTGCCCTACTGGGAGGAGGGAAAACTCCCCCCTAGCCTCTTATCTTTATTTAAACCAGAGCTTCCTCTCAGTAAGAAGTAGGCTGAGGGGGATTCTGGTGGATCTTGGGGGGCAGAGAAGGGGAGAAGGAGAGGGAGATGAGTCCATGAAATTGGGAAAGTATCTCCTATGTTTAAAATAGAGAACACCTCCATGAAGAGAGGCCCTGGGTAGACTTTATTCACTTAATAGACTTTAAGTGCCTGAGGACACAGTACAAACTTGTATGACATTATCAGACAGGCCCCCTCACGGCATCAGTGTAGGCAGAGGCTCATGAATATGTAAATACTATATGTATCTTGGAAACATGCTTGACAAGAGAATAGCTAAAATGAACTGATTCTAGTTATAAGCCCATCAGCCTGCCATTCTTTATGTTTGAACAGGCAGGCTATTGCTAGGTGACAGATCATTAAGGCTATCTACTCAGTCAGCGGAAATGAAGAAATAATTTGTTCCTAATAACCTTCAGATGACCTCCCAGGCAAAAGGGAGTCTTTAAAATGCTGTCTCTGCCGATACATGTCAGGCTGTGCGTGTGGTTCTTCTGGCCCCACAGTCAGAGCAGGGCGGCTGGTGAAACAGATTAATAAACACCTACTGACAGGGACGTATCGGGAAAAGATCTCATCACCTGCCATTATCAGGTTGATGAATAATTCAGAGCTTTCCATTAGAGCCAGAAATTTCAGGCAGCACTGAGCTCCACACTCCCAGGGATGGGGCGGGGGTAGGAGGATGAAGGGGCTCACTGCCAGGATTAAACTGGGCCTCAGAGTTATACTTCTGTCCCAGACAGAACAGGCATCAAGGCGGGGAGTGGTGGAAAGTCATGAAAAGGAGATTTGCCCCTTCACAAGGTAACCAGTAAAATTGAAGGCAGAGGAGGCAACAGGAACCTTCTCAAAGATTCCTGAGTGTCAGGAAGAGTTTGGTGCTCATGGCCGGCCCCTGGTATTTATTTGTCTAACACTGTTGTTGGCAAAAGAGGCCCTAACCTTTGTTTTCTCACCTTGCGGGTGGATTTCAAAGGAACAGATAGGTCCGTCTCTCCGAGGTGCCCCTCACTCCTTGAGTAGTTAATCTTGCACCCATTTCTACTCTCTATGTTTGCATCACAGATGTCATCACTGTAACAGCTTTGGGGGAAGGCAGGCTTCTATGGGGATCTCAGGATAGTCTCCACCAACTGTGTGATCCTGACCACGCTACCTGAACTCTCCGGGACTCAGTTCTCCAACCTGTAAAATGGGCTCAGTAATATCTGATTCAGTTATTGTGAGTTTTAAAAACATGTATACATAAATCACCCATTTGGAAAAAATAAATAAATAACACATATGCATGGAAAGATCCTAGCAGAGAACTGGCACCAAGCAGATGAACACTTTATACTGTAGACCAATGGCTGCCTCCATCTCCCCACCTGTTTTTTAACCAGAGACAAAGCAGTAAACAGATTGCATAGTCAAATTTGGTAATTCAAGGAGTGTTAAACAAAGGAACCATTCCCGTAGGTGCTGGCAGGGCTTCTCAAACCAACAAGGGACAACAATATGCCCCAGGACTAATAACAGCTGCATCTCTTCGCCCCGTTAGGCCTTAAGGACAAGAGACAATTTGCTGCCTGGCAGAAGCCTACCGTAAAGGGTCCCAGCCAAACATGGTGACCTGGCCGTTTGGGAGCACAAGCCAATGTCCCCACTGTGCTCTTCTGCCTCCAAGCTCTTGCCAAGGGTTCCCTTTCACCGAAGCCAACTGGATGCCAGGCAAAGAGCCTGTTGATGGGTTCTTGAAGGTCAGCTTCCTGGGGCATAAATCAAGGTGGATAAAAGGGGAAATGGACAAACAGGGACAAACAGAAAAGATCCATCACATGGCCTGACTGATCTAATTGTCAGCACTTCGTTTATGTTGCCTTTCAATGTGTGTGGAGTGAATTCACAACAAAGCAAAAGAAGGGGCACACCTATACATTTTAGGAGCTTATAGACTAGACTATTTGGGATGTGAGAAAGAAAAAGAGTGAAAGGGAGGAAGAGAGGGAGAGAAGAAAAGGAGGGGAAATTTGAATAGTATAATGAAGTCAAGAAAATTCAGGTCATCACTTAAATCATTGGAGATCCTTTACTAAGCCACTTCTTCAAAGCTTCAAATCTCTGGTCCTGTCACCCATAAAATGAAAACCTTGGACTACCTGATGTCACAGACCTTTCCTAGCATGGGATTAATGACCTATAGTTCCATCAATGCTTCCCCCTCCAAGCACCCGCAGTAGGCAGGCAAGGCAAAGATTGCTAATCCTGGGAACTCAGAGTCACATAACATCTCTTCTAGATTTGAACTTGACACAGAGCTCAGCATGCTTAAACACTTTTTGATGAGATGTATACATCATTTAGAACCTCATCATTCCACACGTCCAACCCAATTTGAGCTTTACGGAGCTTTTCACTTTGGTCAAGAGGCAGAAGGAAAAGGTGATATTCTGAGCCTAACACATAAGCATAGAAAAGCCGCTGGCTAGAAAGCTAAAAAGACTGTAGATCTTTTTGAGAGTCCGTCAGCTCTAATGAAGCATCCCTTTAAAGACTCTTGTTAAGTGGCTTACAGATAAAGTGCCTTTTCAAAAACATTTGGTTTCAAGAAACAGGGTGAAATTAGGGTGCGTTTGGTAATCTGAGGACTGAGGAGAGGCAGAATGAAACTAGAGCAGAGCCGGGAAGGACGCAGAGCTAGGTTAGAGACAGAGCAAGGACAGTTTGGGATCACCCTAAATAGGATGCCACAGAAAGTCTGAGTCATCCAAATTCCCATCCATCTGGATCATTCTCTTTCATAAGCATTCTGAATACATTTGGTTCTACTGTATTTTGCATAGAACCTTTAGAAATGACGAATACAGCATTCTACGAAGAAAGACTTCTCATAGGTCTCAAATGGCCTTAAAGAATAAGGTCTTTGGTCATTTGATTCTAGAACTAATAGGTAATTCATTCATTGCCTCATTCATTCATTCATTCATTTCCCCCAACCCCCAAAAAATATGTATTGAGGACCTATTTGATTCCAGGAAGCCTTCTGGAAATATATTTATAACTTGTATAAGTGTTATAGTCGGTGGAAGTCTCTAAATTTTAAATGATAAGTAATAGCCAGTCATGAGAGGATCAGCAGAGAGAGCATCTCGGGTAGAGAGAGAACCAAAGCAAATCCCTGGAGGTCTGACCAAGCTTGGCATGTGTGAGGAGTATAAAAAAGGTTGATGTGGCTGGAGGGTGGTGAGTCCATATAGTAAAGCCTGAGACTGCTTAGGAAAGAAGGAAACAGGCCACAGGGCCTTTTGAGGCACTCATGACGATATCTCCAGACTCTAAAAAATGAGAAAAAGCACACTGCAATGGGAAGTTCAAAGTCGTCTCGAGTTCAGTCTTCACATGTTAACCTCGCGTTCCAATTTAGCTGATGGAAACCACAGGGCAAGTACATATGCTCAATGATATTCAGGTGCCTTGGAGATATCCTTATGCCACAGTGATGCTGCCCAGGTTACATCTCCTCTGCTATCTTTTTTTTTATTATCCAATATATTTGCATTTCTTCTTAGAGTTTTGATAAGTAAAGGTCTAAAAGGCCATGTTTTGCCAACATAGTCTCCTGAGGCTCTACTATAAGATGGGCAGTTCACATTTCATAAAAGGACACAGCAGACTAATTGGGCAAAGCACAGAGCCTATTTATACATGAATAGGCTGGAGGTGCACCTTTGCTCAGGAATGGAGAAGGGTCCCGAGATCTAAACTACTCACATGGCATTTTTCTTCTACGTGGCCTCCTTTTACCTTGGATTGAAACTTGGTCAGAACACCAGACTATGTTTTCTGGGCCTCTAGTTTTACTCGTGAGTTTATTTCCAGCAGTATCTCCAAAAATATGGTTTCTCTTCTGTACAGACAAGGGGAGGGTCAGTCTCCTTTAGAAGCTTGTCTGAATATGGACAAGTATGTGTGTTGTTTCTGGAGAAATTCCACTGCTCATTTCTGTTTCTGTTTAGTCTATACTTTCCTCTATGTTTATTTTTTTTTTTTACTTTATTTTTAATTCTCACCAAGGATATGTATTTATTGATTTGAAAGAGAGGGACATTGATGTGAGAGAGAAACATCAATTGATTGCCTCCCATATACATTCCAGCTGGGGATAGAACCCGCAACCTGGGTACATGCCCTAACCAGGAATCAAACCCATGACCTTTCTTGTGTGGGGTCAAAGCTCCAACCATCAGAGCTACACTGGTCAGGGCCTCTATTCTTCTTATTATCTGAAAGTATCTGATATGGGTTTTTTTGTTGCTTGTCGGTTTGCCTCTGGGCTCTGCCACGCAATGAACACCCTTTAAATGCATAACCAGTAGCCATTACTGCTTAAAGCAAAGCAGTCACTGAGGTAAATAGTTAAACTTGTAAATGACAAACAAAGACACTAAGAAAGCAGGGAGAGGAAAGAAAAACAGTGAAGATGATTTATCAAGAATGTCAAAAGGGAAAATGTGTTTTATTGTTTCTTCCTCCTTCCCTGTGCCGTTAGAGAGAATGTTGAAGAGCTTCTTACACCAAGGATTAAGATGTGCACAGGGAAGAAAGTTGACACCAGGCACAGAGTTGGGGAAAGTGAATCCTAAACAGGGTGACCATATGTCCTGGTTTTCCTGGGAAAGGCCAAGCTTCCACCTGCTCTTCTGCCATAGTTGCCAACAGTGTTCTCCCTTCACTTCCAACAGTGTCCGTTTGGGTAACAGAGTATACGGTAGCCCTTCCCTAACCCTGCCTCCTCACTGAGCAGGTATGTGTGTTTGCATAAATCCCTCGCCACTCTGGACCTGTTTCTCAAGAGTTTGGATGAGATTACAATTAAGGTACTTCTTATCCTGATTCCGTGGTCCCATTAGGGATACAAAAGGAAAAAGTAGAGTTCAGGGGGCTGTGAAATGTATATGATTTGAATTGAAGAATATCACTTATTTCTGAAGGCCATGTTTGTCTCCTAGGTTATTACAACTGCCTTTGACTTACCTAACAGTATTTGTTAGTGATGATTGGAAAGATCAGTCTATGTAGATGCTACACCAAAGATCCTAATCCTAACAAAACTATGATGATTTCTGGTTTACAGAAACTCATAGTCACTCCAAAAAGTAATTCTGACTGTAAAATACCATGTTCTTTACCACCATGCATATCTAGGATGATTTGAGAAAAAAAAAAAGGTATGTGGTATATGTTAGGATAGGCCAAAGTATGCCACAATAACAAGCAACCCACATTTTACTGGCTCAAAATGTTTACTTTCCAATCGTGTCACATGTTCATCAGGGGCCATCTGGAAGCAGTGCTCTGTGCTGTTCCCTCTGTCAGACCCAGTCGGTGGAGCAAACTCCGTGTGCACGGAGGCCCCAGTACACTGGTAGAAGGAAAGAGACAGGATGGCAGAGTGAACACTGAATCTCAAAGCTTCCTCCAGAAGAGACCACAGCACTTCTGTTCACATTTCCTTGTCCCATTCAAGTCAGGGGACCACACCTAACTCCAAGAGGACAGGAAACAAAACCCTCCAACAAACTGGAAAGGAGAACAGGAGTACTTGAGGAAGAGCACTAGTGACGACCACAGCAAGGACCAAAGATCCAAAGTCTCTTTAGCAGCTTCTAAATTCTTTGGACTTCCAATTACTTCGAAGTGCAAGTTCATGGAACTAGGTGTGCCTTTTGACTCCCTTTCTTTAATGCTTCATTAATCTCTTTGTTAACCACAGATTTACCAGGTTCATCTCTGCTGAAAAACAGTGTTTGTCTATCCAAGTAAGCAGGTAGAATGACATAAATGATTCCCAATGCAGTTGTGCCCCTCCCTCTCTGGGAAGGTCCTAGCTGTATCAACCATACAACTAAGAGATGACAGTTCCGTGAAGGAAAAGGTGTGTTTACCTCAGGAAAGAGTGTCTTTATGACACTGATCTGCTCTGATGAATCCACTAATGTGAAATTTCTGACCCAATAGGCAGTGATTGCACAGCTCTGAGACTCCTCTCATTATTCATGAAATACGTGCCACGCAGTTTCAGTGTTCTCCCCGCCGACTCGCTGCCAAGCAATTACTCATTTCCATCACTTAGCTTTTTTATTATTATTATTTTTTCAGTGGGTGTCTATATATTCAGCACACTTCAAGAAGCAAAGCACAGTCCCAGAATGAAAATGATGCTCATCTTGTTTGATTTTAAATAGAAAAGCACTTTCAGGTCCTTAAAAATTGATGTTGTTTTAAACTTTACAACAAGCAAGAGGGGAAACTGGGAGCTGCAGAAGTAAATGGAGAGCAATCAGGAGCTTTTTCCACGGCTACACATATTTGCTACCCAAGAGCTGCTGGAGGGACGATCTCATATGTCCTGATTTATTTATCTGACTCCCCCCAGGAGCCCTTAGAAGGAACAGCGATCCAGAAAGGGCTGCAGAGCTGTGGCTGCAGTCCTCGGCCAGCGGCAGCAGTACTCGTGTGCAGTGGCCCATGCGGACAAAGGGGCAGGTTCCAGGAACCATGACCCCTTCTCATCACAATGTTTGCTTGTTAAGTTCTTGCCAATAGAAAGTCTAATGTTAGAGGATGACTGCTTTTTTCAGCTACTGATATAATCTGTGCAGAGTATTTGCATCCCTGTGGACATCACAACTGAGGACCATTCCAACCCCAGGAGTGCCAGCAGAGATTTGGAAGTGATGAAACTTTATTCAACAGAGTCCTCAGTCCTTGGCTCCAATCTTCCTGTGTGAGCAAAATCTTCTCCTTCTCTAAGGTTAATTAATCACAGTGATGGCTCCAACTCTTCCCAGTCCCTGTATCTAACCTTTCTTGTGTAAATTTGCTATCCTTATTTAAAAGGCAGAGAATCTTGCTCCATTTCTTGAATGTGAGCTGGTCTTATGACTTCCTTGGCCAATAGAATGTAGAGTAATGGTGGGTGGGGCCAGTTTTGAGCCTACGCCTCCAAGTCCTTGCATGTTCCTCCTTAACCTCTCTTGCACAGTTGCTCTCAGTGTGGAAATGTGCCTGGGCTAGCCTGCTAAAAGATGAGAAACATGGGATGGCCCCAGGACTCCCTAGTTGTCCCCATCAAGGCTGGACAGAATAGCTGACAGCCAACTGACATTCCAGACCCATGAGTGAGCCTAGCCAAGATCAGCAGAGACACCTAGCCAAAACCCAGCTGACTCCAGACACATGGGTAATACATGTCTATTGTTTATTATTATAAGGTTTTATGACTGTTAAATAAGTCACATAAATAATTGGCTCATTTTCCATCAGGAAATTATGACTTTCTTTTGTCCCCTCTCCCACATCCCACTATGATATATTTTATTTATCATTTATACTTTGATCCTTCAATTTTCTTTAGCTCTGTTTCTTTATTCCACATATTAGTATTAAGTACATATCATTGTGCTGGACAACATGGTTATTCAGAGACTTGTGAATAAGAAAACTTTCTCTTAAGTAGCACTCATTCTAACACAGCAGTTCTCAATATTTTTATCTTGACTAGATGGATGACATTAATATGTGCAAGACACTCTCAGGAGCAAAGTTGGAGTTATGAACAATGTCTGGTATAATCTGCTTTCTCCTCCCATGCCTCCTATACCTAAGAAATTGTACTTGAAAGCTAGTGAGTCAAAGTAGCATTAAAAAGTTTAAAACAGCCTGGCCGGTGTGGCTCAGTGGTTGAGCGTCGACCCAAGTACCAAGAGGTCACCAGTTCTATTACTGGTCAGGGCACATGCCCAGGTTGGGCCCGATCCCCAGTGAGGGGCAGGCAGGAGGCGGCCAATCAACATTATCTCTCATTGATGTTTCGATCTCTCTCCCTCTCCCTTCCTCTCTAAAATTATTAAAGAAAAATAATTTTTTTTAAAGTTTGAAACATATCAGCGATGTTACCCTGACTCATTTGCCTGTTGTTATTTTACCTACTGTTAGTTATAAATTACAACATACTTCACTGCTGAGTGCTACATCCTGGGCTTTGATGTCCCAGATGAGAGCTAACCTAGTGAGAGGAGGATGCTGACATCCCAGCTCTGAACTGTGATCCAGGCAGAGTGAAAGACGGGCTTAGCAGAAATACAAGCAACAGACTGTGGGGAGACTCAGAAAGGAACAGCACATTCCAACTGGGGCACAGAGGGAGGTTTTCCAGAAGAGTTGACATCTGATCTGAACCCAGGGTTTTGACAGAGATTAAATCACTTCATTAGTAAGAGAGGACTCTTTGTCCCCTCTCCTCCAAACGCAGATGTGCTCCAATCCTTTTCACTGGGCTCAGTGGAGGCTGAAATTTCAACCAGAGCAAAGAAAGTACATGTCATTGCTACACTTTCCTGAGACAGATGATGGGGAAGCTGAGTCCAGCCTCCCTGACTGTGACTATATTACTATATCCAAAAGGATGTTCAAGGAATCAGCATCCTTCACTTGCATTTACAGACAAAAGTACAAGCCAGGCCAGATTCACCAGTTCTCTATCATCTGATTAACGCAGAGCTGGGACAAACATGGCTTTCTTCTCCCTGGGCTATGTTCTTTCCACTTTGTTGAGTGTTTGATGATCTTTAGAAGTCCTATCTAACCTTGGCTTCTGAATCATGTCCTCCTGTGAGGCTCGCCTGCCAGTCTGAAGGCAGGATTTATAGACACCAACCCTCCCACTCCTGCTTTGAGGACCAAATCATAGGCGTCAAAGCTGTTCTTCACAGACAGGGGCCTTGGGGATTCCAGAGGACTCTATTTTAAGAAAAATTCTTTTTGCATTTCCTCCTCCCATGTCTATCGTGGCAAAGTGTGATCTTCCAGCTTCTCTCTGTTGCATGGTTTTTCCAGGCAGTTGCTGTATCGTGTGACGGCTCAGGAATGGGAAACAGCTCCTGCTGGATGTCGGTGTCACAATGACAGAAATAAAGTTCTGCAGAGCAGGCTTGCCTAAAGAGGAAGGCTTGGAAATGCATTCTTCCATGGAGTTGGAAGAGAGGGAGCTTCCCTGGCAGGTGTATGGCACCTTGGCTCCCCTCTAGGAAAATCACAGTGCAGACTTTTAAGGTTTAAGAGCAAAGACAGGCCATCCTCTGCTGTTACCAATTCGTTTGAGAAAGCTGCTGGCTTGCTGCTCGGCCATGAGAGAGACGGAATGCTGGATGAGAGGCTGCAATCCAGAGACTTACAGAATACCTTGTTACCATTGAGTCACTCCACAAGTGGTCCATCTGACCCGGGGGTGCGTGAGCACTGTGGGTCTGACACACCGAGCCATGAAGCTGGGGGCACAGCAGAGCGCCATCATCCAGTGGAAATGTAACATGAGACTCTCCATGAGCACGTGGTTCAGATTTCCATGGTTCCTACCTTTGCTACATTCTCTCCTTCCTCTGCACCCACCCCTAAGAACTCAGTGGGAGTTCCTTATGACTAGCTGACCAAGAAAGAAAAGAATCAGGCTTGCTTTATCGATGGTTCTGCAAGATAAGCTGGCAGCATCTTAAAGCAGGTGACAATTATACCACAACCTCACTTAGGAGTGGCCTGAAGGACCATGGTGAGGGGTGATCCTGCCAGCAGGCAGAATTTCCAGCGGTGAACCTGATTATTTGTTTTTGCCTGGAAGGGGGGAGAGTTTGTTAGGGAACTATACCAGTTCAAGGGCAATAATAATGGTTGGATGATCAGGGACTTGGAGGAAAGCCACTTAAAAATTGGTGGCAATGAGGTCGGGGGAGATGTCTATGGGTAGGTCTCTCAGAATAGGCAAAATAAGAAAGAAAGGCTTAATAATCAAGTGGGCAAGATGACCTATTCTGTGTCTACTGGTCAGCCTCTTCTCTCCATTACCCTTGTCCTTAACCATTAGACTAATTAGTAAACACAGTGGCCACATCAGTAGGGATGGAGGCTGTGCTTGGAATCAGTAACATAAACTTCCACTCACCAAGGGTATAGCCTCTGTTCCAGGCCCACCTCCCATTGTGGCTGTACACCCAGATAAGAGTAGTTACTCAGAGATGACAGCTTTCTATAGACATCTCCTTAAACTCCCATTCTGTTGTCCTAATCTGGTGGTAGGATATGCTGGGCTTCTTATATTTCTCTGTATGCTCTGAATTCAGGAGCTTGCAAGTGGGTATCCGGAAGACGCCTCAATAATTCTTTCTCAGATCCTTCAAATTTCACTTAAAGATCTTCACTTCCTCATTTGTGTATTTGTATAAAGTCTAATTTCCATAATAACTTTCCTATTTCCATATACTCACAGGGCATTTGCTTCCTTGACTGGACCTTTACTGATAAAAAGCACTAGAGGTTGGCATGTAGACTGTGCATTCCATCTGATTGAAGGCCATTAGTATTCCTAGCTTCTTGGGACTAACTTTTATTTGTAGCTTGTCTGTAGTCTGGAAGGTGATAGAGTGGGATTCCTATGCCTAGAAGGAAAGAAAAGACTGGAAGGAAATACCCCAAATCCCAAATAATATTGAAAACTTTCTTCTGCCCTGGCTGGTTTGGCTCAGCAGTTAGAGCATCAGCCTGTGGTCCAGAGAGACCCGGGTTCAGTTCCCACTAAGGGCATGTACATCGGTTGCAGTTTGTCCCTGGCACTGGTTGCTCGTGCAGCTGGCAGCCACTCGATGTGTCCCTTTCATGTCGATTTTTCTCTCTCTCTCTCACTTCCTCTCTCTCCCTCCCACTCTATCTGAACAAAAAATGAAAAAATGTCCTCGGATGAGGATAAAACAAAAGAAAACAAAACTTTCTTCTGTTGGTGAGCCTGTGGTGTAAGATTTATATTTTTCTTTATTTTCTACTACAATATAATTTCTATTTTTCAAAGTAAATATACTTGATCTACTAATTAGTGAAAAAATTAATTTTGTTTTGAATAAAATCAGGGAATGGAAGGAGAGAGAAAAATGGTGGTGAAGTGAATGGAAGTTACACAGACCATCTCCAAAATGGACCAAAATGGAATTACAACTAAAATAAAGACAATTCATCTGGAAAAAACAACTGAAGAGCAGCTGGAGAGAACCCTTACAACCAGGGATGTATAGAGTACCCAAATTGAGACTGGTAAGAGTTACACAGGCACAAGAGGGCTGTCTGGGTGCCCATGGGCAGCAGCTGAGGGTTGTCTTAGCTGTGAACAGTTCCCTCTGAGAAGTTAGGTGTTAAAACCCCAAGCCAACTCCCCATCACAGAGTAGCAGAAGAGGGAAAGGCACCCACATAACACCTGCCTGAGAAAATGACCAGAATAGAGGTTTTGTCCAGAAGGGAAAGGCACAGGGAACAATGGCATTTCCATGAAGGGCCAAGTGCACTAAATTATAGCTACAGACACTCACCTTGGGCTCCAGCAGATGGAGAGGAGACTGGACTGGAGTTGTGTGAAGAGAGTTGGGGGTTCGTGGAACTAGGGAGAGAGCTGAGAAGGAGGCCATCAGGAGCTCTATGCTGAGTCACTCCCCTACAAGACAGTAGCCATTTTCCTCAAACAGCCTCTTCCCAGAGTGGCTTTAGGCGGGGGGAGAAGCAGCTGCCCCTCCCTCAGGAATTTAACACCACCCACCCAGAGAAGTACAACCTGAGGCTCATTAACAGCTAGAGACTACCTGCCAACAAGTAGGTAGAGAAGAGCCTCTGAAAGCTTTGAGGTTTGAACCTGGCTCTCAGTGTTGGAGGTCATGGCTCTAGGGACTGAGCTGTGCAGGCTAAGGCCTGCGTTCCTGTGCTGAGCCAATAATCCACAGAACAGAAACCATTTTCTTCTCAAAGTAACTTTAACCCAGGGGAAGGCAATTTCCCCACCCACTGGAAATCTTTTTAACCTGCCCATCTGAGATTTTTCATTCAGCTGAGGGCTATAATCTGAGTCTCATTAAGTAACTGAGCCTAATAGTCAGCCTGCAGGCAAAAGCTCTGGATAATTGAATCTTTGCTTGGCCTGCAAATATACCCAGGAAAGTAGAACTAGACTAGCATGGTCCTTGCATACTCATCCAAACCCAGTAGAGGCAGCCACAGTCAATGGAACAACAACATCCACAGGGAAATTTTGGCAGACTCCAAACCCTGCTGAGACAGCCAAAATGGTGAAACAAAGACACATAAATCCCAAATGAAAGAACAAAAGAATTCTACAGAAGAAGAGCTAAATGAAATGGAATTAAGGATGTTATCAGAGGTAGAATTCAGAGTAATGATTATGATTAAGCTCAACAGAATGAGTAAAGATATAGAAACAGTGAAAATCAATGAATTGAAAATGAAAAATCACCAAGTAGAAATGAAGAATGACATACCAGAAATAAAGAACATAATGGGAGGAATACGAGCAGATTAGAGGAAGCCAAAGATCAGATCAGTGAATTAGAAGACAAGGAAGAAAAAAATCACTCAATCAGAAAACCAAAAGGAAAAACAATTAAAAAACAAGAGGACAGTTTAAGAGAACTGTGGGACAATGTGAAATGTAACAACATCCACATAATAGGAGTACTAGAAGAGGAGGAAAATAAGCAAGGGTTAGAAAATACATTTGAAAAAATAGTGCAGAAAGCTCCCCTAACTTGGTGAAGGAAAAAGGCATATAAGTTCAGGAACCACAGAGAGCCCCAAGTAAGAAGAACTCAAAGAGGCCCACACCAAAAAATAAAGACAAGAGAGAATCGTAAAGGTAGCGAGAGTAAAGCAACAGGTTGCCAACAAAGGAGCCCCCATAAGGCTATCAGCTGATTTCTCAACAGAAATACTATAGGCCAGAAGAAGATGGCATGAAGTATGCAAGGTAATAAAAAAACAAAGGATCTGAATCTAAGACTACTCTATCCAGCTAGACTATCATTCAAAATAGAAGGCGAAATAAAGAGCTTTCTAGACCAAAACAAAAAACAAACAAACAAAAGGCTAAGAGAATATATTAACACCAAACCAGCACCACAAGAAATGTTAAAAGGACCGCTGTAATAAGCAGAATAGAGAAAAAAACATAGCCATAATACATTAAAATGGCAATAAATAAGTGCATATCAATAATAGCCTTACATGTAAATGGATTAAATGCTGTAATTTAAAGACACAGAGTAGCTGAATGGATAAGAAAGCATGACTCATATACATGTTGTTTACAAGAGACCCACCTCACAACAAAAGACTCACATAGGTTGAAAGTGAAGGGATAGAAAAAATTTTTCAAAGCAAATGGAAATAAAAAATATCTGGGGTAGAAATATTCATATCTTATAAAATAGACTACAAAATGAAGGACATAACAAGAGACCAAGAAGGCCACTACGTAATATTGAAATGATCTATCCAACAAGATGATATCACTTGGATAAATATATATACACCCAATATAGGAGCATCAACATATATTTTAAAACTTCTAGAAGATTTCAAAGGGGAAATCAACAGCAATACAGTCATAGCAGGAGACGTCAATACCCTGCTGACATCATTGGATATATCCTCTGGACAAAAAAATTAACAAGGAAACAGAGATACTAAATGACACACTAGATCAAATGGATTTAAGAGATATTTACAGAGAATTACACCACAAAAGTGCAGAATACACATTCTTCTGAAGTGCACACAGGACATTCTCAAAGTTAGATCACATTTTAGGATACAAACTAGTTCTCCACAAGTTCAAGAAGATTGAAATCATATCAAACATCTTTCAGATCACAATGGCATGAAAGTAGAAATTGATTACAATAAAAACACTCAAAAACATTCAAACAAGTAGAGGTTAAATAGCATTTTATTAAACAATGAATGGGTTACCAAGGATATCAAGGAAATAATTAAAAATGTCCTGGAAACCAATAAAAATGAACACATGACAACACAAAATCTATGGGACACAGCAAAAGCAGTCCTGAGAGGGAATTTCATAGCACTACAGGCCTAACTTAAGAAACAAGGAAATTTTCTAATTGATTATCTAACCTCACAACTTAAAGAACTAGAAAGTAAACAAAAAACAAGACCCAGAGCAAGAACAAGGAAAGAAATAGTAAAGATCAAAGCAGAAATAAATGACAGAGACTAAAAAAAATTTAAAAAAAATTCAAAAGATCAATGAAACAAAGAGCTGGTTTGTTGAAAAAATAAACAAGATTGATGAAACTTAGCCAAACTCACCAAGAAGCAAAAACAGAGAACCCAAATGAACAAAATAAGAAATCAAAAGGAGAAATAACAACTGACACTCCAGAAATACAAAGGATCATTACAAAATACTATGAACAATTTAGACAACCTAGGGAAAATGGACAAATTTCTAGAATCACAAAGTCTCCCAAAATGGAACTGTGAAGAGACAGAATACTTGGACAGACCAATAACTACTAAGGAAATTGAATCTGTAATCAATAAACTCCCAGCAAATAAAAGCCCAGGCATGGACAGCTTCACAGGGGAGTTTTACCAAACATTCAAAGAACTACTAACACCCATTCTCCTCAAACTATTCCAAAAAAATTCAAAAAGAAGGAAGACTTCTAAACTCATTTTATGAGGCCAGAATAATCCTAATTCCAAAACCAAATAAATACACAATAAAGAAAGAAAACTACAGACCAATATCCCTGATGAACATAAATGCCAAAATCCTCAACAAAATATTAGCAAATCAGATCCAGCAATATATTAAAAAGATTATTCACCATGACCAAGTTGGATTCATCCCAGGGATGCAAGAATGATACAGTATTTGCAAATCAATAAATGTGATACACCACATAAACAAAATGAAAGATAAAAACCATATTATCATATCAATACACGCTGAAAAAGCATTTGACAAAATTCAGCACACATTTCTGATAAAAGTGCTCAGCTAACTTGGAATAGAGGGATCATATCTCAACATAATAAAGGCCATATATGAAAAACCTACAGCCAACATCATAGTCAATGGGCAAAAACTAAAAGCATTTCCCTTAAGAACAGAAACAAGATAGGGATGCCCACTTTCACCACCCTTATTTAACATAGTACTGGAAGTCTTTTTTTTTTTTTTTTTTGCTATGTGCCCCTAGCAGGAACCGAACCTGGGACTCTCTGGTCCCCAGGCCAACACTCCAACTACTGAGCCAAAACAGCTAGGGCATTAGTACTGGACGTGTTAGCCACAGCAATTGGACAAAAAGGAAAAAAAGGGGGAAATCCAAATTGGAAAGGAGGAAGTGAAACTGTCATTATTTGAAGATGACATAATATTGTACATAGGAAACACTAAAGACGCCATCAAAAATCTTAGTTCATGAATTTGGCAAAGTAGCAGTATACAAAAGTAACATCCAGAAATCAATGACATTCTTATACACCAATAATGAACACTCAGAAAGAGAAACAAACAAACAAATCCCATTTATAATTGCAACAACAACAAAATACCTAGGAATAAACTTAACCAAACAATTAAAATACCTGTTCTCAGAAAATTACAGGACATTGCATAAAGAAATAGAGGAAGATATAAAAAAGTGGAAACATATACCATGTTCATGGATTGAAAAAATCAACATCATTAAAATGTCTATACTACCTAAAACAATCTACAGATTCAATGCAATCTCTATTAAGGTACCAACAGCATATTTCACAGATTTAGAGCAAATACTCCAAATGTTTATATGCATAGCCACAGCAATCTTGAAAAAAAAAAAAAGAACAAAGTGGTAGGGATCAAAATACCAGATATCAAGTTATACTACAAAGCCATTGTAATCAAAACAGCCTGATACTGGCACAACAACAGGCATATAGAGCAATAGAACAGAGCAGAGAACCCAGATATTAACCCAAGACAGTATGCACAATTAATATTCCACAAAGGAGGCAAGAGCATACAAAGGAGAAAAAACAATATCTTTAATAAATGGTGCTGGGAAAATTGGACAGCTATATGCAAAAAAATGAAATGAGACCACCAAATTATACCATAGACAAGAATAAACTCAAAGTGGATAAAATATTTCAATCTAACCTGTAAAACCATAAAAATCCCAGAACAAAATGTAGGCAGAATAATCTCAGACATCATACATAATGGAATTTTCACTGATACATTGCCCAGGGCAAGAGAAACAAAGGGGAAAAAAATTAATGAGTGGGACTGCATCAAACTAAAAAGCTTCTACAAGGCAAAAGAAACCAGTATCAAAATGAAAAGAGGACCTATTTGTCAATAATACATCAGATAATGGGTTTATATTCAAAATATATAGAGTATTCATACAACTCAACAAAAGGAAGACAAACAATCTAATTAAAAAATTGACAGAGGACCTGAATAGACACTTCTCCAAACAGGACATACAAATGGCCAGGAGACATGAAAAAATTCTCAACATCGCTAATCATCAGAAAGATGCAAATTAAAATGACTATAAGATATCACCTCACACATGCTAGAATGGTGAACATCAACAATTCCTTAAACAACAAGTGCTGGTGAGCATGAGGAGAAAAGGGGACTCTAGCACACTGCTGGTGGGAATGCAGACTGGTGCAGCCACTATGGAAAACACTATGGTGTTTCCAAAAAAATTAGAAATGGAACTGCCATTTGACCCAGTTATCTCACTTCTTGGAATATATCCTAAGAAGCCTGAAACACCAACCAGGAAGAATATATGCACCCCTATGTTCATAGCAGCACTATTTACAATAGCTAAGATCTGGAAACAGCCCAAGTGCCCATCAGTAGATGAGTGGATAAAAAAGCTGTGGTACATATACACAATGAAATACTATGCAGCTGTAAGAAAAAGAGATCTCTTACCCTTTCAGACGACATGGAGGGACCTAGAGAGTATTATGCTGAGAGAAATAAGTTAGTCAGAGAAAGACAACCACCACATGATCTCACTTATTTATGAAACATCATGAACAAAATAAGCTGTCAACCAAAAGAGATCCAGAGTCATAGAAGTAGGAAACAGATTGACAAACCTCAGAAGGATGGGGGTTGGGAGGAGTGGGAAGAGATAAACCAAAGAACTTATATACATATATTCACAACCAATGGACACAGGCGTTAGGCTGGGGAAAGTAGGAGGGAAGTGGGAGTGGGAAGGAGGGGTCAATAGGGAAAAGGGGGACATTTGAAATACTTCCAACAATAAAAAATAAATAAATCATAAATATAATAAAATCAGGGGGTGGAAGCAGGGAGAAGGGGTTTAATGGTGGGGGAGGGGGACATCTGTAATACTTTCAACACTAAAGATAAATTAAAAATAAATAAACACTAGGGAAAGAGCAATGATAAAAAAAAATCAGGGAATTTTAAACATATAGATGAGTTGATGTCTTCTATAGATACACTGGAGCATAATTCGTTTGTTGAAGTAATCAGTTTGTACCAGTGTATATCCACAATGAGGTTACTAGTCCAAAAACACTCTGGATCTCAGTACCTCAAACGACAGGACTAAATGGGTGTGTTAGTGAGGCTCCTTTGGCCACTAGAAGAGGCTTTCTAAGGCTCACGGTACAGTGGCTTATTGTGGGAACACATATGACATTAAAATTCCTGGCATTTCAAATTGCCCCAGATTTCATGGAGGCATAGGGCTCAGTGGGGTCCTTGGAGCCTGGGGCTAGACTGAGGTCCATCTGGCTCTGAAACAACTCTTGGGAACTCGGGAGAAAGTTATGGTCTTTACTCAAATTCTTCACTATGCGATGATTCAGCTTCTTATGCTTGTCATTGTGTGGAGTGTGTGTGTGTAACAATTCTATCTCATTCTCTGTATATCACACATGTTTTATCTTCTAGGCAGTGGGGCGCAGTAGTGGAGTTTGAAGCAGGAATGCATACCGTTCAAGTCTGAGGTTGAAATTAACATAAAACACCCTAGAAACGGGGTGAAAGGAGGAAGCCACAGAGGCAGAGAAGCCAATAGGACACTAGTGTGGCCATCTAGGCAGGAAGGAATAGAGAACAGACTCAAGAAACCAGCAAGAAAAACCAACAATTATGTTGGAGACACTAATGAATATATCACATTAGCATAGTTAGAAATCTATTTATTTAACTTTAACAAAAAGCCTCATTTTTATTGACAAAGAACAAAGAAAGATTTATCATGCTTTTAGCCAAACATGATGTGGGTTTTATAATCCTAAAGATTTGTTTTGATTTGAAGCAACAACCGTCTATTTGGCTCATGGATCTGTGGGTCAGCTGGGCTGTTCTTCTGGTCTGGGCGGCCTTGGATGTTTGCTGCTGTCTTTTCTCATGAATTTGTGGTGGGCTGGCAGCTCAGCTGAGTGATCTTGGATGGCCTCATTCACACGTGTGTGTGTAGTGATTGGCAGGTTGGCAGCCTGCATGATGGAGGCAGCTGGGCTACATGCCTCTAGTCACTGAGCAGGCTGGCCCAGGCTTCGTCACATGGTGGCAGTACCAGGGTTTCAAAACCAGCGAGAGAAGGCAAGCCCAATGCACAAACACTGTTCAAGCTTCTGCTTGCATTGTGTTTACTAATATCTCACTGATTAATAACAGATTTCTTCCTGTCTATCTGATAGTGCAACCTGTTATTACTATATCTGAATGGGGAAAAGCACTGATTACCATAGACTAGGTTGTGCTATAGTAACAAATATCCCCCAAATCTCAATGGCTTAAAACCACACATCACTCACATTCCACCTCCCCCAGTGACCAGCTGAGGGCACTGTTCTGAAGCATTCCGGTTCTAGGATCAGGCTCAGAGAGCAGCCACCCTCTGCCACCATTCGCCTTCCACTGTGTAGAGGGAACGAGAAAGTGGCCAATCATATTTAAAGTGTGTTTGGAAATTTTATTGCATGAAATTTTATTGGCCAAAGTAAATCAAGTGGTTCCACCCAATTTCCACGGAGTAGAGTAGTGTGATCCTATTACAGTACATGCCCAGTTAAAACCAAATAATGTTCTGTGAATAACACTAATGTTTACCCCATTGGTCATGGCTTCATTGTTAGCAGTGTTATCTTGGCTGCCCTGAAGCTTACCAAGGACCCAGAGATCAGGAAGCATGTTCCAAAGTAAGACCCCATGCACAGCAGCAAGTAGTGGGGCTATTAATTCCCACTCACTTAGTTAGGGAGCCCTACGGTCTTAGCTATTTATAGTTGCAAATACCCAAGACATTTCCTGACAGACTATGGATGTTCCTTACAGGAATAGTCGGAGTAGAAGTTCCGTTCTGGTTCCTGTCTTGTCAGGAATGTTCTCTGCGGTCTATCCAGGGCCTCCCTAGCCACACTCAGAGCTTGTTCTCCCCCCTCTGCCCTGCTGTGCACGGTGGCTGGGAGGCAGCTGTCCTCTCCCACCGCAGGGAGGGCTGTGCGTCCACAAGGCATTGTTAGTGCGGCAGCATATGCCGCGGAGCACTGGGGAAGCAGGCTGGATAGAAAGCAAAGGGACTTAATTGAATTAGAAGCACACACTCTGCATATTCTAACCTGCAGTTTACGGCTCTCTCTCTGTTTGCTAGAGAAAAATCTGTCTACTTTCACATGATCTGCAGGCATTTGCGGTTTGTTCTCCACACCTTCTCTAAATCCAGTAGCCCTCGCTTATCCTTGTGCATCCTCACATTCTATAAAACAAAGCAAAGACGTGCTTTGGCAACAGTGCTGTGCTTCTTGCTAGAAGTAGATGAAAGGTGTGCTGAGAATGAATAAGGGTCATAGGACATCCTTCCCGCACACTGGGTTCCATCTTGCTTTGCACCTGCCAGCCCCCTAGGCCTGGGTTCCCACACTTCCCTGATGCTGAGAAGTAACCGGGGTGTTGGTTAAAGCACAGATTACCCAGCCTACCCTGGGGAAGAGATGATTCAGAAGTCTGGATAGGGCCCAGGAACCTGATTTAAAAAAACACTTGGGAAACACTGGCCTGTGTTTGTTCCCTTCCTCTTATAATACTTGGAACTTTTTCCACTTTATCAAACAAAGCTGCAAGGCTGGAAACCTTTCTCAAATATCCTCAACCCAATCCACTTTCTCTTTTTAAAAATTCAGCCTCTAGGTATATCATATCCAATGTACTTTCATATAATTTTTATAGTATTGGGCTACTGTCTCCAGCTGTTTCACTATCTATGCTTAGTTTCTCCCTGAAAGTGTAACACACCTAAGGTCAAGGCTAATGTTTCTACTTTGTTTGTCTTTCATTCCCTCATCCTACACCTACTGCCACCTATTTGTCTATCTATCCATCCATCCATCCGTTCATCCATCCACTGCCCCATTTGAATGTAAACCCCAGAAGAGGGTGGTGCTTGTTTTTTCCACAGCATCTACCACCGTGCCCAGCATATATGAGGTACTCCAGACACATGGGTCTTAGCTTGTGGGTAAAACCGAAAAGGAAATTTGAATGAGTCTGAGACATCTCAAATGTTACAAGGTTGCTGCTGTCTTCACTGTGCTTTATCAATATGATCATTCTCTTCGTTCTTTCTTTTGGTCCTCTCTCCAGACCCTGCCTTTTCCTCTGTCTTGATTCTCCTAAAGCTGCAGTTCTCAACCTGTGGGTCACGACCCCTTTGGGGGGGGTCGAATGACCCTTTCACAGGGGTCGCCTAAGATCATAGGAAAACACATATTTCCGATGGCGATTCATAACAGTAGCAAAATTACAGTTATGAAGTAGCAACGAAAATAATTTTATGGTTGGGGGTCATTACAACATGAGGAACTGTACTAAAGGGTCGTGACATTAGAAAGATTGAGAACCACTGAAAAGAGTATTTACCTAATTTAATGGATAGAGAAACAGAGGCCCAGAGCTGAATCCAAGTCATGTAATTCTGGTTTTTGCCCACCATCCATTCCACTTCATTTTAACAGGTGCACTCAGGGAATCATCTCGGTCTCCGTGTCGAGGTGAGATTGAGCCAGGCCTGACCAAGCGGCGTATTTCCTTGCCTCAGGTTTGCTTCAGGAACAGCCCTGTGACCCCATTCTGCTGGGATTTGGGGAAACATCAGCTCTTGTACTGCTCAGGTTGCTTCCTGGAGATTATTAGAATAGCTTAGAGTCTGGGTGGCTCCCATGTGCCAAGGGCCTACCTGAGATCGAAACCAACACACAGGAAAACAGGGCAGAGTGCTGACCAGAGAAGGAGACAGGCACGAGAGCCTCCTGGAGACCTGGGACTAGGCCATGACACACTTGCTCTTTGACCTCGTGCAGGCGCCCTACACATCAGGGCAGGTGTGTAAGGAAGGAGGGGGTTCCTTAGCAGGGAACACGCTGCCCGGCTGCTCCCCATCACACACGGCCAGGCTAACCACTTGTCATCCTTTGCCAATATCATCCCGAGGCGTTCTTAAACACCATCCCATGTGTTTTTTATATTTTTATTTATTTTCTGTTCAATTAATATTTACATTTAATATTATTTTGTATTAGTTTCAGGTGTACAGCATAGAGGTTAGACAATCATACTTTACAAAGTGTCTACCCTCCCCCAATATGCCCAGTATCCACCTGGCACCATACATAGTTATTACTATATTAGTGACCCTATTTCCTATACTGTAGTTTATTTACATCCCCGTGACTATTTTGTAACTACCAATCTGTACTTCTCAGTCCTTCACCTTATGTTCTGCAATCAAGTTGCCATGCTCTCTGCAGTAGACTTGTTTCCACTCTAGTATGGGCTTCAATGCGGGGGCCAGGGCCAGATTTGTCTGCATGTTGTACCCCTACACCTAGTGCCTGGAGGCGGTCCATGATCAGCAGAAGTTGGTTGCTTGATTCAGGTTGTGCCTGGAGTACATTGCGGCGTTCACCTCCGAGTTTCCTGACCTTGAAAGACCAGGGCCACGCCTCCACCCAACAGGAGCGTTCCTAAGGAAAAACGTTTCTTGCTTTCTCAACATGGCTGGGGCAGAGAACAGTCAACCAGGAACGGAAGCTGTTGGCCCCACTCCCTCTCTGCGCAGACAACAGCCTCTGGCCGGTTTGTGAGATGTGCCGCTGAGAGGCAGACAGCCCGCGCTCCTGCCAGCTGGGCCCCTCTCCACGGGCCTCTGTGGGCTGGGAGAGATGGGGCGCGACCGAGAGCCAGGCCCGCGCTCGCTCCCCGAGGACGCAGAGGCAGCCGGCATGACCCATTGACTGTGGGAAACAGAAGGAAAGCGTCTCGGCCCCCAAAGGGAGGGGACAAGAGGGAAAGAGAGAAAGAGCAAGTAGCGATTTGGGGCTTTGTTTTTGTTTCTAGCATCTAACCCCAAGGAAACTGACAGCAGCCATCCTCCTGCGAGTATCTGGATCTCACTGGTTGGAAACGCAGGCTGAGGCACCTGTACCTAGCTCCTTTATTTTTCTTTTCTTTCTTGTGTTATCTCATGTAATAACTTTCCTCCAATTATTCATTACAGAGGGTTGGTAGAAAATGCTGTTTTCCTTTGAGAAGCATTTTGAAGAAACCAATCAAAAGGCCACTGTTCTATATCTTGTCTATTGTGAATAACACTGCAATGAACTTGGGAGCACAGATCTCTCCTTGAGGTACTGATTCTATTTACCCGGGATATATACCCAGAAATGAGTTTGCTATATCTTATAGTAGTTCTATTTTTAATTTTTTCAAGAACCTGTATCCTGTTTTTCATAATGGCTACATCATCTTACCTTCCCACCAGCACAATGTAAGGGCTCCCTTTGTGTTCATTGATGGATGAATAGCACACACACATACACATACCCATATTGAAATATTATTCAGTCTTAATAAAGGAGGAGACATGGTCATTTGCAACATTATTGAAACTGGAGGACATTATACTAAGTGTAATAAGCCAGATACAGAAAGAAAAATACTGCATGATCTCACATATGTTTGGAATCTCACAAAGTTGAACTCATAAAACCAGAGAGAAAAATAGTAGTGAAAGAGGCTGCAGGCAAAGGGACAAAGCTTCAGTTATGCAGGACAAATAAGTCTAGAGATCTAGCGTACGCACAGCATGGCGCTTATAGTTAATGATACTGCGCTGAATGCTAGACATTTGCTAAGAAAGTAGATCTCAGGTGCTTTTGTCACACGCACAAAAATGCTATGTGAGGAGATGGTTATGTTAATTAGCTGGACTATAGTAATGCTTACACTAGGTGGATATATATCCAAACATCATGTTGTACACCATAGAATTTCTATTAAAGGAAAACAATCCACTCATCCTGAATAGAAATAACCAATTTCTATTCCTGAACAAGATTTAAGATGTTTCTTCCTAAAGGGAGGGGCTGACCGTACATGTTACTTCACAGGAACCCTCCCTTCACATCCTCACATTATCACGTACACGCTTTGTGCCTTGCAACCTTTCCTCCTTCTAACTGATGTTGAGCTCACGTCCCAAGTGTGGATAACTAGATGCAAGCAGGATTGTGGTCATGAAACAAATACTGCACCTAAAAATAAATGCCAGTGAAAACAACCAGGCAACTGGGTGAACATTTCTTTCCTCTCAGCAAGTATTTTGATGAATAAGATCCCGTCTTGAACCAACAGCATGCTCGCATTCCTTGAATCATCTTCCCAGCATTGCTAGTCTGCCTTCCTTTTACCGACTGCCTAGAGGGCAAATCCTAATCGATGTTTCTATGCAGGAAATCAAGATGGAAAAAAGTTCCTAGAATATGGATAAAACCAAATTTTGCAGTGCTAAAGAAAGAGGTAATACTTGTGCAAAAACAGCTAGTGACCAACTCCTCTAATTCAGCTCCTGAGGAAGGGAAGGTGAATAGATTCCTATCAGGTGTGCCCAGCCATTAACGACCTAGCATCTTATTCTCTTCCCTGGAAAATACAGCTACAGAATACAAGCACTCTCATGCAATTTATGCATGTTTACAATTTTCTAATCCCTGATACGATGTTCACATAATAGTTTCTATTAACAAAACAACAAGTTTTGCAACAGTGCCCTACATTTGTTTGGGGCCTCTTGGTATTTCTATCTCATGACAGTGATGAAAAAAATCCTATCTTCTTTGATATTTTGAGATAATTATTATCAGTTGCTGTAATACAAACTGAATTGGGTCCAGTAGAAATCCCATTAATGCTGACAACCTGGTATTTGCTACCATTTTATTTCAGGAATAAGAATCCTGCTTTATATGTCTACTGTTATATACTTTATACGTAAACAGTTAGTAAAGAGTTTACAAAGCGGCATTGACCATTGTTAAATTGTGTGTTCCAAAGACACATAGACCTAAGCTAGGTGTGACCTCTAAAACAAATGGCCAGTTTAGGTAGTGCACTCAAGTCTCTCAACTGAGTAGAAAACAATATAAGGCATTGCTATTGTATCATTTGTGTCTTCCTTTCCTTCTACAAACCTTTTTCTTTATTTTAGCAAGTAGCATTGGCTATAATTTTTACATCACAATCTAACAAATACAGATATCACTGATAAACTGTAAATGTATCCTATTTCTTTTCTTTTTTAATTTATTTTTTGCTTTGGGGGCTTTTATTTCCTTTTTATTGAATGTATTGGGGTGACACTGGTTAACAAAATTATACAGGTTTCAGGTGCACAATTTCACAACACATCATCTGTACACTGTATTGTGTGTTCACCACCCAAGTCAAGTCTCTGTTCATCACCATGTATCCTATTTTATATCATTTTCTAATTTTAGCTTTTCTTGGTATTGTAATGATAATAACTATTTTAGGCAATTGTATATCATAACATTAATCCTCATAAAACAGGATTGAATACATATCAATTTAATAGATGGGGCCATAGAGAGAAAATTTAGAAAAAGGTTGCCAACAGGGATGTGCTGGAGTTAACTCACACCAACCTGCGAAAGCTGATGCACACATCTCTCCCAACTTTGTGTTCAGTGCCACCACAAGGTAGCTTAAAATTGGCCACTACAAATGTGTTTACATGGAAATTAGCAAGCAGGATGAATCAGTGTGTCCCCCTTCACTAAAACTGGATTTTTAAACATTTCCCTGTGCATCACTGGTTACAAAACAAGTAGGTAGCTGAGTTTAAATTTAAACTCTGTTCTGTCTGACTCTAAGCTGGGTGGAAATCTCTGGCCAAAAATGCCAGGAGAGCCTTGTTGTGGTTGTAGTTTCACCATACAATTTTATGTTCTTAAGCAAATCCTTTGGTCTACAGCATGCAGCTCTTGAATCTAAATAATGAATCCAAGTATAAAGAATTATTGAAAGGCACTATCAATATATTCTCATTTGGTAAGAATAAGAACTCTGAGCTTTAATAATCACCACCTCCCACCACCATGCTCATTTAGTAGAACTGACCAGAGGGCATTTCTCCTCCTGATCCCTTCTCTAATCCCTCCTCCCTGGTCCCTTTGGTAAGGTTCTCCCAGAAGTCCAGAAGTAGACTCTAACCAAGGATTCCTGTGCAAGTGATGTATTGTGGAAATGCACCTTAAGAAACCATGGGAAACAGGGTAGGGATGGGGAAGAAACAAAGCAAAGGTATGATTTCAGGAGAAATTCCACAGGACCTGAGGAACACACATTACATCATAGTTTGTCTGACCTCAAATCAAGGGAGGTGGGCTCTTGTGTCTCCTTCCCCACAACTACATAGCTATTGGCTATGGGGACAGGAATTAGCAAAATTCCAAATCCTTTGATCTTTCTGCCTTGGGGGTTGGCTCCAGTGCCCACCACTGAAAGTCACAGGTGTCAGTCATTAGAAGAAAAGGCTGGGTACACAGAGCTGGGAGAAAGGATGCACCAGCAGAGACCACTCTACTTCCACAAGCTGTATGTTACTGAGCACCCTGCTTTATCCACGCTGGCCAAAGTTGACGCAGCTTTTCTCCAAAAACTCAATATGACTTTTCTGTTCTCCTTCTGGATTGATGGGAGCGTATCAGAAAACCAACACACTCTGGAAATCTGGAAAATAAGAAAATCAAACCTCTGGATAAAGACATGCAGCCCTATTTCAGGGGCAGAGACAGAAGCAAAGACAGAGAAAGGTCACACATGGTAGACACAGCAGAATTGGCTCTGAAGGAAGGGGACGGTCCCTTAGGGAGTAGACACAGTATGTTCCCCCACCAAAGTGAGCCTTTGAAGATGGAGCTTTTCTTGCTATGACAAGTCATGGTAGTTGATAGTTTTCTTCCCTCCTTCTTCCCCCACCCTAAGAAAGAATCAAAAGTACATGACCAGTACCCTTGAACACAAGGATGTTGATACCACTCTAAGTTTGTTTGGCAAAGAGTTTATACCAGGTTCCTGGATGGGTATTCAGGCTAAGTATAATATAAAAAGCTATCCATTCAATCACGTAAGTTGTTCTTGCCACAGGAAATCGTGGCACATTGGGAAGTCTCTTTATACTCCTGCGTAATTTCCATGAAATCCTAATGTGCTACAGAATATCAACAAATAATGTAGTAATTATTACCCCATTGTATCCACTGGGAACAGGTACGAATGAAGCACCAGAGGCATTCTAATAAAACCTATTGCCTGGAGACTGGTATTAAATATGAATCATTTGAGATGTTCCTTAGTTTTGCTCCGAAACAGTCACACCCTACACAGCACTCACCGGTTTTTAGGTTTGTGGTTTTTATCCCCTACATCATGCAAGTCTGTCCACTTTTTAAATTATTGTCCTATTTTCTTCTTTTATTTTAAAATGTAACACTAGTTATCTCAGGGAACAGAAAATCCTCGTGTGAAATAGTTAATAACAGTTTTTAATAATCATTACTCATCAAATCTCAAGTGGCTTTGGTGGGCATCTGGTCGTCATTAAGAGGATTGAATTTATCAGACAAGTCATTTTGCTTAATTAGGTGGATAACTGGCAGGGCCTTTCTTAGTGAAAAACACACACACACACACACACACAAAACAAAACATTAAAAGCATCAGCAAAAGCCTCAAGAAGTCCTTGATTGGACTGTTTTGTCATTGTTTCACTAAGTATCATTAAATTCCCACTTGCAAACCCTAGGAGTTAATTCAAGTTCCAGGACCCTGCACACAGCTCCTGTGACTAACCAGCCAACTTAAATTGAGGGCAACTTAACTGATAATAACAAAGTAAATCAATAGCTGAGGTCCTACTTTACACAGAGGACATCATGCTTTAGTATGATCTTCGGTTTAAGTATGTTCAATTTCTTACATCTGCGAGTCTAAATCTTAGAACAAGTGTGACCTAACAATGTAAAAATGCTCAATTAGCAAGCTCGAAGTCATCCTTAGGTAGAGGAGGGAGCTTCAGAAATTACAACAGATGCTTTAATTGGACAAACACCAACTGTTCTTTCATGCCGGAACTAATAAGCTGTAATATGGTGCTATCTTCATTTTTCATACATTTAAAAAAGAAAAAGAAAGAAAGTAACATCCTAGTCTCAAAATTAAAAATAAAAGTCATCTAAGCTTTTGAAAAAGGGATTAACCCTACAGTTCAGTGAACAAGGTAAATGGTTGGTTTAAGTGGGAAAAGCTAAGGCAAAAATCTGGAGGGCAGCATCTCACTTCGCCAAGTCTGAGGGTCTGACACTTGAATCGGCAGTTCAAGCCTTTCTCTTCTGGTGATGTCCTTTCACTGTATCCCTGGATCGGAAGCTGAATTCTAGTCTTTGAATTCAAATATTCCCCAGGAATCCTGTGGAGGCTGCCCACAGCTCACAGGTTTAACAACTCTATCAAGGAGGAAGAAACAGTAATAATTGGATCCCATGAGCCTCTACTTGCAATAGTCAAGGAATGGATGGTACACTGATTGAGCTGTGTGGTCAGGCAACCAGACTTGGGAACACCATTTGGCAGAAAACAATCAGAGAAACAAGGAGAGCCAGCCCCAGGGACCTGCTGATGCGCAGCAGGGGCTGTGAGTGTGTGTGCTCACTGCCCAGGGTGGGGAAGTCCCAGGCAGAGGTTTCCCAGCCCACCAATGTTTGCTCACAGTGAAGAAAGATGCCATGACCTGCACATGAGACAGATTTCTTCTTAAAATCTGAAGTCACAAACCAACAGGTCTGTCCTCACATTGAACTGTCTGACACAAGCTATCTTGTCCTCGACATAAGCTGATTTTTAAAATTTCAATATTTTCCTTATCATTTTTTTCCTTCCCACATCAAAGTTGAGTGGAGTCTCACAGACATGAAATTATAAAGCCTTCTTATATAATTGATTGATGCAGGAAAGCAACATGATTCTGGTAAGATGGAAGATTTTAATAGAGTTTACCAATTCATAAGAATGTGATATATTTTTTACATGGCAGGTAGATTAGATAGTGGGATAGGCTTTGTCACATGATGATTTTATTAACAGAAAAGGAACAACCCAATTCATGGGTCTTGGTTCGAAATAGCCCCTGTGTCTCTATCCTTAACAGCAGATCCAGGCAGGGTGGGCTAAGAGCCCTAGGCTTTTTTTCATACTGCCACCAACTACCTGTGTACTTGAGCAGGTCCGAAGTTTTTGTCTTCAGGTTTCTCAACCTAAAAATGTGGGGGTTGGAATCCAAAGGGATTTATTCTATTTTTTATTGACAATAGTCTGTAATAAACTAGAAAGTTCCCTGTAGCTCAGGTGATTTTGTTTAACTGAGAATTTAAAAAGAGAGGTTTGGTAGCAATGTTAAATACCAACCACATAAAGGTGATTGTGGAGTGTGATAAAGATAAATAATCATCATAAACACCATTTACTGAGCACCTCCTTTGGGCCACAGGATCTGCCTAGGGCTTCCATGGACTTTATTGGTGTATGGAGCCAAGAGACTATTATTTAAAACCCATATCAACTTTTTTTTTTTTAATTTATTTTTCCTTCATTGATTTTAGAGAGAGAGGAAAAGAGAGGGAGAGAGAGATAGAAACACTGACCAGAGAGAACATTGAGTGGCCGCCTCCTGCAAGCTCCCCACTGGAGATCAGGCCCACAACCTGGGCATGTGCCCTGACCGGGAATCGAACCGGTGACCTCTTGGTGCATGGGTCAATGCTCAACCACTGAGCCACACTGGCCAGGCAACAACCCATATCAATCTTCACCACTTCTACCTTCTCCGATGGGTGTCTTAATTCATACCATGGAGAGGTGAGTGAATGGTGGACTCTTTCTTCTCTCTTTCAGAGGCTGGTAGAGAAGGGGACATGGGAAGATTGAGATTTTAATCTCTTCCAGACTTGCAAAGATAAGACTGGTTTAGAGGTATTAATGATTCACTAAATAAATTGAACAAGGCTCCATTCAGGGGGAAGGAACAATAATAAGCTATGATGAAGTGTCTTCCCAGAGGATCCAAGTTTAAGGAGCTCAGCAAAATGGAAAAAATATACAGAGCAAACAGAGCCAGAGAGTTTACCAAGCTCCATAGACATGCAAAGCCCCCTCATCTTCCCAACCTGTGAGCTCCAGGGCTCAAGTTTTACATGTGAGAATGAAAAGTCAGTGTAGCAGACATGAGAAATTAGTGGGACTCGGCAGGAACTGAACCCCAGACACAGAGGTGACATAGGATAGTGGTAACCCACGGAGTTCCCAAGAATCTTTTTTAAAAATGTTTTTATTGATTTTTTTTTTTAGGGGGAGAAAGATAGAAACATCAATGTGACAAATACCAATCAGCGGCCTCCTGCATACCCCCTGCTGGGGATCCAGCCTGCAACCCCGGCATGTGCCACAACCAGGAATTGAACTGGAGCCTCTCAGTCCATGGGTTGTCACGTAATCCACTGAAACACACCACCTGGGCTTCCCAAGAATCTTAAAGATGGCTTTGCCCTTCCATACAACAAGAAATAAAGGCATAGCACTTATTTTTAGATCTAAAAGTACAAGAGGACCTTAACCTGGAGATGTTTTATCCCCAAATCGTACCATACTCCTATATAGCGTATGTTATCATTCCCACCTTACATCTTTCTGTTCCACCGTGGTCCAGGTAAAGACTAACTTTGTGGTTCAGGAAGAAAAACAAAGAGGGTTTAGAGTGTTTAATTGTTTTCAGGGTATCAACAAAAAGCCACAGTCTTGAAGAAATGGAGCTAGGATTACTATTTGGGAGAGGTGACAGAATGGCGGTGCCCACCTACGACTGCCCACGTTTAGAGAGGTAATTGAAGTGGAATAGGGTGCGCTGTCTTTACCTATGTGAGAATTGAAGAGTGGAATTTCAGAGGGCCACTTCTGAGGTGTCTTTCACTCCTATGACTCCACCTGAGCAGGACAGTTCCACCTGCGGTCACTGGGGGCAGCGAGTACCTGCGGCTGCCTTTTGGTCATGACAGGGTTCCCACAGACATCTAGAGAGAGGGGACTTGGGTTTATTATAAACGAAACAATACTCAAAGAAAGGATTTCTTCCTCCCAAATTTTCATAGTAATCTTTGTTTTACTCTCTCTGCTTTTGTAAAATGTAAAAAAAAAAAAAAAGAGGAAAGTAAATTAACCCTTTTGGAGGATTTGTGACCCTGTCAGATAAATTTTCCTCCCACGGCATCAGAACGAAATGTCATCCTATTGCCTTGAAATTTACTGTATTTCATATGGAGGATCAAAGCAAGCCTTCTGGTTAGTTCCTCACAGTGGTTCTGCATAGTGTCAATAATAGCACTGAAGGTTCGTGCTTCTAAAACTCTAGACCATGTATAGGGATGAACATACTGACAGAACGGGAGAGATTTGTCTGGGCCTTCACCTGTTTTTATTTTTTCCCCTTGTTTGGAATATCTAGTCAGAATTCAGGATAGCCCTGGCTGGTTTGGCTCAGCGGTTGGAGCATCTGCCCGCAGACCACAGAGACCCGGGTTCGGTTCCCGGGTTCGTACCTTGGTTGCAGTTTGTCCCCAGCCTCGGTTGGGGTTGTATGGGTGGTGACCACTCGATGTGTCTCTCTCACATTGATATTTCTCTCTCTCTCTTCCTCCTTCTCTCCCTTCCACTGTATCTTAAGATAAATCAAAAAATGTCCTTGGGTGAGGGGAAAAAAAAAAGAATTCAGGATAAATTTTGCGTCCGTGGCATGGAATAAAACTAACCAATCCATAATGGACTCAAAGCTGGCCTTAGAATCACTGACTCTTATCCACTGACTTAATGGCTTCCTAAGGCTTAAGGACACATGACGAGGCAGAGTGGATGAATAAAATCCACTTGCTGTTATGAAAAGTAATAGGCAAAGTGAAACCGGTTTTATTTATGTTCTAATCCTAGGGTTATAGATAAAATACATTTTTTTCCTCAGCATAAAAGTTTTAGAAGCTCATTACATGAAATTTGAGAAGCAAAGTTTTTAAAAATGTAAAACGATCTATTTTTACAATAACATTTTGGTACATTTTTCTATGTGTCTTTCATATATTTGAGATTATAGATGTTTATTGATGTAATATTGGTTTATAACATTATATAAGTTTCAGGTGTACTACATTATAATTCAACATCTGTTGCCACTATATCATGGTCACCCCCCAAAGCTAGTTTCCATCTTCACCACACATTTGACATTTGTACCCATTTCACCCTCTCTTCACCTCCCTCTCCTCTGGAAACCACTGTTGTCATTACCTATGAATTCTGTTTTCTTTCCTTTCTTCTTTTCTTTTCTTTCTTTCCCTTCCTTCCATTTGTTTTATATTCCACATATGAGTGAAATCATATGGTTTTTGTCTTTTTCTGTCTGACTTTTTTCACTTAGCATAACACCTTCAAGATCCATCGGCATTATTGCAAATGGCAATATTTCACCTGTTTTATGGCCAAGTAGTATTCCCATTGTATATATGTACTGTATTTTCCTTATCCATTCATCCGTCAATGACACTTATGTTGTTTCCATATACACAGTGGAGTAGACTGCTTTTTTAACATGTCATTTAAAAGAGTCACGGTATAAGCTCTCCCTAAAGATAATTTTAAGTGACAAAATAAATTCCTTATTGTTTAAGAAAACCATGATTTATGTGGATGACCTACATTGCGTATTTACGCAATTTTAATTATTTTTAATTAAAACCGCGGTAACATCAGGTAATATTTAATTGTACCAAGTGTAAAATGTAAAATGTAATGTTTCTTTTTAACATGGTCATAAAATTAATGTCGTTATAATGCTCTCTCCACAAATATATTGGGAGAAAATCAGTGACAAATGATGCTACTTTGGAGGAATGGGAATTGTACCTTTTGAATATATATGTCTGCGCTTTTTAAATGACCCTGATCAGATTAAAAAACACAAAAATCCTGTTTCTGCTGCTGTGGACAATAGAGGTGACCCAGAGTTAAGAGGCTGCAGCTCCAACAACGCAGTGCTGTTTCTGGCCTGTAGTCACGGTCTCTTTTTCTGCTGTGGTCCTTCTACCCTTTACTATTCCCAGCTAGATTCCAATACAGTGACCATGGCTAGGGCCCAGAGATTTGTGTTTCTTTTGGCTTGCCCAGTTCCTGTTAAAAGGTCACTTTGGGGACTGTGGGAGTTGATTTTGTTTTTCTCATATACAGGTTTTATTTTTCTTTTCTCACTTACATTTCCCCATGCAACTGTATGCTCGATCACTCATTTCTCACCCAACACTCTCGGCATAGATGTTGGGTGTTTCATTTTCTCCCTCTCAGATCTTTTTGTCAATATTTTAATGGACTAACCATGAAGGAAGGTTTTGCCTTGCTACTGCCTCCACCAGATCTCAGAAGTCTCCCTGAGTCACAGAAGGGAACCCAGACAGTTAGAACTTAGAAGGCCGGCAATTCAAATAGGCATGAGGCCAAAAGCTTTGCCCTGGTGCTGAAGTGTTGTTCTGCTAATATGTATCTCATGCTTAGGATGTCTTATTAATAAGGCACTAAATAAGGCCAACCAGTGTTCCCATTGCCAAAAGAAAACATCTCTCTTTTAATTAATCAATGCAAGTGAGCTTTTACTGGAAAATAGAAGGAAAATGTTTCTAGAACTCAGGATATAATGTTACATTAGGGAATACCATGCCCTCTTTTTATTTTAAAGTGGAAAATTTTTTAAACTGCAGAGACGCTAGGTCTGGACTGACTGAGAAAGAGTTCACAAATTATTGAGGAACAGGTGCTTTTTGTAAATTCAGGACTTTGTTTCCCGGTTCACTTTCACTACAACTCATTTGCATTTAATCTGGTGGGAGCTCACATTAAGCAAATTATTTGGATGGAACAATTTATGAAATAAGACATAACTTGCAGTCAAACTCCACTTCTCTTTTATTTCTATTTATTTTTCTTTCATGGACTGGTGCAATTATTGCCCAACCAGGGACCAACATAAATACTGATCAAAACAGGAGTACCTGCTTGTCTTGGCTTGACATCAACTTACTTTTCCTTAGCGCCTTTCCTGATGCAAAGGTTAATGCTTCTTTCATTTCTCAGTTCCTTTTGGCTTCGGCTGTTCTCTCAAGACAATCTAATTTCAAACTAACCCAATTTGATGGATCCAAAGCCACTTAATTTTCCCTCCCATGTCATATAATCCATGGTTTAGTGTAACATTTATACACTGTTATACACTACGTAAACCAAAGAAACTGACTGAATTAGGAAAATCAGAAGTTGGTATTTCAAAATGCAGACTGCACATGTGCCTCTGTCCCCTCTTTTCTCTATGAGCCACTCCTACAAGTGACGGAGCTGAAATGGAGAAGTCTGCGGACGAGAGGCCGAAGACGTTCCTGAAGGATGGGACCCCTGGAAATGTCAGTCTGATTGGCGTCAGATTTTCCTTCAGAATAAATATATGCTAAAAGGCAGTGATTCTATCCCTTCAAATTTTGGAGGTAAAATTATTTAGAACCTGTAATTCTAAACCTGGACAATTTTTTCAATTGATTGTGAGGGCAAAATGAAGTTCTCTTGAGTAAAACATCTTTTTTTAAATACTTTTTGTAGTCCAGCCAGTGTGGCTTAGTGGTTGAGTGTTAACCAAGAGGCCACTGGTTCAATTCCCGGTCAGGACACATGCCCAGGTTGTGGGCCCAATCCCCAGTGGGGGGCATGCAGGAGGCTGCCAGTCAATGTTCTCTTTCATCGATGTTTCTATCTCTCCCTCTCTTTCTAAAATCAATGAAGGAAAAAAAATTAAAATAATAATAATATTTTCAGGTTTTAATTACAGTTGACATATAATATTATATTAATGTCAGGTGCACAACATAGGGATTAGTCATTTATATAACTAATCACCCCATTAAGTCTAGTACCCATCGACACAATACATAGTTATTGTAATATTACTGACTATCTTACCTGTCTGTTCTTTACATCTCCATGCATGTTTTCATAACTGTCAATTTTCCCATCTTAATCCCTTTCCCTTTTTCATCCATCTCCCCATCCTCTTCCCATCTAACAACCATGAAAATGTTGTCTGCATCTATAAGTTTGATTCTGTTTTGTTTGTACATTTGTTTTGTTTTTTAGATTCCACATATAAGTGAAATAATTTGGTATTTGTCTTTCTATGTCTGACTTATTTTACTTAGCATGATACCCTCTAGGTTCATCGATGTTGTTGTAGATAGCAAGATTTCATTCTTTTTTATTGCTGAGTAAAATTCCATTGTATATGTATATCACATATTCTACATTGTCTATTAATGGTCACTTAGGTTGTTTCATATCTTGGCTATTGTAAATCAATGAATGTAGGAATCAGTGTTCTGGGTTTCAACTCCTTAATAATTAGTGTTTTGGGTTTCTCCTGGTAAATGCCCAGAAGTGGAATTGCTGTGTCCTTCTTCATCTCTTGTTATAGCCTTTTGTTTTAAAGCCTATTTTGTTTGATATAAGTATTGTTCTCCCAGCTTTTTTTGTGTCCATTTGCATACAATGTCTTTTTGCCATCCACCAGTGTGCCTGTGTATTTCGATCTGAAGTGGGTCTCTTGTAGGCAGCATATATATGGATCTTGTTTCATTATCCATTCAGCCATCTGGTGTCTTTTGATGGGAGCCTTTAATCCATTTATATTTAAAGTAATTATTGATAGATATGTGGTTATTGCCATTTTACTATTCATCTTTTTTATCTTCTGCTTAAAGAAATTTCTTTAACATTCCTTGTAATACTGGTTTGGTGGTCATAAACTCCTTTATCTTTTTCTTGTCTGGGATAAAACAACATCTTAAAATGTTACTTTCTTGGAACCCTTTCTGAAGAGGATTCTTAAGAGTTGTTGAACTCAAGGAACATAAGTATGAACCCCCCCAAAAAATAAATGAGATCAAGAAGGAACTGAGGTAATGCAAGAAAAAGCCCAAAAAAGTCACCTGGGACAATTAATCCAAATGAAAGTAGAAACGGACAAAATCATCAAAGGTTTGATATGATGAACAGGTAGGATTTTATTTTGAAGCCTTTTTTTAAATGTTTTTTGTGGTTTAAAAAAAAGAATTTTTTTTCCACCCTGGCCGGTTCGGCTCAGCGGTTAGAGCGTTGGCCTGCGGTCCAGAGAGACCCGGGTTTGGTTCCTGCTACGGGCACGTACCTCGGTTGCAGTTTGTCCCCGGCCCTGGTTGGTCATGCAGGTGGTAGCCACTCGATGTGTCCCTTTCACGTCGATGTTTCTCTCTTTCTCTCTCTTCCTCTCTCCCTCCCATTCTACCTGAACAAAAAATGGAAAAAATGTCCTCGGGTGAGGATAAAAAAAAAAAATTTTTTTCTTTAAGTGTTTTTCAACTTCATTGAGGTATAATTTATTTACAAAATATTTGATGTATATATCTTGATGAGTTTTGACACTTGCATAAATCCATGATGTCATCACCACAAGCAAGGTAATAAATACATCCATCACTTCCCACCTTCAAAAGACTTTTTGTGTCCCCTTGCTTTTTGTTTTTGTTAAGAACACCTAACCAGAATCCTGCCCACTTAAATTCCTCATGTACAACATTGTATTGTTAACCATAGGCACTATGTTGTACAGCTTATCTCTAGAACTCATTCATCTTGTATAACTGTAACAACTGTAACTTTGTATCTGTTGAACAACAACGTTCCATTTCTGTCCCATCGCTCTCTGGAAACCACCAATCAATTCTCTGATTCTTTATGTTTGACTCTTCAAGATATCTCATATCAGCCCTAGCTGGATTGGCTCAGTTGGTTGGAGCATTGTCTCATACACTAGAAGGTGACAGGTTTGATTCCTGGTTGGGGCACATACCCAGGATGCAGGTTCTATACCTGGTCAGAGTGCTTAAGGGAGACAGCCAATCAATGTTTCTCTCTCACATCAATGTTTCTCTCTCTCAAATCAATTAAAACAAACAAACAAACATATCCTCAAATGAAGATTTAAAAAAAGATATCCCATATAAGTGGAATCAGGCAGTATTTATTCTTCTATGACTGGTTTATTTAACTTACTAAAGGTCCTCCAGGTCCATCCATGTTGTTGCAAATGGTAAGATTTCCTCTTTTGAAGCCTGTATTTTGCTTCAGCCACTGACTTTTGATTTGATTGGGTGAGCCTTCCCTTAAACACAATCCCCTGGGGTGTTTTTGTTTATTTGTTTAATTTTTGTTTAATCTTTATTGATTTGAGAGAGAGAGAAAGAGAGAGGGAAAGAGAGATAGAAACATCGATGAGAGAAAACATTGATTGGCCGCCTCCTGCACACCTTCCACTGGGGATTTGGCTCACGACCTGGGCATGTGCCCTCACCAGGAATCTAACGGCAACCCTTTGGTGCACTGGACAATATCCAACCAACTGAACCACACCGGCCAGGGCCCCCTGGGGTGTTTTGATGAGTTATGTTTTCCTTCTCTATTGCCTTGGTCTGAAGTCCTTGGTCATGGCAGCTTCGCCACAGCAGGGGCAAGGACAGGACGAGAGTTCAAGGAAACAGAAAGGCCAGTAGACCGTGATAATGGGAAGCCCGTTTATGTGGGTTTTGTTTGTTTGTTTGTTTTTGTTTTTTAACAAAGTGGTAAGAGTGAAAGAAGGAGCAAGATAGGAGCAAGAAAATAGTAAATATTAAACTTTCAGATAGGGAACATAAATTTCCTGAAAATTGACTCTTCGTATATTTAAATATTTTGCAAGTTGACCAGAGCATATTCTCAAGAAAAATGAAAAGATTTAAAGATTTTAATAAAATACAAAATGAATTAAAGATGGGGTTATTAGGAATATAATGACAAAGGTATATGTATCATTTCCTAAGTAAAAAAAAAAACAAAACAAAGTAATCAGAATCTCCGGGGGAGGGAAATGCTATACAAAATATTGTAGAGCCGAATGAATCTGAAATGCAACATGAATTTGAATAATGTGTATAGTAAAAAAAAAATCATTTGATCTTCACATAAGGAGTGTTCTTGGTTGATTGGCATGACGTGAGGGGTGCAGTGGCCCTGGGACCCTAGGAGCAGGAAGTACGCTCCTGGCAGATTGCTGGAAAATGCAAAAAGCAGAGAGAGTGAGTTTCAAGTATGACCTGGACATGACTCCACTTTTCTGTAATTCTTGATGCTTTTCCTTTTCCTGTACGACAGCTGCTCATATCAGTGAGCCTCATGCTTCTTGCTCCTAATTGTGGGGTGCAAGAGGTAGTCACCTTTGGGACCTACTACAATGGGAAGAAGTGCTGTGTTGCTTTCAGAAGTTAAGTCTATTTACCTGACACTTGAGCAGGCTTTTCGAACAGGTGCCCCCACCAGTAATCTGGCTCTTTTGATTTCTCTGACCGACAAGATTATATTCCAGATAGTTTACGTTTTTTTTCTGTTTATCCAGGAACTCTCCCATGAAGTTTAAGAGGCTTCCCACAAATGAGCTTTGTTCATTGGACCATCCCTGAGTTGATCCTTATGACCAGGATGTCATGAGATGACTAGTTTCATCATGGATTGTCTGAAGAAAACAGGTTACTTGGATAAGGTCAAGTGGACCCAAACCACAGGATTTGGGAGAGGAAAATACCACATGCAACATGTTTTATCATCGTCATAGCTTTTAAAAACATTATTAAATATTTCTATTTCTTTTAATTTATCTTCAGGGCTTAAAACTACAATGTGTAGTATGGTAGCCACTAACCACATATGGCTATTTACATTTAAATTTTAATTAATTATAATTAAATCCAATTAAAACTGCTTCCTACGTGTGTTAGCCATATTTCAAGTGCTCCATAATCCCGCCTGGTTAGTGCTATTGTACAAGATAACACAGGTTATAAATATTTCTATCTTCTCAGGAATTTCTAGTGGACACCAAGCACTAGTTTTAAGCAGAAAAAGTCTCTGACTTAAGGATGCATGTTTTCTATGGTGTATTCTCCTGGTAGATGCTTTAGGTGGGACTATAATACCTGTTTCTTCCCAGAAGCTCTCAAAGTAAATGACAGACACAGAAGTTTTCAGTTTGGATTAGCAGTTCTTCCTTTTGAACTTTTTCAAGGCAAGCTTCCATGAATGGTTAAGCAGAGATTATTAAGTAGACCAAATATTTAGCCCTTCTGCATCCCTTTTTGGTTTTCCCTTTATTCGAATCTTTCCTCTTAGGCTGTGCTCCCTTCCATGACTTCTCCCCTCAAGCAGTAGCTAATACTCCATGTGGCAGTGACCATATAACTTAGTTTCTAAGGTGACTATTCTCATCATAATAAAATTGATCTTAATTTGTGTGCATGCGCAAAGTGCTTGTGGTAGATGGCACAAGCGTAGATGCGAAATTCAGTATCCAACAGAAAAAGGATTCAGTGATAATCAAGTTAGCTGACTTTACTAACTGATGGCTAATGTGATTGTTTCTGATAAGAAACTAACTTCTTGGGGTGTCTGAGGATCTCAGTCTTTTGTTCCCCATTCCCAAATTTCTTTGCCCTCAGCCAGAGTCTCAGCTGGCCAGAGTTCTTCACTGATCGAGAATGTCACTCCCTGAGAGTCCAAGTCTTCAACCATCCATCCTGCCTACCTTTTATTCTGTTTTGTTTTGTTTTGTTTTATTAACATTCACTGTTGGGCAGGAAAGACTGAGACATCTCGAAAATCCACTGGATTACAGACTTATTCCCCTTTGCCCTCACTGGGTAGTAACAAACCAGTTTCTCCTTATCAATCAAGATTAATCTGTCCAGCTACTAGAGTAATCCTTTGTAGTTAGTTAGTTAGTTAGTTAGTTAGTTAGTTAGTTAGTTTTAGTTAGTTACTTAGTTAAAGTGGGCATCAAGAATCCAGAACGGCCAGGAAGTCCCATCTTCCCATTTAGTGAAACCATTTTTATATCTACTGGTGGAAGCATTTCCTCTAGGAACTAAGACCTCCACACCAACAGAGATAGTGTTCCAGAAGTGTGTTCAAGGCATTATCCCTAAGGAACACCTTGTTTTCCATACCTGACCTTTATGAATACTTTTCAAACAGTAATTTCAAACATTAATTTTTTTTTTCGTCTTTAACCTTTTTTCTAGTGGTGGTAGTAAAAACTTAAATTCTACTCTCTCAGCAAATTTCAGTTATACAATGCAGTTTTAATCAACTACGGTCACATGTTATATATTAGATATCCAGATCTTATTCATCTTATAACAGGAAGTTAGTACCCTTTTAACAATCTCCCTATTCTCCTCATCCACCCACACCTCCAGCCTCTGACAACCATCATTCTACTTTCTGTTTCTATGAGTTCAACTTTTTAAAAAGAATATTTCTTATGTAAGTGTAATATTTGTTTTTATCTATCTAGCTTACTTCACTTAGTAAAATGCCCTTCAGGTTCATCCATGATTTTGAAAATGGCAATACAGTATTTTCTTATTTTATAAGACTGAGTATATTTCTGTGTGTGTGTGTGTGTGTGTGTGTGTGTGTAATCTCTTACATTTTCTTTATCCATTCATCTATCAATGAACACATGGCTATTGTGAATAATGATGCGATAAACATGGAGTATAAATATCTCTTCAAGATAAGGATTTTGTTTCCTTTGAATATATACTCAGAAGTGGCATTTCTGGATCATATTGTGGTTCTTTTTTCTTTTTAAATTAATTTAGTGGTTCTATTTTTAATTTCTTGAGGAACCTCCATACTGTTTTTAGCAGCTGTATCAGTTTACATTCCCACAAACACTGTGCAAAGGTTCCCTTTTCTCCACGTCCTTACCAGCATTTGTTAGCTCTTGTCTTTTTGATAAAAATATACATCATAACAGGTGTGAGGTGCTATCTTCTTGTGGTTTTGAATCATATTTCTCTGATGATTAGAGATGTTGACTATATTTTAATGTATCTGTTGGCCATTCATATGTATTCTTTGGAAAAATGTCTATTCAGATCCTGTGCCCATTTTCTTAATTGGGTTTTACGAGTTCCTTATATATTATGCATATGAACCCATTATTAGATATGTGGTTTGCAAATATTTTTTCTCATTCTATAGGTTGTTCATTTTGTTGATGGTTTCCTTTGCTGTGCAGAAGTTTTTAGTTTGTAATCTATCTTGTTTCTCTTTGTTTTATTTTTTTATTAGTTTTAACAAATTTTTTTTTTTGGTATAATCTTTAGGGTTTTCTATATATCATATCATGTCATCAGCAAACAGATACAATTTTACTTCTTCCTTTCTGATTTGGATGCTTTTATTTTTTTTGCTTTCCTAGTTGCTTTGGCTAGGTCTTCTGTTATTATTTTGCATAAAAGTATTGAGAGTGGGCCTCTTGGTCTTGCTCTTGATATTAGAGGAAATGCTGTCAACTTTTCATCCTTGAGATGATGTTACCTGTGGGGTTGTCCTATATGGCCTTTGTTTTATGAGGCACATTCCTTATGTTCCCAATTTGTTGAGAATTTTTATCATAAAATAATGTTAAATTTTGTCAAATGCTTTTTCTGCATTGATTGAGATTGATTTCTGCATAGATTGATTTTGTTGAGAATTTTTGCATCTATGTTCAACAGGAATATTGGCCTAAAGTTTTCCACTTTTGTATCTTTCTCTGGCTTTGGTATAAGGGTAAAACTGGCCTTCTAAAGTGAGTTTAGAAAGTTCCTCCTCATCTGTTTTTTGGAAGAGTTTTAAAAGGATTGGTATTAGTTGTTATTTAAATTTTTAGTTGAATTCTATGAAGCCTGGACTTGTCTTTGTTGAAGAGGGTTTTGATTAATGATATACTTTCCTTACTCATAACTGCTCTGTCAGATGTTCTATTTCTTCATGTTTAGTTTTTGTAGGTTGTATGTTTATAGAAATTTAACCATATCTTCAAGGTTATCTATTTTGCTAGCACTTAATTTTCATAGTAGGTTCCTATAATCCTTAGTATTTGTGTGGTGTTGGTTATAATATTTCTTCTTTCATTTTTTCTTTTAGTGGGGTTTTTTTTGTTTTTTGTTTTTTTTGGTTAGTCTAGCTAAAAGATTGCCAATTTTGTTTATCTTTTCAAAAAACCAGCTGTTACTTTTATTAATCTTTTCCATTGTCTTTCTAGTCTTTTTTTTAAACTTTTTATTCTTTATTTGTTTATTTTATTAATTTTCTTTTTACTTTTTAATTTTATTTTTGTTACAGATGTTTCTCCTTTTTTACCCCCATTGACACCTGCCTCCCCATCCCCCCCCCCCCCCCCCGCCTCATCCCCGGCTTTGTTGTCCATGTCCATTGGTTATGCATACATGCATATATATAAGTTCTGTGGTTTATCTCTTCCCACCCCCTACCACCCCCTCTTCTGAGGGTTGTCAGTTTGTACACTACTGCCGTGTTTCTGGGTTTACCCTATTCCTCAGACTGTTATATTCATTATATTCCATATATAAATGAGATCATGTGGTATTTGTCTTTTTCTGCTTGGCTTGTTTCACTTAGGATAATACTTTCCAGGTCCCTCCATGCCGTCTCAAAGGATAAGAGATCTTTCTTTCTTACAGCTGCATAGTACTCCATTGTGTATATATACCACAGCTTTTTTATTCATTCATCTACTGATGGGCACTTGGGCTGTTTCCAGATCTTAGCTATTATAAATAGTGCTGCTATGAACATGGGGGTACATATATTCTTTCTGATTGGTGTTTCAGGCTTCTTAGGGTATATTCCTAGAAGTGGAATCACTGGGTCAAATGGAAGTTCAATTTTTAATTTTTTGAGGTAGCACCATAGTGTTTTCTATAGTGGCTGTACCAGTCTGCATTCCCACCAGCAGTGCACTAGAGTCCCCTTTTCTCCACACCCTCACCAACACCTGTTTGATGATTTGTTGATGGCGGCCATTCTGACAGGTGTGAGGGGATACCTCATTGTTGTTTTATTTGCATCTCTCTCATGATTAGTGATGTTGAGCATTTCTTCATATGTCTCTTGGCCATTTGTATGTCCTGTTTGGAGAGGTGTCTATTCAGCTCCTCTGCCCATTTTTTTAATTGGGTTCTTTGTCTTCCTTTTGTGGAGTTGTAGGACTCTATATATTTTGGAAATTAACCCCTTATCTGATGTATCATTGGCAATGATGTTCTCCCATACAGTGGGTTGCCTTTCCATTTTGATGGTTGTTTCTTTTGCTGTGCAGAAGCTTTTGAGTTTGATGTAGTCCCATGTGTTCATTTTTTTTCATTGTTTCTGTTGCCTTAGGTGAGTATCGTTGAAAATTCTGCTGCATATGATGTCTGCAATTGTGTTGCCTACATTTTCTTCTAGAATTTTTATGGATTCACGGGTCACATTTAAGTCTTTTATCCATTTTGAGTTTATTTTTGTGTATGGTGTAAGTTGATGGTCTAGTTTCATTTTTTTTGCATGTAGCTGTCCAATTTTCTCAACACCAAAAAATAAAAGGGATCCAAATTGGAAAGGAGGAAGTGAAACTGTCATTATTTGCAGATGACATGATATTATACATTGAAAACCCTAAAGACTCCATAAAAAATCTACTCGACTTAATAAATGAATTTGGCAAAGTAGCAGGATACAAAATTAATGTCAAGAAATCGACGGTATTCTTATACATGAATGATGAAGTCACAGAAATAGAAACTGAAAAAACAATCCCATTTACCATCGTGGTTAAAAAATTAAGATACGTAGGAATAAACTTAACCAAAGAAGTAAAGGACTTATTTGCAGAAAACTACAGAACATTGAAAAAAGAATTAGAGGAAGATATAAAAAAGTGGAAGCACATACCTTGTTCATGGATTGGAAGAATTAACATCATTAAAATGTCTATATTACCCAAAACAATCTATAGATTCAATGCAATCCCCATCAAAATACCAACGACATATTTCACAGAACTAGAACAAGTATTTCAAAAGTTCATATGGAAACAAAAAAGTCCCCGAATAGCCACAGCAATTTTGAAAAAGGACAAAGTAGGTGGGATCACAATACCAGATATAAGGTTATACGACAAAGCAACTGTAATCAAAACAGCCTGGTACTGGCACAAGAACAGCCATATAGACCAGTGGAACAGAATAGAGAACCCAGAAATGGACCCAAGGCAATATGCTCAATTAACATTTGACAAAGGTGGCAAGAGCATACAGTGGAAGAAAGACAGCCTCTTTAATAAATGTTTTTCTAGTCTTTATTTGATTTTATTTTCTTGTACTAACTTTGGGCTTATTGTTCTTCTTTTTCTAGTTATTTAAGGTATAAAATTAGATTATTTATTTGACATATTCTTTCTTAATGTAGGCATTCATCATTATAAAGTTCTCTCTTAGAACTGCTTTTGCTGCATCCCATGAGTTTTGGTATGTTATGTATCTGTTTTATTTATCTTAAGATGTTTAAATTTTCCTTTTGATTTTTTCTTTAACCCATTGATTTTTCTGGTGTGTGTTGTTAATCTTCACATATTTATGAATTTTGTGGTCTTGTCTCTTGTAACTGATTTCTAGTTTCATATCATTGTGGTCAGAAAGGATGCTTGATATTATTTTAATCTTCTTAAATTTTTAAGAGTTGTTCTGTGGCCTAACATATGACTTATCCTGAAGAATATTCCATGTCTGCTTGAGAAGAATATGTATTCTGCTGCTGTTGGGTTGCACGTTCTACATGTTTGTTAGGTTCATCTGCTACCCTCAGGCAGCAGCTTGTGAAGTATGCAGTTAAACCCTTCCAGGGAAAGACTGGGAGATGGGAATTTTTGCCTCATCTTTCTGCTCTGAGACCTGGGGGGAGAGATGTAGCAAGTGCTTATGGACCCTTTAACAACTGCTTCTTTGTTTGCTGTAGTCCTGCAGGACTGGTAACTGCAAGCTCCATCTGCAAGCAGAGATAGGCGATTGAGTGCCTGCCCCTTGAGTTGTAGCCTTAAATGTTGGGGTGCTAGAGATTATGGTCTAAATGTTTAGCTCTCCCAGGAGAAGCTGAGAGTTGGGGATTCTCCTGACAGTGTAGCACTAGGACAGGGGTGGAGTTTATGACAAGAGTCTGTCTCAGCCTCTCCTACCCATTTCAATGTGGGTATTTTCTGTCAGTTCTGGGTTTTTCTCTGTGGAGATTGGTTTGTGTGGCTGCTCTCAGTGCATTCATGGGAGAAAGGAAACTCAGGAGCCTATGTCACCATCAGATCCGGACCCCCAGGTTATTTCAAACACTTTAAAGGACTAGAACTCTAAGAAATACTATATGAAAAATAATCTCATCACGGATGTAAAAAGTAATACCAGCATACTAGTTGTAAGGGAAATCACATATTTTGTGTCATTTAATCCTGGTGATTCCCCAGAAGCAGAGGTGTTAAAACTTCCATTTTCAAGATACAGATACAGTTGAAAGCTGATTTACCTCTTTTGGAGATCATATTTGTTTATACTATGTTGTCTTTTAATAACAATTAATATTTTTAAATGCTTAGCACCTAAATAACATATCTTCGCACCGTACAAAAGAAAACTACATCAATAATCCAGGCAACTGGAATAAATAAGACCAACAGTAGGAGAGGAATTTATAGTTAGACAATTTCCTGGTTGACTATTTTTTCCCAATGTATTGTAACAACTCTCCATTTCTATCCCTGATCTTTCTTTTCCTTTTCTTGGCTAACAATGTGAATACGAAACGCACAAAATATAATTTATCTCACAATGCTTATGGCCTGCCCCCTTTTCTGCAGTGTTCTGGTTGTAACGAGGTCCGCTTCAATTTCTCATATGGGAACCTAATTGAAAATGAGTGGAGAGTCTAGTCCACTAAAAGGTCAATCCTATAAAAAGAGAAAAATAGGCTAAGTTAATAATTTAGCATTATATAAAATTTATTGCCTTTTTAATTTCTGTGCTTTTATACAAGTTCTCATGAGCACCAGTCCCAGCTCTGAGAATTGCAAAATCTGCCTTTAAAGTGTTCTGCAAAGTAAACCACTGAAGGACTCTGAGACTATCTGCTTTTCTTCTAGAAAAGCGTTAAGTAAATTTGAAAGTATTATTAAAATTGGCATCAATTGAAATACTGCATTGTTAAACACGATCCCAAAAAACAATGAAAAGTATTCATTAAAACAGGTGTTTTTGTAAGTCTTCTTCCTTTCTGAGTTGCACAATTTGGGGCTATAAATAACCAACTTAAAGAAAAATGTTTTTTGCCCTGGCCAGTTTCGTTCAGAGGTTAAGCGTCTGCCTGTGGACCAATCAGTCGCAGGTTCAATTTGGGTCAAGGGCACAAACCTTTGTTGCAGTTCGTCCCTGGCCCCGGTCAGGGTCATGAGGGAGGCAACCTGTCGATGTGTCCCCCTTACGACGATGTTTCTCTCTCTCTCTTTTCCCCCTCCTCCCCAACTCTATCTGAAGATAAACAGAAAAATACATTATCCAGTGAGGATTAAAAAAATAAAAGAAAAATGCCTTTCAGTAGTAAATACCTTAAAAGCAGAAACTGGAGACCTAGCGCTGAATGTCCCCCTGCAAGCCCTCTCACTCACCCCTTTTCCAGTTAGTTCCCAAGGAGATTATACTCACTCACCTGCACACAATCATCAGGCTTCAAGAAGTAGGTTTAAAATTTGGAAAAAAATAAACTAAAATAAAAATGTAATTAACGAGTCCAACCCCCATTTCCTCAGATGAGGAAATGAGTCCAGGGGTGTCAAGACCTGAAATCACACAGATTTTTACAAGCACAGGGTGCAAGTCTAAGGCTTGAACTGCCATTTGAGGCAACTCCTTCTACCGGTTCCTCCTTAATTACAGGAAAGGGTCCTATTTGGGGCACAATTACTTTGCCATTTTCCAAAGTCACCCAGTTTGAAGAAAAGTTACAGAATCGCTTTCCCTGAAAAATGAAACATGTTGACTAGATGCCCGTCTGTTCAGTACCAGAAAGAAGCGATGTACTCTTCAGAATTTATTTTTTCTCCTGTGTTGCTACCCTTCTTCATCCTGCCTGATACTTATGCAGATACAATGTAGTTGAAGCTTCAAAGTAATTGTTTCACTAAAGAGTCCTATTAGTTTGAGATGTGTGTGGATCAACCAAATTTATAACTCATTTTTCAAAATCAGCTTTACTCAAGAATAACTTGCTTATAACACACAGCACCGATTTAAAGTATACAGTTTGGTGAGTTCTAACACGTGCATATACCAGTGGCCACCGCCAGTATGATACAGAGGTATATGAACATTCTAGCTGCTTGGCATATTTGCCACACTTGGCATTATCAATTTTTTTATTTTAATAAGTTTAATGGGTATTGGTATCTTATGTTCTTAATTATCATCATTTCCCCAATGATTAATGATGGTGAGCATCTTTTCATGTATTTGTTGGCTATTTGTACATCTCCTTTGTATAAGTTTCTGATCAAATCTATTACTGAGTTGGTTGTTTTCTTATTACTGAGTTGTAAGAGTTCTTTATAAATTCAGGATACAAGTTCTTTTTGAGGTATGTATTTTGTGAATATTTTTTCCATTCAGAATTCTTACCATTTGCACCATGGAAACACTAATGGTCCCTATAACCCTTTTTTGAGGCATATTGTGTAGCTGGTAAAGCGGAAAAAAAAAGAAAATAGAAGTTGACAAGGCATTATTTCATAATTTAATTTTAAAATTCACATTGTTCACTTATTAGTAATGATTAACTTCTCCAGGCTATAAACTATGTTCTTCACTGTCTGATTCTCCTTCTTTGAAAATAATTCTAGAAATGTGTAATCACTTTGTTGTACACATTAAACTACTATAATATTGTGTGTCAACTATTATTGACATTTTCTTAATTTAAAAAAAGAAAAATAGTACATTATAATTAATGCACAAGACTTTTCTTGATACTTATATTCTTGCTATTTTCATGTCTAGTTTAATACACATACATAAACACAAATACACACACAATACAATTAAATGACCCAAAACCATAATCGCCTCTTAAGTGGCTATCTTCTGATGCGAATGAATCTCTTTCCAAATGTAGAAATACCTGCTTCAGAATAGTCTTGCCATTAGCCCACAAAACAGGCACAAACATTTAAAAGAAAAACAAAGTAGACTCAGATTATTCCCAGTCTGAGATGCTGAGCACCAAGGTTGAACTCAGAAGAGCTTTTGCAACCCGCTGACACAACCCTGAAAATGCAGTTTTCCACTGGTAATGCCAAGAGACCTTTGCATACAGAACCAGGCGCTGCAATGATAAAGATCTGACATTTTCATTTGCAAGTATTCATGTTTCATTTTAGATAATGTTCCCCCTATTTACTTCTTCGGCAGCAATGCATCAAATATCCTACACTGTAATCCTTCTCTCAGCACTTATCAATGAACTATGAAATAGTATTAAATAGAATTAATTAGAAGTTTTAATGAATCATGTCTGTCCTCATTTATTATACAATGTAATTTTCAAGGAATGATTAATTGTGAGTTACAGACGAGTGAATGGTTAATGTAGTTTGTTAACCTTACTAAGGAGTGACTGTACACAGCAAGCTGTTTCTTCTCTGTTTATTAGCACGTGGTTTTGTAACACTATCAGTTTAAGTGAATGGAAAGATTTTAGTGACTTTGCAATTAACATACATTGTCAGCTCATATTTTACTTACTTAATTTTCTTTCCTGTACATCATGTTGAGATTCAAAAGTAGGATTTAGCCACCCTTATTTTGGAGAGTTTTCTATATAGCTATTCGTTTGCCCATATCACATCCACCTGAGTCGCATGATTGTTTTAAGTAAACCCCATTTAATACAAGGTGGCTTGTTTGAAATGAGTCTCCCTGCACATTTCCCTGAAGAATATACCAATTTGCCACATCATTACTGTCATTATCTAAAAAGAGGTAGCTGGTTGCCCTTCATTTTCCATTTTCTTACATGCACTTTTCAGAAGTTGAATAACGCCCAAGCTCACAAACTGTAGTGGCTCATTTTGTGGACAGGAAGTTATTGAGACTGGCCGGTAGAAAGGCCAGTAGGGTCTTTACCTTCCCAGCGGACACACTCACAAAAGACTACAGTATCCTTGGGGATGATTCACATTTGACTGCTTCCTAGTCTGTTTGTTCTTTAAAGGATTCATTGTATACAGTTGTACAGAGGTGGGGAAACCTCATAGCATACCCCCAACAACACTTCCATGCGCTGGCTGAAGTGTAAAGGGCAAGCATCTCGTTTTGCTGTGGACCGCAGACACGAGAGCATCTGCTCTGAAGCTAGTTCGATAGCTCTTTGAAGGCCCAGCTAACCTCAGTAGGGAAAATAACAATACGTCCTAATACCAGTGTGATAGTTAATGATTTTTATTATTTTCCCCCTGGTACCATCTTATTAAATCTAGATAAAAATTCCATGAATGAAGAAACTATGGTTAAAAGATGTTAATCGATTTATCCCGGGTCCCATGAGCAGTGAATAGATGAGCAAAAACATCATTACTTCAACAGATATTTATTGACCGCCTAATATGAAACATCTAGTTAGTGCAGGCAGCTAGGAGTTAACTCAAGAGAAAGGAACTAGACTGGCTGGGTCTGATTGAGTCTGGAAGTTATACTTAGTCAGGTTTAAGTCTGCAAGTTACATCTTCAGACACCCCAGGCAATAGCTGGATCCCTGTCAAAGGGATTAACATCCCTCTGTCCCCCGCCCCATCCCATGTAGGGAGGAAGGACCAGCTTTCCAATCTCCCCAGGGGACAACCAGTCCACTCACCCACACTACGAGAGGAGGAATAAACAACAAAGAGGAAGTCCTCTGCCAGGTGCGTGCGCAGTAGAAACCAGATGGTGAGGCAAAACTTTGAGGTATGTGCAGCAGGAGCCAAAATGGTGACATAAAGGGGAGGAGTCTAGGCTGGAAAAACCTGGGAAGAAGACGGATTGAATAGGGGAAATACCCAGCACAAGCCTGAGAATAGCCAGGAAAGAGCCAGATCAGCTAGTTTGAAAGTAAGCCCGCTCGTTCCCAAGCTCGAGGTAATATAATCAAAGCTTAGGAAAGTCCCATCTGGGTAACATGTGTGCATTCACTGTTTTTTCGCATGTGCTTTCTTTCTGCATAGCAGGTGCACAGCTCCAGGTGCAGACCTGGGAGCAGAGACCGTGCTGACCGTTACAGTTCTGGATCCTGACTGTCCTGGTGGGCACTTATGCTCAACAGGCCCAGGACTGAGCTAAGTGAGACAGAGCTAAGCCACCTGGCCATGGATGAGACACTGGGCACCTGGGGGCAGTCTTTTATTTTTGCTCCAATAACTTTTACCACTACACCTCATCCTCCTATGCATGGGTCCCCAAAATGCTCTTCTTATGACTCCACAGAAGAACCCTGTTTCCACACACAACACTACTACACTTTCCATTATGGACCTTAGATACCATAAGGGAGAAAAGAAATGAGTGAATAAAGACAGTGATAAGTCCTATGAAGAAAAGAAAAAAGAAAAGGAGCTTGAGAGAAACTGGGCATGAGAAGGGTTATTATAGACACGGTGGTCAGAGAAGGCCCCCTGGAAGAGATGACATCTTGGAACAGAACTGTCTGGTGAAAAGGAATTAGTTATGCAAACAGAACATTCCAGGCAGAAAGAACAGCAAATACAAAGGCTATGAGCCATTTCGTATATTTGAGGAAATGCAAGACACTGATGTAGCTGGAGGGAAATGTAGCAAGGCAGAGATGAAGTTAGAGAGATGGGGAAGAGATCTAGTTAGTTCCCTTGGTGGTGTTAGCAAAGACCTTGATTAGATTTAAACCCAAAAGATAATGGATGCTGGAACGGCTTTTCCAATCCAATTCTGTCCAGAATTTTAGAATATGAAAAATGCAAGATAATGTGCTAGAACATCAGATAGTTTTTTAGTTTCCATTTCTCATTATAAAGAAGAAAAGTAGGAGAGTTTCCCCTAGAACAGTGGTTCTCAACCTTCCTAATGCCACGACCCTTTAATACAGTTCCTCATGTTGTGGTGACCCCCAACCATAAAATTGTTTTTGTTGCTACTTCATAACTAATTTTGCTACTGTTGTATCTTAGGCGACCCCTGTGAAAGGGTCATTTGACCCCCAAAGGGGTCACGATGCACAGGTTGAGAACTACTGCCCTAGAACCTTGAACTTGAACCTATTAATATAGAAGTGTACACACAGATCCACGTCTTGTTTCCAATCAGCGTTCTCTGAAATGACCCGAATGGCCTGGCATGCATTGCTCTATTCAGCCCAAGTCTGAGAAATCCTGATAGGAGAGGCCATGGTATTTGAAATCACTGTAACAGAACAAAAGGATCCCGAAAGCAGTCCTTGCTTAGCACTTGGCTTCACAGTGTACGTGCTGTCCACCCAGGCCTCCAATTATAGTGAAGTGTTGCTAATCCCTGAAGCAAGTATATAATAGGTAACAATGTACTTATTTTGAAAAGCCTTTTCTTTGCTTAAATCTACATTTTCTCACCTACTTCCCCAAGTAAAACTACAGAATGTTAATTCTTGAAGGAATGCTATGAAAAATTCATTCCCATTTCCACTCTACACAGACTCTGAGAGGTGATGAGCTCAGATAAAGAAACAACAACATTTTATGTTACAGCGATAGGATTTTACCCAGGAATCTCAATACCATAGGCTCCTAAGGATACTGTTGTAATTAACACCGTTATTAATAACAAGAAAGGAGCAAAGGGAAGGACAAGTTTATAGTATTAAAGGCATGTCATTCAGGTAGCTTCACCAGGAAGCTGCAGCTTTACACTCCCCAAGGGGGCCACCAGTCTATTCTCCCCACAGATCACTGGGGGAAGGGACTGAATGGGGGGGGGGGGTTAGACACATGCCCAACAAAATTGGAGTGACGTCAGGAAGGTCCTTGCCTGTCAGTCACACCTGGGAATAAGTCATCGGCCAGAATATGTGTGGCCATTGCAAGGACATGAAATTTGGGATATTAAATCCCTAAACAGAAGAGCTCACTCCCCTGGTTGATCTTTGGTTTGTGGGGGCTCTACTGCTCCTCTTTCCTCCACTTGCCCACATGGCTCATGGCTATGTGGACACCCCCCCCCACACACACACACACAGTGGACTAAGGGACTAACTAGCCTGATGCTGAACCGGACCCGGCTGCAACATGAAATGGAAACTGGACCCTGGCTTTGCTTCTAACTCTATTGAATCCCCAGCTATGCTTCTTCCAGGCCCGGATTAAGGGAAATAGGACTTTAGAAACAGAGATGTATTTCCACACAAATGAAAATCAAGCATCTTCCCATGCGAGTCTCAGGAAATTATTTTTCTCAAAATATCATAAGGACTCCACCCCCAGCACTCCGTGGGAAAAGGGATACCTCAACTTCCCTGATAACACTAAGAGCCAAAATGTTTTATTAAGATAAATTTTTAAATGATCCATTTTAAACTACATGCCTTTATAATCGCTAAAGCAAGTGTAGGAGAGGAAAGAACTTTTTCCGCCACTCTTTTGGGTTCAGTGGCTGGGGCCTGTGAGGTTTGTCACCTGAATGTGGTGATGGTCTACTCTATTCCACCAATAGTAGAGTGGGAGGTAAATTGCAAAGTAATAAGCAGGATATTTGAACCCAGGCATATGAAATGAGGTTCTGGCCTTTGCAAATTTCTATTGCATACTAGTTGGTAAGACTAAAAGGGCAGGAAAATTTTTTAAATCACAAGATGTTATGCAAATGCTAAGCTGTATGCCGCATTACACAAAACATATACTAAGTTTCTCAGAAGAGACATACGTTAGAGTGAAAGTCTGAGGTGCAAATCCACTGGCCAGTTCATACTTGAATTGTTTTAATAGACATTATTTTTAGAGCACTTTCACCACAAAATTGGACAGAAAGTAGAGTTCCCATATGCCCTGTACCCTCTACCCCTGTCCCCTGCCCACACAGTGCCACCCCCACCATCAACATGACACACCAGAGTGAGACATTTGTTGCTCTCATGAACCTGCCATATGAACCTATAGTGACACCTAATTATCACCCAAAGTTCATAATTTACCTCAGGGTATATTCTTCATGTTGTACCTTCTATGGGTTTTGACAAATGTATAATCGTATGTCTCCATTATTATACTATCATACAGAATAGTCTGTCACCCTAGACCCTCTGTGCTCTGCCTGTTCATCCCTCCTCGCACCCCACCCCTGATCTTTCTCCTTTCTCTATATGAATCTACTTTTTCAACAATATGTTTGATGAAGTCTAAAAACAGATCAAGAATTTCGATGAAAATCGAACACTCAATTTGAGATGTGTTCTAGGAGTAAAATACAGACCAGACTTTGAAGATGGTAGGGGAAAAAAATGTAAAATGTCTCCACCATTTTTTATATTTGAGTACATGTTAAAACGTTAACAGTTTGGCTATAGAGAATGAATTTTAAAATGATCTCAAAATTAATCCTGTCTATTTATTTTTCCATTTTTAATGTGGCTACAAAATTTTAAATGACATATGTTGCTTATATTACATTACTAGACAGGCTTGCTTGAGAATTATGAGAGCTGAACTCCAGAAGCAGCATTAACAGGGAGATCAAACATTTCCCAGACATTATGAATAAACGGCCTTCCACTCGATTTCGTTAAGTTAATATTAGATAGAAATTTAAGAAAGTTGCCTGAATAAACATGATTATTGAATAAGATTAAATGATCATAGGTTGTTATATGGATTTAGTGAAGCAGTATTGGCGAATTAAATATTTTAACTATAAACATGTAACATAAGTCCCTGTTTCCATATGATATCCATGGGTCTTCAGACCACATGACCCCATTTTGCACATGAGCTTCACCCCTCACAGTCCTCTCAGAGATTTGGTGTGTACCCCTTTCTCTATGTGGGCCTTCGATCTCATAAAGAAAATGCCTGAATTTTCCCAAGAAAATGGAAGTAGGCAGAGAAAACTAGCTTATTTTTATCCTGAGCTGACAGCCTTTTCTCTTCGTTCTACCTCCTCATACATTAAATATGAAATCAGAAGAAAGGAGGGAGAAGAAGGTACCACAGAGAGTTTTTGGAGAGAGAAAAAGTGGAAGGTTACACACCTGCACTCTCTCTTTTTCTTCGCTCTCAGATTCACTGATGCTTAAAGGGGGGAATGGCACTTAACAGTGCTATGCTGGTACTCATGCTCAATCCACAAGCCTCCTCTCTCCTCTGGCTCCTACAATGCTGAGTGGGGGAGGGGAGGGGAGGGGAGGGGAGGGCCAGGCAGGAACAGAGTCTAAGGATGTTCTTTTCATACATGATCAGCTCTCTTCCAGTTCTTAGATCCCACCTAGGACATGAAGGAGGACAGGACGGACATAAAAAAGCTTGAACTGAATTCAGAATGGCATGTCACTGTTTCTGCTCCAGCACATATTCTCAGAGCAGCTTTGCTTTGGCCTCTGAGTCAGGTGATTTTCATTAGCTATTTGGATTATTCTACAGTAAAATAACAAACCCATTTGTTCATTGAGTGCATGGGTATGACTGTCCATAAAAGGGGGGCTATGATGTGTACATCAGAGTATTTGTAAGAGCTGAGAGGGATGTCTGAGAAGTAGTTAATATTTATTACCTCTTTTCCTGTCTGAAAGATGGCCCTTCTTTTTTAACTTGCAAGTTCCATGTTAAAGAAATTAGAACTGAAGAATAGCAAAGAACACTTGAAGAATGAAGTAAGGGTATCTCTGATTTTACAGTTCCATCAGATTACAAATTCACGTCCTGTTCATCAGTGCACCGTGTTACATCTCACTTCATAATGTCCCTTCTGTCCGCAATCCTCTTACCTCTCCCCACCTGCAACTCCTCACCACCTCCTCCTCACCCCTCCCGTCGCAGTTTAAATGCAATATTCTCAGGGAGGTGGAAATTAAGTTAAAATTAAAATAATGATCAGAATTCTTCTAATTTCTTAAAACCAGTGACAGCAGTGAGATGCTGGGAGAAAGTGATAAAGGTTTACTCATGTGTAAATAGCCTGACCTTCAGGGTAACTTGAAAGTACCCCTTTCTCGCACTTACAAATTACCCTACGCTGCTACATAACACACACTGCACAATTATGATTGTCTGTTCAATACCTGTCTCAGTAACTGGACTATAGATAAAAAAACAAAGAAGCTGTCAGCTCAGACAATAAGCCCCATGAAGGAAAACATTGGTCTGAACTTTATTCCTAATAGTTCCTGGCATATGATAGGCACTGAATGAAGATTATTGAGTGGATGAATAAATAAATTTAAGAATTAAGAGGTTACATTTCATATTCACCAGTAATGCATTACTGGAAAGGATATTTTGGGAAACAGACCACAAACCCATACATATGGAATGATAGAAACAATAGAAATCAATGAATAGAGTATCTCACTCACTACTCAATATAAAATACTTTAATATTAAAAATCTGTACTTGTGTTTTAACTAACTACTGAGATGTGATATTGTAAGTGAGCTAAATTATCATGTATGTAGCAGGATGTACTAAAAAGTCAAAAATTAACAAATCGTGTGTGTGTGTGTGTTTAGGACATACTGTTAACATCAAAAGAAAAAAAGAACAGAAAGATGTAGAATAATTGACTCTAGGAAGTGGATGTTGGGGTGCTTTGTGTGATTATTCCTTTGTTTATAACTACTGTATTTTTTAAAATATTTATATTTCTTTCATTAAAAAAAAAATTTCCCTTTATCCATTTGTTAATAACCCAGCTTCGGAAATCACTCATTTCTTACTTAGAATCCTTTGTTCTATAATATTAAACATAATATTTCAAATTAAGTTACAACATTCTTGACACCACACTTATGTCATATACATCTTTATGCTCGTGATACATAATACATGTTCTACATCATATTTGTTAATATCTGTTGACTGATTAATGAAGATTGAGGTTATCATTTTTAACTGAAATAAGTTGTTTCTAATGTTTTTTATACGTGTATACTTCCATTATTATAAACAACCTTACAACAATGGGTAGTATCGTATTTACTTTTTAATTAAATAAATATTACAAGAATATATCATGAAGATACAGGACTTAATATTTGATCTTCCATGTAGGAACAGCCTAAACATGATGACATTTCCAGGTGGACATCTAATGACCTTACATTATGATAACCCAATGCCAATAATAATAATAATAATAATAATGGTAACGGTCATAAGACTTTTGAGGCTGTCTCTATGATTAGCCATGAAATCATCTATTATAGAGTAGTATAAAGTCAAAATTAAAATAATAATTTAAACTCTTGTCATTTTTTTTTAAAGTAGTGTAAACAAGAGGCTGGAAGAGAATAATGAAGTTTTGATCACCTATAAATTCAAAGAAATGTCCATGTGATCAGGCTAGTTGTGGCCTATTAGAATCATAGTATCATGTAATCATATAATCCCGGGGTCGAACAGACCAGAAATGAACATTTTTCCAATTTTCTATTCTGTGATTCTTCAATTTTTGTTAAAACATACCAATCAACAGTCATCCTGCTTGGTTAAACATTCTCTCCAAGGAGATTCATGGTGACTCTAAAAGGTTCTAACTTTTAGAATAATTTCCTTGTGCTGAGGCAAACGTCTCCGGTGTAACTTGACTGCGTTGGTGTGAAGCATGAAGTACCCGGACTGAATCCAGTGCTCATTTCCTCTGAGACAGTGTCAGACTTTTGAGGAGCAGTCTTTGCACCTTCCAATCTTCTCTTTTTCCTTCATCTAGACAGGTGTGCGTCTCCTCCCAGGACTGGAGCCTGCCCTTAGAAACCGCTTTCCCTGCGTTTATTCCCATGACTACCACGGCATTTCTGTTGTCAGAATCTGTTACTCCGGGTGAAATTTTAGAGAGAAACACGGAAAGACCTGGAAAATCTAACAGAGAGACCCTGGTAATAGGTGGAAGCCCGGGAGAAAGAAATCTAAACATCTGCCCTTGGAAGAAAGTCCCAATGTAAAACAATGGTTTTCAAGGTCAAGAGTGTGGAAGAAACCCCTGAAAACTCTCACCCTTCTTCCACCTTCACCAGTGTGTCTGGAGGAGCTGTGGCTACAGGACCTGTAGCCGCAGGAGGCGGAACAGACAGGATCTGTTCACATTTTCTTTAAGTCATTTATGCCATTTTAACAGCTTACTTTTTGTTTCCCCTATTTCGTGACTTACTTCTGAGGTACCACATAGCCCTCCTCATTTTCATTCTGCATGGATGCAGTTGTTGACCTTCAAGCCCGTTCCCTAGGCTTTGAATGGCAATAACCCTGTCAGCAACATCACCTTTGTCCCGTCAGACAACTTTGCAAGTGCACTGGGCCAGGAGTCTTATTAATAAGTTTTCCTGCCATTATTTCATTAAGCTGGCTTTTATTAAAACTACTCTTATCACTTCAAGGCAAAAGGATTTCTCATTGAAATAAGAACAATATTTTGAGTGCTCACAGAAAACTGAGTTTAAGAGTTCCATGCAATTACATTTCTTTTTACTCAGCTCATATCATTGTTCTTACCCTAAAGGTAATCAGTTGAAAACTGTCAAAATCTTTGCTTTTTCAAATTCTAGCTTTCCAAAATTACGGTCTTCCACTGAGGACATTTTAAAGCAAGGGATTCAAATCTAGAATCTTATAGCTTTAGACAATGCAGAGGATTATATAGAAAAATCAATTATTCTTCGGACTTCCATTTCTTACTTGTTGGGAGCATCTCAGATACCCTCTCTGAACCGAAAGTATGCAAGTCATTAAAATGGGTAAAATAGAATACGTGAGCACTCATAGACACTGTGGGCTAAACCAAATGTGGGAGTCAAATTGAAAAGTGACATTGACGTCTTTCTTGCAAGGTGAAGCTCTAAAATATGATTATTCCCAAGTCATCAGCTACATTCACGTCCATTCTCTTACAACCACATTCCCGATAATTGTCAAATTGCAATTTGTTTAATTTTTAAGCTGGAGGAAAGTTATATCAAGTTTCAATCTCATAGAAGGTACTTGGGAAAGGCATCGCTGTCTTTGCCTGTGGATAAGGAGAAAAACGTGAAGAGTTAAGAAACCGTTGCACACTGTTCAGTATGTGACAGCCAGCAGTGCTGACCATCAGGAAAGCCATCACAAATCTGTGTCTGCTTCTCAGAATGTGACCCTTTTCACCGAGGAACTTGTTAAAACCTGCAAATGCCTAGGTCCACTCAGATGCCTAGGTCCACTGAGAAGGAATCCATTAAAAAAACCCTGGGTGGCATCATGTAAAATTTCACCATGAAACCCCAGTCTGACAATGCCCTTTACAGACTTGGTCATCTACTAAATCTTTCCTTCTCTATATTTTTATTCCAATAATTCAGGAAATGATTTAATCCCCATTTCCCGCACATACACGTTTCGAAGTTCTCACACAGATTGCTGTGCAGATAACAATGCAGATGCCAGTGGTTTCCCTTAAAGGATCTTAGAATGCAATCTCTCAAAAGGCACATGCCCTGGGTTTTGGAGAGGGTGTTTCACTTCATGCTGATGAGATCATGTACTGTAATAACCTGACCCAGATTAGCATCACAATGTCTATGATGTATTATTCCTTCCTACACACATCTTCTGTGTGTTCAAGTGTTTTCCACTAACTCTGCAATCTGCAATCCACTCCCTTTCCATAGCATCTTTCTGTTGTTCATTTCTTTCTGGTTTTTTTTGTTTTTAAATAAAAAGACCACTGTTTACTGGAGTAATAAAATCCCTTTAAAGTAGAGACTTACTGACTGATTTTCAGCATCGGCATTGTAATTCTGACTTGTGACTCTCATCATCATTGCTTAAGAGTCACTTACTTCTATCAGTTTGAGTTCCCAGGAATTCCTAAAATACCCAGAACTTTATATCTGTAGATCTGCCTGGTGCCTGAAATTGCGCTTTTGAGGACTGATTAGAAAAAGCTAACCTTCACCACCTTCCCAAGCCCCAGACACCCTACCTGCAACTCCACGTCTGCTCTGCATATAAGAAGTAAAGTCAAGATTTGCCCACAAGTCTAATACCAACATTAGAGGCATTCCTTGGAATTAAGACATTATCATAATTTATTCAGGTTTGTATGGCACTGCATAGAGAGAGAAGAGAAGGCACAGAAGGTCACTCACTTGTTAGCATGTTATCAACTTAGCTTGTCACCTTGAGGTACAGAGGACTGGTCAATTTTAATAGGGTGTCAAGGCACAGAACATCGGTTTATAAACTCTGAGGAAGTGAACACTTTTCTTTGAAATTACCAACATATCTAGCATGTCATTGATCTTTATATTTGTTAAACACTGCTTAGTGCAGAGAGCACCAAGAAGCAAATTATTTAATAAAAGTACTTAATGTGCTTGCCAAAGATGGGCTCTTCGTACCTTGGCTTCTGGCCCTTGACCTCAGTTTCCTTGGACCTCAGTTTATGGCTATTTTGTGTATTGGTCCATTGTTTTGATATTTCTTCCTCTGTGTTCCACGTGGGTTAGTTGAGATTTCCTAAAGTTTTGTTTCTGACAATCCTATCGTGGAGATGAGGAAAGAAGAGCAGATATCAGCCACTGTGGTAGTACGGAAGGAGGGACTTCTGGAAATACTATTTATGATTATCCCTCCTTGAAAAAAGAAATACATATAAGTCACTCATAATATGCTTAGGTTTAGATATGGAGTACTTTTTATTTAGTAAATATGGTACTTAATAGAGCAAAAATAATGTTCAGATCAGCACAATACAGTTTGAAAATTTTTTAAAATTATGTTATTTAATTTTTTACTATTTAATCTATTATGATTTAATTAAGTTAAAGAAGATAGTCCATTAATTAAGAGCCAACTTTTTACAGGAGTTTAGGAGTAAATAAACCAATAAAGATGAAGCGTGTGTCCACGGGGAGCTGACTGTGGTTTGATCAGGAGGAGTGGGGAGACTGTGCAGAATGGTTGGGGAGAGAAGGGCGCTGTTATCATTGAGCAAGGACCACGCCTTATACTCGGGTGGAAGGAACTGCTGTGGGCAACCTCCCTCTCAGAGGAGGTGCTGAGACCCCACGAACACATTTGTCTTTGTATTTTTGTTTAGTTTTTTGCAAACATTGTAATAGCTTATTAATTTTGGTTATTTTTATTTGTTTCTATGTTTACTGAGGTCTAATTAACAAAAAAAAAAACATATATGAAAGGTGTGCAATTTTATGCATTGTGAAATTATTTCAATCAAGCTAATTAACATATCCATCACCTCACACAGTTACCTTTTGAGGTGTGTAATGAGAACACTTACAATCTATTCTCTTAGAAGATTTCAATGATCTAATACAGTGTAATCGACTATAGTCATCATGTGATACATTAGATCCTCAGACCTCATTCATCTTATGACTGATAGTTTGTACCCTTCTAACAATCTCTGCTCATTTTCCCCACCCCCCAACCCTGATGACTTTCATTCAACTCTTTCTTTCTGAGTTTAATTTTTTAAAATTCTCTATATAAGTGATACCATGAAGTACTTGTTTTTATCTGTCTGATCTGTCTGGCTTAATTCACTTAGCATATAATGCCCTTCAGATTCATCCATATTATTGCAAATGCCAAGATCTACTTCTTCTTTAAAGTTGAATAATATTCTAATATATATGACTTATTATATATACACACATCACAACACTTAGGTTGTTTTTATACTTTGGCTATTGTGAATAATGCTATAGTGAACATGGGGTGTAGATAGTTCTTTGAGATACTAATTTCATTTCCTTTGTATAAACACCCAGAAGTGGGATTTCCGGGTCATATGGTAGTTCTATTTTTCATTTCTTGAGGAACCTCAATATTGCTTTTCTTTTCTTTTTTTTTTTTAAATATGATTTTATTGATTTTTTTTTTAGAGAAAGGAAGGGAGGGAGAGAGAAACATCAATGTGAAAGAGAAACATCAATCTGCTGCCTCCTGCTTGCCCCCTACTGGGGATCGAGTCCACAACCCGCAACCTGGGCATGTGCCCTGACTGGGAGTCGAACCAGGACCTCTCAGTCCATGAAACGATGCTCAATCCACTGAGCCACTCTGGCTGGGTGAATATGCTTTTATTAATGGCTATACAGTTTACATTCCTACAGTGAACAAGGGTTCCCTTTTTTCCATATCCTCGTGTCTTTTTTATCAGAGACCTCCAAACGGGTATGAGGTAATATGTCACTGTGGTTTCGCTTTTCATTTCCCTGATAATTAGTGATTGAGAACATGCTCATGTACCTGTTGGCTACTTGTATGTCTTCTTTCAACAAATATTTATTCAGGTTCTTTTAAATCAGAATGTTTTGTTTGTTTTATTTTGTTTTGTTTATTGTTGAGTTGTATAAGCTCCTTGTGTATTTTGGATACGAACCCCTATCGATATGTAGTTTACAGATATTTTCTCCCATTCCCTAAGTTCCCTTTTCATTTTATCGGTGGTTCCTTTGCTGTGCAGATGCTTTTTAATTTGATGTAGTCCCATTTGTCTATCTTTGCTTTTGGTGCCTTTTTTAAGGAAGAGAATGCTAGGATCCTGAGGTTATCTGTCTGCTTACCATCCTTCCTGAGTTCGACTGTGAGGGAACAGAAATTAGGCCAGTGTGTGCCATTTCCTTTTTGTCCACCACCACCACCACCACCACAATAAAAAAGTATTTTATTGAGTAGTTACTCTGTGAAAGCGGCTATGAAAACGTTTATGGAGATTGTCTCTTTGCCTCTGTCACCTGTTGTGGAGGTACTGTTTTCACCCCATAGATGCAGAAGCCGAGGTCTGGTGGAAGGTTATGTATCTCATACAAGGTCACACGGTTACTAAGTGCGGAGGCCAGTACTTGAAACTGTGGACTGGTGAATCCAGAGGCTGCATGTGTGATCCCCATACAGCACCACCTTTCAACAGGCCCTCCTGCTCCATTTTGAAAAATCCGGGTGTCCTGTATTTTATTTGTTCATCTATGAAGTGAAACCAGGAGAGCGGGAATGAGCTGTTAATTCCCGGAGCTGCCTTAGCAGCCTTCTGCAGCTGTCTGCAGGAGGGTCTCTCTCAAGCTACAGATCTTAGAGGAGAGGGGCTAGTCCACCGGGCGACTGGGATACAACCGTCTGTGACAGTGAGTGTGACGGGTACCCCAGATCTCATCAACACCCCTCAGTTTCCACACATGGTAGAGAAATCGCAACAGTCAGCCCAGTTTAGCTGGACACAGGGTAGGTAGAGATTGAGACGGCAAAGGTCTGCTTGTTATATTACCCTTCTCAGATTTCCCTGCACCTCAGTTTTTCATTAGTGCTAGAAAGCCGTCAGTGGGAGATTGAGTTCTTTAATGAGTTTTTAAATCAGGGTGTTTTGTATTAACATTTAATCTATATGGTATTAAATCCTTGCCAAGGTGTAGCAGGTAATGATTTTCCTTTTGTTTTGGGAGCCTTGCTCTCTGCTCAGTGCCCTGAATGTAAGGTACTACCAAAGAGTACTTTCTAAAGACTCTTATCTCTCATGTTTATAATCCTCCCATGCCTTCTGATTTTAGTTAAAATTTCATGCCAAGATTCACAAAGCCCTCGCCACACCAGTCCTTCACACAACCCCACACTTTGTGCCACACAAGAGAACGCGCACGTTCCCACACGTGCCCAACCCTCTCACCTTTGTGGGCCTGCAGCTGCACCGATCCTGCCCTCCAAACGGCTTCTACTCATTTACCTGGCCAATTTCATTCAGTTCAACCTAAAACGTCAATTTGTATCTCCTCACTCGGAGTCAACTCTGAATCGTCTTTCTCAGACTGAATGAAAAGCATGGGCTAGTGTCCTCGCCGGTGTCCGCAGCCCAGCCTGTGGTCGAGAGCTCCGCTCTGCAGTCTTACAGCAGGGTTTGCATGATCCTTCATCCACTTGGCAGCTGAGTCAACCTAAAGTAAGTTATCGACTTCTCTGTGCCTCGGCCTCCTCACCTATAAAATGGGTATTCATAGTACCATACTCAAAGATTATTGTAAAGATCCACTGACAACACATAAGTAAAGGACTTAGCACAGCACTGATGCATTTCCATAAATATTAACTGATAACCGTTGATTGGTAACACTACATTGTTTCTGCATGTTAATTGCCATATGTGAGCAATTTGAGTCCAGGAACTGATCTTTCGTCTCTGGTTTCCTGTGTGCGTAGCACATAGGTGCTTCATAAATGTTAAATGAGTGAAAATGAAAGATCATGAATATGACTGATGAATGAGCAAGATGCTTGTGCTTCAATATACCAACTATTTAATGATAGTGTTAAACGTGTCCAGGAGTCTTTAAACTTCTTCAAAGAAGCATTTGCCTGCTGGAAGTTTATGTGATGCACTAGGCATAGGTTATATCCGTAATGGGCAAGTATGAGAAATCGGTCTTTTTCTTAAAACAATATAAATCCATTTGACATAAAGGCAGAGAACAGCTTTAGAATTAGAACCTCTAGAAAGAGACCATTATGAAACCCCTCCTCAGTTCTTTCCTCTTCTTCCCTGCTCCACGTGTAATTGTTCCTGCTGCCATCACCCAGCACGTCCCCTTCTCCCCGCAAAAAACACTCACTTTTGTAAACCCTGCCTCAGAGGTGGACTGAAATCTCATTCTCTGTACACTCTCACAGTAGCTGTCCAAAGCGACACAGAACAGAAAAATGAGCACGTTTCTCAAACACAGGCACATGATGGTAGGTCTAAGAGGTCCTGTTGTTTTGTTTGTTTGTTTTTACTTTTTTTTCCTTTATTGATTTTTAGAGAGAGAAGAAGGGAGGAGGAGAGAGAGATAGAAACATCGATCAGGCCCACAACCTGGGCATGTGTCCCGACTGGGCCACACTGGCCAGAAGAAGTTCTATTGTTAAAGCACCCTTTCACCATCCCGTGGAAACTATGGTTGATGGGTTCATTTGTTCCAGAGTTGCTCTAATTTCCATCTACACTCAGAAGTTATAAAGATATGAATTACACATCCCAAATGTTCTTACAGCCCAGTTGCAGATGACGCTTAAGTTCTCTAATCACTTTCACTGAATTAAGTAGGGCGAGGGCGCAGCGAGAGGGAACGGCATGAGCAGTGTCCATTTTGCCCACGAGGCTCAAGCTCTCTCAGGCCTGGGGCCTTCCTCAGTCATGGACTGCAGCTGGGTGCTGTGGCCCCACACCCATCACTGGGGCCATTGTCACTGGGCCATTGTTGGTCTAGGTCCTTGGCTCTCTCATGATGGCAGAAGCAGCTGCTCCCTGGGTGGGTTATTTCTGTAACGTGTTGAGAGCCCTTGCTGAGAGGCCTAATCTGGAGCCCACTTTCTCCAGCCCAATCACAATTTCATAAGCACCTAAATCCTGGTATTAAATTATTTACTGCTTAAAATAGCTAGAATAGCACTGATACAATCCCCTTGGCAGCCTTTCCTGGCAGCCTTCTCGTTGCTGTGGTCATTTTGTTCTCTAGCCAGCACCTTCACCCTCCCCGACTCCCCGTCCGTCTCCTTGCAACCCTACCTATCTGATAATGGAAGCTGAATTAATAATGTTGCCTTTATCCAGATAGCAGTGAGAGTACAGACCATACATCTTAGCTGTCCCTTCTTTACCCAAGGTTATATAACCCATCCAACTCAGTTTGATTTCCAGTCCGAAGGTTTAGCGTCTCATTAGGAAGGACACTGCCCTTTACAATAACTTGCAGACACTCACTGAGCCTTGATGGATAGGTTAGCCCACTCCCTTTGAAAAAAACCTTTTGTCTTCTTTTAGTGTCAAATAGTTTCCCCCACTACAAATCCCACAGAGAAGACTGCCCTCAAGAACACACAGCGGAAGAATATTCCAGGAAGACAAGCTCAATAACATGAGAATTAGCACAAATAAAACCACAAGATGGCCATAAAAATAGAGCTTTCATGGGTCACAAAGTGTTTATCCATGAACACTAAAACCAAGAGCTTTTGCTTCCTCCTTATATTTTGCTCCCTTCACTCCCTTCTTAAGAGAGGAAGTTCACTCTCTTATGTTAAGATCCTATTTTGAAAATGTGAAAAATGTACACAACCAGGTTGTGAGTACTTTGAGAAGGAGAACTTTCTTACCCATGTTTCCATCCTTAGCACCTAGCATTGGACCTGACCTACAGTCACCATGAGCATGTCACCAACCGGATGTCCAACAATTCAATTGAATTCTGATACCACCTACCCAGAGTTAGCACACTCTCCAAAGGTTCGAGGGTTTGGACCCAGAAGATTGCTCCCACTCCAGATGTTAGCCACAAGTCTCTGGTGTCCCCAAGCTACCTACCTGCACCTCAGCCCAGCTGGATACAAATTCAGGTGTTCTCACAATAACTTTCACATTTAATAATTTACTGGAATGAATTAAAGCACTCTCTGAAAGCACTATACTTACAATTAATATTTTATTATAAAGGACACAGTTTAGCCCTGGCTGGTTTGGCTCAGCAGTTAGAGCATCGGCCCATGGACCAAAGAGTTGAGGGTTCGATTCCACAAGAGCACATACCTTGGTTGTGGTTCATCCCTGGCCCTGGTTAGGGTCATGCAGGAGGCAACCAGTCAATGTGTCCCTCTCATGTCGATGTTTCTCTCTCTCTCTCTCTCCCTCCCTCCCACTCTATCTGAAGATAGAAAAATATCCTCTGGTGAGGATTAAAAAAAAAGGGACACAGCTTAAAAATAGCCAAATGTAAGAGGTAAATCAGGCAATGTCTAGGAAAAGGGGTGTGGAGTTTTCAGCTGGGGACTGAGGTTGTGCCACCTCCCAGGACACTGCACGAAGTGCTCAGCCTGGAAGCTCGCTGGATCTCATTGCTCAGAGCTCTTGTTGAAATTTCACTAGGTGGGCACGACCGAATCACTGGCCACACGTTTGAATTCAATCTCCAGTCCCCCTTCTTCAGTACCCCTGGAGGTGGGGGTGGGGGGCAAAGTTCTAACCCTCCAATCCTGTGCTTGGTCTTCCGGCATGGCCAGCCCCTCCCTCGAAACCATCCAGGGGCCCACTAGGAGTCACCTTGTTAGCATAAACTCAGACACAGTGGGAAGGGGCTTGTTATGAATAACAAAAGGCACTCCTATCATGAAAATTCCACGAGTTTTTGAAGCTCCGTGTCAGGAGCTAGGAACAAAGACCAGTTATATTCTTTATCACTTCACACCATCTGAGACACATTTGCCATATTGAATTGAGTTGGATACTTTCAAGTTCCTATTAGTCACTTTATAAAAATTAAATGAAAGGGTCTTCAATTCCAGGATCAAAATACTCCCACTGGAATAATGATCTTTAAGCTCTTCCTTGAACATCCATTTAAAACACAGCTTAAATAATTCCCAGCTAAAAGCCTAAATTTAAGTCCCTTTATAACTACAGATGACAGGAAATGAATTCTGCCACTGGAGACGGGCAGTTAAGGATTTAGGATATTTACTACTAACATTTTTATATCACCTTTGAAGTTGATATTGTAGTAATGCCAAATACCTTTATGGTCCAGCCTCTGGGTGAATATACTGCCCTGCCTGCCAGAGTGCATATCAAGCACTTTGAATTTTATCAAGGTGAGCTCACAGGAGAATAAAGCATTTCTTTGTGTATCTGACCAGTTTTGTTCTTAACTGTGAAAATGAATAAGAGGATAGAGACGTACAGTTACTATGCATCACAGCTAATATTACTTTGATTAGAAGAAAGAAAAGCTTCCAGGAAAGGTTTGCTTTTGTACGGAAAAATAACTTTAGATACATAGATCGATGATAGATAGATAGATAGATAGATAGATAATAGAGATTTACATATTATACATATGTGTGCAAATTTTTGAATACATGCATTTGAATATACAACAAGTCAGTGAGCTTTTTATCTGCAAAGGGACAAATAGTGAATATTTTAGGCTTTATAGGCCATACTGCCTCTGTCAGAATTACTCAGCTCTGCTACTGTCATGCTAAAGCACCCATAGACATTACATAAAGAAACAGGCATGGCTGTGTTCCAATAAAACTTTATTTATGGACACTGAATTTTGAATTTTATATAATTTTATGTCACAAAATAATAGTCTTGTTATTTTTTATTTTTTTAAATTTTTTGGTCAACTATTTAAAAACGTGAAAACCATTTTTGCTCTCAGGCCATACGGAAAGAGGCAACAGGCCAATAGGCCGCTGGCTTTTGCAGACAGCAAAGGTTAACCCCGTGCTGAAGTCTCTGCTTGGGTTGAATGATCTGAGTGAACCTGCATTCGCTGGGGACTCTAACAAGGGAGTATTTGAATTCCACTGGATGGTAAACGATATCCTCATCAATAGTATGATCTTTTAAATTCTCCTGCCCACTCTCCCACCCTGCTCCCCTCTTTTTGTCTGTTGTCTCTATCCCATTATTGAAAGACAAGAGGGGTCTCATGGCAAATGTACCCTAGATATATCCAACATTGACTGCTCATGCTATTGATATCAAGGTAACACAGCTAATGACACTTCTGTCATTGGTTCATCATTCATGTTAAAGGATATCTGATCCAATGAGTTGAACATATTTTACTCTGAATATGCTAATGTTATCAGTTTATATATTAAAAAAAAAAAAAAAAAAACACAACTTATTTTTTCTTAACTGGGCAATGAAGGGAGAAAATGCCCCTGTTGGGGGCTGGGGGTTTGGAAATCCCACGGCCAGGAATATGCCTCTGACTTTGAAAGATTGAATCCTATTTCAATCTCAATCAAACCGCCTGTTTGAGATTCTGCCTAAGTCAATGGTGGGTGTCCTATGGCAACATGGCAGTATTTTTAATGTACTAGCTTCAGAGTTTCAAGAGATAGCTTTCCTTTACAAATGTATTTCAGGAAGTGGTTGTATATTTCATCTTTTTTTTTTGGTACGTGCCCTTAGCAGGAACAGAACCCGGGTCTCTCTGGACTGCAGGACGATGCTCTAACCGCTGAGCCAAACCGGCCAGGGCTGGTTGTATATTTTAAAACAATTTTTTTTTTATCCTCACCCTAGGACATTTTTTGCATTTATCTTCAGACAGAGCTGGAGGGAGAGAGAGAGAGAGAAACATCAATGTGAGAGAAACGCATCAACTGGTTGCCACCCACACGACTCCAACCAGGGCCAGGAACAAACAGCAACCAAGGTCAGTGCCCTTAGCGGGAACCGAACCCGGGACTCTCTGGTCCATGGGCAAACTCTCTAACCGCTGAGCCAAACTGGCCAGGGCTTTAAAGCAATTTTTAACTCTGTTTAAGTGAATAGGTTCATCAATCAGAAAGCCCAAAGGCAGGTGGGGAAAAGGGGCAAAGTTTTTTTTTATATTATTATTTGTTATTAAAGCGGGAGAAATATCTGAGCCCTGAGGCTCAATTTAAGAAGAGCATGATCCACAGGACTCCTGTTCAAGGTAGGCAGCTTGCTGAGACACTTCAAAAGATCATCTTTATTGCAGAACAATTGCCTGACCCAGTTTCCTGGTTAGCCACATGCTTTTGTAGAAACTTCAGGAACTGATGAAAGAGCCCAGCAAAGTTAGCATATGCACTTTCATCTGGGGCTATTAGGAGGGGACATATGAAAAGGTTCCCAGGTCCCTTGCATTTGGCACTACCAGGTCTACTGGCACAGAAGCAAAGAATGAAACAAAAGATATGAGCATGTTTGAAAAGGTAGTGTCTAACATCTTGGCAAATGTGCTTGCTAGTAGGGTTTTTAGAACACAGAGGTCTCTCTGCTTTCATAGTCTTTTTCCTATCAAAATATTTTGATATCATAATAAAATCCTTCTGTAAAACACATTTTGGCCATGAGTAAGGATTCACTGCTTTGGTATAAAAGATATTCTTCCACCTAGTCTTATGTCTCCTTGAGAAACAAAAATTCTTGGTGCATAAGCATCTAAACAATATTTAATTTGGAATTCTGACATGCATCATAAAACTAACATAAAGAGCAACACTGTATGTTTTAATGATTTTTGAAGGGGAAAGCACATTTCCACAAACAGCTCTAAGTTAAGTTCCATTCATTGCATGCTGGAAAATATGACATCTTTAAGCAAAGAGGTCTTCAGCTTTTTATTTTAAGCATCTGTGTACTTATATTTATTCATAAAAAGAATATTTCAAAAGAGCTATTCGGATTTAGAATTTCCTCTCCCAGTCCCCCCCCCCCCCCCGGTTCATTTTGGAGAATATCACCTGAATTCATGTTTAGCCCCACTTATTGTCTAAGTTTCCTAGGGCTGCTGTAACAAAGTATTAATAACTAAGTGGCTTAAAACAATGGGAATCTGTAGTCTCACCATCTCAGAGATCAGGGATCCAAAATCAAGGGGTCCATAGTGCCATGTTCTCTCTGATGGCTCTAGGGCAGGACCGCTCCTTGTGTCTTCCAGCTACTGGTGTTTTCTAGCAATCCTTGGTATTTCTGACTTACACGTGGATCACTAACCGTTACATCAGTTACACGGTTGTCTTCTCACTGTGCATCTTCACATGGTCTTCCCTCTGGGCACGTCTGTCTCTGTGTTCAAATTTCCATTTTTTATAGACACCAGACACATTGAATTAGGGTCCATCCTAATGACCTCATTTTTATTTGATTGCCTGTATAAAGACCCTATTTCCAAATAAGGTGGTATTCTGAATTACAGGGTGTTAGGACTTCAACGCACCTTTTTGGAGGACACAATAAACCCATAACACCTGTATTGTTATGAGTTTGATATAATAACATTTGTGTTAAACAACAAAAATTATAATAGTCACAGAGTATGACTGAGAAAACTCAACAGTAGCCAAGAAGGTACTATAGTTCCTAAGTTATTTCCAGTTGCCTTAGACCTTGATGAGTTGGAGTGACTACCCATAAATGTAGCTTGGTCCAAGTAACTGGACTAAGGCTTGGTCCAGCTAACTGCAGAAGGAGGACGGGTCTGGATCTCTTTATTGCAAAACATTTTCTTGAGTTTCTAATGAAATATCTGGGCACTCATCCTGAGCCTCTGTTAGAATTCACTTCAAGGCCCTCCAGGTCTCACCAATCACAGTGACTACAAATGAGCCAGCACCACTGGAGTAGAGGAGTCCAAACTGCAATGACCCTACAAGTCCTCTGATGAAACATTATTCCTGCCTGACACTGTGGCATTGGGAGACACCACTGCTCACAGACCCACAAAGCATTTGGTATGTGCAAGCCAAGGAGAGAAGCCTTTAAAAAATTAATATTTTTCCTCTCATCTTCTAAGTTCTTCCTGCTGAGTTAATATTCAAATGAACAGACAGATTAGCGGGGTGGGGGTGGGGGGGTGTCAAATTTTAATACATGTGCATGGGGAATTCACATAAGCATTAAAATTCCAAAGACAGTGAGGTAACATTGGGTATGCCTGACATTTTGGACAAAGAGTAAAAGGGGAGTAGAAATGGAGTCAGATGTGAGGGGTGAGAGTGGGTGATTTACAGGTAGTTGAAGAAAATCCTAGCTAGGCAACCCAGGAACAATGGGACACATGGGATATCTAGCTGACAGGCCCCTGCCTGAAGCCCCCCTATTTACCAGACTTAATTCAAATTTGGCTAAGGTGAACATCCTAAGATTTTTTCCTAAAGCAGATTTTTCTATCTGAATCCCTTGGGCAAGAACTCTGTGTGTGTGTGTGTGTGTGTGTGTGTGTGTGTGTGTGGTGTGTGTGGGGGGGGTCAGTTTCTTTCTGAGTCTTATTTCTTAACAAACAGCTTAAAATCAATGTCCCAATAAGGCACCTTAAGAATGGCAAAATTTTGGTTTCCTTAAGTAGATAGATAGATGATAGATAGATAGATAGATAGATAGATAGATAGATAGATAGATAGATAGACAGATCGATCGATCTCGGATGGAGGAAGTAGTGATTGGTGTTCGACTACGGATGTAAATGTCCACTGGGTTGGATGGGAGCACAACCCTCAGTGTCTTCATCAATGATCTCTACATGACAAACAACCACCAGAAATCCAGCAGCATATAAAAATAAATATTACTTCATATTTTCACATCAGGAGACTTGCTGGGATGTAGTTAATCTTGTCTTAACTCATTGGACTTAGGTCTAGTTTGTAAGTTAGTTTTGGGTGTGGCATTCTTCAGGTGCTAGCATCTACTATGGGCATGTTCTCCTCATGCTGATGACAGAGGAGATCAGACCAACCATGACAGCATTTTGCAAGCCTCTGCTTGAGTCATGTGCACTAACATCCCATTAGCCAAATCAGGCCACAATATCAAGCTCAAAGTCAAGGATGGTTAAATACACTCCACCCACCACCAAGCCATGGTAATGGCATGATATACAATACTGCTTAGAGGGAAATAAAGAATTACATTAATTATTTAATTGACCACATTTATATTCTATCAGTGTATTTGGGGGGTTGAGTGACCATGAACTTGGTCTTAATAAACAAACTTTAGACTAGATAAACCTTACTATCCAGCATATCTAAAAAAATTGTAACAGCTTTCTGTGAAGCAGTCACTTCTCATTGCCAAGCCTGTTTTCACAGAAAGATGAAAGTCTTTTAACTATAGTTACAATTACAACACAGCAGCCACTGGGCCCACATCGTGTTTTGTTTATTTGCTTAATTAACTGAAAACATTTAAAAGAATTTTACATTAAAGTTCAGTTTCTCCTAATAAAATATGAATCTGACAACAATGAGCATCAAGGCAACAGTCACCAGAAATGAGGTTGCATCTGCTCCTGATGCCCCAGTTCCCACCAGGTGACCTCTCTTATTTAGGCACTGTGCTTACCTCCTACTGGTATTTGAGTTTGGACCCCCAATCTACCATGTCCAGCTACAACATTCTGAGATTCTAAATTGAGAGAGGATATACTCCCAAGACAAACTCTTTTCCAGTATTGCTCTTCAAACAGTCTCTGTGTTTGACAATGCTTGTATTTGGGGAGAATTTCTAATTGCAACTTTTGCCTTGCACATAAAATCTATTCTTCCCACTCTTTATTCACAATCAGAAGGGAATGCCTTCTGAGTCATAGTGCTCCAGTTTTCCATGTAGAAATGTTCTCTTAAGGGTAATGCTAAAGGCATCCTATACTGGAACTGGATGGGGGCTCCTCCTACATAGAAACACAGATAGAGATCTTTTCAGAGCTCTTCCCTTCCCACATAACTTCCTCAATCCATTGGCAGTACTGTCAAAAGAACCACATGCAACCAGCTGCCCAAGCATTCAAATCAGCTTGCCTTTGGGACCAGCTGCAGTGACGAGTGGGCTTGCAGGCGTGCTCTGCTCCCCAGTGCTCCACTGGCCATGGTGAGCACAGTTCTGGGAGTGCTCTCTCTCACAGACAACCTCAGGGACAAGACGTTGGAACTTGGAAATAAAATTTCAGACATCAGGGCATGCCTTGTAGCAAGAGTTTGGAGATTTAAAGACAATTGGTTTTGTTATTATTGTTCATTGACTTGGCTGGGTAGCTGGCCCAGAAAAGAGAAAAGAGAGAAAGAGGGTGGTGGGAGCAATGTATAAGAGGAACCAAAAAAGCCAGAAGAATCACGAAAAGCAAGTTGAAGACAGAGACTGTGTCCTTGCCTCTTCTTTGACCCATTCGAACACAGATTAGAATCCTGATGTAAAGGTACCCTCCCTGGAGCTGGAAATACCATTTCCAAGACTTTTGTAATTAAATTATGTGTAGATTTTTCTCTCATTTAATCTTTTTACATGTCTGCTCTTATTTATGTATTACCCTTAGAAAATCATATTTTTGACTGGACTAAGACTTAGAGGTGGAAGTTCTCAAAAAAGACAGACCCTGTCTCTTGGCCGTGTCTCTGGCATCTTTCCGTGGCCTGCTTCATTCTCTTGGCCAAAATTTGTCATAATCTGCAGTCTCATCCTGATTTTTCTTAGTACACTGTTTCTACAGAGCAATACATTGACATTTTGTTACCCCACGTGAAGTGGAGCAACAAAACACTGAACCTTGAGCACTTGGATTTCTTACCTTCTTTATTCAGGGGCATTATCTTTTTTAGAGAGGTTGAAAACTTGCAGATTTTGATAGCTCTTTAGGGTCCCAGCCACAAGGCACGGTAGTTATCAATCGGGAATACCTGTCTCTCTTTTTTTTTTTTTTAACCATAACCAAGTTGAGAAGAGAACACTCAGATTGGCATCTACAGTGCTGCCTTAAACAGATGTGTGCGTCCTTTCTCCAGTTCTCTTTGGTCTATAATAGGAATGCGCCTCACCCAGTGGCAGGCAGACATCACAGTGGGTCAAGACAGCCCATTTCATGGGGAAGGCTTGTTTGTCATTCCTATCACTGATCTGAAGCACACAATCATCCCACTCTTCACCCAGAGCATCCGCAGCAACTTCTGTGTCCATACCCTTCCCATAAAGGAATCAAATTTGCAGTCATCCTCCACTTTGATGAGTTTCTGGCAGCCAATGGCTTCATCCTGAAGCAGCTGACCACTACCAAGATGCCATGAAAAAGAGCTGACCTCATTTAATCTTTACCACAATCCTTTACTGTGCATCGTTATCCAATTTTATGTACGAGAAACAGAAGCTCAGAGATTTTTTATTCCCTAAAGGTAGAGGCAAGATTTACAACTATGTCTCTGCTGCCCCAGACCATGCTCCTTGTTCTTCAGGAAACCTGCCATCTTTAGATACATACGTGGGGTTGGAACTAAGTTCTCAAACGATTAAAACACTTGCCCATATTCACATAGATACTAAGTAGCAAAGCCAGGATTTGAAACCAGTCTTTCTGGCTTCGGGTCTTAAATTACTAAACACTTCGATGACTAGGATTTCTAAATCTTTGCATATGGATAGGTATCACTCCAGAGCTTAAATATATCCTGGGAGCCCTGGCCGGTTTGGCTCAGCGGTTAGAGCGTCGGCCTGCGGTCTGGAGAGACCCGGGTTCGGTTCCCGCTAAGGGCACGTACCTCGGTTGCAGTTTGTCCCCGGCCCTGGTTGGTCGTGCGGGTGGCAGCCACTTGATGTGTCCCTTCACATCGATGTTTCTCTCCTCTCTCTCTGTTCCTCTCTCTCCCTCCCTCTCTACCTGAACAAAAAATGGAAAAAAAAAAAAAATATATATATATATATATATATATATATATATATATATATATATATATATATCTATCCTGGGAAAGAGATTATATAAATTCGTAACTATTGAAAGAAAATAAAGGAAGAATTATTTATCTTTCAAATCAAAATAAATTCTCCTGGCATACATGACCCCAGTATTCAGGTACAGATTAGGGGAAGAGCTAGGAGTGTCTTTGATCACTCTAGCCGTGTGTGTGTGTGTGTGTGTGTATTTGTGTGGTGGGGGTGTGGAGTTGAGCTGTCTGATGGAGATAGTGAGGCTGAGGGCAGGAGACACACCTGCATCTGATACCTGGTGGATGAACACAGGCAGGTCACCCTAGAGCAGTAGAGTGGAGGATCCAGAGTCCATAGGATCAGAAACCAAGAATTACGGTGAAAATAAAGTAGAAGTGATAACAATAACCAAAGTTGGAGAGAGTGCTCTACATATTATTGTTTAAACATTATGTCTCCTACTTTGTGGTTGAAGAAGCGGGGCTTCAGAGAATTCAGACACATCACCCAGGGCTGAAGTCAGAATGTGGCAGAACCAAGAGTCAAACCCTAAAGTACCTGGATCCTAAAGTAGCAAGATGAGGGCAAGGAGATTCTGGGAGCAGGAGGGTTCAGCTGAATCTGGGTTAGGAAATTTACCAATTTACTTGGTGAAATTTACTTGGTGAAAACAGAGGGCCAACTGCCCTTAGTATGGCCTTAGAGAGGAAGTACTCAAAGCTCAGTATCCCACAGTCACATCCTGGGAGATGACAGAGCACTTGTCACTTGTTTTTTTAAAAAAGCCATTTAAACTTTGTGATGTGAAGACAAAGAGAACAAAACAGTAGATTGAAAGCTTCCTTATCCTGGGAGAAACATCCAAGAAAATTGTTCAGGCAGAAGAAGGAAGGAAGGAAGGAAGGAAGGAAGGAAGGAAGGAAGGAAGGAAGGAAGGAAGGGAGGGAGGGAGGGAGGGAGGGAGGGAGGGAGGGAGGGAGGGAGGGAGGGAGGGAAGGGAAAATGATAGAAGGATGGAAAAGGTAGAGGGAGGGAGAAAAGAAAGTGATGAAAAGAGAGAGAGAATTTTAAGAAATATGGAATCTACCACAAGTCGGAACCCTCAGCAATGAATCTATAGACAGCTGTCACTAAAGGTTATTTTTAGGTAACAAATTTAAATACACCTTTTTATCATCTGTGCCCCTGTAGATTATGAGTTCTGGAGATCATCATCTACAACACATACAAAATTTTGATAATTCCCCAAAGACTTAGAACAATACTGTGCATATAGTGGGTGTTGAATAAATAAAAGGTTGACATTGATTGATAGTCTCTTCCCTAAAGGAAATTGATCTCCAATTCAAATCTTCAACATAACACTGAGCAAGGTTAATCTTCATATCCCCACAGATGGAGACTAATGGGATAGGCCTAAGTAGGCAGAAATGCATCAGGAAGCCAAATTGGGAAATGATAGCTATTGTCACCCAGGGAATTGCCAAAAGTGGATGTCACTCATAGCCCCCAGCTCCAATGTCTGAACCTTTTTTAACCCCCCCCCCATAGATATCAATAGACTGGTAAAAACAAACAAACAAACAAATAAAAATAACACTAATAAAAGTGAAAAATGCATATAAATAAAGGTTTAAAAATTATTGAAAACTGACGTTAGCAAGTTGGTCATGAACAACACTTTGTTATTTGCTTTTGAAAAATGGTAGTTGCTGAAATGTTGTAGGTAGGTGACAAACAGCTCCTCCCCTTCGGCCTCAGACCAAGTCGCAGACGAAACAGTCGTCTACACAGCCTAAGTGGCCCAGGTGCTTCGTAAACAAACATCCATCAGCGAGCTGACACTAAGCAGTTCCTACAACCTGCTCTGCATATTTGAAAAAGTCTGAACTCTGTTCTTCCAGGTGCTCGTGAATATTTTAGCCAGTCTGTGTATTTCTCTTTCCTTTTTTTTTTTTTTTAAATTTTATTGAATGTATTGGAGTGACATTAATAAAATTATATAGGTTTCAAGTGTATGATTCTATAATACATCATCTGTATACTGTACTGTGTGTTCACCACCCCAAGTCAAGTCTCCTTCCATCACCATTTACCCCTAACACACCCTCTCCTACCTCCCTTCCCCCCTGATAATCACTATACTGTTGTCTGCTTCTACGAGGTGTTTTGTTTTATTCTTAATCTCTTCATTTTTACTGTCCATGTATCCTAAGTACCATTCATTTTACTGATGAGAGCCATTTTTTTAATAACCATTATACTTTTCTTTTGACTTCTTTTCCTTTATCAATTTTAGAGAGAGGAAGGGAGAGGGAGAGAGAGACAGAAACATCAATGAGAGAAAGCATCGAACGGCCGCTTCCTGCATGCCCCCCACTGGGGATTTGGCCCACGACCCGGGCATGTGTCCTGACTGGGAACTGAACCAGTGACCTCTTGGTGCATGGGTCCACACTCAACCACTGAGCCACACTGGTTGGATATACCGTTATGCTTTTGATTAGAAGTTGCCAGTTTATGCAATAAAAATTTGTTTCTAATATCCATTGTGCTGGTTAATAAAACTACCAGTGTGGATAAGAGATAAGGATAAAAGGAAGCCTTTAATAGTTACCTCTGAAGTGTGGCCTTTGTTATATAACATTAGATGACCACCCTAAAGTGTGGATTCCTGTTTGTAACAACCCACTGCCCTTCAGCAGTAAAGCCAGCACACGGGTCTATACATCCTCGCTTTGGGTGGGTTATTTTAAAGTACATAACAAGCAACATAACAAAATGAACCATAGTTAAATACTTTTCTCATTTAAAAATAATGATTTTTATCATTGGCAGATGAAATGCATTCCAATATGTACATTAAATATATTCAATATTCTCTTATTCTTGAATGTGAGAGAATACAAAAGACATAACCGCCTATTACTTACATAAACACAAAAAAATCCAGCCGCTCCAAGGTAACTTTATACTCTGCAGTATGACCAAGGCACTGTTGTGAGCTGCAACTTCTGTGCATGGCTTTTCAGTTGGGAGAACACACATTGGCTGGAGTCACTCTGCTTCCCAGTTTCTGGGAGTTTGGTTCAAACCCTGATTCCAAACGGGCAAGTCTGTTGTCCTGCCTGGGACTGCAGTAGATTCCAGAGGCCCTTACAGTTTTACGTCCCCTCTGGCTCTGATGGGTACAGGAAGCTCTGTAGCGGGACTCAGCCCAGCGCAGCGTAGGGGTCTCCCCCTCCCGTGTGTCCCGGACCCTTTCTCCTCATATTAGCCCTCGTGCAGAAGTTTGCTCTTTTCACTGATTTGTATAATGTGCACGCAGGTCCTCCTTCCCTCCCTCCCTCACTCATGCATTCACCCATTCAATGTCTTTACTTTAAGGCTGGGCAATATTGAGGGGTTTATACCTCAACATACACAGCTCTAAACTTTAACAGAAAACTACTTATTCTGGTCCTTCCACCACACAGACTCAGGCCCTGCATCTGATTACTCATTCTCTGCCACAGTGGAGTGCCTGGCTCCATGACGTATTAGTTACCTTACATTATAGAGCAGACAGTTACTTTTCCTCAATACTTCTCTTCCCCACACCCAGTGCTTTTAAATTTTGCACCATTCGGTGATTTGATTTTCTCAGTAACACAAGACATTTCGGAATTGGGAGAAACAAAGGGCAGAAATGGTCAACAAAAAGGTCATTTTAAACCTGTAGTTTGTGTAACAAAAAAGGACCAGGAGCACTCAGATCCCAGAACAGTTATCCAGACCTTCAGTGCATCTTTTCTAACTTTCGATCCTGAGTCATTTACATAAGAACTATTATCTGACAAGGGTCATTTCTTCTTTCTTCTAATGGAACACCATGTTATTATTTTTCCTACATTTAGTTTTTTAATATGTGAACTTTCTTCAGTCTTCTAGAAAAGTAAAGATGGCTTTGTTTACTACATGATGGAGATCTTATTCTCCCAGAGACAACTTTTTTTTCATTCCAGTCAAGTCTCCAAAGATGAAAAACTGACTCTGTGAGATTATAAAAATAATCCTCAGATATGTTTATATCCCCCCTGAGGTCTGAAATGTAAGGTAGATAGAGAAGCTGGTATATTTATTACTGATAAACTTCTCATGTTTGTTCCCTGTATTATTGTAAACAAAAGATAAAACTGGTCCGGCTGGTATGGCTCAATAGTTGAGCATCGACCCATGCACCAGGAGGTCGCCAGTTCGATTCCCGGTCAGGACACATGCCCAGGTTGTGGGCCCGATCCCCAGTGGGAGCATGCAGGAGGCGGCCAATAGATGTTCTCTTCCATCAATGTTTCTATCTCTCTCTCCTTCTCACTTCCTCTCTTTCTAAAAATTAATAAAGAAAAAAAATTAAAAAAAAAAAAAAGCTAAATCTGGGGTCTATTTATGTATCCAAATGCAAATTAGGGAAGCATAGGCCCTGGTATCTCTGCAGCCCAACCGACTACTGCAAAAACCGGAGAGCTTTGTTTAGCCCAAGAGTCATGGGCAAGTATTTGCTTTCGGAGCAGTCCTGCCCGCTTCCTCACGAAAAGTTTGGGGAGAGTGAGCTGCCAAGAACTGCATTTATGGCCCCTCAGGAACACAGGGTCTGTGAAGGCTAAGCAGCAGCGGACAGCAAATCCGCAGGAGCAGTACTTCTCCAACGTCAGGTGTGAGACTGTCACCTGGGAGCTTACGAGAGGGCTCCTGACTCAGCAGGTCCAGGGTGAGGTGAGATTCTGCATTTCTAACAAGCTCCTAGGCGATGTCAATGCTGCTGGTTTGAGACAAGTACCAAGACGCTGGAGACAAATGAAAGTTCTGATGAGGACTCCAGAGGACATTCTAAATGCAAGATATTTTGAGTTTCAGTATAATGTTACTAAGGACCTCAAAAGTGTGTGTGTCTGTATTTTTTTTTAATGCCTGGATAAAGTCATACTGTTTTATTAATTTATTTATTTAGTAGAAGAAAATAGCATACATAAAAAGCAAGCAAATGATCCTTCATGGATTTTTCACAAAGCCATTTAACCATCAAGCGCACCAAGAAAGAGAATATTATCAGCATCCCAGAAGCCTCCTCACACCCAGATCTAAACCACTACTTCTCCCCTCCCCCTTCCTGAAGGTACCACCATCCTGATTCCTAGAAGCAGAGAGTAGTTTGTTGTAAACTTTGAACAAAGTTTTGCAGTAAGTAGCCTTTTTCTTCTGGCTTCAATCACCATTATATTTGTGATATTCATCCACATGGCATATGTGGTTTGTTGTTCTCCATTCCTCTACACCAGTGGTCAACAAAGTTTTCTTTAAATGGCCAGATAGCCAACATTTTTAGTTTTGGCTGTGGTAGTAGCTGTCACAACTGCTCAGCTCTGCTGCTCTAACGTGAAAGCAGCCCTAGACAATACATGAACAAAGACCTGGCTCTGCTCCAGGTAAACTTCGCTTACAAAGGCAACCATAGGTCCAGTTTGGCCTGTGGGTCCTCGCTAATTGACCCCTGCTCTATCCTAGTCCAGTGTAAAGATTCATCACAGTTTATTTCTCCATTTTCTTCATTTTATTTTTTAAGCACTTGACTATTTTTTTAATTGAAATTATTACACATTTAGCAACTTAGAACAATATGAAATGTTTATCTCCCCATCCTGCAGTGTGGGGGGGCTCACTGAGCGCCTCTCCTCAGGGTCTCCCCAGGCAGGAATCCCAGTGCCTTCTGGCCTGGGATCTTATCCAAATCTGGGCTCTGGGACAGAAATTGCTGCCTAGCTCACTCTGGGAGCTGGTCGGAGTTGGTTCCTATGGTTATAGGACTAAGATCCCTGTTTCCTCACTGGCGGTCCACTGGAAGCTGCCTTTAGCTCCCCGGGGTCTCGCTTTAGTCCTTGCACGTGTATGTCTCATCTCAGAGCGACAGCAAACCACATACTCTGCACACTTGAAATCTCTCTTCTAGACCGTGCATTGTTTTATGTTTTATATTTAAATGGGTGACCTTCCTCAACTGATTTAGGGCACAAGATGAGGAAGTGACTAAGAATCAGTATTTTTACCATATGGGTATCCAACTGACCCAGCAGTGTTTATTGATAAGACTATCCTTTCTCGCCCTGGCCGGTTTGGCTCAGCGGTTAGAGCGTCGACCTGCGGTCCTGAGAGACCCGGGTTCGGTTCCCGCTAAGGGCGCGTACCTCGGTTGCAGTTTGTCCCCGGCCCTGGTCGGTCGTGCGGGTAGCAGCCGCTCGATGTGTTCCTTCCACATCGATGTTTCTCTCTCTCTCTCTGTTCCTCTCTCTCCCTCCCACTCTATCTGAACAAAAAATGGAAAAATGTCCTCGGGTGAGGATAAAAAATAAATAATAAAAAAAAGACTATCCTTTCTCCACTGCTCTGTGGTGTCAAGTCAATCAGTGGGCATGCATATGTGAGATTATATTTGGGCCACGTGTTCCACTGGCCTTGCTCCCTATCCTTACACTACTGTGTGCCACCTGGTAAGGAGATTGAAGGGATAACTTCCATCTGCCTCTAACCAATGAAACTGCCTGGCTCTCTGGGAAGAAGCTAGGATTCACTGTATGAATTACTTGGCTATGGTCAGTTTGCTATGCATTGCTAGGTAATTTTAAACTTTATCCTGAAGGCAAATAGGAGGCAGTGAAACAATTTAAGCAAGCAATTAGATTTTTTATTGCTTTCCAATTAAGATGTTAGGTGGGAACAACATAGATGAGTATCAGAGTTAAATTGTGTTTTAAACAAATATACTAACAATTATAGAGAAGATGGATAGTGAATCTGAAGTTTATGAAAATGGTCAGGACTAGAGATGACAGGGCCCTGAGAAAGCCTGTGACCATGGTAATATAGATATAAAAGATTTAATGGATGCTACCTGGAGACCAATTACACCTGGAGTGTTGATTACAATGATGAGAGGCATGGTTCCTAGCAATACTACTAACAGAGAATCCAGGAGAATTTATGAGTTGAGGACTGAGTATGTTGAGATTAAGTTGCTCACAATATATCTACATGTAAATATTTATCAGAGAGAAATAAGGGCTGGTGCTCAGCAGAGAAACCAAAGCTGGAAATAGATTTGGGGGAGTTTTCTGCATTTAGATGATAATTGGAGCCATGATTGAATCCGATCATCTAGGGAATGTATACAAAGCAAGAAGAAAAGCCTACTGTGGATAGAATCTTGGTGAATTTCACTATCCACAGGGCATGCTAAGAGGGAGAAAGGGAGAGATTGATTAGTTAGGTAGGAAGAAAATCAGGAACAAACAATAATCTCTCTTACATCCATCTTATTACAACTTCCTCTGCAATTATTGCCATCTCAAAATAGTAACTGCTCTACTTAAAATATATAATGTTGCACAGAAGAAATATTGACCTTGTCTTTGTCCTTTTCTATAAGAATTCATTAAAATCATGTTTTCTATAGTTGAAGCATCACCTATGATGTTAATAAAATTACATGAGCACACCAGAGATTAAATTGATGAGAAAGACATTCATAAATGATAATAATTTCCATGATGCTGTCAGGTAGCCTCATTCTTTTTAATTAAAAACAGACGAGTGGAATGGAAAAAGTCTCAGCTGGAATCACATGCTCAGGATTGCAAAGAATAAAGTAAATGTGTCCCTAGAGCATGGAGATGGTCCAGGTGAGAAGGCTAGGCTGAGGGGGAGTTGGTGTATCCCTACCTTCAATCCAGGGTTCCATTTTTATGCCCTGGTAGATGTTGGATATTTCCAGCCTTTGATGATGAGATTGGGAATTCCTAGTGATCTCCCTGCAATTTCCTAGCAGAGTCTATACAGTGAAACCTGCAATGTAGGTAAAAGTAAAAAGCAAGGCATGCTGGGACAGGAAAGCCACACAGTCAGCTCAGCTGTCCTCAACCTGTGAAGAGTCTGTTGCCCTCCAGGCTCTTGAACACAACAACCAAAAGCCATCAGTTCACAGGTTCCATGTTCATTTCATCCAGTAAAGTTGTTTCTTCATCCACAGGGCAGCAAAACAATATAAAATTAGAGGAAGGAATCAAATCAATAGTCGGTCCAGCTGGAGACAGTGTGTGTTCTCCTCTGAGCTGTTAGCAGGTGCACTGGGTGAATACAGATAAGTTGATAAATGGCTGATTCGATAGACTGGTGGCAAACACATGCTTTGCCAGAGATGACTTTTTAAGTCACCATACATCAAACAGACATTGTCAGCCTTTGAGGATAAACCTGTGAAGCCTTGTTGTGCTCTTTGAACCACCTCTGAGACCCAGAGACTGAAAAGGGGCCTGAGTGTTCCTCTGAATCCATTGGGAGGATTGAGAGCTTCAAAGAGGAGCACCATCCTATCCAAGGGGAAATACACTGATTGAAGGAGCCAGTGTGAAATAGTCTTTAATAATTACCAGAAAGCTGGAATCGACTGGTGTTTTGCTGAGCTATATTTTATCTTTATTGGATTAACTGTGACACAGTAGGTTATGTCAAAGGGAATCTGCATGAATATTAAAAGTAAATGTGGTGTGAATAATAGATAACTTACATTAGATGCACCAGCATGCAGTAATTTTTATTCACCTACATAATTAGATTAAAACAAATCTGCTGAATAAAATACATTGTCTTACTATAATCTGGTTTGAAAACACCCAAAATTCATGGCCAAAAGGCTGTTTGCTGATATTTTACATATAAATACATAATTCACCCTAAGAAATGTTTCCCAAAAGGTCCATAGTAGTTACGAGACTGGATGATAATGACTACGAACAGTCTAGAGCCAGTAAGAAGTACCCTTTAGGTCAAATAGGACACCTACAATGTTGACACCAGAATAGAAAGGCCAACATGTGACTTTTATGTTCATGTCTGGGAAATTATGATGGACAGTAAATTACCTAAGGGCATTAACCATAGATAAGTTCTTATCTGCATACTGAGAGTCCACCTGTTATTATTTTCAAGTGTCTATTTTCTGTTGTCTACTTTAGTCCTGCAAGATAAACTTGTTTTTGAGGCAAGCTGTGTTCCTCTTTTGGTCTGGGGGAAGCTGGCATTCAGATTTTTCCTGTAGATCTCAAAGCTTCCCAGTCTTCAAGCTGGTATCCTCCCACTGCCCAGCACTGTCTCCCCAGATGCTGTTTCCCATTGCAAAAGAAATTCAGCTAGAATCTGCTGTAACAAGCGGTGGGTTTCAACACTGTCTACTACCATCCACCCATGGATGCTGGAGACACCCCTGTGCATTTCTCTCAGCTCCTGGAGGCTTCTGAATATACTGGGCCCTTGAGAAAGAATTGTCCATATAGAGAAGTTTGAGTGTGGCTCCCAAAGTCTACGGCAAGAGTGGACCCCACTTTTGCTGGATGATATACTGGCAAAATGCTGGTGGATGGATATACATGGCTCATGAGGCAGGTGAGGAGTGGGGTTTATTCTTGAATGGATGGCTGGGCGGCCAGTCCCGGCTGGTCCCCCACAGCTCGTTGGTGCTGGCAAGAGCTGGTATTGGGCTCTTTCTGCTAAGTACCAGGTTTCTGTTCCCCCCGCCACCCGGCAGCTCCTCTTCCCCTTTCTCCTCCCAGTGCACCTTGACTAGGAGGCCCCATTCCCTGATTTGCCTGGGTCATGTTCTAGCTTATTCATTTGGTTCCAGGAAAATGAATAATAGCGCCCTTTTACTCTCAACAGTGACCTGTTTGGAAATTGATTTACGTGGTCACCTTAACCTTGTCCAGCCTTGCTGGGAGGTCATTGTTTGAGTCCCTCAGTCTTCCCTTGTGATCTGTTGCTCCAGCACAAAACTGATTCCTTGCCTACTTCGGGGCCTTATGCTTGAATTCCTTTTTTAAATAAAATCTTTAAATATATGTTTTAGTGATTTTAGAGATAGAGGAAGGGAGAGGGACAGAAAGAAACATCAATGGGTTGCCTTCTGTATGTGCCCCAGCCCAGGTATGGGCCCTGACCAGGAATTGAACCAGCAACCTTTTGGAGCACAGGACAACACTCTACCTGCTGAAGCTCTCCAGCCGGGCATATGCTTGGATTTTTTACCCCTCTCTCTCTCCACAAAGTCAGTTCTTGCAAACGCAAGGTTTGGCTACTCAAGTAGGTTCTGAGGCCGGCATCGTAAGCTTATTTTGGCAGTCGACGATGGAACATTAACTGCTTTGCTCTTTCTTTTTATCCCTGCCATTCTAATTCCCCTTGAGGCAATGTAGAAGGTTGGTGATGGAAAGTGTCATATACAGAAGAGTCAAGGAAAAAACCCTCAAGGGTTTTATTTTTTTCATCATCTGATCCATTTATTTATTTTTTTTATAATTTTTTAAATTAATTTATTTTTGTTACAGATGTTTTTCCTTTTCCCCCCCATTGATACCCTCCTCCCATTTGCTCCTCCACCCCCACCCCCAGCATTGTTGTCTATGTCCATTGGTTATGCTTAAGGGTTAGGAGCTTATGCTAAGGAAGAATTTCAATATGAAAATAAAAATGAAGCAGGTGGCTGGTGGAGAAGTGGAAAAGCAGGTTGAAGGGTTTTATATTAAAACATATTTTCTCAGCATTCTCCTACTTCTAATTTCCCGTTTGCAACTTGCAATCTTAAGACATTCTTTATTTTTTATCCTCACCTGAGGATATGTTTTTATTGATTTGAGAGAGAGAAAAACCTCGATGTGAGAGAGAAGCATCAATCATCTGCCTCCAGTACATGACTCGATGGGACGGAACTCACAACCCAGGTATGTGCCCTGACTGGGAATCAAACCCGCAACCTTTGGTGCATGGGAAGAGGACACTCAACCAACTAAGCCACCCAGCCAGGGCTCAAGACACTCTGGCCACATCTTCTGGAGTGTCTAATGTAAGCTTTGTGGAGGGGGGGGGGGAGCGATAATTGCTATTAATTATTGAATATTGAATAGCATCCAACACATAAGTTGCCTCACTATTTGCAGAAATCCCTTAGGGTGGGTATTGTTATCACTGTCCTTGTTTAACTAATGTGGCACCTGGCACGTAGAGAGGTGAGTCGGCTGTACAAGGTTATTGATGCCTGGTGGTTGAGCCAGAAGGAGAGCCGGCGCAATTTGACTCCAGAGCGCCTGCACTTAAGACAAAGGCTCTCCCAAAGACACAGAGCTTGCAGACCTGTAACTTGGCAGATTAGTGAAAACACAGGATGAACTTCTGTTCCTGAGAGAGAGGAGGGTGTGGTAAATGCTGTCAGAAACCCGTCTGCGCTTGTGTAGTTTCCGGCGAATGACCCCGGAGTCCTCCCCAGAGCAGCTTGCAAAGGAGCCTTTGCTGATGGTCTTCTGACAGGATGGGCCAAGAGCTTCCCCCAAGAATTGCTCTCTCCTCATAATTATTCACATCTGTGTGCTTCATCTCCGAGGCGCGCTCTCTGGGTGGAAAGGGTCAGTGGAGTCGGCTGTCTGGTTAAAGCAGCAGCAAGTCCCTCCCAAGGCAAAGTGAACTGCGGCACCTGAGCTCCACCTACCGTGCTTCTCGAGGTTGCTGGAACCCTGGGAGCCCAGCTGGCCCGGAATCCAGACCCTGCTCTGCTCCCAGAGGCCCCAGTGAGGAGCCCACTGGGGAAACGGGCCACCGAAGGAGCTGCCAAGATGCCAGGGGCTGCGGGCCCTCACAGCTCCTGGCAGGAGCGAAAGAGTCGCAGGAAATCACCGGAGGTAGAATCTGCAAACATAGCCAGAGGTGTGTATTGAAAAGGATGACTAACGACACATAAATAGGTTCTAGAAATCTCATTCCACGTGCATACGTGTAGAGCAGAAATCATTTAGGCTTGTCTCCCATGAGAGTGGATACAGTGCAGAAACAGAACCAGCAGCCGTTACAAACACGGAGCGCTTCGGCGCCGTCGGAGGATCGCGGCAAGTCTGCCCCAGCGGGACCCGCTGCATCCGACGCTGAAGATGCGCGTGGGCCTGTATAGATGGGATGCAATTAATATCTCAGAGGCAAGGCTGTTATGTCCCTCATCGAGTTAGGTGTTTCTCTGTGATGGATGAGGTCAAACTAGGACCGGCAGAATGTGTCAGAATTAACACAGATGCTCCTCCATGTGGTGTTTGGGTTGCAGTTCTCATTTGTGGCTTTTATTGTTCCCTCCTCGACAGTTCGCCGCAGTGGCAGATGTTTCCTAAGTGTGCACCTTTTGTGTGGCTTTACGTCCCCCCGCAGAGTGATCCTGGGCCGAGGCCTCCCCTGAGGTTACAGCTAGTGAATCTTGTAGAAAGTTTTTCCTTGATCAATGTAATGTATGCACGTAGCAGAAAACCACATAGACTAGACTGGCTTATGAAATACACCAAGTCTGCCACCCCTCCATCCCCGCCCCAAACACTCTCCAAGGGCAACCACGCTGAACGCTGTCTGTTTCTGGTTCTTTTGTGAGTCGTGGATCTGAATAATTTGTTTTAGGGCTGGTTTTTAATGTACAAATTTTATAATTTTAGTTGAATTTCCTGCTATTATTGAAAAGATGCTAATATTACCCCCATACCCTCTTCCCCTTCTCTTAAATTTTATTGATTATATCCCTATTTTTAAGGCTTCTAACAGTTACCTTTAAAACTGCTAATGAAATATGCCTCCTCCAATTTTATGTTCCGTACATTTCTGAGAATATAAATTAAACCCCCAATTTGTAAAATAAGAATTTTAGGTTCATTTTTTTCCTCCCTCTCTCTCACCTCCCATTTCCCAGTCTATTCTGTTTATTTATTTTATCTTTACTGCTGAGAGTATTACAAATGTCCCCCATTTTTCCACCACTGCAGGGAGTTCATGCCCCACTCCAGGCCTTCACCACATGTCTGTGTCCATGGGTTATGCAGATATGCATACATGTTCTTTAATTATCCTCTAATGTTTTTACCCCCTGAGATCTGTCAATCTGGTTCTTTTGTTTGTTGTTGTTTTATCCTCACCCAAGGACATTTTTACATTTATCTTCAGATAGAGGGGGAGGAAGAGAGAGACACACACACACATGGAGTGGCTGCCACCCACACCACCCCCAACTGGGCCGGAGAAGAACTGCGACCTAGGTACGTGCCCTCAGCGGGAACTGAACCAGGGTCTCTCTGCTCCACAGGAGGACGCTCTAACCACTGAGCTAAACCAGCCAGGGATGTTAAACTGTTTTAAACATTCAATTGCAGCTCTTCTTTTGACTACAGATTGATTACAAAAGTTTGCCACCACGAACTATCTTAGCATGGTTATGTTAAAAGATAAACGGAGGCATATTTAAAATGCTTAAGAGTTTATTTGAACAAAAATCGAGTGGAATCAGGCAGCATCCACTCTAGCAGATAGAAAAGGGCTGGGAAGAACTATACAAAATGAAAGACTTCCATCGGCAGAAAGGCCTGGGAACAAGGAAGATGTACGAGGCAGAAAATGTGTTGGTTATTACATGGTTGCTTCGCTTTAGGAGAGGGCAGGGATCGCTCAGGCAGGTTACCCACTAGTGTCAATCAGGCGATTCCTGATTGGTTTAAGATTCCATTTCTGGGAAAACAAAACTGTAATTAAGTCTAGGTTTTGTGACATGGGGCTTAGCATAGCAACTCTATTTTGGGCCTTTTGTCTTGTGGGTTTTTTTTGTTTGTTTGTTTGTTTGTTTGTTTTTGTTGTGTGTGTTTTAACAATTATAACTGTAAATATTGCTCACTCATGAAGTCAAAGAGCATCATGCTAGAGTTACATTACTTACATTTCATTGTCTGCAGTTCCAGTGATATCACAGCCCTCTGTCATTTAAATCACAATGTTCCTATTATCAAAGTCACTGACTCTAGACTAAAATCAAAGTCACTGGTGATATTTCTCCTTCCTTTCTCTCTACCAATAAATCAAACCATGCCCTATTTTGGTTTGGTTTGTGTTTGGGCCATGCATTGTATTTTTTTCCTGGCATTTTTATTGCTTTTCTTTTTTTATAGTTGAAAAAAATTATATCCTTCATCATGTGCCTACTGTTTTTTGCAGGCTTTCGTTCTCCTTTACTTGATATGCATCTCATCCTTTGAAGTTTCTTTACTCGGGTCCCACTAACTCCATGTTGCTGCTTTGTTATCCTACCTCTCAGCTACTGTCTTAGTATTTTCTTTTATGGAATTCTTGATTTCAATATATTCCCTCTTTGGGGTGCTGCAGTATATCCCCATTTCTTCTGATATTCTGAATAAGAAGTAAACTGAGTTCTTGCAATGTTTGGAATAATTTTGTTTTGCTCAAATATGACTCAATGTGGGTTAAGGTTAAACTGTTTGTTTAATTCATCCTATTTCTGGTTACTGAACTCTTATTCTTTGTTTTCCATAGATCTAGAATTATTTTGTCCTCTTTTTTCTTTAACACTTTCCTCCTCTATATTCTCCCTGTGCTCACTCGCTCTCTCTCTCTCTCTCTCTGAATATTGTATTAGATACTTGAACTCCAGAACTGATCCTCTGTATCTTTTAGTAGTCCCTTAGTGATTCCTTTCTCTTTGTCTTTTTGCTCTACATTCAGGAATCTTCCAAATTTTCTGTTAAATTTGTTATTGGGCCAATAATATTTTCAGTTTCCCACAGTATTGTCTTCTCTGATTGTTCATTTCTTAGCAATTTGTTGTTTTATAGATGATATGCTATTTGACTCTCTGAGAATCACAATCACATTTTTTCAAGAAGTTTTTTTAATTGAAATGTTTATTGAGGTAATTGGGATTCGCATGCAGTTCTAAAAATAATATACAGAGACCCCAAACAAACTACCTAGTTTCCGACAAAAACACTTGCAAAACAATAGCATAATATTACAACCAGGATACTGACAATCCACTGATATTGAGATTTCCCCAGTTTTATTTAGACTCAGTTATGCATGTATATTTAGTTCTATACAATTTTGTCACGTGTAGGTTTGTGTATCCTCTATCATATCCTAGGTACTGAGTAGTTCTATCGCTACAAGGACCCCTCACGCTGCCTTTTATAACCTTCCACCTCCCTTCTAATGCCTTTGTCTCTACTTGACAATCACTAATCTATTCTCCATTTCCATAATTTTATCATTTTATAATGCTGTGTAAATTAAATCATATGTTATTAACCTTTGGGGATTTGCTTTTTTTACTCAGCATGAATTACCTGAACATTCATCCAATTTATGTGTATTGAATTTTATTCCTTTTTATTTTTGAGCACTATTTCATGATATGCATGTAACACAGTTTATTTAACCATTTCCCCACTGAAGGATATCTGGGATGTTTCCATTTGTTTGTTATTATGAATAAAAGTGCTAGGAACATTCACATACAGGTTTTGTATGAACATAAGTGTTTATTTCTCTGGGATAAACACTCAAAAGTGCTATTGCTGGGATGTATGGTAGTTTCATGTTTGCTTTTATAAGAAACCACCGAGCTCTTTTACAAAGGGGCATTGTACATTCGCACCAGTGATGTATGAATGATCTGGTTTCCCCGCATCGTCACCAGCATTCTCTGTTGTCACTGTTTCTTGTTTTAGCCACTCTGATAGGTGTGCAGTGATATTTCATCGCACCTTTATTTCATATTCTCTAGATAGCTAATGACGAATATATTTTCACATAGTTATTTGCTATCTGTATATCCTCTTCAGTGGAATGTCTCTTTATATATGTTACACATCTTCTAAGTGGGTTGTTTGTGTTTTCCATGCTGAGTTTGAGAGTTCTTTATATATTCTAAACATTAGTCTTATTGAATATGTGGTTTGTGAAAATTTTCTTCCAGTCTGTAACGTGTCTTTTCAGTTTCTTTATATGAGTTCCTGCAGAGCAAATGTTTTAAATTTTTATGAGATCCAATCTACCAACTTTTTCTCACCCCTCCCTTTTTTCATGCTTTTGGTCTCATGTCTAAGAAATGTCCACCTATCCTTAGAAACTCATCATTCTTTTCCTATATTTTTATTTTCTAAAAATTTTATAGATTTACATTTTACATTTAAGTCTATAGTCCATTTCAAGTTATATTTTGTTTAAGATTTTAGTCAAGGTTCATTTTTTTTTTTTTTTTTGCCTATGGATGTCCAATTGTTCCAAACCATTTGTTGAAAAAGCCATCCTTTCTTTACAGAATTGCTTTTGGACCTTTGCCAAAATCAATTGGGCATATTTGTGTGAGTCTATTTCTGGGTGTTGTTTTCTGTTCCATTGATCGATGTGTCTATCCCTCTGTCAACACCACACTGGCTGGATTACTGTCGCCGTATAGTAAGCCTTAGCATGTGATCGTGACTCCTCCCACTTCATCTTCCTTTGTCAGGTTGTTTTAGCTATTGTAGGGCATAAACCTTTCCATATTACATTTAGAACAAACTTGTCTAAGTGTACAGAAACCCTCTCTAGGATTTTGATAGGAATTGTATTAAACTAATAGTTAATTTGTAGAAAATCGTCATCTTTATTATGTTGAGTCTTCCAATTCATCAACACATCTGTCCATTTATTTATTTCTTTTTAAAAAAACTTATTTTAAAATTGATTTTAGAGACAAGAAGGGAGAGAGAGGAAAGCATCAATGCGAGAGAGAAACAGCAATTGGTTGCCTCCCTTACGGGCCCCAACTGGGGATCAAACCCACTACCTACATATGTGCCCTGTCTGGGGATCAAACCCACCACCTTTCAGAGTATGGCACTATGTTCTGACTAACTGAACCACAACAGCCAGGGCTCTAATTATGTCAGGATTTCTTTCATCAGCATTTGTAATTTTCAGCATACAGATCTTACATATGTTTTGTTAAGTGCATACCTATTTTGTTTTGTTTAGAGTTACTGTAAACGGTATTATGCTTTTTACTTTGGTTTTCACATGTTTATTGTAGAATATAGAAATGGGATTAATTTTTGTGTTTTTGAATCTTGTATACTATGACCTTGCTGAACTAATTTATTAGTTCTAGGTGTTTTTTGTTGTTGTTGGTGGTGGGTTTTTTGTAGATTCTTTGTAATTTGATATGTATATAATCATGTCATCTGCAAAAGGAGACAATTTTATCTCTTCCTTTCCAAACTATATACTTTTAACTCCATTTTCTTGCTTCATTTTAGTAGTTAGACACCCAGTACTATGTTCAATAAGAGGAGTAAGCAAGAACATCCTTTCCTTATTCTTGATTTTAGAAGGAAAGCATTCCATTTCTCACCATAATATTAGTTGTTTTTTGTTGTTGTTGTTGTTTTTTATTTTTTATGCATGCTGTTCCTCACACTGTGGTAATTCCCCCATTCCTAAATTGCTTTTTTTTTTTTTTTTTTTGTCATTAGTATGTGTTAAATTTTGTCAAATGTTTTCTCTGCCTCAGTTGAGATGATCATATGCTTTTTCTTATTTAGCTTGGTGATATGATATATTATACTGATTAATTTTAGAATGTTGAATCAGCCTTGCATACCTGGAATATATTCAACTTCGTCATGGTATATAATTCTTTTTGTATGTTGTTAGATTAAATTTGCTAATATTTTGATGAGGATTTTTTGCATATAAGTTCAGGAGAAATACTGATCTATAATTTCCCTCTTTTGTACTGTCTTTGATGCTGGTAAGAGACCAAAGGTGTCTATGCCATCTTGTCGAGACTGGAAGTCTTCAATCACATTTTTAAAAATTCTGTTACTTGTAAGTTTTGTTTTTCATAAATACTTGTTTATTTTTGTATTTTCTCTTCCTTCCTTCAGGATTTCTTAAATATCTAGTGGTTCTTACTCTTCCATCCGTATAAGTATGGGTGTCAGGAAGCCGGAAGAGACATCCATGTAGGTGGGCGGGGCTTGTCTACTTCACTTTACAGTGTATAGGCAGAGAGCAAGCTATCAGCACATGAAATAGTATTAACACATTTCTCAAGAGAGACAGAACAGAGCAGATATGTTGCCCCTAGAGTACACACAAGGAAACCTGCCGATTCCAAGGAAGATACTGTCAGCAGCAAAACCCCTAGGAGATCTCTGAGAGGTGTACACTGCAGCAAGCAGGATGGAGAAGGGAGAAGCAGTAATGAAAAAAAGAATCATTTAAGGCTCTATATTTGAAATTACCTACTTTTTCTACCTCTTTCTATATTGTCTTGTTTTTTTCTGTTTTGTTTTGTTTGTGTTTGTTTACTTGCAGATAAGATCTTCTCTAAGTAAGTTGAAAATGTGATTGGCAGAAGTTAGGGACGCTAGCTTAGTGACAGGGTTCAAGAAAAAAAATTCTACCGTGTTCCAGCTTTTGTAGATATCTAGATATTCAATGATTGCCTCTCAGCTTATCCACACATGTTTTCAAGTTGCTGTTTTGAACCAGAAATCTAAAAGAATCTATTATTAAATTTATCTTAGGAAATACTGATTTACACCAATGCTTGAAAAGAATGGCAGACCGTTTTCATTCAGTTTTTCTCTTTAGTGAAAGAGTAAGAAACATCCCCCTCCTTTTTAAAGCACTAACCAATTGGTAAACTCTTCCTCTTTCTCATCTACAAATAACATACTTAAAACTTTACCTTCAATCTGACACTAAGCTTCCTCTTCTCCACTCTCATCTTTGTAAGTTCGGTGCCATACGGCTGAGTGGTGCCTGGTAGGGACATCTAAGGCAATCCAAGCCTCAACCAAAGATAGTGAGGACTCAGGTGAGGAATGTGATAAAAGTTGAAAAAGGTCAGCAATGAGTTTATCAAACACCCAAGACCCCCACTATCCATCAAGTAGGTTCACAGGGCAGACAGAAACAAAGATACAATGTTTTCTTTTTTTAGATGAAAGGACTCTCTATAGCCAAGCAAGACTATATAATGGCTTTAGATATATATCAAAGAGCAGGGCTCTCGGGGATTGGAAACAGTGTCTCAGATGTCATTTACTACCATTACTGACAGTCTTATTGAGTACTTCCAATGACAGGGAAGTCACTATTATAGGAGATTGCTCATACCATCAGAAAATATGTCTTCCATAAAAGTTCTACAAATATAACTTCCTAAAAGAAGCATGGTTATGTGTCAGTTGTCCCAGAGCAGTTCCAGTTCATACCTATTGTCCTAATGTGACTATTAAGTATGCTCCCTTTCATTCTCCAGATTCTCCTGGTCATCTACCTAGAAATGCCATGTTTTAGTTTTGTCTCTGAAGTTAATTACAAGTGGTTCTCCATATATGAAGACATTCAGCACCCACAAAAGAGCACTTAAAATGAATCCACTTAGCCTGGCCAGTGTGGCTCAGTGGTTGAGTATTGACCCATGCACCAAGAGGTTACTGGTTCAGTTCCCAGTCAGGGCACATGCCCAGGTTGTGGACCAAATCCCCAGTGGAGGTTGTGCAGGAGGCAGCTAATTGATGTTCTCTCTCATTGATATTTCTCTCTCTCCCTCTCCCTTCTTCTCTCTCTAAAATCAATAAAGAAAAAAAAAGAAATGAATCCACTTAAAATGGAAACCAAAATCTCATGGTGAAAAGTAAAATATGTTTTGACTGGGCCAGTACATTGGAATTGAAACTTGGAAGTATAATAAAAGTGTATTTATCTTATACCACTAACAAAATTAAGGTAAGAATTGTATAATTGTATATTTACGCTAATTTCTAGAATTAGTTTTTTTTCTTAAGAGGCAACTTTTTTAAGATATGAAATATTGATAGAGCATTTATTATATCACATTTTACTTTTACAACATTACTATAAAGTGGGTAATTCTTGCAAAAATACTCAAAGGTTTCAATCATTTTCCCAAGGGTTTCTCTTAATCATTTATTATACTAACTATTCTTGTTTTAAGTACTGATTGAGCCATCTTTGCATGCTTATCTTTCTTCACTCTTCATTTGTTTTTCAATAGCTTTCCATTGAATCTAGTAGTTCAACAACATCACTTTCATAAACTGTAAAATCCTTCCTGGTTTGTAAGATAATTTACAATTTCCCCATGCAGTAAATTTACATTGATTTTCATTGCATTGTGGACCATTTATCAACATTAGATAATGTGGGAGAATAAAAGCATTTTTGATGTGACAGGTATGGTTATATATCAATATTGAACAGTAAAGGTGTTTTATGTCTGAGCTTTTCAAATGAGGGAACTTCATTAAAATTTAGGTGTATGCTGGGTTGCTACTTTTAACAATCATAATATTAAGGACCATTTTTGTTAGGTTCTGTGTTTGGCAGAGTGGATAAAAAGCTGAATATGTATTCCTTGACATCAACAGACAATGTAGAAAGCAATTTTGATTAATTAAAAGACAAGGAACTAGGTAAGCAAAATGCAATGGGACCTACAAGTAATTAGTGATTTCCTAGTGGTTGAGATATTTGAAGACGAGTAGAGTTAGCCATGTAGAAATGTGGGTGGTGGAAGAAGACTCTAGGCAGAGGGAGTAAATGACCTGTGAGAAGTCCAAAGATGGAAAGAGCAGGGAACTTTCTGAGAATTTTATTAAAATTTTCAAAAATGTATACAGCATGGCATGCAAAGGAACAGTGCCAAGGAATGGGACTAAAGAAATTGTCAAGAAAAGGTATTGGCCCCAAAGTACACCAAACAAAACCAAACTATTGTGGCTATATAAGAATTGAGAAGCGCCCTGGCCGGTTTGGCTCAGCGGTTAGAGCGTCGGCCTGCGGTCCTGAGAGACCCAGGTTCGGTTCCCGCTAAGGGCACGTACCTCGGTTGCAGTTTGTCCCCGGCCCTGGTCGGTTGTGCGGGTGGCAGCCACTCGATGTGTTCCTTTCACATCGATGTTTCTCTCTCTCTCTGTTCTTCTCTCTCCCTCCCACTCTACCTGAACAAAAAAGATGGAAAAATGTCCTCGGGTGAGGATAAAAAAAAAAAAAGAATTGAGAAGCAGTCTGCACAATCAGTATCACCCTAACTACCACCCATAGACAATGATACTGAGGTACCTACTTAAAGTTCTCTAACCCAATGTTTTTTCCCATGGTATATATGCTGCTTTCATATTAGCAATAGATAGTAGTTGGTCTAATAAAAAAGAGCTTTTGTAGTTATGAATATATGTAAAGATGATAGATAGATAGATAGAGACAGGCATAGTTTTGTGCAAAAGATTTCTGACTATACCAGTTTGTATTTTTTTTTATTTTCTAACAAACACAGAATGCATCCATAGTTTGACTATTTTCAATTTTTATCTCTAACCAATTAAGATGTGCTCAAGCCCACCTTTCAAATGTAAAATTATTCCGGCATGTTATTTTGGCTAAAGTAGTCTTTTAAAATGTTTTTTATTGATTTATTTTAGAGTGAGAGGAAGAGAGAAAGAGATAAAAACATCAATGAGAGAAACATTGATTGGCTGTCTCCTGCATGCCCCCTACTGGGGATAAAGCCCACAACTTGGGCATGTGCCCTGACCAGGAATTGAACCGGGATCTCTCAGTCTATGGGATGATGCCCAATCCACCGCCAGGCTTGGCTAAAGTTTTTATATAGCATGGCTACAGTTAGCCAAGAAAACGATACTTCTCACACATGACCTTGAATATGACTATAAAATGTTATATGAAAGAACATCTTGTAAATCATAACTTTGACTTGTCCAGTCTTTTCAGAAAATGAGAAAAAGCTTTTTTACTGTAAAATTATATAAATCTCAAGAAATAACCTACCTGGTGTAATTGAGTATCTTAGGTCAAATCCCCTTGAAGCATACTCTGTGACAGGGATTTGAGTATACATGATGAATTGAAGAGTGCTCTGGAGGGAAAGTCCTACAAAGGAGCGAGTGAAACAGAATAGAGAAGGGGTAATAACTGAACAAGAATGTGGTCTCAGAGCTAAAAAAGCTCTGCAGCATAAATTGTACCAAAGAGATTTTATTCCCTTGAGGCAAGGGCTTACCTTTTGTACTCTTGTATCACTCAGCGATTGGCCCTTCCATAGATGGAGGATACTACTTAAGAATCCCTCAAATAAATAGTTTCTACAAAATATAAGGTTATTTGTGAGCATTTATAGCCAACATCTACAACAGCCTACTACAAAGAATTATGTAGGGCACCAAAACACAGTCCACCCCTTGGACTGCCCAAATAGACTTGCTTCTCACCTTCCAATTACTCTATGCAGCATCCAGGCACGGCTACTCTAGGGTTCTATAGTCACAATTCCTAGGGAAGTCTACAAGAGAGGAATGTGTGGGTCAATCTACAATACCCAGTGTTGCAGGTAGATGTTAGATCATAATTGATATTACTATTTCCATCCTATACCATCAATTCTAGACCTCTCTCATTCTCAGCTTATATTTCTGTTCTTTAAGTGGCCTACCTGATGGGATGACCAAGATCCTCACTACTAAGGGATCTGAGGCTTCTATAAGACCATGGTTGCTCTCCTTAACTATTTATAGTTAAATTGAGCATAGGAATACCAAGACATGCCCTCGTGGATTACCTTAATGCCAAACATATTCCCCTCTGCCCCATTATGAAGCAGCATTCCTACTACTTATGATGATCAGAGATAATTACCATTGTCAGTGTGGTAACTCCTTTCTGTGCCTACTGGTCTGTGGGCACAAGGATCTCAGAGTGATCAGGCAGCAGCTTTTCCTTTAATTTGAGTGAAACCCTGTCTTCTGGTGGGAGTATCTTCTAGTCTGGGAACTTGGGGGAATAGAAAGAACAAATTCCCCCATAAGGTATCTGGGAGTGATAAAGAACAGGAACACTTCTACTTCTACCCTATGGTTCCCATATTCATGTATTATACTTAGTTGGGATTCATTCCCATATAATAACCACCCTCTACTTGGGCCTTGACATTCTGAGAACCAGTGGAATTTAGATATGGTGTTGGAGAAACTGGAAGGGTGAGTGTCTTAGACTGGTCCCTCCGAAAGAGAACCTGAGGGAGAGGTGTGAAAGTAAGAGGTTTATTTGGGTAGGGATCACAGGAAGCCTAATAGAGAAGTGGGAAAATTAAATGGAGAAGAGAAAGAAATCAGTATTCATGCATTAATAAACAGATTACTGCTATGGACAACTTTGAGTCAATCCTAACTGCTTTCTAAAAAGACTGTGGAATACACCTGAGTTTTCCACCTGAGGGACTAGGAAGCTAGAGTATTTATTCTCCAACTCCCATCCATTATTGGCTGAGGAATACTCTTTTGTACTTCCATTTTGCCCTCCATGTGGGTGATTGAAAGCCCTCAGGTAGAGAGTTGTAGAAGTTGGCAGTAAGACACTATTGGCATGTATGGGAATGGTAAATGTCAAGGGCATATGGTGAGGTTGCCAACATAATTTATTTAAGGTAGGTACTCTGAATAAAATGAAATAAAGTTTGTACCCCTAATGGAATAAGAGCTTGTAAATAGATATTTAGCCTGAATTGCTTAAGAAGAAGTTACATTTCTTTCATCTTGTTGATGAACATTTATAAACCTTACCATTGCATTTAGAATTCCCTTTGATATGGGAAAATAAAATCAGGATGTTGGTATTCACCATCAAAGCCATGAGAAGAATGACTGGTCTGGAGTTGAGAATTTGCAATATGGCTCCCAGTGGACCTTGTATTCTCCCTTGGTGAAAAGGCAAGCACCTAACACCAAGGAGCTTAGTTTCTGTAAATGGAATTCAAGGTCTAGGGTAAGAGGAACTATAAAATTATACCATAAAAGTTGACAGATTTCAATATACTGGTAAAGAAGTACAAATGGCACATTATCTGCATTAGCCAAGACCCAGAAATTACACATATTTAATAAAATTAATTTAATAGCCAAAAATCCAAAATTGTAAAGGCAGATGTGGGAATCAAATAAAAAAAAATAAAATCAGAGTGCATTTTAGTTTTTTAAGAAAACCCTAGACTAATGATTTCTGGAGCAATCTTATGTCAAAACAACCCCAGACCTCATAAATACTCTGAACTGAGCCTGAAACTCTACAGCAAACTGAATACAGAATCTTCTGTGATTTGGGAACAGCAGTAGAAACAATCACAAAAAGCTCCAGCTCATAACAGAATGAATATAAGACTCTAGTCAGAAGATTTGCAGCTTGGTCTTATCTTCAGCACTTATATGACTAAACAAACTTTGGGAAGTGTCTTCATTTTTGCTGAGCCCATTTTCTATAACAAATACCAATGATATCTTCCTGTATACATTCTTGCAGGGTTATAGTAACTGAGATAATATATATATTTAAGTACTTCACAAATCACATATGTTCAACATGATTAAGGCCTTATTTTATGTTTCAATAATAGAAGTGCAGGGCAGAGACAATTAAGCAGATACAGCAAATAAAAAGCTCATACTGTGAAATTAGAAGGCAAAGATGGATTCTTGGTAGTAAAGATAATTTTGTGTACAATACTGAAAAAACAGAAAATTTTGGCCCTGGCAAGTTTGGCTCAGTGGTTAGAACACCGGCCTGCAGTCCAGAGAGACCAGGGTTCAGCCCTCGCTAAGGGCATGTACCTCGGTTGCAATTTGCCCCTGGCCCATCAATGTTTCTCTCTCTCTCTCTCTTTCTCTCTCTCTTTCTCTTTTTCTCTCTCCCTCCCTCCCTCCCTCCCACTCTATCTGAACAAAAAATGGAAAAATGTCCTCAGGTAAGGATTAAAAAAAAAAAACAGAAAATTTTGTCTGTATCACTGGGACTTCTAGTTCTTATATTTAGCTGGTCCTCCCTCCTCCTAAACACATGAGAGGATTACTGTTCCCTTGCATATGGAACTGGACAGAGCTATGTGACTAAGTCTAGGCCAATAGTCTGTCAGCAGAAGTGATGTCTGCCTCTACTAGGCTAGCGCTTTAATTGCCAACGCAAAACCCTGCAACATTCTCTTCCCCTAACAAGGTGACTAAGGAGGCGTCAGTTCAGATGGTAGAACTAAAAGATCCAAGCCGCCTGGATAAATGAATTGTCAAAGGGAGGAACAATGCCCTGGAGAGTCATTGGACCCACAACAGATTTTGCATGAGGAGGAAATAAAGCTCTATGAAATTTTGAGTTTGTTTGGTTTTATTGATTTTTGTTACTGCAGCATACCTCAACCTACCCTGACTAGTACAACCACTGATATAACTGTCAGGGGTTTCTGTGTTCCTGTTTATGACACAACTAGAGTTTTATGATGGTTAACTTTAGGTATCTGTATCTCATAAATACTATTAATCAAGAAAACTTTTTTATTATTCAAACTTTTCAATTCACTACTTGTCTTTAGGTTACATCTTCACAATGCTAGAAAAATAGGTTTGTTTACTAAAGTCATTTTTTAAAATGTTACTTTCCTTCACAAATGTTCTTCCAGCCCTGGCCGGTTTGGCTCAGCGTTTAGAGCGTTGGCCTGCGGTCCCGAGAGACCCGGGTTCGGTTCCCGCTAAGGGCGTGTACCTCGGTTGTGGTTTGTCCCCGGCCCTGGTTGGTCGTGCGGGTGGCAGCCACTGGATGTGTCCCTTCACATCGATGTTTCTCTCTCTCTTCCTCTCTCCCCCTCCCACTCTACCTGAACAAAAAGTAGAAAAATGTCCTCAGGTGAGGATAAAAAAAAAAACAAATGTTCTTCCATAGACATGTTTACTGAATTTTTCCACTATCCCAATTTTATTTTATATTATTATAAAATAAGTAGCATAATACACCTGGCCAATTGCAATGTGGTTTCCAAGACAAGAGGTTGGAGATGATTTTGTTATTGTTTATTTATAATCCTACATTTTTTTCTAAAAATATTTGAGATATAAATGATGAATTAATTTTCATCTTCCTTCACTGGTCTTACTTATTCCATAATAAACTGCCCTGCTATTAACCAATTGCAAAATGACTGGGATTAAGTATAATGGCATTCAACCCATCTATTTATAAATATCATAAAATTTGGATTATAAATCAGGAGAATGAGCACCCATTAATATGTCTCTACTATTACCACAAAATCTCCATAACTTTGGGGAAATTGCTTACATTCTATTATTATTTCTGTATCTATAAAATTAAAAATGTGTTGGCCATTCCAAACATACAATATAGGGAAAGACAAATATCACTGGGGAAAGGGTGTGGGAACTTATATGGAGAATAAGAAAACATTTCCAAGAATGTTCTATTCATTAGAAAAGAGACTTGCAAAGTAAAATCAAAGGAATATTTTATTTTTAATTCAGTGGTTTTTAATTTCTCTTTTAATTTTAAAGAACTGACTGAAAGAGAATACTGCCATTCAGAGTGGAGAGAAGTTGGTCATGAGGTAGATTCCTGAAGGGAACACTTTTTTTCTTACATGGCTTTGGACCTGGTCTCTTAAATGCAAATCAATGTCCCTCACCTTCGAGATATATGGTTTGATGATTGGAGTGTTTGTTTATTCTTTTAATCCTCACTTGAGGACTTGCTGAGAGAGAGAGAGATAGAGACACTGATGTGAGAGAGAAACATCAACTGGCTGCCTTCCCTATGTGCCCTGACCAGGGATCAAATGCACAACCCAGATATGTGCCCTGACGGGGAATCAAACTGGCAAACTTTCGGTGCACAGGATGATGCTCCACCAACTGAGCCACTCCAGCCAGGCTTAGAGTTTTATTTTGGATCCTCATTCATGGTGAAGACTGATGTAATGGTTGTCAGTGTGTGGTACCTGAACCAACAGTAGCAACATCACCCAGGAACTTTTTAGAAATCTACTGAATTAAAAACTTGGCAGGGGCAAGGCAATCTGTTTTAATAAGCCCTGCTTTAGTCCTGATGCATGCTGAAGTTTGAGAAACATTGAACAAAGGGTCTTTTTAAAACTTTTTTATCCTCACCTGAGGACACTTTTTGAATTCATCTTCAGATAGAGTGAGAGGGAGAGAGGGAGGGAGAGAGAGAGAAACATCGACATGAGAGAGACACATCGAGTGGCTGCCACCCACACAACCCCAACCAGGGCCGGGGACAAACTGCAACTGAGGTATGTGCCCTTAGCAGGAACCAAACCTGGGTCTCTCTGGACCACAGGCCCACCCTCTAACCACCGAGCCAAACTGGCCAGGGCTAAAAGGGTCTTTCCCTCGAACCCTGCAAAAAACACCCGGATCCATTCAATGTATTCTCGCATCCAGAGATCAGATATCAATTGAGTACCTGTAAGACATTTTCTAACATGTAGACTCATATTTTCTGATTCTCTTAGATGAAGATCTGACTCCCTAAATTTCAACATAAAACCAGTTTTTATGTTTAAGTCATAAACCCTTAAAAATATGTGATTTATATTGGAAGCGCTGACACAATCTTAATGATAGCGTTGCAAATGCAGATGCTATAATTAAGCTTCGATCTCCTTTGGAAAAAAAAAAAAAAGAAGGAGAAAACGTGAAGAAGGAGGTTACTGTTCAATGAACTGCTCTGTCATTTGCCGCAGTGATTCTTAATTGTGTCTCATTACGGCAAGATGATCATTACTCCACTTGTCTGTCTGATTTAGAGACCACTAAAAGTGTCTTGTAACACGCAGCCGTCTCCCTTGCAACAGTCCTTTGGCTCTCACCCTCATTACTCAGAATCTGTCCAATTATTTGTCATTAAAGTAATAAAAAGGACTGCAGCAGAAAATGTGGGAGGTAACTGTTGGAGGTCTGCCCAGGGAGGAAGAAAAAAATGCAAACTGTTTTCAAGGCACTGGGAAGGTGACATCGTTAATTAAGTGTTAGGGAATATGCAAATAAGTCCCACTCTCAAGAGACTGTAATAAAACTGAGAAAACATTATTATCACTGCAAGTAAGAGAAGGCTGTGTTACCCCATCTGGAAGACTGTGTCATTTTCTGGTAGAGACGCAGACAGGAAGGGAAGGGGGCTGGGAAGGAGATAAAGAAGGCGGAGTTGTTCAGGGCCATTGAGTGTGCTCAGGCTGTTAAGCGTTCAGAATTAAGGTATCAACACGGAAGGCCAGTGGATTACAACTTTTAATGAGGGCTGTTTGTCTAATCACAGGATTTGCACACCCAATTTCCTCTGCAAAATGACTTACAACTCATCAGCAGGCAGTGTTTTTGTAGGTTAAAGGAAGGGGAGAGGAAGTGGAAGGGGGTGGCTAACAGCTGGCATAGTGGGCATCTTGGGTGTTGTTTTAAAGGTGGTAATGAAGCAAAGCACTTAGAGGAACATGGACACTTGCTTATTTATTAAAAATATAAAAAGCACCGACAGGGACCTCCGGACCTTTGCTCAAGCTGAAACCTCTGCCCAGAATGCCTTTCCTCCACGCTCCCATATGTTATTACCCTGGCCAACTCATTTCTTATCTTTTGAAGTTTATAGTATCAATTACTCATGAAAACGATGCCTTATTTCAACTCCAAATAAGCAGACCAAAGCAGAAACAGTGTGCTTGGTATGCAAACATAGCTTCAAGACAAGTTCTCTTACTTCCTTATTTCATCCAGGTTGCAGATATTTACATAAAACCTTCCAATATGGCAATGCAGGAGCCAAACCTGACCCTAGAGTTTCCCAGGCAGACTTTCATTTGATCACATGGAATTAAAGTCTTCTTAGTAACCATTAGAAAAAGTTATCTTGCATACTGCGTTAGTTAATAACTGCTGCTAAACAAACCATCCCAAAACTTAGATGATTCATTATTACTCAGGAGTCTATATAACAGCTGGGTCTATGAGCTTTGCTTGCCTGAGGGTTGGTTAGGTGACTCTGCTATTAAGTAGGCTGGGCTTGCTCACATATTTGAGTATCTGTTGTCTTTAAGTTCTCTGAGAAAGGGTTTAGTTTGGACATCTGAGTGCTCCTTCATGGCATCTCTAATCCTCCAGTAGGCTAGTGTATGCTTGTTCACAGGCTAGTGAGAGGGTTCTGAGAGAGAGGAAGCATGCATGAGGTTGAGGCACAGGTTTGGAACTTGTGTGTTCTCACTTTTGTCCCATTTTATTAGCTAATGGATTAATTCTAAAATCAAGAGGTAGGAATTCACTCCACCACTTGATGGGAGGAGCTACAACGTCCCACTTCAAAAGGTTTAGAGACAGGCAGGATTGAAGAATCAAGGTATTCAATTTCCATTTGTGGGCATGGACAGAGCTGAATGTCCTCAACTATATGGATCATGGAAGGATCTTATTTATGCCAAGAACCACTCTCAAGAGACTGTAATAAAACTGAGAAAATGGGTCCCTCAAATACAGAATGAACTTCCTTGCTGTATTAATTTCCTGAGGCTACTGTAACAAATTACCACTAACCCAGTGGATTGAAAAAACTATAAAATTATTCTCCCAAAGTTGTGAAGGTTAAAATCCTGAAATCCTCTTCTGTCTAGTACCTTTGTCACTGTATTTAGGGCTCACCCATATAATTCACAATGATATTCTCATCTCAGAATTTTTGACTGGATTACATCTGCAAAATAAGGTAACACTAACAGGTTCCAGGGATTAGGATTTAATGTATCTTTTTGGACATCATTATTCAGCCTAATAAGGCCCCATTTAAAACATTTACATAATTTCCATGTGCAAAATACATTCACCCCACCCCAAAATCCCCAAAAGTATCAACCCATTACAGTCATTTGAGTTGAAGACAAATTAGTCCAAATTCTCATTGAATATCATAAACTCAAAAGTCCTAAATATCATCACCAAAATCATTTAAATTATGTATAAGTGAGACTCTGAGTATGATCCATTCTGAGCAAAATTCCTCAATATCTGTGGACTTGTGAAATTCGAACACAAAATACCTGCTTCCAAAATATGATGGTGGGACAAGCATAATATTATAATATTCACATTCCAAAAAGGAGAAAATGGAAGGAATAAAAGGGTCACTAGTCTCACACTATACCTGAGTAGCTCTATCAGCTGGTTTCTTTTCTGTAGAATTTTGGAAGTCCAACAAAGCACCTTCACTTTGTCCTGTCTCTATTCTCTTCAGTCCAAATGGGCAGTGTTTCTGTTGATACGGCATTCTCAAAAACCTTTGGGTCTCCTGTGTATGTCACAGGGATCCACATCATTAGATAAGAGGGGCCCCACAGATATTTCCTGGATAACCTCATCTCTATTGCTGGCTTCTGTGAGGTGGGTGATTGGCTCTATGAATCACATGTCCAATCTCCTCAGCAAAAGATTGTCCAACCACACTCTTGACCCTCTGTCCAGAGCACATTTTCCTAACAATGAATCTCCAAAGTTTATATCTTTTGCAATCAGGATATGATAAGAGTTTTCTAATAATGAGTGGCTAGTTCCTTTTTAAAATAGTTTCTTCCTCAATGTATCTATTTTCTCTTGTATTTTATGATAAGCAGCAAGAAGAAACCAAGCCACATCTTCAACTTTGCTTGGAAACCTCCTCAGCAAAGTATCCAAGTTCATTGCTTAAAAGTTCTGTTTTACACAACTGTAGAATACAATTCAGCCCTGTTTTCTGTTAATATATAACAAGGATTGCTTTTCCTCCAGTTTCCAATTACATGTTCCTCATTTCCCTCTTAGCCCTCTACCAACAGTCTGTTCAATCTAAGATGTGTTGTTTGTTTGTTTATCATGTGCCTCAAAATTCTTCCAGCCTCTACCTATTACTCAATTCCAAAGCCACTTTTTTGATGTTTATTTACAGCAGCACTCTACTCCTGTTACCAAAATCTCTATTTCCTGAGGCTACTTAACAAAGTACCACAAACTGCATGGCTTAAAATAACAGAAATTTATTCCCTGGCAGTTCTGGAGGTTACCAGTTCAAAATCTAGCAGGTTCATACCCCCTCTGGGGAATTGTGAAGAGAATCAATTTCTTGCCTGTGCCAGCTTCTGGTGGCTCCAAACATTTCTTAACCTGTGGTCACATCGCTCCAATCTCTGTCTCCAAGATCACATTACCTCCTCCTCTTCTGTATAAGGGAACTTGTCATTGGGTGTAGAGCTCACCTCGATAATTTATGGTGATCTCATGTCAAGATTCTTAAGTTAATTACTTTTGCAAAGACCCTTTTCCCACATAAATTGACACGCATAAGTTCTGAGGATTAGGACATGGACATCTTTTTCAAGGTTACCATTCAGTCCACTACACTTGCCATCATCTTGTTACTGTAGTTGATTCAGTTGTGAGGCTAGTAACAGCTCTAAATCTCCCTTTATGTAGTTGAGAAAGCAGAAGATAGGGAAAATTATTAATGTCAGGACTCTGAAACATGCCTGCAAATAATTGCAACTTGGTTGTCCATTCTTTGTCTTCTTCCATTCCTGCCCTGTTTCATTCAATGGTTTCAACTGGGAGAGAATATGAGGAATCATGCTTGTAGGGTAATTTATAGTAGTGTTCTGATAATGCAAAAATATATATACACACATACATACAGTGAGTAACTCTGGAATCATTAAATCTGGTCATCCATGCCCCAATGTTCACTAATCCATGTGAATTCCTTTTTAGTTGTCTACTATTGTATAACAAATCAAACCAAAACATAATGTCCTAAATAATATTATCTCTTGTGATTCTGAGAGTTGACTACATAGGTCTTCTATTTCAGTCGATGTCAGCGAGGGCATTAGGATGGTTGAAAAGTCCAAATGGTCTAACTCAGATGGCTAGCAGTTGGCACCAGCTGCTGGTGGGGATCTAAACTAGGGCTAAGGTTAGGGGCCATACTTCTCTACTGTGTGGACCTCTTCTTGTAACTGATTGGGCTTCCTTATAGCATGGTGACTTGATTCCAAGAAGGAGCATCTCAAGAGGAAGGAAGCAAAAGTTGACAATCCTTCAGAAATATTAGACTATCAGTTTGACAGAATTCTATTGTTCAAATGGTCAGAAGACCAATCATATTTAAAGGGAAGAGAAATAAATTCCAGTTCTTTTCTTTTTTTTTTTTTTTTTGGTATGTGCCCCTAGTGGGAACCAAACCCAGGACTCTCTGGTTCGCAGCCCGATGCTCCAACCGCTGAGTCAGACTGGCCAGGGCCAAACTCCAGTTCTTAATGGAAGTACATTAATGAACATATAGAACCCGGAGAAATTGTTGACACCAATCTTTGGAGGCCAGTTATCATGATTTCCTTCCTCTACCCTACCAGCAGAACTACCATTAGGATTTCACAAGTATGTCTGGCTGAGTGGGTAAGTGAGGGATGTAACCCAGCTCATGCTCCAGTTGCCAAACCAATTACCTTGGCTAGATCAGGACTGGATCCATGCACAGGAAGGAATGCCTTTTTCACATTGCCCCATGGGATAATGCTAGCTTATCTACCAGCAGACCCATTAGTTGTCCCAGTAGTTTCCACTGTCATCACTCAACAAAACCGAGATTATTAGCACAAGATTTCATCTTGAAATTAGAAGTCCTTTATTTAAGACTGGCATCTGCTACTTACTAGCTGAATTGACTGAGACACATCACTTACTCTCTGCAGTGGAGTGTCTTCATCTGTAGAATAGAGATGATAATTCTTGCCCTTATCACTCTCACAGTGTGGTAGGAATCAAGTGATATACATGTAAGACTACTATAGAATACATAGACTACTATGTAAATGTGAGTCTTTGTCTAAAAGTGTGCACACTCCCCTCTACTTTTGCTGATATCAGTCCCTCATCTTTTTTTTTTTTTTTCCAGGAACTAGAGCACAAAGGACCATGAAACATTGGCTCAAAGAAGTATCTCTAATTAGAATAAATGAATAAGAATAAGGCATCTTTTATAATAACAAAAACTTCATATTGGGTCAAAGACCATTAGATATTACCACTTCCTTACCTCATCTGCTGGGTATTCTCAACTATGAAACATGAGGAGCTAAGAATCAGGAATCAGTTTAGTTCCTACATTACTGTATATTTATTTTCCAAAACCCTCCAGGAGGAAGAATATTACCTACCCACATTAAATAAATGCAATGCCTGTTGAAAACACAAGGTACTAGGTAAATGATAGATAATTACCAAGTCAAGTACACATTAACACTATGTAAAAACACTCTGGCATTTTCTGTGCTGTGATCCATTGAACTGTATCACTCTGATGACCAAATAATGAATTAGAGTCCAATTATGGAAGCACTGTGTGTTTAATGCTAACCTTCTCCTACGTCTCATCAGTACCTTGACAAGTGCATACACAAAGTGGATATGAATGCATCAGATTTCTCATTTTTCTAGCCAATGAATATCTTTTTCAGACTGATTAATTTTTATACCCTTTATACTCCAAGAATAATTTTTATTCCCTTGTTTGTCATGTAAAAAGAATTCATCTGCATAGTAAGCTTTTTTCATATTTTTATGGTAAAATTAATATAGGTGCTAACAAATAGCAACAGTTACCCTTGGGGGAAAAGGACAGAATTCATCCATTGTCCAGCATCATATTTATGCAACATGATAGACTTTGATATACTGTAGTGCTGTACTTATTATTATTTGTTATAAATAATAATCTGCTACTTACTAGATGACAAAATTTGTGACATTACACTACATTTATTAATTATTAATCCTCTTCACCCTAAACCCTGCAAGGTATGTATTCCTATTCTAGGTTTATAGATGGGGAACTTGAGGATAGAGAGGTCACTTAGCCAGTCCAATGTCACTCAGAGAAGTGTTGAACTGGGGTTCAAATCCAGTTCTGACTACCTCCAAATCTGATTCTCTTACATAGCCCATTATATGATATTGGCTTTCAAAAAAATGTATTAATTTTTCCAGTAAGCCTTTTATGAATTTGTGAACACCACAGTCTTTGGACCAGAGGAAATAACAAATCCCATTCAGTCTTATCACTCCATGCCCCATTTTCAGAGAAATTCTAGGTTTAACCTCTGATCTGAATCTATGTGATATAGACTTTCCACAATCAGCAGTGCAGAAAATCTCCAGAGAGTAGAGAATGTCTCAATTATGCAGCCCATGTGAGCTCAAGCCCACCTGATGAGACCACTCAGTAGTGTGTGATACCCTAGAACAAACAATCCAACTCCAAAAGCACTGGCAAGTTTATGACAATTTTACTAATTTTTTATGGTAATGTGGAATGCACATTATGCACCAGATGGCTATAACCAAAAAGAACAATTTTATTAGACATCTTTGTTTCCCTATTGTTTCCTCCTCTTTACCATCCATTTTATGACTTCCTTCTCTCTTTTTCTCTACAAACTCTTAAAATGTCCTTTATCAATTTAGTTCTTCCCATAGTTTGGGTACACAATTTACTAAAATAAGACTTCATTAGAAAAGAAAGTTGGCTAATATATGATAATTTTTATTTCTTCTCGCTCATATAACTTAGTGACTACATTAAGGCATTCCAGAAGGGACAAACACTTTTTCTGAGAGCATGCTATATATCTAGATGCTTTCATATAAGCCCTAGCTGGGTAGCTCAGTTATTTGGAGCATTGTCCCAATGCAACAAGGCTATAGGTTCCATCCCTGGTCAGGGCACATACAACAATCAACCGATGAATGCATAAATAAATGGAACAGCAAATCAATGTCTCTCTCTCTCTCTCTCTCTCTCTCTCTCTCTCTCTCTCTCTCTCTGTGTGTGTGTGTGTGTGTCTTAAATAAATAAATTAAAAATATATATTTTAGGATTTCAAAATGGTGGCAGAGTGAATGGAAGCTACACAGACCATCTCCCAGGATTAAACTGGAATCACAATTAAAATAAAGGCAAATCATTTTGGAAAAGCAACAGAAAAGCAGGTTGCAAGGACCATATGACCAGGGACACTGAACCGCTCCTGGTAGGATTGCTGAGGCATAAAAGGGGGGCTAGGAGCCCACAGACAGCAGCGGTCTTAGCTGTGAGCAGTGCCCTCAGGGTTAAACTCCCAAGCAGCTCCACAGAGCAGAGCCAGGACAGATGCTAAAATAGCCACAGCCACTCACCATAGGCTCAGGCAGAAGAAGGGTGGACTGGACTGGAACTGTGTGGGGACACTGGGATTTTGAGGGAACTCAAAGCTTTTGCCAAGTTGCAGCCATGCAGGACTGTGGTCATCTTACTCCTTCCCGGGCTCTGGGGAGAGGCTGTGGCCCCTCCCTCAGAAATTCAACCCCACTCGGTGGGCCATTGAAATGCAAATTGAGGCACATTATCAACCAGCATCTGCCCCACCTTCAGGAAATCCCCTTAAACAGAACACCTGAGGAAGTTTTTCATTCAACTAAGAAGTCAAGGCTCTTCAAGTAACCACTACTAATAGCCTCCAGGCAAAAAGCTAGAGGATAACTAAGCGTTTCCTGGGCATGCAACTCTACCCAGGAAAGGAAGACTTGACAGTGATGTTTAACGTGGGTCTTCCCTCTCTCATCCAAACCCAGCAGAGAAAGCGACAAAGAGCAGAACACCAACACCCACAGGGAAAATTTGGCAGGCTCCAAAACCCATTGAGATAGCTGAAATGGTGAAACAAAGAAACTAATCCCAAGAAAGAACAAGAGACCTCTACTGAAGATGAGATAAATGAAACACAGTTAAGCAAGCTAACAAAGCTAGAATTCAGAGCCATGATCTTGAGGAAGCTCAACAGCATGTATAAGGACATCAGCACCATGAGTAAAGACATAGAAACATTGAAAATCAACCAACTAGAAATTAAAAACCACTAAGAAGAAATGAAGAATGACATATCAGAAATAAAGAACACATTGGAAGAACTAAACAGCAGAGTAGAGGAAGCTGAGGACCAGATCAATGAATTAGAAGACAGGGTAGAAAAAAAATCAAACAATCAGAAAAACAAAAGGAAAAAACAATTTAAAAACAGGAAAACAGCTTACGAGAACTGTGGGACAACTGGAAACATAATAACATTCACATCATAGGAGTACCTGAAGAGCAAGAAAATGAGCAAGGGTTAGAGAATATATTTGAAGAAATAGTGACAGAAAACTTCCCTAACTTGGTGAAGGAAGAAGGCATTCAAGTTCAAGAAGCACAGAGAGCCCCAAGTAAGAAGAACCCAAACAGGCCCACACCAAGACACATAGTAATTAAAATGCCAAAAATTAAAGACAAACAATCCTAAAGGCAGAAAGAGATAAGCAACAGGTTAGCTACAAAGGAAACCCCATAAGGCTCTCAGCTGACTTCTCACAAGAAACACTACAGGCCAGAAGGGAGTGGCATGAAGTAATGAAGGTCATAAAAAAACAAGGATCTGAATCCAAGACTACTCTATTCAGCAAGGCTATCATTCAAAATAGAAGGTCAAATAAAGAGCTTTCCAGGCCAAAAAAGGCTAAGGAAATATATTAACACCAAACTAGCACTGCAAGTTTTGCTAAAAGGACTGCTGTAATTAGAAGAAATAGGAAAAAAAATATAACCACACTAAACAAAAATGGCAACAAATAAGTACATATCAATTATCACCTTAAATGTTAATGGTTTGAATTCTCTGATAAAAAGACACAGAGTAGCTGACTGGATAAGAAAGCATGACTCACATATAGGTTGCTTACAAAAGGCCCACCTCACAACAAAAGATTCATATAGGTTGAAAGTGAAGGGATGGAGAAAAATCTTTCAAGCAAATGGAAAGCAAAAAAATAAAAAATAAAAACTGGGGTAGCAATACTCATATCTGATAAAGTAGATTTTAAAATGAAGGACATAACTAGAGACAAAGAAGGCCACTACATAATACTGAAAGGATCTATCCAACAGGAAGATATAACCTTGGTAAACATATATGCACCCAATATAGGAGCACCAACATATATATTAAAAATCTTTTGGAAGACTTCAAAGGAGAAATCCATAAATACAATCATAGCAGGGGACTTCATTAAACTGCTGACATCACTGGATAGATCTTTTAGACAAAAAAATTAACAAGGAAACACAGACTCTAAATGAAGCGCTAGATCAAATGGATTTAATAGATATCTACAGAGAATTACACCCAAAAACTACAGAATTCACATTCTTCTCAAGTGCACAGGGGACATTCTCAATGATAGACCACATGTTAGGTCACAAACTAATTCTCTACAAGTTCAAGAACATTGAAATCATACCAAGCATCTTCTCAGATCACAATGGCATGAAACTAGAAATCAACTACAACAAGAACATACAAAGACATTTGAACACATGGAGGATAAATAGCATGTTATTGAACAATGAATGGGTTACTGAGGAGATTAAGGAAGAAATTAAAAACTTCCTGGAAACCAATGAAAATGAACAAACAACAACACAAAATCTGTGGGATGCAGCGAAAGCAGTTCTGAGAGGGAAGTTCATAGCACTACAGGCCTACTTCAAGAAGCAAGAAAAATTTCTAATAGACTATCTAACCTCACAACTTAAAGAATTAGAAAACAAACAAATAGAACCCCAGAGCAAGTAGAAGGAAGGAAATAGTAAAGATCAGAGCGGAAATAAATGACATAGAGACCAAAAAAAAAAAAAAAACAATTCAAAGGATCAATGAATCAAAGAGGTGGTTATTCAAAAAGATAAACAAGACTGATGGACCCTTAGCTAGATTCACCAAGAAACAAAGAGAGAGAACCCAAATACACAATATCAGAAATGAAAGAGAAGAAATAACTGACACCACAGAAATACAAAGTATTTGTTAACAAATATTATGAACAATTATACGGCAACAAATTTGACAATCTAAGTGAAATGGATCAATATCTAGAAGCACATAGTCTCTCAAAACTGAACCAGGAAGAGATAGGAAACTTGAACAGAACAATAACAACAAAAGAAATTGAAGATGTAATTAAGACTCTCCCAGCAAACAAAAGCCCAGGCCCGGGCTGTTTCACGGGAGAATTTTACCAAACATTCAAAGAAGAATTAATAGCCATTCTCCTCAAACTATTTCAAAAAATTCAAGAAGAAGGAAGACTTCCAAACTCGTTTTATGAGGCCAGCATAATTCTAATTCCAAAACCGAAGAAGACACTACAAAGAAAAAAAATTACAGACCATGATTCCTGATGAACATAGATGCCAAAATACTGAACAAAATACTAGCAAATGGGATCCAGCAATAATACATAAAAAAAATTATTCACCATGATCAAAGGAAATCAACTCAGGGAAGCAAGGCTGGTATAATATTTGCAAATCAATAAATGTGATACACCACATAAACAAAATGAAAGATAAAAATTATAGGATTATAGGCCTGGCCGGGTTGGCTCAGCGGTTAGAGCGTCGACCTGCGGTCCAGAGAGACCCAGGTTCAGTTCCGCTAAGGGCATGTACCTAGGTTGCAGTTTGTCCCCGGCCCTGGTTGGTTGTGCGGGTGGCAACCACTCGATGTGTCCCTTTCACATAGATGTTTCTCTCTCTCTCTGTTCCTCTCACTCCCTCCCACTCTACCTGAACAAAAAAATGGAAAAATGTCCTCGGTGAGGATGATAAAAAAAAAAAAAATTATAGGATTATATCAATAGATGCTGAAAAAGCATTCGACAAAATCCAGCACCCATTTCTGATAAAAATGCTCAGCAATCTGGGAATAGAGGGATCATATCTCAACATAATAAAGGCCATATATAAATGACCTACAGTCAACATCATACTCAATGGGCAAAAATTAAAAACATTTCCCTTAAGAACAGGAACAAGACAGGGATGCCCACTTTCACCACTCTTATTTAACATAGTACTGGAAGTCTTAGGCAAAGCAATCAACATGAAGAAAAAATAAAAGGGATCCAAATTGGAAAGGAGGAAGTAAAACTGTCAATATTCGCAGATAACATGATACTAGAGAACCCCAAACTCCATCAAAAATTTACTAGACTTAATAAATGAATTTGGCAAAGTACCAGGATACAAAATTAACGTCAAGAAATCAAAAGCATTCTCATGCACCAGTGATGAACTCACAGAAAGAGAAACTAAAAAAACAATCCCATTTACCATCACAGCACAAAAATTAAGATATCTAGGAAAAAACTTAAACAAAGAAATAAAGGACCTATTTGCAGAAAACTACAGGACATTGAAAAAAGAAATAGAGGAAGATATAAAAAAGTGAAAGCACATACCTTGTTCAGGGATTGGAAGAATTAACATCATTAAAATGTCCATATTACCCAAAGCAATCTATAGATTCAATGCAAGGGCCATCAAAATACCAATGACATATTTCACAGAACTAGAACAAATACTTCAAAAGTTCCTATGGAGCCAAAAAATACCTCAAATAGCCACAGCAATCTTGAGAAAAAAGAACAAACTTGGAGGGATCACATTACCAGATTTCAGGTTATACTACAAAGTGACTGTAATCAAAACAGCCTGGTACTGGCACAAGAACAGGCACATAGACCAGTGGAACAGAACAGAAAACCCAGAAATGGACCCAAGGCAATATGCTCATTTAATATTTGACAAAGGGGGAAAGAGCATACAGTGGAGTAAAGACAGCCTCTTTAATAAATGATGTTGGGAAAATTGTCCAATAAAAAATAAAAATAAAACTAGACCATCAACTGACACCATACACAAGAATGAACTCAGAATTGATAAAAATTTAAATGTGACTCATGAATAAATAAAAATCCTAGAAGAAATTGTAGGCAACAAAATTTTGGACATCATACGCAGCAGAATTTTCACTGATATATCACCTAAGGCAACAGAAACAAAGGCGAAAATGAACACATGGGACTACATCAAACTCAAAAGCTTCTGCACAGCAAAAGATACAATCACCAAAATGGAAAGGCAACCCACTGTATGGGAGAGCATAATTGCCAATGATACATCAGATAAGGGGTTAATTTCCAAAATATATAGAGTACTCATACAACTCAACAAAATGAAAACAAAAAACCCAATTAAAAAATGGACAAAGGAGCTGAATAGACACTTCTCCAAACAGGACATACAAATGGCCAAGAGACATATGAAGAAAGGCTCAACATCACAAATTATCAGAGAGATGCAAATTAAAACAACTGTGAGGTATCACCTCACACCTGTCAGAATGGCTGCCATCAACAAGTCATTAAACAACAAGTGCTGGTGAGGGTGTAGGAAAAAGGAGACTCTAGTACACTGCTGGTGAGAATGCAGACTGGTGCAGCCACTATGGAAAACAATATGGTGTTACCTCAAAAAATTAAAATTGAATTGCCATTTGATCCAGTGATCCCACTTCTAGGAATATACCCTAAGAAGCCTGAAACACCAATCAGAAAGAATATATGTACCCCCATGTTCATAGCAGCACTATTTACAATAGCTAAGATGTGGAAACAGCCCAAGTGTCCATCAGTAGACGAATGGATAAAAAAGCAGTGGTACATATACACAATGGAGTACTATGCAGCTGTAATAAAGAAAGATCTCTTATCCTTTGAGACGACATGGAGGGACCTGAAAAGTGTTATCCTCAGCGAAACAAGCCAAGCTGAGAAAGACAAATATAACATGATCTCACTTATTTGTGGAATATAATGAACATAACAGTCTGAGGAATTGTGTAGTCTCAGAGACGTGGATGTAGGGTACAGACTAACAACCCTCAGAATAGGGGGTGGGGGGGGGAGGGAAGAGATAAACCACAGGACTTATAAGCATGTACACATAACCGATGGACATGGACAACAAAGCTGGGTATGGGGTGGGGGGGATGGGGAGGAGGGTGTCAATGGGGAAAAAAAGGAGAAACATCTATAACAAAAATAAATAAAAAATTTAAGAAAAAAAAAAAAATATATATTTTTTAATTCAAGATTAATGTTACTATTTTCAGTCTTACATAGAATGGAATTGAGTCTCAGAGTCCATTGATTTGTTCATGTATACATAGTTAATAAGTTGAAGAATCATGTTAGGGCTCCATCCACATAAATTTTGCTTATTCCTTACTGAATGACATGACACAAAGTCCCCTGTAGATACTCAAAATATTAATGGACTAAATTTATACTCAGTATAAATGAATGTATACCTGCATTGAGGTATTGCAATCAAGACCATCAGTTCTGTAACTAGACGAGTTCTTAAGGACAATGAGAAAAACTGCAATCACAAGGGACAAGCTGTGTAAGCCATTTGGTGTATGCAAGCTCCTTTGAATGCATCTGGAAGCCAGAATTTCAAGGGGAAAGAAGTGAAACAAGTTTCATAATCCCAGAATAAAGTAGAAAATACAGTCCTAATGTATAACACTGCTGAGCAAAGCAATTGCCTCTGGCCTCTCCCCATCACTGACAAAAGAGATAAGTTCTCTTTTGAGGACATTGAAATAAGAGTTTTGAAACTAAGTAAGGTATTTTGGCAAAGAATGTCATTGTTGCTCGATTGCTGTTGAATTTTCCTGTGGGAACACAGATGGGTAATAGTGCTAAGCCTCTCAAGTAATTGCATTCTGGCCAACAGAATATGGACAGCGGTGATATCTGCCACTTCCAGGTCTGACCATAGACACCACCCACACTGTCCTCCACATTCCTGCACGTGCTTTTGGAAGATCTGGAGAATGGCATAGCTGTAAGATGGAGAGAACCGATATCCCTAAATATCTTAGCTTGGTGTCCCCTGAGAGCACAGCCTCAGAAAGGGGCTTAGGTATACGTGGTTATTAGGCCAGTGAGCCCAGAATCAGGGTGAAGAAGCAGAAGATCGTGAGATGATGGATGAAGGAAGCTATCTAAAGGGGGAGTCATTCAGGTTACTGGTCTGGGCACAGGGAACATATTTTCCGATATCTCTTGAGATGCCTACAAATTGTCCCCCACCCCATAGGATTGTCTGCCCAAAGATTGGAAGGAAGGAGCATCAGTGTGTCTGCTCTTAGCTGCAATCCTCCCATCAGCTAACAGCTTAAAGCTGCCCTCGGGGTATTAACCCTCCAGCTGTTCTAAACTGCACAGGTGCTAAGGCTGAGTGAGCTCCTGCCACACCTCCTGAGGTATCCTGGAGTTCAAGGATTCCTGGGGAGAGAGCATGCTGGAGGTGAGATGCTGCCTGCAAGGACTGTTTGTACCATCAGAGATAGGAGGGTCAAAGGATGAGAGTCGGGGCCCATATGTGCCCCATGAAAGACAGTGTGGCACAGAGTGCATCCTTCCTCACCAACCAACGCACATTGAATCATGACCCAAGTAAAAAATAAGCTTTTATTGTGGCAAGACCCTGAATTTTGGGGCTTTTGTTTTGTTTTGCTGAAATGTCTCAGTTACCCTGATTAAAACAGACGAGAGAGGGACAATCCAGAACCATGACGTTTTTGGTTTTGTCTTAACCAGAATGGATGTCTTATCACCATTATCAATTAGATGTTAGATATTCAGATATCTTAGAGGCAAACCATGATAAAGTAAAAATTATTTTCCTAAGCCTTGCTGGAAAATTGAAAATGTAATATTAATTTTAGCTAGAATAAAATTTTCAATTTTAAATAATAAAGCTATTTAAAGACTACTATTATTCATGATATTGAAAGGAGGGTGGCAAAGTAATTGTATAAAATAAGTAATATCATAGAAAGTATAAACTGGTAAACCTTCCTACTAATTAATTTGTATTAATTAATGATATATTAACAATATTCTAAAAATTTCCAAGTTTATATTCTTAGATTTTAAAGCTAATTAATCTATTTATTTGCATCTTCTCTTAACCAGAAAAGGATTCAAAATTACTCCTTTGAGTCTTCCAGAAAGCATTCCCTAAGGAAATGGTCATAAATTCAAGGATTTAAAACCAAAGGAAATAATGTCCCATTATTTATAATAGTATACAATTGGAAATGAACTGAATGTCCAACAATTGGAGGCTCATTAAATTATGGCATATCCATATAACGGACTGTTATGTGCTCATCATAATTCATGCCTTCAAAAATACTTAATGTCCTCGGGAAGTGTTCATGCATAATGTTAAGTAGAAAAAAAAGATACAAATTTGAATATGCAATACAGTATGTAACACAAAATATACATACACAAATCAACAATTGGAGAAAAATATATTAAAACATTAACACTACATCAACATTTTAACAATGTACCTGCTTGTAATAGGATTATGGCTCATTATAATTTTATAGCTTTGCTTTATTTACTTTCTAAATTTGCTATTATGAGTATGAGGATATAGTTCCTTTACAATTGTAAAATTATTGAAATGTTTTAAATTGCTTTTTCCAAGTGCATTTGATATATAATGATGGGACTGCTTTGGGGACAATCCAGGTGTGTTGGAAAAGTGGCCCTGAGACACAGGGGGCCTTTTCTAGCAAACTTTGCAACTAGTGGACAAGGTTATGTAGGGTATGTTATATATAGCATTTAATCAGGGCAAGAGTGCTTAAATAGAAGTGTCATTATGTTGCTCTAGGGCCAAAAACCCCACGGTTCACCCCCGCCTTCAGAACACAGCTCCAACCCTTTCCACGGCACAGAAGCCTTTTCTCATCCAGCCCTTGCCTGCCTCCACAGCAAAATTTGTTGAGTGTCTCTGTCACGCTTCTTAAGTGGGTCCTCCACAGCATTTAATCTCTGATAAATACATATTTTTTAAAGTAAAATACAAATTTGAAGAGATAAGAAATGATTAGCCTTCCTGGAATACCTGGTATCAGTCTGACTGTGGGTTCTGGTTGTTCCAAGTTTTTAGTTGTGGTTTTGGTTAATTTGTGCCTCTTCTGCACAGACAGAGGCATGCCCAGCACAACTGTCCCTGGAATGTCGGACAGCTAGTGGCATCCCCTTATGACTGACAGAGAGGCAACTGGCAGCGCCGCTGGCCTCTGCGTTCTTCAGCTAACCAATCCAAAATTGGAACCATTGAATACTGACACTTTATTTTAAGCCATTAAAAATTCTTTTCTCATAAGCAAACTGATACAAAAGACATTCTGTACTCTAGAACAGGAGTGAGAAAAATTTTTTCTGTTCAAGAACAAGACAGTAAATATTTTAGCCTCTGAGGGCCATGTGGTCTGCCTCAACTACTCCCTGTATTGCAGTGCTCAAGTTGCCACAGACATTATGTAAACAAATGGGAGGGGCTGTGTGCCAATAAAACTTTATCTATACAAACAGATGGTGGGCAACATTTTTCCCATAGGCTATAGTTTGTCAAGACCTGGTCTAGACAAATATTATTCTCAAAAAATCTATGGAGTTCAAAGGAAGACTACTCCTTTCAATAATTAAGCTCTTTTTTTTTTACCAGGATGACAATAGGGTGACTCATTATTTTATCAAAGCCAAAGTAGAAAATTGACCTCCTTCTCTAAAGTGGATTAGACACCCAAATGCAGCACCGAGACAGCTTGAGTCGGGTACAGTCCTACTGATTGAGCTCCAGGTTTGGTTTTCGGCGATACCCAGTAATTCAAAGCAAAGTGTATGCTAAGTAAGGAAATCTAATTATGTTCAAATACTCCGAATCCATATATTTTGATTAAAAGTAACAGGAAAAAGCTAATTGGATTTCCTAATGTGATACACAAAATCAAACTCCCTGGTAATCCTGCTGGAAGGCTCCAATCAAGGGGAAAAAGATAAGCCTCTTGGAAAAATAAAACTGGTGGATTGTGTATCTGCCCACCTCTGTTTTCTCCTGGCCAGGTAATTTCTTGCTGAAACTGGATTTATATGATTAGAGGTTTATAGGTTACAGTGTTCAGAGAAATCGGGATGGAGGTTACTATGCAACCTTAAAGGAAAAAAAATAACTATTTCTTATTCAGGGTTTAGTTTCACTTGAAGAAAAGAAAATTAAACATGACTCAGAAGAACATGAGTGCTTGTCAAAGATGTCACCAGAGAATTGCAGACAGCGGCAATGAAGTGTCTGAAGACTCAGTTACCCGGAAGTGAACCCCAAACATTTATACATTCCCCCCCCGTGAGCTGCTCCTCTACGCCAGGTGCTCCCATTGCAGAAAGGTATTGGCATCACTCCTATTTATGACCTTTTCCAGACAAGGGTAAGGAATAACTGTTTTAAATAAACTTACACTGATAACCAGTTTTCAGGAGTAGCTTCCCTTTATACAGAAATAGTGCATTTGACTCTATTAGGTATTAAGTTTTGGATTTGTATTCCGAACTAGGGGGTTTTGGCCTTTTTGTGCTATGGACCTCTTCGGCAATCTTCTGGTGACTACAGCTCCCTTATCAGAATAATGTTATTAAATTCATAAAGTACACAAATAAAATACATGTGAGTACAAAGGAAACCAAATTTATTGAAATACAATTGTCAAAGTTTGTTAGGATCTTTTTTTTTTCATTTCTGCTGCCTCTACTTCTTTTTCTCGGTTCTTCAACTCCTTGTCATTCCTTTTCTTTGTTCTCTGAATAAAGAGGTTGAGGAATCAAACAAACTTTTAAATAAGACAAGAGCTTCTGTCTTTCTAAGATTCTAGCTTTCAGGTAAACCTGCCAGTAACAGAATTGCTAAGGAATCCAGCCAGCTGAGAAAACACTCAACTTCTGTCACCTAATCCAGTTCTAGGTAAACCACGGATTCGCCTCATCCACGGCACGGAATGTGTCTCCCTAGTGTAGACAGTAGGCATTATTTTCTGACTAGCATTACTCTTCCAACCAGCACCCCATGCCTGAGGACTCCTGCCCATCATTCGGATCTCAGCTTAAATAATATATCAGTTCTGGGAACTTTCACTGACTCCCAGGATTGGGCAAGGTTATTACACTGTGCATGCCAATTACACACTGAACACTAGAGAATTCACCGTGTCATATAATAGTTTTTTTTTATTTTATTTTATTTATTATTTTTAATCCTCACCTGAGGAAATTTTGCCATTTATTTTCAGACAGAGTGGGAGGGAGAGAGATCACTGTGAGAGAGATACATCAACAGGTGGCCTCTCGCACAACCCCAACCAGGGCCAGGGGCCGAACCACAACCGAGGGGCGTGCCCTTGACCAGAATCGAACCTGTGACTCTTTGGTCCCAGGGCTGATGCTCTAACTGCTGAGCCAGACTGGATAGGGCACCATATAGTGGTTTTTTATTTACCTATTAACATGTCTAGCCCCTACATTGGCTTCTTCCCAGTGTCTGACACAAATCTTGGTACAATACACAGAAACATAAAAAGTATTTTTGGGGGAAAAAAAAATCCTAACAAGGCAGGCCTCCCTGACTACCCCCTCATTATCATTTTGTGCGTTACACCAAAGCTAGATATTCACCCACAAAAGTTCTGCATTATGGATGATGCAAGACACTTTTTTAGGATAAGAAAGAATTTATATTAGTGACTAATATTTCTACTTGGATTTTAAATTTATTAGAATACAATAAAAGCTTTTCTTTTGTAGTATATGATGATTAGTAATTGTTCTTAGGGTAAAGCTGAAGTATAAGATTTTAGGTATTCGGATGTGAGGGTGATCTGGCTGCGACGTCTGTCACCCCATTGATCACCAGGGTTGATTCAGCTGATCTGGTTGGCTAGGCGGGTGTCCGCCTCCTCCCTTACCAATCCATATGCATCCCTCCCAAAGCTGCATGCTCAGTGGACCTTCCCCCAGAGGAGAGGACTGGTCTTCGGTCAAGGGTATATGAGTAGCTGTGCTCCCCTGCTAGAACCTCCAAACAAGCTCTCAAGATTTTAGGTACTCAACAATCCACTTTTAAGGTTTATAGCCAGATAAAATGCATTCAGATAGTCACCAAAAGTCATGCTAGAATGTTCACATCAGTGCTACTCATAATAGTCCCAAACTAGACACTACTCAAGTGCATAACAGAGGGAGAATAGATGAATAAAGTATAATATATTCATGTAACAGAATAGTAGAGGCCCATTAGTATAAAGAACTACATGAAAATATATGGATGATTCTCATAACATAATCTTGAGTAAAAGAAGTCAGCAAAAAGTGTACACAGTAAAGCAGTGAAATGGGTACTATGTACATTTTAACAACATTAATTCTTCTAATCCGTGAACATAATATGCACTTCCACTTATAAGTATCTTCTTCTTGCAATGTTTTATAGTTTTCCTAATAAAGGTATTTTACCTCCTTGGTTAAATTTATTCCTAGGTACATTATTTTATTGTTGAAATAGAAAATGGGATTGTTGTTTTTAGTTCATTATTGGTGTATAAAATGTCACCACTTTCTGAATATTAATTTTGTACCCTGCTACTTTGCTAAATTCATTTATTAGATCTAGTATTTTCTTGGTGGAATCATTAGGATTTTCTATGTAGGGTATCATGTCATCTGCAAGAAATCTATAGGTTTAATGCAATTCCTATTAAAATACTAATGGTAGATTTCACAAATCTCGAGCAAATGTTCCAAATATGTATATGGAACCAGTAAAAAAGACCCCAAATAGCCTTAGCAATCATGAGAAAGAAGAACAAAGTTGGAGGGATCACAATACCTGATCTCAAACTATACTACAAGTCCATTGTAATCAAAACAGTCTGGTACTGGCATAAGAATAGGCTTAAGCCCTGGCCGGTTTGGCTCAGTGATTGGAGCATTGGCCTGTGGACCAGAGAGTCCCAGGTTCAGTTCCCACTAAGGGCATGTACCAAAAAAAAAAAAAGAATAGGCTTATGGAACAGAACAAAGAGCCCAGAAATAAACCCATGCCTTTACGGTCATTTAATAGTTGACAAAGGAGGCAAGACCATACATAGAGTAAAGACAGTCTCTTTAATAAATGAGGTTGGGAAAACTGGACAGGTACATGGGTAAAAAAAAAAAAAAAAAGGGAAACTAGATCACCAACTTATACCATACACAAGAATACACTCCAAATGGATAAAAGACTTAAATGTAAGTCATGAAATCATAAAAATCACACAGGAAAACATAGGTAGTAACATCTTAGACATTTTATGTGGTAATATTTTTACTGATAACATCATCTAGGGCAAGGGAAACAAAGAAAAAATAAACAAATGAGACTACATTAAACTAAAAAGCTTCTGCACAGCAAAAGAAACCATCCACAAAAAGAAAAGCAAACCTACTCTATGGGAGAACATATTTGCCAATGATACATCTGATAAGGGGTTGATTTAAAAAATACATAAAGAATTTATGCAACTTAACACCAGGAAGGCAAACAACCCAATTAAAAAAATGGGTAAATAAAAATCCTAGAAGAAACTGTAGGCAACAAAATCTCAGACATCATACACAGCAGAATTTTCACTGATATATCACCTAAGGCAATAGAAACAAAGGAGAAAATGAACACATGGGACTACATCAAACTCAAAAGATTCTGCACAGCGAAAGATACAATCATCAAAACGAAAAGGCTACCCACTGTATGGGAGAGCATAATTGCCAAAGATATATCAGATAAGGGGTTAATTTCCAATATATATAGAGTGCTCATACAACTCCACAAAAGAAAAACAAAGAACCCAATTAAAAAACGTGCAGAGGAACTAAATAGACACCTCTCCAAACAGGACATACAAATGGCCAAGAGACAAATAAAGAAATGCTCAACATCACTAATCATCAGAGAGATGCAAATTAAAACAACAATGAGGTATCACCTCACACCTGTCAGAATGGCCGCCATCAACAAATCATCAAACAACAAGTGTTGGCGAGGGTGTGGAGAAAAGGGGATTCTAGGGCACTGCTGGTGGGAATGCAGACTGGTGCAGCCACTATGGAAAACACTATGGTGTTGCCTCAAAAAATTAAAAATTGAACTTCTATTTGACCCAGTGATCCCACTTCTAGGAATATACCCTAAGAAGCCTGAAACACCAATCAGAAAGAATATATGTACCCCCATGTTCATAGCAGCACTATTTACAATAGCTAAGATGTGGAAACAGGCCAAGTGTCCATCAGTAGACGAATGGCTAAAAAAGCAGTGGTACATATACACAATGAATTACTATGCAGCTGTAAGAAAGAAAGATCTCTTATCCTTTGAGACTACATGGAGGGACCTGGAAAGTATCATCCTAAGTGAAAAAAGCCAAACAGAGAAAGACAAATATCATATGATATCACTTATTTGTGGAATATAATGAACATAACAGTGTGAGGAATGGGGTAGTCCCAGAGACGTGGAGGTAGGGTACAGACTGACAATCCCCAGAAGAGGGGGTGGTGGGGGAGAGATAAACCACAGAACTTATATACATGTATGCATGAACAGTGGACATGGACAACTAACTGGGGACAGGACAGGGAGGGAGGGGGAGGAAGGAATCAGTGGGGGGAAAAGGAGAAACATCTGTAACAAAAATTAATTAATAAAAAATAAATTAATTGAAAAATAAAATAAAATAAAAATAAAAAATGGGTAAAGGACCTGATAGACACTTCTCCAAAAAGCACATACAGATGACTAATAGACATATGAAAAATGCTCAATGTCAGTAATCATCAGAGAAATGAAAATTAAAACCACAATGAGATATCACCTCACACCTGCCAGAATGGCTACCATCAATAATTAACAAACAACAACTGCTGGCAAGGATGAAGAGAAAAGGGAACCCTATTGCACTGCTGTGGGAAAGCAGACTGGCGCAGCCACTGTGGGAAACAATAAGGAATTTCATCAAAAAATTAAAATGGAACTGCTTTATTACCCAGCAACTCCACTTCTGGGAATATATGCTAAGAATCCCAAAACATCAATTTGAAAGAATATATGCACTCCTATGTTCATAGCAGCATTATCAACACTAGCCAAGATCTGGAAAACAGCCCAACGTGCTCATCAGTAGATTTGTGGATAAAAAAGCTATGGTACATTTACACAATGGTCAACTACATGTCCATAACAAAGAAAAAACACTTACCTTTTGTGACAGCATAAATGGACCTGGATATTATTATGTTAAATGGAATAAACCTCTCAGAGAAAGACAAATACCATATGATCTCACTTATATGTGGAATCTAACAAACAAAATAGAAACAGAAGCATGGATACATGGAACAGACTGACAGCTCTCAGAGGGGTTTAGAGAGAGGGAGACTTGATGAAAGAAGGTGAAGGCCTTAGCCTTTTGTTGTTGTCAACAACAAAAATAAAGTTAAAAATAAAAATAATAAAAATAAAGGGGTTTCAAAAAATGGATGAAATGGCAATCATTTTTTCAGTAAATGATGGTAAGACAATTAGTCACATGCAAAGAAATAAATCTGAACATCTGAACTTCTACTTTACATCATATTCAAAACTTACATTAAAATGGATCAAAGGTCAAAATATGAGCATAAATAATCATGACCTTAGATTGGGCATTTTAAAAATATATGATATCAAAAGCACAAGCAGCACAAGAACAAATAAACTGGACACCACCAAAATTAAACATGTTTGTGCTTCAAAGAACAACATCAATAAAGTGAAAAGAATGCCACCAAATGAGACGAAAGTTTCACAAATCATATATTTGATAAGGTACTTGTACCTAGACTACCTAATGAACTATAACAATTCAATGATAGAAAGGCAATCCAAATAAAAAATGGGCAAAGTGCATAGATAATTCTCCAAAGAAGATATACACAATGGACCAGTAAGCACATGAAAAGATGGTCAATGTTATTAGCCATCAGGGAGATCAAAACCACAGTGAGATACCACTTCATATCCACTAAGATGGCTATAATTAAAAAGACAAGCAAACAAGTGTGGATAAGGATGTGGAAAAATTAGAATTGTTATACACTGCCAGTAGGAGTGTATAATGGTGCCCATGCTTTGGAAAACAGTTTGGTATTTCCTCAAATGATCAAATATGGAGATATCCTGTGATCCAGAATTAGAAAGCAAACAAACATTAAAACCCAGAGCAAGTAGAAGGAAGTTAATAGTAAAGATCAGAGCAGAAATAAATGACATAGAGACCAAAAAAACAATTCAAACGATCAATGAAACAATGAGCTGGTTTTTCAAAAAGATAAACAAGATTGATGGACCCTTACCTAGACTCACCAAGAAACAAAGAGAGAGAACCCAAATACACAAAATCAGATATGAAAGAGAAGTAACAACTGACACCACAGAAATACAAAAGATCATTAACAGCTACTATGAACAATTACATGGCAACAAGTTCGACAATCTAAGCGAAATGGACAAATTTCTAAAAACACATAGTCTCCAAAAACTGGCCTGGGAAGAGATAGAAAACTTGAGCAGACCAATAACAACTAAAAAAATGGAAGATGTAATTAAGACTCTCCCAGCAAACAAAAGCCCAGGCCCAGATGGCTGCACGGGGGAGTTTTACCGAACATTCAAAAAAGAACTAACACCCATTCTCCTCAAACTATTTCAAAAAATTCAATAAGAAGGAAGACTTCCAAACTTGTTTTATGAGGCCAGCATAATTCTAATTCCAAAACCAGAAAAAGACACTACAAAGAAAGAAAACTACAGGCCAATATCCCTGATGAACATAGACGCCAAAATCCTGAACAAAATACTAGCAAATTGGATCCAGAAATACATCAAAAAAATTATTCACCATGACCAAGTGGGATTCATTCCAGGGATGCAAGGCTGGTACAATATTGGCAAACCAATAAATGTGATACACCACATAAACAAAATGAAGAATAAAATCCACATGATCATATCAATAGACGCTGAAAAAGCATTCGACAAAATCCAGCATCCATTTCTGATAAAAACGCTCAGCAATGTAGGAATAGAGGGATCATATCTTGACATAATAAAGGCCACATATGAAAGACCTACAGCCAACATCATACTCAATGGGCAGAAACTAAAAACATTTCCCTTAAGAACAAGAACAAGACAGGGATGTGCACTTTCACTACTCTTAGTTAACATTGTACTGGAAATCTTAGCCACAGCAATCAGACATGAAGAAAAAATAAAAGGGATCCAAATTGGAAAAGAGGAAGTGAAACTGTCATTATTTGCAGATGACATGATATTATACATAGAAAACCCTAAAGACTCCATCAAAAATCTTCTAGACTTAATAATAAATGCATTTGGCAAAGTAGCAGGATATAAAATTAACATCAAGAAATTGAAAGCATTCTCGTGCACCAGTGACGAACTCAGAGAAAGAGAAACTAAAAAAAAATCCAATTTACCATCATGGCAAAAAAATTAAGATACCTAGGACAAAACTTAACCAAAGAAATATGCAGAAAACTACAGGACATTGAAAAAATAAATAGAGGAAGATATAAAAAAGTAGAAGCACATACCTTGTTCAGAGATTGGAAGAATTAACATCATTAAAATGTCCATATTACCCAAAGCAATCTATAGATTCAATGCAAGGACCATCAAAATACCAATGACATATTTCACAGAACTAGAACAAATACTTCAAAAGTTCCTATGGAGCCAAAAAAGACCTCAAATAGCCACAGCAATCTTGAGAAAAAAGAACAAACTTGGAGGGATCACATTACCAGATTTCAGGTTATACTATAAAGCGACTGTAATCAAAACAGCCTGGTACTGGCACAAGAACAGGCACATAGACCAGTGGAACAGAACAGAAAACCCAGAAATGGACCCAAGGCAATATGCTCAATTAATATTTGACAAAGGGGAAAAGAGCATACAGTGGAGTAAAGACAGCCTCTTTAATAAATGATGTTGGAAAAATTGGACAGCTACATGCAAAGAAAATGAAACTAGACAATCAACTTACACCATACACAAAAATAAACTCAAAATGGATAAAAGACTGAAATGTGTCCCGTGAATCCATAAAAATTCTAGAAGAAAATGTAGGCAACAAAATTTCAGACATCATACACAGCAGAATTTTCACTGATACATCACCTAAGGCAACAGAAACAAAGGAGAAAATGAACACATGGGACTATATCAAACTAAAACGCTTCTGCACAGCAAAAGAAACAACAATCAAAATGGAAAGGCAACCCACTGTATGGGAGAACATCATTGCCAATGATGTATCAGATAAGGGCTTAATTTCCAAAATATATAGAGTACTCGTACAACTCCACAAAAGGAAAACAAAGAACCCGATTAAAAAATGGGCAGAGGAGCTGAATAGACACCTCTCCAAACAGGACATACAAATGGCCAAGAGACAAATGAAGAAATGCTCAGCATCACTAATCATCAGAGGGATGCAAATTAAAACAACAATGAGGTATCACCTCACACCTGTCAGAATGGCCGCCATCAACAAATCATCAAACAACAAGTGTTGGCGAGGGTGTGGAGAAAAGGGGACTCTAGTACACTGCTGGTGGGAATACAGACTGGTGCAGCCGCTATGGAAAACAATATGGTGTTACCTCAAAAAATTAAAAATTGAACTTCCATTTGACCCAGTGATCCCACTTCTAGGAATATACCCTAAGAAGCCTGAAACACCAATCAGAAAGAATATATGTACCCCCATGTTTGTAGCAGCACTATTTACAATAGCTAAGATCTGGAAACAGCCCAAGTGTCCATCAGTAGACGAATGGCTAAAAAAGCAGTGGTACATATACACAATGGAGTACTATGCAGCTGTAAGAAAGAAAGATCTCTTATCCTTTGAGGTGACATGGAGGGACCTGGAAAGTATTATCCTAAGTGAAACAAGCCAAGCAGAAAAAGACAAATTATCTCACTTATATATGGAATATAATGAATATAACAGTCTAAGGAATAGGGTAGACCCAGAAACACGGAAGTAGTGTACATACTGACAACCCTCAGAAGAGGGGGTGGTGGGGGGTGGGAAGAGATAAACCACAGAATTTATATGCATGTATGCATAACCAAACCCAGGTTTCTCTAAAATGTAGGCCGATGCTCTAACTGCTGAGCCAAAGTGGCCAGGGTTTAAGATTTTTTAATAAGCCAGTTTGATTAAACAGTTAGCCATATTTTCTTTGTTCCATCAAAACTCTTCTGTTAATCCAGTGAACAAATATTTATTGAACACTTGTTTTGTTGCCACTCTGTACTAGACACAGGGAACATTACTGCCCTGCTCCTCCCCTCATGGGAAGGACAAGCAGTAAACAAGAATCAACTGCTCTGTGGTCAGTGCTATGAGGACGACAAACGTGATGAGCTGGGTGAGGTGTGTAGGCGTGGATGGATCAGGGAAGCCCTCTCCAGGTAGGTGATATATGAACTGAGACCTGGATCACAAGAATGTCAGGCTTCAGTTTTATATTTTATTTTATTTTATTTATCATGCAAATTTTCATTTCTAAGAAAGTAAGTATCAATCTTTAATATCCCACATAAAGAAAAAAGCTCTTTGTGGCTCCTTTTAATTTTTTCAGAGTAAAAGGGCCATGAGACCAAAAGTGAGAAAACCACTGTGGTTTATCCCCAGCCAGAGCTGGTCCATGTCTTGCTCTGACGTCATGAGGCACCATTGAGAGGGAATGGCAAACCACTCCTACATAAGGCCCTTGCTCTGGAAGCTGATCTGTGGAGAGTTGTGGCGTTGGAGTAGTGGGCGGATCTGTGGTGAATTGTGAATTGTGAATTGTTGGACGTAAACTAGTGAACTGACCTTTGGCAACCTGTTGAACGTTGATTAGTGAGCTTGCGTTTTGGATTTTGGCATTCTGGTTGTTTGTTTTGTTTTTAATTTCTTTTTCTTTTTCAGATATAGATATATATATCTATATATATATATATATATCTATATATATATAGATAGATATAATTTCTTGTGTTTTTTTGTGTTATTTTATTTTTTGTTGTCTTAATATTTTTATTTTCACTTTCTTTTTCTTTCTTTTTAGTTCTTTTTCTTTTTATTTCTTTTTTTAGTTCTTTTTCTCTTAGTTCTTTTTTTTTATTGTAGTTTTTTATTTTAGTCACCATGTGTGATAACTTTGGAGCTCTCTCTGACAACAAGGAGCACCGTGCTTGTGACTATGTCCTCCAGGGCACCATTGGCCAGGGTTCCCATGCCCCGGTGAGGGTGGCCCGCCACGTTCCAACAGGCACAGATGTTGCTGTAAAGGTGATTGCAAGGCAGGACTCCTATGAATAGTCAAGAGAAGTTTGTAGTCTCAAGAGCTTAAATCGCCCAAATATAACAAAACTATTTGAAGTGATTGCCACCGAGAATGAACTATATCTCTTCATGGAGTACAGCGGCGGAGGTAACTTATATGATTACCTGGTGAACAATGGCCACATGACGGAGGAAGAAGCCCGACCCATATTCCAGCAATTGACATCTGCGGTCCAGTACTGCCACCAGCGGGGCATCGTGCACAGGGACCTAAAGCCCAAAAGCATCCTCCTGGATGATGAACTAAACATCAGATTAGCAGACTTCGGGCCATGTGCAGAATTTGCAGATGAGAACCTGACCACCTTCTGTGGCTCCATTGCCTATATGGCCCCAGAGGTCGTGCAGCTCCAACCCTATTATGGCCCGAAGCTGGATGTTTGGAGCCTGGGGGTAACTCTACAGGATGCTGACCAGGGGTCTGCCATTTATGGGAAGAACCTTTGGAGAAATAAAGAAACAAATTGCGAGTGGGGACTTCTTTGTAACATTCTTTGTGTCTCCAGAATGTCATATACTTTTAAAAAAATTAATGACTGTCAACCTCAGCCAAAGACCAATGCTGGAAGAGGTCATGAAGGACCCATGGGTCAACATGGGTGAGAAGGAACAACTGAGGCCATACATCGAGCCACCCTGGGGTGACCTGGACCCCCAGGTAACGGACCCAATGAAAAATCTCGGCTTTGACCCACAGGACATCCAGGACTCTGTCACAGAAAGAAAATTTAATAATATAATGGGGACATACAGGATACTAGATTCAAACAAGGCCAAAATAAAAGGCCACAAAATCAGGGTGAGACCCTGCCCCTCCCCTCACCCCAACTGCAATGCTACCTCAAGCCAAGAGATTCTGCCATCAGACCAAAATTATCAAGACCCTGCCAGTCACCCAGGGAGCCTGGAAGCAAAGCTGCCCACTCTCCTACCCAGTGGGGAAGCGAAGAACAACATGCCTTCAGCCAGCCCTGAGGCAAGGACCACTGCTGCCCCACTTGGCCCAGAGTCCATGACTCCACTCCCCGCCCGCCCCCCAGCATGGCCCGGGGGACGCACACACCTCCCACAGCAGCAGCTACCCCACCAGCAGTGGTGGAGCTGAAGAAGGAGCGACTTATGAAAAGTCCCTCCAAGCTGGGCACCTTGATGATGGGGTCCCAGCCTCTTCCCCTGGCCACAGCCCGGGTTGGCAGGGGTTGGCTAGGAGGGTCGTCCATTTTTTTGTAAATGCTCCTGATTTAGGCCATCCACAAAGAACCATCTCAAAAGAAATAAAATCAAGCCAGCATAACTTTTCAAGTCGTGGATGGCCTAGGCAGGGCCATCGTCAAAAGATGCTGAGGAGGTCAACCCTGAAGATGCCAGGGTCTAGGGAGGCCAACCACGTGGTCAGAAGATGCTCCAGAGGCTGTTTCCATCCAGGTAATAGCAGTGAACAAACACGCTGTTGTGCAACATGGGAGGACTTGCTTCCGCAGACAAGAGTTGTGCAGACTGGAGAGGTGTTTTCTGCTCAGGATTTACAGTAGGAGGGTATCCAGCACGTGCATAGTTGTCGTCAGAAGCATGTCCTGAGTTCCAGCATCTGCACAGTCATCGGAAGCATGTGCTGAGTTCCAGCATCTGCACGGTTGTGTACTGAGTTCCAGCATCGGCCCGGTCGTCAGAAGCGTGTGCTGAGTGAGTTCCAGCATCTCCACGGCTGTTAGAAGCTTGTGCTGAGTTGCAGCATCTCCAAGGTTGTTAGAAGCTTGTGCCAAGTTTGGGACAGCCTGGAGTCCCCTGGAGGTCAAGAGGAGAAACTGTCCTTCCTGTGAGTCAACCCCTGGGCCCCTGCCTGAGTGAAACTTCAGAGACTGGACTGTTTTTCTGGGGGTCCTCTCCCTCCCCTGCTCTCCTTTGCTCCCATGTTTGTGGGGCTTCTTATTAAAGTGTTCTTTCTCTTAAACTCTGTAATAAACTTGATGATTCAGAAAAAATAAATAAATTAAAAAAAAATAAACGACACCCAGTATGGTCATTACCAGAGGGAAATTGGGGTGGGAGAGGCAGGAGAGGGTAAAGGGGGGATAAATGGTGATGGAAGGAGACTTGACTTGGGGTGGTGAACAGACTGTACAATATACAGATGATGCCTTATAGAATTGGAGACCTTAAACCTATACAACTTTATTAACCAACCCCAATAAATTCAATTTAAAAAATGAATTGTTGATACGCACTACAACATGGATGAACCTTGAGAACATTATGCTAAATGAAAGAAGGCAGTCACAATGCAACACATACCATCTGATTTTATTTATATGAAATGTCCAGAAAAGGTAAATCTATAGAGACAGAGAGTAGATTAGTGGTTACCCAGGGCTAGGAGCAGAAGAGGATGTGGGGAAGTACTGGTTAAGGGGTATGAGGCTTCCTTTGGGGGATAATGAAAATGTTCTAAAATCGATTGCAGTGATGTTGCACACTTCTCTGAATAGCCTAAAAGCCACAGAATATCAAAGAGTGGTTGTCCTTTGGGTAGGCCAGTGATAACATGATGGGAACTCCAGGAAGGCTTCTGGGAAGACAGGAGTATTCTGTTTCTTGATCTGAATCATTGTTAAAAGGTTACATAAGTATGTTCACTCTGTGAAAATTCATTGAGTGGTTTACTATTTTTGAAAGTTTTTGTGTTTATATTTTAATCAAATAATTTTTTTTTGAAAAAAATTTAACTGGGTGTGGTAGGCGGGAAAAGTTCCTCAAAAACAGTCTACCTTAATGTGTAAAACCTGTGAATGAGTTACCTTCACCAGCAAAGGGAGTTTGGGGTTGCAGATGGAATTAAATTTGTTAATGAGCTGATCTTAAAATAGGGAGATAATCCTGGATTATTCCTGTGGCCCAAACGTAATCACAAGGTCCTTTAAAGTGGAAGAGGGAAGTAGAAGAGAGGTCCCAGGGATGTGATATGTGAGGGATGTGATATGTGAGAAGGTCTCTTCTCGCCACTGCGGATTTGAAGATGGGGGAGGGGCCGCACAAGGACCACGGCAGCCCGCGGAAGCCGACAGAGGCAGGGAAATGCTCCTTCCCAGAGCCCACAAGAGGACTGCACCCTGCAGGCATGAAGACCCGCGCCAGACTCTGACCTCCAGAACTGTGAGATAATACATGTGTGTTGTTTAAACCACTAAATTTGAGGCATCAATTTCTAAATACCTCCAAAATGAGAATTCAGCAAACTTAAAAACAAAAATAAAAACACAAAGGATACCTTCAGGCAACATGGAAGAATTACAGAACAAAAATCATAATCCCTAATGAGGCAAAATAATCTTGCTCATGGGCACAGACCCAGCCCTGATGTTAAACTCTTCTGTGTCCCATCTGTGACCAGGGATAGCAGGTCCCAGTGAAGAAGAGAGTTAATGGCTAATATGTCCCCAGATGACCTAAACCTTGGCAGGTGGTCAGCTTAACAAGGTGCTAAGGAGTGGGCAGATGCGTCTGGAGAGCTACAAAGAGAAGTAATGCAGTAACAAAGGGAAATGAGTGGAAAAGTCTCAAATGTTCTGGAACTTACATCTTATGACCTTTGGTTGAGCTGTGTGCTCCAACTTTGTTCAAAATTTCAAAGTTCAAATACCTGATATGATTTTTGCATCATAGCCAGACCACAGAAACCATATTGAAAGGAAAACACGACTGATAATTCTTGGGGCATAAGTACATTGCACATTTTACTCTAGTTTCACTTTACATATGCAAAAATAGTGGCTTGAGTACAAAATGAGCCTAAAAGCAGGATAAGAAAAGGTAATAAGATGAGAGTCACAAAAATGATTGTATTATCACAATCTTATATATATTCAAGCAATATTCCTGAAACCTTAAAACTTAGAAAACATGACCTCTGTGCCATTTCCTTTTTCTTTAAATAGGAAATTCTCAAATTATCCAATAGAAAAATCGCCTCTCATTTTCTCTGCCACAAAACTTAAAAAAAAAAGAAAGAAAGAAAAAATGTGACTACAGGCTTGGGAACAACCCCCTCCTTGACTTTTATAGCTCTGACATTTTACCCAGAAATTACATAGGATCCTATATAAGATATTCACTCTTAGGCAAAATAATAGTTTCTTCCTTCTTCAAATTAGAATACTCCTTTCACATTTTGAAAGTGTTCCCCTGGTTCAAGAGAGTATTCACCTCTAAAATCAATTTCCAGACCCAGAGAGTAATATTTATTCCTAACGCTACTGTTCCATGAGAGAACAATTTTGTTCCATCCTGAGACTTTGAGCTGAGCTGAGAGCCAAGGTTCTGGAATCGTAAACTTTCCAACGACGTGAACTCCCAAACCCGAACGGAGGGAAGAAGGGCCTCTGTGCTCCTTCCTGAAGTCACTGGAGTCTTTTCGTGGTTAGTTGAGAAGATAAATTGCCTCCCTCTGTGTGCTCTTTAATTTCCTCTCCTCATATTCAACATGAAGGGGGACCTGAGAAGGTTAACTGAGGAAGGTTAACCCACACACAATATGTATTACCCATTGCCCTTTTCTGATTTCAAATTATATATATAATTATAATTATATAATTAGCATATAATTAGTAAAAAAGGAAATCCATGCCTTCTGGTGATGAAAAATTAGGAAATCAATAGGTGGTTGCCTTGCTGAGGCTCAGGGGGATTCCGGGTCGTCAGCTGGGGCTGTCAGTTATATCTGAAATGGCAACACGGGCATCCTCCCCGGCCTCAAAGCACTGAGCAGATGCCCCACTTCCAGGCTAGCTGGCTCTGGAAATGTGCAGAGACGTGAAAAGACGAAATTGATCTGTGAAAATGTAGGTAACAATGTCGAGGCAATACAATTGCTTTTACTACTTCCAGAAGGCCTGGAAAACAAAAGATTTGTATACATTTCTTACAATGAAGAGAAATTGTTTTCTCCCTCTCTTCCCCCCAACACTGCCCATGATGCATTCCCTGGAGCACCGGCGCTACTTCGTACACCAAGAAGGCGCGTTGAGGAAGTTGTTATGGGGCTGCCCTCTTAGGTGTCGGAGGATATATAGCACTTTTTACCCTTAATTGTGTGTTGCCTCGATTTTATGGCCTGCTTGCACAGCCCAGCGTTCTTTTAGTGCTGTTTAGGGGATGGAAACATTTATTGATGTACAGAGCTTTCTATGTTCATAAACTCCTGCATATGGGGACTTGAATCAACCTTTTTGTGTAAATTTCTTCAGTGACACTATCCTTTTCTAAACACTGGGAACCCCCGGCCAACTGAAGAAATAAACAGTCGGGCTCGTGTGTTTGTATTCAGGCTGTTCCCTGTGTTGTAAGGTGGCGTGCACACACAGCCCAAGCACTGCATAAATAAACCAGGGTTGTATTCATTCGCCAGGTTTTATAAACAGCAGAATCCCAGGATTGTTTTGTGCCATTCCAAGCCTCGATTATTGCTTTTAGAGAAATATACGATTTAATTGGCACCACTGGATTGGCCCCCACCCCCCAAGACAGATGTAATGTCTCATGTAACACTTAGTATTTTGGAATTGTGTTATAATTTGTGCAATAGAAAATTAACCTAGATTGAGAGCACAGGTATTCTTCGGAGGTGGTTTTTAACCTGGTTTCATGAAAGTTAAACATAACTGCTATTTCTTTTCTTTTCCAAATGCATGCGAGGAAAAATTCCCACTTTCTGATCTAGCTGACTGTTTAAGAGCAGGGGCTCTGGGCCCTGGCCGGTTTGGCTCAGCGGTTGGGGCGTCGGCCTGTGGTCCGGAGGGACCCGGGTTCGGTTCCCGCTGAGGGCGCGTGCTTGGGTTGTAGTTTGTCCCCGGCCCTGGTTGGTCGTGTGGGTGGCAGCCACTTGATGTGTCCCTTTCACGTCGATGTTTCTCTCTCTCTCTCTCTTCCTCTCTCTCTCTCCCACTCTATCTGTACAAAAAATGTCCTCGGGTGAGGATTAATTAAAATAAAAAATAAAAAAAAATTTAAAGAGCAGGGGCTCTGGAGGGAGCTGGACTTCGAGTCCACTCTGGGCTCATTCTGCGTGTCTCTCTGAGCCTCGATTTCATGGCATATAAAAGGAGTATTTGTTCCTACATTTTAAGGTTGTCATGAGGAATATACTTTGCCACTAGCCTGATTCATACTTTACCTCAGATCTCAGATTTATCTAGGACTGTGATCCTCAGCCCTGGGCCAGATCTCCACTTACATACTCCCAGGAGACATTCTGTTTGCTTTCCTATACGGCTCTGTACTGTTTGTACACGTGTCTGAGTCTATTTCTCACCACTTTCCCTCGCCTTCCCTCACCCTTCCACATACTGCTGACTATACACTTGCTGAGAGCAGAATTAAATCTATATTTTTCACAGCTCATGATAGTCATTGATGCTATTCAACAATATGTTCATTTATTTGCCCTCCTGGACACATTGTGGGATTGCACTTCTTGTCACTTCATGTGTGGAGTGGGCTTATGTAACCATTTGGCCAACGGATTTTCAATAGAAGTAATGGGAGTCACTTTCAGGAAGAAGTCTTTAGTTGCTGGTTTGATACCAAGGTCTTTATCCTTCAATAAATGTTACACTCAAAATGGTGGCTCCCTGATGACTCAAAATGGTCAGCCTGAGGGACTGCAACGAGTATGATGGTCCATGACACACATATAATGAATAAGATATAAACCGATACTAATTTACGTTACTGAGATTTTGAGGTTGTTATTGTTGCATAACTCAGCCCATTCTGACTGTTGTACAGATATATCTTCAGTGCTTGACACAGTGACTAGCCATATTGTTCCTCATGAAACACAGTACGAATAAGCAGGATATATACTCATTAGCATAGTTCACAATATGGCATCTTTGCTTTTCTTATGTTCTAAGTTCTCTTGAACATGGGTGATTTTTGTAGGTACATGAATGAAAGGTCCTTCTCCACTCTTTGAACCATGGCCAAGCCTACAGTAATCACTATCTGAAAATGTCTTATGTGGCCTGCCTTCAGTCTTGCTGCAGCAAATCATAGTGGGTAAGAAGTGGTATTAAACAGCTATAAGATAAACCCCCAACTGCCTCTGCAGGTGAAATAAACTAGTATTTTCTAAACTATATGCAGTGGAAACGGACCTCCTGGCCAAAGTTAAGAAACAAATTTACTAGTGTCACCAGCAAGAACTGAATAATGTTATTTTCTTTTTAAAAAATATCACGGGCATAGATTTTTCTCTCTCTATTGCCTGTTGATTTGAGGACCCTTATGAGTCATTAAGCTTCTTGAGTACTTGAGATTTTTGGAGAATAATTACGGTTAATTATGGAAATGGTGATTTTTTTCCTTTTTCTCCCTTTCAAGATTTAATAAACCAATAGATGGAGTACTACATTCATTCAAGAGGCTTTGAGACTGTGACCCTGTATAGATGAACAAGTAAGAACAGAAAGTGAAGAAAATACAAGAAGAGATGGGATGAAAAGAAAAATAAAAGTTCAGGAATAAAAGAAAATGTTACCTTCAGGAGAAAATATAAAAAAGGAATAATGACGTTGGGAAACCAAAATGGATATCAGGAAATTTGGTGAAGAAACTATTAAACAAGTGGGCAGTGAATGAAGGAGGAAATGAGATGCATCTCTTAAAAGTGAACTAAGTTGGAGGCATCAGTTCATTGTGGCCAAATAGGTCAAACAAGCAAAATACAGAAAAGAAAACTATAACCTAAAGGCCATGTCTCAACAACAGAGAACAGAAGAAAGAGAAGGTATCATAACAATTCATGTTAATAATCCAGTTAGAATGGTAATTAAAGCAAAGGTGGAAATATTTTTGCATGAATTGTATTGAGAATTTGCTCAATTATTTGGTCTTACCAATGTAAACCCTCCACCACAACCACTACCATTTAACATCCAGGGTTCTGGAATTGCAAAATACATCTTTGTTATTTTTTACTGAGGATGAGTTCTTTGCCCATGAACTTGAAATTCTTTTTACATTTAATATTATTTCATATTAGTTTCAAGTGTACATCATAGTGGTTAGACAATCATATACTTTACAAAATGTTCTCTCTAATATTTCCAGTACCCAACTGGCACCACACATGGTTATTACAGTATTATTGACTATATTTTCTCTGCTATACTTTACATGTCTATTTTGTAACTATCAATCTGTACTTCTCAATCCCTTTACTTTTTTACCCAGTCCCCCAGCCCCATCCCCTCTGGCAATCATCAGTCTGTTCTCTGTATCTATGAGTCTATTTCTGTTTTGTTTGTTTGTTTATATTGTTCTGTAGGCTCCACATATAAGTGAAATCATATGATATTTGTCTTTGTCTGATTCATTTCACTTAACATAATACCCTCTGGGTCCATCCATGTTGTTGCAAATGTTAAGATTTCATTATTTTTTATGGCTAAGTAAATAGTCCATCGTATATATGCACCACAGCTTTTTTTTTATCCACTCATCTACTGATGGAAACTTGGGTTATTTCCATAGCTTGCTATTATAAGTAATGCTGCAGTGAACATAGGGGTGCACATATTCTTTCAAATTAGTGTTTTGGGTTTCTTTAGATATTTACCCAGAAGTGGAATTGTTTGGTTATAAGGCAGTTCTATCTTTAATTTTTTTGAGGAAACTCCATACTGTTTTCCACAGTGGCTGTACCAATTTGCATTCCCACCAACAGTGCATAAGGGTTCCCTTTTCTCCACATCCTCAACAACGCTTGTTTGTTGATTTATTGATGATAGCCATTTCGTCAGGTATGAGGTGATTATCTCACTGTGGTTTTAATTTGCACTTCTCTGATTATTGACACTGAGCATCTTTTCATATGTCTATTATCCATCTGTATATCTTCTTTGAAGAAGTGTTTATTCAGGTCCTTTGCCCAATTTTTTTTATTTGTTAATCCTCACGCAAGGATATTTTTCCACTGATTTTTAGATAGAGTGGATGGGAGGAAGGGAGGGAGAGAGAAACATCTATATGAGAGAGACACATCCATCGGCTGTCTCCCTCAGGACCTCAGCACCACCCTGAGCATGCCCTTGACCCATGAACTTTCGGTCTGTAGGCAGGTGCCCTAACTGCTGAGCCAAGCTAGTCAGGAGCTCATTATCCCCCCCACACACACACCTTTTTTTTCAGTTATTTGTGTGTGTGTGTGTGTGTGTGTGTGTGTGTGTGTGTATATATATTTTGTTACAGATGTTTCTTCTTTCCCCCACATTTACACCCTCCTTCCAATCCCGCCACCCCCCACCCAGCATTGTTGTCTATGCCGATGGTTATGCATACATGCATATAAGTTCTGTGGTTTATCTCTTCCCTCCCAACCACCCCTGTCCCCCTCTTCTGAGGTTTGTCAGTCTGTACCCTACTTCTATGTCTCTGGTCTATCTTATTTTGTTCATTATATTCCACAAATAAGTGAGATCATGTGATATTTGTCTTTCTCTGATTGGCTTGTTTTGCTTAGGATAATACCCTCCAGGTCCTTCCATGTTGTTGCAAAGGATAAGAGATCTTTCTTTCTTACAGCTGCGTAGTATTCCACTGTGTACATCTACCACACCTTTGGCCATTTTTTAAATTGGATTGTTTGATTTTTTGGTATTGAGTTTTATGAGCTCTTTATAAATTTTAGATAGTAACCCTTATCAGATGTATCATTGGTAAGTATGTTCTCCCATTCAGTGGGTTATCTTTGCATTTTGTTGATGGTTTCCTTTGCTGTGCAAGAACTTTAGTTTGATGTAGTCCCATTTGTTTATTTTTTCTTTTGTTTCCCTTGCCTGAGGAGATATATCAGGAAAAAATATTAGTAAGAGAAATGTTTGAGATTTTACTACCTATATTTTCTCCTAGGATTTTATGGTTTTGAGTATTACATTTAAGTCTTTAATCCATTTTGAGTTTATTCTTGTATATGGTATAAGAAGGTAATCTAGTTTTATTTATATCTATCCAATTTCCCAGTACCATTTATTGAATAAACTGTCTTTATCCAATTGTGTATTCCTTTGACAAATATTAATTGAGGCATAGGTTTATTAGTTGGCTCTCTATTCTGTTTCATTGATCTATATAACCGTTTTTAATGTCAGAACTTAAATTTCTTGAAGTTGACTGACCTAAATTCTAGCTCAGCTAAGAAATTAGTTGGAAAAATAAAGAAAAAAATAACAGGATACAGTGAGGACAGTGTGAGTGCTATCTCATTTTCTCATGTTTCTCCACTTTTTAAAGATCCACAGGCAGTATGAAGGGGTGGGGGACAAGCCAGGATATTTGGGAAATATTCAAACTCATGAAGTTCATCAGGAGAGTGAGGAGGATAAAGAGAAAGGAGACACGTCGATGATGGCATCAATGAAACATGTTGCCCTTGAGGTGCTCTGGGAAGAAAAGTTGTTCAGCTATAAAACAAAGACAGCTCATGTTTATACATGACTATTCCTAAACAGACCAATGCCTTCCTCAAAATCTTTGAAAGATATTTCAAAAGAAAGGAAGAAAAGTTCTTAGAAAACTCAATCATGTTGAATCAGAAAATATATGAAGCTGAGATAGAACTGAGGAAGACTTTGATAGCACACCACAGGTGGCTGGGAATACAGTATTGAGCAGAACTACCAGTCTCAGACCCTAAATGGTTGAAACACTAGAAGGGTAGGTTCACTCAATCATCCTTATTTGTTACTTTTAACATGAAATTAAAACTACTTTCTAATTATGCTTTTATCAAAATAGTATTTATATATAGTATATCTATACACACATAGACAAATCTCACACATATGAATGTATGTATACAAATATTATATATACTTATGTATTGTGCATACTTACATATACACACACATACATATGGGTAGGATTGTGTGTGTGCATTTTTTGTTTCAAATAGAGTAACTACTTCAGGACTCTGAATAACATATTTCACCCAGAAAGAAATATTCTGGAAGAGGTTCAATTTAGAACTCATAAAAAATCAGAAAAGGAAAGTTGGTAATATAAACTTCCTGCAGTCAAGGGAGCTGGAGACCTGGCACCCAATAGGTGCATGATAATGGTTTGCAGACCAAATAACTGACCTACAAAATTATGAGTCATTATTATAGTTATAAGCCGTGTCTGTAGTGAAGGACTTCAGTGACAAGTGAAGCCTTTATTTGCTATTGTTATTATCTTCTAGTGAAAAAACAACTGTTACAATTTCTAGATTACAAAGGAAAACTCCACCTCAGCAAAGAGAAAAATCATGGGCTCAAAACTCGCTAGTATCAGTAAAGCCCGGAGGTGCGGTTGCTGACGCCTACAGCTATGCTCTTTGTGCATTCCTCCCCTGCTTCCTGTTGGCACTCGACCAGCTATGTACCCTCCTGGAACTTGACTTCTCATCTGCAAAGTAAAATTAGTGACTCGTCTTCACCTCCACTCCAACCATATAATAGAAATATCAAAAGAAAGAATTAGAAGAAACAGGGTTCAGAACTCAGGAATTGAACAAGCTGAGACTACACCATTCACTCCAAGCAGAACCTCCAACTGTGACTCTTGGATAGGATGTTAAAGATTACAAAGCCACATCAAATATTAGCAGAGGAGGGATGGGCAGACTCATGGAAGAGGTAAAAGAAGGACCTCATAGAAATACCAAAAGGGAACTCTTTATGCCATCCTTTTGAATGAAAAGAAAAAAATCAGTCCAGTATCATTTTTGCGATAAGATGTTAAGGAGCCTTGGCTAGTGTGGCTCAGTTGGTTGAACATCATCCCATGCACTGAAGGGTCGCCAGTTCAATTCCCAGTCAGGAAACATCCCCAGGTTGCGGTTTCAACCCCTGGTAGGGGTGCATGCAGGGGGCAACTGATCAATGTTTCTCTCTCTCTCCTTCTCTCTCTCTTCCTCTCCCTTCCTCTCTTTCTAGAATCAATAAAAACATGTTAAAAAAATAAATATGTTAAGGGGATATCAGATACACTTGTGAATAATAAAATAGGGCCAATTAGTGACAATGAATAAGACGGTGTGCTTCCGGTGGTCTTGTCAAAGAGATAAAACCTGGGGGATGGACAAGGTGTAGTTAGAGTGAGAGTCAGAGAATCTAGGATCCATCATGGACCTCAAAAGGGAGCTAGGATTGATTGTGCAGATGCAGATGTGGGCGAAGGATGATATTTCAGGCAGGATGAACAGAAAGAGAAAGGGGGCAGGATACCTCTGCCCGGTGCTGAAAGCATTGCATGAATTACCACTTCAGTGATAGGAACTCATTTGCCATCTGAGATTGGAGTAGGCAGACATAAGGCTAAAAAAGCAGGTTGGGGCTTATTGTAGATGATATTGATGTGAAGGTGATTAATTTACTCTCAAATGGTAGGGAAAAGTCAAGTCATTGAAAGTTTTCACTGACAAGCTCTTTGTCCTTATGCCAAGAATTAGACTGAGAGTAATATACCTAGAGTCTGTCTATATTAGTTTTATCCATATCATTACCTTGAACTACTCTCAACTATAAGTGTGAAATTTAGAATTAACCAAGGGTATTAAAGTGTGATGGAGGTATCCTGGGCTGTGAAAATAAATTTATGGAATATGAACACATACACACAGAGGTTTTTAAATGGATTAATTTTCATTGCAAATGAACATGTGTTACAGTATTATTGCTCATCTAAATCCTGCAAGTCATTTTAATATAACAGAAACTAATTGACCTGGTTGACTGTGAAGGCATAAACTGGCGTGGGGAGTGGCAATGTCACAGGTGTGTCATCTTTTCTTCCCCATATAAGAAGGTGCAATTACACTGCTAAATGAATGAAAGGAGAGAATGAATGACTTTTCCAGGAAGATAAACCAAATGTTAATTTTATGTAGTCTAAGATGTATGAGGCTCATAAAGTGTTTTCATTTTCTCAAAATAAAGCTCTTAAAGTCAAACTTGGGAGGGTGAATTCTACAGCTGCTTGGAGCACTGAGGCCCTCATGTGGGAGCAAAACAGCTCCCACACATTTCAACCTCTAAGAAGGACCGGACACCTGGGGACATTCCACATGATAACGTGATACGAAGAAATGGAGGTTTTCCAAAATGGTTATCAATGTACATTTAGAATTTTCTTTTTCTCTTTAATGTTCTTTGGCATCTTTATTGAGCATAGAGGCTTCCAAAAATCAGCTGGAAATGCATGAGATCGTGATAAGTCATTTTTCTTAACAATATAAATAAGAATAAGAATTTTCAGCTAATTTCCAGTTAACACAAAAAAAAATAAAGCTTTTGAAAAACAGTACTAAATGTGTAATTTAAGGTGCTCTATTCATTGTATCTGCCTCATATTTTCCATTTCAAGGTACCGATTTATGGAATCAGAAGTATATATAAGCCCAAAGCATTGCAGACCTCAAGCTAGGCCACAGCCCAGTTTCTGAGCCCAAAGTTCCAGGAGAGAAACCCACTTGTAATTTTTAAAAAACCATCCTAAAATTCAGCCTCTTCTCTTCACTGTGCAAAAGCATTACCCCAATCTGCTCCTTTGGAGTTTATCCACGTTTAGGAGCCTGGGAGACAATGGTGTAGCAAAGGAACAAAGAAAGGGCAGTTGGACGAGCAAGAGGAAACCCAGAAAGTTTCTAGTCCCCCTGTTTTATTACAGATACTCCCACCTGGCCATACTCCCCAGTATGGAAAGATCTAGAATATCATACCAACTGTGTAGGCAGGTACTCTCTCCCCAAGGCCATCCCTCATAGACTCAAAAATAACTTTTAAAGGGTTATTCAAAAGAGTGTAGAGCAGTTGGGTGTTCAATACCTGAAGCCCAGGTGCAGGCACTACTAGAAATACATCATCTTTGTTTTGACCGCATTTGTCCTAAGGCCACAGATCACAGTACCTTTAGCTTTCCTTTCCTGTGTCCCTTTTCCTGCTCCATCATTTCCCTCCCTACCCTCACTCAGTTACCTATTCCCCTTACCGTGTAAAACACACCACCCTTCAATAACACACTGGTGTAAGGAGAGGACAGCGTTTTATTTCATAATGTAATCACTGGGCGTTTAGAAACAGACATCAGTGGCCCATGTGGAGAAGGGCTCTGAGGTCATGTCGGGGCGCATCTGGAAAGTGCACTGGAACTGAGGACATATGTCTTCCCCGACTACACGTGTGTGCGGCTGCCTGGGGCGGGAACAGAGCAGCTGTCTGTGCAGTTTAGTTTAGATTTTGGTTCTCTTCTACACGTCGAGCCTCCTGAAGTCCTCAACATGCTCTGATGATGCCTTAGTCTTTCTACTCCCTGTATCTTCTCTTCCCTACTTTAACTAATGAACTCATCAACACGCAACTAAAATGCCCCTGCGTCAGTGACTGCTTCCTCTTTGCGCTCATAGCACACTGCTTATATAAATCTCTTCACAGGTTTGTAACTATTAATATGTGTGTACCTTTAAGCTGGGTGCTAAATGAGGGCAGAAACTTTTCCTGATTCAAGGGATCTCTGTAACCTAGAAAGGTGTTCTTTGAATAACATACCAGTTCTTCTAGGAAAAAAAAGGAACAGAAAGAATGGAAAAAAATAGAGTTGTTCCCTCTCTCGGGAGTATGTGCTATTTTGGTGAGTATCATTGGAACCAAAGTTTCATTCCCTATGAAAGGGTTTTCAAACTTCAAGAGAAGGTGGAGTAGCTTCATGAAAGGGGCATCTATGATTTCCCTACGGTCAGCAGGTATAATACTCAAGCCCCTTTATCAAAGCAAGACTTGGTCATTTATTTTAACTTGCCTCAAATTTTTTCTGAGCTTTCTGTGTTTACACAAAGTCCATTTTGTGTATTATATTTACCTCTTTGCCCTCAAATCTATTCTCTGCCTTTTTATTTGCTCTGGTCTGAACTCCAAAGGGCTACCTAGATATCGAATTTTCAATTTGGTTCAGCCAATGGGAGAAACTGGCAGGAGATGTAGGCAAGGAAGGAAGAAAAACACCAGGGTCTCTCTCTCTCTCAGTTTCTCTCTCTCTCGCTCTCTCTCTCTCTCTCCCTCCCTCCACTTTGGCCAATGTATCCAGGGATGCTGCATCTTCTCTGCAGTCCCTGTTTCCAAGGTGAGCTCTTCATGTCTCCCAGCACCATCGCCTCCCGTCTTTGTCTTTCCGCCTCGGGCAGTGAGGGCAACTCCGTGCAGCTGCTCATCTCGGCTGTTGACTCTGTCATTCATTCTAACAATTTTGTTACTACTTCCCCATATTAAAGTCCATCTGATAAATGACTTAGCGCAGACTCTGTTTTTCTGACATGACCCTGGCAGGTGCTCTGTGCTAGGGCTTTTCATATTTGCTCTGAAATGTGTATCATGTTCTAAACGAATGGGAACACAAGAGCATTGTAATATCACTACTCACTATACAGGACAACAGAAACCTAGCAAGAGGTATATCAGAGGGAAAAGCACACTGAGGGTTCTCTCCAGGGTCTTTATTATTTGTCCAAGGGTGGGGGGAATTAAAAGATATAAATTGTGATAGAATTAAGGACATGAAAAAATATGTGTAAGTATAAATCCATATTTATAAAAAGTCCTCCCATGTCCTATAGGACAAGTGGGAGAGTAGAAAGGAGAAAGGGCAGAAACATCATTCAAAGGCCCCATCCTCCTGCGATAATTCAGAGAACACTGGCTTATTACGATGCAAACTGGACCAAATGATGAGGGAACTCCAGAAGCATCACAGACCTCCCTGCTTCCTCGCACAGTGCAGTGGAGCAAGGCACAATTTGGAGGGAAGTGCTTTCTGTGTGTCACATTTACCTACTTGCCTTCAGATCCCAGAGAAGAGATTCCCTCAGTTGGGGGTAGGACGGGGGCAGAGCCCATTGCTGTGTGGAGGTTGCACAAGAGATTGAGAGAAACCCAGTTGGAATTTCCACCAGCCCCTGTCTCAATTAGCAGTTAAGACAGGGAGGAGGAAAACACCAGAGCAGACAGGCTGTGCCCTATTTCATGTCTCAAACTGGATTTTTAGCTGATGAGGCAGGGTCTGCAAATGGATGCACTTTGCAGCTGCATACCAGAGAGGACTGAGAAGCTCAAGCACAAAATAAAGAGCTCAAAAGCTTTGGGGCTTTGTCCTAACTCAAGTCATTAACACATTGCCAACCAATTCAGGAGCAGTGGAAAACAGTAGATCAAAATTTTATATATATATATATATATATATATATATATATATATTAATAAACCTTTAATATCCGATTCCACAGGTTTTATTTTCCTTATGTAATGACATTATTAATATTTCCCACATAACCTATAAGTATTTTTATCTGAAGATTCATTCACCCATCATTAAAGCAAACATTTTTTTCTTACATCTTAAAAATTACTTTTGGTTCATCACTGGTTCTTGTTTTCTTTTTCAGACACATCAAATATACATATGTTGGATTTCTACATTTTGTTTATTATAGTCTATAATGTCCTCTCAAATATATTATATTTCTTTCTCTTCTTCCTGCATCTCTTTCACATTTTCTTCAACTTGTTCCCATTTTGATGATTTAGATTTCTACCATATAAATACTTTATAGCTACTAATTTATTTTCAAGTTCTGCAATGCAACTATTTTCTCTATTTACCCCTCCTTTCAGTTCACTAATATCCTACCCTGCTTTCTATTTACTGTAGAAAGTTTTATATGTTATTTGATATTATCTCTTGATTAATCATCTTTGAATAAATTATATTTTTGCTGGACATGCTATTTTCTGTCAAAGCATTTTAACAGTATAGTATAGGAAAATAAGAATATTTCTTCAAGCAGATATATCTCAAAAGAGCCCATTAATAGCAAAAAAATAAGAAAAATGTGTTTGCTATCACAATTAGTATTTCATATTTTTCTGGATTTGCTAGCTAACACAATTAGTTAAGAAAGAAAAAATTACTATTTAATTTGAGAAAAGGGAACACAGTGTGTTATTGTCATATTACATTATTATATGCATCCAAAAAAGTAATACAAACAGTAAGAATTTGATAAGATGCCTAATTACAAAAAATTATAGAATCACTATGTATAGCTTCCCAGTATGTTAAAAATACCCATTAGTATAGTTAAAGAATTATGAGAATGGTCATTATTTCAATCAGAATTTGTTTAATAGTAGATAAAAGAAAAAATTTAAATTTAAACAATAAAAGAATTTATTGACTCACATACACAAAATGTCCAGAGGTAAAACAGGTTTCAAATGATGCTCAATATGGTGGCACAGTGTTAACAAATATCCTCTTCCTGTTGGTCTCCCCTTTTCTTTATGTCTTGCAGGAAAGATCATCTCTCCTTCGACCACTAAACAAAAGTCCTGGCTTTCTCTCTAACTGGTTCACCTCAAGTCACAAACCTATCAACAGTCTTTATGACTAAGGGCATTTCATGTATTAATTGGCTTTGTCCTGAATGGTGTGGCCATCATCTCGAACTTGTCATTGTAGCAATGGGGTAGAATTATACTCCTTTGAAGTTGGGGGTGGGAGCAATCCAAACCAAACTTGTTCTTTCATAATGGGTTAGGGTGAAAGGGATATTAAAGAGGAAACAATGATGATGATGATGATGATGATGATGATATTGACAGAACCAATAATAATAACAGCTAAAACATACTGAGTATTTAACACGGAACAGTCATTTGCTAACCTCATTCTTAACCAATTTAACTGCCTTCACCTCATTTGCTTCTTGTGTAAACCAAATGATTTTATTCACATAAAGTGTTTATTACCTAATAATAATGCAAATAAAAATTACTATCATCTAAAGAAAAATAACAATAAGATAATAGTTGTTATAGGAGAAGAAATCATAGTAGCAATACTAATATTAGCAGCATTGATAGTGTTGGGTAGGTGAGTACTGTTATTCTCCTATCTTTATACATGAGGGATACTTAAAGAGGTTACATAGCTATTTAAGGTAAGTAGAGGTTACATTAGTTTAAGATAAGTCACAGAGCTAAAATCTTAACACTGGTCTCTCTGGTTCTAAAATAAATACACAAGATCTATATAAAGAAAGGGCAAGAAAAAATGGCTTAGAAACAACACAGTGTCAGTATAAATGGAAAGTGATACCTTGTTTTTGAAAGGAATGCCCTATTATTTAAAGATTAAAATTTTATTTTGCTACAAGCACACTGAAATTCCGTGTGTGTGTGTGTGTGTGTGTGTGTGTGTGTGTGTAGTGGCGTTTTGTTTTTGGAGTGAAGGCAGAGAGAATGCCCACTGACTATTTCATTTACTCCCTTATACACCCAGCTCCCCTGCATCTAGGCAGGACTAGGTGACTAGTTCTAGACTGGCACTGTCCGATACCACATCTACCGGCTGAATGCAGGCATTTATGTTAAAATATCTTACAGCTTGTCCACAGACATGAAAATTCTGTCCAATGGAGAGAGAATTGATTCCCTCTCCCCTCAAGAACTGACATCTCTCCACAGAGATATCAGCTAAACTTTGCCTCTATTTGTAAATTAATTTCCACAATTCTTACTCAACTATAAAAGTGTGATATTTCTATTTCTCTGTACCAGTTGTAACATCTTACTGGTCCTCTCATTACTTAACAAGTTAAATAAAAAAAATTTTTTTACCCTCACCCAAGGATATGTTTTCATTGATTTTAGAGAGAGAGAGAAGCAACGATAAGGTTGCCTCCCATATGTGAAGAGCAGGGATCGAAACTGCAACCTAGGTATGTGCCCCATCAGGGAATGGAACCCACAACCTTTTGGTGTATGGGGAGACGATCCAACCAACCGAGTCACATGGTCAGAGCAAGTTAAATAAAGTCTTTGCCTTGTGTTTATTTTATATTTGTATGAGAGTCATGATTATACCCTCTTTAAAAGAAAAAAAGAATAATGTTCAAACTGAGTCTAGCCCAAATACCCACATTTCATATGTGAGGGCACCGAGGCCCAGAGAGGTGAAGTGATGAGCACAGAGATATCAGCTAAACTTTTCTCGCCAGGGAAATCCTCCTTATTAAATGAACATAATGAACATGTTACACTGTTTACTCACTTATGCTGAGCAGTGATTGTTGTAAGGCTCCATATTTTATTCTGTGTATATACTAACATTAAGGCTGAATTACTAGTAAAAGATGCTAGAGTCACAAAAAGATGCTGGAGTCACACGAACTGAGTTCAATTTTCAATGTGCTTACTTCCAAGCATAGGACTTGGGCAAGTTACCTTTTTTTTTTTTTTGTCTCAGCTTTCTATCTGGAAAGTGGAGACAATAAAAGTACTTACTCTTGCCCTGGCTGGTTTTGCTCAGCGGTAAGAGCGTCAGCCTGTGGTCCAAAGAGACCTGGGTTCGGTTCCTGCTAGGGACACGTGCCTCAGTTGCAGTTTGTCCCTGGCCCTGGTTGGGTTGTGTGGGTGGCAGCCATTTGATGTGTCCCTTTCACATTGATGTTTCTCTCTCTCTCTCTCTCTCTCTCTCTCTCTCTCTCTCTCTCTCTCTCTCTCCCCCCTTTCCCTCCCTTCCTCCCACTCTACCTGAACAAAAAATGGAAAAATGTCCTCGGGTGAGGATAAAAAAAAAAACAAAAGTACTTACCCTTAAGACTGATATAGCCTTAAATTAGATAATGCTTATTAAACTCTGGAAATTGTGCCTGGCATATAAAATGTGTTCCAAAAATGTGCGTTATTCTCACCACACCAGTCTAAAGTACAGTTTGCTTATAGAGGAATTATCCTCTTGAAATACACTAACATAAAATGTAAGCATACCTGGATTTTTCCTTTAGGTGTCATTGTGAAAAGTTGTAAACTAAAGTGTTATATAACAAATTCTATTTCAATGTTATTAAGTCACCTCTTGTTTATAGCAGTTACCCAGTGAATTACTTGATAAAATTAAAAATAACTTTGTAGCACCTCTAACTACCCCCGTTGACATACTACTGGATTTTAATGAACAGTTTTAAGACAGACCCCAGCTATACACAGGAATACATTGTTACTGGCTAAAAATAACATTTCTTGGGATATCTAGATATGCTTAATACTATGAACTATGTGACCCAATAGCCAGTTTCTAATGTAATTTGGCAGCAATTTAGGCAAATAAAAATATTAGCTTAATATTAGTAATGAACGTTTTATTTAATCAGGAACTATAGCCTCTTACCTTTCACATATGATTGTGATATTTAATCATTACATCTTCGACTCCATGTTTTTCTCCTCAGCTCTTGACTCAACACTTCAATACTCCCTACGAACACCCACCATGTTTATACATACTAGGTGTCCAATAAATGTACAATCATCCATGAACTAATATACATTGCATTTTATGTCCTACTGATAACCATATGCAGCGGTGACCTGAAAATAAGAATAGGAGCTGAGCATGTGTGCACAGAGCTGCCTCTCGTTCGTTTTTAGTTTTCATTATTGTCCTCCTCTCAGCCCCCTTTTTCCTCTGCAGCTCTAGGATGCTCTATAATTAGAAGCCAGCCAGGCATCAACGACTTCCTCTGGGCAAGTGTGTGCCTTAACACCTCTCAGTGACCTTCCATGCTAATTAAACTACCGTGTGAGAATAAAGAACATTGGTACTTAACTGAAATAAAAAGCAATTAAGTGGAAACATTTGGAGATGATTGTATGTTAATAAGAAATCTTAATCAATGTGTATACCGATGAGACCAACCATGTTCCAAGGAATGTTCACACAATTAACTCATTTACTTCTCACAAATCCCTTAGGAGTTCTCTTTATCTCTGTTTTCATATGAGGAACTAGAACCAGGGCTAGTTAAGTACGTTGACCTATGTCAACCCATGACTGAAGCTGATGTGACTCTGATTCCAAAGACAAAGATTGTTGTTGTATCATAATAAAAACTGTAAAGAGCATGCAAACATGCTTCTAATGACCACTGGTGTTCGAGAACCTGTTTTGATTAATAGATAAAAATGATTTGAATTAAACATTAAATTTTAGTATGAAATGAATGCTTTTGAGGCTTTGAAAACCATGTTTCTATTTTTTTTTTTTTTATTCACACAATTCTTTTTTTTTTTTTTTTAATTTTATTTTTGTTACAGATATTTCTCCTTTTTTACCCCATTGACACCCTCCTCCCCATAACCCCCGCCCCATCCCCGGCTTTGTTGTCCATGTCCATTGTTATGCATACATGCATATAAGTTCTGTGGTTTGTCTCTTCCCTCCCCTCATCACCTCCTCTTCTGAGGGTTGTCAGTCTGTACACTATGGCCATGTTTCTGGGTCCACCCTATTCCTCAGACTGTTATATTCATTATATTCCGTATATAAGTGAGATCATGTGGTATTTGTCTTTTTCTACTTGGTTTGTTTCCCTGAGGATAATACTTTCCAGGTCCTTCCATGTCGTCTCAAAGGATAAGAGATCTTTCTTTCTTACAGCTGCGTAGTACTCCATTGTGTATATGTACCACTGCTTTTTTATCCATTCGTCTACTGATGGACACTTGGGCTGTTTCCACATCTTAGCTATTGTAAATAGTGCTGCTATGAACATGGGGGTACATATATTCTTTCTGATTGGTGTTTCAGGTTTCTTATGGTATATTCCTAGAAGTGGGATCACTGGGTCAAATAGAAGTTCAATTTTTAATTTTTTGAGGTAACACCATATTGTTTTCCATAGTGGCTGCACCAGTCTGCATTCCCACCAGCAGTGTATTAGAGTCCCCTTTTCTCCACACCCTCACCAACACTTGTTTGATGATTTGTTGATGGCGGCCATTCTGACAGGTGTGAGGTGATACCTCATTGTTGTTTTAATTTGCATCTCTCTGATGATTAGTGATGTTGAGCATTTCTTCATATGCCTCTTGGCCATTTGTATGTCCTGTTTGGAGATGAAAACCATGTGTTTCTTAAACAGCTTCCCATAAGTTTTATCCACTATTAATTGTCCTTTCAAATATGCTTCCTCTTCTATTCCCCAGACATGCAAGGTACACTTAAAAGCATTTGACAAGGTTCAAATAAATACATTCTCTGAATTATTCCATCCAAATTACTGAGGTTATTCATATCAACCACAAGAATTTTAGCATGCTTTATACCATCTCTGCAAGGCATAAAATTCTGTGTAGAGTGACTATAACAGTGTTTCTGACCCATAAATAAAAGTTGCCACAGCTACAAATATATTAAAAGAGGGCTTAGTAACTATCAAAATTCTCTGAGATTTCTGCAATAGCTTTGCTAGAGAAGTTTGCAAACTCCATAATTTTAGACAAAAAAATTTAGGCATTAGCTCTCATTCAATTAAATAAAGGAATATTTGTTTCTTGATCATTGAAAGTCAGCAGAGTGCCAAATGTGCCCAGATAAGCTGAATCTACTATACTGTGTTTTTGGAACACATGATACCCCTCATAAATATTCAAAGACCCCTTAGAACAAAGAATATTGCACATGACATGCCTAAAGATAAATCTTAGCTGATTTGATAAAGGGTAATATTGATAACTGATACATTACTCTCCTTTTTCACTTTAATGCAACAAGTGTTTATTTCCATTTTTATTAAATTTGATCGCCTATTTTATTGATTATATTCATGTCTTCCATGGGCACAGTGTTGTACAAAAATACACCAAATCACATGGAAAAAAAATATTTCAGGCCCTACAGGACCTTGAGATCTACTTTAGGAGGCAAGTAACACATTTTGCTAATTTTAAGATTACATTTTTTTTTTAAGTTAACATCTCAAATTGAGATATGTCACACAGTTGCCGTGGGCCAGGCTAAACTCAGGATGCGGTTGTCAGGTCCTCATGACTTGTTCCTAGTTGTTCGTATTGTCATCACTTCCATCCAATTATGTGCTGCATGGAGTGAGTTTAATTATGTTTAGAATGTCTTAAAAATGTTACTCTATAGCCCGGCCAGTGTGACGCACTGGTTGATCAGTGACCCATGCACTAAGGTCACCAGTTCAATTCCCGGTCAGAGTGCATGCCCAGGTTGTGGGCCTGATCCCCAGTAGGGGCCATGCAGAAGGCGGCCAATCGATGTTGTTTCTCTCATCGTTGTTTCTATCTCTCTCTTTCCCTTCCTCTCTCTCTAAAATCAATAAAGAAGAAATATTGAAAAAAAAATGTTACCCTATGTTACGACATTGAAGTGAAAACTGTGTAGGTAGAAAAATGCACTGAAACTGGGCATACATTTTATATGAATTAAGCAAATAATTGCTTTTGGAAAAATTCCATATTTGAAAACAATTTTATATTTTCTTATAAAGCAGAACCAAATATGTTATGGCATCTGAATAAAAGGAAGATAATCCAAAAAAGATGATGTGTTGCATTTTGTTTTTATATACACATGCAAAGGAGGGCAGGAGACATTGCCAAATCCCTTGAAATAGATAATAGAAATTTCAAAACAACAGAAGACTACCAGAACCATTGTTAAGGAATTATAGCATGCTTAGTTTAATTGGCAGCATTTCCATCTTTCTTTCTAATATATAAAACAACATGGTGTCATGGTAATCAATGCTATCTTAAATCTGATGAAATATGGCACTTACAAAACCAGTAATTGGTGATTCAAAACAGTTTGTATTGAAGCAAAAATAAATAGTTTGATGCCCTGACTTGTTTTGTTCAGTGGTTAGAGCGTCAGCCTGTGGACCAAAGAGTCCCAGGTTTGATTCCGGCCAAGGGCACATACCTCGCTCGGTTGTGGTTTGTCCCCAACCCCAGTTGGGGTCATGCAGGTGGCAACCAGTCAATGTGTTTCTCTCAGTTGGGGTCATGCAGGTGGCAACCAGTCAATGTGTTTCTCTCGCATAGATGTTTCTCTCTCTCTCTCTCTCTCTCTCTCTCTCTCTCTCTCTCTCCCTCTCTCCTCCTCCCCCTCCCACTCTGTGTGAAGATAACTGTAAAAATGTCCTTGGGTGAGGATTTAAAAATAATAAAATAAATAGTTTGAAGAGAGTAGGACTTTAATGAGGCCTGGGAAGTCTCTGAAATGAAAGTAGAAACTGGGTTTGTGGTAGAGATAAGTTGGATTTTAAAAATGAGAGAAAAGATGAAGACATTCCAGGTTGGACAAAGATCATAAACAAATATTTGGAATTAGATTAATTCTGGTACATTCAGGGGCAGGTATAGACTTAGCAATAAAGAAAAAATTAAGTTTTGAGAGATGTCACAGCACTAGACCTGAGTTTCTTAAAAATAGGTTGTGGAAGTTGAGTCATATTCCATAGTTAATGGGGATCATATGATCTTTTTTTATTTTATTTTTTTCATTTTGGAAGGTCTTTTATAGGGTTTTGAATTCTAGATTGACGTTTTTTCCCAATTTAAAACACTATTCCATTGTCTTCTGTTATTGTTTCTATTGGGAAATTATTGATACTTTCTCATTCATCCTTGAAGGTATTGTTGTTTTCTTTATATTTATCTTTGCTAGATAGTTGCAGGGTTTTTAAAATGTCAGTTGAAGTCTTTAGTCAGTTTTGGAAAATGTTCAACCATTACCTCCGCTTCTGCCAAAATGCCATTCTCCTTTCCGTCTGGGACTCTGATCACATCTCTGTTTGACTTTTTCCTCTATCTCACAGATATTTGACATTTGTTTTATTTTTCCTTCTATTTTTTTCTTTGCGCTACAGTTTAAAACTTTTGTCTTGATCCATATTTTTGATTCACTATCCCTGCCTTCTGGTGTGTTTAATCTGCTGTTAAATCCATTTATTGAGTCCTTAATGGTGGGTATTTTATTTTTCATTCAATAGCTTCCATTTGATTACTCTGTATAGACTCTAATTCTCCAATAGCACTATTCATCTTCTGCTCTATTTCCTTGAATGTACTAATCATGGTTATTCTAAAGTCATGTTCTGATCATTTTAAAATCTAGCTAACCCGCGAGATAATTTACATTATCTGTGTTTTTGGTTCTTGTTTTTATCTTAATTCTGGTTGCATATTCCTATTACTTGTCAAAGCTCAGTAGTTTTTTATTCAATGCTAGACGTTGTTTTTAACAATTATAAAAGCTTTGGATGGTGTTACCATCTACCCATCTGTGTTCATTCTACCCTTTGCTAGACAGAGTGAGAGTGAATCCCATTAATCCAATCAGGGACTGGGCAGAGTTAAGGCCGGGTTGCTTATAGGTATAGCTCAGTCTATCCGTGGCTTGCCATTGCTTCTAAGGTTTAGTGCCCCAGGACTTTCAGCTGAGCATGTTTGTTCCCCAGGTCCCTAAACCCTGACAGGCTTCAAATCCAACTTCTGAGTTCTGTGAAGCTGGAAAATTATGATTTACATTTACATGTTTTCAGATTTAATTTGTAGTCTTCTGCACAGTGCAGCTTCATAATTTGGCAAATGTCTTGGGAACAAAACTAATCTATGTTTGAAAACCCTCAAGACTCTGATTTTGTCCATTTAGCCATTTGAGATTGCCAAATGATATGTGTCTGTCCTTGAGAGTGGCCCTCTGCCTGGGCAAAGCTTCTCTCTTCTAAGCCTCTTGCTTAGGTCCAGAAGCAGCACATTCTGGGAACCCTGCCTGAAGGATGTTTGCTCTCCTCTCCACAGCTAACCCTTCTCTGGAATCTCAGACACGTCAGCCTACTCTCTTCACGGATGTCTTTGAATTAAAGGTTTTTGCATTTTTCCTGGCTTTTCTATGTATTCTCGAAAGGATTGTTGGTGTACAGAGAACTAACTCATCTTATTTAGATGTAGAAGTCTCAAATCCACAAGCCCTTAAACAAGAGACTGATCTAGTAAAATTTCTGTTTGCTACATGGATTAAAGGAAAAAGGCAAACTGGGGAAGATGGAGCAGACCTTGACAAGGTGGTAGTGACAGGAATTGAAAGGGAACTAGAACTCTTAAAGCATCAGCTCTAATCTTTATAAGTATCTCCAAGGTAGATACCCTTAGCCTCACTTTACAGATTATTAAAAAAATATATTTTTGAAGACTTAAACATGTATTTTCTACCTCCAAAGCCTACATATCTTCTCTATAGTGTAGAAAAACTTGGTGCAAAAAAGGGTCTGCTGTCACTAAGCCTCTGCTGTTTGATCTTTCAAATACAAATAATAATATCTATTTTATGAAATTGTGATTGAGATAAATATATAGGAAAGCACCTCATCAGCTACAAAGAGGTATGTGTTCTAAGGGTAATGGGGATTTTAACTAGGGATGGAAGATATACCAATACAGAAACGACTTCGTGAAGGACGAGGTGATTTCTGTTCACAGATCCCTAGCAACAGGAGGCCTGCATTCAGAGCCAGGAGGGGAAGCACCAGGGTTGCTCAGAAGGCAGAGGGAGCAGACACTAATGTGGGCTAGAGCCTTACTGTGGCTCCCACATGAAGGAATCAGTGAGGCAGGTTACGCAGGTTTAGCATTTCCTAGTTTGAATAATTTCAGTGGGTCTGGGGTCTAGGGGTAGTTCCTGGCTTCCTGGTACCTGGCCCCGGTGTGATTAGGTCAGGTAAGTAATGGCCCCACCTTGTGAAAGCTCAATAAAGGAGGTGGTTGGGGGTATGGCTCTGGCTGGCGCATATGAAAGACACGCTCTCAAGTGAGCTGTTTGCTATCTCTAGACATTAGCTAACCTTGAGAGGAGCAGTCACCCCAGAGTTAGCACGGCTCTAAGATGCCAAAGCAACAAAATACTGAAACAAAACCACGACTAATACAGTATACAAATACAAGTGGTGGTTATATTTCTCAAGTACCAATATTCTGCCCACTCTGAGCTCATGTAAAAGAGTCAAAATTTGGAAATTCTGCATAGAGATCACTTTGGTTGCCTATGATAAGATGTGTATATAGACCCTCAGTTCTTCATAGAGTCTCCCATAGCTCAGGAAAAATAAGGAATCTCTGTGCTGCCTTGAGTAAACGTTAAACTTACAGTGACATCAGTGATATTTCATTTAATAATTCAGTGCTGCTCTTAAAATGTAATGGCAATGGCAACAGTATTTCAGTTAATAATTTTAAAATTTCAAGTTTCAGTATTTCCAAGCAGCTGTTGCTTGTTACATGAATTATTATTTTCTAAGAATAAAAAAAATTATACCAGAAGCATATTTTCAAAATATGCCACATTGTACAGATTATCTCCATTGTTTGTTTTTATTGAATTCTTTACCCCAGCCATAAACACATTTGTCATTTGGAAAGTGTTCAACAGTATTCAAACCAAGAAATTAACTTCTTTCTTGAATATGAATGCTTGTGGGGGGCAGCTTTTACAGCGTGGGAGTCTGTTAGTTCCAGATCTAGGAAAAGAATAAAAGTCTCCACGCCGTACAATCTTGTTTTCCTAAAAGATGGGCAATTAAACTAAAACAATCTCAAAATTATATAATTTAATAGTTCAAAATCAAAGTCTATATCATAACAATCAAGCCCAAATTGTCAGAAATGTTATTCCTTCAAATTACTGCATTAATTTATTTTTTACAAAGAGTTTAATGTGTTTTCATAATAAATAAAATTACCCTTTGGCAGTGGGAGTAGAGAATTGATACTCATTAATATACTTCATTTTCCAAACCCTCCCCTAAAGCCTGTTTATTGGGAGAAATATTCATTCTCTATACCTTATGTTTCCCTCACAAGAAGGAAGTTCACGTGGTGGAACTCCTCACCTCCATCTGCTGGTTCCTCATTCCACCCTCTGGTGGATGCTGAAGGTGACTACACTGATGGGTACATTACAAACTAACACCTGGGTATTCTCAGTTCAGCACCGCTCCTTCTCCTTCTTGGCAGTGAGCCTCCCAGCACTCCTGGCTTCTGGATCCTAGGGGTCTCCTGCTCCTTTATATTACAAGTTTCTCCTGGGCCAGTCACCTCCTCCAAGGGAGACCTGCAGCCAGCCATACTGGGCATCTACATACCCATCTTGTCATAGTAGCATCACATGTACTACTTCTGAGTTCATTGGCCCAGCTAGCCTAGACCTTTAGGGTAATGGAGATGATGTTTTGAGCTCCATCTTCAACCTCTTAGTTTTCAAATGGTTCACAGTCTGGACAGGGAAGGTGGGGGCTATTCGCTTGGAGAGCCCGGCAGTTCACAATGCACCTTCACTGCGCTGTGAACCGCACCTGTACTTCCACAGTCCCTCCTTCTTCGGCGCCCTGCCGTGTAAATATGAACAAACAACACAAGTTGGTCCCATTTTCTTTCCACTGATCATCAGTCAGCTTGAGTAATGAACTAAGTATTCTTTTCTATAGCAGTAGTTTCTTATCGAGGGTCTTAGAAGAAGGGGGCCCTCCAGGGTCTCCTGATGTGCTTTAGAGACTGCAGGGCATGAGGTTGGGAGGTGGGACTACAGAAGAAAGTTAGAAAATTAAGGCTTCTAGAACCTCACCCCAGATTCAAAATGAACAGTTCAACTTTTACTCTGTAATATATCGGGTTGCCATAAAAACATACATTTGAACAAACTTTTCATTGAAAAAAATGAGGCAGGCTAAACTAGTATCCCTTTAAACTATTCTGATTAGGGGAATATTTTGCAGAACATTCCTATAAAAATTATTTTATACCTCACAAAAGGCGATCTTCTCTGGAGAACGTCCCCCATTGTACTGAGTATGGGAGCCGTGATCTAAGAAACACGAAAGTCGAGTTTGGGACTAACATTTTGAGAACAGAGTAGTTTCCAACACAGATGTTCAGTTGAGAAGTTCTGGCTTTTAGTTACCTTTCCTTTTAGTCCTCTTAGAGATACTGAGGTCTGGTCATGAAACAACCTGGGAGTCCATCTCCAGCCCCTGAATTGTAATGTACAAGCCTCAAACTGAATCTAATGATATATAAATAATTATAGGCCAAATGCTGAGTAAAAATCTGAATGACAAAAAAAAAAAAACTCCTCAGCAGGAAATATTTGCTCCGTCTGCGCCTTCTCAGAAGTTGCCTTTACCAAGTTCAGAAGTAATAAGCTCCAGTTGCAATCTGCCGAATAAAAACCATGGCATGGATATTGCAGTCTCCTCTAGGTCGGGCATGATGTCTTCAATCTTTCTCTCTCGTGCCACACACAGCAAACACCCCTTTGCCTTCTTACTGGCAGCCAAAATTGTAAGGTCAACAAGTTTACCATCTTGTAAAACCAATGAGATAGTCTGAAAGAAAAAATTAATAGTTCTGGCCAAATACCTCCAGGAAGCTAACTAAAGAAAAGGTTAATTATCAAGGAACTTCATCCTAATAGCAAGGAGGGGCTAAGGAAGTGCCAGTTAACAACCCTGTAAACCATTTTTATCCTGTAAACCATTTTTATCACACAAAACCAATTCCGAAGGATTAAGAAGCATTTTTACTTTAATGCTTGGCTATACATACACCACTTCACAACAGTAAAGCCCAAATGCATGTCATACATGTACATTCAGGACTGGCTTTGGGATTTGCAGAGCGTACTATAAAGTAAGACAGGGCCCCTGTCTACACTCACAGGCGAGAGGGAAACCTCAGAGGCCGCTGCAAAAGCCGAGTGAAGTGCTTCTCACTGCCTCTCAGCGGGTCTGTCCCTGAAACAGACGTGATGAAATCCTGTTCCACCTCATTGTCTTACTTCCATGTCTCGTGTTTGGGTGAACTCTTTCACAGGATCCGTCTTAGCCGCTGCCCAATTAGACATTTTATCCCTAGTTTATCCCAAACTTCTGTGTTGCGTGGGTCTCTGCATGGCAGGTATGAGAACTACCAGTCAGCTCACTTTTCAGGTCCAGCCACAAAGCAGATGGCTCTTTGTTCTCATGGAAAAGTTGGTGGGTTTGAGGAAGCAAGACCAAAGTTACGTCCGGAACGAGGGCAAGTGTTCGGCATAAAAGAAGAAGAAGAATGTGATGTCTGAGGAGGGATCGGGGAAGGACAGAGCAGGGAGAGAAAGAGTCGATGCAGGAAGCAAGCTTTGTGATGAGCAATATGATTCTTTTTCTTAACCTCCAAAATGATCAACAAGATCCGTGTGACTGGATGTTTGTGGACTCAGAAGAAGAAAGAAAGAGAGTACCACCTGGATCTCTAGGGCACAGAGCAGTGGACACTAATGTGAAAGACCATGAACGGTAACTAGGAAATCTTGAGAGCGTGAGAAACCTCAGAAATTAGTCAAACTCATAGAAGGCCAACTGGGGACTTTAGACTTCCACAGGCCATGGACTTAGGGAGCTTGAGCCCCATTTTCTAGTTCCAGAGGCAATGGGTGTTCTGAGCTCCCAAGTGACTGTCACAGTAAGAATAATGAGAGGTGCCAGCCCCCACGGTCACCACTCCCCATGCACCAGCTCATCTCATTTTTCCAACAACCCTATGAAATAGGTATTATTCTACAGATGATGAATAGAAGATACACAGAGGTTCCAAGATTTTCTTAGGACCAGAAACTTACAAAGTATTGAAGCAGGACTGGAAACCAGGCAGTTGGCTTCCAAATCCAATGACCTCACTTGTGAACTCAGAATGATAGAATCTACTTTCCTGGACCACTGACAACATGATGAGCTAGAGTTTTAGAGAAGTCAAGGTCGTATGATGTAGTCTAGAACTGTACATTTGAAACTTATATAATGTTCTGAACCAGTGTCACCCCAATAAATTTAATTTAAAATAAAATTTACAAGTGAAGAAAGTGAAGTCAGAAATGTTAAGTAACTTATCCAAGGAAAGCTAGTAAGTGGCAGAACCAGGGACAAACAGAATGTGGCTGATTCCACCTTCTATTTTTCCTCTAAGCCCTTTTGGCTTATCTGAACAGAGAGCTTAGGTTCAGATTCTAGCTCTGCCCTTCACTGTGTAACCTGAGTAAATTGTTTTACCTGCTGGATTCTTAGTTTTCTTATCAGCGACGGTACAATTATAACTATTTTGAAGTGTACTTCTAGTGGAATATGAAACAACGCACATGTGAGCTGAAATGCATTATGCAAATTCAAGATATATTTACTGCTGCTGTTTTGGAATGAAGGACCGACCTTCCCATGATGCTTTTCACTGCCCCACTGCTCAGTATTTACAAAGGAGAGAAGGAAGAGAGAGATCTTTTGAACAATGTTAATTTCATCTCGTAGTTTTGATTATTTCTCTCTCTGAGTGATCCAGTCTCATTACAGTCATTCACTCTAAATGCTTGGCAGGTATCCAAACAATTATTTGTTCAACTCAATAATCTAAGTTTATTATCTTAAATAAATCACACCTGACAAATAACTCATGTTTCAAAGTGATCTTTAAAAAGTGGGTGCTAACGTGACTTTGTCAATTCCCAAAATCATGGATGATTTTAAGGCTTTTAACAAAACAACTTAAAAGCTTGACAGTTTAATTTACTGCTGTACAGCTTCCTGTAACAGCACTCTGATTGGGTCCCACTTCTTACTAGGCAGTCATTTTTTTCATGTGAAATGTAATTTATGCTTTTGGAAGAGATCAGCTCTGAGTGGTATAGGCAAGAGCAATGTAAATATAAAACTCTTCTTGAAGAGGCAATGCTTTGCTTCTTTTTATTTTCACATTTTTAAAATGTTAATACGGGGGCCACAAACATATAAAAAGCTGAATTTATTTAATTTCCATAGAAAGATATTGGAGACTTTTTTGTATAATTTTGGAAGCACACTGAGGAGTCTGAAAAATAAATTTCTCATTATATGTCATAAAAATGAAGGAAAAGCAGATTAATAATGTGATCCTAACTGCAACAAATGCTGAACTTCAGAAGCTATACTAGAAAGAGATAAAGTAATGAAATGATGTCTAATCAACATATTTAACCAATGTAAAGTTAAAATCAATTAATAGGTGAGAAACATAATTTCAATCAAGGCAAAGTTATATGTTTTAATGGAGGAAAATATTGGCATAAATAACACAGAAAAGTAAAGCATCAAAACAATTTATATTACATATATGAGTACTTTGCTCCTCTTTATTTGAATGTAAATTCTAGGAGCAACTCAATTTTGTATATTCTTGATATTGCAACTAAATAATAAATATATGCTGAAAATATCCAATTCAGGAGAATTTGTAAAACTGACACAATTTCCCATTGTTTTTCCCAGCTCACTACTTGGCTTCTTCTTCCACAATAGGACAGAGAATATGGTATGATCAACCCAAAGCACTAGCCTAAGATTAATCTAGTTTGTCCCCTAAATAGCTTATCAACCAATTCCTGAACTGCTCAAGAAGTCAATATTAAACTAGGTAGGTTAGTTTAAATGATTCTACCTTTAATCTGTCCTCAAACAATCATCAACCTCATGTCCAAAAAAGATAGAAGAAAAAAAAAGATTAAGTAATGTAAATACACTGGAAACAAAATATGTCATACTCAATATGTCATCAGATAGCTGGGAACAGAATACATTATAATCAGATATGACACATCCCACATAAACATAGGTCGTCATGGCTCAGTAACCAGGCTTCTAGAATACACTGACCAGCTATAGTATCCTCCTTTATCTCCATTTCACTTTCCACAGTTTCATTTACCCGTGACCTGAAAATACTTCATGGAAAATCTCAGGATAAACAGTTCCTAAGTTCTACATGGCATGCCGTTCTGAGTAGTACAATGGAATCTCATACTGTTCTGCTCCTTCCCTCCTGGGCTGGGAATCAACTCTTTGCCCAGCATCCTAGCCCGTTACTGAGTAGCCTTCTGGGTTATCAGGTCAATCATCAAGGTATCACAGTGCTTGTGTTCAAATAATCCTTATTTTACTTAATAATGTCCCCAAAACAAAGAGTAATAATGCTGACAATTCACATATGCCGAAAAGAAGCCATACAGTGCTTTCTTCAAGGGAAACGATAAGTAGACTACAATGAGATTTTGAGAGAGACCACCTTCACATTGTAGCATATTATAATGATTTTTAAATTTTATTATTAGTTACTGTTGTTAATCTCTTACTGTGTCTAATTTATAAATTAAACTTTATCATAGGTATGTATGTGTCGGGAAAAACATACTATCCATAGAGTTTGGTACTGTCCACAGTTTCAGCCCTCCACTGGGGTCTTGAAACACATTCCCTGTGAATAAGGGGAAACTACTACACAAAAATAGAGCCGTTGACTTACTCAGAAACCCATGAACAATATTGGAGTTTTCTTTAGGATTCAGATTGTATAAATTGTCCTGTAATTTATATTGCTAGTCAAAAATAAAACATTAACAAGAAATGTTTTCAAATGTTTTTACCCATCAATATTTGAGTCTAATAACTAAAGTGTATTGTTAAGCGTTGACATCACAAAAATAACAATTCAATATTAATTTTAATACCATATTGATTAACTTGTTTTTATAATCAAACATCTATAGGAAGGCCTACATTTTAGAAGAAACAAGGTTCTTTATTCCACAAGGGAATATTTCAGATCATCCTTAAGAAGTCAGACCTTAGCAGATGACACAATTACCCAGTACTTTGGGACTATTTATGCAGAAAATCCAGGTAATTTATTTAAAAAATATGTTTTTCTTCTTTAAAAAAAAAAAAAGACCTTGGAATTATAGGGTCAGCAGAATGCAAGGTCCTAAAGGCATCATCTAATTAGGCAGTGTTCTGCTGCCCTGGAGCTATCCCAAGATTGCATTTAAAAAGTAACCCATGGATCAAATTGTATAGAACTGCACACAAACACACACGCATACACATACATGCACACACAGAGGCAGGTAGATGAGTGCATGTAAAGATTGGTGAAAAGTGCCCTGGCTGGTTTGGCTCAGCGGTTAGAGCATCGGCCTGCGGTCCGGAGAGACTTGGGTTCAGTTCCCGCTAAGGGCACGTACCTCGGTTGCAGTTTGTCTCTGGCCCTGGTTGGTCGTGCGGGTGGCAGCCACTCCACGTGTCCCTTTCACATCAATGTTTCTCTCTCTCTCTCTCTCTCTCTCTCTCTCTTCCTCTCTCTCCCTCCCACTTTATCTGAAAAAAAAATGGAAAAATGTCCTAGGGTGAGGATAAAAAAAAAAAAGATTGGTGAAAAGTAAATTCTGGAATGTAATAAATAGTGTTGTAGTAATACCAGTTTCCTCATTCAATATTGTATCGCAGTTATATAAGATGTCACCATTTCAGAGAAGGTGGGTAAAGGGCACATAGGATCCTATGTACTATGTTTGCAACTCCCCATGAGTTGATAATTATTTCAAAATAAGAAGTTGAGTGTGTATTTTTAAGTAACCTTGTGGATAATTATGCCCCAGTGAACTGACACATGGCTATATGTAGAATGCTGGATCAGTACTCACAGAAAAATATCTAAATGGAAATTATTTTAAAACAATGAGGCATTGATATGTTGTCATTCCATCACTTTTTGATCTAAAGCTTTAAGAAGAAAACAACTATGTTTAGGTGAGGATAAGGGTCATAGTTATTGGTGTGCTGGTAAATGTTTAACAATCTTTTTGTAAGGAGCCCTGATTTGTAGCATTTGTCATTTTTTGGTAGTGTAAATATTCCACTATGGCTGATTTCAGACTGCAAATTAATAACTGGCTCACAAAATCGCTGAAAATTCAGCAATCAGTTCTCATGTGAAACCTGTTTCACCAAGAAAGAGCATTGGCTCTGAGTGGGTATATATCCTCTTGGTCCCTTTGAATCTTTATTCCACGGAGGGAGCAGCAGGTCAAGGGTCAGAGCTGGGCCTCTATGACTCAAGTCCTCTATGTCTAGATCTAAATCATCATCCAAACGTCAGCTTCATCCACCCAACTCCCTTTTGTTCATTCACTTTATATCTGAACCAGGCTTCAGCCAAGATCAGAAATATTTGGTGAGTTGGAGAAGACATGCTCTTTCAGCATTTCTTTGTGGGATCATTCCTATATCAATGGTTTTCCCTCCACATCACAAATCTGAATCATGCCAAGGGCTGTAACCAATTTTCTTAGCATGGATTTTAGAGAATCAAAACAAAACACCTTCTTATGTTAATACACAGTATATTCCAATAATCACTCCTGTAAATGAATGATGACAACGTCTTTGGAGAGTCTGTGCTCTTGACTGGAAATTCAGTTATCTTCATTCAGACAGGATCAGGCTCTTTGGTAAGGTCTGTGTCTTTGTGGGATAGGACAGCAGGGAACCAGTAAGGGAACAGAAGGATAGTTAACGAGGCAACCAGATTCCTGTTCATATCGACAGGTGGTGATTGATGCCGGCCATCAACTTAATCAGAGTTGACTGGTCCAGTTTAAGTTCAATCCAAAATGGAATAACAGCTCAAAATATATAGTTTACAAATATTGATTTAACAGCACATTTTAAACAATGACTCTGAATTCTAAGATACTAAAATTCCAGGGTAACCAAGGTGACTAAATTAATCTTAAATTACTAGGAGGCCTGATTTGCTTTTAGTCTTTCTAGACAACAATCATTAGATAAATGATGAGTGTCCTGATTCTCTGGAAGGTAATCCCACTCATTTCTGTAATCTGCCTAATCATTTTGAAATCATTCAAATTAAACTTCCTAAAAGTGTGTTCATTTGGCTTAAGATCACTATGGAAGTTTTATATTACTCATTATTAATTCAGTTCATCTCTTTGTATTATTTTCTATTTGATTAAAATAAAATGTAAACCCATTTCCACGGCCTAGGAGATCATTCTTTTTTTTTTTCTTTTTTTCAGAATGTAGATAAAATTTAGTGAATTATAACTGACATTTTACTTATTTATTTATTTTATTTTAATGAATAAAATGGAATGAGATGGGGTGGGTAGGATAGTATAGAATAGGATAGGAAAGAATATAGCATCCATTTTTTTTTAAGTATTTATGGGAACCTATCACCCAGAGCTGCAATCTGTTACTTTTTTATACTACTAATAATTAAAATAAATATATTGTCAAATCCAAATCACTCTGTCTTCCTCTCTGCCCTCATGTTATATTTTGTTCTATTCTTTTCATTCTTATTTTCTCAATGTAGTTCTGTTTGGATATTTCCTGATGCCTAGTTTATTAATTTGCTCAACCTGTCTTCAGCTTTGCCTGATCTCTTAAATCCATCCAATAAGTTCTTAATTTTATAAATTAGAAGTTTCAGTTTTTAGTATACAGCTTTTCCTGTAGATTCCAAGACTCTTTTCAAAATTCTCCAAATTTTTATTTGCTTTGTTCAGGTTTTCTCAATTGTCTTTAACAGTTATTTTTAAACACTTATCTGCTAACTCCAAGGTTAAAATCATCTTCCATTGCTTGTTTTTTAATAAGTCATATTTTTCATCCTTTTTAATTTTGGGTCACTTTTTCATTATATGTAAGAGTGTGTGAGTAAAGGAATCATGGGAACTGAAGTTGATGTTATTCTCCTCTACCCTCATTCTGAGAGGGTTCACTCTTAACTCTGTTGGGCAGAGGGAATGAGAAGCTGTTGTCTCAAACCAAGGAAGAGTTGAGCTGAGTAAGGACAAATAGGAGCATCAGATAGATTCTCTCCACTTTTGGTCTTAAGTATCTTGAGCATGATGAGATCAGTCTTAGTTGAAGGTCTCTATCCAGTGGACAGTGAGACTGGGATATTTGACTCATCCCACCTCACCTTGCATCAGCACCCCCAACATGCCCCAGAATTAAGCAAGTTTTACACAGAGAAAATCAGCCAGATATTTAGGAATCCTTTAGATTCTAGTTCATAATGTCAGTCCACATAAAAGTATTGCTGGTTTCTCTTTCTCCCAGTAGAGCCTCTATGCCTGTGGCAAGCTCAATCCCCAGACCCATGAACAAACGCTGCGAATTTCTCTAGGATTGCACATTTCAGCTCATCAAAAAGGAGCTCTTCAAACAACCCAACTGGAAAAAAAAAAAAAAAAAAAAATGGGCAAAGAACCTGAATATCTCTAAAACAAAATCAGGGAAGAGGAATGGAGAATAATTTTTTTTCAAGTGTAGGACACAAAATTGGCCCTACAGGTAGAGTCATTAACACCAAAGATTCACACACAAACAAACAAAAAACTGAACAACTATAACATGCAGCTGCACTGGAGACAATTTGCCATTGTAATCCTAAAGTATCATAAGATCCTTGCAACCTGGGAGGCTTCATTAAAAAAAAAAAAAAAAAAAAAAAGATTGCTCTAGTGACTAGACCCAAACATGAAGCAGCATAAAGTAAAGCAGTCAGATCAGGTGCTATCTCATGAAGCAGTTCTTGAAATCAGATGGAGATAGAAAATATTTGCTTACCTGATCTCCACTGACTGACTGACCAGGTCTGAAGTGCCAAAAGAAGACCATCTCAATCAATGAACCTGGTCTGAGCAGAGGCTTTCAAGGGCTTCTCAGCTCTCTTTTCCATCAAACTGCAACATGAAAACACCACCAGTGATACTCACGTAGCCTTCTTCATTGAATGTTATTGCCAAATTTCTATCTCACTTTAAGTGTGTAAGCTTTCAAGTTTTCAACCAACCTTGACAATTTTAGAATTTATGTAACAACTTCCACTGAGTTGGTGCAAAATCAGATTTAATATTTCTAAATAAATAAGACTTAACAGACAAGAAAATGGCTGATGAGTCTTCTTGGAAATCAAATAGCTATTTTAGAAAATGGGCACAACCAGCATGGATTAAAATCATCCTTGAGCCCAGGAGTGGCTCACTGGTTGAGCATTGACCCATTCTCTAAGAGGTGGCCATTTCGATTTCTGGTCAGGGCGCATGTCCAGGTTGTGGGCACAATCCCCAGTGGGGGGCACGCAGGAGGCGGCCAATTGATGTTCTCTCTCATTAATGTTTTTATCTCTCCTCCATCTTCCTCTAAAATCAATAAAGAAAAAAAACCCCTTTTTTAAAATATCACCCTTGAATAAGTATCTGCAATAAAAAAATCAAAATTCAAGTTTCTTATGTTCACCCATTCCTCTATTTTGTACATCCAATGAAAGCTTAAACAGGAAGCTAAGAATGTGAAATTGTGTCACTGTACCTTCCAAGATTTGGTTTCTGTGGTTTGCACCAAATAATTTTTTCCTTCTTTTCATATATATATATATATATATATATATATATATATATATATATATATATTTACTATTCTCCATGCTAAACTCACTTGTTTCAGGCCTGCCTGAGCTGACTCAGTCTGCGATGTAATTACCCACAGGCTCCACTGTGAGGCGCCAGATGGGCAATCTTCATGAATAAGACACATGGGAGGTCTCAAGGAGGAGAGCCTAGGAAGAAGCAGACACTTTGCCCCCAGACTATGCATCATTTACAACCCCTGGCTAAATACAAGGAAGGAAGGAAGGTCAGCAGGTCTCTTGTTGACCAGGTGAAACGGAGAGGCTGTGGTTACCAAATACCACTTAGCTCTCCACACCCTCTCCCAACCTGGTCCTCTTGGTATCGTTACCTTTACTTGGACAGCAGTTTTCACACGTGTCATTTCATTAATAAACATAACAACTCCATTGAAGCAGGTGGAGCAGATAACCCCAGTTTACAAATGAAGTTTATTAAAGTTAAGACTGTAATGAAGATCATCGTAAGATCTCTATCACACATAAACGCAAGGCAACAATTTAGATCACAAAGTTCAAGAAGCATTTAATACCTAGGATTACTAAGTACTATCAAATATAAATATACACTATCAAAACCAAAACATAAATGCTAGAAGATATAAATATTACTTGATTAGCCTGGCCGGTGTGGCTCAGTGGTTGAGCGTTGACCCATGCACCAGGAGGTTGCCGGTTCTATACTGGGTCAGGGCACATGCCCAGGTTGTGGGCCAGATCCCCAGTGGGGGGCATGCAGGAGGCGGCCAATCAACGTTCTCTCTCATCAATGTTTCTATCTCCTCTCTCCTCTTCCTTCCTTTCTCTCTAAAAATCAATAAAGGAAAAAAATGTTTTAAATAAATATTACTTGAGTAATAGCTGTAAGATAAAAATGCAGTATTACATGTGCTAAACACGCAGAAACAGAGTATGGAAAACATGGGAAAGTTTGACACCCAACGGGAGGAAGCAGAGAAAATATGTGCAGCTGTCACATCAAAATCAATTGATTTCTAAACTGTGTTCAGTTAAACTTTAATAATAAGGGAAATGATATAAAGGACTGCTCCATACTTAGCCCACATTATTCAAGACTATGTACATTTTATTTTTTTAAATTACATCAAGTACCAGTATGCTAACAAATCCATCTGATTTCTTTCTTATTGTACGACTCAATAGGGTCAAAATTTGTTTTAGAGGCAAAAGGAGAAAACATGGTCTGAAAAGCAACACAGCAAACTCGTGTGTCCCATGCATTTTCTTTCTCTGAAGATAAACACAATTTATCAGCCTCATATGTAAACTAGAGAAACTGTCTAGGTCCTCAAAGATTCATCAGTGAACTATTTTGTGGAATGAAGTCGAGGCAATATTTTGACTAAGTTAGAGGGAAAAGAGAGTTTAGAGTTTGAACTCTGACACGTTCAATTATGTAATTGCTCTTTGTTCCACAGAAACTATGAAGTAAGTTGAATTGCAGCCAATTACAAATTAAATTTTGCCAAATCCACTTCCAAAACACTCTATATACTGATCCAAGGCGAGTAACTAGAAACTAGAAACACTTTAGTAATGCTTAAAGATGGGGAAATGAAATTTATTAGGCCTCATCATAAGCACATTAAGCACATTTTGCAATAATTTTCATAAAGAACCCACTGCACTCTAATGGACACTTCAGGATGTGACTAATTCTCTATTCACTTAGCAGAGACAAAGAAAATGAAAAGTTCTCCACAGCTAAAATGAGGTTCAGATTTCTAAATGTTATCTAATTTCTAGGGGTGTGTGTGTGTGTGTGTGTGTGTGTGTGTGTGTGTGTAGATGTATACACATGTATGTATAAAGAGATGGAAAGACATATGGAGAGAACACTAAAATTGAAAAATTGATGGGAACAATGGAGATGGCAATTATATCTGTTGTCCTTCAAGATAATAACAAAAGTCAGAAATATATTCAACAGATCATACATTATTCTAACTTTACTCCAACAACGCTTGAAAACAGTTTCTTAAGCTGAATTATTTTAGTATCCGTTTTTGTCTGAGTTCATAAAATCTCATGAGGTTTTAAAAACTCATTAGCTAATAGAATTGCTCTAGATCTGGAGGTTCACTAATAAAATAAAATTCTCTAGTGTTTAACCAGCAAATTGTACTTGGTAATTGGTTCTTTGTAAATTGCACTTTGATGCACCTTGTCCACAGCTTATTTGATGAAGGGGGGAGGGAATATATATATATATGTATGTATCAATTAAAACTTCACTATCTATATATTTATACCATAAAGTAGCTAAAAGACTGTTTCCCAGACACAGTAACTTATAAAATAAAACAGGGCTTCACAGCACTCTGGTTTGCATCTTATATATAAGTATGTCCTTTAAATATTTGGATGTCACATACTTCTCTTGATATATATTTGGACAATTTATATCTTTATTTTAAATATGTTTTTATTGCTTTTTGGAGAGAGGAAGGGAAAGAGAGAGAAAGGCAGAAACATTGATCAATGAGAAAGAAAAATCGATCAGCTGCCTCCCGCATGCCCCCCACTGGGGATCGAGCCCACAACCTCGGCATGTGCCTTGACTGGAAATTGAACTGGGGACCTTCTGGTGCATGGGCTGATGCTCATCCATCTAAGCCACACTATCCAGGCTGGATAATTTACATCTTCAATACTTTGGTAAAGAGCCAAACCCAGAGGACTGGTCACTTTGAATGAAGTAAACCTGACTAGTTTCTCTCCAAGATATATCTAATCTTCTCAAGAAATCTAGAAGTGACTCATACAAATTTATTGACCTGGAAGTGATATCAGAGAAATTCATGGATGGTCTTTCTCCATTGCTAGTGGGGTTCTTGGGGTGCCACTGGAATAAGCATTTTCGGAGCCCCCACAGGAGGATGAGATGTGGTAGAAAGCTTCAGTTTTGTGGAATTACATCCATGACAGAATGCATTACTATGGATGCTCCAAATGAAAAAGGGGTAAAATTAATACCCAATGACAGAATCAAATTGTTTAGTGCAAAAAAAAACTATGAACCCAAAATATGACAGGAAAGGATGACCAGAGAAATAAACACAAATGGAATAAATGGAAAATTAATAAGACAGTATTCTTAAACTCATCTATATAAAAAATTACATTAAATGTAAATGTACTGGCCCAACCATTGTGGCTCAGTGGATTGAGCCTTGTCCCATGGACTGAGAGGTCCTGACCCCAGTAGGGGGTGTGTAGGAAGCAGCTGATCAATGTTTCTCTCTCACATTGATGTTTCTATCTCTCTTTCCCTTCCTCTCTCTCTTTCCCTTCCTCTCTCTCCAAAAATCAATAAAAATATATGTTTTTAAAAATGAAAATGTACTATACATTCCAATTGAGATAAATAAATTCTCATATTAGATAACAAAACAATACCCAACTATATGTTCCCTGTAAAAATATATTTTAAATATAAGGACACAGATAGGGTGAAAGTAAAAGGATGGAAAAAGATATAGCACAAAACCAGTGTGCATAAAATCTCTGGCATGGCTATATCAATATAGGATGAAATAGACTTCAAGGTCAAAAATATTGCTAGAGATAAGGAATATTTTATAATGATAAAAGTGGCAATTCATTAGTAAGGAATAATAGCCCTAACTCTCTATATATTATAACTGTATACTGAGCATTTAAATATATGGGGAAAAAAAAACAGAACTAAAGGGGAAAATCAAAATATCCAAAATCATATATATAGATATTTATCACCCTTCTCTTAGTAATTGATAGAGCATGTAAATAAAAATTCAGTAAAGATGTAAACAATTTTAACAAGAGTACCGGCTAACCTGACCTATCTGACATTAATAGAACATAATCCCTACTACCAAAATATACATTATTTTCAAGTGTACATGAAATGCTTATTGACACAGACCATATACTAGCCAATAAAATAATTCTCAATGAATTTCAAGGATGAAGAGTTTGCAAAGTATGTCTTTGACCACAATGGAATCAAATTCAAAATTAAGAAGATGTATAGAGTAATTTCCAAAATATTTTGAAATTAAATAACAGACCCCAAAAGACATGGATGAAAGAGAAAATTATCACGGAAGTAGAAAATATTTTATATAAAATAATAATAAAAGCACAGGATGTCAAAATTTGTGGGGTAAAGCTAAAACAATGTGTAAGAGAATATGTACAGTTTAAAACAGTCTATAACAAATATAAAGTTTAAAATAAATAATTTACACTTACACCTTAGGAAGCTAGAAAAATAAAAGGAGGTTTAACCAACAATAATTAGAAGGAAGAACATAATAAGTAAAAGATAAGAAATCAATGAAGTAAATGATATACGGAGGAAATAACAAAGCAAAGTTGATTCTTTGAAAATATTAAGGAGGCCGGCCAGTGTGGCTCAGTGGATTGAGCATCCACTCACGCACCAAGAGGTCGCCGGTTTGATTCCCAAGCAGGACACATACCCAGGTTCTGGGCCCGATCCCCAGTGCGGGGCATGCAGGAGGCGCCAATCAATGTTCTCTTCCAACAATGTTTCTATCTCTCTTTCCCTCTCCCTTCCTCTCTCTCTAAAATCAATAAAGAAAAAAAAAAACAAACTAAAAAACAAAAGAAACGATTAAGGAAGTTGATGAAAACTTTAAAATACTAGTCATGAAAAAGGAGAGAGCCCTGGCCAGTGTGGCTTAGTTGGTTGGAGCGTCATCCCATATACTGAAAGGTTGCAGGCTTGATTTCAGGTAAGGGCACATACCTAGGTTTTGTGTTCAATCCTCAGTAAGGACACCTACAAGAAAGCAACCAATCAATGCTTGTCTCTCGTATCAATGTTTCTCTTTCTCCTTCTCCCTCTCTCTCTCTCCCTTCCCCTCTCTAAAATTAATAAGCATGTCCTTGGGTAAGGATTTTGGAAGAAAAAAAAAAAGGAGAAAACAAATTTTCAGAATCAGTAATAAAAAAATCATTACAGAAGCTAATTATACTAAAAGAATAATAAATAAAATGAACAACTTTATACCAATTAAGTTGTTAAGTTAAATGAAGTAGACAAATTCTTTGAAAAGTACCATTGACTAAAATAAGCTCAAGAATAAATAGAATGTCAAATAGTCATATATTCATTAAGGATATTTAATTCATAGTAGTATCATATGTATTACTTCTGAATCCATTGATCAAGCCAGTCTGGCCCTTTTTGTTAATAGAGATGATATTTTGATGGTTTTACTAGTGAATTTTATCAAACATTTAAGAAGGAAATAATATCAATTTTACGCAAGATCTTTCAGACACTAGAAAAAAATGCTTCTCAATTCATTTCATGAAGACAGCATGGCCCTGATAACAAAACCAGACAAATGATATTACAGGCCAGTATCCATAATAAACATATATGTAAAATTTCTTTTTTTTATTGTTCAAAGTATTACAGATGCTCCCCTTTTTCCCCCCAATGATCCCCTCCTTCCCACTCCCACCCCCTCCTGCTTTCCCCAAACTAACATCTGTGTCCATTCATATATGCAAAATTTCTCAACAAAATGTTAACAAATAGAATTCAGCAATATATACCAAAGAATATACTTCATGACAAAGTCGGATTTAATTCCATGAATCTAGGCTATTTAAACATTCAAAAATCAATCAGTGTAGTTCATCATACTAACAAAACAATGAAGAATTAAATGAACATCTCGGCACTTTCAGAAAAATTGTTGGACAAAATTTAAACTCAGCAAACCAGACATATAAGAGCATTATCTTAACAAAAGGTATACATAAAAAACTTAAAGCTAATCATAATTAGTAGATACTTAACACTGAGAGAAGGAATAAGGCAAGAATATCCATTCTCATGGTTCGTATTTAAGATTGCACTAAAGGTCTAGCCAATGCAATAAATAAGAAAAAAAAAAGAACATAAACATTTTTAAAAGGTAAAACTGTATTCTCTGGTGTCTTCGTTATCTTGCTGAAGATATTAAGGAATACATTTAAAATTTTTACTAGAATTAATAGGTGAAATTAGCAAGATCAATATCAAGATAAAAAATCTTGATAGACCAAATTAGCAAGATACAAAATGAATATATAAAAATCAGTTGTAAATTGGATATCAAAATTTGACTTATCTTCAAGATGAATTAAGAAAATAAAAAGGGATGCCACACCCACTGGAAAAATATTCATGAAACATATATGTATGTAAAACACACCAGATGAAATATAGACAAGAGATTTGTACAGATATTTTACAAAAGAAGATACAACATAGCTAAAATGCACATGAAATGATGTACAATCATTAGTAATCATGAAAATGCACATTAGAATTAGAAAATACCACTTCACCCACATACTCGAATGACCAAAATTAAAACTATAAAAATTCTAATTGTTGACAAGGATGTGGAGCAAATTGAACCCTCATACATTCTTGGTGGGATTATAAAATGGTGTCATCACTTTGAAAATGTGTTTGGCAGTTTTCATAAAGTTAAATATACACTTACCATATGATTTGGCAATTACATTCCTAGGTATGTATCCAAGAGAAAAGAAAATGTCTCCAAAAAAATGTTCAAGAATGTTGATAGAAGTTTAGTTTATAAGAGCCCCAAATTAAAAATAACCTATATGTACATCAGAAAGAAGAATGGATAAAAACACCATAGAATGATCAAACATTGGCATTGTAGTCAACAATAAAAAGAAAAAATGATTGCCCTGGCCGGTTTGGCTCAGCGGTTGAAATGTCGGCCTATGATCCCGAGAGACCTGGGCTCGGTTCCCGCTCAGCCCTGGTTGGGTCATGTGGGTGGCAGCCACTCACTTGATGTGTACTTTTCGCGTCAATGTTTCTCTCTCTCTCTCTCTCTTCCTCTCCCCCCTTCCCACTCTATCTGAACAAAAAATGAAAGAATGTCCTCGGGTGAGGGAAAAAAAAAGAAAAAATTACCATTATAAGCAGGAACATGGATAATTTTCTAAAACATATGTTGACCAAAAGAAGTCAAAAACATTTTAAAACAAGAAAAACAAATTCTAATAAAAGAAAATTTATGGTTGTTTGGTGCCAAGAGGGAGATGGAGTGACAGATGCAAAGAGACATAAGAGAACTTTCTGTAACAACAAAAATGTATGTCACAAGTGGTGTTTGTCAAAACACATCAAACTATTCACTTAAATGTATATATTTATATATAAATTATAGCTCAATAAAGTTGATTAAAAAAGAATCACTAGGTCAGATATGTTGAAAAGAGTCAGAGACAAGGGTAGAAGGAAATAATACCATGAGGTACACACAATAAGATGTAGCTTAGTGTACCTCCTTGTCCAGGAAAAGGAAAATGTTGTTACTGCAATACTGACTCTCTGGCCCAGATAAAGACCGATACAAATAAAAGCCATTTTCAAGAACTCAAGCCAGCCCTTAGTAGAATAGGCATTTTTAATTTAAATAAGGAAACAGACATTTAAAAGTCTTACTCCAGTAGGCATCTGAGTGGAAAGTGGAGAACAAAGTAATATGTACTATACAGAACATTAACATGATCCATTGGTTCCATATCTATCCTGCTTAATAGATACGAGGCTGTACCAAAATACTGTCTTTGCTCAAGATGAGTTTAGACTGAATTGTAAAGGATGAATGTGTGTTTTGGGGAGAGATCTAAACATATGTGTTTAATTTTAAAGAAATATTTTTCATCTCCAGCTGGAGAAGCCCTGGACCCCTGGGATACCTCCAAACGAAGGCCCTTTGCAGTCCTCCATCAGAGTTTTTCCAGCTTCTACTCATCCCTTCTTCTGTGGTTAGTAAGAGTTTATAGGCGCCATTTAGCCTCTCTCCCAAAGTTCATACAAGATAACCTAGATTTGAATCGAGGTAATTTGAATGTGGCTTAAGGAATGTTTCCAAGTATTTAGTGTCCTGCAGATTTTAGCATGAAGACCCCAGGTAGGTTAGGATTGTCAGATGAAAAGAACACTCGTTAAAGAGAAAGACACAAAACTTGGATCAGAGAAGCGGGTTAATGAATGGTTTGACTCCATAGGCAGCCCCCTGTGAACTCCCAGGTAAGGCATATCCAGTAAGAACTTTTAACTTGGCCCCCTTGCATTACGATTCCCATTGCAAACTGCTGAAACCCTTTGGTAAGTAACTATGCAAAGTCCTGCAAAGCCTGACCAGGTGATCTTGAGGGAGCTGAAGGCACAAGTCATAAAGGAGAAGAGAAGTCTGCTCCTTGTGAACTTCACATGACCTCTGATAGGGCTCAGCTTAGATCTGATAGAGTGCGTTGGATATAATGATAAATATCATCACTACTTCGGTGAGCCAGCCTGCAAGGAAAAATGAATAAAGGGGAAGAAGCAGAAGCGTGGAAGCAAAGTGCCAGAATACTAGGAGAGAAAGAGATGTGTTCAGGCCATAAAAAAGCAGGGTGACAAATTTCATTGTGTACTACAATGCACCTGGTACCGTTGCAGGGCCTGAGGGCATAAGAGCTCTTTTAGTTTCACTATCACCTTAGAAATAGATATTATTATTTTCCCAATAAGGAAACGGATGTTCAGAGAATTATAATAAAATGCCAGAGGCTATATAACTAGCAAATGGTTACATGGGGTCAGGATCAAAATTCAAGTCTGTATGACTCACAAATCAAAATTAAAGCAACAGACAGACTGGGAATAGAAATGAACCAAAACTTACACAGCAGAAAGAGTGAAACTGGAAGAGGGTGGACAATTTCTGTGACATTAGTGCCACATCACAAGAAAACCTCAGAGAGGAGGGCTTCCGGCTCTTCTCTGACATCCTAATTAGCTAAATAACTGGTAGTTACAGCCCTTCAATGAGATCCTTCCCCCTGAAATCTTCCGACTAGCTGACGCTTTGTTTTCTAGGTTCTTACAATGTGGCAGCAGGTTGACAGCACGAGCCTCATTGTCACCTGGAAATTTGTTAGAAATGCACATTCTTGGGCCCGCTCTGGACCAGAAACTCAGAAACTCTGAGCATAGAGTTCAGCAAATGTTTTTTAATTTAGTTTTGCTTTGGCATCAAACAACACCGATTCATGAGCTTCTAGTTCTAGAGGTTAGAAGTCCGACACAGGGCTCACTTGGCTAAGATCAATGCGTCGGCACAGCTGAGTTCCTGTCTGGGGACTCCAGGGAAGTTCCTTTTCCCTGCTTCATCCAGATTCTCCGAAGCCACCTGCTTCCCTTGGCTCACAGCCCGTCCCTCCGTCTTCACAGCCAGCAGCCGTGAGTTAAGTCCTTCTCACATCATGTCCCTCTTCTACTTTAAAGGAGTCTTGTGCTTATTTTGGGCCTCCCCAGATAATCCAGAATAATCTCCCTATTTTAAAGTCAACAGATTAGCAGAGTTTAATCCACCAGCAACTCTATTCCCTTCTGCCATGCATATTCACAGGTTCTGGGGACGAGGATGCGGACACCTCTAGCAACCACGTTTAACAGACCCTATAGGTGCTGCTAACCACTCTGAAGTTTGAGAGAGTGCACTCCAGGCCTCAGCATTTGCCAGGGCCTTGGTCCCCAGGTGCCCCCTCCCCACATTCATACAGCCCCAGATCCCAGAATCTGAAAGGAATTCGACCACAGGTAAAAAGCCTGTGTACAAAATGATAATTTTATTAAGGTGAAATCACAACCACCAGAGACTGCGGTGAACTTTTCCAAGCTATTGAAGCTTGTCACCTTCAGAAATATCATCATTAAGGACCTGGATGGTATTCAAGAGCTAATATAATTTACTAAGAATCTATTAAACCAGCCAGGCCTGTGGAGTGGTTCTGCACATGAGCATTTTTCACTTTAATGATTAGGCTGCAAAGAAAAGGAAACTGCTCTCCTATCCGGAAAAGCTGTCTGAGATGTCTTTTCTCAGATACTTCTAGATTCATGACAAAGGCTCAGACCTGGAAATAATAAAAGAATGGAAGCCTCAGAGCCCAGCTGGTATGGCTCAGTGGTTGAGCATTGACCCATGCACCAAGAGGTTGCCGGTTCGATTCCCGACAGGGCACATGCCCAGGTTGTGGGCCCGATCCCCAGTGCAGGGCATGCGGAAGGTGGTTAGTTGATGTTCTCTCTCACGGATGTTTCTCTCTCTCTCTCTCCCTCTCCCTTCCTCTCTCTCTCAAAATCAATAAAGAAAAAAATTTTTAAAAAAGAAAGCCTCAGAAAAGACTAATATTGAAATATATCAAAAGTATAGAAGGCGGATGCACATTTCCTCAATGAAGTTTTTCTGTTAACGTTCCTTTGTACTTGTCCCCCCTGAAACTTGAACCTGACCTTATGTTCACCTTGATATTTAGTTGATACTGACTGGCTTTTTTCTTTCTTTCTTTCTTTTTTAATATGCAGTGTTCATAAGAATGTGTTATAAGAGTTACACGTGGGCCAGAAAGGTTAGTAGAGCCAAATTAAACCAAATTACAGTAAGTAACAAAAGAGGAAATAAAATATTTCATTAAAATGATACATTCTTATTATGTATTATCATGTATTTAATACAGGACTTGCTATACATCACAAGTGTGTTATTGCTATGCATATTTAGGGTAGGAAAGTAATGAAAATAATATTTCATTCTGTAATAGTAAAGTGATTTTATGGGCAAAATTTGAATGGGAAGCAGTAAAATCAAAAAGTAAACCTGATCATCTCTGCAATAAGGTTAGGTTGGAAGAGGAGGTGGGGGGCAAGGGTCCTGGAAGGAAGAGAGGAAGCCAATAGATAAAACGGTGAGAAAATAAAGAAATTCCAATTTCTTGGCAATAAATCTGAGTTTGTGAGAGCTGAAGTCAGCCAGGGGCTTTGTGTCGCGGTGAACCAAGGTTTAGTTTAATGGCAGAAGCAAGAAACAATAGAAAACCCTGGTCAAGGACACTCACCTCTGTTTCTTCCATGGACAGAGGTGGTTGCAGATGGAAAATGTGCTAAAATAAAGCAAGAAGGCAGTGCTGAGAATCTTAAAGGGAATGAGAAGATGTAGGCAGCCAGAAACTCTAGACCAAATGCAATGAATTCACTCCAAGCAAAGACATAGAGGCAAAGCCCATTTCTCCTTCCGAGGTTATGAGGGTTTCCTTGTCTCTGTGTGAACTGGGATGGCCCCGAAAGTCTATACCTCGGGGGTGTTCCTGAAGATTGCTTTTTACTCATGGGCTGAAGCAAAACTGTGCACACTTAAAATAGTTTAAAAAGCCATGCTACAACTATAATAAAGGTGTTAGGAGTTGTGGGATGTGTGTGCAACACCCAGACACACACGGTGTCTATGCATCTTAACTAGAATCTAGCCATGCGCGAATCCCACGTTAAGCACGGAGAAGGTATACTGCCTTCATTTGTTCACCCTAAAGGACTAGAGTATAATTTACTCGGAAGTTGCTACGATGAAGGGAGGAGGATAGAGTAACCTTTCGGTGCCACACCTGGTCTCCGGATTTCCAACATGTTAATGAATTTCCTGAGATGGGAGCATCAGACCGGCTGGCAGTACATTAATCTGAGAGAGCACGAAGCAATACATCCTCCAAACGCAAAGGTGGGTGAACCAATTTAGAAAATGTTAAATCAAACCCAAGCAGTTCCCTAAAGACAGAACCAAACTGCAAAACCCAAAGACATCTGGAAAAGTCCCTCTAGCACAGCTCACTGAGCTGCAGCTGAGTGTCTAGCCTCCTGTCTCTGTCGGTATCCAGAAGACCAGGCATGTGACCGCGCACCTCTCTGAAATTCCCTTCATGTCAAGATGCTTGTCAGGGGGCCTATAACAACCACGAGCCATTTCTCAGATGCACCCACCCATCGGTCAGCACCTGTTCTCTTTAATATTTCTGCAGAGATGCATATTTTTGAAATGAAAGGACTGGCAACAGAGATAAGCGTGTTTTTTAAAAAAAAGATATTTTGTCATTAGGAGTCACACACTGAGGGTGAGACTCTACTGGGACGTAAGCATTCTAAAACTAAGTTCGGGAGATATTTTTACTGCTAGAGTTCAAAAGCATGTTTAAGATGGGCTGGTAAGAATGAGACGTAGGTAAGGAGGAAGAAGAGTGAAATGTAAAGAAATCTCCTTCTAAAAGAGTTTTACTAAATTTGAACACCTGAGGCCCAATCCCTCTGGGGCCGAGTTCTGGAAGGGTCCAGCTGGGAAGCTCCACAGACGCCCAGGGACGCCTGCAGGGTAGGGACCGGGAGAGTGACAGGATCCTGGGGACTGGGGGATGAGACCGAAGTGTATAAACCCAGGGAATGGGAAGAATGGCAGCGGACATGCAGCTGTCCAGGGAAGAAGGACAAACATGAAGCTCTCCTGGCACTGAGGAGGCGCGTGGACAGCAAGCTAGGACCAGGACATGTCCTCCTCCAAATGACACATTGCGCCCAAGTCTCACTCCTGGGCCCAGGAAAGGAGAAGGCAGTTTCTCTGTGCTGCTCCAGGCCTAAAATCAAGCAGGAGACCTAAGATCCAGTGGGTGTGTGGAGGGGGAGACGATCGATGTGATGACTGTCCGACATACTCACGTACCGTGACATGCTATGTGCTGGGAGCATACCCCAATTCCAACCTCCCTGTTTCCTTGGGTGCCCTGCTCTGCTTTGTCCTAACACTTGTACCCTGAGGGCCTGGCTTTCTCCAGGAGCTCACATGGACTGACAAAGGGTACCCGATGTGTGAGCAGCAATAGACTGTAAGATTGTTGCTTTAATTTCAGGAGATACGGTCAAATTACTTCCCAAGAAGTTTATGAGAATACACTTTTCCTTGCTTCCTACCTAAAATTATTATTTTCATTCATTTTAATTTTTGACAACCAAATAGGTAGAAAGTGAGAGTGAATGGCTGCTTTAATTTCTGTTTTACTCACTACTCGTGAACAAGGGTTCATTTTCATGTTTATTGGCCATTTGTATTTGTTCGTCTGTGGATTACTTATTCATTTTTACTCTTTTTTTCTATTACATTGTTTGTCTCTTTTGTTTTTACCATTTTGTAAAAGTTCATTGCACGTAATATCCATTAGCTCTGTTACATATGTTCCAAAATTGTTTCCATCTATAATTTCTGTATTAATTTTGCTTATGCTATCTTTTGTGTCCACTGTGATTAATTTAAGCAGAAAAAATTAATAAAGGATGTTAGCTATTTTATGTTTTTTTAAAATATCTTTTTATTGATTTTTTTTTAGAAAGAGAGGAAGGGAGAGATAGAAACATCAAGGTGAGAGAGAAACATCAATCGGCTGCCCCTGTACGCCTCCTACTGGAGATCAAGCCCACAACCCAGGCATGTGCCCTGACCGGGAATGGAACCGGGACCTCTCAGTCCATGGGATGATGCTCAATCCCCTGAGCCACACCAGCTGGGCTACTTCACATGTTTTCAAGGAGAGTGGAAAAATGACTCAAGGCGAAGTTTCAAGGACCGATGCCCAATTCATGCTGAGAGCGGGCCTGATGAGGATCGTCACCCAACACACATGCCAGCAAGTGGCTTCACTGCAGCTGCTCTGGCTGCCATCCCCATGGACAGGGAGTGGGCCTCTCTCTCTTCTGCAGGACATAATAAGGAAGCATGTCGTCCTGACAACTGGCAGCCCTAAAGATGTGAGGGTCACTAGTTTTAGATGAGGCTGGACATGAGGACAGCAGAAGCAAGCAGACAGAAGGAAGCGTGGCACCATTAAACCATGGCCCGAAATCCTCTCGAAGCCCACGGTACTTCTGCAGTCCCTGTTAGAGGAAGTACACTTATGAACCGTTTACGCCTGTTAAGTCAGTGTTTCCGATACTTGCTCTGAAAGTGTCCCAAGAGATGTAGAAACCATCATGTTCTGATACCTTTGTTTACAGTAGATCTTTAAAGACATTTTCTATGTTTCTATGGCAATAGATCAATTGATCTAGGAAACCATTGTGTTTAGGTTTTCTAACTTATGTCAGAGGTAGCAAGTAGAATTCTCTTATAATGTGCTCTATATCATCCTGTATCATCAAATACTATTTAAATCATTGCTGCCCTTCCTTCAGACACATGCACAGTGTTGAAAACGGTGAAGAGAAGTCTGAGCTACACAGTGCCTGGGTTCCTTAGCGGGCCCGGGGCACTGAGGTCCCACAGCACACCGTGTGGAGACACTGCCCCAGCGCCACCACCACGGGCTCAGAGTCCACCGCAGCACGGACACTGTCACCACACCGCAGTATTTTAAATATATTGTACAGACTTAAACATTTTTTAGATTACATAATATATTCACTTGGTTCAAACATCAAAAATATAAAATGTCATTCAGTAAAATATATTCCTCCCTCCCCACAACCCACTTACTTAGTTCCTTCTCTCACCACAGTGTTGTTTAAAGTTTCTATCTCCAGATCCTTAATATATGGATATAAAAAATATACACACTACACAGACACACATATGTGCACACACCTGTACATTTATAACAGTTTTTTTTAAAAATTTTCTTTATTGATATTAGAGACAGAAAGAGGAAAGGAGAGGGAGAGAGAGATAGAAACATCGATAAGAGAGAACATCGATAGGCTGCCACTGGGGATCTGGCCCACAACCTGGGCGTGTGCTCTGACCGGGAATCAAACTGGAGACTTCTTGGTGCATGGGTCAATGCTCAACCACTGAGCCACACCAGCCGGGCTATTTATAATAGGTTTTGTACTATTTTAAACAAACAGTAGCATCCTACATATATGTACACATGCATATGTATGTTTATGCATGTGTATGTATTTATATTTCTCTGCCATTCTTATATTTCCCTGACAATGTATACTGGTGGCCTTTCTATATCACTTATAGTTTCTTCATAAAGTTATAGCAACATGATGTATAGGTAGATAGCATATCTAATGTAATGGGTTCCTTATTGATGGCATTAAGCTGTTCCTGTTTCCTGCTATTACAAATAGTGCTGCTGTGAATAACATTGGACATATGTCATTTCAGCTCCATGATGAGGATACCTAGGGGATACACACTGAGACCTGGACTTTCTGGGTGACAGGGGGAAATGCACTTGTAAGTGATACACGCTGCCAGATTGGCTTCTACAAAAGTAGCGCTGATTGGCATTCCCACCAGCAATGAAAGTGTTTCCCCTGCCTCGCCAACCTCCTGTGTTACCAGATTTCTCTATTTTTACCAATACTATAAAGAAAGATGGCTTCTCTATTTTTGTTCTGGTATTTTATGAATGAGATTGAGCATCACTGCATGTAAGAGTCATTCAAATGTCACCTTCTGTGTCTTACATATCTTCACATGGATGTTTCAGTAAATCTTAATTTTTCTTATTCCATCATTTGCTTCTTGATGGTGACATTTTTTTTTCTTTTAAACTCTCTTTAATTTACATTTTCATATGGTGTTACCTCAAAAAATTAAAAATTGAACTTCCATTTGACCCAGTGATCCCACTTCTAGGAATATACCCTAAGAAGCCTGAAACACCAATCAGGAAGAATATATGTACCCCCATGTTCATAGCAGCATTATTTACAATAGCTAAGATCTGAAAACAGCCTAAATGTCCATCAGTAGACGAATGAATAAAAAAGCAGTGGTACATATACACAATGGAGTACTATGCAGCAGTAACAAAGAAAGATCTCTTATCCTTTGAGACGACATGGAGGGACCTGGAAAGTATCATCCTAAGTGAAATAAGCCAAGCAGAAAAAGACAAATACCACATGATCTCACTTATATATGGAATATAATGAACATAACAGTCTGAGGAATACCGTAGACCCAGAAACATGGAAGTAGGGCACAGACTGACATCCCTCAGAAGAGGGGGTGGGGGGGTTGGAAGAGATAAACCACAGAACTTATATGCATGTATGCATGATCAATGGACTTGGACAACTAAGCCGGGGACGGGGTGGGGCGGGGGTGGGGAGGGGGGTGCCAATGGGGTAAAAAAGGTAAAATATCTGTAACAAAAAAATAAATAAAAAAATTAAAAAAATAAATAAATTTACATTTTCATTATTTGTATTCTTCTCAGTTCTCTCTTCTATGTATCGTACTGTGTTTTCTACAATGTATGTTAGACTAGCCTTCTTTTAATTCTGGCTTATTCCATGATGGTGTACTTTTTCATTCTACTTTCTTCCTGAGTTACACCACTAGCGCATGTTTTATTTTCTCTTATTGCGTCATCATCTTTTCCCTATTTTTTGCTTTGATTCTTTGAGGTTTTACTTCAAACAAGCAACTGGTTCATAAGGTTCTTAGTTTATGTTGAAATATTTATTCACAAATTTCACCTGTCCCAGGGTAACATTTTCCTGGGGAATATCGTTTGTCAATAAAATTTGCTAATGCCTCTTTTTCTTATGTGTGTTTGCAGATGCTGGGCAAGTTCCTTTGTGTTGCTCATTACTGAGTTTGGATGTTATGGGCCAACTATGTTCAAGTAATTTCCATAGATAGGAAGGAGCAAGTGTCGGCTGACCAGGTTTCACATTCACAGGGTGTTCTTCTCTTCAGCTGCCACAAAGCAAGACAGCTTTTTGCAAATATAATGGGTTTGTGGGATTTTGCTTGTAACAGAGTCTCTTCTGGTTCTATGAACCTAATTGCTTCTCTCTCTCTCTGTCTCTAACTTCTCTCTCCCCTGCTCCTCCTGACTCATGCCCAGTGTCTCCCAAATGAAACTAAACTTATTTGGGCCTGCCTTACAAATAGTTTCTCAGAAATGGAGTTTGTGTTTTTGTTTTCACATCTCTCTGTTGCTTGCTTTTGTTCATTTTCCTGGAGAAGATGGAAATTGTATCTAGTCTTCATCCTAGAAAAATTCCACTAGAAATTATGCCATCTACAGTTAGGAGAGACCATATAGATTAGGTAAACCAGCCCTTCCATCGCTGCCTAATTCCAGTGAGGGTTTATTCATTTTTAACACTTTGGTGGCCTGAGTAACCACTGGACTTTGTGCAGCAGAAGGAGCCCCAGGCTAGGAATGTAAGCGACCCCGAGTTCAGCCCTTCCTCTACCACAGCTGAGCTACAGCGAGTCAATGACCTGGGTGGGCCTCCGGTTTTCCCACTGAATTGATTAAATGATCATCATTAACCCTCCTCTCTGAACGGATCAGCAGCTAGCTTTTGTGAATATTTTGACAAATTTGGGAACACATCAGACTTCAGGACACAGTAACCTAGATTATAAAGATTAAGTTATATGCTAAAAATACATGATTTATTCTGAGTCAAACTTCTAAATTTATACTGAGTCCTCAGTCATGACATTTCCCTCGCTTCTTTATATCTCTTGTTAGGCCCAAACATTTTAAATGTGGCTTTTCCAACAAACATAATTTGAAAGTGTGGAGAGATGTTTTCTCTTTTCCCGACACTTGGCATTTTAATTATTAAATGCTTTTCCAAGTTAAGTTTTGACTGCACAGCCACTGTCTGATAATTTAATTTGGAAAGCAAATGATATGTCGTTTCCCTGACAATCTGAAATCTGTAAACCACGAAAATGGAGTCAAGTCTGAACAGTATGATAATTAATGCTCATAATCAAATAATTACATCTTATGTTGGAAATGTCTAAAATGTCACAGTAATTCTTTAAATCTCTTTTTGCTTGCTGACATTAGGAAAATAGAACCAGTATGCTTCACTTTCTAAAAAAATAACTGAAATTTTTTTCTTAGTGATTAAATCCCACTGAAGAACTGAAGGTTCTTAGATAAAATCTACAAAAAGAATTATCTTTATTAATGAAACTGCCTAAGGTCAAACAGTTGTAAGCGCTCTAGGACAAAATGTGACTCTTTCAATGTAATCTAGAGATTCAGGAAGGTAGGAAATCCAATCACTGGGGGACAATTAAATAAATAGACATGACCTAAGCATTAGTTACTAAATCCTACTAATACCCAGTTGACATTTGTTACTAGCTTATTGGCATCAAATATAACTTGTTAGGAAATAAAAGACTCTTTACTTTTGTTTTGGATTCTCCTTACAAAAATAGTGTTAAACGTCAGAATGGAAACATACCTGATTAGTATTCTTATCATAACTAACAAGTACTTAAAACCACAAATGCAAATTTTCTCAGCCTTCTTCTCCTATTGTTCATTTTAAAAATTCAGCTTAAGCCCTGGCCAGTTTGACTCAGCAGTTAGAGGGTTGGCCCTCGAACCACAGTGGAGGGTTTGATTCAGGTCAAGGGCACATACCTTGGTTTCAGTTGGGTCCTGACCCTGGTCAGGGTCATGTAGGAGGCAACCAATTGATGTGTCTCTCTCACATCAATGATTCTCTCTCTCTCTCTCTCTCTCTCTCTCTCTCTCTCTCTCCCTCCCTCCCTCCCTCCCTCCCTCCTTCCTTCCCTCCCTCAGACTCTGTCTGAAGACAAATGGAAAAATATCCTCCAATGAGGATTTAAAAAAATTCAACTTAATCTATTTGACTACTCTGCTTGACAAAGAAGGTGTGTAACAAGCTACTGTGTCAGAGTTTCTCAATATTGTTTCTAGTGCTTTCCAAGGATTTATGGACTAAATGTCTCTGCCCCCTCCAAAATTTATATGCTGAAATCCTAGCCCCCACTGTGATGGAATTAGAGGTGAGGACTTTGGGAGGTGGTTAGGTCATGAGGGTAGAGCCCTCATAAATGAGATTAGTGCCTTTATAAAAGAGGAACCAGAGAGTTTTCTTGTTTTGTTTTGTTTTTTAACCTCACCTGAGGATATTTTTGCATTTATCTTCAGATAGAGCGAGAGGGAAAGAGGGGGGAAGAAAGAGAGAGAAACATCCACATGAGAGAGACACATCAAACGACCCCATCCGGGCCGGGGACAAACTGCAACGGAGGTACGTGACCTTAGCAGGAGCCGAACCAGGGCCCCTTCGGTCCACCGCCGATGCTCTAACCGCTGAGCCAAACCGGCCAGGGCCACTTTCCTGTTCTTTTCCCCCTCTCTAGGTAGAAGCAGTGGAGCACAGGCCCCAAGCCCAGCCTGCCCTTCCTGCCCACCTTCGCAGGCACACATCCAAGCACCACCGGGGAAAGACGGGAAATGCCGTGTCCTAAAAGGCAAAGCCGGCGGGAACGCCACAACCCACGCGCCGCTGAAAGGGGACCTGGTAACGGGCGCGCGGTCCTGCCCGCTGCCCCTCGCTCTCCCGCTCTCGTCCAGGGCAAGTCGCGGTCCCACGCACCGCCCTGCATTCGGACCGAGGGCAGACGCCGGATCCAACAGACCGCATTGCGGCACTTAGTCTGCGGCTTGCACCTGTGGGTCGTGAGGCTACTGGGGTCAGTTTGTACTTAACGTCGAAGGACTTTGAACTCCGCGCTCGGGGACTTCGGGAACCACGGAAGGTGATCCCAGGACACTGGAATGGGATGAGCAGCAGCCTGAATTCACTCAGATTCTGAGACTTGCTCCTCGGTGTTTGTGCCAGACCAACCCCACTCATGTCCTTTCTCACTCACCAAAGCACAACCTGCTGCAGGCTTGGGGGGGGGGCTCCCTCCTGAGATCCACAGAAGGACAGGATCTCTTCCCTCTAAGAGGAGACGCCGCTACCTGGCGCAGGGTGAAGGGAGCTGCGTCTGGCAGGAAGGGATCGGAGCCTCTCAGGAAAGCAGCCCGCCTCGGAACAGGTGCAATCACACAGCTGCGTAGCTGAACGTGTTCCTTTTATTTAGTGGGGAGACTTTAGAAGCTCCCTCTCTCCCAAAGAAAAGGTAAGCCTTCCTGAGACACAGAAACGTAAGCCTATAGTGTGACTTATCTTGTTATTTTTGAGGCATTCCAAGCTTTGTGCTCTTCACTGCAGGTGTGCGGATTTCCTCGGGCCTCGTCATCAGCTGGTAGCCACGCTGCTGACACTTTGTGTACGTTAGATGACATTATTTACAAACTGGCTGTGCAAATGGCTTTTTTACCACGTGAAATTAGACGTTTAGTACTGTACGACAATGTGTATGTGTGAATATGTATTTGACAAAGGATTTGTATACAGAATATATAAAAAAATTATACAACTCCAAAAATTATAAAATATGATAAAAATGCACAAAAGACTTAGACACGCTACAAAGGAAGATATATGAGTAGCCAATAACTACATGAAAGCATGCAATATCATTAGTTTTCAGGGAAATGTAAATTAAAGTTAGTGTTATCCAGTCATATGCACTAGAATAGGTAAAATTTGAAAGAATGACGATATCAATTGTTGCCAAGGATGTGGAGCAACTGGAATTTCAATTTCATCCACTGTTGGCAGGGTGTAAGAGTGTCCACTGTTCTAGAACTATGGGCAGCCTCCCATCAAGTTACACTTACATCCACCCTATCACTGAGACATTTCACTCTCAGGTGATTACCTTGGAGAAATTAAAACACATATCCACAAAAATACATACATAAGAATGTTCTACCTCTTTCATTCAAAATAGCCCCAAACTGGAAACCACCCAAACATCCATCGAGAGGTGAATGAATAAACAAAGAATGATATATTTAAACAACGGAAAACTACTCAGCATTGCAAAAGAACAAATAATTGTTTCTTCCAACAACATGAATTTTTTAAGCATTATTCTAAAAGAAAAAAGTTAGAAACAGAAAGTTCAGACTCTATGATTAAATTTATATAATTCAATTCTAAACTAGGCATAGTTAAGCTATAGCAATCAAACTTTCAACAGAGGTTATGTGTGGGTGGAGGGAGAGAGTATTGACTAGAGAAGGTGCAAGGGAATTTTCTGGGGTTATAGAAATGTCCAACATCTTCACTACTGTGTTAGTAATGCCCGAAATGTATGTTTGTCGAAATGTATTATACTCTGCAATTAATGTCTGTGCATTTCGCTGTACGTTACTTATACCTCATAATATTAAAAATAAATGATTTATAACCTGGTCTGAATAATGACAGCTAGGACTGCTTAGAAAAGCATGAACTTTATATATCTGCTGTACTTAGTCCTGTGTATTTTGGAAGTATCCAACACAGCCTGGTGTAACACAGGAATCCCCAAATTGAAAATCTGCAGTAGGCAGTAGCCAACATAAATCAGTGCAAGAGTCTGGATGTAACAGTAAGCAGTGGTGGGGCCACGGTGAGCCGCAAAGGGAATGCCACCGCTCGCAGAAGCTGTCAGGGATGGCTCCAGCCATTCTTTGCTCTAGGAGATGCTGACTCAGAGTTATCAGATCTCCTGGTTTTTAAAAAAGAAATCAGAAATTTATGTATGTGACATATATTGATGTTTGCATTTTGGAAAATAATTTTTAAAATGTTAGCCAAACATTATGTTAGATAGATTTACCGACCTGGACTTCAGCTGTCTCACGATGTCCTTGCTCTTCAAGATCAAAAGTCCCAAGAGAAAGTAATCATTGCTCACAAACTACATGGCAGGGCACACTTTCTTAGTCCAAGCAAGCACAGGTCCTTTTGGGTTGGTAATGGAGGGAGAATTTCAATACAAAGGGTGCTCGGATCCCATTTCCAGCTCTTTCCAAATGTTGCTTCCTCTGGTTAACTGCTCCGGCCACTCCCCATCCCAGCCCTAGGAGGCACTGTTCTCAGTTGCCAGGTTACACACCCCAAAAACATCTGCGGCCAGGCTCAAATCCTTACACCCAGCTTCACTAACGTTGCTGGAGTAAAAAGAACAAACCAAGCAATAATCGGTTATCTGAGTCTGTTCTGTCATCTTCCGTTTCTGGTGCCCTGCAGACCACTGCATTTCCAACTAGAGGCTAGTCCGTCTCCATGGATCGAAGGGAGGATGATCCTGCATCCCAGTGTTCTTGGGATAGTCCTGTTCTCTGCCTGTTTCCACGGAATAATTGTTCATAGCTATCCATTTCACCCACAGAAGGGCCCTGGCTTTCAAAGACAAATGTATGGTCACCCTAGTCAGAGGACATTTTTTCCTTAAAGTTGGAATAACTCTCATATCTAGACCATGGATGTTTATAACCAAGAGGGAAGCAACGGTTTTTTTTTCTCTCTCCATGGCTCATCCTTTAAGTCCCAGTTTCCTAGCCAGAGAACATAAAAATAATAAAGAATTATATTTCATTTCTGAAATAATTTGAAAATTCATAGTAAAGAAAATAAATGCAGGCATACCTCAGATATTGCAGGTTCAGTTCCAGACCACAGCCGTAAAGCAAGTGTCGCAATAAAGCAAGTGGTAATCTTTTTGCTGGTGGAGCCTCTTGCCTTCAATTTGTAAAACACATAACATCTGTGAAGCTCAATAAAGCCAAACGCAATAAAATGAGGCATGCCTGTATTTATTTTGTGTGGGTCTCAGCCTATCGATAACCAATGTTGCGGTTGGACAGGCCCTTGTGGTTCTTATTATGATTGCAGGATGCCCTTCAGCAATAACCATTAGAAAACTGAAAAAATAAAGGTTTATTACTCATAGAACCTGGAAATTACACAGTACTCCTGGGGCTGCACAACCAGGTCCCAGTGGAAAGAGAGAGGTCATGTGCGTGGGCCTGGATTCTGATTTCATTGGGGTAGGAGCTGGGGACCTAGGGTTTCCTGGGCTCACTTTTATGGGTGAATTTGAAACCTAAGAGGAGAAAGTGAAAGCACAGGAAGAGAAAAAACAAGTTGTCCAAATGGTCAGTTATAGAAATCAATCCAAATCTCTAAAACAAAGAAACCTCGATGGGGAGTGTTCTGGCTCGTCACCTTGTCCTGTGACTGGCAATGTGTTTATCTGAGATGGCTGTCTTCGAAGTGGATGACTAGGTAATCAAAGTTTTTTTTGTTTTTTTTTTAATCCTCGCCCGAGGACATTTTTCCATTTTTTGTTCAGGTAGAGTGGGAGGGAGAGAGAGGAAGAAACATCGATGTGGAGTGGCTGCCACCCACACAACCGACCAGGGCCGGGGACAAACTGCAACCAAGGTACGCGCCCTTAGCGGGAACCGAACCCGGGTCTCTCAGGACCGCAGGCCGATGCTCTAACCGCTGAACCAAACCGGCCAGGGCGGTAATCAAAGTTTAAGTCGGGTACTTGAACTACAAAAAGAAAATTGTCAGCGTTTATCCTACAGTACTGGAAGCCAATGAATAGGTGTTTTGCCCTAACTATTATAAAAATGATTATCTGAGTCCCCAAATCCTTGATTTTAAGAGGACTGCAGTAGATAAAATTAATAGCACAAATAATAGATTTGAGAAGAAAACTTCGTGGTGTAAAACAAGTTGTCTGACACAAAAGAAAATTGGGGAGGAGGGTATGTTGATATCTTTGAGAGAGGATATTACACCCACCTACACATTGAAAACCCTGGGTGGAGTTAGATTCAAGTTAGTGAAAACCTTATATAAGTATAGGAAGATGCTAACTCAGAGGGAACCCGTGCCTCCTGTCTCAGGGTCTATCCGAAGGGACGCTGCAGGCTTTAGAGAATCTTTGTACCCATCATGGGGCTGCAGCTATAGAGCATCAGAGGCCAAGTGAGAGGTCCAGGCAGGAGGTAGGGGCAAACTTTAAATTCATAGGCAACCCAAGTACTATGAATAGAACATCAGAAAATCGCTAGGACCCCCTAAGAGGGGCTCAGAGATGGCTGAGAGACGTCTAGTGGATCAGCAAGACCTCAGAAAGGCAACAGATGGCCTGACATGTCAACCAGAGGTTGTGGCAGATGGGTAATCACAGTGGATTGCGGTTAGTGATAGAGGACAATGAGCAAACGACCAGCCAAGATAAAACACACCTTGATGGATCCCAGAAGGGAACTGAGAACGATCATGGATCTGGTGGCCCCTTCAGTCAATGCCATGAAGTCCAGAAGCCCCTGAGGACTTAGTTGCTACACTGGGGAGAAAGAGTGGGAGGGTAAGAACGCTGGTTTCAACTATGTTTATCCTGAAAAGTCTGGAAAACAAAGTTGATCTTTAACCAGGGAGGCTGTTTTCTGCTTTTAAGCCAAAAAAAAGGGTGTGAAATAGAAGCTACGTTTCATTTTGCACATCTGAGTCCGCGGCCTGTGAAATTAATACCCACCATGTTGCATTTCCCCAGGTGCGCTACGGCTTTTGCCTGCTGCTTTCCACCTGGTAACATAAAAAGCATAAAAATATTAAGGAAAAGCAAGTTTGGTGACTAGATTTCACAGGGAAAAAAAATGTATTCCAACTCCATTGAACACCCAAAGAAGCCATAAATCTGGCCTGTGTGTGGCATTGCAAGTAGTTGACTCATTATTCATAACAATGTTCCCACAACCAGAAAATGTAATTTTTGTCATTTGTTTCAAACTCTGCCCCCACCACAACTTGAACCTGAACTGCCAAGAATAACAAAATTGACAGATTTGTAATTCGACTCTCCATTTCCCCTTCCTGTTTGTTTGATGGATGTGTAGATTAGTAGTGAAATGGCCCAAGACTAGCAAGAAAATGAGAGAAAAATATCTGGTCTTGGTCTCATAAGAGAACTTTACCACAACACCTTGCCAACCTCCTGTATCTATATGTGCTTTAAAAACACATGTGCACAGGCACACACACACATGCACACACATACATACACACACACGCACACTCACCTGCCAAAAAAAGAGACTATTATCCTCTGTCTAATATATTTAGATCAAATCCATTCTTAACTAAAAAATAAGAATAAATTATTTAGCCCTGACTCAGTTGATTGGACTGTTGTCCTGCACACCAAAAGGCTGTAGGTTCGATTCCTAGTCAGGGCACATACATAGGTTGCAGGTTCGATCCTGGTCAGGACACATACAGGAGGCAACCAATCGATGTTTCTCTCACATCAATGTCTCTCTCTTTCTCTGTCCCTTCCTCTCTTTATGAATCAATAAACATATCTTTGGGTGAGGATTAAAATAGATACATTTTAAAAATGAATAAATTATTTATACCTATAATCTTTTTAAATTTATATTTATCCACTAATGTTTTTCTTTTTGATTTTTAGAGAGAGAGAGAGAGAGAGAGAGAGAGAGAGACATCAATGTGAGAGAGAAGCATCAATCAGTTGCCTCCCACACACATCCAGAGATTGAACTCACAGCTTTGGTATGTGCCCTGACTAGGAATCAAACCCACAACCTTTTGGTGTACGAGAGGACACTCCAACCAACCAAGCCACACTGGCCAGGACCACCTGTATTTTTTTTTTAAATAACTCACAGAGCCCTGGCCAGTTTGGCTCAGCAGTTATAGCATCGGCCCATGGACCAAAGAGTTGCAGGTTCAATTCTGGTCAAGGGCACGTACCTCAGTTGCTGTTCAGTCCCTGGCCCTGGTTGAGGTCATGCAGGAGGCTACTGATCAATCTGTCTCTTTCACATCAATGCCCCCGCCCCCACCAACTCTGTCTGAAAATAGACAGAAAAATATCCTCAGGTGAGGATTTAAAAAATAATAATAATTTAAAATGCCTCACAGAGATTCTTCTAAAGAAGAATTGTCCTTGGTCTCCAAAACACTTTTCAACTATGCCACATACTTTTCTCATTAAAGCAGCAGATGGAACCACTCCCAAGCCTTCTACCTTCACACGCAACCTCTCATCCTTTATAGATTCCCCGTGCAATTAGCCAGCTTCTTTCTTTCCAAGCACCTGTGTCAAGAGCCAGCCTCAGACCTTCGCCATTGCCCTTTGCACATGATAGTGGATGTTGGAATGCAAAGGCCTCAAATGACCTTCCTTATTTCAGCTCCCATGGCACAGATTCACTCCATCCTAACCTTACATGGCCAGATCTTACCATAAGTCCTGGGCATTGCCTCCCACCAAAGGCTCCACTTTCAGACATTCCTTTTCGCTGACCATAGCTCATCTCCTTTTATTTTTCCCAATTTCCACACTTCCAATGACTGATTCTTATGATCATTATCATCTCTAGACCTTTGAACTCTACCATCTGTCTTGGATGGGCAAGGGCCCTATCTGGATGCCTTTGATTCTCTAACTGGCCTGGCCAGTCATTTCATCACAACAGTAGAATAATCCCTTACTTCTCTGTAACATTCTACCACCTTACCTTCACAGATGCCCCAACCCTTTATTTTCCTTCATGATATGGTATGGCTTCAGTATCAGCTGCCACAAACTTCCTGAAATACATTTCTACATTTGCAGCTTGACCCGAAGTGAGCTCTCAGTATTACCTGGGGATCCTTTTGGCTCCTGTTGGATCTTTCTCATATTTCTTGAGCAGTGATTTCAAAATGTCCGTCTCCTATACCCCCAAACTCCAACCCCATCTAGGACCCCTCAATTTCATCAATTTCAAGATTAATTCAATAGGATAAAAGCTACTTCAACTTCCTTCCATTTGACCTCAAAATATTTCTTATTTTGCTACTATATTCGCTCCCAGTTTTGCTTCACAATTTTTCCCTCTCTGTCTCACATTTTTAATCTCTCTCTCTCCAAGCTCTTTCAATAAGTTAATTTTCCCATGTTCTAAAACACTTCCCTTCACTCTGACCAGGCAAAAATCATCGCTTTGTGTCTCTCTTCTCTTCCTTTTACCCTCTCTTTTTTTTATTTATTTATCTTTATTGTTGTATACCCTCTCTTTTTAATAAAAACAGATTGAACAAGAATTTTAATTTTTTTCTCCCTTCCGGGTCCTCACCCACTTCTTTTCTCTTACAATGCAGTACCTGTCTTCCCTTCCCAGTGACCACACTGCAGGACCCGCCCTCCATCCCTTTTATGTGGTATGATAGTAACCACAGCCTCCTTGACATTTCTCTCTTGTCTGAAACTGGCTCTCTTCCAACCTGTCTGATCAATCTCAGCTCTGTTTTTAATTCTACTCTCTCCTCCTGCTTCCCAAAGCGTAGGCAGCTTCATGGCTGTCCTCAGCCCAGGAATTCTCTCTTTATGCCTTTTTCTTAAGTAATTTTATCACTCCTAACATTCCCAATAGCCTCCTAGATATCTGCAAGTCAATATCCCATTTACATCTCAAAATCAGTAGTCACAAAATTGAGCCCATTCTTTCCCCACATACTTCTCTCTTCCAGAGTTTTCTATTTTCATTAATATTCTTTATCATCCTTGAAGTCACACAGAGATAAACTTCAAAGTTGTTGCCAAGCCACATATCATCCTCTGCTTCCATATCCAGGCTTCAGCTCACAGCCAGGATCTTCCAAATTCTATGGCTCTAGTTGAAGTAACACTTGTCAGCACTACCCTTACATTAGAGTTCAAACTTTTACCACCTCACATGGTAACTATTGAAATAGCTGAATTGCATCTCCTCTCATCTCTTCTTTCTCTAAATTATCCCAGATACTTCTGCTGTGCTCATCTTTCTAGAGCACAGCTCTAACAATACCACTTCTACTCAAAACAATCAATGGTGGCCATTGTCAACCTAATTAACTACAAACTCTCCATTCTGGTTTTCAGGGATCTCTACATGATGGCCCCGGCTTGCTTTCCAGACATCTAGTCTACTTATCTTCATGCTCTAATCACTTGAAGAAGCTGGAAGGAAAATACTGAGATTAGTTAAAATTGAAAAATGTATTTTTCCCCCTCCTTCATACTCCCTTTATACTAAGGTTTACTCTATCACTTAAAAGTGCCTGCTTAAACGTCTGTCTACTCTAGTAAACTATTCTGTCTTTAATCTCCAGGTGTTCTCTGGGTAGATTTGGATGAAGAAAGACAAATAAACATAGCTCTCAAGAAGCCAACACTCTTTCTTCCTAAATAACATTGGAACTAAATTGTGTTATAGAAGAAATAATGAATTTTTAAAAATCTATGGTGGTACCAGCACTAGATAAATGCTGTTTATTATTATGGCTATACTAAGTCTAAACTAAGCTCTTCACAACTGTAGAGATTACATTTAACTTTTATAAACTAATAGCAATGCAAAGAATTGCCATCCATAGACATGCAAATTAAATTCAATCCCCCAAGCCAGCTTTCAATTCATTTGCTATTTCATTTCAATACTCCTGATCCATAAATGCACCTGTTCATTGGATTCTCCTTTGAACTGGACCTAACATCTTATTAGTTCCCTCATTTAATTAGTGAGTTTAACAAAATCACTTTTTGTTATATTTATTTTAGATATGTATGAGAGTCAAGTTTTACCTATTTTTGAAAAGCATTCTTTAGCAGGTATCTTCATAACTGTGACTACAACTACCACCAGGAAAAAAGGGTATGAAATCTTCCTGCCACTCACAGAGAGCATTAGTAACCACTCTGGAATTACAAACGGAAGGCCTTCTGTACCCATCATGTTCGCAAATAAAGGAACCCACCCTCATCTTTCCTTGATGGGAATGGTGAGGTAACATCAAATTACCCTGGGGCTAATTATAATATCCAGGAGGATCCAAACCTGAAGGCTATGTTAATATCCCATCTATTAGCAGACACTGTTCCTGAAGCCTCTAACATGTTAAAAGAGTGATTCAGGACCTGGGAAAATCTGGCTCAATATTAAGAAAGATGTCATAGATAAGGAGAACGGAATGGCAATGATATAAAGGTGAGCCTTGCCAACACGAAAGAGCAAGTCGGTGTGAGAAATGGGTGGTGTCTGGGACTAGGACGGGCCAGTCCCACTGGAATCTTGCTGAGTGTGCAGGCACATGTTCTGTCTGGGCCATCCCATAGTCCCCTGGAAGCTAGCAAAGGACTAGACACCCACGAGGGGCTCGTCTGTCTTTCCTGGAATAGAAATCTGCTGAGAAGAGTCCTGCTGCAGCTGAGCCGAAACTACGTCTCACTCTATCAAGCCTGAGCACAGGACAGTCTCGATTTAAGTGCTTCTCCCTTATCAGTCGATCTGTTATTGCTTCCATCCCTTCCCTGCGAAGTTGGGGACAGGGAAGTTTCTGCATATGTCCCCTGTATGTCTCCAGCATTTTCTAAATATTTGGCCTGAAATGGTCAGAACTGAGTGCTGTTTATTGGCCACTTAACTGCCTTAATCCTTACCCTATTAGGACAACAGTGCTCTGGGTACAGCCCACACACATGCCTCCTTCTAGCCTAGGACAGCTGCCAAGGATGCTGTCAGCAAGCCCAATTTTAGAGGTTACCCCAGAACAATAAAATCTGACTCTTTTCCCATTGTGTCTCTCAAAGTCACTTAATTTCCCCCTTTTCTCTATTAATTCACATTATAAAAACATTGTTTTAGTTTAGGTGGAATATTTTTCTGCTTCATTACACTTGCCTTTCTTTCCTTCTATTTTTTTTTAACTTCCCTCCCCTATATCTGCAATGAGTACACGCCACCTCCCTTGCAGCCTCTCTGCTTTTAGCAATAATTTGCACATAATGGAACAGCCAGAGGGGGTTTGATCAATGACCTCTGTCTCAGAGATGCTGTTCCTAGGGAAACACATCTGCCAACATAAAGTATTGGAGCAATCACAGCTCAGTGAACGCAGTAATAAGCAACTGTTACTCTGGCGCCATCAGTCATGTTCAGTTACAGACCTGAAAGGAAATGGCACCTCAGGGAGCAATGTCCTTCCATAAATTTGGGCAACAATGAAGAATGATTTGCAATCAAGTAATAAAAGGCCCAAAAAAGGTCCACCATGCATACTAACACCCAGTACAGCTGACAAAGGAAATAAAAAACCTTGGCATTGTTTGCTCGTTATGTAAACTACACAGCTGTCCAAGCAATTAAGATATGATTTTGGGAATTCTCTCATAAAAATTTGCTAACAGTGCTTCCACTTGTGAAAGTGACATTCTTCTTTATCAGTAAAGTGCATTTCATTAAGGTAATGCAATTTCATCAAGCTTAATAGTAGGAATTGCTTAACCTTATGGCAAGAGTACGTAAACAACATAAAATTAATGTCGCTCCTCATGTGGGAGAAGAGATTTGCATTTAGTGACAGTGCTGATCAAGTAATACGGAGCCGATAGAGGAGCCTTCAGGTCCAGGGGCTCTAGGGACAAACAGCTGCTCCCTAACCTACACGCTGGGAATCTGTGCCAGCAATAAAACAGTTGCATGTTACCCTCCATGTCAAACATTGATCTGGAAGTAAAGAGCAGGTCTAACTAGTGAACCTTTGCTAGGAAAGGGTTGACTTTAGGACACAACAGGACCCCTGTCTGTCTCACTGAGGAGGAGCACAGGGCTGTTATGCTGGCAAAAAATAGAAATAGGAAAGTAACACTGGACCCAAGCACTAAGTGGTGTTGGCCCAGGGGGCACGTGGCCCCTTCAAACTGTTCATTACCCCATAGCCCTTTATCTTGAGGTATTCTCTGGAAGCGGGGTAGTAGCTAGTAAAAAGAAGTCCTCTCCAATCAGAGTTCCATTTGAATTCTTTTTACTTCTATCAATTCAAGCTAAGCCGAATTTCCCCTCGCAAAGCAAATAATACAAAGTTCACACGGAGAGTTAGTACTCAAAATTCCTTGTCTCCTTGTCAGTGGAAGAAAGAGCCCTTCCTCTTCTCCATTGAGACCACAAGCATGGTTATTTTATTTTTTTTTTAAAGTTTCAGCCTTCTTCTCAATGTTGCTTTAATTCAAACTGTTCATGATAAACACCATTGATTTATTTCAAATCTCCTCCTATAGCCTTCCACTCATAAGAAAGGAGTGGGCGAGACAAACAAAAGTAAACAGAGTAGGTGATTTCCAGATTATATCACTAACCACCAAATGACTCCATGTTTATCCTGCAAGCAAGCGCACTCCTTATCAAGTGAACGCACAGTCACTGCTCACTGTGGAATGATTTCCAGATGTGAGGGGGATGAGGGCCCTGACCTCAGGGAGGAGTGACCTGATAAGGAAGACATACATGCAAATAAGAGGAGAGAAAGATGAAAGAAATAAGCACTACACCAGCATTTGCTTGCTATCGGGAGCAGAGAGGAAGGTGGGTTTAATTTTGACTACGGAGAAGGAAGATGAGCCTTCGTGAACAGGGTAGCATTTGTTGTTAAGTAGGCCCTTCCAGAACATGACTCCATTGCGAGGTCCTTTGAGGAGAAGGTAGAGATTGTGAATGAGATGTGTTGACAGATGTGGCTGCGTTGACTTGAGGGCCAGATCCCGGAGAGCCTTGAGTCACTCCGGGTACTTTTTTTGAGAGCCAGATGGCAAGTCCAAAATGAGGTAATCAAAGAAAGTTTAATGGTGAGATATTTTTAAGAGATATGAGCAGGATTAAGGGCAACTAAGAAGAGATAGTGAAATGCTCTATGGCTAGTGATAGCAGGGAGTCCTTATCACCCGGGAGAAAACTGGGGATGGAACCTAAAGAAAAAATGGTAGCTGGAGCTGTAGAACTAGGTCACCCACAATGAGCTGTGATCTTGGGTAGAGGGATACAGTCAATAGAGACCAAGAGGGATAATCCATCAGGGAAGAATGCAAAGGAACAAACACTTTGATCTCTTTCTGCCAAAGGGCAAACCCAACCAGAAGCCAAAAAGCATGGTAGCCCTTTGTTGCCATCAGTAAATGTCAGCCCCAAGGATACAGAAGAGGGGACAAAAGGATGGAGAGTGAATCTAAGAATGCAAACAGAAAATATCCAGCAAAGCCTAACCACTGTGATAAGAATTTTGGACCTCAATTTAGCATTTTTGGTTATAATTCTGGTAATAACTCTGTGTGAGTAGGACGGTAAAATTCCCATTTCAGATTGAGCTACTTGCAAGCTAGGACTGTGTCTTTATCGTTGCTTTATCCCCTGCCTCTAGCACAGGCAAGGCACAAGCTGCCAGGAGAAAATAAAAGTGTCTAGCAATTAAACAAGATTGGTATAGTCAAGCCTCAAATGCCACAAAGAATTTTTGATTATGGTCTTAGGAAACCTTCAACAGGAAGAGTAGCAGTAGATCACATCAAAATGCATGGTGTGTTACTTCTTAAATCAATACAATTTTAGGTCAGCCTCGAGTACGTGGACCAAATCTTGAAAAGCACTAGAGTTTCACCCCAGCCATATCATCTATTGCAGAAGGAAAGCTGAACATGAGTCACTGGGCTCCAGGGCCACCAAAACTTTAAAATCTGTTCTATGGTGTGCTTAGTACAGGTTGGATCCACAGAGGGAGGATAAAAATCCATCACATAGGCTTCCTCTGACTGCAGAGAACTAGAGACACAGACCACTTTTCCCTGGGAATGAAAAGGGAAGAATCAGCACAGTGACCTTATGGTACAAAGAGCCCTGAGCTTGGCAGAAATGAAGCAGGGTTTGAGGACCAGGTACCTTGCTAGGACTAATGTGACTGTCAACAACTCTCTGAACCTCACTGAGTCAAGCTCTCCTTAGGTCAGGGGAAGATAATTTCTACATCCCACATTGTTGTGGGTACAAATGAAATAGTGTGTGGGAAAACGGCTTATAAACTGTAACACAATATATAAGAAGAAGGTGTTATTCCAGCTGTTGCTTCCTGGCATTCAACAATTGTTTGGCCCAGAAAGCACATGCTAGCCTACGAAAATGGATCCCATCCAACTCCATCCCCCAGTAAGAAGAAATAGTGTACAATTGAACAATTTAGAGGGTTAACAAGCTATTCTTGGACACCTTTTTATAAATTTTACAGCATATAGGAGAGAATAACCAGATTTTTAAGTTTCATTTATTATTTAACAGCTAATGAAGCCTGGAAGAGCTTTTGTTGGTTTATTTGGTGTATTCAGATTACAAATACAGCTTTGTTAAATTTTCTATCAAATCCACACGGTCACTGAATAGTTACCTCTTTTTTTTTTTTTTAATTTGTTTTTTCTTTATTGATTATAGAGACAGAGGAAGGGAGGGAGAGAGAGAGATAGAAACATCGATGAGAGAGAACATCAATTGGCCGCCTCCTGCATGCCCCCCACTGGGGATTGGGCCCACAGCCTGGGCATGTGCCCTGACTGGGAATCAAACTGGCCACCTCTTGGTGCATGAGTCGACACTCAACCACTGAGCCACACCGGCCAGGCAATAGTTACTTCTTTTAAGTTGTCATGAATGTTAAGCTGTTCATGAATGTCATGAACAGACCATCATGGCTCAACATCCTATACTAGATTCTCAAGGAGTCAAATGTTGGAGGTGGAGGATAAGAATTTCATTCTCGGAGATAATTATGCTGTAGAAAGTCTCATCAAGTTTGCTGAATGGGGTGTGCTAGAATGTTCAAGCAGTGGTAGTTCTTTGTCAGAAATCTTCAGTCAACAGTTTTATTTTGTTTTTGTTTTTAATGAGATACAATTGACATGTAACATTATGAGTCTCAGGTGTACAACATAATGATTCAATATTTGTATATAATGGTAAATGATCACCACAATAAGTCTAGTTAACATTCATCATGTCAGTTACAATTTTTTCTTGTGATGAGAACTTTTAAGATCTACTCTCTTAAAAAGTTTCAAACATACAATACACTATTATTAACAATTGGCACCATGTCACGCAGATATCCTCATGATTTATTTATTTTATAACTACAAGTGTGTACTTTCTGACTCCCTTCACCCCTTTCGCAGACCCCCTAGCTCCTGCCTCTGACAACTATCATTCTATTCTCTGTATCTATACGCTCAGGTTTGTGTTTTTATTGTTTTAGATTCTACATATACATATAAGTGAGATCATACAGCATTTGTCTTTCTACTTCTGACTTATTTCACTTAGAATAATGTCCTCAAGGTCCATCTATGCTATCTCAAATGGTAAGACTTCATTCTTTTTTTAATGGCTGAATAATATTCCACTGTGTGTATACACATTTTCCTTTTTCTATACAGTTTTTATTTTTTTTAATCCTCACCCGAGGACATTTTTGCATTTATCTTCAGATAGAGCGAGAGGGAGAGAGGGAGGAAGAGAGAGAGAAACATCAGTGTGAGAAAGCCACATCGAGTGGTTACCACCCACACAACCCCAGCTGGGGCCGGGGACAAACTGCAAGCAAAGTACGTGCCCTTAGCGGGAACTGAACCCGGGACTTTCTGGTCCGCGGGCCAACACTCCAACCACTGAGCCAAATCAGCCAGAGCTATAGTTTTTATTTTTTAATCAGAACTTACATTCAATAGTGTTTTGTATTAGTTTCAGGTGTACTGCATACTGCTAGTCAAGCATATAATTTACAGTGTTCCCTGATATTTCCAATACCCACCTGGCACCAAAGTTATTACAATATTATTGACCATATTTCCTATGCTGTACCTTACATTCCCGTGGATGTTTGTAACTACCAATCTGTACTTCTCAATCTCTTCATCTTTTTCATGAAGCCCCCTAAACCCCCTGCTCTCTGGCAACCATCAGTCTATTCTCTGTATCTGAGTCTATGTCTGTTTTGTTTGTTCATTTATATTGTTCTTTAGATTCCACATGTAAGTGAAATCACATGGCGCTTGTCGTTCTCTGGCTGACTTATTTCACTAAGCATTATACTCTCCAAGTCCATTCACGCAAATGTATACCACATTTGCTTTATCTGTTCATCCATCAATGGACAGTTTAGGCTGTTTCCATGTCTTGGCTATTGAAAATAATGCTGCAACAATCATGGGGCTGTGGATATCTTTTCAAGTTAGTGTTTTTATTGTCTTCAGATAAATAAGTCTCTCCCCTTCCTATACTTTCATCAACACCATGACCATAATGGTCAGCCTTTGATAATGGCCAAATCGGTTGGACTGGCTTTCTTTTTGTTATCTGTCTTTAAGAAGCAGTACAATATAGTTTTAATACCATGCTCCCTGGAGCCAGATGGCCTGAGTTCAAACCCTAGCTCTGCCATTACAAGCGGCATGACCCCAGGGAAAGTTATGTAAGCTCTCAATGCCGTGGTTTCCTCATGTGTAAATTGGGAATAATAAAAGAACCAGCCTCAAAGGGTATTGCAGTGCCTGGCACATGGCTTCATCAAGTATTTTAAAATTTAAAAATTGGTTGCAATTTCAGGAAATGCACAAAACTTCTATTTGACAGTTTTCTGGATCTTTGCAGACACCTCCTTTATTTCTAAATAAGAACTTAAAGACCTCCTTTCTAAATCACCACTTCAATGCATTGTTCTCTGGATAATGTTGCTTTTAAAATCTAATGTTGCTTCTAAATCAGTTCATGGATTTTAATGACAACCAGAGAACATTTGTTCACTCAGTCTACCAGCTACTCTGTCAAGACCTTGGTCCTGCACGCCAGGGTCTCGGCAATAGGAAAATGAGTCACTCTGGAGCACACTCTGCTGGGTGAAACAAGCCAGGCAAAGAAAGACCATGTGATTTAACTTATATGTGGAATCTAATGAACAAAATAACAAACACAATGAAAACAGACTCATAGATACAGAGAAAAGACAGACAGCTGTCGGAGGGGAGGGGGCCTGGGTAAAATAGGAGAAGGGATTAAGCAAAAAAAAACCTTATAGACACAGACAACAGTATGGTGATTTGGTGATTACCAGAGGGAAAGGGGGAGGGGAGGAAGTAGGAGAGGGGAAAGGGGGGGATAAAGGTGATGGAAGGAGACTTGACTTGGGGTGGTGAACACTCAGTGCAATGTACAGATGATGTGTTATAGAATCGTACCCCTGAAACCTATATAATTTTATTAACCAATGCAACCCCAATAAATTCAATAATAAATAAATAAAGTAAGTATAAAAAAGAAATTGAGTCACTAACCATTTTGACTGCATGGGAAATTCACTTAACTTCTTTGCATTTGAATGTTCCTAAATTCAATAATAATGCAAGAGAAAGTGCTCAGATTTGGGATCACAAATATTAGGGTTTTCAGGGATTGGAATAGCATAAAGGTGTTCAGAGAGCCAAGAGGTCTTTGGAATTCCTTCCTGAAAAGTCAGGAAGACATTCCTCCAGAGCCTACAGCTAAGGAGATCACTGATTTGGCCCAGGGGCTTCTCTCTTACATGTCAGAAAGGAGGGAGTAATACAGGATGGACAGAAGGATGAGAGGAATCAGCAATGATAGCAATTTTATTTCAAGGCCCCCAGACTGTTCTTTGTGCCCCAATGAGCAATGAGGAGTCATGCACTCTGAGACAGATCTCATGATGTCTACAAATTAAAAGGACAAAAAAAAGGGGGGGTACCAAGCAAACTGCAATTGCCTTTGGTGTCAGAGGAATGAAGATGGAAGGACGAAGAAGCCCAGCGCGGAGGGTGCCTGCTCATTGAGGAGAGCGGGGCTTCAGACACCACTCACCATGGGCTCCTGTCCCTGGGCTGCTCCGGTCCACGTAGAAGCAACCATGATTGATAGAAACACTGGACGAAGACTCAGAGGACTGGGATGGAGGCCAGTCTCATAAATTCACATAACACAAAAAAAGGATTTGTCAGGAATTTGGATTCAGATTTGAAGGTTATGCATCTGCTTAGTTCGCAAATACACCTGAGGGTCTATGATTCCTGCTGGCTCAGCTTTATTCCCAGGAATTTACGGTATTTTTCTTTTGATTCCTTAATCAAAGGTGAGAGAGGCACAGAGATGTGGAAAAATATCAACTGATATTCGCAGGATCTAGGGATTAGGATATAGACATCTTTGGGGGGCCATTATTATCCTACAACACCAGTAGTGCGTTAGTGTGAGGGCGACATTCAATGGAGGTGTCAGAGCACTCCCCGGGGGTTCCTTCTGCAAGTCAGGCTACACGCTGGAAATGACTCTCCTACACAAGAAGATACCAAGGTCCCTCCCATTCCCACAGCCAGGACACTCAGAAGCCTACTCATGCCCGGAAACACCAAGGGAAAACAGAAGGACTCAGAGATCAACATCCTGGAGATGACAAACCAGGCAACTAGCCTTAGGAGTACCGCTTGAGCTCTGCATCCACAGGAATTATCCAACTTACAGACCCTCTCCCAGGACATGCATTAGGTAGGGGCATTGAGGAACATAAACTGGCCAGATTAAAGACTGGTCCCTGGCACACATTGTCTCAGTGTCATCACCCCTTAATTAGTCAACAGAAACCTTAAAGTGATATCAAATAGGTGATCTCCTTAAGGTCGTTATAGTGCCTGAACTTAATACCAGCATATAATAGATGCTCAGCAAGCATACAAATGATGGTGAATGAATGGATGCTATTCTGGAGCTTCTTCTCTTATAACTACACAAGTGATTATAGTACTTTATTTTATAAGCAACATTTAATTTTTAGAATGGAAAATTTATTTTCAGTGAAGATCTGTGGTCATGATAAACCATATGCTATATGTTAATAAAGTTATATGTCTGTATCATGAGATAATGTATATACATGTTTGGGGATGTGTGTGTGTGTGTGTGTGTGTGTACATGTACGATATTTCATAGTGTCATTAGGAACCAAGGAATGCCTAATTTCTGCTCTGCTCTATAATAAATGACAAACATGTCTGCATGTACAGAAGCAGACCTGTCACACATATACAGAGAGCAGACAAGCAACAAATGCAGAAATCAGGCAGGGTGGAAGCAAAGTTGCCACATGCTTGCTTTGCAACCAGGTCCAAGCTGGTCCCCAATAGCACCTTCTTCACAAAAAGACCCATAACTGTTTAAAGCATTCTGGTAGCCAACCAAAATAGCCAACAGAACACGTCCACGAACTCGATAAACAATATTTCACAGTATCCTTTACCCAGACAACAACCCCCACAATGTGATTCTGAAAAGTAAAGAGCTCCTTCCAAGTGGAAGGCAGCAAAGCTACAAGGGAAGCTACAGGACACATGATTAATTTTTTTAAAAGCAGTAAACCGACAAATCCAGGGGAAAACAATCCAATCTGTATTGCCTAATGGCCCACCACAAAAACAGTAGTGATCTCTTTTATGGGAGTAGAAGTGGAAAATAATGAAACGTGTTTTAATTATGACAATATAATTTCTACAAGGTAATAAAGACCATCAGATAAAACAATTATCAAGGTGTAGTACATGCATGCTTGTGCACACACACAGTATCATTAATTTATATAATGATAACAGCAATAAGAACTAGACCTTTGTTTTTTGAGGGGAGAGGCATTTAAGTGTTTTTTCTCTCCTATAACTTTGCAGTTTAGGATATTTACAGTCTGGGTTCAGGGGTAAAGATTTTAAATCATGGTCAATGGTCCTGTGCATTTTTATATGCCATAGAAACCATAAAATACTTCACTATTTTGGAAAATATGCAACTAAAGATCAAAACATCCCAGATAGGTATCTAATGAAAGGGGGAGCTGAATATTGGAAGGCTTTTATTCATACAAACTTGCCCCCAAATCATGTGTTGACTCACAGTGAATGTTTGATTTCCTGCTTTGCAAAAAGGATTGAATTAAACCACGGGCTGATGTTTTTCCCCCGTACAGTGATAGCACTTCCCGCCCCCACGTGGCTCTTCATCAGAGACAATCGGACTACAGAAAAACTGAGACCGCTTTCCTTAAGCATTTGATCTTTAAACAGTGCAAACCAGTCTCCAGAGGACTTTCCTTTAGGGAACAGTGCAGTATTTTCCACTAACTTGGTATCTACAGAAATGTGGGGACTGTCTGTTGTTCCCCCTATGACAAAATAGCAAAGCACTAAATAGGAGAATTCTTGATCTAAGACTTTATGTCATATTAGAGTGCCTATCGCGCACATCCCTTGATATGCCATTACCTAAAACATAGCTATACATGAAGTGCCGCATCTGTAAAAATGTTTTAATTAAATTTTTTTTAAGTTTTTCACCAGTAACCGCTCCTGACCCACCTGTTCCAAGAAAATGGCGATCACGAAAGAAAACAAAAATGAAAATCACGACAAAGCAAAAACCAGGCGGCGTGTGTTAGGAGAGGCAGTTTCAGAGACTGGAGTTTAAAAAAGGACACACATGCACAAAACGAGACAATGAACACATCCGAGGATTCTGCCAGGGTGCTGCAGCATTACAGGGCTTCTCGGTGCAGAGAGACATGCTGGCTGCTTAGAGCACAGCCCATCCTTCACTGCTTCAGTTGTTTCCTTTTGTTTACAAGTCCCTGCCATCCTTCTTTGTGAATCGAATGCTAAACTATCTCTAGAGAGATGTTATATTGCTTACAGAATGCTCCAGCAGATGGTGCTCCCTGTTACAACAGAAGGCTGTGATTATACCTGAACTCTTCAAGAGCAAGTAACACCAGAAAACAAGATAAATGAAAGTCTTGGAAAGTTTTATCTCTTTCCCTACTAGCTATGGAGACTCTCTACCCCCCGCTGGCCCCACTCTGCCACTTCACTGAAGAGAAGCGACCCCCCCCCCCATCTCATCTCCTCCAAACCAAGGGAACCCCTCTTATGAAATGGCTTACCCATCCTATCAGCAGAGTTTGTTCAGGAATTATTGAGAGGCTCGCTGTCTCCGAGGCCTGGTCACCGTGCATTCGGATATTTGCACGACCCATTATAAACAATGAAGAAGAAAGAATGGGTCTTCATCAGAAAGTGTCTATAAAAATAAATTGAAATACTGAGAAAGCCACCTGGTGCCCAAGTTCAGGCCTAGAGAGACATTTATCTCCACACATTTTGAGAGAAATTGTCCTTTTCAAAGGACTCTGCAGACACCCTTTGTGGCCCCGCCGTCATCCTGGAGGCCGAGCGGCACTGCTTAGTGAGTTTCGAGGACCTGCCGCTTCATGCTCGAAGCTCTTTTCTATTTGTCTCTTCCTGAAGGTCTTTCATGCATATCCTGCCGTGATCCGTGTAGTTCACCGTCCCAAGCAAAGGTTAAGTCCCGATTTTTCCTGTTCTCCCACTGTAGGAAAGGGAAAGCGTCATGAGATGATAGGAGCAAGGGGGAAACACATGCACAGAGACAGAGAGATACTTCATAAATATAAATTGGAAAATAGCAGAGTCCCTCTTTGGAAGCTTGCTCTCACGCACTGCACCCCGAGGCTTCGAGCCCTTTCTTCGAATGATCCTCCGTCGAGCCTTCCATTATCCCGAAGATTGACCAGTGAGCCCGGTTCCTCCCCTGCGCTCATACTCACTCCCAGCTCCGTCCCCTTGTGTAACAATGGATGAGAAGGACTCAGGCAGCCAGTAGCTAAAGTGAAACCCAACTCTCTGATGAAATCTGTGACATGGGATTTCAGAGCTGAAGGCTATTTGGACAATCGTTTTATTCCAATCCCTCATTTGAGAAGTGAAACTAGATCCAAAACTTTTATTGATGTGCTCAAAGCCATAAATAGAGCCCAGATAATCCTTGAACTTGAACCTACTTCTTAAACATTTTATCAGCCCCCTGGTCTTAAATATACAAATCTTATAAGCACTCAAATAAGTAAAACATTAAAAATTTCAATTTATCTCTGGGTTTGGCTGCAACAATATGTCTAGCCACAATCTAATACACAAGTGGTTAGAAAATCAATTGGCAGGCTCTTATTGACCGGCTCCACAGCTGGCCGTACATCCACAGTCACTGTCAAGGTTAGGCTGGGGAATACAGTGATCATCAACTTATTTATTTATTTTCATACAGAATAACAATTTTTATTGATAGTTTGATGTGTCTATTTCTGGTATTTTTTTTCTGAACTTATACATAGATTTTCTTCTATAAAATTGGGGTTACATTACATATGGTCTATATTCTTTCTTTTTCTCTGTTAGCATTATACTGGGAGCAGTTCTCACATCCTAAAAATGGTATTCCACTTTATTGAGGTATAACTGGCAAATAAAATTTGTATAGCCTGGCCGGTGTGGCTCAGTGGCTGAGCACTGACCCATGCACCCAGAAGTCGCCATTTGGAGTCCCAGTCAGGGCACATGCTCAGGTTGTGGGCCAAATCCCCAGTAGGGGGCATGCAGGAGGCAGCCAGTTGATGTTCTCTCTTGTTGATGTTTCTATCTCTCTCTCCTTCTCCCTTTCTTTCTCTCTAAAATCAATGAAGGGGAAAAAATTTTTTAATTTGTACACATTTAAGGTGTACAATGTGATGATTTGATATACATATTTAGTGAAATGTTCACCACAATCGAACTAATAAACACTTCCATGTCTATTCAGATCCTCTGCCCATTTTCTAATCAGATTATTTTGTTATTTGCTATAGAGTCGTATGAGTTTCTTATATATTGTGGATACTCACCCCTTATCAGACAAAGTGATATTCAATTTTGATACCATCTTTATCCTCACATGGCTTACATTCTAGCAGAGGCAAGAGATAATAAACTAGAAAACATGCAAGATAACTTTTGGTAACTGCAAGTGTTACAAAGAACATAAACTTGTGAAAGGATGGTTGGGGAATGGGGCAAAAGCAGCACTGATGCTGAATTACCTGGACTACCGAGGGAAACATCTACTAAGGGGTGACCTTGGAGCTGAGGGGGGCATGACGAGACAGAGCTGCCCACAAAGATCTGGAACAGAGACAGGCCAGAGTTATTCCGGCATCTGTCCTCCAGAAAGACAGCAATTTCTGGAGCAAAGATGCAAACCACCCCACCTAAACTCTCAGCTCTCTCCCCAAATTTTAAACATATACCAAATGACAGAAATCAACTTTCCACTTTCAGAACTATCTCTACCACCTGTGGTCAGAAGACAGAAAATGTGAGGTATATATGTAATAGTGGCTACATTAAAAACTCCAAGGAATCAAGTGAAACTTCATTAATTAAATAGTTCATTTAATCCAATGTATCTAAAGTATTAATATTTCAACATATAACAATGTAAAAATTATTAGTGAGCTCTTTTCTCTCTCTCTCTCTCTCTCTCTCTCTCTCTCTCTTTTTTTATCCTCACCTGAGGACATTTTTCCATTTTTTGTTCAGATAGAGTGGGAGGGAGGGAGAGGAAAAGAGAGAGAGAGAGAAACATCGATGTGAAAGGGATACATCGAGTGGCTGCCACCCGCACGACCAACCAGGGCCAGGGACAAACTGCAACCGAGGTACATGCCCTTAGCGGGAACTGAACCTGGGTCTCTCTGGACCGCAGGCCGACGCTCTAACCGCTGAGCCAAACCGGCCAGGGCTCTCTCTCTCTTTTTTACTAAGTCTCCATAGCTAGTGTGATTTTTATATTTATAGGAAATCTCAGTTCAGACTGGCTACGTTTCAAGGACTCGATAGCCACGTTAGGCTAGTGGCTCCTATGTTAACACAGGTTTATAGAGTTTGAATAACACAGTGTCCAAAAATTACAATGTTTTTCTTATAGTATGTTTCTTAGTTAATGAGGAAAACACAAATTAATGTAATCTTTCTGAATTAATTTATGCTTTATTTATTTACTTATGTTTCTCCCAATATGTCCTGGCCTCATGTCACCTTGTAGTTAAATTCTACACTGAGAGTATTTAGAAATTAAAGCTTCAATTACTTTGTGATGCAGAAATTTTGCCTGCTCCTATTCCTTGTATTGTCCTGATACAGTGAAAGACTTTATATTTCTATGGCCACACACTTCAAATCTTCTCTCCCCTAAAATGCAGAGGCCCACTGTGTGCACATTGTCAAGCAGGCTGTGTCCTTAAAGACTGAGCCAATAAAAGGAGGTTAACTAATAACAAAAGGCAACATGGTACATGGGAGAGTCTGGGTTCCTTCAACTTGGACACCAAAAACCAAAAGGAATGCCTTACAGGGCATATTTGGAACAATGTCTCCAAATTACACCAGCTGACTTTCTTTTGTTCCATGGCTCACCTGGGCTGCTGACTGAATGCTAAAACTCTAGAGTTGAACATTGGTGAGAAAGAGTTCAAGCTAAACCATCTGGATTCACCCAAACTGCAGGATTCTAGAGTAAGATACCGTTACATAGTCATGGCATGAATAGGAAGAAAGGGCACTGAAGAACAGTGACAAAGAGGAAGAAAGAGAGTAAGAGAGAAAGAGGAAAGAAGAAAAGGAAGGGGGGAAGGGGTTATGAATTATGAAAGAAATATCTCTAACTTAATTAGAAAAATAATTATTTTTCCAGGACTGCCACCAGCAACTTGGGGGCCTGACCTAACCCTGGGAGAGTTAGAGCCCCCAATCTGCCACCCCTCTAGCTTTGTCATTTCTGCCAGGAAAATGGACTGTGGGTGCAAAAGGACAGCCCACCTGGAGCCTGTGCCTTCTTTTTCCTTCTAGGCCAGGCTGTGCATACCTGGGAGCCTAGAATCCCCTACCAATAAGCTTGCGAGAGCCTCTTCTTATACCTGTACTTGTCATGATTCACTGGAGCACCTGAGGGGTGGCCAAAGAGCAGCTGTTCATGGTGGAGGAATGTAGAAGGTGCTTGTCCATTGCAGGCCTGGGGGCCCACCAGCGTGCACTCAAAGCCCCTCAGGGTTTGGGAGGGAGTCAGAAGTGGGAAGAAAGGGGACCTTCTTGTTCTAGGCCACACAAACGTTAGGGCCTGATGGCCTTCCCCATATAATGCAGTTAGTTCCATCACAGAGTAACTCTAAATTTTACACAGGGTGAGAACATGCTGAATTAGGCCCTCTGGTAATGTTTTTTTTTCATGGAGGGACCTTCTTTCATTTATGGTGCCTTATAATTAGCAGTTGCCTACTTGGGTCTACTAGTTGTACCTTCAATACACCCTAGGAACAGTGGGCACCGACGTCCTTACTCCTCTAGTCATTGTTAGTACTATAATTTGTACAGAAAGGGTGAACCAAGCCAGGCAGCATTTTTCTTTTGATAGCCTGAAATCATAATCAAAGAGCTACTTGAAGTCTATATGAGTCCAATCACTGTAGTCAATATACTACACAGTTCTACTCAGAATGGCACTGGAGAAGAAGAAAAGGCAAAATTTTGTGAGGCAAATCTGTAGAAACCACTTAAGGGAGTCAAAAAGAGAAACGGCTATCTGAATCAGACTGAGACAGCTTAAAGATCATCTTTACTTAGTGAGATACTTTGGCTTTGGGGGTACAAAGGTAGCCAGAAAAAGATGGAGCCTTGGTGATTTAAGCATATGGAATTCTGAGACATACATTCATTTTAGATTTCTTTTCCCCATCACCACATTTTGGTAAAATTTGTCCTAGCAATTGCTTTCCTGATGGGAACACAAGTTATGCTTCCTGAACAGGGATGAGTCCATTTAAAAGGGTACAGACATGAATGCATGCATACTCAGACAGTCAGCTGCTTCTTCCTAGCTCCTAACTCCAGCTTTTCCAACTACTAAAATCAAATGGGTAAGCTTGTAAGGAGAGGCTTGCGTAAAATATAATCATGACTTCAGTCCAGTTTGGGTTTGGCCAGGCACATCACAAAATAGCGTCATAAAAGAACGGATCAGGCAAAAGAACGTTGAAGCTATCTCAAGTTAATTAAGTCAATTGGTTAAATTGCTTTTAAATCATGACTATGGGTAGTGGGCACACAATGTAATATACAGGTCATGTGCCATAGAAATGTACACTTGAAACCTATATAACCTTATTAACCAATGTCACCCCAATAAGTTTAATAAAAATTTATTTTTAAAATGGGCCTTTTAGTAGAAAGAGTAATTTGATCTGCATTAATTTAGTATGAAACAACTAACTGTTGTTCTATTTATTTTCACTCATGTACTTGTTTTTCTCTAGTTTCATGTGTAGTAAAGAAAATACTACATGTGAAGTGCAGGGTTGTACTATGCTTCCTATACTGCCGTGCAGTAGTTATTATATTACTATTTACAAGAGATACAAAGGAAACAAGAGATACCAAGTTTTTAAAATACTAACTTAAGCTTTTCAAACGAGTTCACGTTCAATTTGAATTTTCATAAAGAAAGACACTGAGTTTGCCACTTATTGGCAGCTGAAGAAAAATTATTGAATATCATTTATTGCCTGTCTCTTATTTTCTGGTAGTGTGTGTGTGTGTGTGTGTGTGTGTGTGTGTGAGTGTGTGTGTACATATATCTCTATAACTACATGGTATTTGCTTGTTTCCTTGTTAGAATAAACTCTCCAAGAAGGCAGGGACCCACCACTGCAATCAATGGGCATTATGAATTCTACTTCTTATCCTTACACTAATATAAAGATTATTTCCACTGATCACAAAGTGTCTTGACAATGTTCCTGGACTTCATTTGTATCTCTATGAACTCCAGGTACCTAAATGTGGATAAATTGGGATTGCTGAATGTGTGAAATGACAGGCTGAGTCAGAAAGAAAAGAGAAGTACTTGATTTAGAGAACAGGGACAGAATTAAGTAGGCATTACACACTCCATGGAGTTTATTTGGTTTCATTATGCAGTATCTACAGTTAGCCACACAGGGAGAAAGGAATAGAAGAGGAGGGTGAGTTAGGTGTTTAAATTTGTTCAAGTATTACAATAATGAGTTCCACAATTTACCCAAAAAAGTACGGTAAAACACTAATCTAATAGCACAGCAAGCCCCATTAGTCACCATGGGAAAGCAAAGTGCTTAATTCCTTCCAAAGTGTCAAGAAGACAGGAAGGGATGGAGTAGTTGGAAGTGCCTTTGGGAAGGATGCTATTGTTCACCCACCCAAAAACAAAGGTGGTGCTGGGCTGCGGGCACACACAGAACATTTTCCTCAGACGTCACGTAACCCTTCCCAACTGGGGCCCGGGATCAGTTGCCCATGGCTGCTATAGGCCATCCTCACAAACTCCGCGGCTTAAAACAGCAGTCACTTTCTTCCCACAATTCTGGAGGTCAGAAGACCAAAGTCATTTCACCAGGCTGAAATCAAGGTTTCAGAGAATCATTCCTCGTCTCTTGCAGCTTCCGGGCACTGTGGGCATTTCCATGGCTGCGGCTGCAGCGCCCCAGCCTCTGTCTCCGTGGTCACTTGTCCTCTCTTCCCTGTGTGAGTGTGTGTGGTTAAACCACCCTGGGCCTCGCTCTTAGATGGACAAGTGACTGCATTTAGGGCTCACCTAGATCATCAAGATCCTTAATTGAATCACATCTGCAAAGATCCTGGTTTTTTATTTATTTGTTTTGTTTTGTTTTGTTTCTCTTTTGTCATATGAGGACATATTCACAGGACACAAGAACTAGTGCACGGATATCTTTTGGAGAGCCATTTATTAGCCTGCACAGATACCACTGGAAGGAGTAGAAAATATGTCATGTCCCTGACGGTAGCTTCTATCAGTCATCATCACCAAGTATTAAAGGTGATGGAGAGCAATTCCCTTATCTCTGCCCTACAGTAATTCTCAGGAAAGGATAACGTGGGAGAGGGATCAGATACAGGTCCCGACCCACCCCAAGCTACCCTGCTCGGCCCAGGGTAAGTGTGCGACTCTACAGGACTTTCCAACGGAAACAGATTTTCCTTATCTTGACAAGCCGTCTGTTGCAACGATGCCCCTTCACACTACCATCTTATTTCAATCTTCATTTTCAGGGTCTGCATTTTATCACCACCACTTAGTCCTTATTTTCCAAATGTGTCTTCCATTTGTCTTCATTCCTCAACTGAAATAGTTCCTTCTGTGTTCTCAGAGTCGAGTGACCGTGTGTCTCCCTTTCTCCTTACGCAGTGCTGTCCCCTGCCCTCCCTAACAGCGTCTCTCCATTTTCCTGACCTCCTCCCCTCCGCTTCCCCTTCAGTGCTCGTTTGGATCTCACACTTCTCTAGGAATCCTCATCCCACTCAGAGAACTCCCTCTCGTGGCCCTTACTGACATCACCATCTGCTGGCCCCCAAGTTCTCATCCAGTGACCCACGAGTACCTCTTAGAAAGCCTGATAAAATGCAGATTCCTGGGCCCCTCGGTTTCCGGCTCAGTGCCTCTGGAGAGGATCCCAGGGAGCTCGCTCGGCTTTGCGAGCTCCCGGTCATACTGATGCAGGGTCTGTGAGCCAGGGTTGGAGAAGTGCTGCTCTGAGGCCGTATCACCAGTCGCCTCGTGAAGCTCTTGAGCTGCTTCTCCACCACCCACAGCGAGGCTCGCATGCATTTTCACACAGCCTTGCAGACTTTGACTTTCCTGGATTCCTCAGTGTTTTGCTGTACTTTCAGTATCCGAGAAGACACCTCTGACTCTCCCTCGCCCCACTGTGCCCAGATTCAGATCCACATCCAGAAAAGCCATTAAACACTCTCTAGGACACATCGTGGACCACAGAACCGTAGGATTCCAGATAGGGAAGGATCTAAGAGGCAGCCTAGCCACACCAGACCTGCCAACTACCAGGGAATTGAAGCTGAGAGAGGGTAGTTACACCAGAAGCTGGAAAGCACCTGAAGATACTTCTAGGGGCTGGTGTTACAGTTCAATGGTTCAGAGTGAGCAGGGACTCTGCAGCCAGACTGCTCTGAAGTCAATCCCCAACTCTCCACCTACCAGCTAAGTGACCTTAGAAAAGTAACCTAGCCTCTCCGTGCCACCACTGCAAAATGAGGAAAATAATATTTCCTATTTCAGTGGTTTGTTGGGAGGATTAATGGGTCAACACATAGAAAGCGCATTAAAGAGTATACAGGTAATGCTAGTTAAGTGTTAGCTCTAATAACACGTTTATTTCAAAAGCCACCAGGAGTATCCCCTCAGTTAAAGCTTGACTTCTGTTTCTGATACCTGTCTTCTAACCCTATAGGTTGCAGCATATGTAGATATGTAGACTGTCTTTAGCTCGAAAGGACATCATTGGACTAAAAAAAAAAAAAAAAAAGTTTTCAGATTCTCAGGTGTCATAGTATTTATAGAAATGAAGACCATGCAAATCACAGGTGTCAAAACACTGAGGTGTATTTCCATTATTTGCCTGGAAATGCAGGTTATCTGTGACACATGATGTATAGCTGGCATGCAACTATTACTGTGAAATATTCACTGGGCACTACACAATGCTGCCGGCACTGCAAGAATACAGAGTAACAGTCTCTCCAGGCCCTAATTGATTACAAGCCGTATATTTTTAAGGGAAGATGCTACCAAGTTACTTACCACAGAAGGAAAGATTCCAGGCTTTCGCGCAAAAAGCATAGTCTTAAGGGGTAGCGATGATTGATTGTGTATTTAGGGAGTCTGTCCATGTTTCTTTTTCAGCAGCACCATGTCTGAATCTTCCATGACCTTTACACGAAGCAGGTGTGTGCTGATCATTTCACTGGCCCGAGCACATCTTCCCACGATGGGATTATTGCCTAGACTGAAGATCTCTGCTAGCTGAGGTCAGGCACTGAGGTCTGACATGACGTCGTGTTACAAATATCAGACCACAGCCGCAGAGATCATAAACGTTTCCATTTTATTTGCACACGTTTGAGGGAAAGAACATTTGCAAGTGAAATGAAATGAAATAAAACATTTACAAATGAGTTATCATTTTTGGAATTTTAAAACCAAAATTTTTTACACACTGTGTCATTTGTATCTAGTAGGATAATTCCCTTTCTTTGCTCTAAAAAGAGGAGATGCCCTTACGATGAAAATTTGTGTAATATGATAAAAACAAGACATTCGAGGCTTAATTTTTTTAAAAACAAAATCTCATGTGTCTTTCTGTTAGACTCCTGAACACATGTGCAAACAGGACTCCTTGTAGCTACCCTGCAAGAACAATAATCTCCCAAGTCACAGTTGGACAACCCAGCCATTCAATAACGAGTATATACCTGTGTTCCATAATCTTAAAAAAAGCTGATGCTAAAAAGAAATAAATTGGAGAGGAATTCTGACTATAGAACAGTGTCAGCAAATTAAAATAGCCTCACCTTTCTTCTCTTTTCCTTTTCTATTCCGTCTTTCACTCAGTAGAAGCTCACACAGTGACACCTAGTGCAACTGCGGAGGCTATGGCAGCCTGGAAGAGGGACTTAGGCTGCCTGGAAAACTCCAGTCTTCATTTCAGCTAAAATAAGCTAATTCAGTAAAGCTGAAAGGCTCGCCTTCCGTCTCAGACTCCAACGTGCATGCAGATCCTAATTATCATTTGAATCTATTTAAAAATGTATCATGCTTATGGACCATAATTCCAGCTCAGTTCATCTCCTAACAGTTAGAAATGCTGGATCATTAATATCCATAATGAAGTAGAACTGCAATTAAGGGACTCAGCAAAACGGTTCCCCTCTCTCCAAGAGGCTTGCCAAGATACGCTCGGCAATATTTGAGCTACTCTTCCTGAGCATTTCTCTGGGGTTTCTACTTTAAAACGCCACCTGAAAGACCTCCTGGTCTTACTTCCTCTGAGTTCTGTCACAGGAAACCTGCCAGAGACCTGAAAAAGCCACACACCACTTTTTGCAAAGCTTCCCTTTTAAGATGTTCTAGTCACACAATCTCCAAAGGAAGGGTTGCAAGGAGGGTTGCAGGATTTATTGAAGGAGAGGTGAGAATCGTGCCTTCCTGATGAGGTACAGCAGCCTGCAGCCCAATCTGATAGTAGTGAGAATTTGTGGAAGCACTTGACGTATTCCCTCTGAAGCTCTGGGCACAGTGGACACAGAAAATGGTACCGGGTTGGGTGGAGAGATTTCTGAAGGAGGGGGTGCCTATTGGAGTAGCCAATACAGTAAGGCTCGCAGGGTCCGAGGTGCAACCCTCCAGGGGAAAAAGTAGGGCAATGCCACCATACACAATTCTCTGTAGCCCTTGGAGAGTGCAAAAGACACCCACCGCAATTCCCATGGCTTCAGTGAACCGGTTACATCTATGAAAAGGTCACAATGATACTGCAAAATACTTATATATAGCAAAATATGAAATATTAGTGGAAAAGGACATAACACATGACGGGGGAGGGGTGCTGGGTAGGAGGTAGGTGGATTGGTAAGGAAGGAAATACATCTCAGTGTTAACCAAAGTTATCTCTGAGAGGTGTGATGATAGGTGATTTTATTTTCTTTGTAATACTCGATTGCTCATTAGTTACTTAAGGCAAATATATATAACTTCTGAAATGTAAAAAGGATGCTGTTATAGGAAGATACAAAGCAAACAAATGAGTGCCGAGATGCAGTCTACTACTTTTAGGAAAAGGAACTCCAGCCCCTGCGCCTCACCCCACTTGCAAACTGATCCCTCCCAAGAACTAATGACTGGCTACCAGCGGCCAGCACCCCTGAAGAGTGTTCTTGACCTCTGCTCTTCTTTTTAAACATCAGGATAATAAAATTCTCACAGGAACCATAATTCTATTACTCTGTGATGTATATTAAATAAAAGATTAAAAACAATAAGTTAGAGGGAAAACAGCATTCAAGGACAGTCCCTTAACTTTACACTGCACTATGCGCATCATGTTTTGTTAACATGGCCAGTCCTTGGAGGGTGGCATTAGAGAGCAGGCTATACGGGAAAGGCCTCTGCTGAATAGTATGTTTCATACCATATGTTCCAAAGACAAATCTCCTTTGTGTGTTTAAGAAACACTGGAGACCTTGAGTCCCTCAACCCTAGACAGGGTCTTGAGGCCGAACAGCACGGTGGTTTTGGACAGTGCTCTGGTCAGGTCAGCCTCGCTCTGATTTGAGCTCTGCTGCTTCCTGGCTGTGTGACCTTAGGTAAATTATTCAACCTCTCTGTGCCTCCATTACCTTGTCTGTAAGATGGGGCTAATAATGGTATCTCTCAGATTTGTCATGAGATTTAAATAAGTCAACATATATAAAGTTCTTGGAAGAGTGCCTGACACTCAGTCACTACTACCAATGATCCTCATGGGAATAACTGAACCAAAGACTCCTGGTTAATAAATAACAGTTCTTGCCTGGCTGGCGTGGTTCAGTGGTTGAGCGGAGACCCATGTACAAAGAGGTCACCATTTGGAGTCCCAGTCAGGGCACATGCCCAGGTTATGGGCCCAATCCCCAGTGGGGGCATGCAGGAGGCAGCCAGTCAATGTTCTTTCTCATCAATGTCTCTATCTATCTCTCCCTCTCCCTTCCTTTCTAAAATCAATAAAGAAAAATAAACAAACAAACAAACAAACAAATAATAGTTCTCACTCATTTAGGAATGTATCATTCAAACAAGGAACTTCCCAGGTTTTTCGCTTGTGCCCATCTTCAGAAAGTTCCATGACCTTAGCACCTTTACCTAGGAAACGGTGACTCAGCTTCTTCATCTCAAAAGAGTGAAATGACTATTGTCACTTGTCCCACTGATTTAACAAGGTTGTCAAGAGCAGAAGATGGAAAACTTTTGTGAAAAAGCTTTGAAAAAGTAAGAGCACTCTATAACACAAGTAATTTTAAATAAACCAATAATTAAAGTATGAAGCTAAGATTCAAATTGGTCCATCCTTGGGAAGAACTCTTACAAAAGATTAAAATCTAAATTATGTCTGGATTTCATTAATTCATACTCTCCTGGGCCATTATTGCTACTGATAACTATAAAATTTATATATATATATATATATATATATATATATATATATATATATATAATGTATATATATGTAACATCTCAGTGCACTATATGCTTCATCTTAGACCCGCACTGCCCGATCGGGCAGCCACCAGCCACAGGTGGCCACTGAGCATCTGAAATGAGTCAATCCAAATGGAGATGTGCTGTACGTTAGACACATACCAGATTTTGAAGACAGTATAAAAGAATGTAAAATACCTCATTAATAAATGTTATAGAGACTACATTTTGATTCTTTTATGTTGATTACATGTTATACTGATGTTGAATATATTGAGTTAAACCAAATATATTATTAAAATTAATTTCATCACTTTTTTCACATAGCTAATAGAACATTTTAAATTGCATATACGGCTCACATTATATTACTATTGAGCAATGCTGCCTGAGACCAAAGCGGATCCATTTCCAAGAAGGGTTTAGAAACATTATCTCAGGAAATGACGCCCCCAGAGGCATGTGAACTGGGAAACGGTACATAGGTTCCTTGCACTCTTGTGTTTGTACCTCATCTTCCCATTGTTACAAGTTGCCTCAGCATTAAAGCATACCGGTAAAGTACATAAAAACTCTGGCAGGCCAAACAGAAGCATTAAATTATATGACCTTTCTTAAACAAAGAATTACTGTGAAGGAATCTCACCTGAAGTCTGGAGTGTATGCTCGTGGTTCCAGAGAAGTGCTTGCAGTGAGCCTAAGTAAGACCACAGAGCCCCCTGGGGCGTCCAGTGTTTGCCACAGAGCGTGTTTGAACAGACATAGGTGGACATTTGAGCCAGACATTCAAAGGCTGCAAAAATCACAAGCCCCGGTGATACTCTTTACAGACAGTGTGGTCTAAGAGATGTCAACTTCATCGAACAGAATAAGAGAAATGGTACCAGGTACTCAGTTCTAAAAGAAGGCTTTGGGAGGACAAGACAGCATGAGATAAGGTATCTTCTTACCTGTTCAACTCCTCCTTTGCCAACATTTCTAGAATTTCTGGATTGTGAGTAAACAGAACATAAAAATAGCTTGGCTTTCGCCCACAAAGACTGGCCAAATAGCCAGCCACTTCTCCATTTGGCGTACCGTTGATGTCTTGTGCCAGTGACCTACCAGAGCACTACTAAGAAGTAGACTGTAGGGGGTTTGGCTCTTTGCAGTGCAGGCATTTGAGACCAACTGCATGATACACTGAAGAGAAAAAGAGAAAATGATTCATCATAATATGAATCCATTGTATAGTATTTAATGTTCTATTGGTTTCATAAAGGCAAAAAAGGGACCCAGTATTAGTCATGAATGTGGATTTTGACATATTGATTGTTGGGGGAAAAAAAGTGTAACTATTAAATGAGAAAGAATACCATGTTTTACTCCAGCATAGACCCATTTTGAGTGAAAAAGTATGAAATAGTGCACAGAGAAATTACAAATGTTAATTTCAGAAAAATATGTTTGTTCTCAACAGCCAATTCTAAAAAATCTATCAAGGCAACATCCTTCTTTCTTATTAGGAAGCAGACAAGAAAATTTGAATAGAATTAATTATACCTCCAAGCATTTCAAATTCAAACAAGCAAACAAAAAAAAATAAGTGGCTGTTAAGAAATACATCTGGTCCTTGAAACACCGAAGATAAAAGTTTTATAAATACCTTTTGAGTAAAAACCAAATGGAGCTCCTTGAATATTTTTCTTCCTCAAATTTTTAAGTTTTTATAAAAAGCAGATAAAAATAAATTGCAAGTACTAGAGAGCAGAGGATGTCAATGTTGTAGGACTTGGGAGGAGACCATTAATAAGGAGAAAGGCTATGGGAAAGTCATTTGAATTCCACTTTTATTGAAAAGCTACTCAGCAAATTGAACCAGCCAATCTGTTAGTTTGCCGCACAGTTTCCCCCGGTTTCTCTGCTCAGGAAGTTGGCAGGAAGGGTAGCTGGATTTCCTCACAGAGGCTGCCCGCTCTGTGTGGGGAAGGACTCGGGTCATGCCCAGGCTCCGCAGGAAGGAGTGCTGCCATCGCTTAGTGATGTCTGACCGGGAGAGGCCAGGGCTCTCCTGGTGCCTGTCTCTGCTTTCCCTACCACCGAAAGTGTAGCTGTGGGAACACCTTCCCTACCATTCTCCTCTGGTGCCAGCTCATTTAGAAGAGATCATTTCACACGCTATTGATAGCAAGGTCAGGTGGCTATACTCAAAAAGCAGGGTATAGGAGAGAGTTCCAGAGCTCACCTCTGCCTACTCCTCTGAGCCTCCCTTCATTACATAAGGTTCTTGCACTCGCTCGTCGCCCCCTCTTTTAAAGGCACATTGACCTCTTTCTTTCACCTCTAAAACAAAAAGTTTTTCTTCAACATGTGAAAATGTCTCTACTGTGTACAAACTATGGGATGACAAATTCTGTAAACACAAAAACCTTCTGTTCCAAAAGAAATCTCATTCACCTCCAAAAGGAACAATATAACCATCTCTTTTCAAATTATTCAGACCTAATGTTTTCGGACTTAATTAATGACAATCCTGCCCTTTAGCTCACTGCCATCTGCCAGGAGGCAGCTCCCAGGAAGAAAGGTCACAATGCTGAGAGTGACGCAGACACCGGGGGACAGGCGGATCCAGACTGCCCTCCTCGGTGTCATTCACCTCTCCTGCGCCAACGCCAGCCAGCGTCAGCCGCTGCTGTTAATGTCAGACAGTCGTGGATCATTAATCAGAGGTGGCCAAAGCTTAACACCTTCCGAGCTTGCCTTAAGGAAAGTGTCGATACCTGTACCTACTGGCAAAACTGAATAAAATCCATACGAAGTAAAGCACATTTTTTCCAGTTAGAATTATATCTGTTACGGCAGAGAGGAAAATAATAGGTTGAACCATGTGAAACTGCCATTTTCCTAGGCCAAAGAGAGTCAATTTCCAGCAATTCCATATGGTCCAAAGTAAGAATACAGTATAAACAATTGTCTACACCAGTATCAGCATGCACTTAACTAGGACTTGAACAATGGGTTTGTCATCTAAGACATGTGTAACAAGATAGCCAAATATCTTATTTCAGAAACATTTCAGACTGTGATAATTTCCTTATGAAAGGAAATGTATGTCCATGTCACATAATTCTTTTCTTGTATTGCCTTTTGGCATCCATTTATTAAACACTCATGTCAAGTTTACCATGGCTGTCCAGCGGGACCCATATTCTAGTGGAAGAGACAGGCGTGTGATGGCTCTGTGAGAGGGAAGCCAGGGTTCATAAGGAATATATCAGAGGTCCACCCAACCTCGACTGGAGGGGTCCCGGCCGACTCTCAGAGGAGACAGAGCTTTGGCTGGGTTTCCAAGCATTTGCAGGGGGAGCCTAACCAAAGTTCAAGAATCAGTGGAGTGAGAGAAAGGAGTTGGTGCGGACAGGGTCATCTTCTAAGTAGTCCTGTTCCCAAAAAATTTTGGCATAAAATGTTTCCATTCACAGCAGCTCTGGCTCGTCCCTGCTACTCTGATTCATTATAACCCCATCTTTTCCAGCATTAACTAGGGCCATTGGCTGCAATGAATAAATAGCAATATTAAAATACCATCAGGGAAGATTCATCATACTCAGCTTCTAATTGGAGAGGAAAAAAATATCTTGACGCTTCATAGGTGTTTCTATTTAATCTGGGGACAAGTGTCATATTAACTGAGTAGATAAATACTTGGAGAGCTCCGTCTTGCTGCGAACATTTTAATTCCTTCCAGTTCCATTCAAATTCTGCCTTTCAAAAACAAACAAAAACAAAAAACATGTGCAAGGTGTGAGGTCCCACTTGTGCAATAACTTCGTGTGTGGGGGTTGCCATTTGAGATTGTCCAAGTTGGCATTTGATACTAGCAGCATGTGGAGCCCACTGTCTTGCTAATTTAGCTGCAGGCCAGCCCTCAATCTGTTCTAGAACAGCCTTAAGGGAATTGTCTTCTCTGGCTGGGAAAGACCATTGGGGTCTGGGTAAGGAAACCAAAGGGCTCCCTGCTCAGAGAAGCTGCCAAATGCTCCGACCTTTCCTGTTGAATGACATTTGTCACCCTGAGACATGTGTTGCTGACATCTCTCGCCTGATCTGCAGCCTTCAAACCCTCCCTGCTCAGAATCCACCGGAACATTCAACTGCAGCAACTCAGGGAGAAAATCAAATCCTTTTCTACATTTCATTATCAAAGCAAAAACAGAACATTAGCTGCCCAATTCCACTCATACAAGAATCTCAACGAATTACATTGCCGTGATTTTTTTTTTTTTAATCCTCATCCGAGGACATTTTTTGTTCAGATAGAGTGGGAGGGAGAGAGAGAGAAAAACATCGACGTGAAAGGGATACATCAAGTGGCTGCCACCTGCACAACCCACCAGGGCCAGGGACAAACTGCAACCGAGGTACGCACCCTGAGCAGGAACCGAACCCAGGTCTCTCCGGTCCGTGGGCCGACGCTCTAACCGCTGAGCCACAATGGCCAGGGTTTTGTTTGTTTGTTTGTTTGTTTTGTTTTGTTTTTAATCCAAATGTTAGCATCTCTGGGACTGAGACGGCAATGATACAAGTTTCTTGGCCAGTATCGCAGACCTTTGCAGTTGGAGCCAAGGCTCCGAGTCTGTGGTCGTGATGAGGATTTTCTCGCTCTTCCTTCTCACGTGGTTCCTCTTGCAGCCTTTTCTGTCTTTGAGACTTTGATGAAGGAGCAGTCAGTTCTACTTCATCAGCTAAACCGAGCTAAATTAGTATGAGCTAAGATGTCTGTGCACTCCTCCTCCCAGCTAAAGATCCTCTTCTAGTGAGGAGTGTGGAAGTTGAGGGAGTGACAGGCAGTGCATTGAGGTGATTCCCAACTGCGAGACAACCAAGAAAAAAAATCTTTCGATTGAAGCATAACACACAGAGAAGGGCACAAATCACATGCATACGTGACTACCCCTGTGGAAACAGCACCCCCATAATGAAACAGAGCATTACCCCAGAGCTCCCTCCCTGTGTCCCCGTACCAAAGGAAACCACTATCCTGACTTCCAATACCATAGATTCATTTGACTTCTAGCTGGGATACTTTCAAGAAGCCCAGTAATTGCACTGGGTAAACAGGCATAAGCCAGGATGCTCCATGGCAAACTCAGATGTAGGGTATTGTAAGTATTAGTCCCATTTGGTCTGTTTCCCCAATGCACTTTATGCTGGCCCCAATTCCAACATTTGTCACATTCTGAATATCTGCTAAATACTCAACAAACTCCCTGCTACCAGAGGTCAGCATCAAGTCTGATTTTTCATGTCTTTCACCCAGTACCACTCAGTGACTCTCATGCCGTCAGGGCCTGATGAAGGATCCAGCAATGCTATTGGTCAATCCTTGTGTTTCCAAATTCCCCGTCCATCATTGTCATCTGGGCAGAGGATGCACTGCTTTTTCTCCATTCTGGCCTGTGAATGGGATTCTCTGCAAAAACTTTTGCTTAAGGAAAGTCTCCTGGCAGCCAAGAGTTGGCCTGACCCTTTCCCGCTTGACCTGTGGCTTTCAGCTGGTCTTTGTGCGTGCCTCCCACCATCCTGGCTATGTGGGTGGTGGGCAGGGGTGACAGACTCTCCTCGTGGCTCTAGTCAGATTCCTCTAAGCCCTCTAGGTCTTGACTTTCCATGTCCATCTTTGTCAGGCATACATGACCCAGTTTGAGCAAGAATTTTGGTAGGTTGGTTTGGAAGGAACCTCCCCGCCTTCAAATCTGATGATCCCCAGTATCTGATCAAATACCTCATCCCCCATCGTTGGTGTGTCTGGCCCCCCTGGCCTGCCTTCAGAAAGAACCCTGGCAAGTCCATTTAGTCACAGTGCCCCCTTAGTCCTGATGTTTTCTCTCAGCAATTTTCCAACCACAGCCCCCAACCCTGCTCCTCAGCAATAAATCCCCCCTTGTCCACACCGGTCTTGGAATGGAGCCCAGCTCTAAACTGAGATCTCGTTTCCCCAACTGCAATCATTCCTGAGTAAAATCTGTTTTCATGCTTTAACTACTGTGAGACTCTTGCTTTTTTCGGGGGGGGGGGGGGAGAAGGAAACACATGTGCACACATAGTGTGTGTTTTCTTTTCCTTGGTTTGGCTGCCACTGGTCTATACTAAAACCTAAAGATTCCTTTCCAGCCCCCCCTTCCTGGCACCCACCATTTGACCCGAAGGCAAATGAAGCCGTTCAAATATTTGTTCATCGTGTCATCTGTTCCCGTGCAACCTCGCCGTGCCTGTCATGCCCCGCATGTCAGTTTGAAGCACAACGTCATTAATCCCTCAGTGCACGAATGGATGCTTCACACATGAACGCATTGATGAAATGTGTTCTTGTTTCCCCTCCCAGGACATTAACAATCTACCGCACGCTGCGCCCACGCCCCGCGGAGCTGCTGAAAACCACTAGCTATCAAATGAACCCTCAGTTCCGCCTCAGTGACTTTAAGTTCAAGTTTATCACTGAAGCGTCACTCCTGTGAGAAGAAGATACAAGCCTGGGAGGGCTTGGGGGCCCAGCTTCAATTACCATAAAGAGAAACAGGAGGCCATAGCTGCGGGAAGGGGGGAAGAGGGGAGCGGGGGAGCGGCGCAGGCATGGAAACAACCCGTCAAGATGACATAGGGAAGATCTGGGTGTCGCTGGGATGATTTGTTCCTTGTTTCTCCCCTTTGTCTATGGGCTGATGGTTTGAATAATGAAGATGGTATTGGATTTCTCCAAGACGCCAGCGCGGGTCTGCTGCTCTGATGGTACAGCTGACATATTAAGAGGGATTAAAGTTTCTGTATACAGGCGATGTTGAAATTAGCTTCCTTAAGCCCCAAAGAAATCTTTCCAGCTGATTTGCAAAATGAACGCCAGCGCGGCCCGCAGCCACCCTGCACGGGTCGCCTAAACACAGCCACGGTGTTCTGTTTGGCCAGCTGTTTTGCAAAAGCAGAAGAAAAGGAAAGGTAATTCCCTTTCAACATTGCCTCCGCCAGTATTTCTTCTGTAATTAAAATTGAAAGCTTTCCCCAACAGGTTCTCAGAGGCTCTCCCGGAGAAAAAGATTTCTCTTTTCCTGTATAATTAAGTACAAATTGTAAGGTGCACAGCTTTGCCACAGAGGAGCGGTGAATGGTCAGAGGTGTTCCAGGCAAGGCTGGGGAAGCTTTTGTGTTCTGGTAGCTGTTAGGAAATGCTAATGGCTTTTGCTGTTGCACTGGGCACTCATCCCTGCTGTGCCAGAAGTTTATCCGCAAGCTGGGGCCTGAAAGGTGAAGGGAGTGGCACCGCCCAAAGGCCACACATAGAATCACCTGGACTGGGGGCATTGTCGCAAGGCCAGGAAGACAATTGTTTGCCAGCATTTGTGCCAACAATGCACCCACAACTCCTTTTATTCTCATCCTGAGAAGGAGGCTTGAGAGCAAGTGCTCAATGCCTTCTCTGAATCTCAGGTCACTAAGCTCATACTCTACACATAAGTTTCCAGTCGCAATTAAGCATCTAATCGAAAACTCCTGGCGGAGGAACAAGCTCAAGGCTTAGTCTCCCCTGCTGGCCGCCTCCCTGTGAGAGCCATGGACCTACATCCCATGTTGAGGAAGCCCACACAGCAAGAACTGCATGCAGGTGGCCTCTGGGGTCTGTGGAGGCCTCCACCTGGCAGCCAGCAAAAAGCTGGGGCTCTCAGTCACAGAACAACCAGGAAATACCATGAAATAATTCTGGCAACAACCCGAATTTATGGGATTCCTCTCCAGTTTGTCATGCAGATGAAAATGTGATCTAGTCAACACACTGATTGGACCTGGTGAGACCTTAAACAGAAGACGCAGGGCCTGGACTCCTGACCCATGCAACCTGTGAGATAAAACCTCTGTTGTTGTAAGCCTCTGTGGTAATTTGTTATGCAGCAATAGATAACTAATACAATCGCTAGGCATTCAGATCTTCCATTTATTTATTATTCATTTATTTATTTGTTTTTCTTTATTGACTTTAGAGAGAGAGGGAGAGAGAGATAGAAACATCAATGAGAGAGAACATTGATTGGCCGCTTCCTGTATGCCCCTCACTGGAGATCAGGCCCACAGCCTGGGCATGTGCCCTGACTGGGAATCGAACTGGTGAGCTCTTGGTGCATGGGTCGATGTTCAACCACTGAGCCACACCAGCTAGGCTGGATCCTCCATTTTTAAATTACTAGTGATTCGGTTCTATTGCATTTGTAGTCCTCATCATTAATATGCTTAAATCACCAGCCAATTAATATGTTCCTTCACTGCATTATCTCTTGGGTCCACGGTGCATATTTTTGAGACAACTGGTTGAGATTTTCTATCAATCATTTCCTCTCAATTTTGCCTTCATTGTCACAGAGATAGTTCATATTGCAAAGAAAGGTCTTAAAGTAAGTGGAAATTACATTAATCAAAGAGATATGGGTTCTATGTTTGACACACAAATATTACAAAGATACGTTTCTTCTTTCAATCAAGCTTTCTACAGACTGCTAAAAAACACATGCACAAATAAAGAGGAAATCTTATTTCATTCCTGTTTATCTTAAGCTTCAAGCTTATGTAGTCTTTAGTTCATAAGCTCCCAGAAAACTTTCAAAGTTCTTAAAAAATATGTTTTGTGGTTCAAATCATTTTGAAAATCAACTGCCATATACCAACAGGATTTGCCCCGTGGAGTTTGACAAGCTGAATCTATTTATGTGAAAGAGCCGACCAGCAAGGGCAAGGAAACTTTTGAAGACTCCAAACACCAGAAATGAATTATTATAAAGTTATACTGATTAAGACAGTAATTTAAAAAGTAACAACCCGAAGGATAAAAAGAGATACAATCTCATCCATTCATTAAAGTTTGATATACAGAAGATATGACATTACAAAACAGAGGAAAACAATGTTCTATGTAGTACATGGCACCCAATAATAGGTTCCCAATACGGGTGTGGGAATAACTAAATTCCTAAATGAAACTTTCCTTAGTTTTATTTTACTTAACTGCAAAGCAAAGAAATGAGATATATATATATATATATATATATATATATATATAAAATAACTTTTTGGAGCAAACAAATCTGTAATCTCATGGCTTCATGTTACAGTTGAGAACCTGATCTTTCCTGCACGACTATCTTCGGTTTGTCCCTCCAGGTCCACTCTTCACCCTTCTCAAGGGACATGCAAGGGTAAGCTTTACAGGATCCTGGCCCCTGTGGCTTCCAAATGAGTTGGACAATGGAGAGCACCAGAGAGATCTTAGGAAAAGAGGAGAGTGAGTGAGGTTAGGGGACTTATTGCCTGGCTCTCTCCCTGCCTCAGAATGAGCCGACTATGACCTTCCACTGAAGGTCATTGTAGCTCTCAAGGAGGCCAATACTAGAAGACCTTTTTCTGCTGGGTTCTTGAAACTGATCACTTTCTTTTTCCCTTTAGATATAGAGGTCGTCTTTGCTCAGCAGCTATTATTCCCAGATTCCTGCACAATCCTTGGGTGGAATTGTCCTCACCCATTTCTAAAAGTTTTGTGTGCCATCTGTTTTCTATTAAGACCTCAATTACCACCCTCTTTATCAAATAATCATTATTATAAATAGATATGAAAAATTAGTTTACTCTCTATACATATGCAAATACTGCCAATGCTGCAGTTATGTCCTAGGAGAATCCCAAGTTGAACACGGAATATATAAGCATAAGGGGAAAGAGAGATGTAGAATTGAGTGTATCAACTAGATACATACTGGTCCACAAACCAGTTCCCCTTGCTAATAGCTGTGGCAGGAACTAAGAGGACAGTCCTTTCTCTGAAAATCCCAAATTTTGAGAGCGACTTAGCTCTTCTAATCTGTCCCACATCCTAAACTAGACTTGGTACTACAAGCACTATTATAGTATGTCAAGCATTACAGGAGTCATCTCCACGAGCATGTGAGCAATTCAAGGAAGAGTCTTTCTTTGTCAACTTTATATACCCACCACCTAGCACAGCACCTGCCACAGGAGAGACTCACAATGAATGTTAATTGAATAAATAAGCGCATGCTTGAAAGAATGAATGCCATGGGGCCGATATGTTCCATAGAGGGCTTTACAAAGAGGGTCTTCTCACCTTCCAGTCACCATCTGGCTCCCAAAATCAACACCAAATCCAAATGTGACCTTGGTACCATAGAAAAAAGAATCGTTTTCATCTGAATCACTCCCATCTGCCTGGCTACAGCCAACATAAGGTCTTGAGACTGAGAAACACCTTCAGTTGTTAAAAGGGGGAGGGGGAGCAGATGGTAAATGAAGGTACTAAAGCTCATTAATTCCTAATGGAGGCTTCCTCCTGGATGTAATTAGAACAAAAAAGAAGGAAGAGCCAAAGGAGGAGTGTTCAGGAAATAAAGTAGGCAGCTGGAGGAGGTTTATGAAAGGTATAAACCCTCAGGGAGCTTTCCATTAGAGAGGATAATAACATCCACACTTCACAAAGACAGAGTTCTCCACAACCAGCAAAATGCTCCGTACACATAATTTGAATGGAATCTCAGAAAGTGATGGTGAGACATGAAGAAGAGTTTTTATTTTTCCAATTATGTAGATGAGAAAAGTGGTGTTCAGAGAAGTTAAGTGACTTGCCCTGAATAAAATGGCTAGAAAGTGATAAGGATGGAATTAAAACAGTCTGACCCTGAATTTGGTTCTCCATCCATTTCATGACTATTGAACGGAGAGAGCGACCTTCACACCAGTTCTTGAAGAGCAGGCGAGAGTCCACTCAGCTGAGCTCTCTCACACTACACTGTCTTCTCCTCTATGTACATTACCAATCACTTGAAGACCTTCCAGTTGTTTTCTATTTCTTATTGGCAAGTGGAACATAAAGTTTCTTAGGAGACTAGAGTTTTTATTTTCTTAATGTCCCTGTGGAAAACAGCATAATTTATTTCAAACCCAAAGAGAAGGGACTCTTCCTATAATACCTGGTTAATGTCACTCCATTTTTCCCACTGTTCCCATCACAAAATAAATATATATAGTTCACATATATAGCTGCATAGAAATTGAGAATTAGGTGTTGTACTTTGATCTTATAGGAAGTGTGTGATATGAAGCTGAGATATGGGCATTAAATGTCGAGATTTCATTATTAAGGGCTTGCAAGTAAGCCTGTGTATTCATATGCAATGTCAGTACAGCCAAAAAGAAGTAAATCACTTGAAAATTGACTCTGCATTAAAGTAAACTTGCCCCTCAAAGCCTTCTTCTTCCTCTCTCAAAGGTACACAGCTGACCTAGTTGAGAAGTGAGTGTAAAAGTAAGGAAGATGTTCTGTTTAAACAGCATGAATTGCTTATAGCAATCCAGTTCTCCATATCCCCCCCTCTCCAAGGAAGCATTCAGCCAACATTTTTATTGGACTGAAGCCCAGATGTGCTCCATTAATTCATGCAACTACCTTTGTTGGAGGGCTCCAGGCATTATTACTCATGAATCCTACAGAGCACAAATATATTTCTAGAAATATTGTCATTTGTATTACATATGACCTTAAAACATTTTCATAAATTATACCGCCAAAGCAAACTAAAGGGCACTGGAATCTTTTGCTATTTTAGTCATCTTAGTTTCACCAGATACACTGTCTTTTATTTACATATGTGGGTAATTAAATCCGTTTTAGAGAGCTAGGTGCCTTGGTTTCATCAGTATCATCATAAGGTATTTTTGATGATGTAGGGTCCTTACATCGGTAATGGATACCTTTCTGATACGTGGGTCTTATTGGTACAAACTTCTCTTCCAGTTGTGCCTTCCTGAGATGTATTGTGGCTACAATGGGGGCTTCTAGGCTGTGCTTTATTTCTGGTATTGTATCAATTAAGTAGATGAACAAGAAAAATTGTTTTTGGAGATATATATATATATATATATATATATATATATATATATATAATCATTTAGCATGAAACCTGTCCATTTTCAGATGTTTTGGCAACAGAAATATAGTAACTTAATTATTAAATTAATCACCTGTCCTAAAAAAATTTTCAATACCTCACCATGGTAATAAGAAAGGTTTTGTTTGTTTGTTTGTTTCCTCAAAATAATTTCAGACTGATTATAAAATAAGGTCTGTTTTATACCCAAAGTTTCCAGGAAATTTTTTAATAAATATTCTTGTTTTATTGTAGGAATTTGAATGAATAAAGCATTATTCACAAAAAAGGAAAAAATAGTTTGATCTATACTACACTATATTGGACAGGAAAGTAGAACTATAATGTATTATGATATCCTGGGCTGAAGATGGGCTGGGACACAGAAAATCAGTGTTTTCGTTGAAAACTTAAGCAAAAATCCTCTCCTTTGTCTGAAGACAACAAGCAACATTATTCAGCTATCGACTAGTGGCCCAAATATGAATGAGGAACTGTTTCCTGCTTTCTGTGAAGGAAAGGTGAACTATTAATAAATATCACTGAGGTCATTATCACCTGCACGCACAAGGAACAGGTGGCTTGCAACAAAATACTGTAAGAAGCAAACGAGATCTGTGCCAGGAATATCTGTCTTAAGGCATGATTGGGGGGTAGAAGATTAACCGTGGATAAATATTTGCGTTGCCTGGCAAAGCTTGCCAAGTTCCAAGAGGAGGAAAGCTCTTGTGGGCAGATAAGGAGCTTTCCATGAGAGTTCTAGAACCTTCCAATCTCCGAATATATCGGACCTGTCCTCTCTCTTCAAAAGTTACACCAGCATGATCTTGGAGAAATGAGAGCTAAGCCTATTAGAGATTTTCAGAGAAGAGAAACTTCAGTTTTCTGGATTAAATCATGTTGCTTCTATCTGGTTTATGATATATGGCCACATTTGCCACACCTAAAATTCAGTCCAGCTCCACCTATTTATTGTAGCAGCATTCATTCATTCATTCATTCAATCAATAATTGCTTATGGAACACCATATTTCAGGCACAACTTTAGGAGCTGGGGTTCAACAGAAAACAAGAAAGCAAAATTCTTCCTGTTGTGATCTTTATTATTCTAGCAACAAACTGATCAATTCTCAGTAACATCATTTCTTGTAAGACATTGGGTCATCTTCTTTGATCAAAGCTGATTTTATTCTAATTTAATTCCTTTAACAGTAAAACTCAGCTACATGAAAATCTACATTAGCTTTATTCTCACAATTGGATAGCATTTGGGGCTGGTTCTTTTCTAATACATTTTATTCTCACGTTTTCTAGAAGTATACCCTGGATGGGAGAACAGTTTTCCTCCACCTTGGAAGGATACTCAGTTCAATCCTATGAACAACCTTGGAGGGTCACACGTAGAATGTGAAGAAAGAATGGCCCTTGCCTGGCTGGTGTGGCTCAGTGGTGGAGCATCGACCCATGTACCAAGAGGTTGCTAGTTTGACTCCTGGTCAGGGCACATGCCCAGGTTGTGGGCCTCACCCCCAGTGGGAGGCATGCAGGAGGTGGCCCATTGATGTTCTCTCTCACGGATGTTTCTATCTCTCTCTCCCTCTTCCTTTCTCTCTCTCTAAAATCAATAAAGAAAAAATAAAGAAAAAGAAAAAGAAAGAATGGGCCTAGCCAGACACATGGCCCATTCAACTTTGGGAAAAAATGAAATTGCCTTTATATCACATTTCCTAGGAAGGATACAGGGAACAGTCGTAGAATAACCCCACCAGCTAATTTGTAACCATTGCTACTATACATTTGATTATTTAGTCTTCAACAGAACCCCCTGAGGAACAGATGAGAAAACAGGCTGAAAACATAAGCTACTGCTCTATAATTCAGAGCTCTAGCGAATGATGGTACCAGGACTCAAACTCAGTTCTATTCAATTCCAGTCGTCACTCTTTTATAAAAAAGATATGATGTTATTTACCTACCAAAATTATAGTAAGGAATTATTCAATTTAACCATCATTTTTTCATATCCCACAGAATGATATTACCCAAGATGAAAAGGATCCAAGTTTTGAATATCATCTATATATTTTCAGCTCCTTCTCTGAGTCTTAGCTATTGATAAGACATTGTTTTTGTCCTTAATTACATGCTCATATAACAAGACGACCATTCATGCCTCTATTGATTAAAATGCAAAAGAAAGAAATAGTGCAGATAACTAGTTGTATACCTTAGACAAAGTACCTTTGGGTGTTTTTACTTTTGAAGACAGAAATACCAGACAGGAAGGAAATTCACTTCAGTTTGTTCCAGGAAGAACAAAGATTCGAAGTTCTGAGAATCAACAAAAGAATCAGACCTTGTCAGAACATTTGGTTCTAATTCACTAGCAACAAAATGATTTCACAATGCAACTATATAAAAGTAGTTAAGAGTAATTCGAGCTACAAAAGGTCAAAGACAATGATTACAATCCAGATATGATTATTATTGCACATATTTTTAATTCTTGGGAGTGAGTTTTTCTTCATTTTCATTTCCTAATTAAACTTAGAATTGTATGTTTTACCTATGTAATTGGTAAGTGAACAAGCTAATTTAACATGCCTTTGATAATGAAGCATATTTCTTGTAAGAACATAAACCCCTGAAGCCCTCGTCTCCCAATTCCCCTTCTTCTATCTCCACAAAACTATCTCTGTCTAGTACTGAGCGCTGCCTTTGCTCAATAGAACAAAACAAAACATAAAGCATTAAGTGGTAGCAATTTAAATGAAGATCTGGCCCAGAGGACAAAATAAATAAATAAATAAATAAATGCCATTTTACCTAAAGCAATAAGATGTCATAATCTAAATCACTCCTTTGGCATTTGTTATTAATTCCTGAGTCACATTAGTTGTCATTTCAGGTAAATGCAATAAAAACTCACTGAACATTTTCCACGTGTGAAGCACTGTGCTAGCTATTAAGGACAAAAAGGTGTCTAGAAGATAAGGCTCTCTTGTCGCAATTTATCACAGGAGAAAGGGCTAAATGCAAATAATCCTGACATCAAGCAGTAATTTCAAGAATAAAAAAAAAAACATGTTTTGAAGAGTAATGCCAACTTAATGTGATCATATTTTATACTTCCTGATTTACTGTAAACTTTTGAAAATTTATATTTTCCAGAATCTTTGCACGTGTGTGTGTGTTAATCAGTAGTGGTCTTTTCTAGTGAAGAAAAAAATACAATTGAACATGTTTGGCTTGTATATTCTAAAGCCCAGGGTAGCCTGAGACGAGCTTCAGGCGCAATTGGATCAGGCTTACTAAAGAGGAAATAAGAAGTTGTCTCTCTGTTTCTTGGTCTGGCTTTCGCTATATTGGCTTCATTCTCCAAAGAATTTTCTATAGTGGGATTACAGATAGACCCAGAAATAGTGTACCTAGTTAGCAACTCTAGCAGAAAGAAAATTTCTCTTCCCCACAATTTCAGCAAAAAGTTATGAAATGTATTCCCAATGGACTATTTTAGGTAGTGTGCCCATTGCCGCACACTGGAGGCAGAGGAGTGGGGTACACTGACTGGCCAGTCTAAGTCAGGTGCCCCCACCGGAGCACACTGTGGATCCAAGCACATGACTGAGAGCTGTAGAGGGAGACGCTCCAGAGGAAAACCAAAGTCTGCTTACCACAGGAAAGCAAAGTGTTTCCCAGGCAAGAGAAACCACACATGCCCACCAAGAAAAGTACCCAGCAAGTTATTTGTTCATTGATACATTGATTGGGAAGCATGGGGTAAGTGAGATAATGACAAATACGATGTGTGAAGGGCAACACAGCCAAGACAGATCGCGGAAAGAAGGCACAGAGTTGGCCAGTGCCTGCAAGGCCTCTTGGAAATAAATCAACAAAAGGGAGCAGATCTTGACTATTTACACTGTTCTAGAAGAATTAACTGATTCTGTAATCAGTAAACAATCTTGAGGTTTTGCTAAAGTAAGTCCCACCTTCTGTGATAGGAAAATGGTCTCGTAGGTATCAGAAGGTGAACATGGTTAACTGCAATTGCCATAAAACAAGAAAAGTGGAAGAGAAATCTTAAAATCAGTTCTTAGATCACAAAACGTATAATTGTGAAAACTAGATTATGTATTAATCAGACTTTCATGCAACAGTGAAAAAAAAAAAAAAAACTTCCGTAGAAAACCACAAACTATGCAATGATCTGAATTGGCAAGAATATACCAATGCTTCTAAAGAAAATAAATTAGTCCTATAAAAACAATGTCTATGAAAATATGGTTAAATTGTGATGATGCATTATATTTGCATGGTAGAAAAACCTTTAAAATGTGCTATATTTTTATTTCATTTTTTTAATGATTTAATTTACATTATTATATTAAACAATTTTAAATTAACACGTTAAATGTTTTGAGGAGTTCTTACTTCACCCAGCCAGAGACTGGAATGGTTTCAAAAAGCCTTCGAGTCCAGCTGTGCCTCCAGGAAAGCCACGCCTCCAGTATCACAGACAAATGTCCTCACGTGTCTCTCTGGTCATCTTGCAATTCATGCTTTGGCCTAACTCCTTGCAAAAGTCTATTTTTAGCTGCAATTCATGTCTTGGCCTAACTCATTGCAAAAGTCTATTTTTAGCCCTGGCCAGTTTGGCTCAGCCATTAGAGCATTGGCCTGCGGACCAAAAAGTCTGGCCTGCGGACCAAAGAGTCCTGGGTTCAGTTCCTGCCAAGGGCACGTACCTCAGTTGTGGTTTGTCCTCAGCCCCAGTTGGGGTTGTGGGTGGCAACCAGTCATTGTGTCTCTCTCTCATCGATGTTTCTCTCTCTTCCCCCTTCCACTCTGTCAGAAGATAAATGTAAAATATATATATATATATATATATATATATATATATATATATATATCCTCAGGTGAGGATTTAAAAAAAGTCTATTTTTAAATTAAAATAATTCATTTAAAATCATTACAGAGCTATATTTTTTTCATGTATTTATTCAGAAACAAGTTTTAGTTTCTACAAACACTGTGCTAGGTAATAAGGATACAAAAATAAATGAAGTGTAGCTTCTGCTCCTAAAGAACTCACAGGCTAAAAAAGACACCCAGGTAAGCAAAAGTATAAAATAAAAATAAAATAAAATTTTAAAATCTCCATACAGTATGATGAACACTGGACCAGAGGAATGGGCACAGGAAGAGGGGCTACAAATCCCTATTTGCACCTGATCACACTATTAAATAAGTTGGCCATTCCCAAGTAATTCTTAACATGTGATCGCCAAGAGTTCATGCATTCCTAAGTCCTCTGCCATTTCCACATTTAGGAATTCCCTAATCATACCAAAAACAAAGAAGATGGTGTTTTGTATGGAAAAACTTCTGCAAGCCAATCATTAGCAGCAATTTACTGTATCCGACAGAAAACCAGAGAAACCACTCTGCAATGATAATATTGCCAGGACCTAAACCTTTTTCCCACTATGAGGAGAGGTGGGGCTGACATCAATCTAGTCAGGAACAAAAGCAAGCAGATTTGACTGAAACAGTTTGTAGCATGCACTTGACATTTCCCCTCCAGACATGGGGACTAAGAGGCTATTTATCAATGTAAATCAGTTTAAAAGTTGAGTCTGATTTTCTCCTCCCTCAAGAAATGATTTACAGGTATTTGTGGCCTTTCATTTTGGTTTGACCATTATTTCACATTTTATTTATTTATTAATATTTTTGTCTTTATTGTTTGTAGAGAAAGAGGAAGGGAGAGGGAGCAAGAGATAAAAACATTGATGAGAGAGAACATTGATCGGCTGCCTCCTGCATGCCGCCCACTGGGGATCAGACCCACAACCTGGGCATGTGCCCTGACCAGGAATTGAACCAGCAACCTCTTGGTGCATGGGTTGATACTCAACCACTGAGTCACACCAGCTGGGTACACATTTTATTTATTCTTCTTCTGATGGAATGCTACAAACACTTATTTGTTTCTCAGTCAGGTTTATCGAGGTATAGTTTACAGCCAGTAAAAGTCACACTTTCTAGGGTTTTGACAAATGAAAATAGTGATGCAACCACCACCATAATAAAGAGAGAATGATTCTATGATCCTAAAAAATTTTTCTTCACTAGTTGGAAACCAACCGTTAGCCCCTGGCAACCACTAACAAGTCTCTGCCCTCCTACTTTTTCTTTGTCCAGAAAGCCATGGAAATGTAATCAAAGTGTATGGAACATTTTGAGTTTGGCTACTTTTACTTAGCACAAGGCATTTGAGATTCATCCACATTGTTGTGTGTCAGTCACTCAGGAAGTGTGGATGGGGATCCTCTAGGGTCTCCTTTACTCTCTAAAGCCAGTCAATATGCAAAGCCTGGAGCTCTCACCATGGACAGCTTTGTCCGTGGTTAAGAAGGAACAGAAACAGTATGGCTGTTGGTTCCTCAGCCTTCCAGGGAGAGGATAAACACTCTCAGAGGATAATCATAACCTGTAGTTGTCATAGGCACTAAATCGTAGGTTCATAACATCCAAAGCTTGGTTAGTCAAATGACTGGGAACTAAAATTAGGAGACACAGGCAAAGCCTGGGTATTTTCTTTTCTTTTTTGCATTAGTTGCAAGCGTCGTGGCATATACATTAGTTTTCTTATCTGACCCACCTTTTACAAAATGGAATTACTGCTGAGGCAAAGGAATCAAGAAGATAGACTTCTTAGCAGAAGTAGAAGACAATGGGTAGAGGCCCCTGTATCCCACACTTGAGTCATTCAAGTCCCATCTTCATAATTTTGCCTTTTCCCACATATGACCCATATTAGTGTAACAATTTATATTATACAGATCACCATTTTAGAACATTTATTTTCAGAAGTAACTTTTTTCCTACTATTTTTAATGGAAAGCCTTTGTCATAGTAAAACTATGAAAAAATATTCAACTATGTAAAGTCTATTGATGTGAGTCAATATACCACCCACATGCTCCTGAGTTCAGGGGGATCAGCAGTGGGGTGCATGCAAACATCCACATATGCTTTTGGAAACACTACAACTATGGCAGCTATCCGATGCTTTAAATGTTTTCACCTTGACTAGGTATTACCTGCACACTCAGGGCAAAGAGTCACTTTAAGAATGCTTAAAGTAAAATTTTAAAACCTATTTAAAATTGCAAAATGTAATGTCTTTCTACCTATATCAGGCATTAGAAGCCTATTGTTTATTTGCTAAAGAGGTCAGCAAATCCTGTTTTTATGGACATATGGACCCGATGCACCTTCTTACTCATCTCTTCCAAGTACCTCTTGCCAGACAAGGCCAAGGCCAGTGTAATTCATTCACTCACTCTGCTCCTTATTAACTTGCAGTTGGCATGTGGTCTGTATCTCCTTACCTTAAACTTAAATAGGAAACAGAACTCTGGCTCCAAAAGACTTTTAAAAATTTATTCACCAAAGGACATATTTATAAATTCATGCTAGTATAACCTTCTTATGTATTGGGGGATTGCTAGAGGAATCTATGTAGATAAACATCATATTTTCTAAGGAAACACATTATTAAAATCACTGCTGACTCATGGTCACTATGCCCTTTGATAAGACTCTTGACCTTCATCGATGTTAATTATCTCATTGGTTTGAAAGGGACTAAAATGTCTGTCCCGCTTCCTGTTTAATAAAGCTATCAAAAGGATTAATGAGAGAAAACCTCTAGAACACTCCAATCTCTTTCCAAAAAGGCAGCAGTAAAACAGCAGGTACCTCTTGTGAACATACATTTGTCTTCTTCCTATAAACTCATCCTGAAGGACATCAGGCTTCCAGCTTATATTTAATTGGCTGGTTATGTTGTCACTCTTGTGCTCCTTGCCAAGTTACAGGGAAGAGTTTTTTTGGAACCCATAGTTTCCAAACTTTCTCCAGCTATGCAATTTAATTACATCTAGCAAAATGACAACAGGGCTCATAATTAGCCTGGAGATTAATTACTACAAAATCAGTCCAAACACTACAGCTACCAAATTCAACACAAGTGCTTAGGCAAAAAGAAAGGAGTTTCTCAATACCCAACAGAAGGTGGACAGGGAAGATGTGTTTATGACCCCCTTCTCATGAGTTTAAATATACAATCTTCTGTGCAAAATGCTTTGTGTCTTTATAGCCAGAATATCCCTAAGTATTGTTATTTAATTTAGTTTTTAAAATATTTTTCTATTGATTTTTTTTAAAAGGAGAGAGAGATAGAAACATTGATCTGAGAGAGAAACACTGATAGGCTACCTCCTGCATACCTCCTACTGTGGATCGAGCCCGCAACCCAGGCATGTGCCCTGACCAGGAATTGAACCTGGACTTCTCTGTACATGAGACAACACTCAATCCACTGAGCCACACCAGCCAGGCATCCCTAAGTATTTTTAAAAGAACCAGATTAACACCCTGGCCAGTTTGGTTCAACGCTATTTAGAGCGTCGGTCCGCAGACCAAAGAGTCTCGGGTTTGATTCGGGTCAAGGGCACGTACCTCAGTTGACACATTGATGTCTCTCTCTCTCGCCCCTCTCTCCCTCCCACTCTATCTGAAGATAAATGGAAAAGTATCCTCAAGTGAGGATTTTTAAAAAAAAAACCAGACTCACAAACATCCAAGTAGTAATATCATATATTATGAAATGTAAAAAGACTGAGGTAAATTTTCTTTCTATGCAAATTTCTGCAACTTAGAGCTCCTTCCCTTCTCATTTCATTGAGGCATCTAGAAACCTTACATAACCCACCTGCTGGTTTCTAAACTGTGAATGAAAGCGTGATGAAGAGAAAATACTTTGCCGTACCTCGCATTCGTCCCATGATCCCTAAAAGTGCCTGTAAGTCCAGAGTGGGCCACCACACCCCAGACAGACTGAAAAACACATTGCCAAATCAAAGACTGAACATCCACAACCACCCCTCAGAACCTCCTATTTCCTACCCAAGAATGGCTGAAAGGAACAGAATGGGTTAGATAGAGAAAGGAAGGAGTTGATCCCCTTTATAGATGCTTCAATTTCTTCTTCCCTTTGACCTACTAGTCGCGTGAGGTACTTTTAAATATATACAGACCTGGGATCCAACAAAGGCGAGTTAAATCCCCAAGTGATTCTAATGGGCACCAGAGTTGAGAACGCTGGGTCAGGAGTCGCAAAGAGGTTGGCCAAGACTTGGGAAATGAACAGAACTGGGTAGTGGACAAAAAATTGGGCCAGAAAGAATGAAGCTGCAAATCAGAATTCCAGAAGCTTGTATCCAAAAGAAGTTAAAGGTGTGTAGTAATGGACACTTGATTTCTTTTCTTTTTTAATAATTTAATTTTTTTCAATTGCAGTTTATATTCAATAGTATGTTGTATTAGTTTCAGGTGTACAGCAAAGTGGTTACAATCATACACTTTATGAAGTAACACTTGTTTCTTAAACCATGTACAGAACAAGTAAACTGTCTCCTAATTAGAAGCTGATAGGATCATAGGTTTGCTTATTTGTCTGTGTGTTTATAGAAGTTGGAGTCTTGGGTTTGGGATTTTAAAAAAATAATCCGAATATTGACTAAAAAGAATAGCTGTGTTCATACAACCCAAAGGGAAATCCATGGGAAGAAAGGAGGGAAGAAGCGAGCCTGGAGGGGGCCTGTGGAAAGATGGAAGCGACACGTCTGCGCATGCACAGGCCTCAGGCTTGCTCCCCAGCCGACGGGGACTGGCGGAAGCTGCTGCAAAGCCATTTGCTCGCACAAGACTGGAGGAGAGAGTACATGGCTGCCAGGAGAGGAATGTTGTCAGAGCGACTTCAGAACAGCACAGCCGTGCCCTCCCGCGCTGCGAGGCCCGACCACTGTGCCACCAGCCGCACCACCATCTGTACAGGGCTGCTATCCGGGGCCGGGCCAAACCGAGCTGCGCCTCCACCAGCCCTGGGCAAGATCGGAGCAGGCAATGCCCAGGGCACGGCTCTGCTGGCGAGGGTGCCAGGGCAGCAGGCCCAGGAGCCAGAAACCTCAGGACCGCCTCCAGGGTGGGGGTGCACGTGCACACACCCACACCTGGACTCCCAGGTGGGAAATGATGCTCAGCTCCTGAGGCGGCATTGTTGAGGTCGGCTTGGTGTCGCCAAGATTTGAAATGGGGAGGCATGTGTTCAAGACTCAGTTCTGCCTCTTGTTTCCTGGATAACCACTGGCAAAGCATTTCATTTATGTGAGCCCCACTTTTCTCATTTGTCAGTGGAGGTAACACAGACTTTTAGAGTTCACCAAGTCTAACCACATCATTTTACAGAAGAAATTGAAAACCAGAGGATATAAAGTGAATTCTCAACTTCACCAACTAACTGATGGCTAAGCAGAATTCACACTAAATATCCCAGCTCAGTCCAGTTTTCTTCCCCACTGCTCCCTGGCTCTTTGGTAGCTACCCATTTGTATTTCTTTTTAAATTTTTTTCTTTATTGATTTTTAGAGAGAGAGGAAGGGAGAGGGAGAGAGAGATAGAAACATCGATGAGAGAGAACATAGATCAGCTGCCTCCTGCATGGCCCCCACTGGGAATCGGGCCCACATCCTGGGCCTGTGCCCTGATCCGGAATCAAACCGACAGCCTCTTGGTGCATGGGTAGATGCTCAACCACTGAGCCACACCGGCCCGGGATCCCCATTTGTATTTCTTAATCCCTTCTTCGCCCTTCCTCTCAGTCCCCAACCCCCCTCCCATCTTTTCCTTCTTTTTAAACTCGTTTCCAGGAGTCCTAGGGGCTTGTGGAAGGCGGTAGAAGTGATGTGCATCATCAGCCCCCCGCCTGAACCAGAGCTCTGCTCTCTGAGTCCCTTTCATCCTCCTGTGAGGGGGTGCTGAGGCCAGAGGGGCAGCCGGGAAGCACACTGCCTAACCACCATGCTGTACACCTGCGGCTAACATCAACTATTGAATGTCAGCTGTCATTGAAAAGTAAATAAAACATCCATATATCCTATTTTAAAAAAGAAGGAGAAAAAGGAAGAGGAGGATAAGAAGGAAAAAGAAAATGCACCAGTATTAAACCATAAAGTATAAACAAATCTTGAAAGATTACAAGAACATTGGGATTGGATTGGCGAAAATTTTTCAAAAGGGGTCATCAGAAATACTTTATTAAATACAGGGTATATTATATATTATGCTTAAGTAAGATATATAATATTCGATTTTAATATTAAATGTATTGAATACATATGTTCTCTATATAATATGTAATATTATATATATATATTATAATTCACATATGATAGACCTCTACTATATAGCCTTTGGAATTTATAGAGGCAGGGAAGATCTTTTATACTAACATGAAAAAATGTTACTAATGTACTAATGAACAAAAGAACAAACATCAAAACTATGTAAATAATATAAATATATTATATGTGCATGTAAGATGGCTGTATAACAAAAATGACAAACATAGTGTTTGTTATGTAAATGCCTACAACATTGCTACAAGCACCATTTGTACATTAGAAAACTGAGACACAGAGAGGTGAAGTCATTTGCCCAAGGTCGCAGAGCTACAATGAGTAAGTGGGGGGGGGCTGGGCCCCAAATCCAGGCCATGTGCCTCCTGAGCCCGTCCTGGGAGCACCCTCAGCCTCACGGAGCAGCACAGACGGCTCTGAAACAGGGGCGTTCGGGAGGTGAGGGTGGACGGCTTCCATTGTACTTTTAAGTTTCCCTGTTCATAATCTTTCATAAGAATGTGTGACTTTTGTATGTAAATTTTGTTTTCAAAATTATTATACCATAAAATTGGCTTTTTTTATGTGTGCAGTTTTATGAATTATAACACGCTTGGATCCATGCAACCACCAGCACAATCATGATACAGACCAGTTCTAGTATGCCCCCAAACTCCCCCTTGCTCTCACTGTATAATCATACACTCCCCCCACCCCAATCCCTGACACCCACTGATGTACTTTTCGCCACTACAGTTTGACTTCTTGAGAATGCCATGCAGTAGTCTGTTGAGATTGGCTTCTTCCACTCTGCAAAATGCCTTTGAGATTTAGCCAGGTAGTTGTATACACCAACAATCTGTTCCTTTACATTCCTGAGTAGTATCCCATCATGTGGATGGAGCGGTTTGCTAATCCATTCGCCCACTGAAGCGCATTTAGATTGTTTCTAGTTTGGGTGATTATGAATAGAGCTACTATAAACATAGTGTACATGTTTTTGTATGAATACAAATTTTTAGTTCTCTAATACCTAGGAGTGTGCTTGCTGAGTTTTATTACATGTATACATTTAACTTTATATATGTGAAGCTGCCAAACTCTTTTACAAAGCTGCTGTTCAGTTTTGAATGTCTACCAGCAATGCCTGAGTGCCGCTGTTGCTCCACACCCCCACCATTTGGTATTTTCAGTGTTGTGGGTTTTTTTTTTTAATTTTAGCTATTCTCATAGGTGTATAGTAAAAATAGATTGCTTTTGAATTTATAAAATGGAAAAGAATCTAATGGTATTAGCAAGTATAAAGCAAATAGGCTATTGCCTAAGCTTCTGATAGGTAGAGAGATAAATAAGAACTGTTCTGGAAAATTCCATTTACGCATTAACTATTTCTCCTGTGTCTCTGCTGTGCTCCTTCTTTACATGTTTCAAAGCCATAGGACTATTCATGTACTTTATGATTTTACTTTTTATTTTATCATATCTGTTTTCTATTTTGTTATAATGTCCAGAGTTTGTTTTTGAAACACAATATTGAAATGCAATTTAAAATAGAGATCAAATAAGATCGTTTATTTACCTCTACGTAATTATTATTTATATTAATAACTTTTAATGTAGGTAAACATTGCCTTCTATAAGTACACAAGTGAAAAGGAGAGGAAGTCCAGATACAGTGCCCTCAGTTATAGAATTTCGCCTACTTGTCCCACCCCGACTGTCTCTGTTTTGTCTTCTATAAAAAGCACTGTAACTGGGGGGTGTCGGGTACAACATAGGGAATACAGTCATTAATATTGTAATAACTATGTATGGTGTCAGATGGGTACTAAACTTATTGGGGTGATCACTTCATAAGATATATAAATGTCTAATGACCATGTTGTATACCTGACAATACTATAATATTGTATGTCAACTATAGTTTAATTTTTTTTTAATTTAAAGAAATCACCATAACAGGTAGCAGAGTTAGTTTATTCCCTACTAATGCCCTTTGAGTGTTTGGCAATGAGAAATTAATAAAGGAAGATATAAAGACCAATTGATTTTCTGGCTTCCAATTGTCCCCTTTGCAGATTATTTATGGAAGCAAGAAAGAAAATAGAAACAAGGCGAACAAGTGTATCCGGGCTGGACAGAAGCGAGGAGCTGCCAGGGCGTCGGTCACAGTAACCCCTGCCGGCTCAGGCCCTCCCTGCCTCTATGCCGTGGCCTTCTTGCCAATCCAGGGCCGCAGGGACTATGGGTGCAATGCGTTAGCATCTCAAAGACCTCTTTTTCCTCATTTTGTACAGATTGTCAATAACATCTTCAACGATACAAAGAAAGCAAAAGCAAAACGATAACTTCTGAAAATAAAAATCCATTATTACAGAAAAACGGCTGACCAACTCAGCCTTAGATGGAAGGGAGTCGGGAAAAAAATTTCCCTCAGAAACTGCATTTACCCAAAGAAAGTACTACGATCAGGGAAAGACATGCACTTCTCCCCAGGGGCAGCCTCATACGGGTCCCCGACCCCAATTCTCCTAACTGGAAATGCTTTTCATAATTCTTTTCTGCAGGGTCCTAATCATAGAAGCCTAGACTTACAAGTTCGGTTGAATATATGATTTTACATTTTAGTCCAGATTTCACAGAGAGGACACAGACGCCTGGAGAAGGGAAATGATAACCATGTCAGAGAAGAATCACAACAAGAAAGAACGTTTTCAGATACTCAGTCTATAGTGTGGCTCAAATTTAGTTATTTTATACATTTGTTATGCCTTTCAAGGAGACCTGTTCAAATGCATTGCTTTCGGATATTACTGCTATCACCTATGACAAATTGTGTTTTCAATGACAGCTCATTGCAGAAATGGCCTTCAAGAAAGGAGAAAAAACAGGAAGAGGAAGAGGAGGAGAAGGAGGAGGGGGGAGGGGCAAAGGGGGGGTAGAAAAAGAACCTTCAAAAGAACCTTCATGAAAAACTACTGCCAAGTAGTTGGGGGAAAACACTTTTTTATTAAAGCTGTTTTTAAGAATAAACATCCCCATTCCTAATGAGTTCCAGCTGGTCCTAAATATTGTACAATTTTACCATATTTTAATTGTATTCTAGTATTACTGTCATATGGAACAAGATGTGTAATACAGCTGGAAATTAATTTCAATTTCTAAATCAGTTTTTAAAGAATTAAACTCACCACACTGCTTTTACTGTCACTATTTATCCAAGAACTACTGGCCTTCAGAGTGACTGAGACTAAACCAGATCCAAGAAAATGGATGAGATTTCTGGAAGCAAAGATAAGTCATAGACTTTGTGTTTCCAAGGAGTTTATTTCTTGGCTATATAAAAATATATTCAAGTTTATTTATGACTTCAAATCCTATCTCATTTTCATGTTGAGGGTGGGGAGCACCTAAAACAGTAGGTCGGGCTCGGTGACCTCTCGTCTTCGGGCACTAGCAGAGTGACTGCCACTGCTGGTTAAATCTCCTGGAGCTTCTCCGCACGGTACATAAATGAATACTTGTATTCCAGGGCTTCATAAATAATAATCATCAAACCCTAACTATGTGTCAGACACTCTTTTAAGCAAATAGCATGTGCCAGTTCACTTAATTCTCCAATGAACCTATGAGGTGAGTAGCACTGCTATCCCCACAGTGCAGCTGAAGGAACTGAGGCAGATGAGGTTAAGATCCAGGTTATCAAAATCATACAGCATATGAAAGCAGAGCTGGGAAATGAGCCCACGTTTGTGGAGAATCAAAACCCATTTACAAAGGACGTAGTTAGTTAAAGAGTTAATTTAAGTTCACATGAGACTAGCAGGGGATATGCAGTAAATTACAACGAATTAACATGAATAACTGTGGTCTGAGTTCATGGTTAACTCTGCCTCACTAATAGCTTTTGTTAAAGCTAGTAGCAAAAAGTGATCCCACTGCTAAGAATATATCTTAAGCACCCTGAAACATCCATCAGAAAGAATATATGTACCCCCATGTTCATAGTAGCACTATTTACAATAGCTAAGATCTGGAAGCAGCCCAAGTGCCCATCAGTAGATGAGTGGTAAAAAAGCTGTTGTACATTTACACAATTGAATACTATGCAGCTGTATAAAAGAAGGCTCTCTTACCCTTTGAGACAGCATGGAGGGACCTGGAGAGTATTCTGCCAAGCAAAATAAGTCAGTCTGAGAAAGACAAGTATCATGTGATTTCACTTATATGAAGAATCTAATGAACAAAATAAACTGACCAACAAAATAGATCCAGAGACATGGAAGTAGGGAACAGACTGACAAACCTCAGAGGGAAGGGGGAGAAGCAGTGGGAAGAGATAAACCAATGAACTTATTTGCATATATGTATAACCAATGGACACAGACAATGGTGTGGTGAAGAGGGGGAGCAGAAAAGAGAGGGTCAATGGGGGGAAGGGGGGCATCTGTAATACTTTCAACAATAAAGATAAGAAAAATAAAATAAATATGCCCGGCTGGTGTGGCTTAGTGGATTGAGCATCGTCACATGGACTGAGAGGTCCTGGTTCGATTCCTGGTCAGGGCACATGCCCAGGTTGCGGGTTGTGGACTCGATCCCCAGTAGGGGGCATGCAGGAGGCAGCCAATCAATGTCTCTCTCTCACATCGATGTTTCTATCTCTCTCTCCCTTTCTCTCTCTCTAAAAAAAATAATAATAAAAAACATTTAAAAATACATGCACACATACATACATACCTTCCTTTTTTAAAATGAAGTGATTGGAAGCAGACCCTTATGCTGGGCCGCAATGCTGTCTTCCTGCCTGGTGCTGATGTGCGCCTTCTGCTTCCAGTCGCTCCACATGTTGCTCATCCCTGCATTTGAACCACTCAGTGCCTTTTTCCATAACGAGTAAATCTATTGCACGGAGTTCTAACTTCCTTCTACTATTGCACAAATGGCAGTCGCTAAAAGACAGAGCTTGATGGCCTTCACTGTAAAATGTTCATGTGATGTTCCATTGCTCTAATTACTGGTTTCTATCTTCACCAGCATTGAAAATGTAACTCCTCCAACTGAGGCTCTGTCCAAATGCCTTCGGGAACCCATGAATATCCTCCGCGTTTCATGGATCTGCCTGGCTTTGGCAGCACCCAGCTGGAGAGCCCTCTCTAGACCACAGCTTCTTAATCTCTGAAATTCACATGCGTCACCTACAGATCGTCTTAAAATGCAACTCCCAGCTCCCTGTCGGGGGTAAGATCTGGGAGTCTGCATCTCTAACAAGCTTCCAGTGATGCGTATGCTGCTTCAAAGACCACACTGCAAGTGGCAAGGATTTAACACACTTTTCCTTTCTTCCTTCCCAGTTTCTTTTATCCCATGGTCAACGCCCCAGTGTCCTCCCTGTCTCCAGACCACACTGCAAGTGGCAAGGATTTAACACACTTTTCCTTTCTTCCTTCCCAGTTTCTTTTATCCCATGGTCAACGCCCCAGTGTCCTCCCTGTCTCCAGCTCTATCCCTGGGTTATAGTATTTTCACATGCAACAAATGTGGTCTCATCAGGTTTTTCTATATTTTCTTATTTCTATAGTCATCGACATGTATATTTCTATGCTCTCTTAAGGACATATTTGACTAAATAATCCATAATATTTCTCAAGGTAATAATTCAGAATTCAGGGCAACAGAAAGAATGAGAAAAACACCCTTCTTGTTACCCTTAGAAATATTTCATCCACAAATAGATAGGCTGTGAGGTTGCCCTCTCCTCGGCTCGTATTTATTCTTCTCCAGCAGCTAAAGGTGAAATTAGGAGGAAATGGAAAATAGATGAGAGCAGAGCTTTGCCCCAGAGAGCTTTCATCAGTAAAGTACCAAAGTAATTACTGCACCTGACAAATTCCTACTCCTTGTTTTAGCCCAGTTTTAATAAAAGAAAGATTCAACAATGGTTTATATTACTCGGCATTGCCTTTAATTTCATCAAGCTCCAATATGAAGACTTGCCACATTTACACTAAACTGCTTTTTTCTCCCGAAGTTCATTTGTGAAGGCAGCCGCTGGGGTTTTAATCATCTTTCCCTCAATCTTTCATTTCCAACACACTGTGATTGATAATGGTTCTCCCAGGCCCCCCTGCAAACTAGGCAAGTTCTCCTTCCTGTCAGCCCCCGGTAGTCAGTGGTAGAGAAAGCATCCGCTAATTAAGAACTGAAAGGCCATTTCAAATGCTCTGGCCGTACAAACTGAGCAGTTCCCAGTCACGGCGGCCACATCCACGGGTAAGGCCCCGCGACCTGCTGGACCAGGCTAGATTGCACCGGGCCAGGGAACAGCAAGCACGTTCCTGGCGTTTCAGAAGTTCTGTTGAATTCTGGAAAATGAGATGCTGCTCGTGTTTGAGAGCACAAAGCCCTTAGAATAACCTTCTCAGTATTAAGCAGATCACAAGAGTTTAAATCTCCATCGCTGAGGCGCCATTGTGTCAAGCAGCACTTAGAAAAACCTTGAAAATGTTTTATGCTTCCAAGATAATTCTTTTAGCCTTGATGCTACTTAAAAAGTTCATTTCCTGTGACTTTCTCTAAAAATCTGTAGGCAGCAAGCTCATCCCTTTTGCGTGATTTGAAGAGTATTTAAAATCCAGTCTAATTTGTGAGCAAGAAGATACAAAATTTATATTGCAGAAATTTGAGTTGGTAATTAACATGCAATTAAAATATGGCATCCATGATGTCTATGGAACAAAAATACTCAAAAGTACCTCATTTCAAAAATGCTGGGACATTTCTAATATAGAAGTGTACCTACTATGTTCTAATAGGGCTTTTTATTTTTAAAGATTGTAGCTGACTTAAGTCTTCTGAACCAGGAAGCTGACCCAAAATCTAAGGCAATGCCTTGGAGCACCACACTCAAAGTGCTGGGTCCAGAACATTGCTCCTAAAACTAGAAATGACCCCCACCAAATGCTCAGCCCTGACCAGACAAAAAATAATAATAAATCTCCCTATTCCTGAGGTCTGATAATAGGTGTTTTCATGAAATGTCAATGAATGAGCCAAGAACAAGACGCATCATCTCCAAAAACGTCTGTGCTGGTGAGAGAGCAGGTGCACAGGATGGCAGAGATCTGAGCAGCTATCAGAACAAAGATCGGCAAGGTGGTAAGACAGAGAAGGATGGCAGCGGGTTGCTTTCATGGGACGGACCAGTGACCTTCCTATGACTATACTCATCAGAGAACAATTTGGATGAGGTCAAGCAACTCAGCAGGTGGTATTTAACCTATCTACCTGGCCAGATGCACCTGCCAATTTGTGAGGAATCTGAATTGCCTTGGGTTTCACCTATTTGTGAACATGAGAAAAATTTCAAAAATGGTCAGGAAGTAAAAATTTGCTGATGTAGAGCGGCACTTGAGTCTCCCTACATATATTGAGTCACCCCCAGTACCTTTGGGGCATCCTCAGAGAGGTCTTGCATGGGTTTCAAACATGTTCCATTTGTTCTTCCACTTTGGCAGCCACTGGAGTGTCAGATGTCAGCTAAGGAATCTGAGGATGGCTCTCCAACACTGACACCGCTGTGTGTCCTCCTGAGAGCGGCCTTCTCCAGGGCTGGGTCCTCCAGGAAACCTGGAAGAGTGGTTCATGCCCTGAAGATGGCAGGACCTCCCTCTGTGCCCTTTACTGTTCTTTGAACGATACTCCGTGCAGAAATGCAGAGATGATGCCATCCCTTTCCGTAGGACACAAACCCAGCGCGAGGGCTGAGCTGAGGAATCGAACGTTCTTGCCTCCATGTCTCCATCTCTGCATCCAGCTATGAGAATCAAAATCATTCCAAAATCCCAAAGCATTGATGAAATGCTTATATGTAATTGGAGGCTTGATATTAATAAAGTGAATTAAAGGTCTCTTCTAAGACCTTACATTTTGAGAGAGAGCATCAGAATAACCCATATATGGACTCCCTGGCTGTGTTCTCCAGGTTGAATGGAAAGTTCCTATTTCAAGTAGTCTGCCCCATAAACACACTTGCCTTCCACCATGCGAAAATAAGATGGAATGTGACAGGAGCACAGTAAGGCTCACCAGAGACACCTGTGGGAAGGAAAAAATGACCCAGAGACTTTTTTTAAATTTTCTTTAGAATATATAGAAACTTTGGCTTAAGAATGTGAGCTTCTAAGTGCTCCTTCAGACAAAATACTGTACATTCTCATATTTGAATTTCTCAAATTCTTTTCTAGAGAACTGCACACAGCTCCAGACCCACACAAAATTAAAGGTGAGAGCAGCTCAAACATCGCCTGGGCTAGCCAGGTGTGGCCTTTCTCTCGTGTGCTGACTGGCCAGACAGCGGGAGTGGGGAGGGCGGGCAGGGTGCCGGTGGGGGCGGCAGCTCCCTCCTCCCCACGACGGGGCTTCCGGATGGCACGGCCTGTTCTGCAGCAGAGGCTGCATATTTTCCAAAAGGTATTTAGTGACCAAAGGAGACAAAATCTGAACATCTGCCCTAAGTAAGTGTATCCATAAACAAATCCCTAAGAACCCAACAATACCCTCCAGAGAGCAAACACTCTTCTTCCAACACATTTTGTGATCTTCATTTGAAGTGAATTCAGGATTAACAGTTTGATTTGGTTGTTGATTTGAGAATCTATAGGTAGGAGATAACAAAAATAAAATATATCCAATACTTCTCAAGGAGGCGGGAAGATCACCTGGGGAGTTTGTAGGAATCGAGATCACTGACCTTGCTGCAGCTTTAATCACTGTTTACAGTCATTGTACGTAGTGTAATTCTACGCATCCATGGCTTTTGCCACGCGACTTGGAATCCCTGCCCTGCTTCCTTCACGTCGAGCTTGGCCTTGCGTCTTGCCAGTGAATGGTGTGTGTAAGAGAGAGCATGAGAGTTCATGCCTGGAACTCCATTGGCATCACTTGTTTCCACTGGCTCTCTTGAATCCCTGCCACTTGGCATATGAAGAGCAGGCCCTGGGTAGCTGCTGGTCTGAGACACATAAGAAACCCATGGAGCAGTCAAAACCCAACCCGAGCTGTAGCTCAGAGCCTGGGAAGCAGGGTCCAGCCTCACCCAGTTCAAGTGCCAGACCCACAGAACAGTGAGCAAGTTTTGGAGATGCTCAAAATGCAACCCTATTGCACAAATAATTGAGCAACCCTCTCCTCCCTCTGAGTCCTACATAAGACATATATACATACATGTGGTCCTTCATCCCGAGTGGCTGAATCCATGGAGTATGAACTGATGTATAACATCCCTAAAATAGTCTAGAGACATGTTTCTAAATGTATGCGGCAGCAGGCAACATCCAAGTACTTTAATTCTACAGCACAAACTTGTAGGGTGGTACAGAAATTTACCGTATGATTGTCTATTTATTTCCACTTTGTGCCAGGATATAAATTTTCTTCATCTTTCCATTACTTGCTCATCATGAGATTACATGATCACTTAACACATCAATTCTTCAAAGGGGGCAGTTTCAATTACATGGAAGTCTCCCAACATTGTCATTAGGAAGGAAACATAGTAGGCGGCAAAATCCCAGGCTATACGTTCACACAGAAGAACTAATGATTACCTCCAAAGTCCACATTTCCTTAATTACAGCATCACGTTCAGTGAAGTTAAAGCTTTGTCAGTCATCTGCTAGAGTCTCTGAGCTTGAGAGGTTTATGTGTTATGGCGGGAAGGATATCTGTCTCATCCAGAACGGATGTGTAGGACAAGGGAAGGTTACCGTCAAAACACAATGAAACAGACTGCACCGCAGTCTTCCTTTTTAAAATGGCTAATAAATAGAAGAGCAAATCCTCTCTGCCGTTACATGTCTCTGAATTCTGCACTCTCATGACACCTGGAAAGGGTTCATGCTACAGAGTGCACACTCAAACATGAAACGCTTCATTGTTAGTCCCGACGATGGCATAAATTAATGACGACTCTCTACCAAGAAAATACAAAATTCGAAGATGTTTCAGAGCAATGTCTAATTTTTTGTGTGTGCAGGGCCCAAATATGATATAATAAATACATTCAGCTAGTGATTCTTGGGCTAGATGTGACAAACTATGACCTAAACGAAACCAACACTCTTGTTTTCTGTGATTATTTCTTCTCTGAAGGATAAAGTAAATCAAATCTAGATGTTTTACAGAATAAACTATTAAGCTGGGCTCAGGACTGCTCTATAATCTGGAGAGGGTTGGCCCATGGAGTTGGGGGGTGGGGAGAAAAGTGGAGTGAAAGGGAGAGAGAGGAAATACATCCTATTGAGGATGACGGGAAAAGGAAATGACCCAGTCTTTTCTTGTTATACCAGACGACCCTGTTACTCAACTGACCTACATTTTCTTTTCATGTTTGTGAATGGTGTAGGGAAGGGAAGAATATTTTCCAGGAAAGGGGTCTGGCTAAAGTAATGTTAGACAGCATAGTCCCATGGAAAAGGACGTCAGATCTGAGTTTCAGTCCTAGCTTCACCATTAATTCTCCCTGTAGCGTTGCATCTACTCAAGCTCCTCTGAGTCTCCATTTTATCACCTGCAAAATAGTTAATCCCTAAACAACCTCCCTTCAATGAGTATAGATAACTAGCACAAAATCATCTGTAGACAGTGCTATGCAAACAGTATTATTCTAGCTAAGTGAGGCTTACCAAAAATTGTCTACCTCTCTACTTGGATTTATTGGATCATATACTTTTGTAAGTGATGTGGTAGGCAATGTAGCCAAAAGGCAAATGATTCGCTCTAAATGAGTCTAGCAAACTTTTATTACAAGTGATTTTTCAGGAACAGATATCAAACAATCTGACTCAGTTTACCGTTCTACAGTCATTATCCCACACTGGCCATCCTCTTTCTAGTCACAACAAGCCACTGTCATACCTTAACCATTCGCTTTCTGTTTCGGTTCATGCTAGTCCCTGCCTAGACCCCTTCTGCATTACAGCCCTGACAAAAGTCACCAACACACGGTTTTGGAGGAAACACCCATCCCCTCCACACCCACACCCTTGAATGTACTTCCTTATGTCTAACTCTCCCTTTCCCCTCAAAGTCTCTCCCAGCTTCTCCTACAGTGTCCTCTTTCAGCCTTCCTCTCGGTGGCTTCCACCCACCCTTCCCTCGGGCACACCAAACTAACCCTCACCTTGCCACGTACTCACAGAGTGACAAAGGTACAGACCAGCCCATTCCATGAAGCCTTGGCTTCAACTGGTACTAGCAGAGGCTTCTTCAGACTCTTTCTGGAAGGAAGAGTGGCGTCCTGTTGGGGGGAAGGGTGTGATTAAAACTCTTCTCACCTCCTCTACCAGCGCCACTGGGTGGAGGTGAGGGACCCAGAGGCAAACACATCTGGTCTCCACTACAAGTCACCATCTTCTGTAGGTCACCTGGGCTAGTGGATCTGAAGACCAGAAACAGCTCACAGGACTGCTCTTAAAAGCCCCATTCCAACTGAAGTCCAGAATATAATTCCTCCGGTCATAGTACCCTGAGAGTACACTTCCTGATTTCCTGGGTCAGTTTTTACTTGACAGAAACTCATATTAACTCCCGGAGACAAGTAAGATGCTGGTACAAAGTTCGCTCCACTGCTCTGGTTACCAGGTCTCTGCTCTTGTAATGGGGGTGGGAGCTTCAGTTCATTCCACCAGCGAAGAATAATTTAAGCATGAGTGTGTGTTTCATAAGGAAGTACATGACTGAAATTACTCGCATGTATAAACAAAGACCCCCAAAGACCTAACGTGGAAAAGAACACCCTGCTTGTGGATTCTCATAAGTACACTTGCTGAGTTGAGAGTCCCAAAAGGTTCAGCAAGGGTGTGAGTGTCTCGGGAGAGTCTGGGTAATGTGTTTCACCTTATCTGACTCTTTCCCATCAAATTAATGGAAGATTTAATTTAGATTTCAAAAAACATAATTGAAATAGTCTTATGCACAGAATGGTCCAACGAAAACAAATTCACTGCGACATCACACGAGTCTGAGATAGACAAATCAAAAACCTTTCCATGGATCTTATGCACATTTTTCTTTTACAAAAACAAAGCAGACAAATCGATTATTTCTCTATCTTTCTCATAGGATAGATACAGGGTTTATACACACACATTTTTTAAGTGTTACATTCTTCACAGATATGCAAACAAATCTAGGCTCAGTGGTGAGGGGTTAATTATCCTCTTAATGTCCTTGTTATATACCTTTTTTTTTTTTTCTAACTTCATAATTTTGTCTCTTTCTTTTTTCTACTACAAAAATTGAATCCTTGAAATCCCAAAATACTAGAATCTGTATGTTGACAGTAAGTGTCCTGGATTTTCAGAACTTGTTTTTAAAGCAAAAGGATAGAGGGAACTTGAGATAAAACCCTCGGATCTAAGCTTGACTGGTAACAACTTTGCCACTGACCCCAGCACGTGACCGAGGGCACATCACTTACCCTCTTGGTGTCAAGTTCCTTCATCTGGAAAATGAAGGTGCCGTAATAAGGGCTCACTGCTTCAAGGAAGAGTCATGAATAATTCATTTCCCACCCTCGAAACCAGAATCGTGCAGCACAGTAATAAAATATAAGCAATAATGAAGACACAGGTGTTTTAGGATTCTTAAGTTAATGAGCTAAAGTATTACTCGGTTTTCTGACGCAATGGCAGACGTATTTCAAAACTTGGGTATTATTAACCCTTAAACTGGGAAAAGGTTCTCATCGAGAAAGCATGGGGTGGGGTCTCTGAGGGGTCTGGGAACCTCAAATGTATGGTCATCGAATTGTGTACTGACGGTACAAGTTCAAGAATTGATGCCGTTGTGAGGGATCTAGTCCTTCCCTCCCGGAAATGACCTCGTTTTACCACACAGCTCTTTTCGGTGGCCGGTTTCCAATGGGAGGTCAGAATCATCTTTATATACACTAAGTCGGGACCCCTTTCAAAAGAAAACATCTACTTTGTTTTTCTCATTATCAAGTCCCCATAAAATTATATGGAAATGTATTTAGCGAGAGAGTCACCCATTATCTTACCTCCTTTGCGAAAACAATTTGGTAGTTTCTCCACAGTTTTATGAAAATAGAAATATGCATTATTTTTACTCTTCATATTTTAATAAAATCTTGTGTACACTATATATACATTGTACAAAAGTGTCTTTGTTTTTAGAAATGCTTCCTGGTCAGCAAGCATAACTCTATCTCATTTTTTCTCAGCCACTGTATCGGATTCCTTCACAAATCTATACCATAATATGGATATCTTATTGGTCTAATTTTTCCTCATCAAAATTTTCTGTTCAGATTACCCTTACACACATAATATTGCGGTACATGTAAATGTCCCCTTCAGAGTAATCAACCCAAGATGGGAGCCTGCGATCATATTTTAGGCTGTCTTTTGGTTTATGAATAAACCAACATGCCAGGATCCACGATTCAGTCAAACATGGCCCAGCACACGGTCCCGTAGGCAGAGGAGGGCTACGCGGAATTGTAAGTTATTATGTGCGATAACAAAATTAGCCATTTGCCTCAAAATGATTACATCTTTTTTAAAATGTCTGCTCCCTTTGTTTGCTATAAATATTCATTTAGAGTCATAAACTATACTAAGCAGCATTTTGTCTTCATCGCATCAAGCAAATGCACTGAGGCATGAGGGCTGCAGGAGCCGCCGAGCAGAAGACCGCGCTGTTAAACGCTCGGAGCCGCTGGAGCGAGGCCAAAGCAATCTCGGGAACACGGCCGCAGAACGTGCAGAAGCACCCACGTCTGGGGGGGTGGGGGGGAATTGCTCACGAAGGGGAAAAACACAGCTCTCGTGATATTCCGTAAAACTGAGTGTGTGCGGAGTCAGATTCGGATAAATGGTTACAGTTATGCTATATAGTAAATTCATCAAGAAGCCATGGCCATTGAACAGACATATAGAATGAAACATTTTGTAGGATGATTTTCTTTTAATCACCCAAAGGTCTAATAGGGCGTTTGGCCTGCTTCCCTAATAAAAGTTAAATAGCTTTTGCCTCCTGTCAAAATGAAGTCGGCCAGCCTACGAGTTCACGTGTGATATCCATAATCGCTGCCCGGTCTCAAGAGACCCTGTGAGATTACTGCCTCTGTCAGAAAATAAGTAATCGGGGAGAGAGAGAGAGGGAGGGAGAGAGAGAGAGAGAGAGAGAGAGAGAGAGAGAGAGAGAGAGAGAGAGAGAGGCATTTCGAGCAGCAGTTTCCTAACCAAAGCGAATGCCAGGCGGCAGTCTGTGTCTCTCCCGTCAGAGCCGTAGGCGGATAGAGAGCAGCAGGGCAGGGAGCAGACGCACAGATCATGCTTGAATAAAACCAAGGGGTAGAGAGTTTGAAACCATCACCACAATTAGACAAAAAATTAGAAAGAAATACAGTTAAAATGACTCACAGCACCAGAAGGGCAAATCTGACCAGCCCAGCAGCCAAGCAGGCAAACAGATCCTAGGAAACTCAGCAGCTACAGGACGAAGGATTGAGGCAGAACACGGCCGGGGTAACAAGAGGAAGGCCAGGAGCTAGACCCGTTCCGAGTGCTCAAACCCTGCTCCAGCTGCCGGTCTGAGTGTCACTCAGACTACTTTCGATTTTAAATAAAACTTTGCCGCTTGTTGCAATTCTCCGTCTCTCTGTTGAAATCCTTTCTCGGAGAGGCGAGAACCTGACATCTGCCTTATTAAGGACTGAGAAAGCAGCACAACCTCCTTCTGTGTCCTCCTGGGCTTGACTCACCCCAAGATTCCTCGCCCACCGCAGAGGCCCGAGTTTCCCTGTGCAAGAGACCACAGCCAGAGGTCAGCAGCTCTGGGCCTCTCTGCAGGCTCCATCCATACCCCTTGGATTGTGGCCCTAATTTCCAATGTGGTCCTGTGGCTTAACTCTCTGCTTCGCCCACCGCCTCCCTCTCTGCTTCATCCCAGTCTCTGTTGTATTTTCTGCTTGGCGTTTAGTAGTGGCTTCAGTCTTGAATTCTGGTGAATGAATCCCTCAGACCCATTCTCCCATGCTGAGCCCAGATCCCAGGACCCAAGACCCTTATCTGGAAGGACATTGGACCTGCAGAGTTGATAAGCCTTTAATTGGTCAATCACACATGGCTCACATGTGTCAGGGTGTGCGTGCACGCATACACACACACACAAACTAATATGTGTATCTACTTGTGTATGGTCAAAACTGTCCAGTTATTTTTATAAGCAAAGCTTAAAAGACTTCCCCAGGACATGACTTCTCCCCCTCCGTATCTTACACCCGTTTTCTCTAGGTGGTTCCTAAGGTAGGAGGGCTCTGGCAGCTCTAGTCCTTCAAGTTCAACTCCAGCAGGAAAACGTCTCCGCCCCTGTTTCTGAGTTCTCAGGAAAACATTTGATTACGTCTCACTGGCTTTCAATCTGTCAAAGACAATCCCTGAACCAAATGTTGTGGCTAAAAACTTTTAAATATGGATGCCTCCCACATTCTCCTGGAGCACAGGGTCTGAGGACTGGAGAGACTCTCCAGGAAAATGCTAGATGTGTGGCTGGAAGAAGAGAGAATGAATGTTGGGGTGAATGATTAAGTGCCTGTACATTAAGATAACCAGACCAGTTGCTTCATCTTTCTGTGCCAGTTGTATAAATTAAGAAGCAGTTCAATCAAGAGTTTCTAACAACTCATGAAATCAGAGAGTATGAAGCCATCATTTAGTTCCTGGCTATTCCAAGTGAGCTCCATGGACCAGCAGCAACAGTTTCAGCAGGAAACTTGTAAGAATTGCAGAATCTCAGGCCGCCTGGACCCACAGAATCAGAATCTGCATTTTAACAAGATCTCCAGTATATACAGTGGAGTTCAAAATGAATGATCCAAACTTAACTCTCAGTTTACAGATACAAAACCGGGGATGAGGCAAATGAAGAGCTTTGCCCAAGCCATACAACCAATCAGTGGTAGAACTGGAACAGGAAATAGAATCCAGGTCTCTCGTCATCCATGGGAAGCTTTTCTCCATGTTGGCGATACTTTGCAGGGCAAATGTGTCAGTTGATCATGATTATGTTTTTAATTGTGTTTTTGTTATTAAAATGTACAAATCAGATGTAAGTCACTATAGCATAATGGTTCAGAGGTGCATCTCTGCAATCGAAGAGGTCTGGATTCAAATCTCAGCTCTAGCTTTTTCTACCTCATAAGTGTGTGAAAGTTGCTTGGCTGCTGTAAAATGCAGTTTTCTCCTCTACTGGCCTTACAGAATTAGAAAGAGACAAGGCATCTATGTATATTACTTTGGTTAAAATTTCTATTCGTATTTTGAGTACACAGATCTCAAAAATATTATTTTTATCTTGATTTCTCATAGAACAACTTTATCCATCCATTCTTTTTCCTTCATTCACATCTTTTCAGGCGTTAGCAATACAAAGATGGATACATGCAAGTACCTGCCATCAGAGGAGACAAAGTAGCAACACATTTGGCTGTGACAAATGCAAACCCATCTACGTGAACAAAGTGCCACCAAAGAACAGGGAAGAAGCAATTAATTTTGCCTAGAAATGGAGGACATTTCTAGTCTCCTAAAAATAAAAAATAAATTACTCAGCCTCCACTTCCAAGGGGGCCTGGGAGTTCATCAAGGTATTGCATTTAATTGCTTTTTTGAGGACTTAACATGCACTGGGTCTTGACAGTTGAAGGCATTAGAATATAAACAAGATAGCACCCCCAGCAGAATCATAGACTCATAATACACAGAGCTAAGAGTGACTAAGTGGATCCCCTGTACCAAAGTGAGACGTGCTATATGAGTGAGAAACACACATGGTGTTCACCACAGCATAACCCAGAACACCTAATTCACATAGGATAATAACAGTGATGGAGCATGGCTTCCCATTTTATAGTGGAGGAAACCCAGGCAAGAAGGGATTGGCCTCAGATAAAGTGGGGGGTGGAGGTTGTTGCTAATCCCATCCAAATGCTTCACTCTGCAGCACTTTTAAATCATATTTTCCTGCTCCCACAACAGTATTTTTCGGAACTTAATCTTGAAATCTTACTAAGGATAAACCCTCTCAGGTGACCAAGGAAACCACCACATGTCATTGGGTCATCGAGCTTTTCAGTGTTACGGAAACAGTTATGACTTGCCTTAAGCAAAGCAAATCCATCTGTGTGTCTTGGCGTGCTCCAAAGCCACCCAACCATCTACAGTCAAACTTCTTGGGTATAAATAGGCCAGGAGGTTGAGACCTAAAGAGTGTCACATTTAACCTCGAGTATATTTTCATAGCCAAGTTGCAACCCCTCCCAAACATTTCTAATGGGCGGCTGACAGACTTATAACTAAAGCAGTTCCAATGTGCCACTATAATAACCTACTTCTTTTGATTGCATTTATTTTTAATGATTATTTTCCCTGCACGCCAATCCAACCTGTACTGCCAACCCAGACAGAGGGGGAGGGGAGGAAGCGGAGGACCGAGAACGTTGTCTTGGGCTGCACTGCCACCTAGAGGTGCCGCTGAGAAACTGGCGCTCTGCTATTCAGAGAGCGTGGAGTTAGAAGACTTTTCACCTGCTGCAAGGGACTGGGTAAAAGGACCTGAAAGGATTCTCTCTGTTTCACTTAAACAAAATATATTTTGACAAAAGCATGACCATGGGTGTGTTCAGTGAAAAATTATTCTTGGCCCTAAAGGAGGTCCTTTAAGGAGTAGTTCCTCTTGGAAATGTTTTTCTCTGCACAGTTCTTGCCATTACAAGTTAGGTTTGATTTGCAGCTTGAACTGAATTGACAGAAAATCATTTGGCAACGGATTGCCACAAAAGTCTGAATAGGTCCATATGGTCAGAACTACAATCAAACTGCAAAATTAAAATGTGTGTACTTATGTTCTGCAAATGACAACTTGACAAGTATATTCTTAATTTTCACCATTTTGAAGGCAAGTGCAGATGTCTGTTTTGTTGACAAGGTCTTTGTCTCCTCTGGCAATGTCAACTTTTACATAAATGCAAACCGTTTTAAGTAAACATGAAGAACTTGTATTTCATGAGGACGTCATTTTCAGATTATTAATACCATAAACACACAAGTGCAGGGGAAAGAGCATTTCAACAGGCTTTGGAAAGATAAGGAATTAGTATCAGTGATACTTGAGATAAGAGATGGACAAAAATCTGTGGAAAATTATTCAAGACCTATGGGATTTTCAGCTGCAACCTCTTTAGGACATTTAAGCCAATAACAGTGCTCTTTGAATTTAAGGAACATACGTACATTAGCAAAAGACCATGTCACTACCTGCCTTTGCATCATTTCTCTGAGATCAAAAAGTGATATGCAAAGGACTACAGAACAAAGCCACAAAAGGGGGGAGGTGGATTATTTGCAGCACAAAAATCTTATTACCTATACAAGTCCAAAATTCAAAAGTAGACAAATTAGCAAGTCCACTCATTGAAAGACGTGGTCATTTTCAGAAGGGCAAAATTTAGCATGGTGAAAATAACTGTTTACAGTTTTTAGTACGTATAATGCTTCTGGTGCTATCTTAGTGCTTTATTCATTTGGTCCTTCAACGACCCTGTGTGGTGAGCACTATCATATACCCATTTTACAGATGAGCACTGTGAGGTCCAGAGAGGTTAAGCCAATTTAGAGGTAGAGCTTGTATCCACACTCAGGTAGTTAGTCTGTCTCCAGAGTCAGAACTCCTTAACACAGGCCCACCTCATGTTACTGAGTTTCACTTCATTGCTGTTCACAGATGTGGTGTTTTTTTTTTTTCAAATGAAAGGCAAGGCCCACCACCTGCCAAAAGATTACAACTCACTTTATTGCTGTGGTCTGGGATCGAACCTCAATATCTCTGCGGTATGCCTGCATTAGGCCTTTATATTACTCCAGTGAAGAACACTTTCATAGGACAACTCAAGAAACTGTACTGCTTTTTCCTGTGGGGTTGTTCAAGATGGTGCCTCAACTTAGTGAAAGTCGTTGCCTTCTTTCCCTGGCCAGTTTGGCTCAGCAGTTAGAGTTTCGTCCTGCGGACCAAAGAGTCCCGGGTTCGATTCTGGCCGAGGGCACACACCTTGGTTGCAGTTAGTCCCAGGCCCCAGACGGGTGGCAACCAATCGATGTGTCTCTCACACCTATGTTTCTCTCTTTCTCTCCCTCCCACTCAGTCTAAAAATAAATGTAAAAATATCCTTGGATGATGATTTTTAAAAAAAGAAAGTCATTGCCTTCTTCATGACCACTCCGGCTGCCTGCTACAGGCTTCCTCTTCTGTTTGGAGGCCCATTCAGGTCAGATCCCCTCCAGATAACAGGAGCCATAATCCTATCAGTGTTCTGGGACCCGATGGCTTGTCCCCCTGGATCCTTTTCCAGTTGGAGCCGAGCCAGACCATTCTTGAGTCCCCTGTGAGGAATTTCCTTTTCCCACCAAGCGTCCTCAGGAGCCTCCCCTCCCAGGCCTCGGGTAAAGGTGACTTTTCTGAGGTTAATTAGAATAGCATGTCTGAGGCAGGTGTTCAATAAATATTTGAATAGGATCAATGGAGGTATTTCCAAAGCTTAATCAAGCCAGAGGCGCTTTCGATATTGATGGGGTGTCTAGCAGCACTTCCAACTTCACCCAAGATCCCTGGTGGCTAAAGATAGAAAGTGGTCGATTGCCTACAGGCATTTCGTGTTCTCCCCAAGATGCCCTCTGGGAGAACTGGAACAATGAAAAGTTTCAATAATAAGGATTTTACTGGTTAAAAAAAAATCAGCCAAGGAAAATAAGGCTCATCTGCAAATGTCATTAAAGTAAACGTCTCTTTGTTGTTACCTTGAAGATCCTTCCGGTGGGGGTAAAGGGAGGTCATTTAAAGGTAACTCCCAGAAGCAGCCACTGTTCATGCAACATGTTTAGTTGGTTTAATTATGAAGTCTGATGCTATGGGGATATAATAAGATCTAAATTATCCATGGGGTTGGGGAAAAGGAGAAGAGAGATACATAAATCCCCAGGCACACCCCTAATACTAATCCCGTTGTACCGTAGCCTCTGTGTCTCTGGTTCAGAAGTATTAAATGAATGAACAAAAGAACCAACAAGTCAACCAATGGAGAAACAAAACAGGTCCATAAGAAAACTGGGATGTCTTCGGGCCAATCAAAGGTAACATGTCACCAGACGCAGTTCTACTCTTACATCTGCATAATGAACAACCATGTGGACATTCCCTCCTGTGTTTAGGCAGAGTGTGCCGCCAGGAGGTGCATGCTGTCTCGTGACCTGGATGGTCTGCCTGGGAGCTGGGGACTTCAGCAAACTGAGCTACACCGTGCCAGACTGTTCATGGCATCATGCCCAAGACAGAGCACCAGTGATGGAGGCCAGGGGAGCCTGTCTGAAATGAGTTGTCAGGACAAAGGAGGCTGTGGTTGGTGTCAGGAGCCAAGAGATAGTCAAGGTCAGGGTACAAAGGTGAGTGAGCCAGAGGAGATAGCCAAGAAGGTAGCAGAGAAGAATAGATATGTGGGAGGGCATTTGGCTTGGCTGGGCTTTCTCTGTGTGTTTATTTTTCAAAGTAGGCAATATAGTTCACCTTATAACAACCTGGGGGTTAGGGGCGCCAATCCCCTGCACAGTAAAATATTTGCACAGAACTTTAGACTCCTCCAAAACTAAAGTTGTCCCTCCATATCCACAGGGGATTAGTTGCAGGACCCTCAAAGATACCAAGCTCTGTGAATGCTCAAGTCTCCTATATAAAATCTCATAGATCAATGCATACAGTCAGTTTTCTGCATCTGAGAACTCTCAGCCACAGATCAAAAACAGTACAGGTATTTATTGAAAAAATCTGCATATAAGTGTATCCATGCAGTTCAAACTTGTGTTGTTCAAGGGTCAACTGTACATGTACATGGAGAAAATCTAAAAAGTTTCCAAAGGGTACACTGAGTGGTAATCTTATTTTCACCCTGTCTCCCAGTTCCCCGATTTTACTCCCCTAAATTTCTTCTGGATCCTTCCACAGGTAGCCTGTACGTATATAAGCACATACATATTTATGACCTTTATATCACACACCTTATCACATTATACTTATTAGTCTGTATCTTTCTTTTTCACTTAATAATACATCTTAGAAATGGACCCACAGCACTGTATGTAGAGCTAGTTCATTCTTCTTGATGGCTACATAATATTCCATTGTATACACTCACCATAATATTCCACTGTACACACTTCTCCATAACCCATTTCTTAAATGTATATGTAGTCCCTGTGCCAACTTTACTACAACGGATAATGCTGCAATGATACACATTTTGGATACACATCTGAAAAAGGAAAACTCCTGGGTTAAAGAATACACATATTTTAAATTGTGATAGGTGTTGGCAAATTAATTTCCAAAGAGGTGATATCAATTCACACTCCAAAGTAGGAGTGTGCCCGTTTCTCTCAAACACTTGCCAACACAATTTATTATCAAACTTTTTGAAATTTCCAAGCTAATCGGTAGGAACAGTGAAACAGTATTGCTGTTTTAATATGCATTATTCTTGTGAGTGATGCTTCATATTATCAAAATCAACTGGGACTTGAGGACTTCTTGGCATCGTGTGTGTTAGACCCATTTCACAGGCATGTGGTCAAAGGAGCCAATACTATGGGACCAGGAGACCGGGGTTTGCAGTTTGAGATGACATCCCATCGACGGAGCACCCACTATGTGCAGACACACTTGCTCCTCACACGCAGCAGACTTTTGCTTTTCACGGTGCTATTCTTTGTGTGACAAGGACTGGTTAGATGATTTTTCTAAAGCCTCATCACGGAGAAGCGGAAGAGTTCGGATTCCAGTGCAGGCAGTGGGATCCACATCCTGCACTCTGTGAGTCCCGGCTTTACTAAGTGCTCACTTGGAGAAAAGACCAGCAGATTTGAGAGCAGACAACCTGGGTGTGTCAAGCTGCTTCTCAGCAGCTGTGTGATCTTGGTAAGTGATGCAAACTCTTTGGCGGGGGGCGGTCTCAGTTTTCTCAATGATTTTGTCCAAAAGCCAGAATTGTTACATTCAAGTCCTTCAGGTGTCAGATTTTATTAGCTTGTAATATGGTAAAAATTCAGAAGTCTTGTATGTAAAAAAAAAAAAAAAAAAAAAGCAAATTCCTGGCTTATTCACACACTTCATCATCTCCTAACAATTCAGAGTTGATTATCTTTACACACCTCATTGAGAAACTACCCACCACTGCCAGCACCTTCCCGAGCACCACCAACACTGTGGAGAAAGCATCTTTCCTCCCCTGCACCCCCGGAAGTGTCCTCTGTCTTCCTCTCCTTCCTCTTCTCTCACAGACGACATATGAAGTCACCTTACGCTGAGGAACCACACAGATGAAGGGAAACACATTTTCTTTAAGACAACAGTTCATGTGTGTGCTGTTCCTTTATTTTCAACACTCTGAAGGCTTATGACTTTTCTTTTTTTATTAATACATTTCTCCCATTTGGCTTTTTTAATTCCCTTAGCCTCTGGCCCTTCTGTCCTGAGTACCTGGGGAACCGACAGCGGCCTGCAGCCCTCTCGCCCTCGGGATGAACAGGCAGGTGACCCAGGCCACCCAGGCCCAGCAAGTCCCTCTGGAGAAGATCATCACGCTCTCTATGGAAAAGTGCTTCAAGGAGGAAACATCTCTGCAAATGAAAGGCTCGCTCATACAGCTCCTGGCTTACCTGCCACATACCCGTTCGCCTGACGGCGTTTGCAGAGAGATGGGAAGCAGCCAAGCAACGAGCCAGAAATGACATCCACTTTGATCCCAGACGAGGTGTCTAGGAATGTGCAAAGTACCTAACATGTTTTACCTTTTACTCTAAATCGCCCTTAATATATAGATAAAATAGATGAGAAATCTAAAACTCGGGATAAGTTATGTAAGATGCCCAAGCTCACGATTAGGAAGTGGAATTCAACCAAAGTCTGTCTGATTTCTGAGCCCCCGCTCTTCAGACATATGTACCCACCACCCTCTGTCGCATCAGGGATGCAGAGGTCCTGAGTCAGTTGTCATGGAAACCAGGAATCTCAATGGGTGATATCACCACAAGGTGGGAGAACTTGCCTCCTGAGAGGAAGGGGATCTGCTTTAAGCTTGGATATGCATATAAGTACATGAACAGATAATGTAAGGTATCTACAGCACCAAACCTTCATGCTGGAGACAATGATGAATATAGGTCTAAAGGGACTTATTATAGTGATACTTTTTTTAAAGTTTGGGAAACACTGATCTAGACATATCCTTTGGTGCTTTATACTGTTATCATGCTGCCTCCTATTTGACAGTTTCTGTTAGACATATAAACCTCTTCAAAATTAAGGGTTACTAAACTTTAAATGATCAATTCGTGAGCAGCCATTTTAAAACTGGAGCAGCCCATAGTTGTTTTACAAAGTTTAGGTTGGGAAGCATTCAAGTCAGGTTCTATCAAGGTGCAAGTGCCTTGTGTCCAAGTGTCCACTGGGCTGAGGCAGGCCTGGCCGCCACCGTTTGCATGCGGGTCCCAGCTCGGCTCTATGTAAAATGAGAGCTGGGGAAATTATCACTACTTAGTTCAAGCCAATCCAGTGCTGTGTGTACGAGAGGAGCTGGGAAGGGGTGATGCTCAGGAAATGGAAAGTGATGACGGTCTTCAGAAGCTAGAGAGGGTCACCCCAATTTTCCCCTTGAATCCTGGCTGAAAGCATTTTCAGACAGAACTTTCTTACACTCTTCTGTCTGATTTCTTCATCTTAACTAAAGACCACCATCCCACCCCCCGGAAAAAAACTCAAACTAGAACCCTCAATATTATCATTGTTCTTTTAATAATTCAGAAATGTGGACTTGAGTTCTCTGAGGCCCACGTCCACCATGGCCTGGGACTAACGACTTGCTGACATTTCCTCTCCTGGTGTTGGCTGTGATCGGCCCCTGCACCGACACGGTAATGCACAGGTGTCAGTCACCTCTCCTTGACTGTCTTTCTGAAAAGCAGATACATGTGTGGGTGGGACGGTGTGGGGTGATCACTAAGGGTCCCACCATAACTGCTAGACTACGAATTCCGAGAAGGTAAAAAATTGTGTCATATTCACCTACTGGGTCCTCCCCTCCCCTCACCAAACAAGCTACTCAAAACTCCTAGCTGCAGCAATACTAATGGAAATGTTCGGTGACTGTAATTGTTTCCTAGGGCAAGTATAACAGATTACCAGAAACCGGGCGGCTTAAAACGGCACACATTTATTCTCTCAGCCCTGGAGACCAGATCCCGGAATCAAGGCGCCGGCAGGGCCCTGCTGTCCCGGCAGCTCCAGGAGAGGGTCCTTCTCTCAGCCCCTGCGACGCTGGCAGCCCCTGGAGTCCCTTGGCTTGCAGATACATCGCTCCAATTTCAGCCTTTGTTGTCACGTGGTGGTCTCCCTGTGTCTCTCTGTCTTCTTCTACTTCTAAGGACACCAATCCCATTGGGCTAGGGTCCACCCTAGTCAAGAATGACCTCATCTTAATTTGAGTTCATCTGCAAAGACCCCATTTTCAAGTAAGTTTGTGTCCTCTGGTACCAAGATTTCAGCATACCTGTTAGGGAGATGCAGCTTGATTCACAACAGTGACTTAATAGAGAAAATGAGTGAATGACTAACTGCATACTGGAAGGAAGGAAGGAAGGAAGGAAGGAAGGAAGGAAGGAAGGAAGGAAGGAAGGAAGGAAGGGAGGGAGGGAGGGAGGGAGGGAGGGAGGGAGGGAGGGAGGGAGGGAGGGAGGGAGGGAGGAAGGGAGTTGTTTTTTTTTTTAAGACTTGACGTATCATATCATGAGAAAAAGCAATCTTAACAAGATTACTGAATTTATGTTCTGATGAGTCATTATGGGATTTGTATGCCCTCATATGACTGACTCACATGAACAGTTCTTTCCCCCTTAGACCAATGGTTAATTTCCTGAGTCGTTTTGCCTATTAGGTTGCTTATTTTAAAAAATTACCTGACGGCAAATGCTTTGCATTAAATACTCAGAGTACCTTCAGTTAGGGTGTGCTTACTCACCTGTTTCTGAGGGAAAGAATGGGACTTCTCTGATTAACATGGGTGTCCCCAGTGACCAGGCTACTTGCCTCTTGTTGTCTTTCCTCTGTGCCTTGAAGCAGAGGCTCACGTTGCTCACGCCCTCACCTCTGTACCCTGGGAAGGAGGGAGGAAGGGAGGGAGGGGAGGAAGGAGAGAGGGAGGGGAAGAGGGAGGGAGGGAGGGGAGAAAGGAGGGAGGGGAGGAAGGAGGGAGGGAAGGGAGGAGGGAGGGAGGGAGGGAGGGGAGGAAGGAGGGAGGGAAGAGAGGAAGGAGGGAGGGAGGGAGGGGAGGAAGGAGGGAGGGAGGGGAGGAAGGAGGGAGGAAGGAGGGAGGAAGGGAGGGAGGAGGGAGGAGGGAGGGAGGGAGCCCACACTTTCCGTTCTCAGCCCCTACAAGGCAACAGCAAGTGTGGTGTCTTGAACTGTTGGGCTAAAGACAGGGTAACGGGCTCTGGGTCCAGCTCTAAAACCACACAGACAACCAGAGACTATCCCTGAATACCCATTACCCCACCAATTAAAAATAAGTGCTTAGGTATAGATAGTCTCTAAAATTCCTCGTAACTCTGACCTTCATTCACCCTGGGAATCCACTCAGTGGAGTAGGTCCATGGGGACAAGAATATTTCTTCTGCCCACCAACCAGTTGGGAAATCAAGAATCAGTTCTTAGGAAAACTTGAGAGCGTCCAATATGCAAGGCTGAGGAGGAAATACCCTGCAGAAACCACAGTCCTTCTCAAACCAGAGCTGTAGGAGTCTTGGCTGCCGCCGGGAAGAGCCATTCCGATGGTTTGTCTTGAATTAAATCAGAACATTGGCCCATTACCCTGTTATCCCTCCTTCCAGGCTAGTCGGCTCAGAGTCAAGACAAAAGAAAGAAAATACATTTCCTGTGATGCTTTCAAATTATACATTATAATCATTAAGTCATACGACAGTTTCTTCTCCAACATCACGTAGACTCAGTAAATGTGGGTGCTAACTTTAAGTCATACGTTGTCTGAGGCAGGTGCTACAGTGGAAAGGCCCAGAGAGACCTAGGTTTGAATCCCAGCTCTAGGGTTAAGCCTGTTTTCTCATGTTAAACAGGAATGTTATTGCAAGAATAACATGAGAAAATATGTAGAAAGCTTGAAGGGCACAGTAAACACTTGGGAAATACTAGTCTCCGGCTCCACAATGAGAAGTGTACATCCTCCGTGCGTGGCTGACTCAGCGAGCCACAGTCTGGATAACGCTCTCCGTTGTTCTCTGGTGAACAGCTACTGCCCATCACAATAGCCCATCTGCGCAAGGTCGGCTGCGCATGCTGGGATGTGTATTTCCAGTAATTCATCGCGTACTTGTTTGGTGCTCCCACGGAACTCCTATCGAGTCTATAATCTCAGGAGTTATAAACTCCTCAAAGGGCCATATCTGTGTACAGCCGTCTGAGCGCGTCTGCGAGAGAAGAGGCACGGAGTCCACTGACCGGGCGCTGGTGGAGAAACCTGTGTGCACGCACGTCCTCCAGGCAGCGCACCGCGGGGACTTGCTGGTGGCTCCATTCCCTCCAGCGGCTGGAGACGACCTCTTTTGTGATCCTGTCAACTGAATGGCACATCCTTCAGGAATAGAGAGCATACTTTTTTTTTTTTCTGCCCAGCCTTTCAGAGAGCACTTCCCCTATTCGGTGCTATAAAAATGTTTAGTTGGTCAACTCTATGTCAAGTTGTGGTCGTTTAGTTAAATTTACTGTTTGAAATGATAAACACTTATTTCCTGCTCTCAAAGAGCACTCAGAAAATTTTTAAAATCATCAGCACACTGCCTATAGAAAATAAAAGTGTGAAAGTGTGGGTTGCGTACTTAGGTTTTCAAAATGAAAAGATTAAGAAGCAAACTAGTCAAGGGTAAATAATTGTTCCGTTTTAAAATGTAGATCGCCTAAGAACTTGGAAATTGAGTCAAGGAAAAGGTAATGGCACCAAATTATTGTGAGCGTCACAGTAGACAGACTCATGGCCCACCAAAGTGCTCATCCGCAGAATCTGTGAACGTGTTACCTTATTGGCAAAAGGGAGCTTGCTGCTGCGATTAATGACCTCGGGATGGAGAGGGTACCCTGGATTATTTAGGCCACCTCAATGTATTCACAAGGGTCCTTACGTGGGAGTGAGTCTGAGCCAGAGAGGGAGCGTGAGGGCAGAGACGGAGCTGCAGTGGTCATCACCACCAAGGTGCCGATGAGCCAAGGAATATGCAGGCCCGCTCCGGGGCTGGAGAACACAAGGCAGACCCTCCCCTGGAGCCGCTCGAAGGAGCCGCTCGGAGGAATGACACCTTGATTTTAGACCATGGACTCATTTTTGTAGTTTGGACCTCCAGAACTGTAAGATAATAAATTTCTGTGTTGTTTGAAGTCATGAAGGTTTTTATAATTTTTAAATTTTGTTTTATTCGTTTTCTTTAGAGAGAGAGGAAGAGAGAGATAGAAACACTGATGAGAGGGAACATCCATGGACTGCCTCCTACACGCCTTCTACTGGGGACCAAGCCTGCAGCCGGGCATGTGCCCTGACCGAGAACTGAAGCCATGGCCACTTGGCACTTGGGACAGCGCTCAATCCACTGAGCCACACTGGCCAGCCTCGGTCGCTGTAATGTTAGCTCAGCAAAAGGAAACTAACACAGATCAAGTAGAAAAACAATACATATTACATACACTAATTAGTTTGGGTTTCAATATCAAAATTAAGAGCTATCCCATGTAAACAAAATAGAAAGAGCAATGGATTTGTTCCATTTTACATTCTTTTTTCATGTTTGAGCATTAGCAGAAACCGATCTTACCCAAAGGTGATTCACAGAATCATTGAGAAGACAGATTATAGATGATCAGCAGCGACCAAGGGAAGCGAGACCCTGAGGAGAACAGCCAAGGCCACGTCCTGGAGGGTGTGGGTCCAGTCAAGACGCTGCCTCTGCGCGGTTCACCCCTCAGAGCTCAGAGCCGGGCGGACGCCTGTGGTGAGCTGGGTCCGAGTTGTATGCTACACCCAAGTTCAGGGGTGGGGAGAGGGCGTATCTGTTCCATTCAGCTTCTCCCAGGACCCCTGCAGTTCTGCTTCCCACTGACATTCTCATGGCACAGATTTCCCTAAAGAAGACTGTTCGGATGCTGGTAGGAAAGAGGGTGCCAAATGCCCACCACGGGGCCTGAGAACCTGAACCACCCAGCACAACACTGAATGAAGAATTTAAAGCACGGCTGTGAAGACCCACTCGCCTGTAGTTATGAAAAACGCAGGCAAGTGATGTGTTTCCAGGCTTGTCGTCGACCCCACCAGAGCGTGGCCAGCTGTGAGTCAGTCTTACCCACTGTGTAGCCCGGGCCTGGAGTCATGCCCAGGGCACCGTCAGGCTTGATAAACGTGACTGGATCATCGAGTGGTCAGGAGCCAGACCACAGAGGGCCCTGGAGATCCTGTTGAGAAGCTGTAGGATTTTATCTAAAAGGTAAAATATCTGTTACTGGAACAACTGATCAAGAAGAGATTTGTGGCCTTGGCTGGTTTGTCTCGGCTGTTAGAGCATCAGCCTGTGGACCAAGAGAGACCCGGGTTCGGTTCCCGCTAAGGGCATGTACCTCAATTGCAGTTTGTCCCCGGCCCTGGTTGGGGTTATGTGGGTGGCAACCAGTTGATGTGTCTCTCTCACATCGAGGTTTCTCTCTCTTCCTCCCTCTCGCTCCATCTGAAGATGAATGCAAAAATGTTCTCGGGTGAGGATAAAAAAAAAAAAGAACAGATTTGTGGTGAATTATCACAAACAGATTTGTGATAAAATATTCATCTTATCCCTAAAACCACACTGGACGTACTTACAAGACTCCCCCTTGAGGGGATCCTTACCCAGCTCTGGAGTTCTGCCCTCCCACACAGCTTCGGGAAGATGCGCGAAAACCTGGATGAAAAATTCCTCAGAAAGAAGCCCTAAAGGGGACAGTGAGAAACTCTAAAGTCAAACACAGCCCGAGAGGTCACAACTTCAAGGGTCTTACAACAAATTCCCATTCTGCGAATAGTTAAGAAATATAAATTCCCAAGTGAACTGATACACCGATGCAGACAAAATAAAAACTGGGGAGTTATTCCTTGAATTTTGCATTTGAAAATTTATCTTACTCTGTAATTTCAAGTTGAAGTATTTTGGCCTGTTTTGCATTTTCAGCTATAAAATTATAACGTCTAGATCTGGAAAGAAAAGATGTTCACTTTTATTTTAAAGCTTGCAAAACACTATACTTTCCTGGGGATTCATTCCCACCTTGAGGACTCTGGACACCCCCTGGAGACACTTCTCAGCAGGCTACTTGTCACAGCATTAACATAAAGCTCACTTCCATCTACCTAGAGAACTTGGACCCCACCACCACTTCCATCATTTAGACTCAACATCCCAGTCAGAGTTCTGGTGTTGTCTTCATCCCTTCAACCTCTTGGTCCAATCATCCCCTAATAAATGGAGATGCCACACTTGTAAGAACCCACAACTTTCCATTCTAACTTTCAGGCCCTCGTTTTTTCTCAATGATTTCCTTCTCTTTTAACCCATTGTACACAACTTCCTACATTCTAGGATACCCCAACTTTGTGTCCATCAGAATATCAAGATATGTGGGAAGCAATCAATGAACTTATGTCAAGAGACTCCTCTACAATGCCCCGTGTCCCAAGTTAGCTTGTAGATTCTGGGAACTCTGTTATTATTCATTGATGGCAGCATCCAGGGTCCTAAACAAGACTGATGCAATTAACAGTGTTCAAAATGCATTTTTAATTGAGGGTGGTCAGAGTGCCAATAATTATCCTAAACCCTTTATATACATTAATTCATTTAGTCCTCACAACCACCTCATGAGAAAGGTACTGTTATGGTCCCTATTTTACCAACAAAGAACCTTGAGTACACAATGCTAAGCCCCTTGTTCATAGTTAACTTTCTAGTAGGGATGAGTCCTGCTTCAAACCCAGGCAGCTTGGTGCAGAGTCAGATCTGTGGCCACTACAATATGCTGCTTATATTTACACTGCCATGACTACTGTGTGTGTGTGCGTGTGTGTGTGTGTGTGTGTGTGTGTGTGTGTCTGCAGAAACTCTCTGCAAAGCCTGCCTTATTTAAAGAGCCGATTCTTTGATCGCTCATTCAAGCACCGAGTGAAGCAGACGGGAGGCTGCTGCAGACAACAGGGCTAAGGGCTTGGGGCCCTGTGTCCACGGAGTAAGTATAAGTGCAATAGGGATGCCGAGCAGTTAAAAGGGTGCTACACAAGTGAGAGCAGGCAGCCTCATCTCAGTTTGGGGGTTCAGAGGGTGAAATTTCCTGAAGAAAGAGATGTTTAAGCTAAATGAGCAGCGGTCAGCCAGACAGTGTGGGGGTGCAGAGGGAGAAAGATGGGTGTCAGAGAAACAGATTACCCTGAGGTCATGAGGATGGTCAAAGCATGTCCTGAAATTTTTCTATAAAAGCCTCATTGTTCTTGGCTGCCACACCCCAAGCTGGTTGACCTGCTGCCCCACTGGCCAAGGTGACCTGGCTGTGCCAGAGCGCCGGCCACCGTGTGGTCAGTCTTTCCTCCCACTGGCCAGCTGCCCAGGCCAAGACGACAAGTGTTTCAGAGGCACAATGTCATGGAGGCGCCTCCTAAAGTTAAATTCCTTCAGGGAGGCCTGCAGTACAGTTGAAGGGAACACCCCGAAGGCCAGAGGAAGCCTGCTTTATTTAATTTACAATGCAAAAAATATTTGTAGTTCCTTAGACATTTGCATGGCGATAAAAATTACTTTATGGTATAATTATTAATGGTTTGAAGAGAAATAAAACAGTACAAATGAAGTATGGCTGATACTATGAAAATGTAAACCATATAAACCAAGATCATAAAACAATTACTCAATACTCAGAAGCCTACTCAATACATATATTTGAAATTTCTCACACACATATACAATAAAAGCCCACAAAAAAAAAAAAAAATGATCACTGAAGCCAATCACTGTACAAATATAAAAATAAATCTTTATCTTTAACCTTAATTTTATCTTCAGCAAGAGGGCTATGCGACTTGAGTTGATGCAAATCACGTTTTGTATTAAATAATCAAGTGCCACACATCATACAAAGCAGCAAGTGGAAAAAATAAATTATGAAAATGCATGAGGCTAAAAGTTAACAGTAAAACAGTCTTCTTTCCAACTTTCTTTCCTATAATGAACTTAAAATACTATCCAATGTGTCAGGATACATAAACAAGGAGCATAGTACAACACTGATTTTAAAAAGCTCTCAAAGGCAAAATTCACACAAGATGAATTACATGCATAGAACTATGCAAATGCATCTAATTAAGTCTAAGTTAAAAACATGAAATACAGTCTTTTGCCACACGTAAGAACAAACCCAAAGTATGATGGTGGTCCCATAAGATTATAAGGGATTACAAGCAAAAAGTTTGTTCGCAATGTTGAAAGCAAAGGCTGGACAGACTTGGATGTTGCGTTTACCGCTGGCTCTGGGTGGTTCACATAGACAGGGAGGCTCAGCATGCTGTCCACTTGCCGGTGTGCCCTGCCCACCCCCCCAGCTCTCTCCTGTGCACAAACTCAACTTCCCTCCCCTCTGTTTCTCTTTCTCTTGCCTCCTGTCTAGAGGTCCAGTGCCCTCTCTCGCCCTCTCCCTTTTGTTATTTCTCCTCTCAAGCTTTATCTCTGTGGGTTTCTTACCACCTCTACTGGCCCTCTCCCCCTCTTTCTTCCCTCTCTGCCTTCCTAACCTCCCTCCTCATGACGTCTATTCTCCCTCCACAGCCCTCCCTTCCTGGCCCCCCAGCCTGTGCACCCAGGCACACACACTTCATACCATACTTCCACTCTGCCTTTTCTCTTCAGATGTGTTTACATACACACACACTTACCATCGGGTTACGGTTGCCGCCGGCGTTCAGCAGTGACACGCTGCACAGGCCTGCGGCCGAGGACAGCTGGCAGTGTCAGGTCGCCAGGCGTGTAGTGGGCTATGCCATCCAGGCTTGTGAGGTGCACTCTGTGGTACTGTCACAATGAATCACCTAACAAAGCACTTCTCAGAACATATCCCACTGTTTAAGCGGTGCATGGGACTGTATTTTTGTTCTTAATGAAAATAATACTTTAAATTTGAGCCCGGCCAGTGTGGCTCAGTGGATTGAGCGTCCTCCCACGGACTGAGAGGTTTCAGTTTGATCCCCAGTCAGGGCACGTGCTTGGGTTTGGGGCTCCATCCCCAGTAGGGGGCGTGCAGGAGGCGGCCTATAGATGTTTCACTCTCATACCCATGTTTCTATCACTCTCTCCCTTCCTCTCTCTCTAAAAAAAACAATAAATTTGAGAACACCTTCATGAAATCAAATGTTGGTAATAATTTTGATTTCCTAGCAATGCAGCTAAAAGAGCTAACTAGCTTTTCTTTAAACAAGATTGCTACCCAGAGTTATAAGGCTCTAATTTGGATTTTGTTGTCAAAACATGTATCCGTGTTTGAACAGTTAAAGATGGCTGCTTTGCCTATCACAGACGCCCTGCGCTCTAATCACTTTGGGTGTGCTGGCCACACAATTCAGAAGCAAAAGCCCAGATAACACTTCTGTATCAAAGGTGGACTCACATGTACAGACTGTAAGACACACAGAGAGACACAGTGGTGGAAAACAAAGGCAACTCGGTAACACAAGCACAGCTTTGTGCAGCTGCACCAAGCACCTACACGAGTCCGGTAGGACACAGCTGTCAGGTCCATGCTAAACCAGCCTCCACAGATAGCACCCAGGCAGACAGTGCAGAACATTCATCTCGCCACACCCCAAAACGACCACCACTCCCTCTCCCGTTCAGTTGACCGTGCCACACAAGCAAAGCATTCTTTTTAGTCAGAAACATAAACTTTTTTTTCTGGGACCAAAAAAAAAAAAAAAACTTGAAAGAGGAAACAGGAATCCATGTGGAGTGGCTCTGGCTAGATCCAACTTTCCAGGGAAAGAACTAGATGCTGTCAGTAGAAAGCATGCTTTCAAAAGCTAAACAATGTCACATACGGGGTCCATTTTCATTAAAATAACAATGAAGCTTGGGGCATTTAAGGTTTGATCATAAAACATCACAAACAGGAGAAAAACTGCTACAACAAATTGTTTTAATTCAACAAAAAGGAATGTTTTTAGTTTACATATAACAGCGACTAAGTTTTTTCAGCAAACTACTTTAGGCCTGGACCTATATGAAACAAAGTAAACTCAGATCTCTGGCCAGGAATAACTTAATTGATTCAGGCGGCTGAAAACCAAACACCAGGCTTCACTGACCCACCCTAGGTCAGGCATTGACCCCTTTGGCTCTTACAGACATTTCAGTAGGGAATATGGGAGGTATTGCACGTTCCAGAGGGAGAGCACGGCCAACCAGGTCCTTGGTGAGGATGAGTCACTAGTCACATTATGCCAGGGGTGGGGAACCTTTTTTCTGCCAAGGGCCATTTGGATGTTTATAACATCATCCGAGAGCCATACAAAATTATCAACTTAAGAATTAGCCTGCTGTATTTGGTCAGGCTGACTTGGTGAGGTGTGTGATGTTAGCTGGTACTGATTTTGAGGGCCTTCTACAGCCCGAGGGGCAGACGTTCCCCACCCCTGCAGGACTGTGACTCCTCTCCTAACCACACCTCCTCTTTTAAAGAGACGATTTTCCAGCCCTGGCCAGTTTTGCTCAGTGGTTAGAGCATCGGCCTGCGGTCCAGAGAGACTGGGGTTCGTACCTCGGTTGCAGTTTGTCCCCGACCCTGATTGGGTCATGTAGGTGGCGACCACTCGATGTGTCCCTTTCACGTCGATGCTCCTCTCTCTCCCTCCCACTCTATCTGAACAAAAAATGGAAAAACGTCCTCGGGTGAGGATAAAAAATAAATTTAAAAAAAGAGACGGTCTTCCAGAAACCCGGCCTGACACTTGTTTCACTGCTCATTGTGTAGGGAGGCGAACGCGGGCAGGTGAGGGGAGGGATTTGTGCTATATTGGGGGTCATGCTTTTACACCGTGGAAAGGTTTGAAATAAGCATGTGTATGTCCACTTGGCAAAAGGTTAAAAACTTCTAAAGACTAATGTATTTTTTAATGAGATATAATTCATATACCGTAAAATTCACCCTTTTAAATTATACAATTCAGTGGCTTTTAGTGCATTCACAAAGTTGTGCAACCATTAATTCTACAACATAATTCCAGAACATTCTCATCATCCCCAAAAGACGTCACATACCCATTAGCGGTCGCTCACCCTGAGTCCCTCCTGTTCTCCAGCCCCTGGCAGCCACCCGCTGGTGTGTGAAGCGGAGAGTGACACCTTTCCCGGGCACTGGACTCCAGGAGTGTGTGGCTTTGTGTGTGTTTACCAGAATTTTTAACACTGAATTTAAACCATGGGCGTTACATGTATTCCAAGATTATAAAATACCCTCTCTTTTATCATAGAACGATTTTTGCCGCAAAAATGCTTCTTTCTTTATGCAGAAAAAAATACTTTTCTGTCACTTACCGAAGCCTGAAAATTACCATTTTTTCCTCAATGGTATGTCAGCATCCGCATGAATTGAATTATGTCCATGAGTTTCTTCTACACCTTTGATCTCAGCATGTGATTTTTTGAGAACTTAAAAAACATGTACACATTATGGTTTAAGACTCTGTAAGGACAGGACAAGTATATTTAACCAGGGAGTCCAAACTGTTCGTGGAAACTGTCCGTGGCGATTATGCTACTCAGTGGGGTACAGGCTGTCGTCTACAGAATCATGTCGGAACTGGAAGGGCCGGAGAGGTCAGCCGAGGGCCCGGAGGGACCGAGAGCACAGTCGGACCCCCGCTGCAGCTCTCCGCAGCTCTGTCCGTACCGCACCAGCTACGTAAGAAGCAGACAAGTCCCACAAGTTCTGTGCTCTAGAAATGAAGACTTCCCGGGCCAGGGGTTGGGGTTTAACCCTTGCAACAGTTCTTCATGTGGGATGACTGTTTGGAGCTGCTTCCCGTCAGGTTGGTAATGGATTTGCTGTCATCCTCATCAGTTCTTTTTTTCACTTCCCTGGAGAGAGGGAGAGAGGAAGAGGCAGGTAAAGGGAGAGGGAGAGGGAGAGGGCATTGCTGAGGTACAAGCCTAGACCATAACTGGCTCTGTAGAAATAAAAACAGCACTTCCCTCTGGACGTGGTCTAAATGCCTTACATTTAAGCACTGGCTCATTTACTCCTCATAAGAACCATGTGAATGTGTTGTACCTGTTTTACATTTCATATATGAGGCATTGCCTTAGGTCACAGAGCTGGAGAAGTGACTGAGATGGGATTCACAATATGCAGGCCGGCTCCAGCACCGGCATTCTGAGCACCAGACCACAGACCACACATGCACACACACACATGCATGCACCTGCATGCACAGACCACATATGCACGCACACACACATGCATGCACAGACCACACTTGCATGCACAGACCACACTTGCACACACACACGCACACACAGACCACACATGCACATGTAGATCACACAAACATGCACGCACGTACAGATAACACGTATACACACACATGCACCCACAGACTTCTCTCACTCTCTCCTGTGGGTTTATATACTTTATAGTCTGCCACACACACAGCCTACTCCTTAACACCCTGGACCTGGCTTCCATCCCTGGCTGATACTTGCTGACATTCACAAAAGCAATGACGACTTTATATCCAGTGATTCAGATTAGTCATGAAAAGTCCCAACTGTGCCACTTAGTAGCTGTGTCACTGTGAGGAAGATTAGCGTTCTAATTCTGAATTTTCTTATCTGTACAATGGGTAAAATAACCCTAGCATCCTCACGAGACAACTCACATCTCTCCTTTCTGGGACGTCCAATGGCCTCTAATGGCTACATGTCACATGGCTGCCTGGTCATATCTTTTCTGTTTTTCCTCTAATGTTAATTGCACAGCCTGTCTTTTCCCCTGGACGTCTCTACTGAACCATGTATGGGGCTTTCAGATGCTGAGTGCTTACTCAACCTGAAAGCAAACAGTTCATCTGAACTTCAGTTTCTTTAATCCACCAAAAATAAAGGCATGCCCCACTTCAAGAAAACTAGAAAGATATGATTGCAAACATCTCAAATAGGCTTAACGCAGGGAAAATTAAAATGCCTCACCAAAAACTACCATAGACTTAACAACTGCATTTTAAATGATTCGATTTCAGAAACAGATTTACACCCAGTGGGCTCAGCAACTGCGCTGAACAGATACATCAGCCTGAGCCTCCTGTGTTTCCAGTCACCGGTCAATTGAATGCCTGTGGCATTTGAATAAACTGAACAGCATTTAAAGCCTGTGGTTCTGTCAATGGCAAATGTTTTTGCCAATGGACAATCCTATCAGCACTCCAGGGAAATTGCGAAACTGCATTTCTAAGACAAACTTTTCCCGGGATGGAGAGGTTTTCTGAGAACACGCAGAGTAGCTCAGGTTGTTGACCACACGTTGGTGGCCTCCCTTCAGAGAATCCTCGGACAGTGCCAATGCAGAAACCCTTCCAGTTCAAGTCTCATGACCTGGAACGCCATGGAAGGGACAGTGCTGGGAACTGTCTCATGGGATGTAAATCGAAAACTCAGCGTGTTTCGCATTCTGCACAACATTCTAAAGGCTGTAAAACCTTACTTGTTCATTTAACCTGTGCAGACTATACCACTACCATTTAAGACTTGGGTCCTTTGACTTGCAAAGCTGAAGGCAGGGTATGAAACAAATTATAGTTTTTACTTCTTGATAATTTTCATACTTAATACACCACTAATAACTAAATTAGAGACCTCAAACCAGGCCATAATGCATAAGAATAAAAATTAAGAAACACTCCGTGGTGAGTGGTTCACAAGAAGCACCCCCGTTGCCGAAGCGCTGGTGACGCCAGTCAACCCAGGTCTGAGTGGAAGCTGCACCATAAACAGCTGCAGGAGCGAATGGGGACAGCCAGCTGGCAGCCTCTCCCGTCTTTATGACACCATAAAGGAAATCAATTCTGCACTCTGGGTGTGACCACGGCAATTTGGATCATTTAACTTTAATGGGACCCTACGAGACACTCCAGCATTAAATGGAGACTCTATTATTCCATGGAGTACATAGGTTGCTGTCTATAGAATCAGAACTAGAAAGGGCCTGAGAGATCCTTTGCTTCAGCCCCCACCCTCATCTTACAGACTAGAGATGCCTACAGGAGACAGCGACCTGTTCACGACTTCATAGCTGTTCAGGGGTAGCCTGAAGGCTGGACTTGGAGGCTCTTGACACCCAAATCCTCCAACGCTCTGAGCATCAGCCAACAGCCATGCAGAGGGCCTGCTCAGGAGCATCCTTTCTTGCTAGGACAGAGGAGCCATTCAGCACCGCACTGCCTAAGGCTACAGTATCAATGAGCCTGGTCCAGCCTTGGGCCCAACTGTGTTGTAAAGACCTGCAGGCCCTCCCCACACCCATCTGCCTCCATGGGCACATCGTCTCCCCCTGGGACCCTCATGGACATTTTAATGAAACTCTTAATACAGCCTCTGGAAAAAAGGAAAACACTTCCCAATTCAGCGAGTAGACCATCTTCAGTCCACTTCATGGACTCTCCCCACCCCATTTACTGAATGCACCTTGTCTGAAATGGCTGTGTACCCAAAGGTACAAGGAATCCATTATTTTACCTAATTTATGAAGGTTTTATTTTGGCTCTTGACAAATGTGGTATTAGCCCATGATTACCCTACTAATCACAAGCAAAAAAACATGTAATTCACTTAAACTTATATGTTTACATGTTTGTTTGCCTTTTTTCTACCTGTTCTAGGTCATACTCAAAGTTAGCACTGTTTTGCTTTAAACAAAAATGACGTCCAGTGTGGTGGGATTGATGTCAAAGGAGATAATGTTCAAAGACTCTGAGTCCAAGCTCAAGGAATCTACCAGGCCCTGCCACAAACTAATGCTAAGCAGGCCATTTAAGGTCCTGGGGCCTGTTTCCTGATTCTCTCAGGCCCCAGGCTCTCCAGGGCCCCAGGCTCTCCAGGGCCCCAGCCCATGCCTTCTCGTAATAGGGTTCTATTCTACTAAGCACTATAAACATCAAGTCATAAATACAAAAGCACCATTTAGAACACCGAGAGTATTTTAACTGTCAATGTATACTAGCAGAAGAAGCCAATTATCATATAGAAGTTAAGATTCCTGTAAAACCTCACAAGTGATCTACCTTATGCTTGGGCTTTGTCAGCAATTAAAGATCATTGACCTGGATTTTGTTAACACACATTTATATATATATATATATATATATTTTTTGTATGTGATATTTAATCCCTTTAGGCCTGTAAAGAATCTTTTTTTTTCCACTTATGGCAGAAACGTAGGCAAAAGAGATAAATATAACAGACAATGCTGTTATTTCCTAAGAATACTCTCAGGATTAAAACACACCTTTATATCCAAGTTCCTCAATAATGCAACATTCTAATCTACATTCCAAAATGTTGTTATTAACACCACTGCCTTCACATAATAATTACCTGTATAATAAATTTAAGAAAGTGCTTCCAACTGGCATGACACACACTTTGTTTTATTGAGGTTTTCTTTCCTTTACCCTGGAAAATGTCATAATACTTATATTCATAATAGTCTCTTGTGTTTAAAATCTGGTTCCTGGAAATGCTTCAGACAAGTGACTACTAGCTTTGTGGTGGCACTCTGCAGAAATGCCAACGACACCTCAGATGCACCTGCTCTGTTTGGCAGGAACGGTACCTTGCCAATGTCCATAGTCAACTTGCAGCATTACCAGTTCTGATAACATCGATGTTCAATTTTTTCTCTCACTACTACTGAATGAGAAGACAGTGTTTCCCATGTAGAGCCATGCTATGGTGGTAAAGTTTGACACGTGCACCAACTAAATGAAAATTCAATCCTACATTCAGTTTTCCAAATAAGAGACAAAACTTTACCGGGCAAGATGCAGAACAGCTTCCACGACATTCGAACCGTCTTTGGCACTTGTTTCGCAGAACAACGCCCCATAGGTCTACGGCAAAGAAATAGACACCATTAAACAAAGCCTGTGTTGCCCGGCTGGTGTGGCTCAGTGGTTGAGCATTGACCCCCTGCACCAAGAGGTCTCTGGTTTGATTCCCGGTCAGGGCACATGCCCAGGTTGGGGGCCCGATCCCCAGTGGGGAGGCATGCAGGAGGCAGCCAACTGATGTTTCTCTTTCTCTACCTCTCCTTTCCTCTCTCTAAAATCAATAAAGAAAAAAAAAAAAACAGCCTGTGTTTAAGTTTCCTGACATTTTAGCCTATAAATCGATCAATACAGTAAAATATTTTCCTGTTGAGCACACTGAGAGTGGCTAGCAGCTAAGAACCTGGATTCCGCGTTTCAATAATTAAAAAGAAAATGACTAACTGGAGCCTCATTATTCAAGAAACAGTTCCCAGACAGGGTAGATTTTAGTTTGTTTAAAAAAAACCACCACCTACATTACAAAATTTCATGTTCTAAGGTACTTATTTCCGATAGTGACACACGTGCTACCCAATGTGCACTATCAAGTCCTTGGAGAGAGAGAGAATGATAGCTTAAGGTAACCTCACACTCAGGAATTACAAGCCATCCAAAGTATGTCGTCTTTTGGCCAGCAGCTAACATCCCCTCTCAGGCTATCCTTTCCTACCAAGATCCAGCAGCGGCATGTTGCTAAGGCCAACGGACATTCTCTAGTCCTCTATTAATTATTCTTCGTTCCAGTGGTTATGGGTATGATCACTGATCATTTCACGCTCTGGCTTCACACCCTTCTAGTAACATTCAAGTAACGTTCCAATGCTCTCCAGCGGCTGACAAGACCTAGCCTGTACGTGGCCCTGCCAACCTGCCAGTCTTCTCGGACATTCTCTCTCACTCACAATGCTCCAGTTACCCTCACCTTCTCTCTCCGTCCACAATTCTCCAAATTCCCTCCCATCTCAGGACCTTTGCACCTGCTGTTCCCATTACCTAGGTTATCCCTTACCCCCATCAACCCCCTCTGCTGGCCGACTCCTACCTACCTTTGGATCTTAGGTAAAAGAGAGAGGGATCAAACACTGGAGGAACTCCACTGTGGGACCTTTGCGTACAAGCCCCCCAGTCCATAGAAAATTCTATTAAAAATCACAAAATGAACGGATTTCTAGTAGCAATGGGTAGTGCTGCTGCCGCTGCTGAGTTCTACAGTGATAATGCTTCGGGGTGAAACAGAGAATGCCTTTGAGGGTACAGGAGGGTATGAGTGATGATGCACAGACAAGCTTGGAAACTGGGAAATGGTGGAGAGGGAATCGCGTTGGTGTGGGGACAGAAATGACGAGATTTCTGAAGGGGCACATGGGACAGAGTCTGACAAGGGATTACATGCATTTAATGTCTGTCTCCCCCAGATAATGAACTCTGGAAGGACAAGGGCCGTGTGTTCTGTCCTCTGGTCACCACTCAGCACATAAGGCAGTGCTTGTCACATGGTGGAGACAGACATGTCTGTACTGAGTGAATCTTTCCTGTATTCATGACCTTGTTTTGACAGTTATCATATTTGGTTCACATTTCTAAAACATAAAACAAGATCTCCCCACTTAGAATAGTGACAATCAAACTTCTCTTTAGAGTGCACATGATATGCTACAGAGAATTCCTCTCACGGTGCTGATGACAGACAACGACAGCAATGTCACATCAGACTGCTACGGCATGACCTTCGTATCTGCCCAAGGTGCCCGATCCCTTGTAGGCTAGGACCACCGTGAGGGGGCCATGAACCACTGACACCATGATGATAACAAGAGGAGAAACATGGCCCACAGTAATCATCTGGACAGACGTGAGTTCCATCCTCTGCACAAATGCAAAACCAAAAACAATTTTAGACTATTGAAACTAAACACAGATCTTATAGGGAAAAAAATGCCTTCCTATTCTCTTCTAACCAGGTGACACATTGCACCATCTTCTGCCCCTTGGCATAGTAACCCTCTGGAAGCAAACCCATCTTTTGAAAACAGGACACCCATTCTTCTTCCTTTGCCTGGATCCCAGGACTAGAGGAGGATTCCAGGAACTGCTGAGAGTGAGGAGGAAGATGTGATCATGCTGGTTCCTCTTTGTCAACGATACTCAGTGGGAGGAAAGGATCGAGTGATCGACTTACCTCTATGAGGTATTTAATCCTTGGCGCAATGACTTATATTCATAAAGTGGGGGGATACTGGGAGTTCTGCCTGTATGAGGACAGAAGCCCCATCAAACGAGGTGGAGGCTCGTCAAAGCACCTCTCAAGCAAAGGCAGACAAAGCGAAAGGCCTCTTCCAACCCGATGCTCTCTCACGCTTACCATGGCCAGCTTCTCCCCGAAGTATGCTGCGACACACTTCTCCCCCTCTGCAGCCGCAGCATCCCGCAGATCGGCCTTGTTTCCTACCAGCATGATGGGAATACTCTCGTTGGCTGCATCCTGCCACGGGAAAAGAAGAAAACGTGCATCCATCAAACACTGCACAGGTTACGGCAGGGACGACAGCAGCCACCACGTCCAAATGACCTGGTGTGCCACGGTGTATTGATACTAACTTTAAACCTCAAAATCTCAAGAAGAACCAAATGTTTTCCTGTTGCCAGGTGAGAACACTGACATTCAAAGATTTTATATTTTAATATGTTTTTGTTGATTTTTTTAGAGAGAGAAGGAGGGAGAGAGAGATAGAAACATCGATGTGAGAGAGAAACATCCATCGGCCGCCTCCTGCACGCCCCCTACTGGGGATGGAGCCCGCAAGCCCGGCATGTGCCCTGACCAGGAATTGAACCAGGACTGCTCAGTCCATAGGATGATGCTCAATCCATTGAGCCACACTGGCCAGGCCATTCAAAGACTTTAAACAGAAACTTGGAAAAGCCCAGGCCAGGGTTTAAATTGACTGCATCCCCCTTCCCACTGTACAAACCAATTGAGACTTGAGAAGCTTGAATTCAGAATTATATCTGATGGTGGTGCACACACCATTCCCTACAATTTTACCCTGAACAACAGTGACAACAACTGCATGATCCCAGATACAAAACACAAGTAATCCCTCAGTCGTCACAGGACTAAAACGGAGTTTGCAAGTCCCACACTCTCCGCCGTCTGCTTCACAACACGAGCTGGGGAGAAGGCCCTCGAAGTCCACATTCTCCTGCGAGGAGCTGATCACCACGCTGTTCAAAGTCACAGCTTCTCGGGATGGCGCTTCCGCAACAGCACACGCAAACTGTCCCGCTGTCCCACTGTTCCACGTTCTCCGTGCAGCTGGGCGGGCGTGAGATGTGACCGCCCCACCCAACCTCCTTTCTACTCTCTGGCTGTGTGAAATCTGGCAACTCTATTCATGATTTTGCCTCAATATCCCTGTGTATAAAATGAAGGAGTTAGTAAAAGGTACATCCCAGCTCATCAGCCTACGAAGAGAATAAGAGACTCTACCCTGCCTCGCACAGAAAATTGGGCTTCTGGTTCCTCAACGAGAGAAGCAGCAGCCCTGGCTGAGCCCCGTGACATGACTCTTTGCCTAAGGACCCCGGGTACTCATTCAGCTTGGTGCCGTACCCAATGCAAGACCAAGAGATAAGCCTTAAAAACAGTGAAGTTATATCTGAATTCCCTTCTCTTCACACCACCTTCCTCTAACTGAAGGCCCCGAGTGTGCTAAGTGCAGAGAAGAGAATGAAATGTCCTTCTCCAAGCCTACCCCACCCACCCATTCCTGTGTCCTTGACAACCGTGCTCCCTGACTACCTGCTCAGGATCCAAGGGATGTCACTTGGAAGCCATTAACCAAATAATCTCTTAAGTAAGCCAAGAATCCCAGTATCTACATGACATCCCAAAGTCACACAGGTAAATACCTCCTTCAAGTCTTGACTCCAACAGCACCTTCTCAGGAGGCCAGGGCCACTAATGCAAACTGCACCCCACCACCTGCCCATAGGGCCCTTCACCCTGCCCTCTTTTTGCGACTGTAACATTATCACTGTCCATCATTCTATTTATTTTATTCATGAATGTTTGTTTCTTGTGATGTCCACAAGGATCGGCTCTTTAGTAACAGATATATTCCCGGGACTGACCAGCACCTGCAGAGAGGAGGTAATCCCAAAAACATTTTGAAGGTGAAAGAGTCACAATTCAATCTCATGTTTCAAGTGTCTCTACTGAACTTTTACCCAAATGTTCAATCAATAAATTATTCATGACAGATAAATAGATGGGCATAATTTTATTTTATCCATGATATTATTACAAGATTTTGTAAGCTAGTGCTTCACAGTCAAAATGAAATCATTGTTAATTCAGAGGGTCCACTCTCCACTGATATTCTACTTCTTCTCAGTTCTCCGGCCCAGCCTAACGATCACACGATTAGTTTCTACCCATGTACAGAGTGGCCATATTAACTGTCCCCACAGAATGTCCTCAGATTGGAGAGAGAGCGCCACGGCAGAGGTTCATTGTGCCCATTATTTTTCTAAATGCCGAGTGGTCTCCAATCTTTCCTCTATAACAAATTCAGTAATTCATCTCGAATACAGTTTCTTACTCTTCAGACCCTGTGAACGGTGCTACCAACAGCTGAAATGGTCACTTGCCCTGTGCAGGTTGCTCAGCAAACTACGGCAGCGGGCTCCTGGCACGCACGCAGCCGGCCACCACGGGCCCTCAGCACTGGGGCCCGCCCCGTCCTACATGCTGCCTTTTCTTCAGAGTAACCCAAAGGCTTAACATGAAAACTACACCCAGCAGTTTCAAGAGTAAAAAGTTCTGCTGTCATTATAGGCACTCGGGTGTATGAGTTAGTTGGCGTTATCCATTATTCTCTGGGCTCATAGCTCTGTCCCAAGGACCACTGGCTCCCTGGACTAGATGCTTCTCCTTGATGCCTGACTGTTCCTCGGAATTCCTTTCTTAACCCCGAAAGCCTCTTCTCACTCTGCCGTTCACTCTGATGCTTGATCTAGGGGGCAACCATATTGAAACAGGGGGTCCAACTGTAGGCCCTGTTCCAACCCTAACCTCTAAATAAGAAGCCATTCGCACAGGCTTTCTACGCCTCGGGTGTCTCATAGTGAAGATAACATGACATTTCTTCCTTTCCCACATATGTCACAGAGATGACTATAATGTGGACAATGTTATAAAATGAAAATATTATATAAATGTCAACACAACTTTGCTGTATTTGTCATTGTAAGTCACGATACTTCAGTAGGACAAAATGCACATTTATTTTATCACTAAGTTTTATCGCCAATTACAACGTCACTTCTCACATCACTTCTTTAGTTGGAAAGCAAAAATTAATTCTGTTTCTTTTTTTATATATATAAAGGGTATGAAATAGGCCCAATGGAAGAATCCAGACAGTAATAAGTTCTGTTAAGCTACCCTTGCACTTAATGTCTGTTAAAAATTATAGGTAATAGCCCTGGCCTTTTTGGGTTAGCTGTATGAGTGTCATTCTGTGGACCAAAGAGTCTCGGGTTCAATTCCAGTCAAGGGCATGTACTTCGGTTGCAGTTCGGTCCCTGGCCCTGGTCAGGTCATGCAAGAGGCGGTTACCAGTTGATGTGTCTCTCTCACAGTGATGCCTCTCTCTCCCTCCCCTCCCACTCTATCTGAAGATAAATAGAAAAATATCATTGGGTGAGGATTAAAAAATATTATAGAAAATATACCTACTTGAAAACTTGTTCTGACCACCAGTTTCAAGTTTTTCCCCAAGAGAGGACACTCAGCCTCAGCTCCAGCTGTAGTTTTCTGTTGCTTAGTAACTGCTGGCAGTACTCCAACTGTGGTCAAATCATGTCCTACTTTTAAAAATTATGGACCATGAACCCAAAGGATCTGAAGATCCTCAGATGAAAGACACTATCTCATCTAATCAGAAGAAAGCACAGACAGTTCCTATACACATTTAAAATAACAACTGGTTTTTCAGTGGTACCTCGGAATGTGCAAAGACCCAAATCACTGCCAGAGGCTGAGAACACAGTAGCTACAGAATGTGGGCCTCACACCAGGTGGTCTTTCACCTGTACATCTAGCGCACATGGAAGGCCCTGTGCACACCCAGCCCCAGAGGCCTCGCTTGGCAAAGCTGCCCCTTCGCAGGTGACCTGCCCTCCCACTCCCTTCCCATGTGGTTCTGATTTTACTTGTAAGAAAACCCAGGCGTTTCATCCCCAGAAGCTCCCTCTATTCCCGTCCTTGACTACGTGAGAACGTGCCCAGCTCCTGAGAGAGACCAGTCCTGCTGAGTGCCACCGGGAACTCTGCCTCTGACATCGGTCCTTGGTGACACCCAGCACGGCCCAGTGGGCTCTCATCACACTCCCTTCGACCACGAAGAGAACCAGCGTTTCCAAGACGGCCACCGCTGCCCGGTCGCCTTCCCACCTCTCTGCCGGGATTGCTCACCTCGATCATATCTACCCACTCTCGGACATTGAGGAAGCTCTTCTCACTGGTGACATCGTACAGCAGCAAAACGCCATCTGCTCTCCTGAAGTAGGACTTGGCGATGCTCCTGAATCTGAAAATGAGACGCAGGTCCGTCAGGGCTCTCACCCTCCATGTGGCGCCACCTGCTTCCTCGTCGTTTTGTGCTTTTTTCTCCTCTGCTCGAATAGGCCCCAGTCGAGAAAAGTCTGATGGCGGCGTCTCTCTGTGAGACAGCGTCTCCGGGGCCTAGAGTAACCCGTGGAAGGTAACAGGACGAGGATCTGGGCTACTGGCTTTTAAAAAGCCAATCATTTTCTCCACTAAATAATCTCAAGAATGTTTACAGATCCCAAAACAACCAGGACGAGGCTGAGAGCGTAATTTCTGAAAATTCCAGCCTCGGCAAGAAGCTACCCAAACCCGCAGGCAGGACACAAGGAAGGTGGGAGGAGCTGCAGGTCCGAGAACGATGGTCTCCGGGCGTGGGTCGGGTAGAACAGTGTGGAATGCCACAGTGCACCACACGCTTCCATTCACAGGGGTGAGGGGATCACTGGAGAAGCACATACTGCAACATATATCTTCGTCTAAACCAAGTGCAATATTTTATTGTGTCTTAATAGGGCCATGCCAGCCACAAGTTTTGTTTGGTTTTTAAACATTTTTTTTCCTTTATTGATTTTAGAGAGAGAGGAAGTGAGAGGGAGAGAGAGATAGAAACATCAATGAGAGAGAACATCGATTGGCTGCTTGCTTCCTGCATGCCCCCCACTGGGGATCAGGCCCACAACCTGGGCATGTGCCCTGACTGGGAATTGAACTGGTGACCTCTTGGTTCATGGGTCGATGCTCAACCACTGAACCACACTGGCCAGGCTTGTTTTTTCAATCCTCACTGGAGGGTATTTTTTTTTGCCACGGAGTGGGAAGGAGGGAGGGAGAGAGAGATCAGAAATATCAATGTGAGAGGGACACATCGATTGGTTACCTCCTGCACGACCCCAACCAGGGCCAGGGACCCATCCACAACTGAGGTAAGTGCCCTTGACTGGAATCAAGACTCTTTGGTCTGAGGGCTGACGCTCTAACCACTGCGCACCCGGCCAGGGCCACAAGTATTTTTTAAATGCGGAAGCTCTCAGTCTTCTAGAGAATATGAGCTCCATGTGGGCAGCTATTTGTGTCCGACTGAAAAGCCTTCTTGATGAATCTTAGCAGCCTAAACGGTGCCCGGTGCAGGGTAGGTAGGCGCCCCACACTTACTTGCTGAACTGGATAGGTTCTGCTCCCAAAGAGTTGGACAGTACTAAAACCTACAGTTACCACTTCTGGTCATTGGCAATACATGCAGGATTAGGTACTGTCACCAGAGGCGAGTCTGCTATTTAGTCTGTGCCTCTGCCCTTGACCCAAGGGGAGCTGAAAGGTCCTCTCTTCTCTTGTGCCTGTTAGTAGCTCCTCACACTATCACTGCACGCAGAGGTGCTTTCTCACCTAAACTCTCGTTAGGAAAGGGCACTCTCTTTTTCCTGAGCATGAGCTCAGTGGAAGTTTAAGATCCTTTTTTTCTCACACAGCTGATAAATAGGTGAAGGAGGTAAGGCAGTGGAAAAGAGAGCATTCTTGAAATTCGAATGTACCATATAACTATATGGCATATTGTAATTATAAGCATCAAAAACAGTGCGTGTGCTACGAAGCGTGTCAACACAGGCCGAAGCAGAGCCCGGGGCTTTGCAGAAAGCACTTGCCTCTCCTGGCCGGCCGTGTCCCAGAGCTGCAGAACCGTGCGCTCTCCATCTACAATGAGAGTCTTCATCTGAAAATCAACCCCTGAAAAGGAATGTATGAGAACCTGATGTAAATAATTCCACTGGTTTTTACTTTCAAGTTCTCTTTAATTGAGACAGAAGCCAATAAGCCAAAGAGCTAGCAAGGTAGAAAAAAATGAACATGGCCTTCATGGAGAATGACCTTCACATGCTAATTATAAGTCAGACCACTCAGGTGCACGCAGATGACCGTCTTCAGGCTGGCTGACCTGGGGAAAGATTTAGTCTATGGACAAAGGGAAAACCTACGTTCTATGTGCCCATGCAATTAGATGAACTCAATTAAATCTCTGCATGTGCACGCATGTACATCAATGTGTGTGGGTGTGCATGTGTGTATATATGTATATATGTACGTATATGTGAGCATGTATATGATAGGTATAAATGCCATGCTCTCTAGCAACTAAACCAGATCCTGTAGTCTTTTTATGAATCATATTGAAGTGAACTTTCAGCTTTGTTATCTTGAACAGTTTAATAAAGAACCATAAATTTATAAAGATGGCCACTGTGAAGAGGGTAATCAATCTTTCCTAACATTTCTGGTTATCAAAATAAGAACAATTTAGATAAAGAAAATAAATGATAATTTGCATATCTTCAACTCCTTTTACTGATTATTATGTAAATTTGGGAAATGGGGACACTGTTTCTTTCCTTGTTCTTAGGGACAGTACTCCACTGTGAAGGGGGGAGGGTACACACATCTGGCTACGATTTTGACCACAGTGACAAACTATCCATTAACAATGTCATTTTACCAACATCAAATGACATCTTACCAGAAAAGCTTTCCCTGACCGCCCTGTGTAAAAGTGCACTCTCCCCGAACCCTTTTTTTTTTAATTTGTCTTCATCCATTTCCCTCCTTTGGAATGTAAGTTCCCTGTGGGCAGGGATGCAGTCAATTCTGTTCACTGTGTACCCTCAGCGCCTACCACAGCCACTGACTCACAGTAGCCTCTGGAAATGCGTGCTGAGTAAGTGAGCCTGTCATCTCAGGCTCTGAGCGCGGGTTAGCTCATCCGACTGGCTAAGTAGATACCTCTGTCCTTTGTCAGTCTTCCTTCCCTAGAGCCAGGCCTTCGGCGAAACAGAAGAGGGACGTTCTACAGACAAGGACACACACACACACCTATATCTATATATATCTACAGATACATACACAGAAAAAGAAAGAGACTGATCTGTGTATCTATGCATAATCCCCAAAGAAAAGAAAACCAAGCTAAAGAAGGTCATTTCCCCATTTATATCTGAAAAAGGAACCATACCCAGGGTGGCACTTGTATTTCCTCGAAATTCATTCTTGCAAAGTCTCATGAGGAAACTAGACTTGCCCACGGCAGCGTCCCCCGCGAGCACAATCTTGTAGGCCTTCTGGGAGCTGGAAGAGGTGTTATCGTCCACCGTGTCTGTCTGGGGGAAGAGACGCAGTGGGTGATAGAGGCAGTGCCAGCTTCCTTCCCGATAAGTGACAAGGCACAGAAGAGTGTCTGTGTTCAGGAACAGGTGTCTCAGAAACTACCTACCTGGGGTGAAAGTGCCAAGATGGGCTTTCTTGGAAAACTGACCACGCTGCCGTCACTGACAGACCCCTGGGGCTTCCAGTCCAAGACGGAAGCCATGCCTTCCGAACTGTACGTCTCCTCGTCCCTTATATCAGGAACCTGTTTTTTTAAAAAAAGAAGTTCACTGTTAAAAAACAAAGCCTCTCAGCACACACACACATCATAGATTAAAGAGAAGAAAAAGATACGGCTGAATCTCCAGTCACTGCTGTTATGAAATGGAGTGGCCCCAAACGGCGATCTATGAGAAAGTCTCCTTAATTTGGTGGAGGAAAAACAGCAACATTCTGCCTAAGTTTATAGTTATAACCTTTAAAATGGATTCTCATGACAGATCAAAGTCAAACAGGGTGGCCACTCTCCATCAGAGAGGAGACTCAGGGGAGCAGTGACGCGGGGGCTTACGTCTGTGTCTGAAGCATCGCCCGCAAAGCTCTCCTGCGTGCCGCGCGGCCCCTCGAATGCTCTCTGGTGTTTGTATTCCACTTCCGAGTCGTACTCGTTGGAATCTCTCAGGGTGGACAAGCCACTGTCGAAGCAGCTCTCGGGCAGGCTGTCCACGTCACAGTTCACCCTCTGCATGGGGTCACAGAGCGCGAGCGAGTCACAGTCCTCATCCACGTAGGAAGAGCGGGATGACCTGGAATGGAGGGGGGAGGACACTGCTTTCCCTGAGGGCTCGCCATGCTCAGGACCACATGGGCCAGAGGGACAGACTGGATTCTCCCTTTGCCAGGAGCCACAGACAGCGTATTCCATGATGAAGCATTGAGGGAAATAACATGTCCAAAGCCATATCAGTTCATCCCATGCAACAATCAATTAAGATAAAGACACTCCAACATTTAATAAGCGAAGCAGTGTTTTATTTTTAAATCACCTTTATTTCCTGATACAAAAGTTCCCAGAATCTAAGTGCAATCTAAAGTTGTATTAAGAAAAATAAACGTAGAACACATGAACCTTGCCACTCTTGCACGGTCAGACCACCTTCTGGACAGTGCGTCCACTTCCGGACAACATCTCTACTTAAAAGGGAGGCTGACAACCGGGACAGGAAAGGCAATCAGGATGACATGACCCTCAAACCCTCGGGTGTGAGAAATGGTTCAGTGTACTTAAGTCTCAATGGTTTTTCTCTTCAGATAATCGAAGGGCTGATGCATGAAGAACACATTCTCTCAGGTTGCCCAAGGCAAAATAAGGGCCAACTGGTAAACTTTTCTGGGAGCCATACTCCCAATGATGACCAATGACAGGCAATTAGAAATGTATGGGCCTCGAACGGTTTGACAGATGAGATGGGTTTTCTGCCATTCAGTGTTGACACACAGTCTGGAAAGACCCTACAGGAGAGGTTTCAGAGATGGGGGCTAGAACTTCTGACTTCTGTGATCTTTCCTTTTGTGAAACTCAAACAGGAGAATCTTGGGGAAAATGGCATATTTCCCTATTTATATTTGCTCTTCTGTTTACTTTCATAAGAATCTAAGTTTATATTAAAAGTAAAAACAATGGCCCTGGTTGTTGTTTGGCTCAGCAGTTAGAGTGTTGGCCCACAGACCAATCAGTCTCGGGTTCAAATCCAGTCAAGGACATGTACCTCAGTTGCAGTTCATCTGGCCCTGGTTGGTGTCGTATGGGAGGCAATCAGTCTATGTGTCTCTCTCATGTCCATGTTTCTCTCTCTCTCCCTCCCACACACTCTATCTGATGATAAATGGAAAAATAACCTCAGGTGAGGATTAAAATAAAAGAAAAGTAAAAACAATAGCCAGCTGGTATGGCTCAGTGGATTGAGCATCGTCCCATGGACTGAGACGTCCTGGTTCGATTCCCAGTCAGGGCACATGTCCTGGTTACAACAGCCTCGATCACCCGTAGGGGGCAGGCAGGAGGCAGCCAATTGATGTTTTTCTCTCACATTGATGCTTCTCTCTCTCTCTCCCTTCCTCTCTAAAAAAATCAATAAAAACATTAAAAATAAATAAATAAGATAAAATAAAAACAATGGCTAGAATTGATTTAGTTCTGCTTACACACTGGGCACAATCCTAGCTACTGGGCATGCATGGGCTCATCAGAAATGGGGAATGGGCAGGGTACATGGGTCTCCAGATATGAAAACTAATGAGATGGATATGCTTAGAAAAAACAGGGTGATCTTAATAAAAGTATACGCCATGTAAATCCAGAAATCAAAATATTTTAGTGCCTTTAGCAAATGTTTAAAATTAACTAAAATGATGATTTAAATACTATACTTTACCTAAATATGTTGCTCAATTATGAGGCCTTTTTCCTTGGACAGGAAATTCACACCAAATCTCAATCATCTAGCTGGCTAGGTGTGTATGTGATGTGTGTATGTGTACAAATTCTTTTACTATTTCATCATTTATGAAACTCTCCTGAAATTGATTTTAGGTTAATCTGTAAGGAACCTAAGAAAACTATTCTCATTATAATAGAGTACAAACTTCTTTGGTTTCCTGTCATTGATTAGAACTTTATTGTTTTAACCTATTTGTATCTTTCATAAGGAATGAAAGAGAAGTAAAATCCTGAATTGAGAAATCACCTCCATGAATATCTCAACTCTCAAAACACAGGCACAGATCAGACGTTGCCAAACTCAACTTATATACGTACTATTTTAAAAGTAAACTATTCTTACCCACCCAGAGAATATTTGCATTACAATTGAATATCTAAAAATATAAAACAACTTATATTTTCATTATAGTTCTTAGAAAAGCATAAAACTAAAAACAAAAATACAAGTTAAAATCCAATAAGGTCAAGAAAGTAATAAAATTAAATTTATAATATGCTTTTAAGTTTTTATATTAGTATCAAAAATAAAAGAAAATCTTAACTTCTTCTATCCAACTAGTGACTTCCTGGAAAGGAAGGTCAGAGGGACCACAGCGCCCTCCATCCCAGGGTGGTGAGCACAGGATGATGTTGGTCCCATCTCTCTGAGCCGCTGGGCTGACAACTTGCCCCTCAGAAGCTAATGTTGAGGAGCTTAGTCGTGTTATAAGCCTTATTCATGGTGTCTACTGTTCTCAAAAATAAATCATGATGCACTTTCTGGAATAATTTCAGTTATATATGTTCTCCCCTATGTGCTTAAAATTAACCTTAAATATCAAAAGTCCAGAAAAATGACGCAATACCCATACACATTCTTAAAAGGAATCTCTAGTTCCCAATAACAGAGCAGCCAGCCATCTATAAATCAAAAAATCCATTAAATGTTTTTATTTCAGCCCTGGCTGGTGTGGCTCAGTTGTTTGGAGCGTGGCACACCAAAAGGTTGTGGGTTTGAGCCCCAGTCAGGGTGCATGCAAGAGGCAACCAATCAATGTTTCTCTCTCTCTCTTCGTCTCTCTAAAAAAATTTATTTCACAAATCAGTGGACAATAAAAACATCTGATATATAGATAGAATTTTCTTAAAAGTGATCACCAACAGCCTTGGCGACAGACCTTCCTGAATGGGGACCTCTCCATTTTTCTATCAGCCGAATATTAAATACATTATTCTTTAGAACAAAGGTCCCCAGGGGGTGAACATGCATCGAAAGCTCCCTGCGAGATGGAGAGATGTGCATTTTGTGCATTCAACTCCACTTTCAAACCCTGACTTGTTCCCAAACTGGACGAGTGTGTGTATTCACACGTGTACACACATAGCATCTTTTAGTTTTTACTGCTAGATCTCACGTTGTAGTAGGGCCACTATTTCACCACACTAAGTAAAAAATAAAGCTAAAATTTTGACCTCTGGCTTCTGTGCCTC